>NC_138130.1:15219248-16419248 GCF_964188305.1 Podarcis bocagei
ACTAGATAACCAAAAGTAACAACAACAACAACAACAACAACCTGCACATCTGACTGGGTTTCCCTAGCCACTCTGGCTGGCTTACGATATATATATAATCATAGCAAAATATCAAGCATTAAAAACTTCCTGATACAGGGCTGCCTTCAGATGTCTTCTAAAAGTTGTGTAGTTCTTTAACTCTTTGACTTCTGAAGAGAGGGTGTTCCACAGGGAGGGTGTCACTACTGAGAAGGCCCTCTGCTCACCTCCCTCTAGTGTCAAGATGTTTCACTGCCCCTTAGTGCTATTTGCCTTCCTCTTTTTAACCCACATTCTTAGACATCTCCTCACACTGCCTCACCCTGTAATTTACTTTGATATGCTGTGGAAAGCCCTCATGATCCCCCCTCCCCGCAAGCTCCATGGTTTTTAACTTGTGGGTTTTTTAATGTTGGGTGCTTTATTGGGGGCACAGGCAGTTAGTGACTGTGCTGTGTGCCAGCCACTCCTCCAATGTGGGGAATTGCCGTTGTCCTTTCAGCTAGCCCTAGGGTCTGTGGCTGCTGTTGCTGAATGTCAGGTTGGCTCAGAGTAAGACCTTCCTCCCTATAGTGAAAGCTATGGTTTTCCCAGTAGTGATGTATGGAAGTGAGAGCTGGACCATAAAGAAGGCTGATCGCCAAAGAATTGATGCTTTTGAATTATGGTGCTGGAGGAGACTCTTGAGAGTCCCATGGACTGCAGGAAGATCAAACCTATCCATTCTGAAGGAAATCAGCCCTGAGTGCTCAAAGGTGATGTTGAGGGCTCCCCGACTGATGATTCTGGAGCATTCATGCTGAGGAGATTGGTTCTGGGGTGTCAGGGCTGCTTCAGATGCAGGTTAGCACTCAAATATCTCCCCCTATGAACCTATCCGAACCTTGCAATCATCACCAGATGATTCGTGTGCCTCCTCCATGAGAGGTCCACAGGGTGGCAACATAAGAACAGATCTTTTCTGTAGTGGCTCTTTGTTTGTGGAATGTTCTCACCAGAGAGGCTGGCTTTGTGCCTTCATTGTGCATGTTTAGGTGCCAAGCAAAAACATTATTCTTCAACAAAGCCTTTGACTAATATCATGCATCCTTTTAAATGTGGTATGAGGGGATTTGTTGTTGTGGTTTGGTTCTTAGTCTGGTTTCTATTATCTATTTTTTTATCTTATACTTTTAACTTGTGAACCACTCTGAGATCTTTGGACGAAGGGTGATGTACAAATTAAATGAATAAATGGCAGCTTTAGGAAATCAGTAACCACATCAACCTGTTTTGCTGCAACCAATAGAATTCAACAGCAGCAATTTGAAGCTGGGGGTCATTCTGTGCATGATCTGTCCGTTGACTTTACCACATCCCGGCATGTAAATGGTTTTCAGACTCTAACCACAGGTTGCATGCAACCTACTCCCACTCATTTCATTTCCTAACTTGTTCCCAGGATTTCAGCCTCAGGCTACAATCATAAGCACGCTTCATTGGAAGTACAGGCCATTGAAATCAATTAGACACACTGTCAAGTAAATGTGTTTTGGACTCGGGTGTTAGGCTGTAATTTTCACATCATTCATTCAGAGGTTGTTTCGTTGGCTTTGATGAGAGAATGTTGAAATAAATCATGTGAGCAATATACATGGGCATTGGTGAGTAGTAAACATGTATGTGATTGCAGGGTCATGTGTTGGCCATGGTTTTCCTAATTTATACCTTAATTATTATTGGCATATCACAATGATATTTTTTTCCTTTAAGAAAAAGGAGGGGGAAAGTAAAAAATTTACAACTGCAATTTCATTGCACAGTATTCTGTCACTCTTTAGAATTACTCAGAAACAGAATCCAGAATAATACTATGCAGGTAGGAGCAACAAACTTGATTTTCAGTGGCTGTGATCAACAGTGGCTTAAAAGCCACATTATCATCTTATAAAAATAGGTAGGGAGGCAGGAGGTGAATAGTTTTAGAATCAGTTAGCTCTCTTGTGTGTTGAAAAGTTATTTAATTTGCAGTCAGCACAAGGATTTTTCCCATTTTACTGTAAACACAGAATATGGCACTGTCTAGAACCCTGCCCCTCCCAAACCCTCTAAGTTGCCTTAATTTTGACAGGAGAAGTGAAGCATATCTTTAAATTTCTCCCATTGAAATAATGAGACTTCAAAATGCAACAGTTGGATTCATTTGTGTTCATAGCCATAGCCATTGTTTGTTTGTTTATTGTTTCCTATGCATTCTTGGCCTCCTTAGGCTTCCTCCAAGCTTCCACAGTCTACTACAACAGTATTCAAAAGATAGCATGCTGTCAATTATTATTATTTTAAGTCACAGATTGTACACGTTCTAAATCTGAAAGCACTGATTAATAGATTTTGTTTTTAATCGAAACACAATTGGACATGCAGATTCGAGAGCTGAGAGCTGACTTACGATCACTGCTGAAGGCTGCAATTTCCATTCCTGTTACTATGGAAACAGATTTTGAATTTCCCCAAAAAATATGATAAAGAGCATAAAGGTCACCAGTGTTTCAGCTGAGGTATTATGAGGAATGCCATTATCTGGCTATCTATATTATCTCAGTGCCAACTGACCACTTTTTCTCTCCATGCATTTCTTTCTCTGTACCCAGGCAGGGGATCACGTCGCAGACATGCCAGCATGCATCAGGACGTGTGTGGGGATACAACTAACAGTGAAAAGCTAATAATAGCAACTGGGGGGAAAGCACAGCGACCATTGCAAAAATTGCTGCAGGATCTTGCCTGCTTTTATTATTTGTATATTATCATTCATTTACAGAGCGCCATTGGTGCAAGCAGCACCTTACAGAGTTCTACAGGTAAAAAGCAGACCGGTCCCGGAAGCACTGAGAAAACAGACTAAAAGAGGGGCAGAATGGCAAGATATAAATGAAGGGAAAAGGCAGATATACACAATGCATCTTTGGAATCCTGTGGGAGCAGGAACTTGGAGGGTAACTTGGAAGGGTGATTCTACAGAAAGAGGAAAGGGTTCGGCACTCTCTGCCATCACTTATCTGCTCACATTTGCACGTTTGTCAGAGAAAAATAGACATCAGGGATAAGTTCCATGCACTTGCTTCGGCCGCCAAAGACTGCTTTAACTGGCAGATGGGTACTTTTCTACAAAGCAGAGAAGAGTAGATTATATAGATGGGCAAGAGCAATTTATGAGCCCGTGTCCTGTATTTCCTGATATGATCGTACAACGATGGATGGTACCCATGTAATCTACGGCTCTCCATCCCATAATACAGCTACTCTCAATTACACTAATTAATCTTTGCTTGGAACACGCAGTGACTGAAACCTTGACTGACATTTTGATTTGGATTCCTAATGGGCTACACAATTTCCTGCCATCCTAGACAAATGGTGACACTAGACTCAAGTGCAATAAAGAGATATTGGTGCACAGGGAAGGGCGGGGGAGCAACAGAGTAGGCCAGGATATTTCTAAATGTGTTGCAGATTCGTCTTCTTCTTTCATCTGCTTTGCCATTCTTGCCCCCTCTTCTCCCTTTGAGATCTGTTCTCCATATGTGCTGTTTCGTATTTCTGAATTATACTAACAGCTGAATTCCCTCAGAGTCCCCAGTAGGATATTCTTCCTTAAAATAGAAATGCGCTGTGTGGCATTGTACTTATTTTAAAATATGCATTGACTTCTAACAGGAGTCTGCTTTGAAATGTGTGAGCGTACTGAATAGAATTTCAAGCAGATCACTGGAGACTCAAGCGACAATGAAAGCAATTGTCCACACTGGCAGGAGCTCTCCAGAGTTCCAGAAAGGGGACATTCCCAGCCTTGCCGGAAGATGTTGGGGACCGATGATGGGGTTTCTACGTGCAAACTTTATGTACGGCCACCAAGCTATGGCCTCATTCTCCACACAGCAGTGGCCATGGGAAATCTCTGCATGGGGCAACTTTAGCAGAAAAGGATTGGGCCTATGACTCACACCTGTTCCCGTTCTGTCATTGCACCCTTCACAAACAACCTGCAGGAAGTCTTGCTATCTTGATGGCTTCCAACCATCTTCTACAGGTACATAGGTACCCCCTGCCAGAGATATATTAAACACGATAAATTGCTGTAATTGTGGTGGTTCATGTCTGGTGATGACAAAAAGTGGAAGCTATGCTGTTTTCAGAAAGACTTAGATTATTGGTAGCAGCTACTGATGCTTCTGCAGCCACTTCCGTCGGAAGCCAGCATATGCATATCACCCAAGGCATAAGAAACTCCTCTCTACTTCCCAGCAGTCCTGGACACAACTGGAACAAAGCAGTATTGATCACGCCTTCTCCTCCTCACTACTTGGAAGTTGTCATGGTTAAATCACAGGATTTACCACAAGGTACAACCACAGAACGCGGGTGGCGCTGTGCGTTAAACCACAGACCCTAGGACTTGCTGATCAGAAGGTCGATCAGAAGGTTGGAGGTTTGAATCCCCGTGACGGGGTGAGCTCCTGTTGCTCTGTCCCTGCTCCTGCCAACCTAGCAGTTCGAAAGCACATCAGAGTGCAAGTACAGTGGTGCCCCGCAAGACGAATGCCTCGCAAGATGAAAAACTCACTAGACGAAAGGGTTTTGCAGTTTTTGAGCTGCTTCGCAAGACAAATTTCCCTATGGGCTTGCTTCACAAGGCGAAAACATCTTGCGTTTTTTGCAAGTTTGTTTCCTTTTTCTTAACACCGTTAATACAGTTGCGACTTGACTTTGAGGAGCAACTCATAGAACGCGGTGTGGTAGCCTTTCTTGAGGTTTTTGGTGATTTTTGAAGCTTTCCCAAAACTTTTCCGACACCGTGCTTCGCAAGACAAAAAATTCGCTAGACAAAAAAACTCGCGGAACGAATTAATTTTGTCTTGCGAGGCACCACTGTAGATAAATAGGTACTGCTTCGGCGGGAAGGTAAACAGTATTTCTGTGTGCTGCTCTGGTTCGCCAGAAACGGCTTAGTCATGCTGGCCACATGACCTGGAAGCTGTCTGTGGACAAACACTGGCTCCCTCGGCCTATAGAGCGAGATGAGCAACCCCAGAGTCAGTCACGACTGGACCTAATGGTCAGGGGTCCCTTTTCCTTTCTTTACAACCACAGTACAGACAATTAACGTTCATCCACATTGTTTGCAATAAGTTTCTTAAAAGGCATAAAAGCCTGGTGAATATATTTACATCTAGAGCTTTTTTTCCAGCCAGAACTCACCAGAAATTAGTTCCGGCACCTCTCAAGAGGTGACATGGCCATTATAAGAGAACAAGGGAAGTGTTCATTGTGAGTTCTAGCGCCTTTTAAAATGAAAAATAGCACTATCAATATCAATATTATTATTATTATGTATTGAATTTATATAACGCCCTATACCCTAGGGTCTCAGGGCAGTTCAGAGAATAAAACAAAGATATAAAACCACAAATGGGGAGCCACTGCAGAGAAGGCCCGTTTTTGTGTTGCCATCCTCCAGACCTCTTGAGGAGGAGCCACACGAAGAAGGGCCTCAGAAGATGATCTCAGGGTCATCTATCACACACATCTATCTAATTATCTATCTATCTATCTATCTATCTATCTATCTATCTATCTATCTATCTATCATCAAGCAACCAAACACCTTACCTACCTACTTGTCTAAGGCAGAGGTGGGGAACATGAGGCACTCCTCCAGACAATGTTGAACTACAGCTCCCATCATCCCTACTGTGTAGGGTTGATGGAAGCTGGAGGGACATGGTTTCTCCTTCTCTGGTCTAGGATTTCAAGCCACACATATCTCAGTAGGAGGTCTGGGAAGTACAAAGCAAGGGTTTGCATCAATATTTCCAATGTTTCCAATGCATTCACTAGTGAAATAAGCCTCTTATATGCATCTTTTATATAAACAATGTAAGATACTGAACACCTTTTTGTGCCCAATTTATGTGCACAAAATTGCACTACAAAATCCAGAGGAGTGTTTAAACTCACTGGGAATTGTGTTCTGAGCCACAAGCAAGCTCAGGAGTGCTGGAGCAGATGGGTCCACTCTGTAAAACACAACACACCAAATAAACTCTTTTCTCTAATTGTGTCAGATTTGATGATTTTACATAATCATTTCTCTCATAGCTGCTTTAATCAGAGGAATAAATTGCTACATCTTTGTCAGCAGGTCAGGTTTCCTAGGTTTTTTAACTGTGTAGTTATTTGTAGCAATGTTTCCATAGAATTAAAATAGGTGTTCTTATGGAATCCTGCTTATCCAAATCATACCCTTAATTTTGAGGTTTCTATTTGCAGGTTGTGTTTATCTGAGTGCTAAAATCTTTCAAAGTTGCAGTGGGGTGGGGGATACAGATGACAGCATTTAAAATTTAAAAGATATACTCTGGGCACTTGCTTCTTTCAATATCAGTTTAGTTCATTTCAGATTTATTGTATGCAACTATAGGTCATAGCAGTCTGAAATAGGAATGATAGATATATGAAATGAGAAATAAAACAAACATAATAAAGTAGAAATCATTTTTTTAAAGCCTCAATTAAATTCTGGCAGTCAACCCAATGAATAAAATAATTACAAAGTCCAGTTCCAGATTTAGTAAATTTAGCTACATGCCTACATTTAAATTTGCACTATAGCAGTTTCCACTTTTCGTTTTTATAGGCAACTATGAACCACTAACCCACAAATAAAACCTACAAAAATAAAATAAAAAGACATAATTGAGCTTCTGCAGTAAAGTCTTTGACATTGGAGTTAAAATGTTGGCTCAGGTCTGGACAAGTGCAATTGAGAATGCAGCAGGAGCCAGTGTGGTGTAGAGGTTAAAAGAGGTGGGCTTGTAATCTGGTGAACCGGGTTCGCTTCCCTGCTCCTCCACATGCAGCTGCTGGGTGACCTAAAATAAATAAAAACATATTCTGAGGCAATTTAACATAACATCACCAAAGAAAGAAAGGGAAGGAAGAAGGAAGGAAAAAAGAAAGAAAGAAAGAAAGAAAGAAAGAAAGAAAGAAAGAAAGAAAGAGAAATAGAGCCTAAATACTTTCACATTTTCAGCAAAGGTAAGTAATACATGTGACTGAAAAAGCAGAAAAGAAATAAAATAAATATAAATCTATCTTTGGACACACTGACCCATTGGTACCATTTTTCAAACAGATGAGCAATGTATTGTCCTCCAATAACTCAGGTCAATGACAAACAGCTGAACAGATAGTGGGGGAGATCATCAGCCTTGTCTAATGGCCAGGTTTGGTGGCATGGTACCTTTGTTAATCTGCCTCATGCATTGAATTATTTAGAAGACAAAGAAAATCCACTGCTCTCTATTAATAAAGCCAAGGGAGTATGGGATCTAGAGGTTCCTCTGCCTCCTGATTCAGTTTGGGAAGCAGAGAAGATTACAAACTCTATGCTCACTGGAAGAAAGTAATGTTCCTGAACATTCTCAGGATCATCATTCCTAATTAAGAAGGGGCTAGAAAGGCATCTCCTGTCTCTAGCTAAGCATCCCAACCACTGGTAAGAGAGAGAGAGAGAGAGATTTTCCTTTGTTTGGGAGGGGAGTGAAGAAGCTGGCATGCTTTGTCTTTCAGCTTGCTTCAAGAAAACTTGTAAACGTCCTGAAAAAAGCAACCTTTGCATGCATGTGTGTGTGATTGTGTGTGTGCAGACTGCCTGAAGGAATCTCATCCATATTCAGTAAACAACTAACCCCATTTTTAATCCTCAGCCTTTCCTACGAATAAAATATGTTAATACACAGCCCTCCCTAAAGATGGTCTTGTAAGATTTCTCCACGAAATCCTGCGTAAGATCTCTCCATGCACTCCTGTGGCCCTTCAAGGGCCTTCATTCTCAATGGAACAAGTTGGAACATTTCCCCCCTTGATGCTACTTGCCTTGAGTCTACCTGACGATCCTTGCTTGTGGTTCATATTTCCATTAGCCTGCCTCTCTACTGAGACAGCCTTCCCTTGCTCGATGCGGCAAGACTAATCATTCACAAGTTTTCTCAGAAGCATGGGTGTAGCCAGGGGTGGGCAGGGGGGCAGCTGCCCCCCTAAATCAAGCAAATAAATAAAAATACTTAACTAAAAGTAGAAATACAGTGGTACCTCAGGTTACATACGCTTCAGGTTACATACGCTTCAGGTTACAGACTCCGCTATCCCAGAAATATTACCTCGGGTTAAGTACTTTGCTTCAGGATGAGAACAGAAATGGTGCTCCAGCGGC
Organism: Podarcis bocagei; assembly: GCF_964188305.1. Taxonomy (NCBI): domain Eukaryota; kingdom Metazoa; phylum Chordata; class Lepidosauria; order Squamata; family Lacertidae; genus Podarcis; species Podarcis bocagei. The sequence goes on from NC_138130.1 coordinate 15,227,524, forward strand.
ACAGCAGCAGCAGGAAGCCCCATTAGCTAAAGTGGTGCTTCAGGTTAAGAACAGTTTCAGGTTAAGTACGGACCTCTGGAACGAATTAAGTACTTAACCCAAGGTACCACTGTAATCAGACTTTGGAAATGTTTTGACAGATTTATCTGAGCCCTTGGGGTCAAAAGAAAGTAAATTAAAGCAAATGTTGTCATGACATTTCATTCCGAATATGCTAGACAAAGCCAGACAGAGGATGATCACAGGTGGGTATCTTGCCCACGTGAGATAAATCATGGCTATATCCATGCTCAGAACATCTTTAAAAGCATGTTAGAAAATCAAAAGTTGTTTCAAAGTTTAAACTTCCATCTTGGACCAGTGCCAGATTAAACCCTGTGGAGGCCCCTAGACAGCCAAAATCGAGTGACGTGCATCACAAATGATCTCCTAATATATTTTTGATTTTGTTGTTGTTTAGTCGTTTAGCCATGTCCGACTCTTCGTGACCCCATGGACCAGAGCACGCCAGGCACTTCTGTCTTCCACTGCCTCCCGCAGTTTGGTCAAACTCATGCTGGTAGCTTCGAGAACACTGTCCAACCATCTCGTCCTCTGTCGTCTCGTTCTCCTTGTGCCCTCCATCTTTCCCAACATCAGGGTCTTTTCCAGGGAGTCTTCTCTTCTCATGAGGTGGCCAAAGTATTGGAGTCTCAGCTTCACGATCTGTCTTTCCAGTGAGCACTCAGGGCTGATTTCCTTCAGAATGGATAGGTTTGATCTTCTTGCAGTCCATGGGACTCTCAAGAGTCTCCTCCAGCACCATAAGTCAAAAGCATCAATTCTTCAGCAATCAGCCTTCTTTATGGTCCAGCTCTCACTTCCATACATCACAACTGGGAAAACCATGGCTTTAACTATACAGACCTTTGTTGGCAAGGTGATGTCTCTGCTTTTTAAGATGCTTTTTAAATTTTTTTTTACCAACCAACAATTTCAATGTCAAATCAATATTATTTTGATCTGCTACCGTTGGGCCCCTAAAAAGAATGGGGCCAGAAGCCAGTGCCTATTTGGTAATCCGGCACTGCCTTGGACATTGGCAGAGCAATCTTATGTGAGCTTGCTCAGAAGTAAATTCCACGGTGTAACTCACTCTCAGTGAAGTACTCATAGGACTGAAGCCAGAATCAAACATAATTGCTAGGGTTAACCACTTGTGCTCTTTATTAAAAGGACAATTCTCTCATGACTGCAGAATGCACATTTTAAGCACAGATAACAGAAAATGAATAACTAAACTGGCCAATGACTTTGAGGAGGGAAAAAGGAATTGCATTACATAATTTGCCCATGACTCATGAGTGTGAGTCAGCTGCATTGCTCATTAATATACATTAACTAATACTGCTGTGTGAGGTTGTTGCGCTGTAATATAAGACTACTGTGGCCCGTTTGTGAGCATGATTAAGGCAGTGCGCTGAGCAAAGAATTTGCATAATACAAGTGTAAGCATATGGTGTCCCAGAGAAAGGAAAAGTTAATCACTTCTCCTAAATGAGAAAGCAAGTTTGTGTTTATTAGTCAAAGATTATGAAAAATGTGGCTTCTGTTTTGCTGTGTCGGTTTCAGTTTCTGTCAGAAGACATATGCTTCTGTTTGCGAGAGCATGAATACCAGCACAGTATATTCCTTGTGCCTCCTGCTTCTCTCTTTAGTGATTTTGTAGCCGGTAGATTGAGATTCAGTTGTTTTTTTTACAGCAATTCTGAAAAATCTGACAGAGATTTGTACCGGGGTTTTTGGCAAGTTTTTCTCTTGTTTACTCTTGTATTTCTTTGTCTCCAACAGAATAGCAGTAATGCCTTTGCATATACTGTAATTGAACGAGAGTACTAAAAGCAGAGTGTTCTCCCTTTTTGCATTAGGATGGGAATCAATAGCTATTAGCTGTTCGTTCATTTGTCTTCCTTTCTGATGGCATCTTTCTCTTCATTTCTCATTTATGTACTCACATCATATGCAGAAATACTGTCTCCAAATGATTGCAAATATGCCTTCTAAGCTGTCCCTCTTTATTGCGCTTAAAACAAGCTTGCTCTGATTTTAGCTCAACATATACAGTCCAACTGTAGCATAACTCTAGAATAAGAATGGGCAAATCTGTCAATTTCAGTTTTCCTCAATTTCTCTTTTACTCAGTATTCTCTTTTCCCCTCTCTTCAGTTCTCCACATTTTCATATTAGCTTGCATTATATATAAAAAAGTCATCACAATAATTCATCAGCATTTGAGTGTGAGCTTCTAATGTAGATGGTTTTTGCAAAACAAATTTCTACAAAATTATGCACCTCTGAGTGATTTTCACTAAGATATGCATTTTTGATGCATACCTTATGCTAGTGTTTGCATTTTGTACACATTACATGGCTGAAAAACAGCACTGCAAATTCCACAGAAATGTGAATTTTGAAAGATGGCTGTGTTTCTGTTCACTTGTTATTTCAAAAGTGGGAATTATGCAGGTTCACCTTTAAATGTGAACCGAATCAAATTTCTTCCTAATCTCTGCTCTAGTGCAATGACTGCCAATAAGATGAGCGAAGGGGAACCTATATATTGTATATATCTTGTATCTTTTTTTCCTTTTGTCTCACAGAACCCTTTGAGACATTGAGAACCGAGCCCTCTCCCCTGACAAAGCTGTTCTTTAAATCTTCTTGTCACACTAGAGTGTGACAAAGTGATGTTAGCCAAGAACTAGTGTATTTAAGTCATGGGTTGGCAAACTAAGGCCCGAGGGCCAGATCCAGCCCAATTGCCTTCTGGATGCAGGCTGCACGGATCTGATTCTGACCCTTTGGGCTGCGCCATTCCCCCCCCCCTCCCTCACACACACCGCAGCAGTGCCTCCTCCCTCCCTTCTCCTGGCTTCTCCCTGCCCTGCGGAGGAAGGGGGCTGGGCTTTGATTGGTGCCAGCAGCAGCAGTGTGATCGCTTGAGCGGCCTCCATTTAAAGCAGCCCCTCTCCAGAGCATCCTCCCTCTGCCGCTGCCGTCTTCCGGCCCCCCACAAGGTCTGGGGGACATTGGACTGGCCCTCTGCTGAATTTTTTTGCCAACCCCTGATTTAAGTTTAGAAAAAATGTTTGCTGGTAGCCCTATTTGGGTGTTCAGTGAACTCACATGTAAATGATCATGCAAAGTGGAAAGGGGTGTGATCTTCCAAGCTCTGTTCCCTCAAGAGCATCATCTTTATTCTGTTTCCTGGCGTTTGTGAACAGGAAACAGGATAAAGATGATGCTCTTGAGTGAAGAAGCAGGAACCTCCTCTATGTGTAGGGGCCTCCTGCAGGAGCTCAGGAGGCCAGAGATGGATTGTTCCCATTTGGGCTGATGAAGAAAAAGACAGTGAGGCCAGCAGTAGACAGAACTAATGTCAAGCAGAGTCAACTGATTCTAGTTTTGTTGCCATTTTCTTCCTTGCTGAGTTCTACAACCAGGGTCACCCCAGTCTGGTTGTAAGAAGGCAGGCAAGGAGGGAAGGTTGGCTGAAGGCAGACAGAGCTTGGTTAAGAAAGAAACTTCAGAAATTTATGGAGGGCTGTAAATGGGGGGAAAGTGATGTTCCAGAGAATGTAAGATTTGGCAGAGTTCCCCCTCTCCCCCAGCATGATTGTTTGTATGTAAGTACAGGGCTTTTCCCTGCTGAAACTCACCAGAACTCTGGCACCTCTCAGGTGGGTGCCATTGTCATTATAAGAGAAGAAGAGAAGAAGAAGAAGAAGAAGAGTTTGGATTTGATATCCCGCCTTTCACTCCCCTTCAGGAGTCTCAAAGCGGCAGATTCCTCCCCCACAACAAACACTCTATGAGTTGAGTGGGGCTGAGAGACTTCAGAGAAGTGTGACTAGCCCAAGGTCACCTAGCAGCTGCATGTGGAGAAGCGAAGACGTGAACCCGGTTCCCCAGATTACGAATCTACCGCTCTTAACCACTACACCACACTGGCTCACAAGAACAAGAGAGGCGTTCATTGTGAGTTCCGGCACCTCTTTTTCTAGAAAAATAGCAATGGGTGCATTGGACACCCATATAGGGCTATTGTGAAAATTAGGAAGATGACCCTGTATTGCCTTGTGTGGAGGGGAAGAGGCACAATGTACATCTATTTATCCAGTGCTTTTTTCTGGGGGGATGCATACCCCGAAACATTTTGTGAATCTTTGTTCTTCTGCCCATTTACTCTATTTATTTTCCCCAATTTGAACTATAAAATGGTGGTTTTTTGGAGTTAAAATGAGAGTACCCCTAAACATTTTTTTCAGAAAAAAGCACTGTATTTATCAGTTGCAGAAACAATCAGAGCAACTTCTATGGGTAACATAACAGTGTGTGAAACTGAAACTTTGTTCTTAAGTGTAGCTTTTGACTCTCCCCAACACCACCGGTATGAATTGCAGCTGCTATATATTTAGTTTACTATCTGCAGGTTGATCATAAAGCATAAGGATCTCTTCATGGGAGCCTGATAAGTTATAATTGATTTGAAAGAAAGTTCCCTATTCTAGAGGGCCCCTCTCATTCTAGAGCCTCACTGTCTCCCGGAGTATAATGGATGCTCCTATTTCCTCACTTCACACTTTCGTTGAACATAATGGATGTCCCTTATTTCAGACACTACTAGTCCAAAGTGCCCTTATTTTTCATATTTTGCTCTGGTAGTGGCAACTGTGGAAAGCACGTACAGCCATGAACTGAGCACAATGGTACCATTTAACATCTTTCAATTCTGCTGTTAGTTGTATGAGGACAAGTCAACCATATTTTCCCTGCTTTATTCCTTGACCTGTTCTTTCCACGCAATGTAGTAGACTGCACAGAACTTTCGTTGATAATTACATACCTAAAGTTAAGATTTTTTTTAAAGCCACAAGCTTCAGATAACTTATTAACTCTCTGAGACATTGGAAACATATTTTCCTTACAATTCCTTCCTTTCCATTTTTTTAATGGCCAGTATTATAAAATCTGAGGATTGCTTTGGATTCAGAAGTATTAATACTACTGCAAGATTAAGAATACTGAATCATTGGATTCCAGTGTGGCATGGTGGCTAGAATGCTGGGCTGACAAAGCAATCCAAACTATAAGAACTTGATGGAATTTATGCTGGGGTCTAAATTATGCAGGTTTAAAATTACCCCTATTTCACACTTCCTTCAGGAACGCAGCTACTGTTGGTTGAGCTAAATTTGAGCCTGGCACAGGGAAAACAAGCCTTTAAAATTAGAGTTTGACTTATTATACTATCTTTTTCTTCTTCCTCTTTGTAACTTCTGCTGCTTTGATAGGCCATCTGACTAAGCTAAATGGAGTTTGAAATATGGGTAAGTCTCTTCCTGTTTTGTCACACACACACACACACACACACACACCATTCCGACACAATGCCCTATTTGGGGACTTACTCTCATCTTGCCTCAGTCAGCTTCAGATAAGCCCTGATGAAGGTGGGATGAAGAACTTACACTGGAATATATCCAGACAAGCCAGGATGGAAGGCTTGAGCCAGCTCAGCCAGCGATCATCTACCTATTTCAAACTCCACTCATCCCAGCGGATCTAGGTTGTGGGTTGCTCCTTTAGAAAGTTTGGTTTAGAGCAGTGGTTCCCAACTCTTTTTTTGGCCATGCCCCACCTAAGTATCTCTAAAATCCTGACACCCCCCCCCCACCGTGGCATATAATTCTTATTACAGTGGTACCTCGGGTTACATACGCTTCAGGTTACATACACTTCAGGTTACAGACTCCGCTAACCCAGAAATAGTGCTTCAGGTTAAGAACTTTGCTTCAGGATGAGAACAGAAATTGTGCTTCGGCGGTGTGGCAGGAGAAGGCCCCATTAGCTAAAGTGGTGCTTCAAGTTAAGAACAGTTTCAGGTTAAGTACGGACCTCCGGAACAAATTAAGTACTTAACCCAAGGTACCACTGTATTCAAAAAGTGAACTCCTGTTCACTTGGAGGAAGCCTAAAAGGCCTAAAAGCCTAAAAGGACCAAGCCTAAAACTTGGTCTAACTCATTCTCAAATTGCCCCCCTGTGGGGCATGTGCCCCACATTGGGAACCACAGGTTTAGAGCCTTGCTTAGTTGCAAAACCAGTGATTATATCTCAACCTATCCCACCAATTCATGCAATATTACATGGTGATGTACAGTATATTCAATAAAAGGTAAAACACCTTAAAATATTACAGAATGATTAAAATGACATGTCTGCTCAGTTTTTGCTGGGAGAGTGTTTCACAAAGTGGGACCAGGGACTCAAAATGGCTGACTTCATTTCCTCTGCTCCTTGTTCTACTACAAATTGGGTGAGAACACTTGGTTGCACAAGAATATGGGCATACATGCTTTGGCATATATGTAGAAGAGGATACGATTGTGCACACACCCAAGGTTTTATCTAACATTCCCCTTTCAGCATCTCAGAACATGAACAACCTTGTATTGGTGAGAAGAAGCATAAACAACAATTGATGGCGTCCTGTTATGATGTTCAAGCAACCTTATATTTTATGCAGACAACACAACATCCTTATACAATTTACAGTACAATGTTCATGGGACGCGGGTGGCACTGTGGTCTAAACCACTGAGCCTCTTGGTCTAGCCATTCAAAAGGTTGATGGTTCGAATCCCCATGAAGGGGTGAGCTCCCATTGCTCTGTCCCAGCCCCTGCCAACCTACCAGTTTGAAAGCATGCCAGGGCAAGTAGATAAAAAGGTACCACTGCAGTGGAAAGATAAACGGTGTTTACATGCGCTCTGCTTTCCATCACAGTGTTCTTTTGCACCAGAAGTGGTTTAGTCATGCTGCCCACATGACCTGGAAAGCTGTCTATGGACAAATGCCAGCTCCCTCCATTTGAAAGAGAAATGAGAGCCGCAATCCCATAGTCACCTTTGTCTGGACTTAACCATCCAGGGGTCCTTAACCTACAGTATTCTACTTGGGAACTTAATACACTCAACAGAAGAAGAAGAAACCCTCTATGAGCATTAAAAAAATCCCCTAAACATTTTAAAATCTTATTTTTGCATGGGAGAGTTGTCAAAGATGATGCTGATAGCGTTTCTATATGATTCTCTGCAATGACTCAAAGATCTTAATTATTGCTTCTATTTTTCTTCTGTAGAATTCCCTTGGTGGAGAGAAGATGAAGAGAAGATTCATCAGGAGACATTCATAAAAGCTCATAGTGCCTGCCAATGACCTTTTGCTGAACCCAAAAAACAACAAAAGATTAAGCATCATGTTAGGAGCACTCATTATATCAAAATAACAAATACAAACAAGAAGTATACTGCCAAATAAGCAGTTTCAGAAATGTAAATGAGTTTGGCTTTACTTATAATAAAACTTTTTTAAAAAAGAAAAAATGTTTGATGGAAATATTGTGAATGTATAATGATGTTAGGTGGCAGCAAAGCTATATCTCTAACCTAGATAAGGGACTGGAGGTCTCTCATGAGATATTTTACTCATTTTATCAAAACTCGTTTTGCTTCTCTCAACATTTGTCAGTTGTTTCATCATCTCAGAAAGTACCTTCACCTTAAATTTTCCTTTTAGAAATATGACTGTCAACTCTTGATTGACAGATTCCTACAATTGGGAATATGTTTGCACTCAAGGTCTAATTCATTGAAGCCCACAGCATCTCTTCCTTTGCTAGTTTATGGCAATATCTCAATGGTCCACCTACCCAAACTATGGTTTGGTCCATGTATCTAAAGTGACATACAGACTCACCTGAGTTGTTCTGACATACTTGTTCCGACATTCTTTAGAACATATTCTGACACCCTTTGGACATAGCGTGTTCTCCTTCATGGAGAGCACGTGTTGCGGTGGGGTCTGCTGAGCCACCCCTCTGTTACCAGGCAGGGTCTCTAAAGATGGCCTGGGGCAGTGATTGGTTCACTGGGTTGCTGGGGTAAAAGTTATGTTGCAATTTTGGTGGGAGGGGTAAAATGTTTAAATACTCTGCACACAGCCTGGAGCTTTCTCTTTGCTGTGTGCAACGGATCACCCGCCCACCTGCCCTTGAGTAAGGGGTTGTTGCGTTGACCTTGCTATGCCTGTCATGGGGTCGTCCGCCTTGGAGCGGGGGCCTGGTAGGAATTTGTCCATCTGGCAGATTGGCTGGGCCATTTGGTTTTTGCCTACTGCGTAGCAAATCGTCACAACTTGTAAGGTTGCGGTTAGGCATTGGTTATAAATTGGTGGAGGAGGGGTTAGGATAGGGTGGGCCTGCCCCTCCATGGAGGGGTTAGGATAGGCTGGGCCTGCCCCTCCATGGTTGCTGCGGAAAGGGAATTCCGTTAAAGGAATCCTGGGGCTTGCCATCTTTTCGTCCAATCCCTGGAATGGGACTAGGGCCGGCAAGCCTTCGGGGAGCAGGCGGGTGAGAGGTGAGGGTCTGTGACTCAGCTCCATTTCTCCCCGACTTGCTTTCCCCCGCACTGTCTTTCGGTGGTGCCCGGAAGTCAGTTCTGTCCCCAGGCGGGGGACAGATAGTCTTAACCAATGCCTAAACAACCACTCACGGTTTTGTATTTAAATAAAGTTGTGGCCAAAATTATGCCAAAAACCTTAAACAAAAATTAAGTGTGCGTTGTGAGTTATTTGGGGGGTGGCTTGGAGACCTCGACACGCAAAGCTTTTGATCCGATAATCTGTGTCTCCATAATTTGCTGTGAATTAAGGTATACCTAATCAACACTACCAAATTTTGATTTTGCTGTTGTTGCTTTTAAGAAGGAGAGAGAAGAGCTCTATGCACACACTACTTATGTGTGAGGAATAAGCATGGGCAAACCACATTAAGTAAAATTAGTTTAATTCACGCAAATTTAGAAAATGCCTATGTGTATTAATGAAGGTATAACATGGAGAATGGCTAAATGTGTATTGCTAACATTGGGATTTCCCCACAGATTTGTAAAGTGGTTTCTGAGCTCCTTAATGGGCTGATAATTAACTAATGGTTGTTTTCTGCTAATTTTAAACTGAATGTAACCTTTAATCAGGTGACAAAGGTATTGAATTGCAAATCACCATATTGAAAGGGTGATGGCTTTAGTCATTCTCTGAACAAAAATATGTGATAATGGCTCTCCAAAAAGCTGGATCCCCTTAGACAGGCTAAGACAGGCTGCAGTAGGGGGGGGGGGAAACAGTTTTTCAATATTTGGGGGGGGGGAATTGGAATTTTTATTTCTAAGAAGATGCTAAGCATGTGCTGGACATTGAACAAGATTTTATGGATATTTGGATGTATCTTTGATGTTCTAATTTTGTTTGGAAGAAAGTTCTGCAAGTAAATTTTGAATAATATTTTAATAGGTATGGGCAATGCTTCATTCCAAAAAGAACAGTTTTTATGCATCCAGTCACTTCAAACTGTGGAATATTAATATCTTCAGTAAACGAATGTGGGGCCTCACTCTTAGCCCCACACTGCATATTAAGTCTTCTTTCTTTAACAATGAACTATTGTGTGTGGTTGAAGGAGCCAGTATGGTGTAGTGGTTAAGAGTGGTGGACAGCGTGCATAAAAAGTAAGAAAATACTATAATAAGAAACTAGGGAAAATGCAGTGAAACATTATGATAGCATTCATCCTCTGTGCAAAGTCCCTGTGGTTAAGAGTGGTGGACTCATAATCTGGTGAACCGGATTCGATTCCCCGCTCCTCCACATGCAGCTGCTGGGTGACCTTGGGCTACTCTGCTCTGAAGACTCTCAGCCTCGCTCACCTCACAGAGTGTTTGTTGTGGGGGAGGAAGGGAAAGGAGATTGTGAGCCGCTTTGAGACTCCTTAAGGGGAGTTAAAGGTGGGATATGAAGTCAAAACTCCTCCTCCTCCTCCCCCCTCCTCCTAGTCGTCGTCGTCTTCTTCTTCTTCTTCTTCTTCTTCTTCTTCTTCTTCTTCTTCTTCTTCTTCTTCTTCTTGTCTCTATAGAAATCCGACCATAGTTATGTGCAAGACTTATGTGTTGGGCTGTTTATACAGACCACTGCACAGAGTGAAATATGTTAAAGAAAGAAGAACCCTACACGTAACATGTAGATTATCTGCTAGAATGTACAAGATAACAGGAAATATACTGAGTAAAAATGCATAGCATTGGTGTATTAAGTCCCACTGTGCTCAATGGGGCTTGTTCCCTAGGAAGTGTGTATAGTATTTCAGTTGAAAGTAGTTCCTATGGTGCAGATTGGGCTTCAGGGTGAGCCTGAAAAGCTGGAGAGGCAGCATGCCTATGGACTACCAGCTGCTAGTAAACAATGCCATAGAAGTGCCATCACATTCATGCTCTGCTTATGAGCTTCCAGAGGCTGGCTGCTATTTGAGCTTGGAAGCAAAGCTTGCTACATGGCTTTTGAATGCTCCAGAGACACAACTCTCACACTGTCATATTCTTAGAGCATTATTTTTGTTCTGCTGCAAATGCAGCAAATGATCTTTTCCTTTAGATTGACGGCCTTTGATGGTTAAAGATTATGCTTTCCTCCCCCGCACTTGTTCTCCTTTTCTCCTGCTCTTTGTTCTTCCTTTTATGTCCATCCATGACAATGTTTTAAATGTCTCGATGCTTTTAAATAATGACTGTAAGGTCTGCACATGTGGGCACACTGCTGTTACACAAAAGGAAAGGGGAGAAAATCCTTTTTGTATGTTATTTGCTTTGAATGTCAGTCTAAATGTATTTATTATACTGGGGGGCAGGGATAGAAATATTTCTCTTTTGTTGGATTGCCATATATGAGACAGAAAGGGAGATTGATTGTTATTTATAAGAATGCTTTTGGAAGAAACCCTCAATGGAAATTGTTAATTTCTTTATTTAGCCAGATGTATTTATTGCTTAATCAGTAATCATAATTATAATCTCTTAGCAGTTTATATAACATTGATATAAATATTCATTAAATATAGCAATAAAACAGTCTTTTAAAAAGTGAACATAATAAAACTATCAAAATGTAGACTGAAATCAACAGATTTTGAAAACAAATATACACAATAAATTACATGTCTGGGTAGGCATTCCTAACATCTTTCTTTACTTTCAGTTTTTTGCTAACTTAATTCCTTCAACACATGTGAAAGTTTCAGCCCTCATCAACATCTTGAATCTTGATCCACATATGCCAAATAATTAATCTTTCAGGGTCAAATCCAGCAGCAAGATCCACCAGGATGAACATCTTAGGCTGCAGTGGATCTCTGGTTTAGCTGGCTGATTCCTGACTTTTTTTTGAGACTTACACTGCCTTTAGCTCAGCCAGCCTCCTGTCTGAGGCTAGCTGAGCTGGGAATCAGGCAGCTGAACCAGAAACCTGCTGTATTAGGATAAGATCATCCCAATGGATTCCTCAGGATTGCCACTTAAGTACTCAACAAGTAGTAGCTCCACAGTTGAACACAGTTGATCTGGTGTAACTTTACACTGGATTTATTCAGACTGTTTTGCTTTACACCAGTTTTTGTATGCACAGGATTGCTCCTGGTGCCATGTGTAATTGTGTTGCTATAAAAGTGTGCAGGGCCTTTCCTGCCCTTCTACAGGGACGTGGGTGGTGCTGTGGCCTAAACCACCAAGCCTCTTGAGCTTGCTAATTACAAGGTTGGCAGGTTGAATCCCAGCGACAGCATGAGCTCCTATCACTTTGTCCCAGCTCCTGCCAACCTAGAAGTTCAAAAGTGTACCAGTGCATGTAAACAAATAGGTACTGCTGTAGCAGGAAGGTAAACGGTGTTTCCATGCGCTCTGGTTTCCATCATGGTGTCCTGTTGGGTCAGAAGCGGTTTAGTCATGCTGGCCGCATCACTCAGAAAGCTGCCTGTGGACAAACGCCAGCTTGTTCGGCCTGAAAGCAGAGATGAGTGCCACACCCCATAGTCAAATTCAACTGGACTTAACCGTTCAGGGGTTGTTTTTTTTGCCTTGCCTTTACATTTTTTCATAGAGACTACTTGCTTTACCCCCCCCCCCCAAATCCCCAACCACCTCATCTCTATGTATAGATAAGTCTAAGTTAGGATGAGTTGTAAGAAAATATTCCAGGAACATTAAAAAATGAAATACCTAGGGCAATTTATCACAGAGCATATAGGACTAGATCTACCCTGCAGTTTCCCTGAGGTAAATTTCACATGAAACACTCCCTGGGTTCACTTATAGTTCAGCATCTCCTTACACCAGGCAAGGAACACTTTCAGGATTGCTTTGTCCCAGGGAATAGCCTAAGTGTTATTTAAATGCCTCAAGGCAGACTTGGAGTTACAACGAGACAGCCGCGGGTTAACTTGGGCTGCGTATATGACTAAGTTATAAATGTTTTTGAGTCATTACTAGTGATGACTGGTGTGCACGTGGACTGTCATAGGCATGAATACCACAATAAAATGGCTACTACATATATAAACACATCATGTGTGTAAGAGAAAATATACTTTTCAGGTGTTCAAAGTGCTTGAAGAGAGCAGCGGGGTCATGTGCCTCACTCCAAGCATTCAAGAGCTCCACAGGATTCCTTCATGCATGGAATGGGAAGATTTGAGGGGGAATTCTAACCATGTCCAGTCGAATCTGCTTGGAATCCTTCCCACAATCAAGAAACTTGCAGCATCTCCCTGCAGATATTCACACTCAGTTGTGAAGGCAGGGAATGGATGGGTCAGGCCAGCATCCCATGCACACATAGAAGGGCCCCCTATATGGTTTGAGCCCTCATGCATTTCCCCATAATAATCATAATAATAAAATTGTATTTATATCCCACCCTCCCCAGCCAAAGCCGGGCTCTGAGCAGCTAAGAACAGTAAAAAATACAACATTCTAAAATCATTTCATTATAAAATTAATTCAAATCAGATTAATGGCAACCATTGGACTAGAGTTTTGTTAGGATTGCCAAAGGAGGGGGTTAGGCTGTGCCCTGGACACAGTGAAGGAAGGCCATATGCCTGAAGAAAGCTGTAAGTTTTAGCAGTGCAGTGGGTCATGTGACCAGCATGACAAAACTGATTCTAGCGCAACAGAACACTGTGACGGAAACCAGAGAGCACGGAAACACCGTTTACCTTCCCGCTGCAGTGGTACCTATTTATCTACTTGCACTGGTGTGCATTTTAACTGCTAGGTTGGCAGGAGCTGGGACAGAGCAATGGGTTGCGGGGGTCCTCCCCCCCCCATCATGGGGATTCATACCGTCAACCTTCTGATCGGCAAGCCCAAGATGCTTGGTGGTTTAGACCACAGCGCCACCCACATCCCTTTTGCTTATAAGTCTGTTTGGATCATTTCATATTTTGTAAGGTGATGAGCCTGTTCTGGACAGCACAAGATATTGTATGGATGTTTTTGATGTTTTAATTCTGTTTTTAATAAGGTTCTGCTAGTAAAAGTTTAAATAATATTTCCGTGGGTCTGGACAATGTTTCATTTCCAAAGGAGTCAGCTATTATGCTTCCAGTCGCTTCAAACTGCACAATATTTAATATCTGCAAAAGTGCAGTGTGGAAGGAAACAGGGGGAGACTGGCAGTGCCCTACCCTTGGCTGACCTCAGAAAGTGTGGTTGGTCCAGAACAAGGGGAAATGGAGGGGCACCTATCACAAGAAAACAAATGAGAAACAAAATGATACTTAAAAATATATATGAAATATATAAAACAGCCCAATGTCTTTTGGTGAAGATCTGCTTATGGGGAACTGACTGAACAATTGCCTCATATGGCTTCAGATTGCATCATGGCTGGATTGCAGAGGAGAAAATGAAAACTTGTTATCATTCCAGCCGCAGCAATTTTGAGGATAAGCACAGCACTAAATGGGAGAGATGCCCACAAGATAAATTAGGATGCAAATATCATACGTCACTACACCATTAATTTAACAAGAAATGTGCCCAGAACATAAATTAAGAGCGTTAATGCTTTTTTTTTTAATGGTCTGCACACAGAGAGAAAAGTTTTGATGCATTTCATTGTCTGTTACCAGCCAAAGCAGATCTGAAATATCAATAGTTTGTTATTCTGATATAGATCTTACCACTGTAGTTGTTTCTAAAATAGGGCTGCCTATCAGAAATGCACAATGAGTCAGAAAGCCTAATGGCATCAGATATTTGCTGAGTACTCCTACTGCAAACTAGCTAACTCCACAGTACTTAATTATATTCAAATGATATATTGTCACTTACTAATGCTCTTGAACAACAGTGCTCCCTGCAAGTCAATGTACTGTGTGCTGCAAAGGAAAAGGTTTGGAAGTTCAACAGCAGTGATTTATATTGTGAAGGGTTTGGGTTTTTTTTTAACAGGGGCACATGGGTCAGACCACTGATTGCCCTGGCAGATGCATTCTGAGTCCCAGAACAGTGAGAAATGACCAGACAGGACACTGGATGTTGGAATGAAATCAGGCCAAATATAGCAGGATACAAGTTGGCATGGCAGCAGGGCTAGGATCAGTCCCAAAATCTCACTTTGTTGGTGGAATGAGATCCACTGGGGTTGAACCATGACAAACCCATTGCATGGGAGTTGTCCAGTGCTGAACCCTGTTGTGTTGCAAGCCAGGCTAACAAGTTTTCACTGGGTGACTGCAGTGAAATGCATCCTTTTTTGTGTGTTATTTTGACTGATATATGCATTTATGTTGGGAAACTGTGTACGTGCAGCTACTCACACAGAGTCAATTAAGGTTTGGCAGACAGACAGAAGGCAATCTGAAGGAGTAAGTCTGCCTGGTGATAACAGAGACATGAAGACTGCTCCCTGATTGTTCAAGCTCTCTCAAAGGAGTGAGAATTAATGGCCTACTAACTGGAATGTGTTAGTTCAAGTGTTCAGAGGATCAGAGTTCTGTGTGTCAGTGTAGGAGTTGTGAGTCGTATCAGAGAGAGCTAGCATAAGATCTGTGTTCTATTCCTGTAAATAGTCCACTGTATATAATAAACACCTAACTACAAGTTTCTGGTTCCTGCTTCGTCTATCCTGTCTGCAGCCAAGTCGCCAATTGCTTCAGTGGAGTCTGCGTGTACACTGCTAGGTCTGGCTAAGGTCCTGCAACAAGTCAGACTGTTGCGAAACACCAAATAGGTTTTGCCAATAATTTATATGTAGACTTTGCCCTGGTATCTGCAATCCTGTAGGCATTACTTGGCTTGAGGGAGAAGATTGGTTCAAGATGGTGATGGAGTAACATCTCCAGGCAGAGTCTCCTCCGTAATTAGTGTTTCCCCTTCTTTTTTCTATTTACTTGGCTTGAGAACTGCATTGCAAAGTTCAGAGAAGTGTGAATTTCAAAGAATGGCTGGGTTTTGGTTCACATCTTGTTTTGCAAAGTGCAAATTAGGTACGTCCAGCTTTAAATGCAAACTGATTCAAGTTTATCCCCCATCCCTAACTGAGAAACGGTTTTTTGAAAAATAAATAAAAAATCTTAATAACAAATTTAGTTATTTGACACAAAGATTACAATTGCAAATTTTATACAATTATATGCAGCATATCAGTAGAGGATGAGCTCACCCTTTCCTCAATGGAACCCAATCCCAAAGTTGTGATGATTAAACAAGGCTTGAAATAAAGTAAGGCCTCAGTGGAGGTGTGCTTCCATTTAACACGACATATCTTTTTCTAGAGTTAGTCATGTTGTGGTCTGCTTAAACATAGTTCTTTTGGACACCTTGGTTTTCCTTTTCTCTATGAATACGTCATGGTGAAAAGACAGTGGTAGAAAATCCATTGATACCAAAACTGGAGAAATGTCACAGGCAGCTCTTGTTGACATCATGGTCAAACAAAACCATGCACTCCCTTACATCTGAAGTCTTGAATCCAGATTTTGGCATATTTTTTCTCTCCCTGTGGGGAAAAAAAGGCCTACTTGAGAGCCAGTGTGGTGTAGTGGTTAAGAGCGGTAGTCTCGTAATCTGGGGAACCGGGTTCGCATCTCCGCTCCTCCACGTGCAGCTGCTGGGTGACCTTGGGCCAGTCACACTTCTTTGACGTCTCGCAGCCCCGCTCACCTCACAGAGTGTTTGTTGTGGGGGGGGGAAGGGGAAGGAGAATGCTAGCCGCTTTGAGACTCCTTAAAGGGAGTGAAAGGTGGGATATCAAATCCAAACTCTTCTTCTACTTTGGGGTATTGGTGCTGGTTGAGTTCACATGCTCACAGTGGTTCAGGACATACTCTTAGCTTTCCATCCTTCTCCTTTGACCATTAAGATACTTGTTGCTACCATCAAAGTTGCAGCTAGTGGGTGAGTTGCATCCCTTTGTCCCATCAAAGGATTTGTGCAGCTAGCTGCACATCATCATCTTGACTGTTGAAAGCATATGTGCTGCTCCCATGTTATGGTTTCTCCCCTAAGACAACTGGTTAATGCTGCTGTGTCACACCCTATTAACCAAGCAAAGGTTGAGTTGTGAATCTGTTTGCAAGGGATGATAAAATTCCTTCCTGGCCTAGGTCCTATGGCGGGGGGGGGGGGAGAGCACAAATGTGTTTGGAGTAGACATTTAATCACTGCAAGCTCAGGTTTCAGAACACTTTTTGTACAGCAAAGGACTGATGCGGCCCGCCAACAAATGTCATTGGTGTTCTATTGCCAGGAGATTAATTTGGAAAGAACCAGGGGCAGAGTCAATTCAATTGAACTTTGGTCATGTTGGTTGGAGAGTCAATGTCTATGGCATAATGTCTCATTTCATGTAGCCATGGCCGAATTTGTTGCACTGTTAAACAACTGTTTGGCTCCAAGTTTTTTGGCTCAATTTTTATTCTAATAGTTGTGATAAAATTATTAGTTTTATTTTGCTCCAATTGTTATGAAGATACATGACTTATTCCGTTTAGAAATTCTGGTGTGGTGGAAACTAAAATTAATGTAAATATTATTTACATTATTTAGTATTTGTTACTAAAGTAACAAATTTGTTCCAAAGTAACACTAAGTAACTCATTCTGTCCGTACACAGATTTGAGCTTGAACAACAAAACTTTCCCCCACTCCTCTCCCGGTTCTGTTTTGTTTTTCTTAACTCTCCAGAGCAGAGCTGAGGTGATTGTGGCGTGCACAATGGAGGGAACATAAGGGGGGGAGGAAATTTCATTGAGCAACCATAAATCCTTGTGTTGGTGAAATGTGTTAGTTGGACAAACAGAATGATGCTAGCATGGGCAGGAGCAATGCCACAGGCTCCTCCCACATGGCCAAGAGTTCTTCATGTTGTCTGAGTGGCAGAGGAGTAAGTCACCCTAAAGTTGTGTCCACACTAAAAGGCAATTATAGGGTTTAGGTTTTGAGGAAACCTACTTTTCCAGCAGAAAATCACATTTCTGAGTGGGAAGGACAGTGTAGTGCCACTGCTAGCCAGTAAAGACAATGCACTGACTCAGTAATAAGGCAGCTTCCCCTACATCTCTGATTCTTACAAACATTGTATGTTGAAGGTGCTACCATTGTGAACGATTTCACTGCAAAATGAGACTTGAGAAATTTCCATGATCCTCCTGCATCAATATGTGCTAGGAGCTCATGGTATCACTCGACAAGCAGACTGAACTTATATACCAGGCGAAAGGAAGGAAGGAAGCAAACCCTCTTGTGCCTAGCAAGCAGGAATGCCAGGACCATGTGTCCTGGTTTGTCCACCAACCTGTTGCAGGTTAATGACTCACAGAAGATGCCTATCATTGACTGTGAGCTGACAACACTCAAAATTGATGTTGCCGAGCTACAGGAGACCTCACTTCAAATGGCTGCCTCCAAGAGATTAACTACGCCTTTATCTGACAAGGCGTGCAGCCAGAAGAAGGTGCTTCACATAGGTTTCATGTGTCACATTCAAGCATTGCACTTAACTATGTATGCTGATGTAAGCAACTTCCCAATTAACCTCTCCCTCCATGCTTGCATTTCCATTATGAAAATCTGCCTAAGTCTTGCCTGCTTGATTTGACATCTTTCCGCAGTGCCTGCAAGACTGAGTTGTTCCGCCAGGCCTTTGGTCAGGGCTCAGCCTGACCGCCCTTCTCTTTTTGTATACGAACTAGTATGAAAGAGATCTCCCAGCATTCTCACAGGCCCATATAAAAACAACATAAACAGTTGGGCCTGATGAACATTTACTGTTCCCAACCCTAATCCTGCGGAAAGCCATCTACAGTGGTGCCTCGCAAGACGAAAAGAATCCGTTCCGTGATTCTCTTCGTCTAGCGGTTTTTTCGTCTTGCGAAGCAAGCCCATTGACGGATTAAAGGATTAGCGGCTTTTAGCGGCTTTTAGCGGCTTTTAGCGGCTTTTAGCGGCTTATCAGCTTATCGGATCAGCTGATAAGCAGCTTAGCGGCTTAGAAAAAGGGGGGAGGGGAAAAACCCCGCAGGAACTCGCAAGACATTTTCGTCTTGCGAAGCAAGCCCATAGGAGATTCGTTTTGCGAAGCACCTCCAAAACGGAAAACTCTTTCGTCTAGCGAGTTTTCCGTCTTGCGAGGCATTCGTCTTGTGGGGCACCACTGTAATTAGATTTTAATTTGACCCTGACTTGTTTTTAGGAGGTAATTTAATTATTGTTTGATTTTATACTAATGTTATATATTTGATGTTAGACGCCCTGAGCCCGGTTTCGGCTGGGGAAGGCGGGATACAAATAAAAGTTGTTTATTATTATTATTATTATTATTCCTCACAATGACTTCTGTCTCTTGAAGCTGGGGTTTGCCTCCGCAGATATACAAGGTTCCTTGCTGCAGACATTCATTTAAATCATATGAGGAGTCATGCAGCCCCAGGGGTAGGGCTAAACACACATCCCAACAGTCCAACTGTCTCACAGAAAACTCCCAACAGTCTCACAGTGAAGTCTCAAATCACGTTCAACAGAACATACTTAGAAAGCTTTTGCAGACTTTTGCACCATGTTTGCAAATGCCTAAAAAGGAGTCTATGGGCTTGGGGACGTTGAGGGTAAGTCTTGAGTGCACAGCCCTGACTTGGATCCCTGATTTTAACCCTCAAATGTACAATCAAATACCTTAAGGTAGCTACAATAATGCATATTTCAATAGATATGAATGCATGTGATTTCCACCCTAATTCAAGCTCTTTTCTGCCATGTATATGTGAACTCATGTACATACTGTGATCTCATTGGCAAAACAGAAGCGCAATTTAACACCTGGATGTTGCCTTCCCTTCTTTATAATGTTTGATGGTTTGAAGAAAACCGTGGCTTTTTATGTCCTGAATGGAAGCATCCTGTACAATTTGATCTGAACTCAAATGCGTGGCTAAAAGCCAAAGTGACACATGGGACCCTAGACAGAATGTGGAACATGAAAAGGACATTTAAAATGTTATTAGCTTCTGAAAACAGCTTCAGAGAAGTAAAATAACATGTGTCTGAAGCTTGCAACCTCTAATGTGTTTGCTTATTGAGTGCTTAAGATATTCATTGTCATATTGCTCTAAGTTCTTTGAAGTGAAATAGTTCTCTGGAGTCTGAATAATCTCAACAAATCACTATGCATAATTCAGAGGTATCTTTTCATGCTTATCTCATCTCAAATTAAATAAAGCAAAGAGATTTTCCTGTGGCAGA
This sequence comes from Podarcis bocagei, assembly GCF_964188305.1. Taxonomy (NCBI): domain Eukaryota; kingdom Metazoa; phylum Chordata; class Lepidosauria; order Squamata; family Lacertidae; genus Podarcis; species Podarcis bocagei. The sequence continues at coordinate 15,247,196 of NC_138130.1, forward strand.
TTTGCTATTTCCCTCTATCCATACATTTCAGCAAAACAGTTAAAAATTGACAGGTCATTACTTGGTTGTACTTGCTTTTGGGAAAGATTTTCTTTACATTTGTAAGTTAATGTCTTGTCTCCACCACAGTGTTAGGCAGGCTGCAGTGTCGCTTGTGACAATTTTATCAGTATTAATGTCATAAAGCACAAAGCAAAGGCTTTATTCTTTTCACAAAGGTAATGGAAATAGTACCCTACAGAACACAAGGGATTTCAATAGCCAGGAACTTGGCAGAGTTTGTTCTCTGGCTCTCCTGCTCCATGGGATTTAAACTACCTAACAGTGTGGATGATTGTAATCTAGATTTATATTATATATGGAACTCAAATATTTATTCCCCTGCCGCAATTCAAAGGTGTAGTGAGTGATAGCCCCTTAAAATACATACAGCACAATTCTACACATGCATGTTGTTCTACCTTGGTAAGAGTAGGATTGTAGCCTTAATTTATCTGTTTATTTACATGGTGGTATATCTGAGTGAGAGGCACGGGTGGAGCTTTGGTCTAAACCACAGAGCCTAAGGCTTGCTGATCAGTAGGTCGGCAGTTTGAATCCCTGCGACGGAATGAGCTCCCATTGCTCGGTCGCAGCTCCTGCCAACCTAGCAGTTCGAAAGCATGTCAAAGTGCAAGTAGATAAATAGGTACCGCTCCGGCAGGAAGGTAAACGGCGTTTCTGTGCGCTGCTCTGGTTCTCCAGAAGCGACTTAGTCATGCTGGTCACATGACCTGGAAGCTGTCTGCGGACAAACGCTAGGCAGTGGTGGCATCCATAAGAAATATCATTGTAAACTTCACACCTTACTCTGTCTTCTGGTATCAGAGGGCATGTAACATCTCCCTTTGCTTGTTGTCAGGACCTTTCATTATGTCAATACATGGATGTTTCCTATTCCTTCTGTTACTCTGTCCTTTATTCCTCCTCTGCAGTTTTCCTTTTGTGCTGCTCTCTGAAACATTGAGGGTGGGTAATACATTTTCAAATAGCTGTGTGCCAAGAATGAACTTAATCATGGAAACACTTTCCATACAATATTCAGCAAGTCAGCTATCTGATGTTTCCAGAAGTTACACAAAATGATTTATGGTGAAACTATTCTAAAATATTCACATGATTTCAAGCCATTTATTGGATGACCCTGAACAGCTTCTTCATAAAGAAGGCTATAATTGAATAAACAACGTAGGGGTGGGTGGTGAGAGAACACAGCTAGGTCAGCAGAAATGTTGTTCCCATTCGTAAGGCATAGTAATGGGACTGCACATTCCAAATTTTCAAGTATCTAGTAATTTTTCTTCCGTGACAAACTGAAATAACATTGTTTTGATTTTACTTTAATTTGCTCCTCGCTTTTTTCCTTTTGCGCCTGCTTGGGACAATGGAGCACAATGAGGAAAAGGAAGAGACCTTTTTTGTATCCTAAGATATATAGTGGAAAAAGAGTAGGAGGGGGGTGGCTTTTGGGTATTGATATCAAATAAACTTCTAAGGAAGTGAACATTAGCACAATGCAGGAAAAACTTTTATTACAACTGTCCATGGATGCATGTTAAAACGTAAGTATATTAAAACAAACCAACAGGTTGCCACTGAAAGTATAATTTGAGATTAAAACTACAGTCCCAAATGCACTGACTAGATTTAGCCTCACTGAATATAGTGGGTTTATATGACTATACTCTAAATTCCTCGAAACTAATGAACTTAAGCTAAATGCATACCCCTAAACATTTTGTGAATCTAAGTTTGGCTTCATTGAGGGGCAGTATTTCAATATGAGTAGGAAAATGAGATTACCCCTAAATATATAATTTTTTAGGGGGGGAAAGCACTGTATATGCCTTTCTATTGCAACAGGCCTTTGGAAACTGACTGTTTTTGAGGAAAGGGCTGGTGCCATGATGTTTTCGTTATTGTCTGTGTTTCAAACTGAATTTTTATACTATTTTAATTCTATTAGTGCTTAATTGCATTTTAGTTATCATCTTTTCTAGGTTTTCAGCTTCTTCTATTTTATCTGTGTAAACAACCTTGAGTCCCAAACTGGGGAAAATGTGGGATGTTGTTGTTGTTGTTGTTGTTGTTTTATTATTATTATTATTATTTGGTACACAAAAATAAAAGCAAAGCAATAATGCATTTTAAAATTGGAAAGCGCCTTGGGTGCCTTCGTAGGGAGTCAGTATATAAAGGCGATGGATAACTAATAATATAACATTATGTTAACTTCAGAGCAACACAAAACAACTGGGAGTTGAATACTAAAAATCATAGTAGTCACGAGCCATCAAATGTTGAGACAAACAAGAAGCAAGCCCCTAACCTGCAACAGAGTCAGTGCATGATTTATTTCCTGGGGGAAGGCTATTCTATTCCAGAGATGGGTGTCGCCCATCTCTTCTTGCCAGATAGATATCTGCAAGTTACAGCGCAACCAAGAACTGGATCTCTGATTACCACAGTTTCCAGGCAGCTTGATATGGGAAAAAGAATTATCTCTGGAATCTTGGTCCCAAGTTGTTTACAGACTTGCAGGTTACTTCCAAGGTTTTGGAGTGAATTGGCAGCCATTGCAATTCTTTTAACAGAGGTGTTACATGATAGGATCTCTGTTGATTACACATCCTTGTTGCTGTATTTTGCATTCCTGCAGCTTCTGGACCATTCATGAGGGCATCTCCACATAGAGTGCATTGCATTACCTGAGATTTGAGGCTGCCAATACATGGATCGTTTAGTTTGTGTGCAACCAATTGGGGCTTACTGCTGAATATATGTGCATAGGAGTGCACTGCACAACTACTGAACTCAACGGGTTGCATTTTAAGGCAAGCAAGAGATCGCCTGCCTAGAAGGCAGTTTCTTCTAGCAGGGGAGAACCACATATTCAGCACATCATTCATGCCTGCAAGGAATCAGTGTATGGAAGTTGAGTCCACTGAGTCTTATGCAGCAAAAGTTGATTCGGATTAATGCTGTAATCTTCAGCATACTTGATGAAGTTGGTTGGCCTTAATTCTGAGTCAGTATGGAATGGATGGGATTGTAAGGTCCATTGAAAGCATTCAAAGGGGATGTGCAGCACAATATTTGCAAAAGGACCCCAAACTCTTGAAGGGAGAATCTCACCTGCCCCTCCCTTCCATGAGGCTCCACAGGAGCCAAGATGAGGGCAGAAATGCGATTCCATTTACTGTTTTGTGGGTCACATGTCTCGGGGCAAATTTTCCCTATATGGATTAAGCTGAAAATTAGGCTTACCTGAGAAGCAGGTCCAATGAACTCAAGGAGATTTACTTCTGAGTATGTCTGCATAGGATCGAACTGTTGGACACATACTTTAAGAATGACAACATGTGTCTTATAAATTAAAATCTGATCAAAAATATAAGGGGATGACTAGCAAATCAGTAAACAGATCCTCATCATTATTGTCCTGCATTTGAAGAAGGATGTGTTCAAAAGAAAAGGACATAATAACTGCTCCCTGAGAGCGCTTTAAAAAGAAAGAAAAGAAAACCTGTTTGGTAGGAGGGAAAGGGAAATGCAGAGCAAAAGCACTGTATAATAGAGTTAGCTTGTTGTGTTACTTTAATCAAGTATTCATTGGTAATGTACTCTATGTCCCACTTTCTCCTTATACACTTAACACAAACAGACTTGAGCACAATGATAACTTTTTAATTATTTGTCACTTCAAATCTATATGAGTTAGAGGTTCATTAAGTTGGAAAGGAGAACAGTAGCCTGAGGGCCCTGGTGAGGTGAGGTGACTGAAACATAGAAAACCCATACCGTAGCGAAGTATTTGTATGTGCAATGTACAAAATAGAATTCCTTTAGAGAAAACTGGAGAAGCAGATAGATACATGGACAGCACATTCTGGGGCATCAGGTTCTGACCTGCATGAGAAATAAAGATGGAAGAACCTGATGTACTACCCCTTAGAGAGGAGTATTAATAATGATAGTGGAATGATGGGAAACTAGGCCCCATACCTGGTAGGGAAGGCTTTCACATGGCTTCTTTCACAGTAAAGGTACCCTGACTAGGTACCATGACTAGGTCTAGTCATGGATGACTCTGGGGTTGTGCACTCATCTCGCTCTATAGGCCGAGGGAGCCGGCATTTGTCCACAGACAGCTTCTGGGTCATGTGGCCAGCATGACTAAGATGCTTTTGGTGAACCAAAGCAGCGCACGGAAATGCCTTTTATCTTCCCGCTGGAGTGGTACCTATTTATCTGCTTGAACTTGATGTGCTTTTGAACTGCTAGGTGGGAAGGAGCTGGGACTGAACAACGGGAGCTCACCCCGTCATGGGGATTCAAACTGCTGACCTTCTGATTGGAAAGCCCTAGGCCCATATTTCTTTTGATCCTCATCCTTGCACAAAACCAGAAAACTGCATAAGCAAATTTACAGTTGCCTGACAGTGTGTTTTTGCAAAATTTTAGGGTGGGGAATCTTGGGGGGGGGGACGACAAGGTTCACACAGAGCTATTAATATTATGTAGATTGATGTGACTGGAAGCATAAGAACTGACTCCTTTTGAACAAAATAATTGTCCTGGCCCATTAAAAAATTCTACAAAGTTTTACTTGCAGAACTCTTCAAAAAAAAAGCATCAAAGATACCACCAAAATAGCCGCACAATGTCTTGTGCTGTCCAGCACAGGCTCAGCATCTTAGAAAATATGAAATGATCCCAAGAGACCTAGAAGCAAAGGTTTCTCTCTTTAACAGCATCCATTTCCCTGGAGCTGTTTTCCTTGAGAACTTCATTTACTTTCCTTGTGGCATTCAGAGAAAGACTAACAGCCACCATCCTTTCAACATGGCAAATTTGCAACTCAATATCTTTGTCACCTGATCTAAGGTTACAACAGTTTAGAATAACAGAAAACAACATGTGATCATTAACCCATTTAGGAGCTTAGAGTCCCTTAGAAAAACTGCTGTGGAAAAACCCCAATGTAGTGAATATCGCAATATTCACAATATACACATTTAGCCATTTTTCATTTCTAAACCTTCGTTGGATTAACAGGTAAAAAGTACTCAGATGTGGACAAGCCATTTTCCTCTCAAACCACAATTCCTAGCTTAACAGCAAAAGCACATATTCCCTTTTGTGGGGAAGGGGCTGATCCAGCAATACACTTTTCCAAAAGTTGCATTCTCTGCTCTAACCCTGCAAATCTCAGAAGATCTGGACAATAGGTACAAAGATACAAAAATATTTTTTTACAAATATCCTCAAGCATAATTTGGCCTCATCCCCCAGCCCCTCCAACATCCTAGTAGGATTGCAGTCTGACCCAGAGAGATTTCACAGTGCTACTTTCCCTGGAATTCATGACAATGGGATATATCCCATATATATATATATATCCCATTGTCATGAATTCCAGGGAAAGTAGCACTGTGAAATCTCTCTGGGTCAGACTGCAATCCTACTAGGATGTTGGAGGGGCTGGGGGATGAGGCCAAATTATGCTTGAGGATATTTGTAAAAAAATATTTTTGTATCTTTGTACCTATTGTCCAGATCTTCTGAGATTTGCAGGGTTAGAGCAGAGAATGCAACTTTTGGAAAAGTGTATTGCTGGATCAGCCCCTTCCCCACAAAGCATATATATATATATATATATATATATATATATATATATATATATATCCAGTTTGCAGTCTGGCAGCAAGCTTATTCCTAGTTTTGAAGTTTGTGAGCTCTTGGAATATATCAAGCTGGATATATTGTGTTCCAAAACGACTGCTGGTAATAAATTATGTAAATTAAGTAGATTTGCCTACATTTACTTCCCTTTGCATAATTCATTTTGCTTCCATTATGTTCCTATGTGCATGCAATGAATGCTGAGCTACACCTCTGTATTTGTGACCTAATAATGTCTATGTCCATCAACACTTACTCTGAGATGAAACAGGTGAATCAAGAGCTAAATACTATCTAGGCATATCATTATTTTCTTCCTTAAAAAGGGGTGTTGTTTTTTTTTTTTTGTATATGTTGATGGATGGATGGTTAGTTGAAAGAAGAAAAGGAAAGAAAAAAAATCAAAGGGCATCGCTGTATGGTGTTATATATGGATAAATCATTCTGACTTGTGAAATTTATGGATGGGGAAAATAGGGGATAAACTGCAGCCAAACAGCAAGCTTTTTCAATTTTGTTGTTGTTCTTCCATCGTATTACTTTCTTCATTGCTTATTACTCACTTTTTGCATATGCAGCCGGCTCACAGTGCAGGCCCAGGAAATTTTGGGTCTTTGTTCATGTACACACACACAGACACCTGCCACTCTGAAAGTTCACAGGGCACCGTAGTGCGATATTCACTATTCTGAAGCAGGCATTCCAGTTCCATTTTAATATTCCTAAGGGAAGCATAAAAACCACAAAATAATGTAGATTAGCCTGACTTTGTACAAATTTCACAGGGCAGGTATGAACTCTGAATGTCAAGTTAAAAGTGATTTTTTGCAAATATTATCTTTAAAAAGGGGAAAAAATATCCATAGGAGCGGGAGAGAGCATCCCAATTCTAATGAAGCACATGGCTCATGAATAAAAAGAATGTGCGCTCTCGGATTCTTTTAAGAGAGAAATAGGAAATTGTATTGCAGAAGAGAGAAGCAGTCTTCCATATTGTGGAAGGCTTTAGAAGGAGAGGGAGAGAAAACTTCCCCCAGAAAATGGATAAGTGATGAATGCAGCCTATTGGCAAGGATCATTGTACAAGCAGAGAAAGGGATAAATTAAGAAGTTACACGTGTGACACACCATCTGTGTCTGTTTTTGTTATTTTTGCCACGTGCATCTGTTTCTATTCAGCTATAGGGCAGCACTTTATCATAATTTGCAGGCCCTGAATATCACCAGGGGGCGGGGGGGGGGAGTTCAGTTTTGTTGGCAAAAGTCTCATCTACCCCTAAATGTGCGATTAAACCAGGAGTGTTCATTATGAACCAGCCAGCAAGCAGAATGCGAGGGAGGGGATGTTCTGAAAGTTGGCATTAAATGTCAAGCCCTTCAGATGACGAAGTCTGGAAATGTTGCTGCAGGGACAGAAGGCCTACATTTCAGCATGTCCCGATGACTTGCTTGAAATGTAAGGCTGAAATAGTCCTCTTTCTGCAGTGAAGGCAGCTGGAACTGAGTAGGTAGGAGTGAGCCATCTCAAAATACTCTAGTTCATGGGAAGGCAAACTAAGGCCCAGGGGCCAGGTCTGGCCCAATCGCCTTACATGAGCAGAATGTGTGCTTTTATATAAAATGCATCTCCGAGTTATTTGTGGGGCATTGGAATTCCTTCATTTTTTTTTCTTTTTCAAAATATAGTCTCCCCCCCCCCCGAAGGTCTGAGGGACAGTGGACCAGCCCCCTGCTGAAAAAGGTTGCTGACCCCTGCTCTAGTTAGTCTGAAGCTCCATGCCCCTGAAATTTGAACCCCTTAGTTTATAGTGCTCCCATCCTTGCTTAATGTTCAACTATTTTGAACTATGTTCAAAATAATCCAAGCGTATTTGGATTATTTTCGCATTGGTAAGGATTTTAAAATGTCAGAATGCATTGTTTTTAAATGATTTTTAACGAGCTACCTAGCTAACATTCAAATGGGATTATCCTAATGTATTAGGACAGAATGCTGTGTTTCCCATTCCATATTTAATGCACAGTGCAATGTACCGCTTGTTCCAATGCTAGGCACACTGTCTAAGCTTGGTAGTCAATGCTGCTACTGAGTGTTCTCTGAAAGCAACTCATTTCTTTGGTTTGGTTTTACGGATCTATAATTATCTGCATCAACTGGGAAATACTAACTAGCTGTGTTTCAGGCATAACTGTTGACCATTGAGCAAAACAAGATGAGAAAGTCAGATTGATCATCTGTTTTTGAAAATTGAATTTAGCATATATTTGGGGGAGTACAAGTAATTAGTCTTTCCTAACTAAATAGGCCACAGCAAGAAGAACAAATTCCTCCTGTATTTGCTGGTACCTTTTCCTCTTGGGTGGACAGTCTGCTGCCCTGGCAGCTACACTAAAATCTTGGGTTTCCCAAATTATTTTCTCTGGGTTGGACTATACCAGGGAAGATAGCAAACAGATAGGTTTTGAATTAAACAGGAAGTGTCTCTTCTATTGTGAGAACCTAGGAAGAAAAGGGAAGAAAAGGAAGACCCAAAACTGACTTTAAAATAAACCAGGAATGTGAACATTCCTTCTCCATTGTTTGGAGAAGGGACTAGGTGATTTTGATTTTTTCTTTGGTTATCTCTCTCTGGCACTCATCAATCACAGGTCCAACTTCACCCACTGGTTAAAAATGCTGAAAGTTGAGAGCAGGTTCATATTTCACTAAGCAATTGCTTTGACTGGTGCCTGTAGATTTTGCTTTCTAATTTTGTTCCAAAGGGGCTAGAGACTTAGTTTAATTTTTTGAATGAAAACTCAGAGTCTGGGTCCTTTGCTGGCTCTGGGTGTGGTATAGATGTGATATATGTAACCCCACCCAAACTGGTTCTGGCCTCATTGTCATCCCCCAAATCAGCTCTCTGTCGTATTGCTTTGTCAATATATTTTAGGGTTTTCTCCACTATATATTGGGAGTCTGGATAGGAAATAATGCAGTATAGTATTTTGCCTTGGCACATTTAGTTGAGCGATTGTTGAGCTGAAAATATTTCACTGTGTTTAATTGCTCCACTATCTTTTGCTGCTGCTCACATTTCAGTGTGTTGCTAATTTTGTTGAGTGGTTTTTTAAAACACACACACATCCACTTAAACACACTTCTCTATGAAATCATTTTCCTGTGTCAAAGGTAAATAACATCTGCATGTTTCTGTAGCATGTGCTACTGAGATACATTTATAACCACTCCCGGAGACAAAATTACATCAGAACCTTTATTGCCAAGAGTTGTCAAATGTTTCTAATGATCTTTCCTCCCTCCTCAACTCTCTCCCAAACCCCCAAACAAGCACAAAGCATGAGTTAGCCAATCAAGCACTTTAAAAACCAGCATTAACAATTTATGATATATAATTTGAATTTTAGCCCAAGGCATCTGTGCCCAGCTTGTTGTTTGTACCAAGCATGCATTCCAAGGGGGCTCTTATCAGTCATAAGTAGTGTGGATGCTGCAATGATTCTCTATAAACGACTGCAAAGGGAGGCATAAGACCACCAAAGTCTTTGAAACCCATCTGCCCTCTCCTGTCTCAGATGTAATCATTGTGACTCCAGTGACTCTGTTCACCTTCAGGCATGCAGAGAAATGTTAATATATCAAGTTGCTGCCATTATTATTATTATTATTATTATTACTATTTTAGTAGTAGTAGTAGAAGAAGCACCTGCAGTACTACTAGTAGGAGAATGTCAAACACATTTAGACTGTGATCCTTTACACCAGTGTTTCCCCAACTTGGGTCTCCAACTATTTTTGGACTACAATTCCATCAACCCTGACCACTGGCCCTGATAGCTAAGGATGATGGGAGTTGTAGTCCGGAAGCAGCTGGTGACCCAAGTTGGGGAAACACTGCTTTACACACTTACTTGGAGTGAACTTCATTGAACACAGTGGAAGACAAAAGTGAAAATAAACATAGGATTCCAATTTCACAATGTAGGTGGTCGTTTTCAAGGCATTCCTTCATATTATCAACAGTTTTATCAACTTCAATGCATTATCAATGGCTCTTTTTAATTAGATTAATGTCCAGATCCTAACCATTTTCTGCTTGGTGAAGGAAGGTGCTTGTAGAATGAGATCCCCCCTTTAATCCATATAAGATGTCTATTACTTTTTCAATTTTATTTTATATATTGGATTTATATTCTCCTCCAATTATATATTGGATTTATAAACTCCTCCAAAAGGAGTTTAGAGTGGCAAACAAAAAGCAAAAAAATGATTGATTTTATAAGCATTTTAAAAAAACAATTCCAATACATATGCAGACTGGGAAAGATCTCAAAAGGTTTGTAGGAAGAAGGTATTCAGTAGGTTCTGAAAAGACAACAGAATGCCACCTTTCTAATTAATATTTAAAAGGAAGCAATTTTTTCTATTTCTTCCTGTTTCTTCCTATATACAGCATGGAGGAAGTTTGAAAAGGCTCTACTGTGTTAGCATTTATTTGTTAGCTTCTGTGTTATGCCCATCTTTGCCATTTCTCCTTTTAAAAACTGTTTCCTAAAAAAAGAAGCTCAGTTGCGTCTTTATTCAAGCCTCTACTCTTGTTTAAAAATTCCATTTTCTTTCTCAGTGTTCCCCCATCCCTGCTCTACTCAAACCCCTGTCATTGTTTAAAACTATAATTTCCATCTCAGTGCCTTTCCATTTCTACTGTATTCAAACTCTTGTCATTGTTTGAGTACAGTGAGAAGGAAGAAACACTGAAAGGCAGGTGTTTTATACTTCTCTCTCCCATTCTTCAGCTGCCTTATGTGTGAAAGAGAAGGATGTGGATCCCTCAAATATTCCACAGTGTATTTCACTGCTGATACCATGGGTTATCTTCATCATGAAGTTCCAGATACAATTTAGTAAATCCGAAGAGAGATTTTATTAACACACAAACACCCTCAGCAAGTCTCTTCATTATGAGGTTTTTAGGATATCAAAGGATTCCTATCTGACTTCCCATGTTCTCCTGTCTGCTGTTCTTGATATTGGATGGGACACACAGCTTCTGCCTCTGTGCCCATTGCCCATTGCCATCAGTTAATGACCACTTCCTAGTCCTCCTTCCCCTCAACCCTACCATGGGTGGCATTGGGCTCATCATTCTTAAAGCCAACACTCCAGATAACTAGCAAATGAATTAATACATTTGAAACTGTGGCACACCACCTTGCATAGCTGTCAACTTTTCCCCCTTTTTAAGGGAAATTCCCTTATTCCGAATAGGATTCCTTGCAAGAAAAGGGAAAGGTTGACAGCTATGCCACCTTGCAATTTCAAAAGTTGTTTGCTTATATTATTCATTACATCTACTCAGTTTTAAGCCAACATTGGAGATCAGCAAAGTTACTCAGGCCTGATTAATCCCACTCATTAATACCCAGTTCAGTTTCAAGCCATGATGAATCTCCTATAGTGTCAGGCTTTGGAGAATCGGCTTCCTCCCTCATGGCTGTAAATGAGCAGATCAAATGAAAGGAATTCTTACCAGTTAGTTTCCGTAATAAACACAGTGAAGGATAAAAGAAAGCGTCCACCCAGAATGGCGGTGCTCCCAATTAAACTTACACCCCCTCCATCCCTATTAAGTCACATCACTCCTACCTCTTGTAATGTGAGTTTGTACCTCTGCACTTTCTGCTCTGAAACTTTCTGAGCTCTTCTTGACCTTGGGCTGAGTGGAGGAATGCTACCCAGAGACTGTGAATCTGTTAACCCCCTCTCTTCCAGTGTTTCTTCCCCTAGCTGTTCTCCTTCTAGTATTTCCCAGCTTCTGCCTTCTGAACTATGCCCCTCTGCAAACCATGGTTCCAAATCTATGGTTCCAAATCTATACTGTCTTTCTGCTCCTGGGAAAATTCAGGATCAAGAGCAGGGGGAGGGGGTGGCTCCCACCATTCCTCCTCGGTTCAGCCCTCCTCGGCACAGTCCCTGACATCTAGGAACATTCTTTCGTTGAGATAATTGGTACATAGAAAAGGTGCTTTTAGGTGAAGCCAAAGTTATTGCCATTCTATTTGCCCTTATTCTTGAGAATTTGGACATGGATCAAGGAGGTTCAAGGAGAAGGAACTCTGAAAACTTACGCGGAAAAGTTAGCAGCACTCCAAGAGAATCAAACACATGCTTGTTACGTAGACTTAACATGTGAATCACTATAACTCCCATACAACCCAGGAAATAGCTGGTACTTTCTTGATAAAGTTGACTTTGATTATAAGTCAAGAACTTGACTTCTTCATGATGAATAGTTTGGATTCTGAAGTAATGCTAGTACAAAATATGAAACGGTGGGCTCCTGGACTGTAACTGGCTTCACAGGGCTCCTGCCACACAACAAGTAAATAACAATAATTCTCCTTTCATGGTCATATGCTACACATCTGCCAAATGTCCTACAAGAGATGCCAAGGGTAATTCATTGTGAAAAGACAGGCTGTTTTGTTAGTTTATCGCAGTTTTTGCTCCCAGCTTCGCTGACCTTGACGCTAGTGTTCCGAGAGGAGATAATTACAATTTATCTCTCCCACTTCAAGAAAGAAGCTTTGCTATGTTGACATTTGTACACCTGGAGGACAGCCACACTCCAATGAACTGATAATAGATATCAACTCAGCTGTATCTTTCCAATGTTTTAAGGCTGCAGAGGTGAAAATCCTATATGAGGTTGAGACAAGTGTGAGGGACATGATAGGACTTGGGTTGTAACAGTAGAATATGAAGGGTTCATGAAGGACAGGATGTTTAATCACAGGCCACCTCCCATTTGTTCTCCTCAAGCCAACACTGAAATAGACTTTGAGCATTTCAATCAATCTTCCATAGACAGTTACAAAATGCTGACCAAATTGGAGAGTCTCAAAAGTCATTTTCCAAGGTCTATAGCAGACATATAACAAATACGCTTATGCATCATCTACCCACATTTCTACAGATACACTGTATACAAGAAGTTCACAGGTGAGTGAGGTAGAGGTTAATCACATATTCCTGCAAGTGCCATTGATCTCAATGGAATTTTTCTGAAGAATTATAGCTAGACGATAAAAGGCACTGGAAGTAATGGGTCTTTGTTGAGCCTTACTGGAAACAGTTCTGAGAGCATAAATAGCATATAATCAAGTATACTGAGCAACAGAAGTCCAATATTCAAATATTGTTCTAAGGATATCAACAATATATCACATGTCAAGCATTCTGGGAAAGAAACTGTATTATTATTATTATTATTTACAACCACAGTTTCAGTCTAGGGAAAACAGAGTTTTATAGAGGATGGATTGTATGACAGGGCTTACATTTGTGCAACTGGACATCCTCTTCCCATCCCCTGCACAGCCCTCATGAGCCTCAAAACTGCTCTGGATGAGAATTTGGGGGCATACAGGGGCTGGAGGAGATGAGAAGAAAAGAAGATTTCATTACAGTATATGAGTGCAAGTTGTTTCCAATGACACTGTTAGATGTTAGGCATGGGAATTATTAATAATTATTATTAAATAATAATAATAATAATAATAATAATAATAATAATAATAATAATAATAATTTATTATTTATACCCCGCCCATCTGGCTGGGCCTCCCCAGCCACTCTGGGCGGCTTCCATAAAAACCAAAAATACAGTAAAATGTCACACGTTAAAAACTTCCCTGAACAGGGCTGCCTTAAGATGTCTCCTGAATGTCAGGTAGTTGTTTATCGCTTTGACATCTGCTGGAAGGGCGTTCCACAGGGCGGGCGCCACTACCGAGAAGGCCCTCTGCCTGGTTCCCTGTAGCTTTGCTTCTCGCAGTGAGGGAACCGCCAGAAGGCCCTCGGCGCTGGACCTCAGCGTCCGGGCAGACTGATGGGGGTGGAGACGCTCCTTCAGGTATACTGGACCGAGGCCGTTTAGGGCTTTAAAGGTCAGCACCAACACTTTGAATTGTGCTCGGAAACGTACTGGGAGCCAATGCAGGTCTTTCAAGACCGGTGTTATATGGTCTCGGCGGCCGCTCCCAGTCACCAGTCTAGCTGCCGCATTCTGGATTAGTTGTAGTTTCCGCGTCACCTTCAAAGGTAGCCCCACGTAGAGCGCATTGCAGTAGTCCAAGCGGGAGATAACCAGAGCATGCACCACTCTGGCGAGACAGTCCGCAGGCAGATAGGGTCTCAGCCTACGTACCAGATGGAGCTGGTAAACAGCTGCCCTGGACACGGATTTGACCTGTGCCTCCATGGACAGCTGTGAGTCCAAAATGACTCCCAGGCTGCGCACCTGGTCCTTCAGGGGCACAGTTACCCCATTCAGGACCAGGGAATCCTCCACACCTGCCCGCCTCCTGTCCCCCAAAAACAGTACTTCTGTCTTGTCAGGATTCAACCTCAATCTGTTAGCCGCCATCCATCCTCCAACCGCCTCCAGACACTCACACAGGACCTTCACCGCCTTCACTGGTTCTGATTTAAAGGAGAGGTAGAGCTGGGTGTCGTCCGCATACTGATGAACACCCAGCCCAAACCTCCTGATGATCTCTCCCAGCGGCTTCATATAGATGTTAAAAAGCATGGGGGAGAGGACAGAACCCTGAGGCACTCCACAAGTGAGGGCCCAAGGGTCTGAACACTCATCCCCCACCACCACTTTCTGAACACGGCCCAGGAGGAAGGAGCGGAACCACTGTATAACAGTGCCCCCAGCTCCCAGCCCCTCAAGACGGTCCAGAAGGATGCTATGGTTGATGGTATCAAACGCCGCTGAGAGATCCAGCAGAACTAGGAAACAGCTCTCACCTTTGTCCCTAGCCCGCCGGAGATCATCAACCAGTGCGACCAAGGCAGTTTCAGTCCCATGATGAGGCCTGAATCCCGACTGGAAGGGATCCAAATGGTCCGCTTCTTCCAGGCGTGCCTGGAGTTGTTCAGCAACCACTCGCTCAATCACCTTGCCCAGGAATGGAAGATTTGAGACTGGGCGATAGTTGGCCATCATGGCCGCATCTAAAGATGGTTTTTTAAGAAGCGGTTTAATAACCGCCTCTTTCAGCGGGTCTGGGAAGGCTCCCTCACGGAGGGAAGCATTCACCACCCCACGAAGCCCATCGCCCAGTCCTTCCCGGCTAGCTTTTATAAGCCAGGATGGGCAAGGATCCAGGAGACAGGTGGTTGGTTTCACTCGTCCAAGCAGCCTGTCCACATCCTCGGAGGTAACAGATTGAAATTGATCCCACTCAACTTGACTAGACAGAACTCTAGCACTCTCCCGCCCCGGCCCTGCTCCCACGGTGGAGTCTACTTCTTCCCGAATCTGGGCGATTTTATCTGCAAAAAACTTTGCAAAATCATTGCAGGAGAACATGTGGCCCGTACTGGGCCCCGATGTTGCAGGTGGTTCCGCTAAATTGTGAACCACCTGAAAAAGTCTCCTGCTGCTGTTTTCTGCAGATGCAATAGAGGCGGTGAAGAAATTCTTCTTCGCCGTCGCTATCGCCACTTGGTAGGCTCGACGTTGAGCTCTAACCTGTGTCCGGTCAGATTCGGAATGAGTTATCCGCCACCGGCGCTCTAGCCGTCTCAACGATTGTTTCATTGCCCTCAGATCCGTGGAAAACCACGGGGCTGTCCGGGCTCCATGCAATCGGAGAGGGCGCTTCGGAGCCAAACAGTCAATAGCCCTGGTTAACTCCACATTCCAGCGGGCCACCAGGGAATCGGCTGAAAGGCCATCAACATGGGATAAAGCATCCCCTACCACTCTCTGGAAACCATTTGGATCCATTAAGTGGCGGGGGCGGACCATCCGAATTGGTCCCACCTCCCTGCAGAGGGGATGGGTCGCAGAGAAGTCCAGTTGCACCAGGAAGTGATCTGACCATGGCACTTCTTTCATTTCGCTTTTACTTAGTGTCAGATCACCAACATCCATAGAGGTAAACACCAGGTCCAAGGCATGTCCACGGCTATGGGTTGGGCCAGACTTATTCAGGGACAGCCCCATGGAGGCCATGCTTTCCACGAAGTCCCGAGCGGCCCCTTGTAAGGTCGTGTCGGCATGGATGTTAAAATCCCCTAGGACGACCAGGCTAGGTGTCTCCAGGAGAACATCCGCCACGACCTGAAGCAGCTCGGGCAGGGAATCCTTGGTGCAGCGGGGAGGTCGGTACACCAAAAGGAATCCTGTACTGCCCCTATTGCCCAACTTCCAGAACATGCACTCAGAAAACTGGGTCTTCCCAATAGGACGCCCGGTGCAAACTAATGGCTTCCTAAAAATCACTGCAACCCCCCCTCCCCGCCCACGTGACCTGGGTTGCTGTGCGTAAGAGAAACCCGGTGGACAAGCAGCGGCAAGGACAGGCCCATCTGCTTCATCCAACCAAGTCTCTGTTACACTTGCCAGGTCGAATCCTCCATCCATGATCAAGTCATGGATGGCAGTGGTCTTACGAATCATTGACCTGGCATTGCACAGCAGCACCTTCAGGTCACGTGGGTATCCCTTGCTGATTCTAGTATCCATCCGGACAGGACCAGACCCGGAGGCAGGGATAGTCCTCAGACAACGACTAAACCTGCCTCCTCTGTAATGACATGGTCTGGTCTTAGCGTAACTCCTCCTCCTACCCGTGATCACTGAGATCGGTTGTCCCAGTGCATCCCCCCCTGTGGAACATGCCCCAGCCATAATAAACGTTGTTATGAAAAATATTCATTTTTATTTAGCTATTTAACAAAATTTATATACCACTTGAATGTAAATTGTTGTTATTAATAGTTGATTTATGAGTTGCTTTGTACAGCAAAGCCTCTAAGCAACTTATAAAAGATGAAGAGTCAAAGAAACAATAGATCACAATAAAACCATTATAATAACCCATAAACAGATCTAGCAAAAACTTCAGTAGCAGAAAACATTTAATCAATAAACAGCAGAACATATATCATCTGGCAATGCCTAGGAGTAGGTGTCTACCTCATAGCAAAAAGATGTGAACCTCACTTGGGAGATCATTGTAGTGGGGAGCCACAATTGAAACAATCTTCTCCTTTTTTGCCACCCTCTTGTCTTTTCTCAGAGGAGGCATTCAGATGAGGGCCTCAGATCAAGGGCAAAGGGTCCAGGTAGGTTCACATTGGAAGAGGTGCCCTGAAAGATATTGAGAAGACCTGAACAATACAGTGCTTTGCATGTCGAGGTCCCCAGGGCCACCCCAATAACTCACACATCACACCAAAATTTTTGTTTAAGGTTTTTGGCATAATTTTGGCCACAACTTTATTAAAATACAAACATGTGAGTGGTTGCTAAAGCATTGGTTGCCACTAGCTGCCCCCACCGTGGGGGACAGTCTGACATTCCGCACGCCTGCGAAAGTAAGAAAAGGGGAACACACTTGGGGGTAGCGATGGAGCAGGGAACCTGCCCTCAGCCCACCCCAAATGCAGCCAGGAGCTCTTGCAGTGGCCCAAGCCCCCTTGACAGGGTGGACAAGCAATAGTTAGCCCCCAATTCCTTTAACGGAATCCCTTTCAGCAGCAGCATTAGAGGGGCAGGCACAGCCAATCCAAGCCCCTCAACCAACCAAACCATAAACCAATGCCTAACCGCGAACCTTACAAGTTGTGACGATTTGCTATGCAGTAGTCAAAAACCAAATGGCACCAGCCAATCAGCCAGATGGACAAAATTCCTACCGGGCCGCTGCCCCAAGAGCAGACAACCCCATGACAGGCATAGCAAGGTCAAAGCGAACAACCCTAATTCTGGGGGGGGGGGGGGACAGGCAATCCGGTGCACGGGCGAAAAGAGGAAGCCCTAGCCTCGTGCAAGGAGTTTTAGCATTTCTGGCTGTCAATCAACAAATGGCAACATTAACTTCTTCCCAACGACAAGGGAAGCCCAATTGCATCAGTGGCCAACAATCAATTAGCCCGCCCCACAACTTTGGAGTGTCCTGGCGGCCCCCACCGCAACACGTGCTCTCCATGAAGGAGAACACGCTTTGTAGGTCAAAACCATAGTTTTGAAATGAGCACAGAAATGTACAGGCCACCAGTGCAGCTATGCCAGGATTGGTGTTATATAATCATCCCACCTTAAGCCTGTTAGCAATCAGGTGACCACATTATCCACTAGCTGCATTTCTGAACCTTCTTCAAAGGCAGCCCATGTAAAGTGCATCATAGTTATACTTCAATGAGGAAACTAGAGGGCAGATTACTGCAACCAATCCCTGCCCAGATGGAGTTGCAGTTGGGTCACCAGCCTAAACAGATGGAAGGTCTGCCAAGACTACCTGTGCCTCAAGTGACAATAACATTGGAATTGTCATGAGAATGTCACCAAAATGGGTCTTAGAGAAGAAATGCCACTGAGTTCATTGGTGCTGACTTCTAAATAAATGTGTTTAAGATTGAGGCATAAAGAAACTTCAGCCCGTTGTTGTCTAAAACAAGAAATTATTTTTTTTAAGAGAGGGGGGGGAGAGAGTCAAAGTGACTTATAATAAACAATACATCATGCTTCATGGATACATACAGTTGGAAGGGAACCTGAGGAACATCTAGTCCAGGCATGGCCAAACTTGGCCCTCCAGCTGTTTGGGGACTACAACTCCCATCATCCCTAGCTAACAGGACCAGTGGCCAGGGATGATGGGAACTGTAGTCCCAAAACAGCTGGAGGGCCAAGTTTGGCCATGCCTGATCTAGTCCAATCTGAATATTCAGCTGTCCCATACGAGAATTGAACCTTGGCACAATCAGTGCTATTTTTCAAGGAAAAAGAGCTGCTGGAGTTCACCGTGAACTTATTCTTTTACATGAACTCTGGTGAGTTCCGGCGGGGGAGAGGGGAGGCCTGGGTATTGCTACTTAGTTGGAATACTTGGGAAATTGTTCATATATTCCTTCAGCTAATATTAATTGTATCTTCTTGATGCTTACATGCTTTCGGTGATTCTGTTGGCATTTTCAATTGCTGCTGGAATTTAAATTCCTGCCTTGACAAGTGCATCTGTATCTCATGGCTTATCGAGAGCACAAATGCAGTGTGAAATTCCATCACTATTTTCCAGTGCTTCAGGACTGCTGTAGCAGATGGACATCCTGATTACAACAAGTGCTGCCATTGAATTCCATCTGAAGCAAAATTGAGGGTGACATCTGCATTCTGATATTGCTGATGCTGTAAGGAGGCTTATCAAAATCTGTACTGTTCTGAATCTGCTATTTGTTCACCCACGAAGTACCTTCTTGAGTCTACCATCCATATGTTTGTGATATAAGGCACAAGAACTACTAAGTTTTTTAAATGAGAAATTGTCCAGTAGTACCTTAGAGACCAACTCAGTTGGTCACCAGGCCCTTATGACTTCTGTTTCAGTGTATCTGAAGAAGTGTGCATGCACACCAAAGCTTATACCCAGAACAAACTTAGTTGGTCTCTAGGGTGCTACTGGACAAATTTTTATTTATTTCGACTGCTTCAGACCAACATGGCTACCTACCTGAATCTACTAAGATTTTTAATATTGGTAATGGATTATATCACCTCAAGACTACAAAACTCTTCATGCAGTACAAAACCAACATAAATATGACTAGACTAGGAATGGCTCATGCAACCTTAAAATTATGATAAATCAGTTAGTTTTGGAAAATGGCTTTCATATGAAAAATTTTCCTGAGGAATCCGAGAACACATATGTCCAATACTCTCAGATGTTCTCAATATCTGTGATTTTATGCTCGCAATACAAAAATCCACATATTTGCTGTACATACAGGCAAAACAGGAAATATAACTGAAAATATTATCAGAGGATTTGCACAAAATAAAAAAATCCCCACTGAATGCATAGCTGAATGTGCAATTAAGAAACTGCCAATATAGAGCGCACAAAAATGTTTGTGCAACAATTTTTGTTAAGCTTCTTGGAATGAAGAATGTGATGCAGAGTTAAGTCAGTCTGAGGTAATAATATGCACTGATGCACAACAAGGGTCTGGATCTGTGCTGCAAAAAAACCTAAAACCTGAACATGAATGTCGGTGTTTAGAATGGATCTCCACATCCCTAAACTCCTAAGTGGTGAATGGAACATACTCTTTACACTTTTGTCATTTTCCTGGTGTAATCAACAGTAGGTCAAAGCATTGTTTAGATTATTAAAATTATACAACCTAGCTGTGCTTATGGCTAATAGATATTCATCATGTCTGGATACAAAGTGAGTGTATGGAAGTTGTTAGTGATGAATGAGTCATAAAAAAGGGAGGGAAGCATGGAAAGGAACAGCATTTATGTATATTCTCTTGAAACAAGATTGTAACAACAAGCATAATTAAATTTTCAGTCCATCTGCATTCAAAGTCATTAGGAATGCTTGAGGAATTCGGTCTTTGTATATTTTGATATTATCTGACCTAATCTGCATCTCCCAGGCTAATGTGCATACTGGAACTTATTGGAACTAACACATGTCTACTGAACATTGAGTTCATTTGGGCGTACACTGAAGTGAATTGACGATAGGATTACAGCTATCGTTATCCAAATATTATTATTTTTTGCAGTTTCCAAATGCATTACCATAATTCTCAGATCAAAGATTATATCAAAATACATTTTAGAATGTGTATTTAGAAATGTACGCTTTCAGATCAAAACGCGTTCAAACAAGAAGTTTCACCAGATTTTGAAGGATGTTGACATACATCAAATACAGTCTTGGAGAGGTAAGGTATGGAAAATTTATCCTCTGTTCATTATTTCCTATTTATAAAACAAACTATATTATACGTATTTTTTAATGTTTAGAGTTTATAAGTAGGATGCAGAAGCAATTAATTGATAGGATGAGTTGTATAAAGAAATAAAACATTAAAAGAAATGGAAAATGAAGATAAATATAGGAATGGGACAGAATGAATGCAGGGGAAAGTGACATGGACCCCATAATAGACTGATTGATCCATCTCTTATTTCCATACACATCTGTATCCATGGGAAAAGTGTTGAAATATTATGGAGATAAGTATTGCTCCTGTATTAGGATTTGCTGGCATGTAGAGCAGGCATTAAATGGCAGGGCACCAGAGCGTCTGTAGCTCATCTTTTAAAAACCATTGCAAGAGTTGTAATGCAGCAAAGGTAAAGGGTAAAGGGACCCCTGACCATTAGGTCCAGTCGTGGCTGACTCTGGGGTTGCGACACTCATCTCGCTTTATTGGCCGAGGGAGCCAGCGTACATGTGGCCAGCATGACTAAGCTGCTTCTGGCGAACCAGAGCAGTGCACGGAAACACCATTTACCTTCCCGCCGGAGCGGTACCTATTTATCTACTTGCACTTTGACGTGCTTTCGAACTGCTAGGTTGGCAGGAGCAGGGACCGAGCAACGGAAGCTCACCCCATCATGGGGATTCGAACCGCCGACCTTCTGATCGGCAAGTCCTAGGCTCTGTGTTTAACCCACAGCACCACCCTCGTCCCTAAGTTAATTCATAAGCTGCTAAACCAAACCTGCCACCTCAGTTGCTCTGCCCTCCAGCACCCGGAACCTTCATAAGGGAGTTGCTGTCCCACAGACTTTCTGTTGGGTTTAGGTCTAAAATGAGACGAGTGCCAGAACACATGGAAACGCCATTTACAGTGTCCCACTATGCCAGAAGCAGTTTAGTCATGCTGGCAACATAACCCAGAAAATTGTCTGTGGACAAACACTGGGGAACAAATACCACAACTGAAAAGGGACCTGTTGGAATGTAATGTAAAAGTGCTGTCTAAAATGTAGAAAATATTATTGGAGTGGGAGAAGAAGGATGAGCAAGTAAAATCCTCAATGATACATTGGGCAATAGATTTTGGTCATATCGTAATACAGTCATGGAAACATGGGAATGATTGTGGAATATGGATATAACATTTACAGCATGTTATGGTCTAAGAGAAAATTATATGAAAATGATATATCGGTGGTATCTACGAGTAAATTAGCAAAAATGTATAAATCTAAATTAAATAAGTGTTGGAAATGTAAAGAGAAAGAAGCTTCTTTTATCATATGTGGGGGTCTTGTAGTAAGGTTAAAGCTTACTGGGAAATGATATATAATGAATTGAAAAGGATATTTAAATTAACATTTGTAAAAAAAGCCAGAAGCTTTTCTTTTGGGAATTCTAGGGACAGAACTACCTAAAATGTATAGAAACTTATTCATGTATGCTACTACAGTGACAAGAATGTTACTCACCCCAAAACAGAAAGAAGCAGAGGTCCCAGCAAAGGAAGAATGTGTGTGTGTGTGTGTGTGTGTGTGTGTGTGTGTGTGTAATATGCAGAAATGGCGAAACTTACCAGAAGAAAAAGAAATCAAGATAACAAACTTTTTATAAAAGAATGGAAATGGTTTATTGAATATTTACAGATAAATTGTAAACATATAAGAACATTGGCAAGATTATTGTAATAACCTGCAGTTTTATACTGTAAGAGTATATATTTAAAGTAGATGAATAAATGAGAAAAATAAGTTAATTTGGATATGCAGAAGATATTAAAAATAAATTTAAGTAAGTGTAGAAAGTGGGGGAAGGAAGTCAAGTTTATAAATGTTAAAATGATTGTAAAATTAGTGAAATGTGTAAACCTGAAAAGCTATATATATATATATATATATATATATATATATATATATATATATATATATATATATATATATATGCAGGTTTTGGTGTCTTCGGGTGTCTTCCCGTGTAAGAGTTGGGGTGTCTAGGCGACGTTTCGACGAGGTCTCACTCGTCATCTTCAGGCTGGTGCTTTCGGCTTCTTGTTACTGGAACAGAGCAGGATCTCAGTGTTTGAGTTCCTATAAATACTGTTGAGGGGGTGTGGTGTATAGCCTCCAACGTTCTGGGCAGAGAGGAAGTTCCCAGGTTAGTGTGCCTTTTCTTCTTTTGTTCATTAATTACTTGAGGGATATCTTGAGTGATTTCTTGAGTGATATTCTGAGTACCACTTAGGAGGATCATTAGGTGTGGATTAGTTGCTAAAGCTTTCGTGTCTTGACCTCTTGAGCTTGTGAAGAGTTTTTCTGGGAAGATGGCTGTACTGCACTTAGTTGTGCTCTGGCTTGGCTTCGTGTATAGGGGCGAGCTGTGGTTTTGTGCCCTGTGCCAGCCAGATCTGTGTAGGGATTGCAGGGGGGTGCAGCATCCGGAGGTGCCACTATGGTTTGGCTACTGGATGGTGTCTGTAGTTTATCTGTGGAGAGGGTCTGGGTTTGGGTCTGGTGTGGTTGATTGGAGATGGCGTTCTGTGTGCCTCTGGTTCTGGTGTCGGTTTTTGTGGGGAGGGCTAATTTCCAGATGTCTGGCAGGCGGGACGTGTCGTCACGCTTGTTCATGTTGTGAGGGTGTTTCTCTATCTCGATGGCTTCCATGATTATTCTCTTGTGGTGATGTTCCATGTTAAAGAGCAATTTGGAATCTGCAAAATTAATTTCGTGTCCTGTTTCTTTCATGTGTTGGTAAAGAGAGGAAGTTTTTTCTTCTTTTTTGACGGCATTCTTGTGTTCTGCGATACGTGCATTTATTCGTCTGTTTGTTTGTCCAATGTACGTGGCTGGGCAGACTTTGCAGGGTATTTCATAGACCCCTTGGTTTTCTAACTGGATTTTATCTTTGGGGTTTCTGAGGATATTGGCTATTTTTTGGTTGGTGCAAAAGGCTGTTTTGATATTGTGTTTATGGAGGATTTTGCTAATTTTATCTGTAGTGCCCTTGATATAAGGAAGGAGGGCCATGCCATTGTTTTCTTCTGTGTCTTGGTTTTTGGGGGGTGTTTCTTTTTGGATTAGCTTCGTAATCCTGTTTTGCTGGTATCCGTTGGCGATTAACACATTTGAGAGATTCTGTAACTCAGTTGTCAAGTGGTCTTTGTCAGCCAGGCGTTTGGTTCTGGAGATGAGAGTCTTGGCTACGGAGTTTATTTGTGCAGGGTGGTGGTGTGATTGTGCATGTAAGTAGCGGTTGGTGTGTGTTTTTTTCCGGTAGATAGTGTGTCCTAGGGAGCCATCAGGTTTTTTGTAGATTAGGACGTCAAGGAAGGGAAGTTGGTTGTTGGCTTCTATTTCCATAGTGAATTGTATTTTGGGGTGTAGGCTGTTGAGATGTGTGAGGAAGCTATCTAGTTTTTCCTTCCCGTGTGGCCAAATTACAAAGGTGTCGTCAACATATCTGAGCCAAAGTTTGGGTTTGTGTTCTGACTTGTCTAAAGCATTGGTTTCAAAGTGTTCCATGTACAGATTTGCGATGACCGGTGAGAGGGGTGATCCCATAGGTGCTCCTTCTATCTGTTTGTATCTTTGTCCATTGTGGATGAAGTACGTGTTGGTTAGGCAGTGGTTGGTCAGGTCCAGGATGTATTCGGGGGGATTGTATTTGTTCTGAATGGCTGTCAAGGCTTCATTAATGGGCACTTGTGTGAAGAGAGATACAACATCGAAGCTCACAAGTAGGTCATCGGGATGTAGGTTTTGCTTCTTTATTGTTTCTATGAACTGGAAGGAGTTTGTAACGTGTGAAGCGATAGATTCTGCATAGGGCTGAAGTTGCTTAGCGAGAAATTTAGCAAGATTTAGCAAGACTCTAAAACCCCAGCTACCGAAAGGATCCTGAAACGAACTGAACTATCCCTAATCAGAAACGAACTACATAAGAAAAGATACCTACTAAACCAAACCAACAAAGATCTGCTCACTCTTCACCTCAAACTCTGTAACAAAATCCACCCTGCACTCTGGGACAAATGCAAACAACTAGCCGTTTGGAGAGCTGAAACTGAGTCCTCACATAAGACAGACACACACACCAACAAACTCCACAAACTAGAGAAACGCCAGAAGCCCAGCCACCCTCCACAACAACCCATGAAACAAACAGTACATAACATATCAGACAGGATCCTCACCTCAACTGAAACCAAAGTACTCTCCAAAGGTTTCAACTTTGCAGTCGCCCCGAGACGCATCCCCACGGAAAACATCATATGCGGAGTCGAAGCTAGCCTAACCAAAATCAACCCAGATGAAGCCAATAAAATCAGACTTGAAGTCACCAACATCCTCTGCTCCAGCAAACCACCCAGAAGCAATTTACACAAAGAAGAACAGAAAGCACTCACCAACCTGAGGAAAGACAACAACATAATCATTCTCCCAGCAGACAAAGGTAATGCCACTGTTGTGATGAACACATCGGACTACCAAGCAAAACTATCAAATCTACTCCAAGACCATACCTACCAACCTATAAAAACAGATCCCACCACCTATCTGGAAAAAACCACCAAATCCAAAATAAAAGCCTCTCCTATCAGTGAAGAAATCCAGCTAAGAATCATCCCCAGAGAAAAATCATCCAGATGCCCCAAACTCTACGGTCTCCCCAAGATACACAAAGAAGGAACACCACTCAGACCAATAGTCAGCTCCATAGGCTCACCTCTACAAAATCTTGCTAAATTTCTCGCTAAGCAACTTCAGCCCTATGCAGAATCTATCGCTTCACACGTTACAAACTCCTTCCAGTTCATAGAAACAATAAAGAAGCAAAACCTACATCCCGATGACCTACTTGTGAGCTTCGATGTTGTATCTCTCTTCACACAAGTGCCCATTAATGAAGCCTTGACAGCCATTCAGAACAAATACAATCCCCCCGAATACATCCTGGACCTGACCAACCACTGCCTAACCAACACGTACTTCATCCACAATGGACAAAGATACAAACAGATAGAAGGAGCACCTATGGGATCACCCCTCTCACCGGTCATCGCAAATCTGTACATGGAACACTTTGAAACCAGTGCTTTAGACAAGTCAGAACACAAACCCAAACTTTGGCTCAGATATGTTGACGACACCTTTGTAATTTGGCCACACGGGAAGGAAAAACTAGATAGCTTCCTCACACATCTCAACAGCCTACACCCCAAAATACAATTCACTATGGAAATAGAAGCCAACAACCAACTTCCCTTCCTTGACGTCCTAATCTACAAAAAACCTGATGGCTCCCTAGGACACACTATCTACCGGAAAAAAACACACACCAACCGCTACTTACATGCACAATCACACCACCACCCTGCACAAATAAACTCCGTAGCCAAGACTCTCATCTCCAGAACCAAACGCCTGGCTGACAAAGACCACTTGACAACTGAGTTACAGAATCTCTCAAATGTGTTAATCGCCAACGGATACCAGCAAAACAGGATTACGAAGCTAATCCAAAAAGAAACACCCCCCAAAAACCAAGACACAGAAGAAAACAATGGCATGGCCCTCCTTCCTTATATCAAGGGCACTACAGATAAAATTAGCAAAATCCTCCATAAACACAATATCAAAACAGCCTTTTGCACCAACCAAAAAATAGCCAATATCCTCAGAAACCCCAAAGATAAAATCCAGTTAGAAAACCAAGGGGTCTATGAAATACCCTGCAAAGTCTGCCCAGCCACGTACATTGGACAAACAAACAGACGAATAAATGCACGTATCGCAGAACACAAGAATGCCGTCAAAAAAGAAGAAAAAACTTCCTCTCTTTACCAACACATGAAAGAAACAGGACACGAAATTAATTTTGCAGATTCCAAATTGCTCTTTAACATGGAACATCACCACAAGAGAATAATCATGGAAGCCATCGAGATAGAGAAACACCCTCACAACATGAACAAGCGTGACGACACGTCCCGCCTGCCAGACATCTGGAAATTAGCCCTCCCCACAAAAACCGACACCAGAACCAGAGGCACACAGAACGCCATCTCCAATCAACCACACCAGACCCAAACCCAGACCCTCTCCACAGATAAACTACAGACACCATCCAGTAGCCAAACCATAGTGGCACCTCCGGATGCTGCACCCCCCTGCAATCCCTACACAGATCTGGCTGGCACAGGGCACAAAACCACAGCTCGCCCCTATACACGAAGCCAAGCCAGAGCACAACTAAGTGCAGTACAGCCATCTTCCCAGAAAAACTCTTCACAAGCTCAAGAGGTCAAGACACGAAAGCTTTAGCAACTAATCCACACCTAATGATCCTCCTAAGTGGTACTCAGAATATCACTCAAGAAATCACTCAAGATATCCCTCAAGTAATTAATGAACAAAAGAAGAAAAGGCACACTAACCTGGGAACTTCCTCTCTGCCCAGAACGTTGGAGGCTATACACCACACCCCCTCAACAGTATTTATAGGAACTCAAACACTGAGATCCTGCTCTGTTCCAGTAACAAGAAGCCGAAAGCACCAGCCTGAAGATGACGAGTGAGACCTCGTCGAAACGTCGCCTAGACACCCCAACTCTTACACGGGAAGACACCCGAAGACACCAAAACCTGCATTCCTGTACCCGTGAAAATCTACGAAAGCATATATATATATATATATATATATATATATATATATATATATATATATATATATATCTGAAAGCTGTCTGTGGACAAACGCTGGCTCCTTTGGCCTGAAAAGTGAGATGAGTCACCTTTGACTGGACTTAACCATCCAGGGGTCCTTTACCTGTACCTTTACCTACAATGAGAAAGTACTGAGCACTGTTAATTAATCTATTGATAAGGTTTAGGCTCAATTTTAATGTATTGTAAATTAGAATTGGGAACTGATGAATTGTGTTATGTCGCAGCGGTTCTGTATAATTTCTGTTATGTTTATGCATCACCGTAGCCAGCTTGTTTTCCGTGAACTGCTCTGTGAAAAATGTAGCATGTAAATATATAGTTACTACTGTGGCTATTAGGTATGGAAAGATCTGACAGTCTCAGGTCTCCCAGTTTCTCATTTTTCCAATCATATATTCAGTTCTCCACATTTTGAAAATCCACCAGCATTTTAGTTCAGAATTTCCTAATAAACATTCAAAAGAAATTGTCCCTTATATAATGTATTCTTGTGTCCTATTTAACTGAAATATTCATTTTTATGCATGTTTCCCCCTAATTTATGCCTTTTTGAAAGCATTGTTTGGATGGTATATAGTAAAATTCAGATATATGTGAATTTAGGATAGCTGTGTTTCAGTTTGCATATTTTTTCAGAAAGTACACTTTTTTTATTTGACCCCATGTAAGGTTTTTTTGGTAGTGGCTCCCTCTTAAAAGATACTTCCCTTGTTGCTGAATGTTTTGTCTTTCCAGTACCAGCTAAAGAGATCATTTTTATAACTTGACAAGACCTTTTAATTTCATCCTATTATAAATTTGTTAAAAACATTTATGATCCTTTTTATACAGTACTGTTGTTTAAATCATTCATTTAGAACAGTTGTATTTTTATTGCTTTACATTATGCATTGCAAGATACCATGACAGGTTTATTTAAATCTAATGGATGAGATATTACATGTTTTTAAAAACAGAATAAATAGTGTTAATGGTGTGTTAAATTGCAATGGCATCTTGAAGCGCCATATGGGAAGACCAATGCTTGTGATAAAGGATCACAATGCTGGCTATATGAATAGAATGGCATTAGCCTTCACTGCACAACTTATGTGATTGAGAAACTGTTGCTTGTTGATATAAAAATAAACCATGCATGTAGCAGTCCCAACTATTCTTAAAACAAACCAGAACACACAGACAAAAGCATAAAGGCAATGTTGCTATAGGGCACCATTCCACCTCCATTTTGAATCCTCACGCTATCACTTTGGCTCAGAAGAATCTCAATTTGCCTTGAAAAGTTAGTTGGAAGGGTAAGCAGAGTTTCAGTTCCCATAAACAACCTGTGCATTGGCATTTCAATATGCCCACTTAGAGGCCAACACCCTCTCTTTAGGATGCTTATCACATCCTTACCTGTATTCACCTTCTAGCAGCACCCCAGTCTTTTGAATTAAGTATAATTTCAGGAAAATTATAGAGAGATTTTACTTTCTTGGGCTCCATGATCACTGCAGATGGTGACAGCAGTCACGAAATTAAAAGATGCCTGCTCCTTGGGAGAAAGGCGATGGCAAACCTAGACAGCATCTTAAAAAGCAGAGACATCACCTTACCAACAAAGGTCCGTATAGTTAAAGCCATGGTTTTCCCAGTAGTGATGTATGGAAGTGAGAGCTGTACTATCGAGAAGGCTGATCGCCGAAGAATTGATGCTTTTGAATTATGGTACTGGAGGAGACTCTTGAGAGTCCCATGGACTGCAAGAAGATCAAACGTATCCATTCTTAAGGAAATCAGCCCTGAGTGCTCACTGGAAGGACAGATCGTGAAGCTGAGGCTCCAATACTTTGGCCACCTCATGAGAAGAGAAGACTCCCTGGAAAAGACCCTGATGTTGGGAAAGATTGAGGGCACAAGGAGAAGGGGGCGACAGAGGACGAGATGGTTGGACAGTGTTCTCGAAGCTACCAGCATGAGTTTGACCGAACTGCGGGAGGCAGTGGAAGACAGGAGGACCTGGTGTGCTCTGGTCCATGGTTTATTTTAAAAGGATGTCACTCCACAAAGGGAAATGCAAATCAGTTTAGAGGTACCTCTTCAGGAGAATTAACTTAAGAATTCCAAAAGTAGCCAACAGAGTTTCTGCGAAATTAGCAGAGCGGGTGATTGGAGTACGGGGAGAAGGAATCACACATTCCTACTATGAAATGATAGGGAACCTGTGATTCTCCATTCCATACCAATTTTTGGAATGACATTTTTGGGGGCCACAAATTGTCCAAGCTTGCCTAGGATAAGATTAAAGATATTTGTGCCACATAGAAGAGGAACACATGATTTCATGCAGAATCACCTTTACTTTGATCAGGACAGCATTTTTATTCCTCTGAATTATTACCCGAAGAAGAAGAAAAAAAGCCTTTTGGAATGTCTTGCTTCTGTTGTGCTGCAGAATAAAATAAAATTAATGTAAATGCACCGACGGTGCCATTCATTCTGGTCAATAAGCAATTTCAGTTGCCTTCATACTAGTGCAACTTTCCCCCCTCTGGGCAGTTGATATTTTCCTATTAAATAATCATTCATAAGAAATTTAACTAGGCTGCAAATGTCACCTGTGAGGTGTATATATATCAAATTAGTCAATATCAGCTGCTGCAATGTTGGAGGAAAACTTTTTATTCCAATGTTATTATTCTAATACTCAGTGCTGTCAAGCTGCTTGAGGGCTGAGGGGAAAGTCATTTCTATTCAGCACTAATACTCAGAAGGAAAGACGGCTGAGGAAGGGGTGGGACATGTTTGCTAGTTTCTTCTACTTCTTATAAATCATGAGGACCAATGCTCATGATATGTTTAAATATTCAGATCATACTGCAGCAAACTAACTCTCACTTAGTTTTTGGGCCCAAGCAAAGGGACTGGTTTAAGAAGGTATCTAACTAATGCACGTTGGGCGACAGGAGTTTCCCTCTTACCCTCCATACCCTCCCCATACCCTCTGGAGTTTGGGGAAATCCTTAGAGCAGATTTAGTGGGAATGCAGAGGAGAAGAAGCGAGAAGTCTCATTGTTCTAAAGGAACTGTGAATTATGCTATTTTGCATGACTACATTGTTAGCATTGTTAGCATTGTGAGCATGACTACATTGTTAGTTAAAAAGTAACAAAGGTCTGTTTAGTAAAAGCTATGGTTTTCCCAGCAGTGATGTATGGAAGTGAGAGCTAGACCATCAAGAAGGCTGATCGCCCAAGAATTGATGCTTTTGAATTATGGTGCTGGAGGAGACTCTTGCGTGTTGAGTCCCATAAAGCCACCCTCACCAAATAATTCACACTTCACACGTTAATTTTGTTTAAGGTTTTTGGCATGATTTTGGCCACAACTTTATTAAAATACAAATACGTGAGTGGTTGCTTAGGCATTGGTTATGACTATCTGTCCTCGCCCAGGGACAGGCTGGCCTTCCGGATTCCAGCGGAAGCCAGCGTGGGAAACAAGTATTGGGTGAGAAAGTGAAGCTGGGTAACAGTCCCACACCTCTCACCCTCATGTTCCTGTGGGGCTTGCACGGCCCAAGTCCGACTCCGGGGACAAGGACGAAAGAATGGCAAGCCCCTGGATTCCTTTAACGGAATTCCCTTTCCGCACCACCATTGGAGGGGTAGGCACTTACCCCTCCATCAACCAATTTTAACCAATGCCTAACCGCCAACCTTACAAGTTGTGACTTATTTGCTACACAGTAGGCGAAACCCAAATGGCACCAGCCAATCAGCCAAATGGTAAATTCCTACCAGGCCCCCGCACCAAGGCGGACGACCCCATGACAGGCATAGCAAGGTCAAATAACCAGAAAACCCCCCCTTTAAAAGGGAGGGTGGGCGGGTGATCCGATGCAGAGGCCAAGAGGACGCCCCGACGTAAGCGACCTGTATTTATAGCCTCTGCCCTTCCTCCAGAAATTGGCAACATGCTAAACTCCCCAGTAACTCACTTAACCCTTAAGGGTTCTGCCTTTATCCAAAACTGCCTAGTAACAGCAGGGTGGCTTGTATTCTCCCAACCGCAACACGTGCTCTCATTTTGAAGGAGAACACGCCTTGAGAGTCCCATGGACTGCAAGAAGATCAAACGTATCCATTCTTAAGGAAATCAGCCCTGAGTGCTCACTGGAAGGACAGATCGTGAAGCTGAAGCTCCAATACCTTGGCCACCTCATGAGAAGAGAAGACTCCCTGGAAAAGACCCTGATGCTAGGAAAGATTGAGGGCACAAGGAAAAGGGGACGACAGAGGACAAAATGGTTGGATAGTGTTCTCAAAGCTACCAGCATGAGTTTGACCCAACTGCAGGAGGCAGTGGAAGACAGAAGTGCCTGGCGTGCTCTGGTCCATGGGGTCACGAAGAGTCGGACACGACTAAACGACTAAACAACAACAACACATTTTTAGCAGACCCCTGTTCCCCTCACAGACCTTAAATTCCCAGAATTCCCTGTGAAGAGGTTTTGATTGTTGATCCAATCTGGGAATTGTAGCTCTCTGAGGTGACCTGGGGTCTCCTCACGAATCTCAGCACAGACAGTTTAACTCCCTCAGTTCAGCCAGAGATACACCAGCATATCCTTGCATCCTCAGCTAGGTCATGTAACCTGGCAAGCAGCTGAGCATAGAGGATCTTAGGCCAGCATAAGCCCCCCAAAAGGGGTATTATGGGGTGCAAGACTATCTTAGGTGCAAAAGATCCGGGGTGCCCCAGACTTCAAAACATTTTAAATGTTCTCAGTACAGTTGAGATGCTCTCAAAAACCTCAATAACTGAGGATATCGTTTGCTGTCCCCTCGGGAGAACTTCTTCATTGATTCTTGAAAGAGTCTGCCCATAACACCCCATGATGGTCTTTTGGATGTTAAACTGAGTGAGGAGAAGACATAAAAAAGATGTTTAAGCATCTGCTAGAGTTACTAAGAACCTTGTCCAAATTCTGTAGCATGACTTAATTAGTAAAAGTGAGTTATTATGGGAACATATTGTCTCATTCTCAGAACTTCTCCAGTCAGTAAACTGCATTTTTTTTTTGCCAGCATCTGGTGCCATTGACAGCAACAAAACTCTTCTTGGTGGGCACCAGCTGGCAGCTGTATTCTCCCCCAGGTGCCTCCAAGTCTATGGAATGATGCTACATCATGACATGACCCAAAGGGGGACAAGGAACAGCAGCTGCTGAAAAGAGTTCTATTCCTACCACCAACACTGGTGTCAGCAAGCAATGCAATGTAGCATCAAGGAAAAATAAGGATAAACATATTGCTGACTCACAAGCTGGAGTCCTGAATAGGAGCACTGTGTATTATGACATTTTGTTGCAGGTCTCACCTACTATTGCCTGGCCATGTCATCATGATTCTTCTCATGGACTTGTTCACTTTGGTTAGGGCTAGCTTTATTAAGATGGTTGCCACCATTGCTTTTTTTTCTAAAAAAAGGTTTCAGGATACTCTCATTTTGACTCAAGAAAATCACCATATTATGATTCAAATCGGGGAAAATAAATACAGGAAATGGACAAAAGTACAAAGAGTCACAAAATATTTAGGGGTATGCGTACCCCTGTGTAACCCCCCACCCCCCAGAAAAAAGCACTGGTTGCCACACTGTCATTGACACTGGCAAGATTGCAATGATCCTCACATATTGTTTCGGAGGCACCTGTGTAAGTTTAAAAATGAGTTAGAATGCAAATGAAATACGTAAACAATTGCTTGGTGTGTGAAAGGGAGCCCCCAAACTGCTTCAAAATGGTTGCTTGCTAGCCCAGTATTCCTGAAGGAGCGTCTCCACCTCCATCATTCAGCCCGGACGCTGAGGTCCAGCTTCAAGGGCCTTCTGGCAGCTTCCTCGCTGAGAGAAGTGAGTTTTACAGGGAAGCAGGCAGAGGGCCTTCTCAGTAGTGGTACCCACCCTGTATAATACTCTCCCACCAGATGTCAAGGAAATGAACAACTATGTGACTTATAGAAGACATCTGAAGACAGACCTGTTTACGGAAGTTTTTAATGTTTGATGTTTTATTGTGTTTTTAATATTCTGTTGGGAGCCGCCCAGAGTGGCTGGGGATGATAGTATATCATCATCATCATCATCATCATCACTTCAGTCCCCCACCACACGGACCTCTATTATTATTATTATTATTATTATTATTATTATTATTATTATTATTGCTGCCATGTGGCCTTTTCTTCCAGGACACACCCTCTTTTTCAGGGGTAAAATTTGGGACAAATTGCATTTATTTGCTTTGAGTGCCCATCATAGTGTCCTCTTTTTTGCTCTTCAAAATATGGCAACCCTAGCTAATAAAGCCAATATAAAAGAAGTCCAAGGGTCAGGGGTGCCAACTCCAGGGGGCTTGGGGGGCCCAGGCACCCACATAATTTTTGCTGTGGTTGCCCAGCCAGCAACACATCCCACCACTGCCACGTACCGCCTGCTGCCATTGTCATGAAAATCATGGACAGAGACATATAGTGATACAAGTGAAGGGAGATAAAGGCCATGGAAGGTTTTGATGGAAAGGACAAGTGTTCAGGAATAAGCAGCTGGCTCTTCATATCTGTGCATTTGCTGCTAGAAATAGAAGTGTTGCTGTAGGAAACATGATTGCCACGTAAAGTGTGAAGTGACTCCAATTAAAAATAAATTGGTTAAAATTCTGGATCAAATGGGATTATGCTGCAATACTCACCCAGCTCCCGATACTTGATTACTTAGAATTCCAAACCCCTTCCTATAAATGCTACCAGGTGATTTGACAGCTTGGAGGAAATATAAATCATTGTGGACATTACAGAAGGAGACAAAAATTCTTGTTGCAGAAGATAAATCACCCATTTTGATTTCCTTGTCCTTGAGACATGTAATTTATGTTGCCTCCTTTCCTGAGATGTAAATATTGTGGTCAAAGCTTCTTTTCAGTATTCAGTGCAATCTAAACATTATAATTGCAAAGGACTTTAAAATGGTTTAAACTTGTAGAGTCATTTTCTTATTAAATTCAAGGTCATGCTATTGTTGGGCCTGTCTTTTTAGCTGATGGCAGATTCCACCAATTTTTGCCCCTGTACAATGATTGATCTATATCCTGCATGCACTATCTTGATTGTCAGGCATGTAGGTTTATGAAGACTGACCTGCTGTCACCCATAAGACATCATCTGTCTAAATACTTGGAATATAAAATCTCGTTTTTACCTCTGCTAAACGAAAACATCACTCAGTGTTTGCATCACAAACAATGTAAAAGTTTATTTAATTATCTTCTTAGATGCAACCAAAATAGGGACGTTGTTGTTGCTGCTTAGTCGTGTCCGACTCTTCGTGACCCCATGGATGTAATCATGTAAGAAAGGTAAGCAAATCCATTGTTTTGTTTTTTTTTGTGTCAAATAACCTGCTGGTCCTTGAAAAAGCAATAATGTGAGGGGGGTTGGTATTCCAGCAGTAATTGTTCGCTAGAAATGAAGGGCACAATACTGCTAAAATAAGCACATAGGGGGTCCCATTGATTTCAATGTGAGAGATTTAAACTTGTGTCTTTCCTTTTATCCTTTATCTTTACACCTATGGGAAATATCAATCGTTACACTTCTCTCAGGGAAAACATAGTTAGGGTTGCTATTACTTTAAAGAAAAGAAAAGAAAAGAGGATTAAGAATTGCATGAAACTGGCATATGCTCATTTGTATGTATAGACGCTAATATAGAAAAAAATAGTGTAAGCTAAATAGAAATACAGTGCATCTCACCATAAGGGGGGGAGGGGAACACAGCCAGGTGTTCTGTGTGTCTGCCTAGTCAGTTGTCTAGATGCTGTTGACTGGCAATTTCAAGACCCTTGCTCTCACTTCCTATGCTTCTTTATCTTTCAACCAGATGTGGTCAGGACAGTTCTTCAAATAGAGTATGCAGTCAGATAGAGGACTCTCCTCCTTTAAGTAGGACATATTCTCACCTTATGATAGAGTGGTAAAAGCGGCTCACTTGCCAAAGAAGTGATAGAACAACTTTCTTTTCTTTTTTCTTTATTTTCTTTATGGTTTTCAATTTTATACATTTCAATAATTTTACAATCATTTTAACATTTCTAAACTCGACTTCCTCCCCCCTCTTTCTGTGGTTCCTTAAATTATTATTTTTTATATTTTCTGCACATTCCAAATTAACTTATTTATTCATCTACTTCAAATATACACTCTTATAAAACTGCAGGTTATTACAGTAATCTTGCCGACGGGTAGAACAACTTTTGCCAGTAGGGGCACCAAGGAGATGGGCAAAGTCTCTCTCTGCTTCTGTAGAGACAGGTTGAAAGAGACCTCCCATTAAAGAGAGAGGTAGATAGAGATCTGTTGATATACAGTCTGCCTGTCTCTCTGAACAAACAAGCACACTGTCAATCACAGCAGGCATTTTGCTAATACCCAGCAACTAGGATAATAAATTATACTTTACTGATAATGCAAAAGTGTGTCCTGCAGGATAAAACCCCCCAAATCTACTAAATCCTAAAGAGCACTCTGAGTAACAGAGAGAGGCCTCATTTAATGCAAAGTTTTACTTTTAAAGTGGTTTTGCATGATCCAACCGAGACAACTTAAAAGGGTAATTCAGCAGAATATGCACGCCATGGGAGTGTAGAACAATCCAGACAGATAGTTCCTGGTGCTTGTAATATGTGTGGGATGAGACAGGTGGGGATATATAGAAATGAAATTTTAGCATCATCAAAACGTGTTAAAACGGAGTTAATACAGAAAACGAATAAACCCCATGAGAAAAGACCTTACAGTCTTAAGACATGAGTTATATGCATCCCCTGAGTAATAAATTTGCAGCATTCAAATATGTAGGGATTCGTTTGACTCTTGTAAATGATTCTGTAAACTTTTGAGATTGCATATTGATACTTCTTATTACCCCCTTCATGGATCACTGCCTTGTCATGGCGAAGGGGCTTGAATAACTCAGAGAAGCTATGAGCTATGCCGTGCAGGGCCACCCAAGACGGACAGGTCGTAGTGGAGAGTTTGACTAAACGTGATCCACCTGGAGAAGGAACTGGCAAACCACTCCAGTATTTTGCCAAGAAAACTCTATGGACATAAAAAAGGAGAAGCTTTGAGAAGAAAGTGAGAGTTTCCAAGGCATGCTCTGGTTCATGGGGTCACAGAGAGTCTAACACGACTAAGACGACTAATCATCAAACGACAACAACTTCTTATCACTATTAGATTCTAGCAGGGAGTGCTTGGTGCTTCCCAGAATATTGGGGGGGGGTTGTAGGGCGGGAGATGCATTTTTAAAATGTGTAGCGTAATTTGTTTGAGATGAAGTCATCTCAAAATGGCATTTCAGTCTGCCATCTTGAGTCAAAATGGTGACCAGTGCCCAAACAGCGACAAAGTATACTGCCCCACATTAGGAACGCTTGTGCCAGTTTTGGTGACAATATCTCAAGAGGGCGAAGTCACACCCAAGTAATGTTTTGATCTGACATCTTGATTCAAAATGGTAGTTTGGTCAGAATTGTATATACACTTCCAGAATTAATGGTAAATACATTACTTTTGGTAATTGAGCCAGCATAGTTGCTTGTGAAAATTTTAGACTTTTTAGACTCCTCTACCCAGGGCCGGATTTAGGTAATGGGGCCCTTTATATGTCCAGTTGTCCTTTGTCAACAACAAATTATCGCTGGTTTTTGTGTTGAATATATGCTATATGGTAATTTATGGACCTAATAGGTATCTAAAGCCATTTGCACATAACAAAATATGTATTTTATCAAAGTAATTGTTGAACTGAAATACAATTAAGAAGTATATTAATAGTGAAATACAATTAAGAAGAAGTATATTAATAGTGAAATAATTATTAAGCTCTAACTTAAAACGATTTTTATTCATAACAAACTTAATAACGCAAACACTTTTTTCCTTTAAAATTTTTTGGGGGCCCCAAGAGAGTGGGGCCCTAAGCTATATTGTTTAGCTTATACGTAAATCTGGCATAGCCTCTGCCCATGTATTATGTGAAAACAAAGGGGCACATTGGTTGCCAGATGTGATTCCCCCACTATAGCACCCTTAAGAGATTGCAGCTCTCATAATTCTTTGGGAGAAGCCATGACTATTTAAAATGGCATAGCCCTTTAAATGTATGGTGTTAATGTCGCCTAATTCATGCCTTCATCTTTCACTTGTCCACAACGCCAACTGAAGCATAGCACTACATCCAGCTACATGGAAAGGACAGGCCTGCTTTTGTATAGTGTGTATAACATATAGCCAAGGTCGCATTTAAATACATAGATATAAATGTACCTTCATGAATAGGATTTTTGAGATTTACTGAGTCACTGTAGATTAAATCAAAATACACCTTCTTGGGAGTTAGAAGTGTCAAACAAGCAAACAAACCTTCAGACGTTGAAGGTGATACTGATTGGCAGAGCCTCATTAAATTCTTCCCTCCATCATTTATATAAGCAAAGAATCTGCTCTCAGGTGGCCACTGCAGATCATACCTAATTGGCATAACTTGCTATGGTGCACATATTAGCACTTGGCAAGCTGATAAACTGTATTGTCCTGCCAAATTATGAGAATTTTACCTCTTTGACCTTATTTAGGTAAGCAGTAAATATCAGCAGATACCTGCTACCACAACAAAAACAGTATCTCTGCTCATGGGGGTATTTCTCTACTGTTAGAGAAGAAGTTTGCTGATGTTCAGGAATCCAGGTACAGGAAAGGGTGTGATGTAGAAACCATTTGATGGGGGGCGTTTACTAGCCAATGGAATAGTGAATATTCTGGAGATATATTCAGTTCAGTTATCAGCTGAAGGTGAATCTACCCAATTCATACTTTGTAAAACAATACATGAACTGAAATCTAGCTGTCCTTTTTGAAATTCATACACTTCCGAATTTTGCAAGGCCAAGATGTCTGTACAAAATCCATATACTGGGGTAAACTGTGCAAAACAAAATCCATCTATTAGTGAAAAGATCATATCAAAATGCATTTTATTTTGTATTGTAAACTGTCCTGTCATCTTTGGATGAATGGTGGTATCACAATTTAATAACCAACAACAAGAAGTTATAATAGAGGAAGTTTCTATATTAGACAAAATTACATACACAAATGTGAGTATTAGGGGAAATTTGCACAAAAATTCTCATGAATTTTAATGAGGACTTTAAAAAATCACAAACTAATGTGGAAATGTAAAG
This sequence comes from Podarcis bocagei, assembly GCF_964188305.1. Classification (NCBI taxonomy): domain Eukaryota; kingdom Metazoa; phylum Chordata; class Lepidosauria; order Squamata; family Lacertidae; genus Podarcis; species Podarcis bocagei. The sequence continues at coordinate 15,285,743 of NC_138130.1, forward strand.
AACTGAACTTAAGATAGGGGAAAATGAGAAATCAAAGAACCCAAAATTGACAGATTCACCCATCCCTACTTTGGACTGCAGTTCAGTGCTTTGGCAAATAGTACACCTTAGTCCAAAAGACTTTTTTTTTCCCTAAAGGGAAGTTGTTTCAACTTTTTTTAAAAAATCAGTGCATTGTTTTTAAAAAAGGTAATAGGAAGAACTTTTCTGGAAAACCAAGTCAGCAACCATGCTAACTTCAAGCACCCAGGAGCCAGACTCCTTGACTTCTAGTACTTTAGTGCTGTAATAAGGCAACTTCATCTATAGGTTGAAGAGGCCAGATAAAAAGAAAAGCACATGGGCCGTCAACTTGCAAGAAAATAGTGGGCTCAATATTGCACCCCACAAAAATGATAATGAACAGTGCCCTGAGAAAAAGGCTGAAAAGCAGCAGACTCCTTCGCAAGGGCAGAAAGCTCCAAAGAATTCAGAGGACTGGTTTCAGCACAGGTTTCTGTGATTAGTGTTTTCACAGAGGGACAGGCTAACAAATGTAGATTAGTAACTTTCTTTGTAACTGCTTCATTGATTTTAGTCAAACATGAAGGCATTGCTCACTTCTATCAAATGTATCAAACCCAATTCAGCCGTGAGCGACCTTAATATCATTACATCTTTATTAAATTCAACTAGCATAGAACTTTAGGATGCTAAAACAAAGTTTTACAGGGGAAGAAATTACACAGTACCCTGGCTGATTGTGTATGGCAATTACTCCGTTCCTTATACAAAATTCAATTAGAAAGGCTTCTTAATCAAGATAATTCAGTTAATTAAAATTGATAAAGTTAAGGTAAATTAAAAATGTTGCAGAGTTTAAGAAAGTAGTCAGGCACAATTAGTTGGGCAAACTTGGGTATTTTCTCCAGGGACTGTTTTCTTTCCCCCTTCCAACCCCCTTGTGTAGCCAAGCATTAAGTCTATGATGTGTGGGACAGGAAAGTCAATTCCTTCACCTTATAAAGTTGTTTTCTCATCTTTTCTTGTACAGGTCTGGCTGCTTGGGCCCTATTACTCTATCATACTTCCTCTTGAAGACTTCAGAGCAGATGGCTTTGTTGGGAATAAGTTGAAACAGGGATCCTGGAAAACCTAGGTTGAAGTATGATGCACCACTTCATACACCAAGACAGACAGATGCCAACAACTGGTCTTACCAGTTTTGTGTTAATTTAGAAATATTATCTGCTCTTAATCCTATTCATACCACTGGATCAAAAGCCTGGTGCTATACCTAAAACATGGAGGCAAAGCCAGTTGGCTGGCTCTGTCTTCAGGCTTAGATAACCTCAACTCCCTCCCTTGTTTCCCATTATGGCTGGTAGTTAGCTCCATATCTGCAACATTCTTTTAGGCTCCAAACCTTCCCCAGAAACAGATGGAGCAGTGCTAGGTTTGGAATAAACGGCATTTGGCTTCCAAGTTGTTTGGAAGACTGCCTAGAAGTCATTCTCTTCCCACATCCACAGCCCCAGGAGAGCATTCAACTGTGACTATGAGAAGTGGGATGGATTTTCAGGGGGCAAGGATCCCCTAAAATTCCTGGGTGCCAGATTCTCTCGATAATTTCTGAAAATAGCAAATGTGGGGTTTGAAGTCAAGCCAGCTTCCTCGGGAGCTTGGTTGAGAGAGGTGCCATCCAAGAACAAAGACAAATGATAGCAGAGTCATTACCCTGGGGGAAATGTCAGACAAGGAGCGGGGTGGGGTTCCTTCCCCAACTGTATGATAGTTAGCAGAAGACAATAGCAGGTTGCCAGGGCAAAGAGGTGTGTGATGTCACCACAAGAAAAAGGAGGTCTCCTTTTACAACAGAGGTTTCGTAAGTAGTAGTTTCTGGGAAGAAGGAGCAGGAATCCTCTAGTCTATCTTCCTAAATGTGTGTGTGGGGGGGTGAAACAGTGACCCACTCGCCCCCTGTGGTGGTGATCCCAGGGTTCCCCGTTAAAGGGGTCTTGAGGGGAGGCATTGGCCATACGCCAAGAGGTTGTCATTGCTCTCCCCTGTGATGGCTGCGAAAAGGGGAGTGGGCTCTCTGCTTGAACAGACGTTCTCCAGAGCCAGCCCAATCCCCACACATTATGTCTCCCAGATCCCTGGCTGGGGACTGGGAAGGATAAACACCCAGTGCCTGAGCCAAGATCTCCCTACATCTGAAACTTAATAAAGTTGTGGCCAATTTTAATCGCATAGCATGTTGTCTCGAGTCATTATTCTGCTTGGGGGTTGCCAGGGGTTGGAGGGACTCCACCTGTCCAAGCAAAACCAGTTGTTTTAAAGATGCCGGTCGTTTGGCCCTTTGTTTACGAAATCCGCTGTTTCAAAAAATGTAAGGGGAGGGCAACCTCAGCTGTGTACCCAATTCCCTTGTACACAGTGGTGTAGTGTGGGGGGTGCAGGGGGGGCCCGGCCGCACCAGGCACAACATCTAGGGGGCGCACGCTCGCACTCGCAGCTCTCTGCCCCTACCTGGCTCACTCACTCTTTCTCACTGCAGTGCTGGCTGTGCGAATCCGATCCGAGCCGCTGGGTCACCGCCCACTGTGGAGGGGGTGGGTGCCAGGCGTGCGGTGCGGAGAGAGAGCGAGGGACTATCTGGGGGAGGGACAGTGCAGCGGCTGCCCAGCGCAGCGCTGAGCGCAGGAGAGAACCACACCAGACCAGGCAGCAGCAAGAAGAAGCTGGCAGCGGCGGCAGGTTAGGGGTTAGGGGGCGCAAATTACTTGCCTTGCCCCGGGTTAGGGGGCGCAAATTACTTGCCTTGCCCCGGGTTAGGGGGCGCAAATTACTTGCCTTGCGTAAATTACTTGCCTTGCCCCGGGTTAGGGGGCGCAAATTACTTGCCTTGCCCCGGGTGCTGACAAACCACGCTACGCTGCTGCTTGTACATGTGTACTCAGCTGCTTTGGGCTCTGGCCAAAAACCTGGAAATGTAGTTACTGAGAAAAGCAATATAGTTTCAGATTCAGCATCCAGCAGATAAAATGTATAGTCCATGGAGTGAGTTTCCATCAAACGTAAGATTGATTAACCCATCAACAGTTTCAATTGAAGTCAGTCAATTCCAGGAATGCAAGATGCAGCAGTATCTCCCACCAGAACAAGGCAAGATCTCAGATAATATCCACTTACTCATTTTGTCTCATTTCTATTCCAATGCAAACATTATATAAAATACAAAAGCTGCTCTCTCAACATTTGATATTTTATATGTTTGCACAAAACACCTGCTGGGATTTGAATATTTGCAGTATGAATGTGTCTCAATTTGCTGTCCCCAAAACTTTAGAATAAATTCGCACACCATAATTCACTGTACTGCTTGTGCATATACAAATCACAGCATATGGAAACATTATAAGAGATTCATCAAACCTTTGGAAAGCCACCATACAGAGCTGATGGTCTACATTTCCCTTGACAGCTCATCAGTTATGTAAGCCTGGTGTATTTTATCAGCTCAGGGACATAGAAAAATGTCTCACCTGGAATTTCAGCAAAACAGGATCAGTTTGGATTTATTCATAAAAGCTTTACAAAAAGCCAATTTGACCTTTTTCGGGCTCCCAGTGTCACTTCTAAAGGAATTAAACTTAATGGAAGTACTGCTGTTTAATGCAGTTCAAACAGTGGCTGTTCCCCCAAAATAAAGCCCTAAACGGCCTTGGTCCTGTATACCTGAAGGAGCGTCTCCACCCCCATCATTCAGCCCGGACACTAAGATCCAGCGCCGAGGGCCTTCTGGCGGTTCCCTCATTGCGAGAAGTGAGGCTACAGGGAACCAGACAGAGGGCCTTCTCGGCAGTGGCGCCCGCCCTGTGGAACGCCCTCCCATCAGATGTCAAAGAGATAAATAATTACCTGACATTCAGAAGACATCTTAAGGCAGCCCTGTTCAGGGAAGTTTTTAATATGTAATGCTGATTTAACACTGATTGGGAGCCACCCAGAGTGGCTGGGGAAACTCAGCCAGATGGGCGGGGTATAAATAATAAATTATTATTATTATTATTATTATTATTATTATTATTATTATTATTACAAATGCAATGGACAGAGTGATAATTTTATGGGTGTGAAGGGAGAGTGAAGGGTTAATCTCAATAATAGAAGGTTTCTAGCTAACCGTTAGCTGCTTCCTGCTTCAGTGGTTAGGCAGCTAGCAGCGGCTGAGGTCAGACCGCAATTGCTTCAGCGATGTAGGCCAGAAGCTGCTTCCTGCTGAGACTTCCGGGTTGGCGCGATCAGCTAATGGCGGATTCCCTCCGAGCTCCGGAGGGAATCGGCTCTGTGGAAGAGGGGTCCTGCCGCGGCGGCGACACAGGGACCCTTAGAAACCACAGGCACTGAAGCCTGTGGACTTGGTGACTCGGTGGGCACCATTAGCGCCCTCCCCGACCCGCGAAGAAGCCTTTTTAAAGGCTCCGGAGCGGGTGACGGAGAGTGGCGTGGTGCTGTGAGTAGACCGCTTCTTCCACGGAGTGAAGCCACAAGCCATGGCTGGAGAACGCTGACTTCTTTCCTTGACCATTCAGACTACAAAGTAACAACCCGTGAGTAATACGGAAATTGGAATTAAAAATTTCTTTTAACTGAATTCGGCATGACCGGGGGAGGTGCTAAAAGGAAGTCCGCCTCCCCCCCCCTTGCAGGCATCTTAAAGCAAGAATTTGGATAACTAAGGTCGAGAGACTGTCTTTCTCTCGCTGAGATAAAAACTTTTAATTTCACGATTCGACTACATAAGTTTGGTGCTGGAGGATTAGAATTGACTGGGAGAGCTGAAGTTTAACCCCCCGGATCCGGGAGTGAACCGAGAGAGAGCCTGTGGAGGTTTTAAATAGAGTTTGACAGCTGTCAAACGAGCTGTCAAAGTCAGGAAACTTGGCTTTGTGCTATTTTCACCGGTTATTTTTGTTACATTGGACTATAAGCTTTGGAAAATTAAGAAGACATAAGAACAAAATAACAAAATAACCTGATTGTTGGAGAAAGAATATCGTAACCAGAATCCCTCTAGAGGGGGTTCTGAGATACTACAATGGCTGTAGATGGAAAAGTACAGGCAGAGTTGGATAGAGTGTTTCATTTCCTGGGAATATTGCAAGAGTTGAGTGATGTTATGGCTACAAAACTTACAACCTTGAACTCTAAAGTAAACAATTCTGTCGAAACTGTTGAGGATTTGATTCAAGAAGAATCTGCAGCTGGAGAAGAAGAAATTTGTTTTGTTTTAGAGGAGTCGAATGGAGGAGCTGAAATGTGGCATGTGGAAAAGGACAACCAGAGGCCTGTCAGGATGGAATATAAGGAAAGCAAGGTTCGGATGATGAAAACTTGGTATGAAATGGAGAATGAAGACTGGGGACTCTCCCCTATGGGGAGTCCGGAAGACCCTTGGATTACAAATTCGATGGAAGACCCTTGGATTACAAATTTGATAAAGGTGAAAATTGAAGTATTTGGGACTTTTGGGACATTGGTATCTGAAAAGACTGAGAAACAGGATCTGGACTTTTTCTTCGAATATGGAGGCCTGGTTGGAAAAAATATAGACCCTAGTGGGTCAAAGCTGCTCCGAGACTTGATGTTCAACATGAAGGATTGTCAACAAAACCGGCTGAGAGGGACTGAAAGAGACTTAAGGGCCTCGGACGTGATAGACCCAGGCTGAGAATTGATAGACTGAAAGACAATTTTTGGGGATCAAAACCGGGGAAGGGGGGGATTTTGGAATCCAAAGGGGTATAATTATATGTTTTTATTGGATAAGTTGTTTGGTAATAATTATAAAAATTGGGAAACTCGTGAAAGGGAACTTGGGTCGACCTTAGAAGAAGGGGTGAATGTTATGTTTTAAAATGAGGTTTAGAAGTTTAAATTTGGTTAATTAAGATGATTTAAGTAAAATGTTAATAAGGGATAATTTGGGGATAAGAACTTGCTGAGTTAATTATTGGAATAGGGATGCAAGAAGGGGAGGTGGGGGAAGTCCGGGAAAGTGGTTAAGAAATTAAGGTTTTAAAATTATATCTGTTATGTGTGTGTTGTGTCTGTATGTTTTTGTGTTTGTTAAAAATGTTTTTGAAAACCCTAATAAAAATTTTATAAAAAAACAAAAAACAGAAGCTGCTTCCTGCTTCATGCTTCCTGTTTCAGAGATGCAGAAATGCAAGGTAGAGAAAACATATAGAAGGGAGGGGGAAGCTTAGCTTAGCTAGCCATGCCAAATAAGGTAATAAGTTGTAACCTTGCCAGCTGATTGGGGGACAAATGTATGCTTGGGGAGACAGATGTATGCTCTCGGGTATAAGAATGCTTGCTGGACACAGTAAAGTGTCGCCAGCCTTTGGAAACTATTCCGCTGGCTGCCTCTGCGCAGAACTCAATAAACTCTTTTCTCCAAAGAAGCTGATTCTCTGGTGCTTTTGTCATCCCCTCGGTCTCTGGGGAAGCGGGCAAACGAATCCCAGGGCTGAATAAGGCTTCAGGTGCTCCAGTGAAACTTGGGTCAAAACCCCTTCTCAGTCTTGACTTGATTGATTGATTGATTGATTGATTGATTGATTGACTGACTGACTGACTGACTGATTGATTTAATCTTCCCTGCCTTTGGGGCCTAAAATGGCTTCCAAACTGAAACACAGATACACAGTTTAAAAAACCACAGTGCCCCCCAAAAACAAAACATAAAAATCAATTAGAACAACAGCAGGAGAGAACAAACTTGTTCAGCTTCAAAAAACATCAGCACTTTTAAAACACAGGCAGATTTAAAATATGCTAAAACAGAATCGACACTGCTCCGCACAATTTCAAAAAAGAGAGGGGGCCAGCTGAGGATCTGGGGGTGAGATTCTACAATTAGGACACTACAACTGAAAAGACCCTGCTTCATCAAATCTACCTCAAGAAAGGGACAGGACATTGAGCAAAACCTCTGATGGCAAGTCCAGCAGGTGAACAGATTCATATGTAAGTATTCCTTGAGATCACTGGTCCCTGGCCGTTCAGAGCTTTGTTGATAATTTGACTAAAATGATCCCAGAAGTGACCATCCTGCGCGTTGCATTCTCCATAAAATTTAGCTCTCCATAAAATAGATCACACTGAAGTAATCTACCGGTCAGTGAACCTTGGCAGTCATCTTTTCAACCTAACTTATTACAAAGGTGTTTTTTTTTAAAAAAAATAAAAAATAAAACATTATAATCCCATGGATGGCTCTGAGCTTTCCAGATGACTGGTGGGATATGAGTGTGACTAATAGTTCTTGTGATTTATTTTTTTTAAAAAAACCCCTCAAAGTTCAATTTTGCAAAGCTACACTAATTCCCTGCTTCTCCCCCCCTTTTCTTTCTCATGCAATTCCACACACAATTATGCCCCTACAAATTCTACCGACTTGAATGGGTTTTAACACGTACCTACAGAACTGCGCTTAATTGCACTTTAGCTCAACCACATCTCCTTTGAACTCGGCTCCTCATGCTTAGCTACTTGTGATGTACTGATTTTCGATCTCCTTTCACACAGAATAATTAAGCTCCAGGTACCGTGAAATATAACAGATATTGACTGATGAGAACCAACAGTGCTGTAATGTATTCTGGCATCCATCTGCGGCCTGTTTCAATTTATGTCCTGCTGACATGCAAGTGGTGTCCAGATACCTGATTTACTAATTCTACTGCATTTCCCAAGATACAAATGGAGATTAGGATCCATCCCTTCGTGACCTTTCAGCACCCGCACTTGTTACTGAGGAAGGGTAGCCACTTTTCATTTGTTACGTTACACAGAAGTGCCTCCATTAATTTTACCTCCATTACAAAGTGACAGCGGGAGTCTGGCAAAGGTCAAATTTTTTCCCCTTCTTGCACTGAGATACAGCTTGCTGTGAGATGAAATATAGGGTGACCGTGATTCAAAAGGGGTAAAGCTTTTGTCCCTTGAACAAGTGTGAATGGGATTCAGCGGGTATCGTTTGCTCTGGCATTGCATTGCTTTTGTAAGAGATATCCCACTGAGCCTTGGGCTTGCCGATTGGAAGGTTGGCAGTTCGAATCCCCGTGACAGGGTGAGCTCCCGTTGTTCAGTCCCAGCTCCTGCCAACCTAGCAGTTCAAAAGCACGTAAAAGTGCTAGTAGATAAATAGGTACCACTCTGGTGGGAAGGTAAACAGCATTTTCTTGTGCTGCTCTGGTTTCGCTAGGAGCGGTTTAGTCATGCTAGCCACGTGAGCCGGAAAAACTGTCTGCTGATAAATATCGGCTCCCTTGGCCAGTAAAGCGAGATGAGCGCCACAACTCCCGAGTTGTTCGCGACTGGACTTAACTGTCAGGGGTCCTTTACCTTTATCTCACATAGGAAAGCTCCTGCATTAAACCTAAAGCAGAGGTTGAGTAACTTTTTCAGTCCAAGAGTCACATTCTGTTCTGGGCAACCTTCCTAGGGGCAAGTGCCAGTTGTGGGCAGGAATGGGTGGAGCAACTAAAAACATTCAGCTAGAGTAGTAATGATACATTGGGCAAGAGACTTTGGTTACAATATACAGTATGATGATTGGATGAAATTATGGAATGAAAGGCTAAAATTTACAGCATGTACTGCGTTGAAAGACAATGTAATGAAAATGTTTTACAGATGGTATATAACGCCAGTTAAACTGGCCAAAATGTATAAAACATGAAATAAGTGTTGGAAATGTAAAGAAAAAGAAGGTACTTTCTATCATATGTGGTGGGAGTGTAAAAAGGTGAAAGACTTCTGGGAAATGATATACAATGAATTGAAAAAGATGTTGAAATATACGTTCGTTAAAAAACCAGAAGCCTTTCTATTAGGAATGGTAGGAAACGAAATCAATAAGAGAGACTGTAAACTGTTTCAATATGCAGTGACAGCCGCAAGGATACTTCTGGCCCAAAGATGGAAACAGGAAGAAACTCCAACAGTGGAAGAATGGAGAAGGAAATTGACCGAATATGCAGAATTGGACAAATTGACTGGGAAGATTCGATACCAGAAAGACCAAAAGTTTATCGAGGACTGGGGGAAATTTACAGAATATCTGAAAAATACATGTGATGCACAGACAACGCTTGTTGGTTTTGAAGAGACTCTGTGAAATAGTAAGAAATACTGCAAAAAAGAGAGTAAGAGGAAAAGGAGTGGGGAAAGGCAATATCATGTTTAGAAATGCGTCAATAAATAGAAATTTTTCGAAAGATTGACAGAGAAACTGAGGGAAGTCAAAAATTGAAGCATGAGTGTAAAATAATTTGTTGACTGTATAAAACTTATTTGGAAAATGAATAAAAATTATAATAATAATAATAAAAACATTCAGCTAGAAGACCTGGATGGTGCCTAGAAGTCTGGGCACATATGTGGGCTGTTGGGCAAGAGAGGCTTCCAATAGTGGACATCCTTCTGTCTTCTCTGTCTTCATATTTTGTAGGCCCTTCGGATGTTCCAGTGCCATTATCTCGGATCATGAGCCATGCTGAACGGTGATTTTGGGAATTAATTACCAGCAACTTTGTGGAGAGTGTATTCTCCACCTCTTTTATAGGGGGTCAAGGGATGTATGGTGATGAATTTTAATTAGGATTCAATACATTCCCCTCCCCCTTCAAAACTACTTTTAAATGACATTTTAACGCTTTGTTGTTATTTTAAGCTTTTAAAATATTTGCTATCTATACTGATATATTGATTCAGTTCTCTTCTGCTAATAATGTTTACCTGCTGTTACTGTCACAGATACATGATGCCCGCAGCATTTGTTGTTGTTTAGTCGTTTAGTTGTGTCCGACTCTTCGTGACCCCATGGACCAGAGCACGCCAGGCACTTCTGTCTTCCACTGCCTCCCGCAGTTTGGTCAAACTCATGCTGGTAGCTTCGAGAACACTATCCAACCATCTCGTCCTCTGTCGTCCCCTTCTGCTTGTGCCCTCCATCTTACCCAACATCAGGGTCTTTTCCAGGGAGTCTTCTTTTCTCATGAGGTGGCCAAAGTATTGGAGCCTCAGCTTCAGGATCTGTCCTTCCAGTGAGCACTCAAGGCTGATTTCCTTAAGAATGGATAGATTTGATCTTCTTGCAGTCCATGGGACTCTGAAGAGTCTCCTCCAGCACCATAATTCAAATGCCCACAGCATAGTCAGGGCCAAAAAACATAACACAGGAGATTGGTATTGGGTTGAAAAAGGACACAACTTTATTGATTATTGATGTAAGTAGGTTTTGGCCAAGCGTTATGTATTATCAGCCTGCTGGTTGATGATTACGGCAGAGTTGACCCAGAACTACGGATTTGCCCCTGACACGGACGAGGTGCATCAACAATGCCTGGGCCGCTGTTTGGGAAAGCTACTATCTCCTATTGGCCCCCATGTGGACTCCCAGACAGAGAGACCCTTTATGGACCCCTTTCTTTGCAGGAAAAATTCCTCCCTGGCCCTGAACATGGTGACCCAATAAACCAGAGCAAGGTCTTCATAATAGCCTGCCTGCTCACCTTTGGGCAAGCCTGCCAAGCCCTGCCCCATCCCAACCCATCCTGCTCTGCCCCTTGCCCTGCTCCACCCCTTCCCCACCACAATCTGATTGGCTCATGTGTCAGGCCACTCACCTGTTGAACAGCATGACTGGAAGGGAGAAAGTGCCAGACGTACCCCTAAGGACATGCAGAAAGATAATAATAATAACAACAACAACAACAACAACAACAACAACAACAACAACAACAATAATAATAATAATAATAATTTATTATTTATACCCCGCCCATCTGGCTGGGTTTCCCCAGCCACTCTGGGCAGCTTCCAACTGAATGTTAAAAACAGTACAGCATCAAACATTAAAAACTTCCCTAAAGAGGGCTGCCTTCAGATGACTTTTAAAAGTAAAATAGTTGTTTATTGCTTTGACATCTGCTGGGAGGGCGTTCCACAGGGGAGGCGCCACTACCGAGAAGGCCCTCTGCCTGGTTCCCTGTAACCTTACTTCTCACAATGAGGAAACCGCCAGAAGGCCCTCGGCGCTGGATCTCAGCGTCCGGGCTGAACGATAGGGGTGGAGACGCTCCTTCAGGTATACTGGACCGAGGCCGTTTAGGGCTTTAAAGATCAGCACCAACACTTTGAATTGTGCTCAGAAACATACTGGGAGCCAATGCAGATCTCTCAGAACCGGTGTTATGTGGTCCCGGCGGCCACTCCCAGTCACCAATCTAGTTGCCGCATTCTGGATTAATTGCAGTTTCCGGGTCACCTTCAAAGGTAGCCCCACGTAGAGCGTGTTGCAGTAGTCCAAGTGGGAGATAACTAGAGCATGCACCACTCTGGCACTACAGTCCGCGGGCAGGTAGGGTCTTAGCCTGCTTACCAGGTGTAGCTGGTAGACAGCTGCCCTGGACACAGAATTAACCTGTGCCTCCATGGACAGCTGTGAGTCCAAAATGACTCCCAGGCTGCGCACCTGGTCCTTCAGGGGCACAGTTACCCCATTCAGGACCAGGGAATCCCCCACCCCCACCCGCCCCCTGCCCCCCCCAAAAACAGTACTTCTGTCTTGTCAGGATTCAACCTCAATCTGTTAGCCGCCATCCATCCTCCAACAGCCTCCAGGCACTCACACAGGACCTTCACCGCCTTCACTGGTTCTGATTTAAAGGAGAGGTAGAGCTGGGTGTCATCTGCATACTGATGAACACCCAGCCCAATCCCCCTGATAATCTCTCCCAGCGGCATCATATAGATATTAAAAAGCATGGGGGAGAGGACGGAACCCTGAGGCACCCTACAAGTGAGAGCCCAGGGGTCTGAACACTCATCCCCCACCACCACTTTCTGTACACGGCCCAGGAGAAAGGAGCGGAACCACCGTATAACAGTGCCCCCAGCTCCCAGCCCCTCTAGATGGTCCAGAAGGATGTTATGGTCGATGGTGTCAAAGGCCGCTGAGAGATCCAGCAGAACTAGGAAACAGCTCTCACCTTTGTCCCTAGCCCGCCGGAGATCATCAACCAGTGCGACCAAGGCAGTTTCAGTCCCATGGTGAGGCCTGAATCCCGAATGGAAGGGATCCAAATGGTCGCATCCTCCAGGCGTGCTTGGAGTTGTCTGACAACCACCCGCTCAATCATCTTGCCCAAGAATGGTAAATTTGAGACTGGGCGATAGTTGGCCAAATTGGCTGGGTCTAAAGATGTTTTTTTTTTTTTTTTTTTTTAAGAAGCGGTTTAATGACCGCCTCTTTCAGCGGGTCTGGGAAGGCTCCCTCACAGAGGGAAGCATTCACCACCCCGCAGAGCCCATCGCCCAGCCCTTCCCGGCTCGCTTTTATCAGCCAGGATGGGCAAGGATCAAGAAGACAGGTGGTCGGTTTCACTTGTCCAAGCAGCCTGTCCACATCCTCAGAGGTAACAGATTGGAATTGATCCCATGTAACAGGACTAGACAGAACTCTAGCACTCTCCCACCCTGGCCCTGCTCCCACGGTGGAGTCTACCTCCTTCTGAATCTGAGCGACTTTATCTGCAAAAAACTTTGCAAAAGCATTGCAGGAGATCTTGGGGTCCCTACCAGGCCCCGGTGGTTCAGGTGGTCCTGTGACCAGGCCACAGGCACGCCACATTCCAAACCCCACTCCCTCAAATCCCCAGGTGAGTGTGAACTGTCATGATATTTTTAGATCTTGATTTTATGGATTCCAAAATGGAATGATATTTCATATTATAATAGGCTGCGAGACACTTTGGGAGAATTAACCCTGAAAGACAACCTACCAATACCAAAATACACACATGTACAAATAGACTTGTGCCTCATAAGAATGTTCTCCTTGCGAACAAGTCTAGGGCCTATGAAGCAAAGCATTTCCACTTGGCATGGTCCACTTTCCCTTATGAATTTATTTTCTGTGTCTATTTTATTTGAATAGTTTCACTTCAGAATAGATTACTTCCAAGTAGAACTACATAGTGCTTTTTTAAAAAAAAAAAATGTGTGTGGGTTTGGTTTTTTAAAAAATTCCTATAATTTCATTCTAATTGCTTATACTCCTTTCAAAAATGATCCCCACCCTCCAACAGTCTACATAAATTGCAGCTCTTGGCAGATTTGCTTTGGGGGAAAGAAATGTTTTTCTTTTTATATAACTGCTACAACGCAATAGCAATTCTATGACTGTATCGTGAAAAGATACAATATCTGCTGTACAGTGGAAAGTTAATGTGAGATGGTTTTATTTACACTTCTGCTGGTGGTGGCAGGATTTATTTATTTATTTATTATTTTGATCTCCAGCTTGCCCTTCATCAAACAAATAAGCCCAGTAATAATATAATTTGCTGCTGAAGCCCTGTGTTATTAAGGCTGTAATCCCAACCCTGCTGAATTCAACACAATTTATTTCTGAGTAGATATTATTAGGTTTGCATTGTTTGGGCTCTGGATTAAGAGAACTGTGTCACCCTCCCCAGGCCCCCAGGGCTTCATGGAGACAACCACCACATCTGCAACCCTGCAACGTACAGCAGACGGGGGGGGGGCGGGAACTCGCCACGCAAAGCCAATGGCAAAGAGGAGGTGGAGTTGCAGGATTCACGGCCCCACCATGCGTGCGGCAGCTGGGGGGGATTCCCGACAGCGTCAGCTCCTGGCCAGCCAATCAGCTGGCTCTGAGGGTGTGGCCTGCCTTATTTAAAGCAGGATGTGGCCGGGGATCTCCCTCTTTCCTGCTTACCAGCTGTTCCTGCTTTTCCCACCCTTCCGCCCTATAAGGTTTTCGTTCTTTGACCTTGCTACGGACCTCGGTTGGTCGCCGTTAAGGGGCCTGGTAGGAATTTTTCCACTTGGCAAATTGACACCAGCCACTTGGTTTTCACCTACCTCGTAGCAAATCATCACAACTTTCTTGGTATTGGTGGTTAGGCATAGGTATTGCTCTGTAGATGGAAGAGGGGAGGTTACGCCATCACCTGCCCCCGGTATTGAAGGGTAGTTCGGTAAAGGATTCCAGGGAGCGTGGCCCTTTCCAAAGCCTAAGGAGGTGAGGGCCTAAGGCATGCCCCCTAGCGGTGACCCCGGGGGAGTTCGTAGTTGATGTGCATCAGCAGGACTCCCCCTACTGGTGGTTAACCCTTCCTGGACTTCTAGCAGATGGGCTGAAGCTGGATACAGTTGGTTAGGACCAGTGCCTAAGCCAATACTGCTCATCAACTGTAACCAATAAAAGTTGTGGCCTTATTTAGCTCATTAACCTTAAAAATTGTGTCATGTGTCATTATTTCCACTGGGGGGGGGGGCGGGAACTCGCCACACAAAGGCTGCAATCCCAACCCTGCTGAATTCAACATAATTTATTTCTGAGTAGATATTATTAGGATTGCATTGTTTGGGCTCTGGATTAAGACAGCTGTGTCACCTTCTCCAGGCCCCCAGGGCTTCATGGAGACAACCACCACATCTGCAACCCTGCAATGTACAGCAGACAAAGGGGGAGGTGGTTTCAGCGTTGACATCCAGCAGTTCTTGGGGAACGTCAGTTCTGTCCAGTCTCTGTTTTAGAAAAGCCCTGTTCTGCTGGCAGCACACATGCCTGGCTGGTGGAAGAAGGCGCTTGGATGCAAAGCGAGGTTTGGATTGTTATTTTGGTCTCACCAAGCAAAGAATATTGCAAGATTAAGCAAGAAAGCCTGTTTTAATTCTCAAGTGATATGTAAATACTCTAAAATACAACATAGGTAAATCAACGGGCTCAAAGATTGGCATGAAGGAGCTTTTCTTAGGTTGTTAATTTATGGAATGTGGTCTTCTGCAGGAATATTTAATATTCAGATAAGCAACTTCCAAAGATGGTCTTAAATGCACTTAACTGATCACTTCCATTTTTTATATTTTCTCCATCCCCCCTGCCAGTGAAGTCTGATGCTTTAAAGCTGCTAAAAATAATTGCCCTTCAGGGTCTTTTTGAAGAGGAGAGTCATTCGAAAGGCTTTGCACATATGCCTGGCAATCATTACAAGACCAGATGGATAGGTGTTGTAGGTGTAAACCAGCTACTCATAACTCGTGGGGGAAATAGCCCCCATATTAGTAAAAAATGAGTCCATTTCACATTCGTGCCTGGAATGGCTATGTAATGGCAGGCAGCAACAGATGGAAAGGGCTTTCCTTTTCCACGCTCAGTTTAATGGAGGTGTGTTTTCAATACTTCCTTTTCCTTTTTGTTGTTGTTGCTGCTTTGAATTAATGGAAGCGAGGCTTAAATGTCATAAGGAAGAGGCCAAAAGACAGGCAAACAGGCCTCAAGCATAGGGATGAGAGAGAGAAAATAAGGGATGCAACCTGGAACAGCTACCACAATTAATAAAATTATATATGCTAATAGTGATCTCTGTTCTCTAAATAGTGCCAGCTCTTTCGTAGTCAAAATGCTGTCACCCACACACAGAAACATCACCCACAACATAGCCTCCAACATTCCTCAGTTGAAAATAGGAACCTTCTATTCTACATCAGTATTACTGCTTGAGCATTTCATAGAATCACAGTTGGAAGGGACCCCAAGGGTCATCGTCCAACCCGCTGCAATTCAGGAATCTCAGCTAAAGCATTCATGACAGATGGCCATCCAACCTCTGCTTAAAAACCTCCAAGGAAGGAGAGTCCACCACCTCTCATGGGAGACTGTTCCGCTGCTGAACAGCTCTTACTGTCAGAAAGTTTTTTCCAAATCCGGAGTCAGAATCTCCCTTCTTGTAACTTGAAGCCATTGGTTCAAGCCCAACCCTCCAGAGCAGGAGAAAACAAGCATGCTCTCCTCCTCCATGTAACAGCCCTTAAGATATTTGAAGATGGCTATCATATCTCCTCTCAGTCTCCTCTTTTCCAGGTTAAACATACCCAGCTCCTTCAAGCACTGGTCATAATGCTTAGTTTCCACACCCTTGATCCTCTTGGTTGCCCTCCTCTGCAGACGTTCCAGTTTGTCAACATCCATCTTAAATTGTGGTGCCCAGAATTGGACACAGTATTCCAGGTGTGGTCTGACCAAGGCAGAATAGAATGGTACTATTACTTCCCTGGACACTATACTTCTGTTGATGCAGCTTTTTTTTTTTTTTTTTTTTTGCTGCTGCATTGTACTATTGACTCATTTAGCTTGTGGTCCACCAAGACCCCTAGATTCTTTTCACATGTACTGCAAGTAATCCAGGTGTCCCCCCCATCCTATATTTGTGTATCTGGTTCTTCCTGCCTAAGTGCAGAACCTTACATTTGTCCCCATTGAAATTCATTTTGTTAGCTTGTGCCCAATTCTCCAATCTGTTAAGGTCATTTTGAATTCTGATTCTGTTTTCCGAAGCATTAGCTACCCCTCTCAGTTAGGTGTCATCTGCAAATCTGATGAGCATCCCCTCAATTCCTTCATCCAAGTCATTTGTAAAGACGTTGAACAACAATGGGCCCAGAACAAAACCCTGTGGCACCCCACTTGTCACTTCTTTGCCGGATGATGAGGAACCATTAATGAGTACTCTTTGGGTTCGGTCAGTCAACCAGCTACAAATCCACCTAACAGTTACCTTGTTCAACACACATTTTACCAGCTTCCTCGTGAGAATATGAAAAGCCTTACTAAAATAAAGATACACTATGTCCACAGCATTTTCCTGATCCACCAAGTTTGTAATTCCATCAAAAAAAGAAATCAGATTGATCTGGCATGACTTATTTTTTGAGAAACCCATGCTGGCTCTTAGTAATCACAGCATCCTTTTCTAAATGCTCACAGTTGAATTATCTGTTCTAGGACCTTCCATGGTATTAATGTCAAACTCACTGGTCAATAGTTACCTGGGTTTTCCTTTTTTCTCTTTCTGAAGATGGGGGGGGGATTGTCTGCCTCCAGTCTGTAGGGACATCATCTGTTCTCCAGGAATTCTCCAAGATATTATCAAATTACATCTGCAAGCTCCTTTAGTACCTTGGATGCAGCTCCTCAGGCCCTGGAGATTTGAATTCATTTAAAATAACTAGGTGTTCCCTTACTACCTCTTTTCCTATCTTGGGTTGCAGCTCCCTTCTTATATCATTCATTCTGTTATCACCAAGGTTGGGCATCACTTTCCTTTTAGGTGAAGACAGGGGCAAAGTAGGTGTTGAGGAGTTCTGCCTTTTCTCTGTCACCCAATAGTATTTATCTGTGTTCCCCCTGGAGAGGACCTACCACTTGCTTGTTCCTCCTCTTCCTTCAGACATTTCCTCCTGGTCATGTACAAAGTTACTAGAGGAAACACACAAAACTGCTGTATTTTAAGCACAGAAATCTTTGAATTTATATATTGCATTTATGGAAGCCTGAGGGGGAAATAAAGCCCCAAATCAATAAATATGTGTGGGTGTGGAGGCTATCTGATGCCATCCTGCATTTATGAGAATTTTGGAAGCATGATAACTTTGAACAACTGTTATTGTTGTAGTTGAGCTGGTCTAGGAGCTCCAATGCCAAGAGAAGAGGGAGGGAGGTTTCAATGTCTTATCTAGAACATTATGCTAGCTCTGAGACACTTGGCTGCTCCTTACCAAAAAAGAAAAAAAGAAAAAAAGTGGACAGCAAGAGGGCAGCAAAGGATTAGAATTATAATTAAGTCGACTGTTATAAATAGCTGTAGTCAATTAATCATCTGGCTTCTAAATGGTTACTCAATGAAATGTAAAAAAGCGCATCATATCCAAAAATGTATATTATTGCTCAAATTATCACAAAGCTGGTAACAGAAGAAACAGAACTTTGCTAGAGGCTGCCTCACAGAATAATTCTAGTTTGCTACTTTCCCTTCATTGTACAGCTGAGCTTGCTCCAATTGTACAACCCGACCACTGGTTAAATTGCAAGAAGTGAGAGGGCTAAAACAACCACCACAGCAACAGCAACAGTGCATTGGAGAACTTATACAAAGACAATTCCCCTCAAAAACATCTGCAGCGGCTTTGCAGCAGAGCCAGAAAAAGGCAGCATCTCCAAGGTCCCAGACTGGGAAATGGTTTCTCCTCTGTAGATGATGAAAAGCTCTGCACTTGAACCCCACAACATAGCTAGAGATGAGGCCCCCACAGCTTCTCCCATACATTTCCTTCCACTTTTCTATCATCTGCTTACCTCTGTTGCATAGCTATCAACTTACAGATTTGAAAATAAGGGACCAGCAGCCAAAATAAGGGACCTGCAGCCTCACCTCTTCCAGGCACTCCAGTCTTCCTGTCCTCCTGCAGTCTGGTCAAACTCATGCTGGTAGCTTCGAGAACACTGTCCACCCAACTTTGTAACCAGAGGTTCAACTGAATAGAATCTGAATCACATGCACCACAAGGCCTATGCAGCCTCAACTTAAGATGGCTCCCCGGCCTGGCTTTGCACTGCAAAGTTTGCAGCAGCACATGCAACAAAATGGCATCCAGCATTCAAAACCCCCCTCAGCTTGCATTAACTAGCCACACACAAGGCATGCAAGCTCCACCCCCCAGTCGTTCTTAGACTTCTTATTGGGTGAGCAACACAGCCAAGCAACACAGTTGGAGCCTCCCTCCTCCCTGGCCAGCAGGGAGGGAGGGAGAGGAGCTGCTTCCTTTGAAATTTAAGGGACATCATTTAAGGGACAGCTATCAATAAGGGACAGCAGCGGGACATGGCGCTGGAATAAGGGACTGTCCCTTCAAACAAGGGACACTTGACAGCTATGCTGTTGGACACTTATGGCAGGTGTGAAGCAGATGGATGTTGAGACTAGGGAGGAATCAGTGTTGGCTTTCTCAGGGAATTTAAATGTAGAGTGCTAGTCTCAAGATTGCAACCTAGCCACAGTAGTTGGGAGGTTAGTGTGAGAACCTGCTTTCCTCTGAACGTTACAGCATGGAATCTAGTTCCACCTTCCCCAACCTGATGCTCTACAGATGTTTTGGACTGAAACTCCAATGAACCTTGGCCAACCAAGTCACCAGTCTGGGGAATACAGACCTAGGTTTGAAACAGTCGAGTGGAATATGTGGTCCAGCCAGAGCTGCAGATGAATTCATAGAGAGGGAGCTTTTGAAGCAAGCCTCACTGAAAACAGAGGAATTTCCCCCTTCCCTGGAAGCTATGTTAATGGTGGGTTGCTTAAGTTCCGTTGCTAATAAGAGAGCTCTCTGAATGGCTGCTAAGGCAAATTGTGGAAACCTATAAACTGTTAGTTCACCGCATATCACATTCGAGGAGTGTCAACATCTGTGAAGATCAAAAAGAATCAATGATCCATTGTTGTACTGCTGCCAGAGACAAGAACTCTTACATCTATATTCACAAAAAATAAAAATGAATGAACAAGGGCAGTGTCGATCTAACCCTCAGTAATGGGGATATCCGTTACGGATGACAAAAGGAAAAAATGCATCACCTAAAGGAATAGATTAAAGAATCAAAAACCTAGAATAATGCCCACCATTGTTTATCAGAGACGTTAAATCAACTGCAGAAAAATAGGATATTTGGTCAGTTGAAAAGCAATTTATGAAATATGTGCATAATTTGTTCAGGTACTAATAAAATTGTCAAATATAGGAATTAGGAGGGATAATTACTATTTTTAGGTACAGGCTACATGAAGATAATTTAAAAAAAATGTTCTAATATGAAACCAATTCCTCGTATATATGGGGACTACAGGAAAGGAAGGTAGAGCATCTACCTCTATGGGGCTACAGAAATTCTGCATGGGATTATTATAATTTGTGCTCATAACACACATCACTATAAAACATTTTGCAATTTGTACACTTTGTGCATGCCACTGCAATACACCTGTACATTTTCTTGTTCCTGTTTCTTTACATATTTAGCATTCCATTTAGAAGCCTACACATAATGGCCAAAAGTAATCAAGACCACGAATTAGACAGGACTGGTGCCAAAGAAGGTTTTAGTCAAGCTTCACACTTGTCCTTTATGAACTTGAAGGCTGGCTTATACTAGTGCTGTGCCAAATGCTGTTATCACCACCTAAAAAGGGGACTTCTTGTCTTTATCTCTTTCTCATAGTATGAGAGCTTCAGGGAGAACTGTTGAATGACCAGCCATCATACCAGTACTGGGAAAATATCAAATATAATCGAATAATTACAGGTTTTTCTCTGGGCTGAAAGCATGCCCTATAGAGCAATGCTGATAAATCTCTATTGACTATGCCAGGACAGAAAGTCCCCAATGACTGAATAAGAACTATAGGTTTGATTGTACCCCTGGGAAGGGAAAATGTTAAATGTGCTTAAATGATTACTGATTCTGCATAAAGTGACCAAATAACTGTGTGTCAACAACTTTGAGGTTGATTTCTCCCCCAAAAATCAACTTTGAAGTTGATTTTCTTTTTTTTCTTAAAAAAAAAAAGCTTGATAACTTTGAGGTCTTTCCGTGCGCTCTGGTTTCCGTCATGGTGTTCCATTGCACCAGAAGCAATGTAGTCATGCTGGCCACATGACCCTGAGAGCTGTATGTGGACAAATGCTGGCTCCCTCAGCCTGAAAGCAAGATGAGCACCGCAACCCCATAGTCACCTTTGACTGGACTTAACCATCCAGGGGTCCTTTACCTTTTTACCTTCTTTTCTTTCAGCAAACTGGCTCACGTATATGTCAAACAAAGCCTTAATAATAAAGAAAATGGCAACACAATAGCATGCTGCCTGAGAGAAACTAAAACAACAGCATGAGGCAAGAAGCAAAAGTGACAGTTGGTCTCTCTAACTGAACTTTGCTGAACACCTGAAGGGAGAGATTCCATAGCACAGCACAGAAGCCCCGCCCACCAGATGCCAGACATTCTACTAACCAAATTAGTCTCCAGTGTTTTCCTTATAATTAGGTAAAGGTAAAGGGACCCCTGACCATTGGGTCCAATCGTGTCCGACTCTGGGGTTGCGGCGCTCATCTCGCTTTATTGGCTGAGGCAGCAGGAGTACAACTTCCGGGTCATGTGGCCAGCATGACTAAGCTGCTTCTGGCGAACCAGAGCAGCGCATGGAAATGCTGTTTACCTTCTCGCTGGAGCCGTACCTATTTATCTACTTGCACTTTGATGTGCTTTCGAACTGCTAGGTTGGCAGGAGCAGGGACCGAGCAACGGGAGCTCACCCCATCGCGGGGATTTGAATCGCCGACCTTCTGATCAGCAAGTCCTAGGCTCTGTGGTTTAACCCTCAGCGCCACCCACGTCCCATTTCTTACAATTGCATCACAGCTATTAAGGTCATTGTGTGTGTGAATCTCTCTCTCTCTCCATATAGACACACACACACACAGCAACAGGACTGGTACCACCAAACCCCATGGTCAGGCAAATGTTGGGACCACACTACAGGCGATGGTTGGAGGGGATTCACCACTACCTAAGTTCTTTGTTCTTGTCTCCCCCTTCAAGGCAATAGCCATGCCTTTTGCTCATAAAATGTAAAAACAGGAATTTCCAGTCAATTGCATTTCAGGAAAAATGTAGCCATTGAGGGAACTATCCTGCCAAGGGACCCACAAGCTGTGGAGCTCTGCCTGTTCCAAGTATAATGTAATGAATATTTTTTAATGTAATGATGTGTATACCAATGTGAACCATTCCTAAGTATCAGTTATGTATTTTAAAAAATGCATTGAAATGAAATCTCTGATGATTTCAAAGCAAAGCTCTTGTGCTATCTGTATAATGTTGACAGCGGGCCAGTCATCTTGCTTTCAATCCCAAATCTTTCTCTCTGTGGCATCTTTATAATGAGCAAATATTGTTTTTAGTCTGTGTAAGTCTCATTTCTTGGCAGAGAGATAGTGAAACAAAATGCTACTACTTGGGAATAAAGTTCATTAGCACTGATGGAATGCTTCCCATTGGCTATAATGGGAATTAAATTGGGCTTCAAAAGAGCAAATTACAGAGAGATGCAGCAGGATTACAGTGCAAAACTTTTACAAAGAGGGAAAGAAGCAATTGAAGTTGAATCTTCTGACGTTTCTGCACAGGTCATTAAGGAATCTCAAGAGTTCTCTCCTCTGTTGGGGTGGGGGGAAAGTGCTTGAAATAATATCATTCCAATGGGATTGGGAACTAGAAACGCATCTCAGCCTGTGTTCTGTGTTGCGATCTGAGCTGATCATGTAAAAGTCCTTTCACTTTTCTCTCTGTACACTGGGAAAAAATCCTTCCTATTCTGCCTCACAATGGGAGAGCTTTCGTACGCTCTGCATTTTACAAAATTCAGTATATTTTGATGCCCATTTGAAATCTCAAATCCTTTTGAAAATATCGCTTTGATTTTGAGCACTGAACATCTGACAATGCAATGCTCATTTTTATATTAATCCCCTAGTATATCTTTGTTGTGAACTGGAGACACAGAGTTGCTAGAAAATGAGAGGTTATCCAATGAGACTGAAAGAGCAAAGATGTACTTATTCTGGTTGTCAGTAATTGGGGGGGGGGGAGATGAACTGCTGAGTCAATGTTCAGAATTACCTGGCTGAAAAATCACAGTAGGAGCATTATTACTTTCAACTGACCATACAGCCAACACCGTTTCCCATAGCACATTAGCTTAGTCTGTGCACAATTGACCTCTCAAAATTCTCCATCTACAAGAGCTTTGCTTGTTGGGATTCTAACTCCATGAGATGGTTCTAGGAGCTTACAAAAAGGTTTTTAATGCAACAGCCCTCACTGACTTCATCAACTAGTATTCTGATATATTCTGCACTAGGAAAGAGGCTTGATTTAGCTAAAATGGTTATTAATTGTTAACAAGCCTTAAATTTATCTAATCCTTAAAAGAAAAGTCATAGGGATGATCAGTGCATCTTGTGGTAAGGAATTCTGTCAGTTAATTATAAACTAATTGAAGAAGTCCTTCCCTTTCTCTTTTTTATCTGCCAGTCAATGTCTTTGGGTGACCCCAGATTGGAGTTTTATTTCCTTAGGGCTTTGTACTGCTTATGAATATCACTGAATATGACATGCAGACAGATTTCTTCCTCCCAAATATGAAATATATATATAATTGAGAGAGGTGTGAGGAGGGGGGAATAAAAAAATTCTGAATAGTCTCTGGCATGGCTTATTTGCAGACAGATTACTGAGCAAAAGCTTATTTTCTGACTGAACTACCTAAAAGTTCTGGAACTTTGTGGGAAAGAAAACTTTTGGAAAGTCACCCAGGAGTTGGCTGGATATATAGGATAAACTCTGAAGATGATAATCTTTTAATTTACAAATTGCACAAAGATAGAGGCAATGCTAGTATTGCCGGAAAAACTTGCTAATGCCAAAACCCAGGAGCTACAAGTGACTTTGAGGAAAGACTGAGAACTGTGACTGATTGACATGTGCATTTATAAATCCCAACTTGTGCCTCAAGTGCTATAGATCCTCTGAACTGCTCATTCCAGAGATTTTGTTTGTTCGTATGTATGTATGTTTTGCCTCCTCTTTTAGAATAAAATAGCTTTTAAAATTCAGCACCACAGCCAGAGTGAACTTTATGGCATAATTTTGTCATGAAGAATTTCCCCTCCAATTACTCTTCTTTCGGCTCTTTTCCACTTCCTAAAAAGCATTCTTATCATTCCTGCAGTCTATTATTGCCACTTAGTCAAAATGTGTTTTAACAGCAAAATAAACCACTGAGCTAACGGCCCTTCCAGATTATGATTAAAGGCATGTAACTAGACACAACCCAATTAGATAAGAGGAATCCTTTTGTGTGTGCGCACACAGAGTTTAACTTCATACCATATTATACTCCTAATTATTTTCTGCAGTGCGCATGATATATTTGAGTCAGTGCTGGGGGTCATTTTTCACGATGGTTCATAAAGAATTCTGTATGCCAGACAGTAAGTGCTAACAAGCACACTACAAGCCTCTTGAACTACAGTCATCTATTGCCTTCTGTAACATGGAGGATGTTGTGTATTTTGTGTATAAGGGAACATTGGGAAATTAAAAGAAAACAAAAGCAATGCTATTTTTCTGGGGATGAAAGGTGCCTAAACTCACCATGAACTCACTTATGATGGCGATGGTGCCCACCTGAGAGGTGCCAAAACAGAATTCTGATGAGTTCCAGCTGCAAAAACCCTGAACAAAAGTATTGGTTCCTAATCTAGCATTATTAACCTGCCAGGAACCAGGAAGAGGGCCTTCTTGATAGTGGCACCTGCCCTGTGGAACACCCTCCCATCAGATGACAAGGAAATAAACAACTATCTGACTTTTAGAAGACATCTGAAGGCAGCCCTGTTTAGGGAAGTTTGTAATGTTTGATGTTTTACCGTGTTTTTAATATTCATTTGGGAGTCACCCAGAGTGGCTGGGGAAACCCAGCCAGATGGGCGGGGTATAAATTATTATTATTATTATTATTATCATCATCATCATCATCATCATCATTATCATCATCATTACTTCAGTTCCCCACCACACACACCTTAAGAGTTTGATGGACCCCTTAAAATTATCCTGTGGGTTTGACGTCCTATTGCTTATATATAATAGTCATGTTATCAGGCAACATTAGCTGGTTTCTTAAGTGAGGAATACTTTGATTCTGTGTGCCAACAACGAAAGTGAGGTAAAGCAATTGTATTCTCTCTCTCTCTCTCTATCTATCTGAGAAATGAAAGCGTATGAGATTGGGAACAAAATAGCAAATCTATCAACAGCTCCAAATGGCGTCATTTCTGGAAATGATAAGAACCTGCCGGTTTAGGGTCAAAGCAATCCTTCTTTCTTTGGACTGCCCAGTGACTCCACACAAATAACTGTGGCTAGTAGTAAAAGACCCTGCCACAGTTGCCTTGCCACCCCTCCTTCTATAAGCAGAACAATGAGAGAGAAGGGGCAATAATAGCATGATTTCATCTGATTAAATTGACATTTGAAAACAAACTGCTCATAAACTTCACACTTTGGATTAGAAAGCACGAGGCAGTGTTTTCTCATGAACAGATGAGGTGCAAATCAATGTTTTCCTACACGTTGGCAACCATACTTTGCTGTGGGCCGTTGTGTGAAATATGTCCCACCCCCAATTTAGTCTGCTGCACACCAGTGTCCAATTGTATACCTCAAACCTATCCATTCTTAAGGAAATCAGCCCTGAGTGCTCACTGGAAGGACAGATCCTGAAGCTGAGGCTCCAATACTTTGGCCACCTCATGAGAAGAGAAGACTCCCTGGAAAAGCCTCTGAAGTTGGAAAAGATTGAAGGCACAAGGAGAAGGGGATGACAAAGGGCAAGATGGTTGGACAGTGTTCTCGAAGCTACAAACATGAGTCTGACCAAACTGCGGGAGGCAGTGGAAGACAGGAGTGCCTGGCATGCTCTGGTCCATGGGGTCACGAAGAGTTGGACACGACTGAACGACTAAACAACAACAATGACTAGAGGCAAAACGTTATCATGAGAAGAAGAAATGCAACAGGACATCAAGAACAAATCTCAGAATATATATAACTTGTAAATGAATTTTTACATATAGGATGAATTGGCATATCAAGTTATAGTAGAATATTAGTGGGGAGAAAAACAAGAAAACAACAAAAAATAATATAACTGTGGCATACAACAATATTATCTTATTTGATTTGAGATTTCTGATGGGTTTAGTGGGCCCCCTAGAGTCTGTGGATCCTTGTGCACTACATACATGCTTACCCTATATGACCACCATTCTTCCTGTCACCTTTGGTGGCCCTCCCTGCCTACTATCCATTTATGCACAATGGCTATCAACCAACTCATGTAGGGAACCCTTGAGCCAAGTTTGGTGGTGTCAGGGCTGCCTCAGGTCCCAGCTCACAAAGGACCAACGCCAGGTTCACTTTATATACAAAGATGTTTATTGCAGTTCATTTTCAGCTCCACAGCCGAGGCGCGCAGCCCCACGTCTGTTACGCTTAGACCGTTGAAGTCCCCTCTGAGTCAGTTCCTCCCCTGCACCAGTTTAAGAAGCTTGCGCTGCTCCACCTCTTCCTTTCTCTCCTTTTCCGCAGGGTCTTCCTGCCCGCTGGGGTTTCGCCCCTCCTGGATTCCCCTGACGCTGAATCCCCAGACTGCTCTCCCTCCCTCCTGCGGGCTTTGGGACCTGGCTCCTCCTCCGGGCTCCCTGTTCTTCCGCGCGCCTGCACATTTGAACTTGGCGCGCGCGCCCAACTTCTAACCTCCCTTTTGACAGTTACGCTGCTCCCCTCACTACTTCCCTCCCCTTCCGGGAGGATGGCTTGCTCTGACCTCCCCTCCTTTTCTGCTGCCGGAGCTGCTTCCCCTGTCACACTGGAACCTCCTCCCCCTTCGCTGCGCTCTGGGGGGGGAAGCTGGTCCTGACTCCCAGCTGCCACTTTGGGATCCCCTGCTGGCCCCTTGCCCTCGCTGCGTCCCCCCTGGGACTCCCTTTGTCTTGCCCACAGGCGCCCCCTCCTGGGAATCCTCAGATTCACTGGAGAGGCTCATGGAATCCTCTGACCCACTGCCATCCTCTTCTAGTGAGTATTCTTCTACAGGTAAATTTTGAACTGGATTGCTTCTCTCATGGTGCATACAAGTCCAGTTGGGTGAGATCTTTGGATATTGTGGAGGTGGCCATGGGATAAGGAAGATCAGGCTCTGTAATGGGGAGGGAGAAGCTTCGGCACTACAGATATTAGACTATACATCCCATCATTCCTGACCACTTGGCATACTGGCTGAGGTTGATGCAAATTGGAGGTCATCAATACTGGGTGCTATATACCCCTGGTCTATAACCATTTAAAAAACCTCCTAATCACAAAAGCAAGTAAGAGTTACAAGCAACATTAGAACAAATACGTACCATTTTGAGAAACAAATAATCCCTTTGGGGTCAATGCATAACTAGCAGGAAGAAAATAGATTTTTAATTTTTAATTTATGGTCTTATTTCAATCTTAGGTCGCTACTGAATTACTAGAATCTAGACAAAGGGGCTCATGAAAATTCTTAACCTGTTTGGGCAAGTAGTGATTTATGAAGCAATAACACCCCAATGTGCTTGAAAACCTCTTTTTTAAGCCTTTGTATCCCAGAGTCCAGGAGTACGGGCATGATAGTTGCAGGCTCCAGAAGCATCAGAGGGCACCCTACACAGAATGCATTTAGTATAGGCCTTAAGGTAATGAAGTCATGAATGAGGGTTGACAGCTCTAAATCTGAAGGAATTGTTTTTAGTCTTCCCATCAGGTAGAGTCAGACCATTTTTAGCAGGACCAAGTCTGTAAAACTGAATTACTTAAACAATTAATTATGTGTACCTCTATTCCACACAGCTTTCTCAGTCTGCCAACCGACACTTCAATCTTGTCTCAATCCAGCCTCGAGAATTTCACTGTCATCCACTTGTCGAAATAAGCATTGAACCTGACTTTTCGCGGGTGGAAAAGAGAAACAGAACCGACCTCAAACACGTGGTCTTGCCCAGCAACCTTTTGTGCATGCAAAACAAGCAGTGGGAAAGACTGAAAGCCTGCAGAGAAGAGAGTTCAACGGAGAAATTCAAAAAGAGACAATGGGCAACCTGTAGCCTTTGGGACTTCCCTGCCAAGATGGAGAGTACTGTAATAACAAACTGCAGAGGTGAATTATTGCCATGCAATGTATCCTAAACATCATGTCTCACAAAGCTTTCTGTTATGGATCAGATATCACACCAGTGACCATATTTTGTTTGAATGCTATCAAAGGTATTGGCAAAATGTTTCTGGAAGCTGAATGCATAATTGTTTTATAGGGGGCAAACTCTTTCATTAAAAGCTTAGATGTGTGTTTTTGGCAACTGATATGTGTTGAAATTCAGGCTCCAATACTTTGGCCACCTCATGAGAAGAGAAGACTCCCTGGAAAAGACCCTGATGCTGGGAAAGATGGAGGGCACA
This sequence comes from Podarcis bocagei, assembly GCF_964188305.1. Lineage (NCBI taxonomy): Eukaryota > Metazoa > Chordata > Lepidosauria > Squamata > Lacertidae > Podarcis > Podarcis bocagei. Next base: position 15,313,764 of record NC_138130.1, read on the forward strand.
AGGAGATGGGGACGACAGAGGATGAGATGGTTGGATAGTGTTCTCGAAGCTACCAGCATGAGTTTGACCAAACTGCGGGAGGCAGTGGAAGACAGGAGTGCCTGGTGTGCTCTGGTCTGTGGGGTCATGAAGAGTCGGACACGACTAAACGACTAAACAACAGCAACAATGTGTTGGAAAGTAAAGTGAATTGCACTGTTTGGGTGGTTTTATAATCAGATCCATATCCACTCATTTCTGATCCCAATTTTGGGAAACTTTTTACCCTTGTGGCTTCTAAGGCACCACAGGATAGCAATCCATAGATTGCTAAGTTATTCTAAGGCAATGGTTTTCAACCAGTGTCCCGTAGCACCCTTTATGGTTATGGTACCCCTGCCTGTACGGGCCAGTCTTGACAGACTCTAGGGTTGTGCACCCATCTCACTTAAGAGGCCGGGGGCCAGCGCTGTCCGTAGACACTTCCGGGTCACGTGGCCAGCGTGACAAAGCTGCATCTGGCGAGCCAGTGCAGCACACGGAAACGCCGTTTACCTTCCCGCCAGTAAGCGGTCCCTATTTATCTACTTGCACCCGGGGGTGCTTTTGAACTGCTAGGTTGGCAGGCGCTGGGACTGAGCAACGGGAGCGCACCCCGCCGCGGGGATTCGAACCGCCGACCTTTCGATCGGCAAGCCCTAGGCGCTGAGGCTTTTACCCACAGCGCCACCCGCGCCCCGTAGCACCCTGGGGTGCCTTAAATATCAGACCTTTCTCCACAATATCTTCTGCTCCCCTATTTGCAACTCCAGCTTTCACTCATACCATATGTTAAGATCTTGATAACAGTATATACAGCATCGATTAAATTGCATTTCCCCATCATAATGATATTTGCCATCTCTTCACTTCCTCAAACTAGGTTTCTCTCCCTCTGGAGTCACTCATGGCCAAATGGCATATTTTTGCTTGAATGCATAGCAACAGGTTGGAGAAAGCACCTTCTTGCGTATCTAGTGTTCCCTTCCTGGACAGCTATTTAAAAATTATCCTGCGCTGCCAAAAACTGCAGGCCCCATCTAAACAGGAAAAGTAAAAGTCACATATTTTCCTGGTGGTTCTTCCTTCTTCCTTCAGTTGATTACAGTCTCTAATTAATCAATTGAATAGGTAAACAACTGAGAAGTTCAAATAATTTAAGCAGTTGCCACTTCAGGATAAATAAGTCCTGATTTTCTGTAGAATAGTACACATATTTAAACCTGATCCACAGTGGACTATAATGAGTTCTTAAAATCTATTGCTTTTAACCAGAATTGTCCTAATGCCTATGCTTTAGGTGTTTACTTTTTGTGTTGCTTTTTACCCTAGGCCCTGATTTATTTAGAAGGAGAAAGAATAATTTCTAGTCCCTTGAACTTTTAGACATGTCAAGATAGTTACTCCAAGATATCGCCAGTGAGGCTATATATTGTTTTCAATTTGCAATTTCTGCTATCATTTAGTTCTCTGCAAGGAGCAGAAGGTTTGGGAATTGAATCAGCTCCAATGTAGCATCAGAGTAATAAACATTCGGAAAGCATTTCCATTTGTTTTAAAAGCACATTTTGCTGTAACTTTCCTTAAAGTAATGGAAAGATAAACAAAGACACATTTGCTTTGTTGGGGATTGCTTTTCCAGAAGTGAATTCTTATGCACAATGTTGCTCTTAAACTTTTTTCTGTTTAAAATACACATTTTTTAAAGTTTATAGAGCAGCAATGCTCTATTAAAAAGGCTCAAACCGGTTTTGAAAAAAATAGTACTATTCTGTATTTTTAAAGCATTAAAATATTCTACAATGTAATTCTTATCCCAGTTATCTCAATATTTTCTCCCATATAACAGAATCATTTTTGAGGTTATTTTAATGCAAATATCATCTAACCTCTACTTATTTTCTCTATGTTTATGGCATATTTATTCACCACAAACCAACAAAAATGAGCCCCAGTAAACAGGCACTGTAAAATTAGTATTTTGGATGCATATTTCAATTAAAGGTGGCTATACCACCCTCACCAACCTTGTAACTATAAATATTAGCTAATCCCTTACCCAACAGAATCTTTCCCCCATTAACCCCACCAGCATTTTCACCAGAGGCTTTCACCACTCCTTCCCATCCCCAATAAAATATTCCAAGCAAACTGAACAGTATACAAAACGGGTCCTCCCTTAAAGAGGGCACGTGTTTTAGTGAGAACTGGCAACCAAACCCTATGTTGTGGGTGGGCACGTTTGGGTAGCCACAACACCCAATTGGTAGGTCCCTTTATGCAGGGTTTAATCAGGCCAATGGGATGCAGGCTAAGCAAATCAAGGGACCTATATATACCTATGCACATGACCCAGAGCTTCCTCTTTCAGCTCGTACATTCAGAACACCCGCCAACTCCCTATTTTTAGGACTTGTGCGCTTGACCTTGCTATGCTGTTGTGTGTTGTCTGTCATTGGGACAGGGGCATGGCAGGAATTTTCCCTACTTGGCTGATTGGCTGGTGCCATTTGGGTTTCGCCTGCCCCGTAGCAAATCGTCACAGCTTGTAAGGTTGCGGATAGGCACTGGTTCTAGTGATAGGGACGGGAGAATGCTCTCGCCATCCCTATGATAAGGGTATACTGTTAAAGGAATCCAGGGACTCAATGGTTTGGTCAACCCTGTGAGGCGGTTGTGCCCGTGCCTGAGTCTAGGGGGGGCATTTGGGTGGTGAAGATAGCCTGTTCCCAGCTTTCTGTTTATCCAGGTATTCACCCTAGGCTGACCTATGCCGGTGCCCTGGGTCAGCGCTACCTGCAACGGTGCAGGGAGCTACTCAAACCAGAGCCTATGCAACCATTCACTTGCTGTAATAAATAAAGTTGTGGCCTAAATTCTGCCAAAAACCAAACCAAAATTTGAGTCTTGTCTTAATTTATTTAAGGGGGGGTAAAGGTCTGAACATGGGACGCGGGTGGCGATGGGACGCGGGTGGCGCTGTGGGTAAAAGCCTCAGCGCCTAGGGCTGCCGATCGAAAGGTCGGCGGTTCGAATACCCGCGGCGGGGCGCGCTCCCGCTGCTCGGTCCCAGCGCCTGCCAACCTAGCAGTTCGAAAGCACCCCTGGGTGCAAGTAGATAAATAGGTACCGCTTACCAGCGGGAAGGTAAACGGCGTTCCGTGTGCTGCGCTGGCTCGCCAGATGCAGCTTTGTCACGCTGGCCACGTGACCCGGAAGTGTCTCCGGACAGCGCTGGCCCACGGCCTATAGAGTGAGATGGGCGCACAAACCCCAGAGTCTGTCAAGACTGGCCCGTTCGGGCAGGGGTACCTTTACCTTTACCTTTAAAGGTCTGAACACGCAAATGCTTAATATCTAAGCAAGCAAAGAAGCATGTCATACCAGCAGTTTGCCCAGATGGTACTTAGCAGAGTAACAAAATCAAAAGACTGGTTGCTGCCCTGATTGGCTAACATTTTAAATATAGACATGATAAGGGAGATGAGACATTCCTGGAATATGCAGTGCAAGCTTATTCATTTCACTTCAGAAGTAAAGCTATGTACGCATTGTTGGGCACTCTCTTAGGTGGTGTCTGAAGTTGAGCACACATGCTGTTAGCCACAGTTCACCTGTATCCCGTAGTTTCTTGAGAAAACTCTTCTTAGCTTCCATCTAATCTGAAAATGAAGGAAGAAAGCCTAAGCAGGATATACCATGTGCCCTAAGATGTACCCCAAGCCTGAGTAGAAAGCCTGCCTGACTAGAAAGCCTGCAATTGAGCCTGCAAACTCATAATGGGTGAACTATTCAACTATTCAAATAAAGGTTGCCATGACCCAGCTGGACACTGTAAGAGTTGGCAGCCTTAGGGAATAAGGAAGTATTATTATCTAAGGCACAGTTGAAACTTGCTTGGAGATCATAAGCTGCAGGGAGGAACAGGAGGGGCAGAATTCGTGTGATCTTATGTTTGCGTGCAAAAAAGTATATCTTGCTTTCATCAGGGCAGTTGTTGTGATGCCCATTCTGCTTGCCAAATAGCCTATCTTGCTTTGAAGTGCTCTTATCAGGGCAGCTGAATGTCATGGCTCGCTTGCAAAAATAGTATAACCTGTCTGTATCATGTCAATTTCTTGGCTTGCAATATGGCCTGTCTCATACATCATGTCAACTTATTGACTTGCAATATGTCCTGTTTCATACGTCATGTAAACCTGCCTACTGAATACTATATTAGCCTGCTCTGAAATGACTTCAGGGCTTCAGTCTTTTGGGACTGTGGCCTAGCTGCTCAGCAACAATAAAGACGTTTCCTCGAACAACCCGAGTCTGTCAATTGACTGAGAAAACTTGCAACAAAAACACAAGCCGCTGTTAACACAAGATGTGTACATTTCAGACAGCGGCTGTGCATCCACACATGACAGCTTAATCCAGGCTTCCTCAAACTCAGCCCTCCAGATCTTTTTGGCCTACAACTCCCATGATCCCTAGCTAGCAGGAGCAGTGGTCAGGGATGATGGGTATTGTAGTATCAAAACATCTGGAGGGCTGAGGTTGAGGAAGCCTGGATTAATCGAACAGGAGTTTGTGGCATACAGGCATGGGGGAACAAATCAGGTGGTATGCACTGGATAAAGATACCCCTTCTCCCTTTCTGGTGTATACAACAAGTGCAATGACTTGAAATGCAATGGGGGAGGGGAAAGAAACAATCTCATCACATTTTAAGCCCCTAATGTGTCTAAGTCCCATTGCTTGCCTTACAGTGCAATCCTAGCTATGTCTACTCAGATGTAAAGTGAGTTCAGTAAGACTTATTCCCATGCAAGTGTTTATAGGATTGGCGCCTTAGTCATCTTTAGCTGTTGGTTTAGCCCCTTCACCTATCCTTCTCCTCTAAGGATATTTTATCTGCATTTTACGGACGTTTATGTTCCTTTGCCATTTTTTACTCTCTAAAGCGAAAAGCAGCATTTGTAGAATCATCATTTCTTCTCTTTCCCTCGTCCTCTCTTTGAACATATAAACTGTATTATAATAAATATAAATATAAATTGCCTGCAATCATCCAATCCTAGAAGGAAAAATCTGTTTCTCTTTACCAAGCATAGATTACTAGAGAAAGGTTGTGGTGTGAAGCTGATTCAATTTTCATAACCAAGATGGCTCCCCCATGCTGCAATAGAAATTTCTTAAATATGTACAACCAAGAGTCAATTCAAACTTTACTTTGTTCTTGCTGAGGTTGCTTCGGGGGAAAATATGTACCTGTTGTGTTTAACATATATGGCAGTCTTCTCCAACGTCAAACCATCCAGATGTTTCAGACTCCAAACCCTGCCAGCCCCAGCTGTCATATTGTTAGGGTTGATGGGAGTTGCAATTTGTCAGATGAAGGGCATCACTTTTGAGAAGGCTGCTGTATAGAATGTCTCCTCTCCTCTTCATGCCATTACCAGCGGAAATACAAGGAGCTCAGTAGAAATGTTAGTCTCATTTACACAGCAAGAAGTGATGCTGCACCACATCAAGCCAGAGGCTGGGATGGGGGTGAAATTAAATTTAGTTCACATATACAGATGAATCTATCAAATCTGCACTTCATGAAACAACATGAGTACTGAAACACAGCCATCTTTTGAAATTCACACATATCTGAATTTCGCATTTCGCATTTTGAATTTTTATATAAAAAGCATATATTAGGGGAAAGTGTGCATTAAAATCAATAGTGTAAGTAATATACAAAAATGTATTATGTTTTTATAAATTTGTTGCAAAATTGTACACATTCATCAAAACATCTTATAAATACAGTGGTACCTCGGTTTATGAACTTAATCCGTTCCAGAAATCCGTTCTTAAACCGAAACCGTTCTTAGACCAAGGCACGCTTTCCCTAATGAGGCCTACCGCTGCCGGTGCCCTTCCATCATTCGGATTCCGTTCTTAGACTGAGGTAAGGTTTTGCAGAGTTCGTAAACTGAATATTTTGTAAACAGGGCTGTTCTTAAACTGAGGTACCACTGTATGTTTATTTAAAACAAACTTTTAAAAAAGTTCCTCAAATTTCTGAATAAAAGTGGAGAACTGAATATAAGATCGGAAAAATGAAAAGCTGAGAGAAGTAAAATGGTGAGATTCTTCTATCCCTAGCTAGTGACTGGGGTGGAATTACACATTTGAATGCTCTGCCATGTTTTTTTGTTTTGTTTTGTTATTTTTAAAAAATCCAACATATAGTAAGCTATAATGACAGTGACAACAGTTCAACCTGAGACTGCTCCTGGCCTCTCCTTAGCATGCAATCTTAATCCAGACTCCAGACCATTATGTTCCTAGTGGCATAAAGGGGAGGCATCACCTCCAAAGTATTCCCATGGGGAGATTAGCTCTCACATTTCCTAGCATCCCCAGTTGTACAGTGGGCATTCAGCAATGCCCAGTTCTAATTTCCCATTTCACTGCCACAAACTAAGCGTTTCTGGCCACAAAGCGACAGGTGGCACTAGGAAGACACCAAGGATGGCAAAGATATGGTCTCCTTGTTGACCATTGCTCATGTTGGCTAGGACCGATGGGAGTTGGAGTCCAACATCTCTGGATAGCTTGGTCAGTAGAGCAGGAGACTCTGAATCTCAGGGTCATGGGTTTGAGTGCCACACTGGGCAAAATATTCCTGTATTGCAGGGGGTTGAACTAGATGATTCTTGTGATCCTTCCCAACTCTCCAATTCTATGATTCTATGAATGTATGAAGGCCTACAGATTCCCCAACTTTCTGGAATACCCAATTTGTGGTATTAAAGCTGTCTAAAGATTCCAGTCCTTGATATATGGTGATGATACTGCCATTCCCAATGCCTCAGGAACTCTAAGGACTCAGTCCAAATCCATATGACTAGTGTCATATCAAGTGTGAAAGAGATCAACAAAGAAAGACCCTCTACATTCAGGTGAAAATGTTGATTTGGGCTGGAGTTTGCTAGCAACCCTGATTCCTTCCCACATAAATTACTTACACGAGGAGCTGGAACAGTTGGGACTCAGTTTGTATTAACAGAAATGTAGCATCTGTACATGAAGAAAGCACTCTTCCCAACACCTTTATATAAGCTGTGTTTGTCATGCTGCAAGCATGCAGGTTATTACTAAACTTAATCATCCTGAAAGCATTTCTTTCAGAAAAGGATTCCTCAGCCAACATTTATTTGTAATGCATAAAAATAGAAATAACCTCTGCTGCTGCAAGAATCTTGGTTGAATCCTCATAACAAAAATGCACAGGGCCCACTTAAATATAGTAAGAATCAATATTGCTTGACATGAGATACGAAGGTTGCAAAAAGGAAATAATCTTCCAAATTCCCTCTCCATGCATAGATAAAACTGAGAGGGAGACAAGTTTCTTCCCCATTTTGTTTTATTATAAATAATTAGGGTTCTTTTCAAATAAGCCATATTCAGAGGAGACCCATTGAAATCCACAAACTATGAAGAAAGTCTTAACATTTGAAATGGGCAAGTGTTTATTTGAAATAGGAAAGTATCTTTTTTCCAAATATGTTTGTCACTGCCAGAAACATCATAGAGTCATAGAATTGTAGTGTTGGAAGGGACTACAAGAGCAATGCAGTTTTTTGGTTTTTTTTGCTCTATGTAGGGCTGAAACTCACAACGCCAAGATTAAGAGTCTTATGCTCTGCCAACTGAACTAAAGGCATTTTCGTTTTTAAGATAATAAACCCTAGAATGATTTGTACTGGAAAAGTGTGTAGACTTTAGGTATTGTCACTGAATTTCACTTACAATAACGGGGTGGGGGGCAGGGACCGCAAAGAATGACCTAATATTGCAGAATGGCTTGAAATATCAAATAAAATAAATAATCACTATAAGGTTATGTCCCTTTCTTAATGTGCTATATCTGTAGGTATGCTTGGAGTGAGCTTGTTTTCCCTTTTTTCTTTCATCCCCACTGTTGTGGTTGCTCTTGTTTGCAAATGCATTAACTTAAGAACAGAGTTATAACTGGGGCAGAGCTGGATGAGGAGTGGTGTATCTGCAGCTGTGATAGCTTGTGATGGCCAGGGCAGAGGAGAGGGGCTTTTTTGCCTCAGCAGTTCCCACTCTCTTTAACCCACCATTCCACAGAAGGAAAGTGGCTGCCAGAACTGAAGTAAATGAACATTTGGCCACTATTATTGTTCTGGTTATGCATAACTTTCAAACTTTAGAAACTACCCTAATTGTAGTATATATCTCAAGGTGATTTTGGGTGATCCCCAGCACCTGAAATGTCGTGTTATCCATCATGGAGGGCACGTGTTGCAGTGAGATCACCAGAAACTGCCTCCCTTTTGTGGGGCAGAACTGTTTGGATTGTCTCAACGCCCTCTGTTGCTGGGGCAGAAATGTGGCTGGTTGGGATGGCTATTGGCTGCCAAGGGGCTATTTAAGCAGCTGCACATCGCTGGAGAGTTTCACTTTCTTGTGACGTGGAGCGCATCTCCTGCCCTCCTCTCCCTATATTTAGGGTTGTTGTTTTTGGTCTTGCTATGCCTGTCTAGGGGTTGTCTGTTTTGGAGCAGGGGCCCAGTAGGAATTTTGCCATTTGGCTGACTGGCTGGTGCCACTTGGTTTTTGCCTACTGTGTAGCAAATTGTCACAACTTTGTAAGGTTGGCAGTTAGGCATTTGGTTCAATGTTGTTGTTGTTTTAGGTGTTTTTTTTTAAAAAAAATTAATGTTGTGCAGAGGAGAAGTGGTTGGCTGTGCCTGCCCCTCCATTGCTGCTGCTAGGGAATTCCGTTAACAGAATCCAGGGGCTCGCCTTGCTTTTGTCCAAACCCTGCCAAGGGGCTAGGGCCACGCCAGAGCCCCTGGAACATCTGGGGTGAGCTGTGAGATCAAAGCCAGCTTCTCGCTCCCCCAGGATGCTTTCCCTTGCTGACATATGGTGGAGCCCAGTGTCAGTCCTGTTCCTGCCACCGTGCAGGTTCAGATAGTCTGAAATCAATGCCTAAGCAACCACTCACATGCTGTAATCAATAAAGTTGTGGCCAAATTTATGCCAAAAACCTTAAACAAAATCTGTGTATGTTGTGTTTTTATTTTGAGGGTGGTTTGGGGGGTCTTCACGTGCAAAAACACAAAACTACGAAGAAGCAAGGAGTGCTTCACCTTTCCTTCTTTTGCTAAAGCCCATGCAGAGTTAAATTCTTATCTAGGCACACTCCCCAAAGACATGAGGACTTATAAAATAAATGTAGAATGATTAGCTCATTCCCTTAGATCAGGCATAGGCAACCTCAGCTCTCCAGATGTTTTGGGACTACAATTCCCATCATCCCTGACCACTGGTCCTGTAAGCTAGGGACCATGGGAGTTGAAGTCCCAAAACATCTGGAGGGCCAAGGTTGCCTATGCCTGCCTTAGATAAAAACTGTTAGTGATTGATAAAAGAACAAAAATGATGAATGCTTCTTTGCTAGACACTTCCAGTTGGAAGAATCACTAATTGCACAGTATAACTTGATCATTTAACCTCCTCTCCCTACTCCAGCTGTTAGAGAGCTAGGATTTGCCCCAAGGTTGTTTCAACGCTTTCCCGTAGACAATAGTTCATTAGCAGAGAGGAGTTTAAAAATCCTTCAGATTTTACAGCTGTAGACAGCAACAGCAACGGATCCATTATATGCATGAGAATTTCTAAGGAACTGTAATAATAGCAACAACAATAACATGCTGGGAGTTTCTTGTCATTCCTGCAGTAGAAAGCATGATGATTCCATTAAGTAATGCATGGCACCATTTTTGAACCAGTTAAGACACCCCCTTCTGTGAAACATTTTCAAGTCAGCTTTTATAACATTATTTTGATTTTCTCATTGGTGACAGTGAACCTCTCTTGCTCCCTTTGAGGACTCACTTCATATCAGTTTCTACCCATTCTTAGGGAGACATAATGAGGAACGCAAATATTCCCTTGTCATTGGCTCATTCACAAAATACATTTTAGACTACCAAAACAAAGCCAGCCAAGGGCAGCTAAATTTAGCCTATCAATGAAAGCAACACTATTTGCACTACATTTTTGAAGGTGGGGATCTTATAGTGGAATATTTAAATCACCATTGAATGTTCTGTTTTCTCAGTCTTCAATTAGTTGTGTAGTAGGTGTAGACAAGGGGACCTGCCACAAAGAGTCTCAATGTTCCATCACTCCCTAACAGAAGAGATTAGGGTACCAGTCAGGTTAAACAGGAAAGCCTCCCCCACCCATTTTTTCATTAGTTTTTTCCAACTGACACAACTACTTAGCATGCTTAGTTGAGGATTCCTTAAAGTTGGGGGTTTTTTAATTGCATTTTTAGAAGCTTTAGAGATATTTTTTTCCAGGGAGCCTGAAATTAGGTCATTTCTCAGTGACTTGATTTTGCATCTAGTCCTATTGGCACTTCACATTTAGAGGGAGTGACAACTGGAAGCCATATCACCATATTGCTTGGACAGATGAAAATTATGCAATGCTCCCCCAAGTTCCTTGGTTCTTCTTATTTCCCTCCCTCTGCTCATTGCTCCATTTTGGGACTCACTTCTTTACTCCCCCAACTCCCATTTTGCACATCTGCCCCCCCTTCTCATTACTTGCCATTCCCTCTCCCGACCTGTGCTTCTGTCTCCTCCATGTCTCATTTGCTCATTTACCACCCAAATGACAGTTCTGAAATACCAGTAAGTTCAACTTAAAGAAAATTTAAATGGAAAAACCAAATAGCAGGGATTTGGTAGTTACAAAGGCCTGGCTGCTCTGAAATCCCAATGCGAATAAATACAGTGAAACATCCTCTAACACAAATAGTCGATTTTGTAGCATGTTTCTATATCTTCTCTTTTAATTTATTCCATCATTGGGTTTTGTGCATTTCCTTGGGCAAACTCCATGAAGTCTGAGTACAGAGACTTATAATTTGATAGTCTCTGTCCGCATGATGTGTTTTCCAAAGCTCTGGTGTGCAGAGTGTGATCAGTCAACAAGTTTTCTGGAGCATCTCTGTGGCAAATGTTATCTTTGCTCCATCCTCAAGTTGCTACTGAATAATTTACATCCAGCTGAGAGTGAGAAAGAGAGAGAGAGAGAAGACAATTGCAAATTTAGGCTATGAAAACATTAAACTTGGGCAGAACCCAACAGTCATTTTTACTCCTTATGCAACTGAAGCCTAATGAACTAAATGGAAATTTGAAGTACAGAGTCCTGCTTTATGGAATATTGAATTGAATAAGAGAAGGCCTCTCAGGATCACTCACAAGTGCAGAGTTTATGTTCTGCTGACTATAGTAGGTTGTCATATTTTAAAAGCACAAACTTAGTGATAAGTTTTTATGCTGACATGCTTACTTTTATTTATTATTTGTATTCCTGCTCGGCAGTCTCTGAGATCTTCAGGCGTTTCAGTCGAATGTGTTTTAGCAAGCATTGGTCTATTGCCCTGCAGGCAATTAATTAGCAATCAGATAGAAGCCTCCCAGCCTGGTAAGTATATTGCTACATAGTTAGTTTATTGATTCTTATACCATATTAGATTTTATAGCTCACCTTACAAAACTCCAGTGAGATGACATAGTGGCACAACATTAATCACTGACAAGTCTTGCAACTTCTCGATAAAGAAAGATTTCTTTAGTGATGAACATTGGTTGTTGGGCGACTACCTCCTGCCAATCTCAAAAAGGAGGGATGGAAGAAAGACAAAGAGCACCTCTCTGAAGTCTTAAAAAAAATATTTATTGTAAAAAATATACACTGCAGATGGATTTCAAAACCATTCTCTACAATTGCGAATCTGATCAATCTGCCGCTTCCGAAGTATTATGGGTCATGTCTGTGGGTTGTATGTAACCGAAAAGATGAGCCCCAACCCCTTATTTTCAAGAATAATAATGCCACCTACTGTGAAGTTATTGGTGTAAATGTAAAGTTAAATGCAATGACTTGCTGTGCTGCTTGCAAAAACTTTCCATGCCCATTGAGGAAAGTACTGTAATTCAACAGGCCACAACATCAGGTGGAGAGTTCTTCAGATAAGAACACCATGTTTTTGGAAGCATAAAAATGATTGGCATTGGGCAGGTGAAAACAAGTAAAAAAAATATTGTAAAGCAATAATTGGTAGAGAATGGGACATTGCTCACTCTCCCTTATAACACTGAGGCAGAACCTAGGATAACCAAATGAAAATGAATAGCGGTAGATCCACAACAGACATAAGAAAGTATGCCTTCACACAATGCCTAATTAAGTGATGGAATTCATTGAATTATGAGGTCACGTGATGCATAATTTAAGGGGCAATCCCATGGCAAGACCTGTTTTAGGATGCAACAGGTGTCTGAGGCAGCTATCTGATTCCTGGCTCAACTGAGGTCAGCTGATCCACCATAAATATGCTGGCAAAATTTGCTCAGCTAGGCCTCAGCTGAAGCTTGATGAGTCAATGCCAGTGTAAGTCCCCAAAAGGGGGCATTCTGGGGGCATGGCAAGGGTCAGGGCCAGGGGGTCATGTGACCTGAAAACTTGTTGTCAACTACTATTTTAAAAGCTTGTTTTCCCTCTGCAAGGCTTAGGCAGAGCAGCCACCGCTGCCCTACTGCTGAATGGGGTTTGAATCTGGAATAAATTACACTGCCTCAACTTACACTGGCTTGTTTTATCCCAGCTTCTTGTGCAAAGGATTGCTCCTTATGTTATTGAACTCATTGCCATAGTGGTCTGCTGGAACGCAGCCCCTTCGCCTTACTGAGCGGGGTACAAGAGAGAAGACAACTGATTGCCTACCCAGCGCGCACTGGAAAAATTTTTTCCAGGGGAACGCAGCAGTCTCGTCTGTCTGATACCCTGCCCACTGACGGCGACGGACCGGGGGGAACCAGAGAAATAAACAGGGAACCAGCTAAGGGTAAGTGCACTAAGGGGTTTTTGGCCCTCCAATTAATTGGGAGGAAGAGAAGTCCTGATCAAACTTCTGCGTCTCAGTAAAGGGGAACTGAGTACGCTAGGTGGCTGGGTACATCAGATGGTGATCTGGTGGGGGAAAAGGGAAGAATGGGAGGTAGAAGTGTGGTTGAAGTATCTAGCGCATTGCATGTGTGAGAAAGTACAATGTGTAGCTGACTTCGTTTCCCAGTAAGGTGTGTGTGTGAGTGACTGAGTGGATACTTCACAGGGCCATACAATGGGAGTTGGGGGTTCAAAAGGGGAAAATACACCTCTTGAATGTATGTTAAATAATTTTAAGAAAGCCTTCTCAGGGGCATATGGAGTCAAAATGACGCCAGAGCGCCTGAGAACGTTATGTGAACTAGAATGGCCGAAGCAAAATACTGAATGGCCATCTCAAGGAACCTTTGATATAAATTTAGTAAGCAAACTTTGGTCTAACATCGCCAAAGAAACTGGAGGGTGCCCAGAACAATTTTCATATATAGATTCTTGGCTGAGCACATTAAATAAAAATCCTCCATGGATAAGGGAATGCAAAGTCCAACGATGCAAATTATTGGCTGTAAAAGCCAAAGCTAGGAAAGGAATCTTGCCAAATAAATCCAAACACTCCACCAGTTGTAACCCCAAGGCAAGAAAGTGGAATGAATAATGGGGCTGGAGTCACAGAACTTGATTCCTTGATAGATTATGATAAATATCTTCAGGAGGCATTGGAGTCCTATAATGAAGCCCAAGCAGAAGTGGTTATTCCACCTGTGAGTCCCAGTAGAACTCCATCTACAGTCTCCTTTAGTGGAACAACTAATTGCCCACCCCAAACCCCTGTACATCCAAGTCCTAGAGAATTATTACAGAAGTTACAGGGAGACCTTAATCGGTCAGCAAGCAATACAGCCAGGCGTATAAAGCTGCTAAAAGAACGCCTTGGGACAAATACCATCCCCTATGATTTGAGGCCCCTAGAGCAAAGCGAAGAGAAAGATCACGTAGTAGCCCCTCTCAGAAGAGTATTTGATGCACTTGAGGAGCCTGTGCTGGTTAACGGGCAACCCGGACCACGGCCACCTCGAACTTCGACCCTGTAATATATTCCATTCACGACTACAGGTCTGATGAATTGGAAAACACCCCATCTTCCGCAGAAAAACCTCAGGCTATGATGGACTTGGTGACCTCAATAGTAAATACTCATAGTCCTACTTGGACAGATTGTCGCCAGCTCCTGAATACTCTCTTCACCACTGAGGAAAGGAGAGACATAATTGAAAAGGCACAGATATATTTGCGTGAGCAGGCCAGAGTGGGAAATATTTATAATATTGACCGTCATCTCCAGGACAACTTTCCCTTGGGAGATCCTAATTGGGATCCAAACAATGCAATTCACCTGGCCAGGCTTACCACCTACCGCCAGACGCTTGTGCAAGGTATCTGCAGGGCATGCCAGAAGCCCACTAATATGTCTAAAGTCTCAGGAGGGTAGACGTGTTACCCATAACACTGTTTCGTGTTCGGTGCGCACCCACAAAAAGACTTAAGTTGTCACCTTTTGAGCTCCTGTATGGGAGGCCGCCCTCCTTTGTTCAGGATATTCCAGCTGACCTCAAACAAATAGGAGACCATGCGACACAGGGACAAGTGCAGTCTCTCTCCCGTGTTTTTGTCTCTCTCCCGTGTTTGTTTGTTTTTTTTTATCTTAACAGGTGGGCCCTCGAGCGCACGCCGTGCAGCATTGCCGTGCCGATTCATCAGCTCCAGGCTGGCATAGCATATGGGTGAAAGAATGGAAACGTGATCCACTTGCACCTAAGTGGCGTGGACCTTACACCGTCTTGCTCTCTACTCCAACAGCGGTGAAGGTAGCTGAGGTGACCCCCTGGATTCATCACTCCCGTTTGAAGAAGTCCAAAGGCAGTTGGACATGCAAAGGTGACCCCTCTAATCCTCTTAAACTGACTCTCTCCAAAAACCCCTGTATCTAGCCCTACGGGGAACGGGCTAGGTCACGGGCAACATTAGACGACCGGCCTGCTGCAGCCACCACCTGGAAGCTGGCTGACCTGCGCACGCCTGAAGCTTGAGGAGCGTCTGAACCAGCGACTGTGAGCGGGAAGATTCTCTTATACAATTGATTGACTGCCCCCTTGTGGAACAATTATCAGGGATATTACACATTGGGGATCCTTGGGATATATGTTTTGGTCTTGGTGGTTCCCCATTTCTGTCACTGGGGGAATTATATTGGGACTAATATTTATATGCTATCACAATAAGGTAATCTTTTGTGGAAGGAATGCATATGCTAGACATCAACATGATTTTATTATTAATCCTGATCCCTTGGGAAGGGGAAGGGTCCTTGAATCTGACCAAATTTGCTAAATATGGATTCCGCTATGACCACAATATGTGGGTAGGCTTAGCTGAAATGGTAGCCAATGTTGCAAATAGGACCAATTGCCTTGTTTGCTCTCTTGGGCCAGATGATTCAGAGGGAGGTATGCCCTTATTACCAATACCATTAAATGCCATTGGTATGGTAAGCGAAATGCCACACCAAACAGAAGTACAGAATTTCCCCGGATGGAACTCAACTAAACCATTACGAGTTATACCTGTACAAGGGGAATTCTGTGTACATAAATCATCAGATGCAGCTGATTCTACTATGATAGGCTCTTCTCATTGCCACTATACTTGGGATTATATTAAGAATAGTCATACCTGGGCAAACGGTACTACCTATCGAACTCGGAATACCTTGCCCTGTGCACCTCCTTTTATTCATGCATGGAAAGTGGTATGGAACATAACTGTGACAGAGAAAGGCAATCTAACATACTGCACTGTGAACTCTCTACCTCTTTTGATATTTCGCCTTATGCACTCCACATACCAAAACCCTCAGACCCGATGGTTGTGGTGGATATGTGGAGAATGGGCATACAAGAAACTCCCTTCCAAATGGAGTGGGACTTGTTTCCTGGGATGGGTATTACCACCAATGTGGATTATGCCCACTAGTTCAGCTAAGCGAACACGAAGAAACGCTGATATTTCTCATATAGCAGGAGGAAGTACCCAAAGTTGGAGCGGTACTGATGATTGGCCACCAGAGCGCATTATAGCCTATTATGATCCTGCCTCCTGGAATCCTGGTGAGCTCATACAAGGGGCACGGGATCCTATTTATAATCTAAACAGAATAATTTGATTGCAAGCAGTAGTGGAACTTGTAACCAATGTAACGGCCCAGAGTTTGAGACTTATTGCACAACAGTTGGATGAAAGTAGAGCCGCATTTTGCAGCTGAAAATGGGAATGGATTATGTATTTGCCAAGCAGGGAGGCCTATGTGGAGTCTTGAACTTGACAGGGAATACCTGTTGCTTTAACATTTTTGATAATGGTGAGGCAATCCGTGTGTTGGCCACAAAGATGGAGAATATAGCACATGTCCCAGTACAAACATGGGAAGGATGGGATATGGGATGGCTCACTAACTGGTTACCTAATGTCACAGGACTCAAAGGGATATTATTGTCTTGCTTGTTTTTCTTGACAGTAGTGGTAATGGTTTTATGTATGATGCCATGTATCATTTCATGTTTTAGAAGTACAATTAGCAAGATGATTTCGAATGAAACTCTACCTCATATCATGGCCCTATACAGAGCTTTAACTCAGGAATATGATGAAGATCAAGCTATCAAGGACGCTTGGTAGCAAGGTCCTTGAGCTTGAAAGGGGGGGATGTGGCATCTGAATATAGACTGCATTTTTAATCAAGGCATATATTGGCTTATATCTTGATCAGGTTCCTAAATTAAATGGGCTTAGATTTTCAAAAGTTTCATGCCAGGCACAAGACCAGCTGCTTAGAGAACCTTGACAGTGTTTATCCTCCTGGACAAGGGGGCCCCCTTTGATATATAGCAGAAAACAATTCTCGAAGTCGTAAAAGCTGGAATTACAGGCTGAAGACCAAGGTTACACAGACCCTACATAATTAAGAGTTTGGTAAATAGTAAATAGTAAAATAAAACCATGTGCCTCCATTAAACTTGAGCCACAGGACAAAAGGCCAAGAGCACATGGAAACAAAGCAACTGGCTGGAGAAGGGGGGGGGGAGTGTAAGCAGGGGAAGAGGCTTTTCTCCCTATTTTATTTTGAGGCTGTAAACTGGTCCATCCTTTCCTTTGAGAAAGCTTATTCTTCTTAAAAGGCTACCTATGTTATGTATTAAATATATTTGCTTAAATGTAATTATACAAAGGATCTAGAAAGAAAGAAATGTTAAATTCTTATTTCATAGAGTCATATTGCTGTAGGAGACCAGGGGGGCAGATGAGCCTAGCCCCCCTGCCAGAAATGAGACGCCATCCGAGCTATCCTGATATATTAGTTGTCAGACATTTGTTTAGAAACCTTCAAATGAAGGAGATCTTTCAATGTTGATGTGAAACTCAAGATCCTTGACATATGTTTAAGATAAAATTTTAAAATTATTAACCATCTGTTTTGGAGGGCAAGGAAGGCAAGAGGTGAGCTGGTAATTAAGATTCCTTGTTGAGACACATGTAAGATATATTACTACTTATTTGTCATTTATAGATGTAACAATATATAGCTCTTTGTGTTCCGTATAAGGACAGGAGGATATGGGTGTATCTTTTAAGATTGGTTATAGCAAACAACCAATAGAAATTTCAACCAGGCTGATTGAACAGAGGCAGCCACAGGAGGAGCAAAGGGGGGCTGGATTAAGGGAATATAAGTGCTGGCCATAATGACAGGAGGCAGGCCAGAGCTTGGTAACCATATACCACTGTGCCTCTCATTTATTTGTCTGACAAATAAATTATTATTTTAATTTCTCTGTTGCTGCGTTGAATATTTCATTCCAGCTAAGCGTTAACCACAAGCAGGGTGCTACAATAGGATGTGATTAGGACAACTGGCCTACATAGCTTTTTAAAAAGATGACACACAGTCATAAACAATTATTAATGATAAAGCAAAATGGAACCATCAAATTTACTGGTTTCAGGTGTCAGTGTGGTGTAGTGGTTAAAAGCAGTAGACTCGTAATCTGGTGAACCGGGTTCGTGTCTCCGCTCCTCCACATGCAGCTGCTGGGTGACCTTGGGCTAATCACACTTCTCTGAAGTCTCTCAGCCCCACTCACCTCACAGAGTGTTTGTTGTGGGGGAGGAATGGAAAGGAGAATGTTAGCCGCTTTGAGACTCCTTCGGGTAGTGATAAAGCGGGATATCAAATCCAAACTCTTCTTCTCAGAGGCCAAAATTTCTACAAAGGTCATTCTGAGTTCCATTACAAGTTCTGGGAAAGAAAACATTCCTTTTCATTTCATGTACATCCTTTTCTGCTTTTCAAAGTTTCAAATCTATTATAGTTATTCACATTTTATTAAATATAGTCCTAGCCCTTCCTTACAAACAACAACAAACCTATCTGGCCTTGTGCCATTAAACCCTTAACAAACAAACATTGCTACTTGTTTGTTAAAATTTGCCCCTAATGTTCTGGTGGAAGAAGCATTTTACTGCCATCAGACTATTTCACATTTCATTAAACGTGATTTTTTTTTTTTAAGTGAGTAGTCCAATCAAGAATGTAACTAAAATGTTGAAGAAGCAGGTGACATCCTGTAAAATGTTAGACAATCATTCCACATTGCCATCTGTATGCATTTAATCAGCATTCCTAAGAGGTTTTTAGAATGCAAATCTGTTGCAAATGTATCACAGCAGTGATGACTTTATAGAGCATAGCAACTCCCAAGGAACATAACTGACATCAGTGGCGCCTATTGCTCTTAGAGAGGCACCAAAAAACTAAACAAAAAAAAGTTTATTGCAGATGCCTAGCAGGGAACCACATGTAGGTATTTACAGGTTCTGGAACATGAGGTTTATTGCATACCCTGTTAACTTGGTTCCCTCATTACTTGAATGCTGCTTAAAGCGAAGAGATCTACCCTTGATTTATTGCCTTGTTTGTCTTTGGTCTACTTACACTTGAGCCTAACCGAGCACAGGAAGTGGTGGAGATAATATAAGGGCTGTTTGAGACCCTCCAAGTGTCCCTATTTTCTAGAGACAGTTCCAGATTTACAGAAGCCATTCCAGTTTCTGATTTGAACCTGGAATGTTCCATTTTTCCTTAGGATGTCCCTACTGTTATTGGAGAAATGTCGGAGGGTATGGAGTTATGTGACCCCCCCCCCCAGCCAAGGAGATAAGCAACCATACAACCTTTAGAAGATATCTGAAGGCAGCCCTGTGTAGGGAAGTTTCTTTCAATGTTTAGAGTTTTATTATGTTTTTATATATGTTGAAAGCTATCCCTATTTCATCAGATAAATGTTAAGGAGTATGCTTTTAGGTGTTCCACGGCTAACAACAGTTTTATTTCATGCCAGAGACCATCTGAGGAAAAATAAAATATGAAGTAAACACTGGCCATGTCTGGAATTATTTTCCATGCTAGACAAAAAAGTGAGGACGATCAACATATATACCAGGGAGGAGAATCATGCTCACTCGATTACGCTAATCCAGGTTTTGTTTTGTTTTTCAAAAAATCTTTTGACTCAAGTGTTCCCTTAGGTCTGGAATGGGGAACCTACAGCTCTCTGGATATTTTTGGACTGCAACTCTCATCAGTTCTGACTATTGGCCATAGTTGCCATCTCCCTGGGGCCCTGGGTGCCCGAACACCCACAAAATTCCTCATGAAGGGTCAGGGCACCCACAAATTTCAGTGCCAGGGCCATGCACTCTGCATGGCACCCATGGCCCCAGGCACCCTGCCATTGGCTATGTTGGTTTGGGGCTAATGAAATCCCTTAACATCTGAAGGGTTTCTTACACCCTGCTTTAGTTTCTTCCTGAATCCCCCACCCTAAGAGGAACCCTTTAAATCCACTTCAAATGAAATTGGATGGCAAATTAGTCCATGAAGAGAAAATGGCATAGAAAAGAATGACATTCAAAAAGAAGTAAGGGGCACATTTGACATGGTGTTAATTGTGTGAGCATGAATAGCGCAGGTCAGCAATCAAATCGAAACATGGTGTCAGTGAAGTTAATCCTTTATTCAAGAAACCCAAACAGTGCAGGTCTAATGATCCCAGCAGCTCTTCCCAGTAGATCTTTCTCCAAAAAGGCAGTTGCGAGGACTGAAGAGTCTTGCCACCACTTAAAGGCCCCTCATCTCAGAGGTGTTTCCCAAGCAGTCATCAACTGCGCCTGCGCGCAACCCGCCACTGTTCTACACTGTTCACTTCTCTGCATGTTCTAGGAGACCAGTGGGGAGGGAAGCTGGTCGCAGCAGGCGGGAGAGACTCCCTGGCTTCTTCAGCAATCTGCCTCTCTGTCTCCTGGCCCCACTCTCCTCCAGCCTCTGCTTCTGCCTCTGAGTCTGAACTGCCCTCTCCCACAACCCCTTCTTGCTCACCAAAGCCTGTTACCTCCTCTGCTTCTGACACCGCCTCCTCTCAGTCTGCTCTTTCTTCTCCCTTCGGTCACTCATTGTCATCCCACCACCATTCCCCTGGCTCTGAGCCTTCTTCCCCTGGGAGATTCCCCAGCTGGTGCCTCTCTCCACCCCTCTGCAGCCAACCAATCCATAACACAGTCTGAAGCTCAGGGGCGCTGACTTGCCCCCCACATGAGGGGGTCTGACATGTGCCGGGTGGAGGCATGGGTGCAGGAGGGTGATCTTCATCCTTGTTCATTCCAGCTCCCACCCAGCTCCTGGGCTTCCAGGCTGGCAGGAGGTGTGGGCACAGTAGGGCAATCTTCACCCTCACTCGTCCTAGCTCTCACCTCACTCTTGGACTCCCAGGCTGCCAGGTGGAAGCTCGGGCACACGAGGGTGATCTTTGGCCTCACTCGTCCCAGCCCCCACCCAGCCCCTGGGCTCCCGGGCGGAAGCTGGGGCATGCAGAGGGCACCCAGCAGCAGCAGCGGGGAATGTTGCTCCCCTCAATATTGGGGGACTCAGCACCCTGCCCACAAATATTGAGGGGGCCAAAGACCCTTCCATCCCCTATAGTTGGCGCCCCTGCTGGAGCTGGAACTATGGTTGGGCCTGGATGAAATAATGGCAGCTGGACTGGGTCAAGATCCAGTGGGTTCTGGTCCATAGAATCATAGAATCATAGAATGATATAGTTGGAAGAGACCACAAGGGCCATCGAGTCCAACCCCCTGCCAAGCAGGAAACACCATCAGAGCACTCCTGACATATGGTTGTCAAGCCTCTGCTTAAAGACCTCCAAAGTAGGAGACTCCACCACACTCCTTGGCAGCAAATTCCACTGTCGAACAGCTCTTACTGTCAGGAAGTTCTTCCTAATGTTTAGGTGGAATCTTCTTTCTTGTAGTTTGGATCCATTGCTCCGTGTCCGCTTCTCTGGAGCAGCAGAAAACAACCTTTCTCCCTCCTCTATGTGACATCCTTTTATATATTTGAACATGGCTATCATATCACCCCTTAACCTCCTCTTCTCCAGGCTAAACATGCCCAGCTCCCTTAGCCGTTCCTCATAAGGCATCGTTTCCAGGCCTTTGACCATTTTGGTTGCCCTCCTCTGGACACGTTCCAGTTTGTCAGTGTCCTTCTTGAACTGTGGTGCCCAGAACTGGACACAGTACTCCAGGTGAGGTCTGACCAGAGCAGAATACAGTGGCACTATTACTTCCCTTGATCTAGATGCTATACTCCTATTGATGCAGCCCAGAATGGCATTGGCTTTTTTAGCTGCCGCGTCACACTGTTGGCTCATGTCAAGTTTGTGGTCAACCAAGACTCCTAGATCCTTTTCACATGTACTGCTCTCAAGCCAGGTGTCACCCATCTTGTATTTGTGCCTCTCATTTTTTTTGCCCAAGTGCAATACTTTACATTTCTCCCTGTTCAAATTCATCTTGTTTGTTTTTGCCCAGTTCTCTAATCTGTCAAGGTCATTTTGAAGTGTGATCCTGTCCTCTGGGGTGTTAGTGGTCCAGTTAATGGTCCAGTTAATGGTCCAGTTAGTGGTCCAGTTAGTGGTCCAGTTCAGCTCCTCACTATTTTTGGGTTTTCCATGGGCTACGGTCAATAGGATTGCACCAACAACATTTCTGCCTGCCTGTTTGATGGGGGAAACAGGGACCGGTAGAGTGATGCTGGCAGGGCTGGGTGAAGAATCAGTTCAATCCACACCCATCCCATCCTAGTGGAAAGAGGGTTTGTGTTGTAGCCTTAATTTTTATTCCCCAAATTGTACAGTCTTCACCTGGAATAATAAAAGTTAAGCACTTTACGTTCTACCAAACTGTGCAATCAAACTCCATACTCATTTTCTCTTTACAAGCGCTCACCAATTTGTATCACAAAACCACCCTCGCAAAATACGCTCCAAATGCTATCCAAAGCTTCACAACTGGCTGGCGTAATGTAAAAAGCTCAGTTTGTAATTGTTCAAGGCCCATAATGTGACTTTAATAGAATCTGTGGAACTAGGATTCATGTAATGGCCTGAAAATAAGCCTTCTTCTATATTAAATAATGCTTCCTCATACTACATGGAATGGACACATAAACATTTATAGATTGGAATAACTATATAGTAAGAATGTCATTTCTCCCTCCAAAAGCCATTATGGAAATACTTAGTTGATGGTAGTGTATATATATATATGCATAAAGTACTTTTAAACAGCTAACTATGACCTGTCAGCATTGCTTTTCTTCAAACTTTATTTCAACTTACATATACTTGCTGTGAAATTTAAGTCTCACTTTGTTACTTATTGTATGGTTTTAATCTTCATTAATTCATGTAAGCTTTGAGTGTTTGGAGTTATTCAATTACACAGAGAAAATCCTTGGTTAATAAAACTTTAATACAATTTAAGCTTCCCAAGACCATTAAATCACAAATGCATAATGCTATCAAATGTACATGTCACTGGAAGAGATTCAGAATTTAATCTTTTGGCATTCTGCAATTATAATGAATGCAAATCTCTGTAGGAATAAAAGATAATTCACAATCAGGTGCAGCACATTATCAGTCGGAATGACCGAAGTTTATCTAGACATACCACCTTCAGTGAGACAGCAAAACTCTTATGGAATTTTTAAATGGCAATGACATCACTTGCAATTGTTGCAGAGGGCTTCCTTTTGCACACTGAAGTAGACATGAATCAAAAGGACTCTCATAGGGTGGTGTTCATCCCAGTAGCTGCCCTAGCTCAAGGATTATAAGTAGTGCTATGGGACTTTCCCACTCTCCTCCCTCACACACATTCTGAACCATCCCCAAATCTGCTTTGGGAGTTTGGGGAAATTACCAGAACAGATTTAGGAGAGGTTCAGGAAGAAGAGAGGTAGAGAACATTCTGTTGCAGAAGGACAAATCATTGTGATTCAAGGACCCGCCACCTGCTTGGGGATAAGAAAGACACATGGACACGGTATATTAGGTTAATGGGCTAAAAAAGGCCACAACTTTATTGATTACAGCATGTGAAAGATATTGGCTTAGGCACTGGATAAAACAACAGCCCCCTGCCAACGCGGGAAACGGCTCCTGCTCACAACTCCTCCCCTCTGTAAGGAGGAGAGGCTTTGCACTAACAAAACAATATGCTTAGCACTACAATGAATATAACCCTATATTATTATTGTTGGGAATCAAGCCTATATCAGGAGAAACTGGCCACTCTCCAGGCACCCGGCTTGATCTCCGGTTGACCTCCCTGTCTGCATTTCCCGGCAGGATACAGGCTAGGTCGCGATCAGCGATCCTTCTCAGCGTGAGAAGAACACACCACTTTTTCCTGCCCCCCCCCCCCGGCAGGGGAAAGAGATAGACAGAAACGTATTTACATGCCTTTATTTCTGTTTTTGCAGCGTTACAGAAAACACGTCTGCTCTCTTCAAACTCCAGCAGCCGAGAGACAAACTCCTCCTGTACTTCCTGTACAGCTCATATTACACTCTGAGCTAATTCCGGTGCTTCGCACTGTGAATAGACTGTCCCTCTGTTTCCCACGGGACAGTCCCAACATTCCCATTATGTTTTTCTTTCAAGCTAGCAGCTCGCGGCCGCATTGCTTCTATATCGTAACAATTATGCCATACTTTGTAGTCTTATTTCCCTCCAGTCAGTTCAGGGCGTTGCTGTTTCCTGATGAGAGAACATAATGTATATAAATTCCAGTCTTCAGGGGTGTGGATGTGAACTTGCACCACCCACATGCACCAGAGTAAGGTATCAAGTGATTTGGGAAAATCTCAAGATTTGCAGAAGTTGGGCAGGGGGTGGATTTGAGGGGAAATACCCTATCAGAGATGGTGGTTTGAAAAGGTCATCCTCAAAACAGCCCAATGAGGACTGAGCATGCTCAGTGGGCATGGAGTGCTGACTGTGGAGGGCAAGGTTGGCAGAGGTTCTCTTACACTCTCAGAAGAGGTTAGGATCCAAGCCATTGCAACCAATGGATTTAAGCAAAATGAACTTACTGTTGGGTTATAGCCACTGGGTACAGAGGCCTTAAGAGACCAAACGGAAAGCAGCACATCAATATAAAGCAGGAAGGAAGGAAGGAGCATGTCAACTATGATGTATTTTGAAGTATGATAGCAACATCATTTCATACCCTCCAACATTTCTCTGATGAAAATACGGACATCCTATTCCATAATAATAGTATTAATGATTTTATTATTTATACCCTGCCCATCTGACTGCCCCAGTCACTCTGGGCAGATATATGGATAGAGATATAGATATATAAACACACACTAAACATTAAAATAAACTTCC
Organism: Podarcis bocagei; assembly: GCF_964188305.1. Lineage (NCBI taxonomy): Eukaryota > Metazoa > Chordata > Lepidosauria > Squamata > Lacertidae > Podarcis > Podarcis bocagei. Next base: position 15,338,627 of record NC_138130.1, read on the forward strand.
CTATAAAGGGCTGCCTTTAAATGTCTTCTAAAGGTAGTATAGCTACTTATCTCCTTGGCTCGGGGGTCACATAACCATACCCTCCCATTTCTCTGATGAAAATAGGGACATCCTAAGGAAAAGCAGGACATTCTGGGATCAAATAAAAAACCAGGACCACTTCTATAAATCTGAGACTGTCCCTGGAAAATGTGAACGCTTGGAGGGGCCATCATGTTGCCCACACACCCATAAGAAAGACTCGAGAGACATGGTGAATCAGAATTCCAGGTAGTATGGAGTTGATGAAAGAAGGGGAGCACCAAAGGCCAATCAAAGGGCAATTAGCATGGCCTACACTGCCAAGGGTGGGAGGGCAGATGCTGCAAGAAAAGAGTGAGAAAGGTGCCCCTCCATAATTGGCCCAAAGGTCCTACAAGGTCCCACTCCACTTCCTCCTTTTGGGTGGAAGACTCTTAAGACTTCTTCTCAAGGGTGGGGCACTTTTGTCCCCGCTTCAGAGCATGACCAGCATTGGCTTTTGTGTCTGCTGAAGCCTTCTGGCTCAGAGCTTAGCTATAACAACCTTCCCCAACTTCCTGGATATTTTAGTCTACAAGTGTCCTCAGCTCCATTCAGCTTGGTTAAAGGTAAGAGATGATGGGAGCTGGAATCCAAAACATCTGGAGCCCACCTGGTTGGGGAGGGCTGGGTGTGAATCTGCCCTTCTGGCTAAAAGACTAGGGAGGGAGGTATGAAAGTATGGCTCAATCATATTAATCCCATTCTGAATAGGACCTCCTTTTCTACATTGATAAGGCTTCTATTTACTTATCATTCTGCTGATACAACCTTGCCTAGAGCCCTCTCTGCTATGAGTTGCACCTGTGTATCGTGAGAGAAATACATTTAAAACATGTATTTTAAAATCGTGTGTGTGTGTGTGTGTGTGTGTGTGTGTGTGTGTAAGACAGGTTTAGGACTCTGGTTAGAGACAGTTGTGCTATATTCTAATACTCACTACAAAATTGTAATTTATAAATCTTTTGGCTCAACAGTCAATTATAAAAATGTTTGTAGACATACATTTCCCCCAACTGTCATTTATTAAATATCTGCTTACTATCATTCCAAAACGGCATTTTAAAGTCAGTCTCTCTCTCTCTCTCTCTCTCTCTCTCTCTCTCTCTCTCTCTCTCTCTCTCTCTCTCTTTTATCCCCTGCAAGAACAAATGAACAAACCCTATAGGAACATATGAACAGCCAGATGGAGAATCATTTCTCTCTAGAAAAGTGACACCAGTTCCTGTGGCAGGCCAGCTGCAAAACACTCCAAATAGCTTCACAGGCTATTTGTGGTATGCAGATGACAGTTTTGAAAACATAAGATTAAAGTACACATCAAATGCCAGGCTTCTTTGTTAATAGGGGAATCAAAAAGATGTGTAGTGTATCCTAAGTACTGCTACCTTAATTTTAAAATATTTTAAAAACTCATCAAGTTCATGTGGTTTCAAACACAGTCTTAGAAGTATGAATGAATACCATGATGCATTGCTTTACAAAAACAACTCTTCTCAAATGCAACAATTGGTGCTCTTGGAGTTACTTGTAAACTTCTGCAGAAATGAGACTGCGAAGACTTTCTTGGGAGGAAGAAAACACACACACACAGAGTGTAATGTTGAGGCATCCATTCATAAAATCCCAATTTAACACTGGAACACTATCAGTGCAATCCAATTTATCTCTGTTCAGGAGTAAATTCTACTGAGCTCATTGGGGCTTACTCCCAGGTACATAAATGGGTACAGGATTGCAGCCTACATAAATACAGTCCTATGTTCTGGCTACTATTTCCCCAAAATCAATTGACCCCAAGTTATTTTGAGCTGTATTATGATGCTGCTGATGGCAGAGAGATCACTGGGTTCCACCTTAACATACTGGGACTACTGGGGCATAGAAGATTAGCTCATCGGAAAACAACTGTAACGAGACTCAGTGTTTCATCCAGAGAATGCTTTATTTTTATCTTATCATTCACAACTTTGACAGCCTCAGGCTAGGAAGTGGTTCAAAAAAATGCAAAATCAATCAATCAATCAATCAATCAATCAATCTCTTGGGAACCCAAGGTTGAAGAACACTGATAGGTTTGCTGCCCTTGGGTTAGGTGTGAGTTCTTAAAACCATCTCTGCCATTTATTTTAGTTAAGACCAGCTCTTTCTGCCATGGATAGCAAGGAATTATCTCCTTACCCTTTGTGGCAATGGAATGATCATAGAAAATTTCGCTAATTAATAGGAGCAGCTCAGGTTAATTAAGTAGACATTGAGGGAGCCACTTAACCTGCTTCACAGCTACTTCAGTTGTTATAAATATCCCCCTCCCTGAAGCATCACCCCCATTGTAAATTTGACCAAATTATCAGGTACTAGTACAAATATTTCTGACTCCTAAAACCCTGGAAACCTCAGACATCTTTTTAAATATAGACCCAATGTATTCGCAGACTCTCATTCATTTGCTTGATTTTTATTTTATTTTTAGATTTTATTATCCCCTTCAACACAAATTGAGTTCCATTTGATACTGAGAAAACAATTACATTGGAAAAGGTTAACGATACAATAGCTTGAAAAAATAGCCATTAATAGTAAATTTGGCTATATTAATTGTTCTTTTAAATAGCATACTCGGATCGGCATTTCTGCGCAGTGCCCCTGAGCACCTCATTTCCAATTATGCTAATGGCTCTGCATTATCTCCCTTTTCCTCCATTGTAACGGAAGAAGAAGAAGGGCTTTTTTTCTAGAAAAAGGTTCCAGAGCTCACAATGAAGTTTTCCCTTGTTCTCTTAGAATGACAAGGGCACCCACCTGGGAGGTGCCAGAGCAGACCTCTAGTGAGCCCTGACAGGGTGGGAAAAGCCCTTGTGATGATTATGGTAATGATACAGAACAATGCAAAACAACAACAACAACAACAACAACAACAACAACAACAACAACAACAACAACAACAACAACAACAACAACAACATCCTTATGCTGGTCTGGGGCATATGTCCATCTGCTCAGCTTTCCAGGCCATGCCTCACACCCACCTGCTGCCAAACATGTGAACAAGAGTGAGACCTAGTAAGGTAAAAAAGAAAGAAAGGAAAGGTAAAGGATCCCTGCACAGTTAAGTCCAGTCAAAGGTGATTATGGGGTAGTGGTGCTCATCTTGGTTTCATGCCATGGGAGCCAGCATTTGTCAACAGACAGCTTTCCGGGTCATGTGGCCAGCAGGACTAAACCGCTTCTGCCACATGGAACACTGTGACTAGTGCCAGAGTGCACAGAAATGCTGTTTTTACCTTCCCGCAACAGCGGTACTTACTTATCTACTTGCACTGGCATGCTTTTGAACTGCTAGGTTGGCAGGAGATGGGACAGAGCAATGGGAGCTCACCCCATCATAGGGATTCGAACTGCCCACCTTCTGATCGGCAAGCCCAAGAAACTCAGTGGTTTAGACCACAGCATCACCCACACCCCCAGCAGCAGCAGAAGCCCATAGAAGACCTCAAAACAAGGTGTTCTGATGATGAGGAATGGGTGGAGCCAGTTTGGTGTAGTGGTTAAGAGCGGTAGTCTTGTAATCTGGGGAACCGGGTTCGAGTCTCCGCTCCTCCACATGCAGCTGCTGGGTGACCTTGGGCCAGTCACACTTCTTTGAAGTCTCTCAGCCCCACTCACCTCACAGAGTGTTTGTTGTGGGGGAGGAAGGGAAAGGAGATTGTTAGCCGCTTTGAGACTCCTTAAAGGGAGTGAAAGGCGGGATATCAAATCCAAACTCTTCTTCTTCTTCTTCTGGAGCTGAGCTGGCCCACAATCCGTTGGATGTATTGGACCCTAGGCTTGTCTTAGTACTGGAATGCAACAGCACTTGGCCCACTGTCCAGACCCTACAATTCCACATGCCCAGAGGTGTAGAGGGCAGGGCATGGTGGCCCCAGGAGCAAAATTATGACAGGGGTGCAACAAGATGTCCCCCCCTAAAAAAAAGGCTTACTGCTGAACTTCTGCCACCTTCTGGAGCCATGAGGAACAAGGCTACACCTGGGCTGTGCCTTCTGGGTGGTGTCTCCTTCTCCTTGGTCAGTGGTGGAGCTACCTTCTCCGGCACCAGGAGTGGCATACATCTGGGGGTGTAGCTGGCACACGTTCCAGGGAGCGGGGCGTGCTGACCATGGGGGGCTGCATGTCATGGGGATGCACGGCAAGTGCGCGGTGAGCGTCCCAGTGGTGCATGGTGGTGCATGAGTGTCAAGCATCCCAGGGGGGCGGCCATGTTGTCACTCCCCCCGGAAGGCACGTGGAGTGGGCCGCCTCCTGTCGGCATCTCCGTTACAACTGAGCTGATAAAGCTCGTCTTCCAGAATCGCCCTCTGACGATAATTAATGACCTGAGCCTTTGATGAGGCCTCAGGCACATTCCCATTTAGCAGAGAATCAAAGCAGCACACGGAAGTGATGAGATTTATGGCTACATGGCTAAATAGTTTTATTTCTCGCTATGCAGACAGCAAGGAAAAAGACACCCCCTCTCTATGAAAGCAGAGAGGAACTGAAACAAAGGAATAGGAAACCAGTACGTCACATCTGTCTCCCGTCCCCCATGAGACTTCCAACAGTATGGAATGTGTGGAATGTAAACAGAGTTTTGTGACTCCAAAGCAGCTGCACAGTGGCAAACAGAAACTAACACCCCCCACCCTCACCTTCGTCTGCCAGTGTCCTTGGTCACCCACTTGTGCTTCATCCCTGGGCTGGCTGAGAGGTGAGGGCTCACCTGGCCTGTGAGGTGGCAATGATGAAGGCAGCAAGAGCTGGGGAGAACTGGGTGCCAGTGGGAGCAGTGTCCAAGCCCTAGTCCAGGAAGGAGGAGTCTGCTCCTGTGGAGAGGGAGCTGGAGAATACAGTGTGAGGAATGCAGATCACATTTGCTTGACTGGTTTCCATTTCTGACCACAGGAGAACACATGAACTGCAGTCATTTCTGCTTCCTTTTCCATTTTCTTTGGAGTCCTCTGACATCCTGGACCATAGCAAGGTAATTCAGAAATGTATGAATCTAACATTTACATACCAGCATATGTGTTCCGGCTCGTATATTTGTCAAAGGCAAGGAGTACATGGAATTCATCTGGAAATCAAATCAGCTCTATTTGTTTGTCGGAATGCTGTTTTGATCATTGACACTGGGTCAGCCGCAATGTAATTCACAAGGATGTAATCCACTAGGCACTTTAGAGAGAACAAAGCTGAGAGACTAACACTCTAAATCAACGTAGATGGTATTTCTATTACTATGTGCTTTCGCCCTTTTTTGTTAAGTAGCTGAGTGAGTCAATGTTTAATCTTGCCTTCTGCATGCCGCAACAGAATTTTCTTTCTTACTCAATTGCCTGAATTGCTGGAATGGAAATTAAAATAAAATGTACAAGCCGACACAGAAGAAACACACACAAAAAGGACAACTTCTTTGCCATGTTCCTGAATTTGGCCAATGCAACCTGACAATGTCAAAGCTGAAAGAATATTTAATCAATGTGAGTATTTAAGGGGAGAAAGAGAGAGAGAGCTTGAGCTGCCAATTTCAACTAATCACAGATGTATTATGTTGAAATCCACAGTAGAGAAATTACCTGTGCAAAGCAACTTCTGAAGTGACTGACAAGGAAGGAGAACGCTGCAAGCGCAGAGTGCCACTTAGGCTATTAATAGAAATGTCATGGACAAAGGGAAAAAGATAACAATAGATGCTGACATTGCATAACATGAGCCATGAATCAATTTGCCCTTACACTCGCATCTTTGAAAGGACACCCATCTGATCCTATGATTAACTATGCCACAATCTGCATGTGAAACAAAACGGGGGACATTTCAATTTCATCTCTTTTGGAACTTCTAATAAGATGCATAACAAATAATCAAGTGTAATCTCCTTCATGTTGTGCCCAGTGTGTCCATTTAGGTAGTTGTGCTTTGTTTGCTTTTTTTTTTCTTTTTAAATAAACAAACAAAATGTCATAAATTAGGAGGCCATTTTAGATAGTGTACCACATCTGTATCCATTCCTTTCAGCGATGCATATCCACTGTTACCCTCACAACTACATTGGAGAGGGTCAAATTTACCTCATGAGAACTGAGAATTTTCTTATTAAATAAGAAAAGGTTTCACTTCCCCCAAGGTTTCGTAAGTATACTTGCTTTTTATGCATGCAGAACCATGAGCGAGACAGATGTTGAACAAAGAAAGGAAAGGATGGAGGAGATATTAATTAGTGTTTCTGTTAGCAGACTCTCAATCTCTCTTCCCCCTGCCTTTTCCTTCCTCTACTTTTTAAAAAATGTTTTGCTGCATTAGCGGTGGCAGAACTGCCAGTCTCTACCCTCCTCGGATAAAAAGTGGGTGGTGCTGTGGGTTAAACCACAGAGCCTAGGGCTTGCCGATCAGAAGGTCGGCAGTTCAAATCCCCATGACGGGGTGAGCTCCCGTTGCTTGGTCTCTGCTCTTGCCAACCTAGCAGTTTGAAAGCATGAAGTGCAAGTAGATAAATAGGTACCGCTCCGGCGGGAAGGTAAACAGTGTTTCCGTGCACTGCTCTGGTTCGCCAGAAGTGGCTTAGTCATGCTGGCCACATGACCCAGAAGCTGTACGCCAGCTCCCTCGGCCAATAAAGCGAGATGAGCGCCGCAACTCCGGAGTCATCCACGACTGGACCTAACAGTCAGGGGTCCCTTTACCTTTACTTTTTTACCCTCCTCGGAGGAGCATTGCATTGTACCAGAGTGAGACCTTGTGGGCAAGGCAGCCCATGAGAATGCTTGTGCTGTTGCCATTTTGCAGTAGCAGTTAGAAATTATGTTTCTCCCTCACCAATAATTTTATTGGTTTTCATGTAAATACAAGAATGACATATAACTACAGTGACCCATCCAGTGGTACATTCTCATTAAGCTTCATATGTAGTACACAGTACACAAGCAATATGTTTATTTATGCGTTGTCAGTTCAAGTATCCTCTCCACAGAGATTCTTGTGGTGTTGTTGGAATAAAAGTATTTTCTTTTCTTTTTTTATATAAAATTTTTATTGGTTTTTCACATTTTATAAAGACATAACACACACAGAAAAGACAAAGACAAAAACATGCATAATTTCAAGAATCTTACTTTTTTAACCTTGTTCCTTGACTTCCCCCCACCCCCCTTCATGCATCCCCATTTCCATAATTATGTCAGCAAGTTATTATTTCCCTCTTTACCATCTTAATATAACATCTTTTATAAAAAATTTGATTCTTTCCTAAGTTGGACTCAAATTCCCTTCCATCGATTTCCCAGTTTGTATTAGATAAAGATCATGTTAACTAAATCCAAAAGTCATGAGTGTTTTTAAAGTTCTGTTTTCCCCCTCCCTCCCATCCCCAGTTTCCGTCCCTTCCCAAATACACGTCCATAGTAACAGTTCTTAGCCTGGATTCCTCACATCCGAGGCTTTCAAATCTCTTTCAGTCCCTCTCCGCCGGTCTTGTTGGTAATCCTTTATGTTGGTCATCAAATCTCTAAGGAGTTCTGTCCCAATCAAATCAAATTTTCTTCCCACAAGAGTACTTAAAAACAATTGCTGCAAAGATTCCACGAACCCTTCATCTTCAAAGTGGAGGCCCCAGTTATATTTCTTCTTTATTTTAAATTCCTGTATTCCAAGTACTCCAGGGACCTCCTCCTTCATCTTTTGCATCTTTCGCAGATTTGTAATCCATATGATCCAAAGGTCTTCTTGCTTATACTCCACCAATGTAGCCTTCTGGTTGGTGTTTTCCATCTGTACTTCCTCCTCTTCTTGTTTAGTCTCCTTCAATTCTTGAGATATCTCTTCCAGTTCAGCTGTGGATTCTTTCTCATTCAAGTCCTCAGTACATTCAGCAGAGCTGTTTATTCCAGAAGTCAAGGTCGTGAGTTGTTTATTCATAGACAGACTCTGCTCTTGTAAAATTCCCACAAGATAGAACATTCTTTCTATCTCAGCTAGTAACTTTCCGTCCACAGCCATTGTAATGTCTCAGAATTCCCCCTAGAGGGAATCTGGTTACTTAGTAATCTTTTTCCAACAGTCCTCTGCCTCGTTAGTTTCTTTGTTTCCAGCAACTTTAATTCAATTGTAACAATTAGTTCCCTCCGGAGTTCGGAGGGAATCCGCCATTAGCTGTTCGCGCCAACCCGGAAGTCCGGAATAAAAGTATTTTCTGTCTCATTTATAAAGGAAAAGATTGGAAGCCAAGTCTCGCCAAAAGTGTCTGCCTTTGAAGTGCCTTTAATTACCTTTCTGTGGTGAGTAAGGTATTTCAGATATTATTTACACAGATGTCAATGGGGATTTCTATACGTTGTTTCCAGTCTTGGGTTATTGTTAGTTGAGCTGCTGATAATAAGGGGGGGGGGGGAATCTAAGTCTCTGCATTTAAGGTTATTGTTTCAATTTGAGTCTGATGATCACTAGGCAAGAGCCGAATTGGGTGGAAGAGTTTGCTGCATAATTTTGGAAATAGTGTGAAACACCATTAGAGGAGTATACCATTGTGCAACTCCACCATACATAAAAAAATATAAGCCTATCTGCCCGTAACCTTCCCAGCATAGGAAACTATGTTTCAAAATGGTTAAAAAATTAAAGTTGGTTTTAAGGGATGATGTGAATTGTAGTCCTAAAACAGCTGGAGACCCAAGTTTGCAAAACATGGGCTTAGAACAAGGTGAGGAGAACCCTATGCTCTCCAGATGTTGCAGAGCTAGAGCTCCCATCATCTCTGGCCATTGGTCATACTTGTTGGGGTTGATGGGAGTTGCAGTTCATCAACATCTGGAGGGTCAAGGTTTTCCCACACCTGGTTTAGGTGGGGCAGGGCTATCACATGACATCCACAGCTCTGTCCTGGAGTGCCTCAAGACTTGCTCACTTCCTCTAGCGACTGCCAACTCAGCTGCCATCCTTTCCCTAATGTTAAGACTCTGTGCATTAAATGAGAGTGCAGCCAGGATGTGCCTCCAGAACATTCCCAGACTTCCCATGACTTCCACAGCAAACAAGTCAACGTAATAATCTGAAAGCAGACCATTTAAAGGCAGTATTTTATGCTACTAAAACAGTCATGGGGTACAAATTATACCTGAATTTGTTTTTTCTTTTACTCTTCAACATCAAAGGAGATGTTGCTATCGTCTCTGAGATGACATATTCTAACCTGACAGCAAAATTGTTCTTTTAGTAGCGAAATCACTAATGTGAAGGGAAAGTGAAAAGCATTCTTTTTGAAAAGCAGTTTGCTGAAACTTTTAAGAATCTGATGTTCTTTTGTTAACAACTGACCACCTGAAACCACCTTACTTCCAGAATAGAGATATGCCATTTGACGAAATCATCTGTACATCATCTCAAAATTATGTTTCAATAATCTGCCAATTCGCCCTATCTAGTTTGGCTCCAACACTACCTCAGGGAAAAGTTGGGAGATAAAATTAAAAAGCAGTGTTCAGTGTCTTATGGGATTCAGATTTTAAATTATTAGATAACAAAAAGAAATTACTTTTGAAAGAGCAATTTTTGTGGGTTGCTCGGATCTTGACAGCAGTACATAAAAAAAAAAAAAAAACCACACACAGTTGTGGTTTACCACAATAAATTCCCTTCGAACCTCAGAGGCATATCACAAATATAGCTTTAATTATGTCCACTGTCTGATAGAGTCTTGATAAGGTTTTTTGCAGTATCAAAAAGAGAAAGAGGAAAGAACAGTTCCTCACACAACATAGGCAGAACAGTAGTTATTGAAATTTTCAACCTATAGGGGAGTCTAGCATACGTCTGATTTATTTCAACTGCTTTTATCCATCAGTGATACATGGTTCATGGGGAAAATTTCATCCTACTCATTTGATATCTGATTTCATTGAAACACCAAAGTATTGTGTATAATAACAGCAGAATAGATAACTTCTGTTGCTTGGTAACATCACATAAAAGCTAAGTTGATGGCATAAAAAGTCAGAACACTGTTGACTGATAATAATGTATTTCCAAATATATTTGGAGTGTATGTGTTTTTCTCTGTATAGAAAACATATGTTCTTATTATGCTGCTTCAGAAAGCACTTTAACTCCAGCATTCGACAGAAAAAACACTGAAAACCATAGAGGACAAGAACTTGCGGGTAGAGTCTAAATATATATGCAAACATCATTGTTCACTTGCTTCTTCCTCTCCCACCCCCACCCCCACCATAAAACACATCGCTGTCTGGAAAACTGTATTGTAACATTAATTCCCAATCTACCTTTTGTCCCTTGTAAAAAAAAGAAAGTATAGCTCTCCTGGACATCAACCAACTTAACCAACCCTCTAGCCTTGCTCTGCCATTTCTGGTCCAGTTATAAGATTTTACTTCTTGAAGCAAATGACACATTGTGTCCATTTCTTATTTATTTATGAAAGTATTTATATGCCACCCTCTCACAAAATATCAGGTGAGTGTAGAACTACACACAGACACATATATATGCAGTGGTACCTCGGGTTACATACTCTTCAGGTTACAGACTCCGGTAACCCAGATATAGTACCTTGGGTTAAGAACTTTGCTTCAGGGTGAGAACAGAAATCGCACAGCGGCAGCGCAGCAGCAATGGGAGGCCCCATTAGCTAAAGTGGTGCTTCAGGTTAAGAACAGTTTCAGGTTAAGAACAGACCTCCAGAACGAATTACGTTCTTAACCTGAGGTACCACTGAATAGTAAAGGGGAAAAGGACCCCTGGATGGCTAAGTCCAGTCAAAGGCAACTATGGGGTTGCGGTGCTCATCTCACTTTCAGGCCGAGGGAGCCACCGTTTGTCCACAGACAGCTTTCCGGGTCATGCGGCCAACAGGAATAAACCACTTCTGGCACAACGGGACACCGCGACGGAAACCAGAGCGCGAGGAAATGCCATTTGCCTTCCCACCGCAGCAGTACCTATTTATCTACTTGCACTGGTGTGCTAGGTTGGCAGGAGCTGGGACAGAGCAACGGGAGCTCACCCCATCATGGGGATTCGAACTGCTGACCTTCTGAATGGCAAACCCAAGAGGCTTAGTGGTTTAGACCACAGGTAATGGGGCCCTGTCCATGACAATGGACAGCTGGACATATAAAGGGCCCCATTACCTTCAGTAGCTTAGGGCCTCATTAAACCTAAATCCGGCCCTGTGTGCACATTACATATTGCCACCCGGAAAAATCCCACCTATTATATATTATGTTATGTTATGTTACGTTTATAATATGATATGATATGATATTATAATGTTGCATTACTCATATAAATGACTCAAGGTGACTTACAGACACAGTAAAAATACTAAAGCCAATTATAAGAATCACAATAAATAAAAAACTAAACACACACACATCCCCCATACATCTTGTATAAATAAAATACAAGTCTTCATAGATCTAGTCCCCTTAAAAGAGGCCACAGATACAGCCCTATGGAATGCCCTCCCATCAGATGCCAAACAGATAAACAACTATTTGAACTCCAGAGGACATCTGAAGGCATCAAGGAAGTTTTAAATGGGTGTTACTTCGTTGTGTTTTTAATATTTTGTTGGGAGCCACCCAAAGAGGTTGGGGCATCCCAGCCAGATGGGCGGCATATATGTAATGAAATTGTTGTTGTTGTTGCTGCTACTACTACTACTATTTTTTTTAATAAAAAAACCCACTTCCAATTATGGGCCAAAAGCCTGGATAAGAAAGGAAAGTTTTTGCTTAGCACCGAAAAAGTTTTGCTTCGGGCGCAAACTGGGTGGAAAACCAGCAGAATTCCTAATCTGTCTCAATTGCTGAACATCAGGTGCAGACACTCTAGATCTCAACTCAAGTGGATAGGAAACCTGGAGAGAGGGATGGCATTTTTATAAACCACAACAAACCTCAACCCACCCACCTGTCAATTCTGCTCTGGTGCTGCACCAAGTACCCAGGTGGGAATGGTTGGCTGTGGCCAACTCCACCCTTCTTAGCCACATAGGTCTTGGGAATACAAACCAGCCCTCTATCTAGTCCAGGATATTGTTCTCACAGAGGTTCACCCAGAAGAAGCCCACAAGCAAGGTGGAAATGCAGTAGAATTATTCTTCTCATGATCCCCAGAATACTACCTCTCATCCTGAAAAAAATATAACTGCTATGAGTATTAGCCATTGGTGCCTACTAGATTATCTCTGTAGGAATCCAAGGAAATCACACACCAATGCAGGCAGATGGAATTTTCATATTTCAGTAGCTATTAGCACTATCTCTCCTTATAGAAACAGGAATGATCACATGGATATGGTAAGCAGAGATGCACCTTTCTGTCAAAGGATTATCACTTCTGTTTGAGGTCCAGCCTAGCATCTAGATAAACTTCTCTAAATATAAGAGTCCAGATTCGTGGTTAGGTGAGCAACATGACACCACTTCACTCTGCCATCTAGTAGTTTCCAGGGCATTTTATTATTTAGTTACTCCAAATTTTGGAATCCAAAAGCTTGCAGCAGCAGCAGCCTATGAAAGAGCAGAGAAAGGGTATTATAATTCACTGGCATTAATTGTCTGGAGAAGAGGTTTAAAAAACATAACCCCTTCCCCTAAGGGATAAATAGTTATTACAACGTGAAAGAACAGGATCCTAAATTATGGCCATGCAGTCACAAAAGTAACATTGAATTGCAATTTCCCTTATAAATCTCTAGTTTTCCAGGTTTATAACCTGATCATAAAATTTTGCTTGGGGCTAAACCATGTTGCACAAGCTCTGCAATTACAGGTGAAAAGGAACAAGGCTGTAATTTTTTTAAAAAGTTTGGTTTAGTTTAAGAAAAAAAGATATTTAAAAATTCCACGAGTGTGTGAAATATATATATATATATATATATATATATATATATATATATATATATATATATATATACACACACACACACGCGCACATTGCATACATAAATGAGATGGGTAAATGCTACACACTCTTTAATACACCCTTGATTTTTTTTAAAGACACAGTTTACTTAGTGAGAGGCCTTTAATAATGGTAAAAAAATTATATTGCGAAGATTCAATGGCACTATTTGGATTCTGTACAATATGGGGTTGATGCATACACTTACCTAGGTGAAAAAACCACTTTGAATGGCAGGAGAACTGGAGCTGTACATTTGTGCTGTCTTCCCTGCCCTTTTGGCAGGGAGGTCTCTTCACGCTATTCTTTCTGCCATACTTTCTGCTCTACATCTTTGTAATATTTGCTGAACTATGACAAATTCTTAAAGAAATGGGAGTGCCTGATCACCTCATCTGTCTCCTGAGAAATCTCTATGTGGGACAAGAAGATTCTACTTTCTTGGGTTCCATGATCACTGCAGATGGTGACAGCAGTCACAAAATTAAAAGACGCCTGCTTCTTGGGAGAAAAACAATGACAAACCTAGACAGCATCTTAAAAAGCAGAGACATCACCTTCCCGACAAAGGTCTGTATAGTTAAAGCCATGGTTTTTCCAGTGGTGATGTATGGAAGTGAGAGCTGGGCCATAAAGAAGGCTGATCGCCTTTTGATCCTTTTGAATTATGGTGCTGGAGGAGACTCATGAGAGTCCCATGGACTGCAAGAAGATGAAACCTATCCATTCTGAAGGAAATCAGCCCTGAGTGCTCACTGGAAGGACAGATCCTGAAGCTAAGACTCCAATACTTTGGCCACTTCATGAGAAGAGAAGGATCCCTGGAAAAGACCCTGCTGTTGGGGAAAATTGAGGGCACAAGGAGAAGGGGACGACAGAGGACGAGATGGTTGGACAATGTTCTCGAAGCTACCAACATGTGTCTGACCAAACTGCAGGAGGAAGACAGAAGTGCCTGGTGTGCTCTGGTCCATGGGGTCATGAAGAGTCGGACACGACTAAATGACTAAACAACAGCAATATTTGCTGAGATAACCACAGAGAAATGATGCACGGGATGGTTACTTGCTCTGTCTTCCTTCTTTTATCCTACCCTTTGGGCACCTTGGCTGGTACCCAAAACCTCAGTCCTGCCTACAGTGGTACACTGGAACAGGTACCCAGGAGACCACAGGCTGCAATAATGAAGAGTCCAGCAGGACTCTTGTTAATGGGTACCCTACTAGGGTGTGTGCCATTAGCAGATGCTCAGCCATGCTGACCCCTGGTGCTAGCTGTGTCCCAGCTGTCCTCTGGGAACCTGCCGAACAAGTGCCTATCTGCTTCCAATATGTTGTCTTGAATTATTTGAAATAAAGGCACTATTACAAAGGCAGCACAAGTCTCCAATGCTCTCTCATCCAAAGGAAACTAGCACAATGCCATGCACAGCAATTGTGCTGCACTGCCCCGAGAATGTCTCATGACCTAGGGGAGTGGGGCGCATGTAAAATAGGTCTTGGGAAACAGATCATGTCGCCTATGAGCTGGTGTGATTGAGCCAAGAGGGAGCAAATAAAGGCAGCCGCGTAATCAATCAGAACATCCTAACACAGAAAGCTGGAAATCACAGCAGTGATTTGCAGGGAGAAATAAAGCAACGGTGAAAGTCAGAGCCTTAATTGATCAGCCACTAAAGGAGAATCACCTGCAGAGCACGCAGTCAGGGGGTGCTGATAAAGTCTATCACCAGGACAAACTGTTGACAGTCCATGGCTGAGAATTAGGAGGCTTTAGCTGTCCAGAAACCCAGCAATGAGAGAGGAAAAAGTTGGAGGAACAGTTCCGGGAATAGGAAGGAGCAAATTTTCCTGGGGAGAAGTGGTGGGATAAGAAGAAGTGTCCGCCTTCCACTGGATTGCATTAAAGGTGGGTCTCAGGTCTGAAACTGTTGAAATCTGCTGCCCTAGAAGGTTGAGTTGGTGAGTAATGAAAATTCAGCCAATGTGCATTAAATTAACCCAGTACTTTGAGAAGAAACATTTCAGTGAACACTTACCATTGTTCCCTGCATTAATTTATGGACTGCTTCACTAATTTAACCCAAGCAAACAAGGATTGCTTGGGGTGTGGCTAACAGCTTGGGAAAGAAGGATGAATGGGAAACCTAGCTTTGTCTGGTTGCCTAGGCAATACAGTGTGACTCTGTTCCCTGTAGCTGCTCCTGTCTGCAGGAGACCAAGGAGACAAGTTTGCAAATTGCAATGCACTCCAAGGAAGCCAGGTTGGCAAACAAATGACTGCAGAGATTTGGAATTGCCACGTTTATTTGGAAGCAATACAAGTGCATTTGATCCTAAGTAAACACAGTTTGTATTGTGGCTCATGATGCATTTTTTATTTTATTTTTTAAAGGAAAAGAAACAGATGTGTTCAAAGGGTTAGGCCAGTCCCTTAGTTGAACACACATAGGAGTAAATGTTTCCATGCACTTTGCAGCAGGATAGCATTTTAATCAATAAAATTATTAAAGGCAGAGTAAGTCAAATTCCCAATCCAGTACAGGAGGCTTGGCTAGACAGAGAATTGGATGAGGCAGAGATATCTCTGTTTAGCCCTGTCTGGCACTGCCAGCGGGAGATCCCTGCCAGCAAGAAACACCTCAATGGTGGTAACCAGCAGAAAACCTTAAAATGGGGTGTTTAGGACTTCCGGTCGGCGCCAGCGCTAATGGCGGTCCTTTTTCCGAGCTCCGGAAAAGGACTGCCCTGCGAGTTCGGGTCTGTCCCGCTACGGCAAGCGGGGGACCCCTAAAATCACAGGCGCGGAAGTCTGTGAACGAGGAGATTCGGTGGGCACCAAAAGCGCTCCCCCTTTACCGCAGAAAGAGCCTTTTTAAAGGCTCCGGAACGACATCGGGGGAGCGCGGTGCTGAGAATCGCTACCCAGCCCACAGGGTGAAGCCGCGTCGCCATTAGTGGAGAGCGCCGATTCCTTCCTGTAAATTTCGGACAGAAAAAACCCGTGAGTAAAACGGAATCTTTATTTGGAATTAAAACCTGGAAATTTGGCTGAAAACGGGGAGGTGAAAATTAAGGAAGTCTGCCTTCCCCCGACTGCATGAAAGTGAAAGCAACGGAACTTAAAAGCTGCATCCGTCAAAGACTTTGCTTTTGTTTAATTAAACCTGACATTTGGACTTTAGATCTCCCCTCTAGCTAGCAGGGCAGAGGGGAGGCAAGAGAGACTTTGGCAACTGCATGATTTATTTAAAAGAAAAATTCTCTGCTGCCTCTGCTGTCTCAAGAACATGAAACGGTCTGCCTTATAGGACAATAGGACACTGAACTGACTTCTCCCTGTGAAAGTTACATTGTGACATAAAGTTTTTGTATTGCCTGGCTACAGTATATCAGAGCAGGCTGAGACAGTATCTACTGGGAAATTGTGGTAACTTGCAGTTACAAGCCTCCAGCTATACTTGCTTTAATTTCTCTCTTTCTCCTTTTCCTACGTATTTGGATATTCTCTTTGCCTTTGTATTTGGACATTTTGATTTGCTCCCCCTAGAGGGTAAAGTAAAGGTCGGCACAGCTTAAGACAGTGGAACTTTCCATTGGGAAACAGCTCCCGTGAGAAACGACCTTGACATGAGTGGCTCACAAGAAGAGATAGTTACAAGAGCCAAGACCAAACAACAACAACAGCACCAGCAGCAGCAACAGCAACTAAAGAAAAGAGGCTCGATCACAGGCGTAACCTCTGGACCTACAGGAACAACAGGACAAGAAAAAGTGACAGCTGTCTCCATGGATGCCGTGACACAAGCCTTACTTAAGATAAACCAATCCCTGGAGTCTCTGACAAAACAGACTTCAGAAAATACACAAAAACTAACAGAAATATCAGCAAGATTAGATCAGAACACAGAATCTATAAACAAATTGGTTGAGGAAAATTCTGCTACACGTAAAATTGCTGAAGAAGCTAGAGCTATCGCTGGAGAGACCCAAGAGAATTTAGAACCGATTGCCAAAAAGGTTCATGAGCACGACGCAACTTTGGCTTTGTGGGAACTACAGAGAAAAGAGAGAAATCTGAAATTGAGATTGATTCCAGAGAACGAAAGTGACAACCTCGCGGAGTTTTTAACACAAGAGTTTGCTGATTGTTGGGATCTGGAGGAAGACGAATTTAAAATTACAACAGCCTTTAGACTGGGCAAAAAGCAGAACAGAAAGACCCCGAGAGACTGTCTGATTATACTTAGATCTAAGGAAGAAAGAGACAAAATACTAGGACTACACTTTGAAAAGGCCTTGCAAATTGGAAACTCAGCTGTACGGATTTTTAAAGACATCCCAAAATATATCTTGGATTTGAGAAACTTTTATAAGGACTTGGCTCTTCTGTTAAAGAAAAACTCCATCCGCTTCAGGTGGGAATTCCCACAGGGACTGTCCTTTGATTACAAGGGAAAGAAGGTGAAAATAAAGACTATTCAAGACAAAGAGAAATTTTTGGAAAGAAATCAAGAGGACCTGCAGAAGGGGACTGTGGACCCAATTGCAGAACAGAGGAGAGCAATAGACATTCTGAATCTATCGTTTGGACATATTCCACCACCATCAGAGGAAGAGCAACAACTTGGAGCTGTTGAAGGAGTGTCAGAAAAATAACAAGATGGCTCTGCAATTCCTTAGTTGGAATTGCAATGGGCTCAATGGGCCTTTGAAGAGACGACAAGTTTTTCACATTTTGAACAGAGAACAATTGGATTTGATATGTCTACAAGAAACCCACATAACCAGAGCTCACAGGAGATTACTTATAAACAAAAGACTAGGACAAGAATTTATCTCATCAGACAAAGTTAAAAAAAGAGGAGTTGTGATATATGTAAAAGAGAAATGGGCCCCAAAAATGATGTTTAAAGATGAACAAGGGAGATATTTGGCAGTGGAGATACAAGTACAAGGAGAAAATTTTTTGATTGTTGGAATCTATGCACCAAATGAAGGCAAATCTGACTTCTTCAACAGACTTCATGAAACTCTGACGGACTATTTGGATTACAATATGATAATTATGGGAGACATGAACGGTGTGGTCTCCACTAACATGGACAAGGCACAAAGACTAACAGTTACCAAGGAAGGGAGACTCCCTAAGACCTTTTTTGAAATGACGGAAAACATGGACTTGATTGATATATGGAGAACAAGGAACCCTCTGGAGAGAGAGGGAACCTTTTTCTCCCAAGCAATGATGACCTGGACCAGAATCGACCAAATTTGGATTACTAGTGGCATGGCTCCAAAGATTAAGAAGGTAGAAATCTGCCCAAAAACTTGCTCCGACCATAACGCTGTGAAGATGGAAATGAAACTTACAACAACTGGTCAATTTAGATGGAGAATGAATGACACCCTCTTTCGAGATAAGGAGATCCTTATGAAGGCCCAAAAAACTTTAAAAGACTACTTTGAAATAAATTTGAGGGCTGATGTGGAAAAAAGAGTGATCTGGGATGCAAGCAAAGCTGTGATGCGAGGTTTCTTGATTCAACAAAACTCAATAAAGAGGAAAAAACAAAATGAGAAAAAAGAAAAGATTTTGGAAAAGATAAAGGAAGGAGAGAGAAAATTAAGAGTAAAACCAAAGTCCCAGGAGATTTTAAGAGAGATTAAGTTATATCAAACACAATATATGGAATTGATGAACCAAGAGATTGAATGGAAGATAAAGCAAATGAAACAAAAGACATTTGAATCGGCAAATAAATGTGGCAAACTTCTGGCATGGCAATTGAAGAAAAGGCAGAAACTAAATACAGTTACAAGCCTAGAAGTGGATGGAAAGAATATATCTAAACCTAATGAAATCAGAAATTGCTTCCTGAGCTATTTTAAAAAACTTTATACTCAAGGCCCGCAAAATGAAGAAGATATAGACAAATTCCTTGATAAATATGGACTACAAAAAATCTCTCATCAAAGTAAGATGGATCTGAACCAGAGAATAACAGAACAAGAGATAGAGGCTGCCATTCAGAATATGCAATTGGGCAAATCTCCAGGACCAGATGGACTGACTTCCAGATACTACAAATCGTTGAAGGAATGGTTGATTCAACCATTAAAAGAAGTCTGTAACGAGATCCTAGAGGGAAAAAAGGCACCTGAATCGTGGAAAGAAGCATTTATTTCACTCATACCAAAGACAGAGACTGAAAAGACTCAACTGAAGAACTACCGCCCAATATCACTACTTAATGTGGATTACAAAATTTTTGCAGACATTTTGGCAAAAAGATTTTAAAAAGTGTTGATGGAGAAGATTCATAAGGACCAAGCAGGCTTTCTCCCAAAAAGACACCTAGCAGACAATGTAAGGAATATAATAGACATTTTGGAAAAGCTAGAGGTGAATATAAATACTAAAGCAGTACTGATTTTTGTGGACGCGGAGAAAGCCTTTGACAATATTTCTTGGAGCTTTATGACAAAGAATCTTCATGGGATGGGGGTAGGCCAAGGCTTTGAGAATGGTATAGCGGCAATATACTCTGAACAAAAAGCTAAATTGATTGTAAATAATGTAATAACCGAGGAACTTAAGATAGAAAAAGGAACACGACAGGGGTGCCCAATTTCCCCATTGCTCTTTATTTCAGTTCTGGAGGTGTTGCTGAATATGATTAGAAATGACCAGCAGGTTAAAGGAGTGCAGGTCGGAGTTAAACATTATAAGTTAAGAGCATTTGCAGATGACCTAGTATTAACTTTGCAAGAGCCAAACACTAGTACGAAAAAGGTCCTGGAAATAATCCAACAGTTTGGCCAGGTAGCTGGATTTAAGTTGAATAAACAAAAAACCAAAGTATTAGGAAAAAATTTAACAGATATGGAAAAGGAGAAATTCCAAGAGGAGACAGGGTTGACGGTGGTCAAGAAGGTGAAATACCTAGGGGTTTATTTGACATCTAAAAATGTGAATTTGTATAAGGATAATTATGATAAATGTTGGTCAGAAATCAAAAAAGATCTAGAAATATGGTCAAATTTGAAATTGTCAATGTTAGGCCGAATTGCAGTGATTAAAATGAATGTATTGCCTAGAATGTTATTTTTGTTTCAGACCTTGCAGATTCTTGACAAGATGGAATGTTTTAAGAGGTGGCAGAAAGATATCTCGAAATTTGTCTGGCAGGGCAAAAAGCCCAGAATTAAATTCAAAATATTGACAGACGCTAAAGAAAGAGGGGGTTTTGCCCTGCCGGACTTAAAATTGTACTATGAGGCAGCAGCTTTTTGCTGGCTGAAAGAGTGGATGCTCCTCGAGAACACAGACATTTTGGATCTGGAAGGTTTCAATAATGCTTTTGGTTGGCATGCATATTTATGGTATGACAAAATCAAGCTGCATAGTGCATTTAAAAATCACATTGTTAGAAAAGCATTGTTCAATGTTTGGATAAGATATAAAGATCTGTTGGAAAACAAAACCCCCAGATGGGTGTCACCAGTGGAGGCTAAGGCAGTGAAGAAACTCAATATGGAGGTCGGATGGCCGAAGTATTGGGAAATTTTGGAACAGGAGGGAGATAAACTGAAATTACAAAGTCATGAGAAAATGAAACATAAAGTACAAAATTGGTTTCAATATCATCAAATAAGGGAGTTTTTCAAACAGGATAGGAAAATTGGCTTTCAGGTGGGAAAATCAAAACTAGAGACTGAACTGTTAGAACCCAATACCAAGAATTTATCAAGAATGTATAACTTGCTGCTGAAATGGAATACACAGGATGAAACAGTTAAATCGGCTATGATTAAATGGGCACAGGATGTTGGACATAACATTATGTCAGCTGACTGGGAATGGTTATGGAACACCGGTATTAAATTCACGGCATGTAATGCCTTAAAGGAAAACATTATGAAAATGGTCTATAGGTGGTACATGACCCCAGTCAAGCTGGCAAAAATTTATCATTTGCCCGATAACAAATGTTGGAAATGTAAAGAGACTGAAGGTACCTTTTATCACCTTTGGTGGACATGCCCGAAGATTAAGGCTTTCTGGGAAATGATCTATAATGAAATGAAAAAGGTACTTAAATGTACTTTCCCTAAAAAACCAGAGGCCTTTCTCTTGGGCATTGTCGGCCAATTGGTGTCAAAGAGGGATAGAGTTTTTTTTATGTATGCCACAACAGCAGCAAGAATACTCATCGCAAAGTATTGGAAGACACAAGATCTACCCACTCTGGAAGAATGGCAGATGAAAGTGATGGACTATATGGCATTGGCCGAGATGACAGGCAGAATCCGTGACCAAGGAAAAGAGACGGCGGAAGAAGAATGGAGAAAATTCAAAAGTTATCTTAAGGACTATTATAAACTTGAAGAATGTTAGAGTGTTGTGGTTTTTAGGAACAAAGGGATACAGTGATATAAGGTCAGAATACAGAGATGACTAAGATGACAGAGGTTGGAAAGCAACAATTGGGAGTTGCTATAAAATTATGGACATTGGGATGCAGAAAGGGGGGGTATGGGGGAGTCTCAGAAAAGAGGTTTATGAAAAAATGTTATGAAATTATACGTGTTTGTATGTCTTTTTAAGTGTTTGTTTGTTCTTTAAAATTCTGTAAAACCAATAAATTTTTTTTATAAAAAATAAAAAAATAAAATGGGGTGTTTAGGGGAATGGGGCACAGGCAGGGTTGGCAAATTTTCCTGCCCGCTCCCTAACTTCTGCCCTCTACCCATCAAGCCTTCCCACCAATGGCAAGGGCTTTGGATTGCACTCTACAACATGGGCAGTTTTGAGATTAGTTACAGATAGGTAGCCATGTTGGTCTGCCATAGTCAAAATAAAAAAATTCCTTCCAGTAGCACCTTAAAGACCAACCAAGTTAGTTCTTGGTATGAGCTTTCGTGTGCATGCACACTTCAGATGTGTATCTGAAGAAGTGTGCATGCACACAAAAGCTCATACCAAGAACTAACTTAGTTGGTCTTTAAGGTGCTACTGGAAGGAATTTTTTTAGTTTTGAGATTGTTGAGTTTGAGGGACTTCTGGTCCCTTTTTCCTTTTTGTATTAAAGATCAAAGTCACTCTGGTCAGGCTGAAAATCTCTGCACATCTGCAGGGTGCTTTTTGCTCAAATACTCAAAGCGGCCAACAGGTTGATGATATGGCATGGACTTGGCCTCCCTTTGTCACTGTGTGTGTGTTGGTCCCATTGTTCTAGGTGCATTTTGTGACAGGGAATTTAATTAGCGAGAGCAGTTTCTGAGCTCTGGGTGCAGTACTGCGCCTAAGATTTCAGATTAAATCTGCAGAGTGGAAGGAAAGGAGGACCTTTTTCTGCCTCCACATTTCCAGCTACTCTCTGAAGACTGGAGAAGATACCCTCTTAAGAATATTAGAGGGGTGGCCAGGAGAAGGACTAGACCATGTGAAAAATGAACATAATACTTTAGCTGCAGTCCATTCATTTTCAGTTTTGTATTCTTGTTATTAAAAGAAGTGTGCCTAGACATTCCAATGTTGCACCCATAACCTAGGTTTAAGGTGCCATTTAGCTCCTACCTTTCGTATCTCAGCTTCGAACACTGAGCTTCACCATCTCTCAACCCATAACAAGTTTACTCTTGAACAGAGATGAGGAACCTGTGCCATCAGATGTTGTTGTACTACAGTTCTTATCATCCCTGACTGTTGACCACAGCCGCTCCAGCTGATGGCAGTTGGAGCCCAGTAACAACTTGGAGAGTCACTGGTTCCCCATTCCCGCTCTAGAAGCACAGCCTAGTGCAGGCATCCCCAAACTCGACCCTCCAGGTGTTTTGGGACTACAACTCCCATCATCCCTAGCTAACAGGACCAGTGGTCAGGGATGATGGGAATTGTTGTCCCAAAACATCTGGAGGGCTGAGTTTAGGGATGCCTGGCCTAGTGACTTCAACTAAAGAGCTTTAGACCTAGTGGCTCATAGAAGGCTTATGTGTGGTTGAACATTAGCTTGGGGGAGGAAGAAGGATAATATTTGTCATAGGCCTAAGCCACATGGTAGGTCACTCTTCTGTTTTTAAGCCTTTCTGCCTGGTTAATGGGGTTATATAGTCACTTTGTACCCAAGGGTGATATGGCAAAGCTACTCTTAACTCCCTCTTTCAGTGCCACTCTTTCATTTTTTCAGACAGTGCCTGTCTGATGACTGCATATGTCTTTGTTTTTGTGTACACTTAGTAAATTATGAATGTCATTTATGAAACACAAATTCCTTCAGCATTACTGGAAGTGTACTGGTAGGCATCTATCTGAGACATGGCGGCCCTTGCCAAGTTAGGTAACATTTCCTAATTATGAAGAACAGAGGGACAGCAACATTGGAGATTGTTCTTATTCTTAATTAATTGAATTTGTACTGTACTGCCCTTCATCCATAGATCTCAGCGTAGTTCACAGCATAAAATTACAAGATAAATAAACAAAGTACATAACAAAAACAAAATAAAACGATAACCCTGCCTCCCCCCACCCCGTCACACAAACACATCAAAAAGGATATATTAGTCAACCAAAGGCCTGGTTGAAGAGGAATGTTTTGCCTGGCACCTAAAGGTGTATAATGAAGGTGCCAGGCAAGCCTCCATGGGGAGAGCATTCCACAAATGGGGAGCCACTGCAGAAAAGGCCTGTTTGTGTGTTGCCACCCTCCAGATCTCTGGATTCTCACAATTCTCTCTAGTCAAGTAGGAAACAACTGAACCAATAACTTTTTGCAAGCTACACTTTACCTTGAATGTAAGTGATTCAAAGCAACAGACACACACACCTCCCCCATGAGTGACCAAAACATTTGTCTTTGTGGCACTGGGGGGGGGGATGGTAGCCATTTATTGTGTGTGTAGTATGACAAGTTTTAAAACTTCTAAGGAAGTTGCAAGTTCCCGGCAACAGCTGTTAAGTCACCGCTTTAATTGCTTAATGTGCGCTTACTCGAGTTTATCCTCACCTCATTTTTGTTTTTTTGTTTTTTAAAGATATTTATTGAATTTTCACAAATTATAAAGTCGAACACAATACAAACACACACACACACACAAACAAACAAGTATAATTTCAAATCCTTATTCTCTTAAAACTTACTTCACCAACCACCTCATACCTCCCCTTTCTGCATTCCAATTTCAAATATTTAGTTCAGCAAATCCTCACCCTTAATTTAATCTAATTGTAATCCTTTCTTTTCCTTTAACCTAATCTTTAAAGCTGTAATTCGCTTACTTCTATAGCCGCAACATTTTAACACTCATTAATTTTACAATGTCTCTTAAGAAAGATCTTAAATTTCTTCCAATCTTCTTCTGCCATCTCTTTTCCCTGATCTCGGATTCTGCCAGTCATTTCAGCCAGTCCCATGTAGTCTATCACCTTCATCTGCCATTCTTCCAGAGTGGGTAGATCTTGTGTCTTCCAATACTTTGCGATGAGTATTCTTGCTGCTGTTGTAGCATACATAAAAAAGTTCTATCTTTCTTTGACACCAATTGGCCGACAATGCCCAAGAGAAAGGCTTCTGGTTTCTTAAGAAAAGTACATTTAAGTACCTTTTTCATTTCATTATATATCATTTCCCAGAAAGCCTTAATCTTTGGGCACGTCCACCAAAGATGAAAGAAAGTACCTTCAGTTTCTTTACATTTCCAACATTTATTATCAGACAAGTGGTAAATTTTTGCAAGCTTGACTGGAGTCATGTACCACCTATAAATCATTTTCATAATATTTTCCTTTAAGGCATTACATGCCGTAAATTTCATACCGGTGGTCCACAACTGTTCCCAGTCAGCAAACATAATGTTATGACCAATATCTTGTGCCCACTTTATCATTGCTGATTTTACTGTTTCATCTTGTGTATTCCATTTCATTTTTTTTTAAATCATATTTATTAAAGTTTCCAAAACAAAAAAAAAAAAAATAGAAATACAAAGAAAAAAGAAAGATAAAATACACTTAAAATCTTACTTTCATTGCCTACTTTCTGCGACTCCCCATCCCCCTCCCAACTGTGTTCCCCTTTCATTAATTTGGTTCTACAAGCTCTTACTCCCAAATTAAAACTTAATTTGTTTAACCCACTATTCAATTTAAATTATACAGTCATTCCACCATCCCTCATCATTAATAGAAAGAAAGTTTTTTCCCCCAAGGTCCACCCCAGTTTCCTTCCACGAATTCCCTTTTTTTAATGAACACGTCCAATCAAAATAAAGTTATATACAAGAATATATAAAAAGATATAGAAGATAAAGGATATAAAAATATAAAAATAGTTGCACAGCCTTTGGATTCCAAATCTCCCCCCCCTTCCCCGGTTTGGATTCCCCATATCCATCATTCTATCTATTGTCAGCCTGGAGATCTCAAGTCCATAACCAGTTTTTTCCCCAGTTCCACCTTGCCGGTTTTTTTATATAATTTTTTTTTTTTAATGATGTTTAACTTCAAACGTCCAATCTAAAAGAGGCCCCCAGAGGGCCTTTAGTTTCCTTGGTCTTTATAACTCCTCCCTTGTTCTTTCCAAGTCGTAATCAGTCCTTTGTTCTTTTTTCTCACTTTCTCAGGTTTCTTGTCCTGTTCCGCTGCTAAAACATTCTAATTCAGAAATTTGGTACCTCTACAGAGGTTGCTGTTGTTCAGGAACAAAAACTTACGTCCAGTCCCTTCCTTTCTTCAATAGATAATTCTATTGTCTCCTTTAGTATAAACACCTCTGTAGACGAAATACTGTTTCGGTTTTGCAGCTTTCCCAGAAGATAACAAGTCCTGTACGATTCCAAGAGTATTTTTCCACTTACGACCATTCTTGTAATGTCCCGAAACCCCTCTAGGGGGATTGTAGTAACTTTGTTTCCTCTGATCCAAAAGTCAGATTGTTGTTCCTTACTTTCAACAGTTTATATCCAAATTGTAACAAATTGTAACAAAACTAACCAGCAAAGTCCTCATTGCAAAGTCCTCTTTATATTCTCCAACTTTGACAGCTACTTTGACAGCTGTCAAAGCCTCCGTCTCTCTTCACCAGGCTCTCTCCCGAATCGCCCCGGTTCCCTGGGGGGGTTACATTTTCATTCTCACCCTCCACTCTTCTCCTCCAGCACAGTTCTTATAATTTCCCATCGTGGAATTAATAATTTTTGTCAATAAGCAAAAATACGCTTCTCTCTCGACCTTGGTTACCCATTCCTTGTTTTAGAATGTTTACAATAGGGGGGGGGACTGACTTCCTTTTTGGATCTCCCCCGCTCGTGCCGAATCCGAAAAAAAATCTTTTTTTTTCTCCTTTTAAACCCGGTTTCCAAATTACTCATGGGTTGTTGTTTAAGTCCGAATTTTCAATAGAAGAAGTCAGCGCTCTCCGTCGAATGGCATGCAGCTTCGCTCGGCAGGGAAAGCAGAGGACTCATAGCACCACGCCACTCCCCGGCACCTGTTCCGAAGCCTTTAAAAAGGCTCCTTCACGAGTCGGGAGGGCGCTAACGGTGCCCGCCGAGTCACCCATGTCCACGGGCTCTGTGCCCGTGGTTTTTGAGGGTCCCCACGTCGCCGGCGCGGTAGGACCCAGCCCCTGCCGAGCAGACTCCCTCCGGAGCTCGGAGGGAGTCCGTCATTCGGCGATGGCGCCAACCCGGAAGTTGCATCTTGCGTATTCCATTTCAACAGCAAGTTGTACATTCTTGACAAGTTCTATCCTCACCTCATTTTTTATTTGTTAAGAAAGACATTGTCAAATGATACTAGTAGACTTTGTTCCTGTACAGGTTTTAGCCTGCTTTCTGTTCCCTGTGGTGTACTTCCATTTGGATTTATGCCTGTCAGTAATTTATTTCCAATTTTAGCTACAGCTTATCAGACATAATTGCTGTTTCCTTTATGCTTAACTTTTTCTGACGTAAACTCTCTTGGCTACTTACAGTGACATTACACCAAACAGCCATGGAACTTTGGTAGCTCTCGTCTTTGTTTTTCTGCAGAAATCAAGTACAGTCAACAATTTATTTCCAATTTTAGATAGTACTTACGACTGCAAATGTATCATCAAAATCTCATTCGGCTCTGGACTATACACACCTTCTGCCCACTCCTCCATCCTCTCTCTCTCTCTCTCTCTCTCTCTGTGTGTGTGTGTGTGTGAGAGAGAGAGAGAGGGAGAGAGAGAGAGAGAGAGAGAGAGAGAGAGAGAGAGAGAGAGAGAGAGAGATTTCATGGGAGTCTATTCAGATTACAGGAAGCAGTGAACAAATCAACTCCTGAAATGCCAGCAACAACACAAGTTGTATTACTCATGTCAATTTGTCCATGTAGTTCTTATCAGAATGATGTGTGAATGCTGGAATGCTGAATATAATGGGGGATAACTAATAGTAAATTGCAGAGTCACAAATGCCAATGGAGGAAATACTTCATTGCCAAGTTTTTGTGCCATTTAATTTAGCATCTGAACAAATTCAGGAGTTTTTCTCTCCTGAAAATATTGTCACATACTGTGAACGGCTGAGCCGTACAAGTTGTTGAGCATCGCAGGTGCACACATGAATTCTCCATTGGCATTATACCCAGGCCATGATTGTGTAGAGAATCCTTTGTGTGATTCAAGATACAGAAGTTATCAGCCAGGATCTAAAGAGCCTAATCTTATGTGTGTCTGCTCAAAAATCCAGCTAAATTCAGTGTGCTTACATTTCTGCATAGAATTGCAGCCTGTTACCAGGAAACACCAGCATACCTCAGTTTTGCCCTCATACTGCTCATCTTTCCTGGAAAGGTTAATTGGCAGATTATGGCTAATCAGGAGAGGATGAGTGACATGATTGCAGGACTAGTTATCACTATTTATTAAGGTCAGATTAACGTTGTCAGGCGCTCTGGTGCAGTTCCACCAAAAAACCCTGCTCCCCCAAAAGAATATATGAAATAAGGCACCAGAAACTACATCTTGAGGTATCTTAAAGACTGACAACTGTGTTATTTCATGGGGCACCAAAGCTATTCTGAGTATGTGCAGGTTCGCAACTCTCAGCAAAACACAAGCAAACCTTCATAAAAAGAAAACACCCTGAGCATATGCAGTTTCTAATTTTAAACTCACTTCTCATTGCTTTTGGTCACTTCATTACAATTTGTATATTATTTTTCTTTATCAATAAAACCTGTTTTTTCCCTGTTATGTACTGAGTTGAATAGGACCCAAAATGCAGCAGTCTGATTGGTCCTAGAACAATGCAGCAGTATGATTGGTCCGCAGGAGCTACTCAATCCAGCTCCAGGTGGAAGTGAATCCACAACCTGATTGGCCTACAGGAGAATCCCAGAATTAGCCAATCACGTGCAGCCCATTGTGTAAATAATGTATATAAAGTACATATTTTGGGGGAACTTTCATTCCTCACTACTATGAGCTGAATAAAGAGCATGAAATCCACACTCGACTCCGAGTATATTTCATCCCCCAAAACAGAAAAGCTCTGGCCTCATCTCTGTTGCTCCCTTCTGAGTACATTACCAGGGTACTCCATGACCTAGTCCTAAGCCAAAGTCCCTAACATGACCCACACTGTCTTTTGATAAAATGTGCTAGTTTCTGGGCCTTTTCTGGTAGACTGACAGCAACATGTCTTCCAGAAGAAGCCTGCAGTGGGAAGAATTTCCCCTAGTTCTAAAGTAATGCCAATAGTCATTCATGTTCATGAACATGAACATGGAGAAAAAGGTTTTAGGCATATAGCAATCCATGTCTTGAACAGGCATGGGAACAAGCTATGTTAATTAATTAGTACTCTGCAGTCAAGTGGTGCTATTATTCCCCCGCCGCCGCCTCAAACTGAACTCCTTTCCAATGCCAAAAGGAAGACCGTGTGGCGATCACACAGGGTCCCCGGACGTTAAACGGTCTATTGATCCCTGTGCCACCACTGTGATCGCTTCCCCGCTGCCACCAACCCGTTTCTCTCTGGTACACAGAGTCCAGACATTTGTTAACATTAAACCAAATACACAAGTTTATTTTATAAGCTTTAACAAGTTTATGGTTTCAGATTAATTTTTCTTGTCAGTTTCTTAATCTTAGTTACTTTACCGGCCTATACCTTCCTAATAACTTCTAACTGGTTATCCCAACTGTCTATCTGACTCTCTCTGATAGACTCTGTCTATCTGATTCTCTCACTCTCTCACATCAAACTAGCCCAACCCACATACTTATCCTCCCTCTCTCTTCTCTAACACCCGACTGACTCCTGAACAACACTAACTCTAACTCCTCCCCTTGCCAATCACTTCACCCTCATATAACCCTTTCCTTATGACCCAGCATGATGTCACCTAGGAGGGCAAACACCACAGACCACTTTTCAAGCCAAGAGCACTTCCAGATTGAATCCCACCCCAAAATAGCAGCATTCACAAAATGACAAATTCAGGTGGTGCAATTAAAGATGATTTGGAGGTCTTGGATGGTGAAGCCCAGTTCGTCGCAAATTAATAAACAGGCAACGTTGACTAAGGACTTACAAAGTTTGTGCAAACAAATCTGGATGAATGCTTTTTTTAAAAAAAAGGTAATTTGGAAGCGATTCAAGATTGTGATGGAATTGTTATATAAAGAAGCACTCAGAAATTCCACAGCACATGTCCCAGCTCTTATGTGTACCTTAGACTATACCATCTCTCTCTTGAGAACATTATAACTCCAAGTTCAAGTTTAAAAGGCAATTTTATATAAGCATACATATCATACAAATAAAAATGAATTTTGCCTAATGGATCCAAGCTGCATATTTCCTAATGTGCTTGGCCATTTTATAGTTATTTTGCAATGTAGCAACAAGAAAGCCCATTTTCCAGACAGTTTGAAATTAAGGAAAAGTTCATCAAACCTCGCTTTCGATTTCTACCTCTCTCTTTTTCTTTCGCCAATATCCCGAAATATGCCCCAAACCACTTGTATAATATAGTCCCGTGTTCCATTCAGAGGAACAGCCCATATGCTCCCTAATATTAGTAAATTAATGAGGCTACTTAAACTCAAGCAGCCTGGCAATCTATTGTCTACTTTTAAGGGAATCGTTTATCCCCCTGAATTGCATCAAAAGGCAATTTTGGCTAATTATTCAGTGAATATTGAAATGTTAGCTCTGCCCCCATGGGTACTTGCACTAAACTGTAAATGATAGTGCTTCTGAATGTAAAATAACTTGGCATGCTGTGTAACTTAGAAGGAGCCTGCCATTAAAATGATATGAAAATCTTAAACTACTGATACACTATCTCCCAAGCTATTTCCTTGCCTCATCATTTTTTAAAATTTTTATTTTACAAGATTATAAAACATGAACTACAGCTTTCATATCTGTTTTTATTTTATAACCAATATGTTGTGGTGCTCTCCGCTGAAGCGGGGATGTTGCCAGCTAAATTTCCATCTTCTCCCAGCCTTGCCCAGCAAGAGCAAATCAGCAGGCATAGAGAACAGTTGTGATATTGATAATCATGGTCTTCTCTTTAGAGGATATCTTTTGGCCTAGCATTGCAACTGTGGAATATTGAGCAGAGTTGCCAACTATTTTACCAGACCTTATTTGTTGTGCCGGGGGTGCACAGATCAGGGTAAGACAACCTGTTTTCTTGCAGATATTGGCAGACAACAGCCCATCCATCCCTATCACTGGCCATTGGCCATGCTGCATGGGACTGACACGTCCAAGAACTCTTGAAAACCCTCAGGTTCCTTACCCCAACTATGATAGTCTAACGCTGATTTCCATGCCATGAAAAGGTTCATTGGGTGACTTTTGTGGGTCACGCTTGTCTACTTGACTGAGCAGCAGGCTTTTTGTGGTCTGTTGGCAACCATTGTCGTTGCCCTATTTATTGTTTTTATTTAATAGCTTGCTTTTTCTTCAGTGGAGTACATGGTGCCCCCTCCCAGATGTTAATAGGTGAGGGTGACCCAACTACACACACACAAAAGTAGGTAACTGTGATGTTAACATATGAGAGTGCTGGAGGTGAAATAGTTAAACAGGTTACCCAATCAGAAGCCAGGGAGTGGAGTCAGAGGGACTATAATACCAGCTCTGGGAGGGGCAAAGGGAGGAGTTTGTTGGGAGTTGGGCGGTTGGTTGGAGTGGGAGTGAATTGGGATAGAGTCTGTGGGTAGGTTGAGTTAGTGTAGAGAAATAAGCTGAGTCAGGAACAGTTAGGAGTTAGGAAGACAAGTAAATATCTGAGAGGTGGTTTAGTGAGTGAGAGCAGGTAGCGGAAGTTATAGGTCTGGATAGGCACCCCATGATTGTATCTGACCAATACCGTTTATGAAACCACACGCTTGTTAAACTGCAATAAATAAACAGTACTTTATGTTCCAATTTAAAACCTGACTGGACTCAGTATTGTACCAGGTAGGGCCTGGGTGGCGGCAGCGAGAAATAAAGTGGTGGCACAGGGATCAATAGATGGTGAAACATCTGGGGACCCTGTGTGATCGCCACAGTAACCTTTATGGCCCTGTGGGAATTTGGTTTCCCCAGCCCTAGCCTGGGTCAGGAACAATTTCCCCATGTCATGTTGTATATACTCAGCATCTCATTTAAACCTTTAACTATTTGGTGTGCAAAGCCCAGCAGTGTAGATCCTGTTCACAAGCAAGTGCAGTAATCAGGTTTAATCAAGCATTTGTCCATGTGTATGCTATTCCTTGCTTGTCTAGCATCATATTTACATTAGGTCTTGGATATCATCTAGGAAAATATTTTGTAATTATAACTTCACAAAAGCCAACTTCTGATCAGATAGAACAGGGATTGGAACCTGTGGCAATCAGGGTGTTGTTGGACTACAACTCCCATCATCCTCGAAACTAGCCCTGCTGGCTGTGGCTGATAGGATTTGGAGTCCAACAACATCTGGGAGACCACAGGTCCTGCATCCCTGAGACAGAATTATTATGGGCAATTGCTGATAGAGAGGTTGTTGAGTTTTGGTACTTCTGCATGTTTATTTTAGAGACCACCACAACAGCATTTCTTTCCTCCTTCTCTGGGTTAAAATCAAACTCAAGGCACTTTACAAATAAAAATATATAAATCACAGTACAATTAAAAGGTATCCATTTTGAGACTACCCCAATTTACTTTGCCCTAGATATAGTTAGCATGGAAAACACATATGTCAGTGTGCAGATCTAATTAGACATCACAGACTGCTATCAGGGGAGAAACATATACATGTCTGAGTTCGGGAAAGAGTTTCATCCAGAAGATCATACCAAAAAATCCACACGGGACAACAATTTAGGTTGCAATTCTATTTCCACTTATTTCCTAATTATGCTGCAATCCTATTACCACATACTGGTGGATAACTTCAACTGAAGTCAACAGGGCTTATTTTGAGTAGACATGTTAGGAGTTCATAGTTAAATGTTCAGAGTGTGGAAGTAGTTTCAATCACAGTGCAGGTCTTATTCTGCATGGAATGGATTCACATAGGGAAGAAGCTACTTAAATACTTGGAATTTGGAAAGGAGGGTTGGTACAGTGATCAGGTCCGGATTGGGCTAGGATTCCATTAAGTCAGGGCAATGAAACCAGATCAGGATTCAGTGGGTCCTGGACTGGATCAGCCTCTCCCAGGCTCCACTTTCCAGGCTACGTGGGAAAAGACCTCAAAGGCAGGGAGCCCTTCTTCCAGGATGGACAGCCAACTGGAAATCCCAAGGTTCCTCATCCATGGTGTAGATACCAACCTCCCAATCTGTTGTCCTTGCAGCCTGCTCTTCCTGCAGATGGTGTAGAACAGGGGTCCACAAACTGAGGCCCAGGGGCTGGATGCAGCCCCCCAGGCTCATAAATCCGCCCCGCGGACCCTGCCGCCCACTCAGTCAGTCCCCGCACACTGCAGATGCCTCACCGCATGGGGACTGACTTCCACAACGCTGGCAGAGCTTCTGGGCAGGAGGCGACACTGGCGCGGCCTTGGATTAGCTGCAGGAAGTTCCTGCAACCAATCTGAAGCCTCGCTGCCCAAGGCTGAGGTAAACCCGGTGCGACCATGGATCGCAGGTGGGCAGGTGGTGGGTCTGGGCCACGCCATGGGCATCATGATGGGCGTGTCACGGGGCTTAAGTCGGAGCTTGGCGTGCCTGCTAGTCCCCCACTGCTGCTGGTGGCGTGCTCAGCGGCTGCGCTGGAGCAGCTGGAGGGCGAGCTGTGCACCACCTGCCCGGCGCACCACATGCGTGGCCTTCCTGCCGACCTGCCCTCAGACGATGGGCCACAGCGCATGGTGCAAGTCACCTGGGAGCTACACGGGGACAGGCCGATGGAGCGGCTGCTGCTCATCAACAATGCCAGTGAGCGGGCAGCGCCAAGACATGCTCCTGAGTGCATGCAGAGTGCGTTCCTCTTCTAGGTCCGGAGGCAGCTGCAGGAGCAGCTTGCAGGATATTTATATTTTTCAAAATAAAATCCAGCCCCCCACAAGGTTTGAGGGATAGTGGACTGGTCCCCTGATGAAAAAGTTTGCTGACCCCTGGTGTAGAATGAGCAGCTGTTTCACTGCTGAGTGGTTTTTTAAGGTAGCTGAATGGGTGCCCATCATTTGCAAGGTGAAATATAGGCTGCATCTACACAGATATATATAAAAACAACACAATGAAAATGCTATAGAAAAAAGTTATTAAAATATACATGCAATTTGCCATAGAGCTCTACAACACCATTTGGTGTCACATTTTTATAACATATGTATAACGTTATAATTGCAGCTATGTAGCTGAGTCCACATATAGCTAAAAGTGAAGACAAATTCAGCCTGCAGGCTTTCAGTCCACCAGACTGTGTATATCTGATGTTCCCCACCCCAGTTCTGGAGAAGATACTTTAGTTGTTCTTGTGAAAACTGGTTGTATAAGATATCTTCCTTCCATTATGCTTCTTTTGCTTACCAATTCTACCTTCATCTCTTAGTTTTAAAAGGATGGAAATAAGAAAAGAAAACAACAAAGAGGCTGCAATGGATAAAAGCACCATCTGGACATCTTGACTAGGAAACCACTATAATAAAGAAAGAACAAGATACTGTTCCAACCTCATATAAATCTATCTTCACATTCCTAAAACTGCCTTTCTGGAGACAGACAGTATTACATACCATCGTATAATGTGCAGCTTTAGATATCTGCAGCAAGCCGATGCCTGAGAACCAATAAAGAGGAAGAAAATGTGTGCTATTACACATCTGTGGGTTCTGTCCCCCTCCTTCATGCCTAGATATTTTACTTTTATTTTCTACAGTTCTGTGAGTTTGAATCTGTTAATTGATGTCGACTTTGGCAACCTGAGAATCCCAGCTAAGGGCCAGTGAAATTTCACAAATAGAACAGTGATGGAGTAATAGCGTGTCTCAACTCTTCCCTAGATAGTTTACGATGCCCACCACAATATGGGATAGCTATATAGTGCCGCTACAGCACAGGGCTAGAGAAGATCTGCCCTGGCAGTGGGTACCTGACCATCTGTGTACTTTTTGTGTTCTTCTTGGACGCTGCTCCTGAGACAACCAAGGCCTTTCACTAAGCGCTGGAAGAAACACCTTTTCCCCCAAGAAAGAGAGCAGAGGGGCAATGATTTTCAAAAAGGCATCATGTTTTGAAGCTCTTTGCATCACTGACTGACTGCGTCAGAAGACAGAAACCCCTGGCATATATTGATGACAGGGTTGCCATTGGTGAGGTTGCCACCAAATAAATTTCCCTTTGGGGAAATCCTTTGGGAGTCTTTAGGGTGCTACTACCTTCTATGGAGAAGGAGTCTGGGTGGTGTTCCTGCCCAGGTGAGCCCAATGAAAGTTGCCAGGTACCTTGAATTTGACAGCCTGAAGTTGGCAAAAAACTTGCCTTCCCTGGGTGTGAGACAGGGCAGCTGCTTTATGTATGTTATCATAAAAAGGTAAAGGTACCCCCTGACCGTTAGGTCCAGTCGCGGACGACTCTGGGGTTGCGCGCTCATCTCACTTTACTAGCAAATGGAGCCGGCCTTTGTCCGTAGACAGCTTCCAGGTAATGTGGCCAGTATGACTAAGCCACTTCTGGCGAACCAGAGCAGTGCACAGAAGAAGAAGAAGAAGAAGAAGAAGAAGAAGAAGAAGAAGAAGAAGAAGAAGAAGAGGAGGAGGAGGAGGAGGAGGAGGAGGAGGAGGAGGAGGAGGAGGAGTTTGGATTTGATATCCCACTTTATCACTACCTGAAGGAGTCTCAAAGCGGCTAACATTCTCCTTTCCCTTCCTCCCCCACAACAAACACTCTGTGAGGTGAGTGGGGCTGAGAGACTTCAGAGAAGTGTGACTAGCCCAAGGTCACCCAGCAGCTGCATGTGGAGGAGCGGAGATGCAAACCCGGTTCCCCAGATTATGAGACTACCCTTCTTAACCACTACACCACACTGGCGGTGTTTACCTTCCCACCGGACTGGTACCTATTTATCTACTTGCACTTTGACGTGCTTTCGAACTGCTAGGTTGGCAGGAGCTGGGACCGAGCAACGGGAGCTCACCCCATTGTGGGGATTCAAACCACGACCTTCTGATCGGCAAGCCCTAGGCTCCATGGTTTAGACCACACTGCCACCCGTGTCCCTCTGTATGTTATCATATTATATTGCAAATCGCTTTGGGGTGCCTTGTGGGAAGTAATTCATAAATGAAATAAATTAATTGATATTAATAATATAGTAGCAGCATGCCAGCATTTCCTGGACTGCTAGTTTATTGTAGCTGCAGACTGAAAAATGTTAGTGGAGGATCACTTGGCCAATGTATGTTGCTTTCCTTTTTTCCCCATCCCTTAAACTTCTTTACTGCAGTGGTATTCTTTTCATCTCTAACCCTGTCACCTTTTGCTCTGTGTGGTTCTGTCAGCCTCCTCTCAGTCTTCCTGTTTCCGCTGGGACATCTACAAAGGGAAGAAAGTGATATAAAAACACTTGAGGCAGAACAGGGGAGAGGTTCCATCCTTCCTCTTCTACATGAAAGCAGCCAATAGGAAGTGTGCGCATGGAAGCAACAGAAAACTGGCATAACTTTGCTCGATAATAGCTCCTAGGGACTCCTCTTTCATCATGTCTGCAAGAGATGCATTAGTCGTACACCAGGAGGCCTTTTCAGCATCTGGTTTCAGTGGCTCGTTCTCCTGAAGGACAGATGTCACCCAGAATGGAGAAAAGGCAAGACTGAAAAGGAACTGCATGCGTGCATAGCTAATAAATGAACACATTCACTTTCACATTCCTTCAGAAAGGAAATGCTTAGCAAAGGTTTCTTTGAATCAATGTGAAGATACTGAACAGCGGCTGTTCCACAAGCAGAGCAGCACAGCAGCTCTGGGGCTGTGGAGTGGGTAGATATTTTGCCCTTCC
The DNA here is from genome assembly GCF_964188305.1 of Podarcis bocagei. Classification (NCBI taxonomy): domain Eukaryota; kingdom Metazoa; phylum Chordata; class Lepidosauria; order Squamata; family Lacertidae; genus Podarcis; species Podarcis bocagei. The sequence continues at coordinate 15,375,124 of NC_138130.1, forward strand.
TGCTTCTCATTCCCCCCCTCATAATATCTCACAGGATCTCATGAGTCAGGCGGTCAAGTGGGTAACAGTCTCGGCTGTATGCTGAATCGGGACCATTTTGCCCTGCAAGCTTAGCTGAAGAGAATTCTCCTCTCAACAGTTCTATCCAGACACCTGCAAAGTGGATGCAGCTTGGTGGAGAATTGTGCTTCGAGCCCCCAAACCCATCCCCCGTGGAAATAAAGACACAGTGGAGACAGAATTTAGTTTAAATGTTAATGGGCAACTTTTGGCCACAACTTTATGAAAATACACAAATGTGACTGGTATTGGTTTAGGCCAGGGGTCTCCAACCTTTAAGACAAAAAGAGCCACTTGGACCCGTTTCTGAAGGAAAAAAAACTGGGAGCCGCAAAACCATTGCGACATTTAAAACAAATATATCTCCGGAGCCGCGATCTGACAGCGGGCGGGAAGGTGACGTCGGGGCGGTGCGTGACTAACGCACGTACCGCCCCCATGCGACGTCACAGCCAGTACAGCGCCCGCCACAGTGGAGAGTATCGGGGCGCACAATGCGCCTCCTTCCCTCGCTAGTATCCGCCCCAGAGCCGCGGCAAAGGTGTAAAAGAGCCACATGCGGCTCCGGAGCCACGGGTTGCAGACCCCTAGTTTAAGCATTGGTATCAAACTATATCTGGCACCTGCCCCACCCTGCAGGAAGTCTGGAAGGGTAAACAACCAGCAGGGGGAGCTCCATCAATGTATATAGACTGGTGCTCACCCCTGGGGTTCCCAGGGGTCCTGGCATGGCCCTAGCCCCTCTCTGGGCTTCGGAAGAGATCCAGACCCCCGGATTCCTTTAACGGAATATCCTATTCATTGGAGAGGCAGATGATGGCCGCACCTCCTCTCCCCACATTCCCCTAAACCAGTACCTAACCCCCAAACCTTACAAAGTTATGACGATTGCTAAGAGGTAGGCAAAAACCAAGTGGCCACAGCCAATCTGCCACATTGGAAAAAATTCCTACCTGGTCCCCATTCCAAAAACAGGCAACCAACCAAAGTCCAAAGCAAGGCCAAACACAACCTAATTAACGGGCGGGTGGGCGGGCGTTCGGCAGTGCAAAGCAAAAGGAAGTCCCTATGTCGTGCTGCCAAATAAATACCAACCTTGCCACGCTTGTGATTGGCTAAAGGCCACTGGCATAACTGTGGCACCACCGGCTTGGAGTGGGGCAAGGCCCGCCCACAAGCCGTTTAGGGAAGAGTTTCAGGGCCGAGCAGAACATGGACCCTCTGTTAGGAGGATCCAACTTAGCAAAGCCATGGCATGCTTTGTGGTTTCCCAGGGTAGCCTAGTGATCAATTGCCCCCTGGATCAGGTATGGCTGTGTGGACCTCTTTTGCCCAGATAGTATGCACTGGTTTAAAATGGCCAGTGATGCCTGGCTTGGCAACCTAAGTTCTGGCCTCTGTTTGCTTACAGAGGTAGGTGGGGTCCAGTGTGGCGAAACCGCCAAGAGTCCCTCCCAGCCATTGAGCAAAGGCAGATTGGAATGATGATCCGATCCTCACTCTGCTGCTCTGCCAACCACATCTGCTGTATAATCAATGAAATTGTGACCTAATTTCACCCAACACTTTTGTCCAGCGTGAATCATTCATGCTGCACACACAAGCTGCAAATCTGCAGCTGCTAGAGAAAAGGTTATAAGAAGAAATGAAGGGGCATGCCAGGCTATAGCACTCTCGGTGACACCATTATTCGAAAATAATATGAATAATCGGATTATCTTGATGAAAAGTGTGAGAAATACTGAACTGAATATTGTTCCCTTCTTATATCTCTGCTAAATGAAGTATTGTGAACTGCTGGGGTGTGGGGGAAGGAGATCAACACCCGATGCATGTAATTGGCTTGCCAAGAATATGGAATACAGCAGCAATGGGTAGAGCTGCAATCCTATACAAACTTCCTTGGAACTCAGTAGGACTTGATTCTGGAAAATGTGGGAAGAACTGGCTGAAAAGATGCAAGCAAGAGGACTCATATCAACGTCTCTGTGTGAAAAGCCCAAGAAACTTGCAGCAGGTCAGAAACAGAGAACTCTCTGAGGACATGTGTAGGGTTGCCATACAGCCAAATTTTCCCAGATATTGCCAGGATCCGAAAGTTGGAAACAGTGTCTTGAATGTATGGCAACCCATGTCGAAAGTGTAGATTTTGGCATGTATGGCTACCCTACCACAGTGTGAGTGACACAGAAAGTGGCCAGGAGACAAGACTCTGTTGGACACATGTGTATTAAAGTAGACAAAACAACAACAACTTTATTGAGACTTGGCCTTTATTTGACATTATCAACATAATAATGCAGATTCATCTATCATGTTCTTACTTCATTTCATAAGTATCTGTACATCTTTTGGTATATTTATGTCTATGGGAGCAATCCAACTAAGATGATTATCTTTAGTTGGCTCATGCCCTACAGTTACATTGCTTAATTTTTATTTGTTTGTTTGTTTGCTTTTTTTGCTTTTTTAAAATACATTCAGCCAAAGTAACATAAAGCTAGTAAGAATCTTCCACAACAGCAAAATTCATCTCAAAATTGTTTGATCCACTTCCCTGCAGCTTCTCTTCTGAGCGATTCCATTAAAGTTAGCAACTTCGGAGAATCTGCTTTGCTTTCATGGGTATATTGGAGAAAAATCAGTGTGTTATATGAGAAGGCATGAGCCAATGAAGCATATATAGCTTTCAAAAAAGATGCTTGTGGTTAGTACAGCTATAGCAACATATTTATTCTATTTTTTAAAGGAAAGAAAAATAATAGATAAACGGGGAGGGATGTTCAATAGCAATATCAGCGTGCTTCCCCTTCTTTTCTGTATCCCTCAACTGCCGTCCCAGTATGGGTTTGTATGAGTAAAGCTGCACCACGGTCCCAATTATGCACTACCTGCTGCTACTTGGATTAACAGAAAACACTTTTCAGAGGGAAATTGCTTTCTAATTACTAGCAAAAAAATTCAAGTAATCGGAACATCTTGAATCTTTCAGAACGGCAAATGCACTGCCATTCATGCCACCTCCCTCCCCCAAAGAACACGGACATTACAAAGGCAGTAAACAGAAGTACTTTGTCATTAAATATATATATATAAACATGCACATGCTTCCTAGAGGCCATTAAAATCAATTTCCCTGGCTCATGATGAAATATGTCTGAAGATGAGCTGTCATTGTGCATGATGCATCCTCCCACATGCACAGCTGTGTATGTGCCAGAGGAGATGATAGCTCCAGGGCTCAAGAAACCTCTTTCCCACCCTCTTCCACTGCTAGTACTCAGCTGGAAGCAAACAGGGATGTAGCTGGCCAGGTGTAACTTCTTGGCTAGAAATATTTGAATGGAAAAGGTGATATCTGCTGCTTTTGATGGGACCCAGCTGTTGAATTCAGCCCAGATTCGGCTGCTTTGTTTCTTGCACCTGCAGTTCCAAAGTGACTTGCAGAGTAGATGAAGGTTATTCAGTGTATTTTGTTGAAGCCAAAACAGGTTCTTAGTTAACAGCTGTACTTACAAAAAAAAAAGTCATTCATGCTTTTAACTTGAAAAGTGAGCCTCCTTTCTGACTCACTCATACTGGGTGATTAGCTGAAATCTGTGTGTGCTAAACAGAAGCTGGTAAGGGAATGAAAGCGATCTGTGTCAAATAGGAAGGAAAGAAAGAAAGGCAAGCAGATTGAGGCAGTTACTTCAAGGATGGTTGCAGCAATGGCGCAGCGTGAGTTGCCAGCGCCCGTGGCAAGGTAGTGGGGTGTGTGGGAGGGAAATGGATGGATTACGCATGTGCATTCAACTGCCTAATGGTATCGTCATCACCCAGAAGATCGCAGCTGCAGAGATAAGAAAAGAAGAGTCATTCCATTGTCACTTCCTGGTTCGTATAGAGAAGCTGTTTACAATGGAGTCCAGAACTGGAAGTGCACAGTGGTACTGTCAGGATGCTGTCAGCGGCTCCTGGCTGGTTGCCCAGGAAAATATAAAGACAAGGGAAAGTTTCTTACTGTCCTTTTTTATTTCAATATTACAGAGAGAGGCTATAGAACCCAGCCTCTTTGATAATGGCGTCCCGAGTGAATCTCCACCTCCTGTCTCTCCCACTTCTCATTTGTCACTTCTATGGGTCCTGCTATGTACCCTCTGTCTTTGAGCTCTTTGCTCTCCTACTTTTAAGGCTCGCCGGGTTCTGGGAGATGGAGGGTCTGGAATACTTTCTAAAGACACTGTGTCAGCCAGCTGCCATTCTAGTCCTGCCTCCTCCTCTCCCATTATCTCCCAACTTTCCCCCTCATCTGTCTCTAAGCTGTGACCTTCCTCAAACCTCTATTGTCAATCTATACTGTCTTCCTCTTCCTCCTCCCTGGAGGGGTCAGGATGAGGAGACAGTCTCCACCATTCCTCCTCTGCCCAGTCCCTGACAGATACTGAGACAACACCAGGTGTTGAAATTTTGCAGCCCTCATAATTTTGCACCCAGGGCAACTGCCCCTGTGCCCCACCATGCTACACCACTGTACTGCAGGAGGGTGGAGGGCAGAAAAGTGTTGGGAGGGTGGTGGCAAGATGTTGTGTTCCATTTAGCTCTCCCACCCTCCTCACTGCTATCCTGCTGCCCTTCAAAGCTTTTTTCTTCAGCTGGAACTCATTTCTGGCACCTCTCTGGTGGGCGCCGTTGCCATTATAAGAGAACATGGGAGGCTTTCATGGTGAGTTCTGAAACCTCTTTTTCTAAAAAAATAGCACTCTTGTCCTACATTTATGTGGTGGATACTGTCTCATCATCAGTGTGGAATTTAGATTCCACTCCCAGTCAAGTTGGCTTCTGTACCTATCATGGGAGGGGGGGGCATCTTGTATTTTGTCTCAGGAAGAAAAATGTCGTGAGCCAGCCCTGTAAACAGTAAAATGGTTTAGATGACATTCATTGGTAGTCCTTTCTTCATGGACATACACATCTATGACTGGAGAACTAGATGGTGCAGGGTATCATTGATCTGTTGGACCTTGCACCAGCTTCTGATACCTTTGACCACCATGAGAAGGTAAGTTCTGTTGGGTGCTGGATGGTTACAGCAGGTTCCAGTTCCTTGGCTTAGAAGTGGGGTCCCCTCTACCCCAGGAATTCAATTACCCTCTGGCAAATGTTCAAACTGGATCACAGTTTATTTGTGACCTATCTGGTTGTTTAATATACTCCCCCCCCCACTGCGTATAGATACTGCATTGGGATAAATGGCAGAATCTACCTGGAAATACCTCCCTCCCAACCATGATGCCTTGACATCCTTTATAAAAAAGATTTGCAAATTACAGCACTGGTTGTGCTACATCAGCAAGCAAGCAAGCAAGCTCTCTTTTCGGCTGTATAATGAAAGTATCCATCAAAGTCTCAGATTTTTGTATGGAAATTAAGAGTGTATCAGTCAGTCAATCAGTGTCCTGATTTTTCAAAAAGAAAGAAAGAAAATTAAAGTTTAGAAGGGATTGCTTGCATTATGTATAGATGGATAATGTGTCTGCAGAGATGATCACACACTCACTCTTGAATTCTCTCACTCTGCAGGAAATAAAGGGGGAAATGTATAAAAATTAATTTTAGGAATAGATTATTTGCATTATGTATTGATGTGTAGTCTACAGCAGAGCTTACTGCGTGTTTGCAGTTGTTTGCATTCCCATTTGATTTGCACAGTCCACATCATATTCTCTTCAAATGCCATTCTCAATGTAAATTTGGCTTTACCTTATATAGAGATATACTCAGAGTTGCAAACAATTTGCTTTGGAGTTTTTACATAGGTGGATCAAGTCTTACTTTCTGCTACCACTTTCCACCCTCACTACAGTGCTTTCATTCCTTTTCCTGTCATGCTTAAAACTATTTCCAGGATGCTCCTGAACAGATTAGCATGTGTGTGTGTGTGTGTGTGTGTGTGTGTGTGTGTGTGTATACACTAAAATTTAATCCCTTAGATTTGCACAAAATCAGAAAACTGCACAAGCAAACCACAGTAAAAATTTCTACACCAGATATTACTGAGCACCAGATATTCTGGAGCAGATCATTAAGGAAACAGTCTGTGAGCACCTAGAAAGGAATGCTGTGATTACCAATAGTCAGCATGGATTTCTGAAAAATAAGTCATGTCAGACTAACCTGATCTCGTTTTTTGACAGAATTACAAGCCTGGTAGATGAAGGGAATGCAGTGGAAGTAGCCTACCTTGATTTCAGCAAGGCATTTGACAAGGTGCCCCATGATATTCTTGTAAAGAAGCTGGTAAAATGCGGTATTGACTCTGCTACCACTCAGTGGATTTGTAACTGGCTGACTGACCGAACCCAAAGAGTGCTCATCAATGGTTCCTCTTCATCCTGGAGAAGAGTGACTAGTGGGGTGCCACAGGGTTCTGTCTTGGGCCCGGTCTTATTCAACATCTTTATCAACGACTTGGATGATGGACTCAAGGGCATCCTGATCAAATTTGCAGATGACACCAAACTGGGAGGGGTGGCTAACACCCCAGAGGACAGGATCACACTTCAAAACGACCTTGACAGATTAGAGAACTGGGCCAAAACAAACAAGATGAACTTTAACAGGGAGAAATGTAAAGTATTGCACTTGGGGGGGGGGAATTAGAGGCACAAATACAAGATGGGGGACACCTGGCTTGAGAGCAGTACATGTGAAAAGGATCTAGGAGTCTTGGTTGACCACAAACTTGACATGAGCCAACAGTGTGACGCGGCAGCTAAAAAAGCCAATGCAATTCTGGGATGCATCAATAGGAGTATAGCATCTAGATCAAGGGAAGTAATAGTGCCACTGTATTCTGCTCTGGTCAGACCTCACCTGGAGTACTGTGTCCAGTTCTGGGCACCACAATTCAAGAAGGACACTGACAAACTGGAATGTGACCAGAGGAGGGCAACCAAAATGGTCAAAGGCCTGGAAACGATGCCTTATGAGGAACGGCTAAGGGAGCTGGGCATGTTTAGCATGGAGAAGAGGAGGTTAAGGGGTGATATGATAGCCATGTTCAAATATATAAAAGGATGTCACATAGAGGAGGGAGAAAGGTTGTTTTCTGCTGCTCCAGAGAAGTGGACACGGAGCAATGGATCCAAACTACAAGAAAGAAGATTCCACCTAAACATTAGGAAGAACTTCCTGACAGTAAGAGCTGTTCGACAGTGGAATTTGCTGCCAAGGAGTGTGGTGGAGTCTCCTACTTTGGAGGTCTTTAAGCAGAGGCTTGACAACCATATGTCAGGAGTGCTCTGATGGTGTTTCCTGCTTGGCAGGGGGTTGGACTCGATGGCCCTTGTGGTCTCTTCCAACTCTATGATTCTATGATTCTATGATTCTATGATTCTATGAGCAATCTGAAAAGGTTGTGCTTTTAATATCTTTTCTGGTGCTGCTCTTAACATTTCCGGCTCACTCCTGAATGGAAGAATGTGTGTTTATATTTGTGTATTTGCACAAGACAGATTCGCACAAGACTGTCCATGTGTTTTTCCAGTGCTGTTTTGAAATCTGCATTTAAAGAGTCAGGGTTGTTAGGGGGCAGCAGGGAGAGCGAACCACTGGCAAGACCAGCGCAGCCAGCTGGGTGCCCTTCAAACGCAATTAATACCATGAGCAGTGCATCCAAAGATCTTGAGAACTTCTGTACCCGAGACCCTGCTCCAGCCTGATCTAGATGGGATTTTTTTTTGCATATCTGTGTGTATGGCTAAAACCAGTGTTCTCCAAGTGAAACACTTCATCAGTGAAGTGTTAAGGGTGAAGAAAAAGATGTCCAGTGAGCATTCTCTTTTAGCACATGCTTTTTATGAATTGCACATGAGAGGGGAGTCCATTTGCTACCAACATTTCATGTAGATCTATGCCTGTGTGCAGTGACATCTTGATTCGGTTCATTTTAGATGACATAATGCATACCATAATAAAATGGAAAGCCATTTGAGAGTTTGGGCACAATGATAATGAAGAATAAACATGTCATGTAGTTAAAGGGTTAATTGAAACTTGTTCTGGTTCTAATTATAGCAGGGCAGCCCACAGGAATGATCTCATGATGAGATACACAAGTGAAGAAAAAGGAAGCAGAACGAACAAGAAAAGGGCCATTTTGCTAAATCACCCCTGAGCTTATGGCTTAAAGACTCCACAAAGGTCTGAGGGGTGTCGGTTTCATTATAGTCAAAGACTTGCAAAAGAAACTCAATGGCAGGCCACCCAATAATTTGCATGATCATTTAGAATGCACAGACCAGATATTTTTCTGACACGATCATTAGCCACTCTCGTATCTGTCTCAGTTCTCTGTGGATCAGTAGTAATTGCATGCTCAGAGTAAGAAAACAAGGAGCACGTCATTAGCTTTTTTCAAATAAAACTAATTAGAGGGAAAATAACACAGCAGTGTTTGTGAGAGTGTGATAATTAAAAAGAAGAGGACAGATAATCATACAAGGGTAATTAAGTGCTATCAGGTAAGAAAGATTGATGTTGCATATTAAATCACCACAATTGTTGTTTTAAAATCTCATCTTTTTGAAGAGGGGCTGCCAAAAATCTGGTGGTAACAAAATTTTGATGAATTCCTAGAGATTAAGCTGAAAACTTACCAGAATCATTTGGCAAATTTGGCAGGTTTTTGATGTGCCTAGGATTTGATTTCACATCATGGGGTGAACTTTCCAGAATCCAATGTTTTACGAATTTGGATCTGGAAGTTACACTTATTCAAACTTGAGAAAACTGTTTTATCAAATCTTTTTATATAGTTGAAGAAAGTGTATCCACCCATCTTTATGCTTCCATGCATTCATATTGGATGCAGCATCTAGAAGGAAGTTATATAACTATAAGTGCCATTCCAAACTTTTCCGCTGTTGGTTTGTGAAGAGAAGGAATTGCCCTAATTCATGCCAGTGTGATTCCTAGGGATATTCTTGGGGGAAACGATGGCTGCCTCCACTGGGCAAAGCGGGCAACCTTTCCTCCCCCATCCCACCCCACCCCTGGGTGTCATTCCCACTGGGGCATATTAGGAAGAATAGTAGCCTCAGTTTCCACTTTATATAAAGACAAAACTCTGGTGCCTTTTCTTTATTGTTAAGCACCCACAAAAAATTCTTAGAACTTGCCTTTCCCTGAAAGTTGCAGAGCTGCTTCCCATGCATGTTTGTGGGGAACCAATGACCCCACAAAAATGAAGAGGGAATATTTGGCTTAGCACTGCACCTTCTGCAGGTGTTGCCCAATTGTATTGCAGCTGATCCAGTGTTTCCAGGGGCGAATCTACACTCGTGGTTTTTAATGCTAACAAAGAGTTAAGGAATTGTTCTGATAACCGTAGAGCCACATGGCGTTCTGCTCTTAACGTTATTAAAATGTGACACCAGAGGCTGTTGCAGAGCAACCAGAAATCAGGGAGGAAGTGGGGAGAATGCAAAAGAGAACATTTCCTGATTTGACGTTCTAATAACGTCTAAAAGGTCCGTGCAGATCCAGCCCAAGTTTACATCTTTTAGTTTTTAATAGTATTTCCCTTTGCATTTTCTATATATCAGCCTGTGAGGTTCCCCATGAAAATGAACACAGCCCTTGTTATCTAAATAGTCCCTTTCCTAAATGCTATTTGTTGATTTATTTGCATGTAATGAAAAATGTCACAGCAAGAACAAGATATAATGCTTCAGCTCTATAGGGCAGAGACAGCTGACTCTTCACTTTTCATACCACAGATGCAATGTAGCCATATTTCCACTTTGCATTTTCCTTTTTCTACCTTGAACGGGATTGTGAGTCCTGGGAGCATGTAATCCCAGGCAGCTCACTGGACTAGTCCCTTGCCTCAAACTGTGAGGTTCAACTGTACAATCCTCTATCCTTTTTCTAGTTACAGTTCTCGCCCTTCCCCATAGTTGTTATTGCTGAAATGTGTCATACCCTCCAGTATCTTGAGTTCCATAACTGGGATGCACATCTTCCCACCTGTGCTCCTGTGCAAGTCACATGATCCACAAGAGATAATGGAGTCCAAAATATGTGCTGCTTTCTTCTAGAAGTTTAAAAACTACTACAGAGGATGCTCGGATTGTGAACGTGATCCGTGTGGGATGCATGTTCGCAACCCGCAGCATCTGCAACCCGCAGCGGCATGTCTGCACATGCGCGGGTTGTGATTCGGCGCTTCTGTGCATGCACAAAGTGCGATTTAGTGCTTCTGCGTATGCGTGACCACTGAAATCCGGAAGTAACCCGTTCCAGTACTTCCAGGTTTCGGCGGTCCATAACCCGAAAAAACGCAACCTGAAGCGTCTGTAACCCAAGGTATGACTGTACTGCATTTGGGGGAGACTGATTGGGAGAAGAGACGATGGTTTGGAAAATATCCTCATGTGGGAGCTGCTTGCACACTTTGAAGTACCTGTTAATCTCTGAATAGGGCATGTGTGTCTAGTGACCTGCTGATTTGATCCATCTTAACCCACCCACCCAAAGTTATCTAGTTTTGAAAGATAGTTTGTCTCTTATTGTGTTTCCATCACCACCTCTTAAAACTCAGTTTTGCCTATAAGTAAATGCATAATCCTTTGCCCTTGTATAGTGACTTGTTGTTCGCAAATCATTAAATGCATCGTGGTGAGATCTGCATACTAATTTTTGTATTCATTATTTGCAGTTCTAGCACAGGATTAGAAATGCCTGCTATTTACTGGCACCCAGAGGTACTAAAGCCTGTTTCTGGCAGATTATCCAGCTTGTTAATTACCTGCAAAAAGTGGTTTGAGAGAATTCATTACCTGCTTAAAACCCAATAATTTCAGGGCAGCGAGAAACATAATTCTTTTGTCTGTAAACAAGACTTATGCAAAGAAGGAAACATTTTGCATCTCTAACAAGCAAAACGGTGAGTGGAAACTTATTTTGCTGTTATTCATATGTGACCTGAGAAATGGCAGTTGAATCTTGCCAAGTAATCAAAGAAGTCACACATTTGTACTGCTCTGTAAAAGGCCGCATATCTGTTCAATGATAAATGTTTGTTTGGCATTCGGGAATCGGAAAATGTAAATGCTGAAATCAGAAAGCTTAAAACAAAACTAGTAAATATTTGCTACACACACACTATTCTATCACTTTGGAACACTGTGTTGCACAAATGCCAAGGTGGTTACTGGATTTCAACTAAAGTGATGTCCAAAGTGAATTTTGAGGTTCTACCAGCAATGAAATATCTGATAATTTTTCAGGGAAGCCAGGGAAGCCAAGTCTGGTCATGTAACAGAGCTTACTCTCACTCTCTCTTAATTCCAATCTCATGTAACTTTCCAAAGCTTCTCTGGTTGTTCCAGATTTGGAGATGATATGGGGATTGTGCAGGGGCAGGAGGGAGTGAAATTCCATTGCATGGTCATGAAATTGCTCCACTCATGGAATGACTTTGTTGGATTCAACCCATGAGAATGCACCAGAATTTAAAAACGTGCAGGGGAGGGCAACTAAGATGATCAAAGGTCTAGAAGGAGCTGGGTATGTTTAGCCTGGAAAAGAGGAAACTGAGAGGAGACATGACAGCCATCTTCAAATATCTGAAGGGCTGTCACGTAGAAGATAGAGCAAGCTTGTTTTCTCCTGCTCTGGAGGGTAGGACTTGAACCAATGGCTTCATGTAACAAGAAAGGAGATTCCATTAAACATCAGAAAAAACTTTCTGACAGTAAGAGCTGTTCAACAATGGAACACTCTCCCTTGGGTGGTTGTGGACTCTCCTTCCTTGGAGGTTTTTAAGCAGAAGTTGTCATGGATGCTTTGCAGGGAGTAGGACTAGATGACCCTCAAGATCCCTTTCAACTCTACAGTTCTTTGATTCTATTCTATGAAATGCTCTTATAAAGGAACTCTTGACTACTGTCGTTTCCCTTCAGTTCGGCCTGCCTTCCTTTTATTGCACCTAGTCTCTTCCAATTACATTAAACCCCAACCAATTTCACTCCCAAATTCCTGGCCCTGTCCAAAGCCAATCCCTAACAAACCCATTTAGACTTAATCATGTGCAGGAGCAGCAGTAATTAATACCTCTGGTTTTTCCTCCACAACAAATAATGGCTACTGTCACATTTCCACTCTCAGAACATACAGTGAGAAATCACTCTAAATGCCTACTACACAGCCAGGTTTCTGGGAGTTCAGGGGGAGATGTCCTGAAACTCATACAGTCGTTTATTATTCCAGCAATCCTTTAATCTTGGTAGCTGTAACTGTGAACTCTGGCATGCACTGCAAAGCCTTATGTCTATGGTGCAACTGAGAAAAGACTTGGCTAGTGGCAAGACTGAGATGGCCAGAGCAATGCAGGATGTCAGCACCTTACCAAGATAAAGGAGGAAGCATCCAGTAAACATGCAGAGAACTGGAAGAGGTTGTGCACAGGATAGTTGTAGGTTCAGGGAGGGCTAAAGCAGAACAAAGCAAGGAGCAGCAGAAAGACCAGCAGGGTTGTGACACAGCCAGAGATGTCTAATGAGAGCTGGTGAACAACACCTTCCAGTTTTCCTTCTTATAACGACTATTAATAGGCTGGAAGCAGGGAAGCTGAGTAGTGGCATCAGGTAAATCTGTATTCCAAGGCAAGAGTGAGAACTCACCTGAGGCCGCTTGGTCTTGTCTGGCTCTAGCCTACCAAGAACCTTTACAAAATGGAAACAAGAGGAGTGATTTCTGAATGACAGGAGGTTCTGCTGATTATTGTCATGAGATCTTGATCCTATCATCCTTCTGGAGGCCAATTCAATTCTTCTTCTTCTCCTCCTCCTCCTCCTTCTTCTTCTTCCTCCACTCGTAGCTGAGTAAGATTGTCTTCCATGAACACGGTCTTAACAGTGAGTCCGTAAGTGACTGTGGAGGCCAATTCTGGATCCACACGTCCTTCCACAGTGGGGACATAGGTTTCTGGGTGGGAGTTGATCATGGTGAGAGTTTGCCAAGCATGCCTTCCTCTTAGCACATTTCTACCTTTCGTCCTGAATTTGAGCGTCTTCAAAGCCCATGACACCTTTGGTAAAGGCTGTTCTCCAATTGGAAATAGCCAGTTCAAATATGTTATTTGCAGCCTGGGACCTGTTTGTTGTGATCTATTCCCATGCTACATGAGCATGCTGGCAGTACTGGAGAAATTAATGACCTGGCCATGCAAATGCTTGTATTGCATTTCTGGAACAGCACCGGACCACATCAAAGCAGTTGTAATGCCACAAAGGAAAAGAGATCTGCATCATGCATTCTTCACATAGTAGGTGGCTTTGGAGCCTGATTTTTTTTTTTTTTACAGTGATTTCATGTAAGTAATTAGCAAATCAGCTGAATGTGCAGGCCAATCTGTTAGTACAATCTGAAACCCCACTCCTCAGGAAAAAAAGAAAAAGAAATATGTCTTATTCTGGGAAATCACAAGGACAAAGCCAATTCATTTATCAGTGCCCTCTAGCCTATGTAGAAACTTGTGTTGCTTCTACAATTCACAGCTAATGTGCAAAGAAAGGACTGTTCCCAGAAACAGAAAAAGCTATTTTGAAATGTGAGATTTTATGGGGGGGGGGGTAATAGGGATAAGCATGAACAAAAGAGAAAAGGAGGTTTTTCCTATATAAAGAGGCATCCTAGAGGGCTTCAAACACTCACGTTCCCTGCCTTTAGCTCGAAGTTGGTCCGGATAAAATTGCCAGAGTGCCTACTTTGCAGCTGACAGCGGAAAATCAGGGTGAAATTTACATTCTTTGAGCCTAATTGTAGCACAAGTATGCCTTTTGTTAATAATTTCTGCATGAGAAATGTTAAGGAATATCATAAAAAACCTGCAATAGAAAAAGCCAGTGCAACTTTATAACCCTTTCATTTAAAAGAACACAGGAGGGAGTAAATGAATTTCTTTTAGACTTGAATATGCATCTTAATGGTATACTAATTGAATCGAGCTTCCAGAGTATTAGGAGCCTGAAACAGAAATTTTTCAAAACCATATCGGAAAATTCTTTTGCAAGAAATATGTTATCCCCTATTGCAAAAACAGACTTTTCAATATTCTGCCAACTTATTCCTTCAGCCAGTGAAGATTTGGTCAGATACTGACATCATATTAGCTTTCTTTTTTTCTTATATTTCAACTTTAATCTCTTGCAATATTTTTCTTTCAGTGGTGAAAGAAAGAAAGAAAGAAAGAAAGAAAGAAAGAAAGAAAGAAAGAAAGAAAGAACACCCACACAGAATGGACAATGCACTTTTAACATGTGTTTGTTTGGATGCATCAAATACATTTTGCATTTCAAATGATGTTACTACTATATCATATGCCCTTTTAGCAGATGGGCGTTTTAGTATGCTTTACTGCATAGGAAGCTGAAGATTTATTCATTTTAAGCAAACTACTGCAATATTCCATTGCAATACTTTAAAAAGAATTTGCAAGCGCCAGAGTTAATAAGACATTTCAAAACTGTCTCAGGAAGCATTTAGCTATTTCATTTTTGAAAACATTCAAGGTCTAACATGCCAAATGCTCCACGCTGTTCTGAAGGTGATATTGTTTACTGGATTTTCGTTCCCCTAACCAACAGTTTCAAAAACTGCTGAATAGTTGTATTGCAGTGTGCTGTAAGGAGCAAAGAATTCGGAGAAATTTATGTATCTTTTTTGGAACCTTTGCTGCTTCAAGAGAATGTTCAAATCTAAATCCTAGTTGGCCTTCAGCAACTTCATTGCCTCTTACTTCAAAGAGAGCTTCAGGTGCTGAGAGTGTCACGGGAAGACTCATCAGTCAGCGGATATTTCATACAGGCCTGCATTTTACAGAAGGATAATGAAGAGCTGGAGGTCTGGATTCAGCAAAGCAGTTACAGCATCTTGTTCTTTCAGCCTGTACGTAGATCACTGTCTTTTGTATTTTTAATTGCCTCTCCCTAATGTGTTTGCCATGGGTTTGGTCCCGAGGCTGCAAAGAAGCCTTGAGGCACTGCTGACAAATCACTGAACATCCATTGTGTATGATCAGCCCTCTAATTATAGCCCCGGGGAGCAATATCAGAATACTTGATCTCTGTCAGGTGGTGTGGGGTGAAGCACCCAGCTGAGTCATTACATCGCCTTCCAGGAACCAATGCTAGGTCAGGCCTAGTTAGTTAGTTGTATATTTGGCCCAGGAATATCTGTTACAGGGATGGGGAAACTGTGCATAACCTCCAAGATTTCACTTGGAAAATAGGGGTGTCCTGTTCAATAATAATAGTAATAATAAATTTATTACTTATACACAGTCCATCTGACTGGGTTGCCCCAGCCACTCCGGGTGGCTTCCAACATATATAAAAACATAATAAAACATTAAACATTTTAAAAAAACTTCCCCATACAGGGCTGCTTTTGGATGTCTTCTAAAGATTGTATAGTTACTTATCTCCTTGGCTCAGGGGACACATAACTCCATACCCTCCAACTTTTATTTCTCCAATGAAAATAGAGATGTCCTAAGGAAAAGTAGGACATTCCAGGATAAAATCAGAAACCGGGATGGCTTTTGTAAATCTAGGAATGTCACTGGAAACCAGAGACACTTGGAGGATCTGCATTTGTCAAGCTTTCCACACCTTGCCCCTCTTATCTTTCTCTCAGTAAGCACCAGTGAAAGGCTTCGTTGGGAAACCAGGAGAGCAAACAAGCTCACCCGCATTGCCCTACCAGCCTGCTGCTGCCTAAAACAATCACCTCTCCTCAGCCTAACCTACTAGAAAGGGAAACAGATGGTTCTGGGGTCTACACCACTCAGCTGCTTGGGCTTGCCGATTGGAAGGTCGGCGGTTCAAATCTATGTGATGCAGTGAGCTCCCGTTGCTCTGTTTCAGCTCCTGCCAACCTTGCAGTTTGAAAGCATACCACTGCAAGTAGATAAATAGGTACCATTGTGGCGGGAAGGTAAATGGTGTATCCGTGCACTCTGGTTTCCATCACGGTATTCCATTGAGCCATAAGTGGTTAAGTCATGCTGCCCATTTGACCCGGAAAGCTGTCTGTGGACAAACGCCGGCTCCTTTGGCCTGAAAGCGAAATGAGCCCCGCTACCCCATAGTCACCTTTGACTGGATGTAACCATCCAGGGGTCCTTTAGCTTTACCTTACTTGAAAGGGTGGTGGGGATAAATTGGGAGTGTGTGAAACTACATACACTATCATGAGTTCCATATATGCCCAAGAAGCTGGTGCCAGAGACTGAAGCTGAGTGATTTTGCATGTTAAGAATGTGACACCTTTAAAATTAGTAGCCAGTCCAATAATACTAGGGAATGCATGCTTCAAAGAATGACAAAGAGAAATTTAAAGATTTATCAGGAATGGGGAAAAACCGAGGATAAAAAATAAGATACTCACAGATGTGAAAGAAATAGGTGGTTTTTCACTTCCAGATTTAAAATTGTATTATGAAGCGGCATCCCTAACATGGATCTAAGATTGGATCAAGCTTGACAAAGAAGAGATAACAGACTTGGAAGGGCATGATAATAGGTTTGGATGGCATGCCTATTTATGGTATGGGAAAGCAAAAATCCATAAAGGATTCTACAATCATATACTAAGGAAAGTGTTGTTTAAGGTATGGGACAAATATAAAGAATTTAATCAATGGCAGGATTTAAATAAACATCCGCAATTTTATTGATAGGGAGCAAATAATGCAATAAAGGGAAGATATGATACGTCGTTAAAAACCAGCAGAATTCAATAATGAAGATAACAAATCAGAAATGGGAGTTTAAGGACATCCAAAGGGAGGGAGGGAGAGAATGTTTTGTGAATTGTATATTATGGATATAAGTATATTTGTAATGAGAAAAAAGAAAACCAATTAAAAAAAAGAAAAAGAAAAAAAAGAAAATGAGTAGCTGGTAAGTATGGGCAAGATATAGACCTGCTGAGTTTCAGCAAGGCAGAGACCTCCTGTGCCTTCAGATCCTACCCTAGGCTAGCATTACTATGAGAATGTATGTGAGTAATGTCATAACTATTCCTATGTTACATCTCATACTTCTCTGACCCTTTATTGCAGTTGTTGATTGACAATAGTGGAAGAGATGGATTTAAGTGGACCTAGGAGATTTAGACGAGCAGCTTTTGTGCATGCTATATCTGTAATGTGGCCCTGACTCCTTGGCAGCACCCATGTCACAAACATTACTATGAATCAGCCTGTAGCTCTGAGTGTATATTACAAGGAAAAGAATATAAACTCTTGAAGAGCTCTCCTGGGTTGCATCCTTGGTTTCACTATTACATGACTGAATCCCCTCTTCTAATTCTGACTTGCAGACTTCTGACTTTTTATTGATCATAGTTTAGTCATTATTTATTGCCATTGCCATTGTTAAGAGTGAATTTCTGTTTAATTATTATTTGCTGGTGTCTTGAGAGTTAATTGCATCGTGTACTATTATATTATAATATATTATTGAATATTAATTTATTTGATATAAGATTGTTATTTTAAAGTTATTGTTATGAGGCTGGCGTGGTTGCTCGAGGGCGAACAGGCAAGACTCCCACCGGTCTTTTCCAGGCTTTATTATCTGTCCAAAAACATTTATAGTACAGAGCGTCTCAAGTCTATGTCTGCTCAGTCGCTAGAAGAATCTGGGAGTGGGTGGTCCTTAAACTTTCCCCAGCATAGCAGTCTTTTGACCCCCCATCCTATGCCTCCCCTCTCTGCGCGTAAACTGCGCAGAGGGCGTGGGCAAAGGGGGACCTGCCTCCCCCCCCCGCTTTGCTCAGGCCCAGTGTTGCAGCTCTCTCTAGCATCTTCCAAGCCCTGCATCCCTTCCCCACTGGAGGCGGGGCTTCCCTCCTCGCCGGAGGAAGAGCTGCTTGGCACGATTTTTGGAGGCTCCCTGTAACCCAACTGCCCTTCCACTTCTCACCTCTGAGCTGATGGCAGTTCCCTGACAGTTATGTTTTATAATGATGCTTTGTATTGGATCAGATTATTATAAGGTTATGGTTTTTTTGTTGCTGTTGCTGCTGCTGTAAACTGCCTTGTGTATAGAAATATAGAAAGGAGGTACAGTCATACCTTGGGTTGAAGTAGCTTCGGGTTGAGCATTTTCGGGTCGCGCTCTGCAGCGACCCGGAAGTAACGGAATGTGTTACTTCTGGGTTTCACCGCTCGCGCATGCGCAGACACTCCAAATGACGTCAAGCGCATGCACAGAAGCGGCAAATCATGACCGCACACATGCAGAGGCAGATTGAGTTCACTTCAAGATGTGAACGGGGCTCTGGAACAGATCCTGTTCGCATCCAGAGGTACCACTGTATACAAATTAAAAGTGGAATGAATTATAACCAGCTATCAACATGGAAACAGCATCTTGTCCAGAGAGTCATCATGCCTTGCAGCGGTTCTCAACCTGTGGGTCCCCTGATGTTGTTGGACTACAACTCCCACCATCCCTGAGCTCTGGCCTTGCTAGCTAGGGGTGATGGGAGTTGTAGTTCAACAACATCTGGGGACCCACAGGTTGAGCAAGGCTGCGAGGGACATCAGGTTTGGGACGGACACTGATTTCACCTGGGCTGAGATTTCAAGGTGAATGTTCTGGTAGAATGTCTGCTGAAAGCAACAGCAAGATTGATGAGACTTGCAAAATCACTTAGAATCATAGAATCAGAGAGTTGGAAGAGACCACAAGGGCCATCAAGTCCAACCCCCTGCCAAGCAGGAAACACCATCAGAGCACTCCTGACATATGGTTGTCAAGCCTCTGCTTAAAGACCTCCAAAGTAGGAGACTCCACCACACTCCTTGGCAGCAAATTCCACTGTCGAACAGCTCTTACTGTCAGGAAGTTCTTCCTAATGTTTAGGTGGAATCTTCTTTCTTGTAGTTTGGATCCATTGCTCCGTGTCTGCTTCTCTGGAGCAGCAGAAAACAACCTTTCTCCCTCCTCTATGTGACATCCTTTTATGTCTTCCCTCTGCCTTTCTTTCTGCCTGCTCTCAGACTCATGCCCATATGATTCCTGTTCTCATCAACGAAAGGGTGTGTTTGGACGTTGCCCAGGTCCCCTCCCACCCTGCGAAACACATAATTAGCACTCAGAATGCACTGATTTCTGCAATCTAATGGATAGTGTTCTTCAGGCATTCACAATCTATCAGTGGGGTGGAAAGGGATGTCCTTTAACTTGCTTTTGTATTGCTGGGACCAGGAGCCAGTGGGGAATGAGAAAATCTTGGCAGACCACTAAAAATCTGGCCAGATGGCTGGCAACCCTAAAAGCTGAGCAAGCTGACAGCTAAGCTGAGCTGTGAGGAAAGAACTTGGCGGATCATAACTCGTGCTCTTAACCATTGTACTGCAGCCGCATGTTTAATTCACAGTATTTAGAGTGGACATGATTTCAGGCAAAAAACGCCCCATTATTTTTGTCTTTTCTTTTATGGCAATATGCATTTCTCTTCCATCTGTGATAAATAATGTACAGTCCTCTAGCCTCTCTTCTTTCTTTTCAGAGCAGCAGTGTAAATTCTGATTCTCTACTTTTCTGGCATGAAATCAAGTTCTTTTTTTTTGAAAAAAAGAAACCCATAAATTTTTCTGCATCCTGTACAGCACAGGATAAACATTCTAAGTGCCTTTTCTGTCAAATGAAAAGAGAACACAGTTATAGGTTAGCTGTGCCAGCCAGTTCATTTTTGCAATCAACACTGCTGCTGGTGCCAAGTACTTGAAAAGATCAAAAACACAAAAGTAACACCTTGGTTTGAGTGATAATGTTGATACCCTACAAGAATACCTTGGCTGCATGCCAGGCACGTTCCCTATTATTTAATTCCTCCGGCAAATATTTTAACATACTGTGTGCCTACCATCGGAAAAATGGTAGAGTTCAAAAATGTCACCTCGTAGAATTGGGAACCCTTTGCATTGTACTTGCAAGAGCAGAAGCAGGGAATCAGTGGCTCTCAAGATGTTGTTCGGCTGTCTCATCATCACCGGCACCAGGCCATTCTGACTGGGCCTGGTGGGAATAAGAGGACCAGAGCACCTTCTTCCCAGGGAACTCTCTGCATCGTAGCTCTGTGCAGCGAATAGGAGATTCCGAACAACTCTCAGCACCATTAACAAACTACAGTTCCCAGGATTCTTTGGGGGAAAACCGTGACTGCTTAAAGTTGCATGATACTGCTTTAAATGTACAGTGCAGAAAGTGTCTCTTATATCATAGAATTGTAGAGTTGGAAGGGACCCTAAGGGCCATTGAGTCCAGGGATCTCAGCTAAAGCATCAATGTCAGATGGTTGTCCAACCTCTGCTTACAAACCTCCAAGGAAGGCGAGTCCACCACCACCCAAGGGAGACCATTCCACTGTCAGACAGCATTAACTATCAGAAAGTTCTTCCTGATGTTCCGTTGGAATTCTCCTTTCTAGTAACTTGAAGCCAGAGCACGAGGAAGCAATCATTTAATGTTTGCAATGTGACTGCAATTATTATTGTTTATGTAAAGCGTGTTCTCCTTCATGGAGAGCACGTGTTGCGGTGGGGGCTGCCAGGACACTCCAAAGTTGTGGGGCAGGCTAATTGACCATTGGCCACTGATGCGATTGGGCTTCCCTTGTTGTTGGGAAGAAGTTAATGTTGCCATTTGTTGATTGACAGCCAGAAATGCTAAAACTCCTTGCACGAGGCTAGGGCTTCCTCTTTTCGCCCGTGCATCGGATTGCCCATCCCCCCCTAGAATTAGGGTTGTTCGCTTTGACCTTACCTTGCTATGCCTGTCATGGGGTCGTCTGCTCTTGAGGCAGGGGCCCGGTAGGAATTTTGTCCATCTGGCTGATTGGCTGGGGCCATTTGGTTTTTGCCTACTGCGTAGCAAATCGTCACAACTTGTAAGGTTGCAGTTAGGCATTGGTTTATGGTTTGGTTGGTTGAGGGGCATAGATTGGTTTATGGTTTGGTTGGTTGAGGGGCATGGATTGAATGCTGCTGCTGCAAGGGATTCTGTTAAAGGAATCGGGGGCTAACTATTGCTTGTCCACCCTGTCAAGGGGGCTTGGGCCACTGCAAGAGCTCCTGGCTGCATTTGGGGTGGGCTGAGGGCAGGTTCCCTGCTCCGTCACTTCCCCCAAGTGTATTCCCCTATTCTGACTTTCGCATCGTGTGGAATGTCAGTCTGTCCCCCATGGTGGGGGCAGATAGTCACAACCAATGCCTAAGCAACCACTCACATGTTTGTATTTTAATAAAGTTGTGGCCAAAATTATGCCAAAAACCTTAAACAAAAATTTTGGTGTGATGTGTGAGTTATTGGGGTGGCCCTGGGGACCTCGACACGCAAGAGCATTTCTCAAAAAAAAAGAAGAAAAAAAGCAGCTTGTTTAGGTGGGAGATGGAGATTAGAAGACCCATATTCACTTTTTTATTAAGCTGAAATGTATTTCCTAATACATTGTGACACTGCTTTTCTGATGGCTCTCACACAAGAGTGCACAGTACAGTATAGCACAGCTTCCCCAGGCTGGTGCCCTGTAGATGTTGTTGGGTAATATTTGTTGTAATCCAGCAACACCTGGAAGGTACCAGCCAAGGGAAGCATAGAATTATAGATTCAAAAGGGTCCCTGAGGATCATCTAGTCCAACCCCCTGCAGTGCAAGAATCTTTTGCCCAACAACCCTGAGATTAAGTGTCTCATGCTCTAACAACTAAGCTAGGATATAGTCAAGTGTGTTGAATTTTTCAGCTTTCAAATTTCAATGAGTGGGGCTAACAAGTTGTAACATGACTTAGGAATTCAAAATATGTTTTGGTTAAATCAATATGATTTAGTTTTACTTGGTAAATAACTGCATTTTTAAAAATGAACATTTTTGTGGAATTTCCAATACATTTAAACTTGTCTTAATAAAAAAAATGTGAGTAAATTTGCATTAAAATTATTAAAAATGATTGCCAAGTTATAATATATATCAATATTGTTTTTATTATCCTCACACCCAAAAACATTTTTAAGACCCCTCCCTGAAGAAATTTGCAAAAATTAATTTTCACCCCCTAAAATGACATGCCATAAATATAACACTAATGCTTTCTCTTCTTCCACTCATAGTTTATTGGATGCAAGCTGATCGGCGAAACTCTTCAGGAAGCTTGTTCATTATTTGCCAGTTTTTATCTCATCAAGTAACAAGACTAAGGATGGGTGAATCAGTCTATTTTGGCCTCTTACATGTCCACCCAGAAGTTTGATCCATCTGGTTTCTGCGTTAATCAAATACATATTTCTAAATATCTCAAAACATGCATTTTTAGTAGAGTTTTAAGTCAAGATCTGTGTTGGAACATCTGGAAAGGGTAAAACTGAGTAAACATAAATAACTTAACATGTACATATAATTAATCTAGCAGGTGCGTATCAAGTCAGTTTATCAGAATTGGCGAAGATCACATTTCTCAAGCATTCCTACTGCTAATACATTTGTTTTGGACACCCTGAACCATCTTCATCCTTAGATCTGTTTCGACCCAAGGAACAGCTGTTCCATAAAGTTTGCTGTGCAACAGCCAAGTGTTTCAGGCTACCGCTAACACGCTTCAGCTAAATTCATTGGACCTACTTGAGCGAGCAGCAACACTTCACCTCTGTGCTACATCTGCAGGCATCTGTAATGACTGAAGAGATGGAGGCAGTACAACCTTAACTGTTCTATGATTAATAAATCAAGTCCCCTTGAAGTAGACAGTAAATTTTTGACCTGCAGAACATTGACAGCCATAAAGAGAGAGACATCATATGGACACCAGCTAATAAAACCCGTGACAGATGAGTCTGTAAGCAGGATATGACATGACCCCCAGCAGTGCAGAATCTATCACAATGAGCAAAGCTTGGAGTGGCAGGAACAAAGGCTCAATCAAGTAGGGTTGCCATATTTCAAGAAGTAAAAATCCAGACACAAAAAGTTGTGGGGCTCAACAACTTCCCAGACAACCCAAATTGCCCCCTGGATGTTAAATCCGTCCTTGGAATTGTGGACGTATGGACACCCCCCAAAAAAACCCCATAGAAATTAATAAGTGGTAGGATTTTGGTTAATTGGGATATGAATGACAGTACAACCTGTAGAGCTGTGCTGGGCAGGGAATCCCTGGCCTGGCTTATGCATACCAGCCTGGCTGGCCTAGCGAAGGGTCAATCTGTAAACATGACAAAAGGTGTTGGTAGACCATCTGAGGTGTCCTTTGGTCTGGGGAGAAGGATGTTGCCAAGGTGCTGGCATTTGGTTTTGAGATGACAAGAAATGAGAATTTATGAGCAAGGTGTTCTTGGAAGAGGAAGAAAGAGTGGGATCCATCTTGGGCAGGATATCTGAAGGCTTTGCCGCACTGCTATGGGGCGCAACAGGCTGAGTGGTAATGTTAGTAACAAATTTTAACATGTTCTGTCAGCACAAGGACTTACACTTGAATGATGAAATTTCCTTTATACACAGCTCACATACTCCCCAAATCTGTTCCACAAGGTTTGGGGAACCCCCAGAACAGATTAAGGGTGTGTGGAGAGGGAAAAGAGGGAGGAAAATCCTATTGCACAGGCCTGAATCCTTATGTTGATGGAACAAGTTACCGTATTTTTTGCTCTATAAGACGCACTTTTCCCCACCTAAAAAGTAAGGGGAAGTGTGTGTGCGTCTTATGGAGCGAATGCAGGCTGCACGGCTATCCCAGAAGCTAGAACAGTGAGAAGGATCACTGCACAGTGCTCCCTCTCGCTGTTCTAGCTTCTGGCTTAGCCCCTCAGTCCCTTCCCCCACCTCCCGGAAAGCCCCCAAGAGCCGTGCTCCCTTTAAAGAATGTGCGGCTCTTGCTGGCTTTTCCAGGAGGTGGGGGCAGGGACAGAGGGCAGCCCCTCAGTCCCTTCCCCCACCTCCCAGAAAAGCCCCCAAGAGCCGCGTGGAGCGTGTGTGCGGCTCTTGGGGGCTTTTCCCCAAGGAGAAAAAGCCTGCAAGCGCCGCACACACACTCTACATGACTCGTGAAAGGGAGCACTAAGGAGAGCCTGGGATGCGTACAGGCTCTGCTCAGCACTCCCTTTAAAGAATTTTTTTCCCCTTGCATTTCCCCTCTAAAAAATAGGTGCGTCTTATGGTCAGGTGCGTCTTATGGAGCGAAAAATACGTTACTTACTGTGAATACAACCATTAGTCCTGATAAGATGGAAAGATGTGGATTTTTTAATTTTTGCAGACTAGTAGGTTGGTGGCTCCAGTGTTGGTATCCTGGGGAAAGGCTAGTAGATTTATCCTTTGTTCCTCATCACCTTTCCAGGACTTTGCAGTAGCTAGCTTGTGGGTTGCAAAATTACCATCTATTTTTGTGCTAGTCTGTGGAAAACACCTGTGCTCGTAGGATACTTTTGCTATGTAGTAAACCAGGTGAAGCAATCAGAGTTACTGTATGTTACTGTGGACTTAAAACAGCAAACCCAGTCCCTGAAATCGGCTGTTTCCAAGAAGTGTCCTTACTTTGTGGTCATGAATCTGAGTGGGAACTTCTTTTAAATAACAGAATTGTTTCATAATCAGCATTTCTCGGTGATATTGCAGCTAGTTATGCCGAATGGGGTTTGAGACGCCAATGTTTTGATTCTGTTTTCTATTTAAATAAAGTCACTAGAAGCCTTTTAGTGTATCATTTAATTAACACTTGGGAGTTATTTCCTAATTATACTTCCTAATTACTTTTATCCAGTCCCTATAATTAATCTCTGATACTGGCAAATGTCCAGTTTTCTATTGGGGGAGGAATTTCTTTTGTTTTCTCAGGCTGTCGTCAATGCATGTCCTAACTACTTCCTTAGTTGTATCATTTGAGTTTCTATAGTAATTTTACATTATCATTTTCCTCATTCCTTTGTTAGAGCTTTCTTGGTATATAGCACAACACCACACATGAGAGGGCGGTATTAGCAAATTTGCTGGAACCCCGTGGCTTGTAGAGGTGCAAATCATTTTGTGGGTGTGCATTAAAATGTGAAATAATTTCCTCTGTTGTCCGTACTCATTAGTGGCCGGATTTGCTGTGATAGGGACAATACCACACACAATGTTGTCAAAATGAATGCTGTGTGTTGTCATAGAGATGCTTTCGTGTCTTCAAGCATTTGAGCATTTCTCCTTTGGATTCCTTTTTGATTAGGCTTCCCAGCCCTATTTCATTTTGTTAGATGGCCATTCGTATCCGAGTGTATGGTCTGAAGGCATGGTCTGATGGCACAAGAGAAAAGCTAGGAAATTCTGGGTCCAGGGTTTTTCCCGCCCAGCCAGAACTCACTGGAACTCAGTTCCTGCACCTCTCAGGTGGGTGCCATTGCCATTCTAAGAGAACGAGGGAGGCATTCATGATGAGTTCCAGCACCTTTTTTCTAGAAAAATATCACTGTCTACCTGGAAACCAATGCATGTGACATTGAGTTCTGTGGAAGAAAGCAGGAATGTGAATGCATTAACAGAACAATTCATACCCTTTATGGCAGACTTGAGGGGGGATTTAATTCAGCAGAGATATCTCTTGGCCCAGCCCAGCTGCCCTCTTGTTGACTGTTGTGTCACTGGTGCAAAGCCCACCCACCAAATTGTGTCCTCATCATGGAGGGCACATGTTGCGGTGAGATCACTAAGACTGCCCTCGCCGTTTGTGTGGGTGGGAGCATTTGGATAGCCACAACAACATGATTGGGTCCCTATGTTGCTGGGGTAATTCTGGCCAATGGGGTTGAGAGAATTTGCAGCCGGGGGACCTATTTATACTGCTGCATGTTGCATCGAGTTTCCTCTTAGTGTCTCGTGCATCAGATCACCCACACTCCCTATATTTAGGGTCTTGCTATGACCTTGCTGGAACGCAGGTGGTGCTGTGGGTTAAACCACAGAGCCTAGGACTTGCCGATCAGAAGGTCGGCGGTTTGAATCCCCGCAACGGGGTGAGCTCCCATTGCTCGGTCCCAGCTCCTGCCAACCTAGCAGTTCGAAAGCACAAAGTGCAAGTAGATAAATAGGTAAACAGCAGGAAGGTAAACAGTGTTTCTGTGCACTGCTCTGGTTCACCAGAAGCGGCTTAGTCATGCTGGCCACATGACCCGGAAGCTGTACGCCGGCTCCCTCAGCCAATAAAGCGAGATGAGCGCCACAACCCCAGAGTCGGCCACGACTGGACCTAATGGTCAGGGGTCCCTTTACCTTTACCTATGACCTTGCTATGCTGTCGTGGGTCATTTGCTTTGCGGGCAGGGGCCCGATAGGAATTTTACCATTTGGATGATTGGTTGGTGCCACTTGGGTTTCGTCTGCCGCTTAGCAAATTGACATAACTTTATAAGGTTTGGCGGTTAAGCATTGGTTCAGGTTAAGAAAGGACCTCCAGAACGAATTAAGTTCTTAACCCAAACTACCACTGTATCTGCATTGGATTTAATTAAATAGCTTATATAACTTTCTTAGGGACATGGGTGGCACTGTGGTCTAAACCACAGAGCCTAGGGCTTGCTGATCAGAAGGTCAGCAGTTTGAATCCCCGCAATGGGGTGAGCTCCCATTGCTCGGTCCCAGCTCCTGCCAACCTAGCAGTTCGAAAGCACGTCAAAGTGCAAGTAGATAAATAGGTACTGCTCTGGCGGGAAGGTAAACGGTGTGTGAACTTAATTCATTCTGGAGGTCCTTTCTTAACCTGAAACTGTTCTTAACCTGAGGTACCACTTTAGCTAATAGGGCCTCCTACTGCCGCTGCGCCGCCGCCATGCGATTTCTGTTCTCATCCTGAAGCAAAGTTCTTAACCCGTGGTACTATTTCTGGGTTAGTGGAGTCTGTAACCTGAAGTGCCTGTAACCTGAAGCATCTGTAACCCGAGGTACCACGGTATATGAATCAGCTGTATAGGGTTCCAGGGGCAGGGAATTACATGGTTTAGCTGGGACAAGGTCCATTGGATCTCCCTGCTCCCACTGCTCTGATGTGATCTGGGCCCATTCACTGCAGCAACTCTGCTACCCAATTTCTTCCTTGGTTTAACTAACCTAAGGCTATTGATTTCGATGGATTTCTCTGAGTGTGCTTTAGATAGATGCTGCCCTAAATGAGCACCGGCTCTATGGGGTTTGCAAATGGTTCTGTTTGTTTTCAGCTCTTGTTGTTATGGCCTTTGGGTGAAAAAATAAAATGTATGAATAATATTTATACAGTTGGTAAGAGGTTCTTCAGTACTTGTTTTTAAAATATCCAGACTTCTCTCCCTCCCTCCCTATTATTTTGGAGTGCAGTTAGGATGTGAATAAATGAGCCAATTCGCAACATCTTTGCCTACCCACTGCAAGCTGTTGCTCGTGACAAGTCTCAGAACTATTTGCTTAAAAAGCACAGTTTGCACCATTGCCCCTTTTTAAGAAAGGACAGCACATTCTGAAGCATTATTTGTCCTCCATATGTAATAGATAAAGCATGATCTGTCTAACTTGCTCCCGGCTGTATGTACCAGTTTTAATGAACACAAACAGCCATTTTGTTTTCTTTTTCACTGTAAGAGAAAATGCCGCAGGCATTTCATACATTATCAGTAAAAATACACAAGAACAAATAAAAAGAATACGCTCTGTCATTTGGTGCTGGAAGTTTCAAAATATACAGTACTTTGGAAGAAAATGTAGATTTTAAACCAGCAATTTAAAATATATCTGTACAAATAACTTTTGGATTGGAGTCCCACCATCACCTCCCCTTGGGATTTCATATGAAATATATTTCATGGCATGGAATAATTGTCAACATCCTATATGTGAAATATTTAAATTACTTTTAAAAAGGAAAAACAAGGACCAAACTAAGGGTGCAATCCAAACCCAAGATCCACTGGAATGAACGACATTTGGCATAAGCAGATCTCTGGCTGAGCTAGCTCAGTCAGGTCTATGCTGGCTTCAGTCGCTCATCCTGCGACTCAGCTACATTAATAAAAACAAAATGCTTTAAATGCGTTATAACACTGTGACACCAGATGGAGCTGCAGAAATCTATGAAATTTTCCATTGTGAGCTTTAAAACTATTTTTTCAGAACCTTTTCAGAGCATTTTTTATATAACCGTGTAGATGCAGGCCTGGTTTAGCCAGAGTTAATGTCAGGGACTGGGCAGAGGAGTAATGGTGGAGACTGCCTCCCCATCCTGACCCCTACAGGGAAGAGGAAGAGGAAGACAGTACAGTGGTACCTCTGGTTATGAACTTAATTCGTTCCGGAGGTCCATTCTTAACCTGAGGTACCACTTTAGCTAATGGAGCCTCCCGCTGCCACCGCACCGTGATTTCTGTTCTCATCCTGAGGTAAAGTTCTTTACCTGAGGTACTACTTCTGGGTTAGCGGAGTCTGTAACCTGAAGTGTTTGTAACCTGAGGTGTTTGTAACCCGAGGTACCACTGTATAGATTGACAACAGGGGTTTGAGGGAGGTCACAGCTCAGAGGCAGATGAGGGGGAAAGTTGGGAAATAATGGGAGAGGAGGAATAGGCAGAGCCACAGCAACACCCAGCTGACACAGTGTCATTAGAAAGCATTCCAGACCCACCATCTCCCAGAACCTGGAGAGCCTTGAAAGTAGGAGAGCAAAGACTTCAAAGATGGAGGGCAGGTAGCAGCACCTGTAGAAGTCATAAATGAGGAAGTGGGGGAGATGAGGGGTGGAGATTCACTCGGGACAATGCCATTATCCAAGAAGCTGGGTTCTATAGCCTCTCTCTGTAAAGTGTGAAATAAAAAAAGGATGGTAAGAAACTTTTTGTTGTCTTTATAATCTCCTGGGCAACCAGCCGGGAGCCGCTGACAGCATCCTGACAGTTATGCTAAGGAAGTCATCTATCCTGACTTAGCCAGGTAAGTCTCAAAAGGGGGTGTTCCAGGGTGGTGCTGTTGGGAAGGCAGGGCAGGGCAGGTGGAGAATTACCCCTATGCC
Source organism: Podarcis bocagei (assembly GCF_964188305.1). Lineage (NCBI taxonomy): Eukaryota > Metazoa > Chordata > Lepidosauria > Squamata > Lacertidae > Podarcis > Podarcis bocagei. Next base: position 15,404,242 of record NC_138130.1, read on the forward strand.
AATCTCTGTTCAGCTTGGCCATGTGTCCTAGCAACCCAGCAAAAGTGACTGGTGAAAAGGGTGGCATGAATCAAACTCTATTTTAAAGGCTTGTTTTCCATCCTCCAGGCTCAGACAGGCTTAGCTGGAATTAGCTGCACTCCTGAGTGGATTCTGGAATAGGGGCAAGTTACACCAGCATAATTTACACCAGCAAATTGCACTGGCTTCTTCCAGTTTGGATTGCTCTGCAGGTGTTACACAGCACACTTTTAAAGAAAAAACAAACAAGAAAACAACTTCAAAACTTGAGAGTCTGAATGGAGAAATGGCAACGGCAAAATGGCAACCCTTTCCCCTCTGTGAGGGCCATCTTCTGCTCAAAATAGACATCATGGAATACTGTGTACAAAAAAACCAGAAATCTCTATTGCAGGACCAAAGAGATTTTGGATCACAGAAGTCAGTATGGTTGCCTAACACTGGATGCAAAGAGGTCCCAGGGTTAGCCCTAGCATTGGGTAGAGTGAGGTGGCAGGTGCTATGGGCAGGAAGCAAACAGTGATATGTGTCACACGGTCAGATCTGTGCCTCCCTGAGCTAGCATTTTGGCCTCATGTCCAGTGAAGACACTCCATCTGCAGTGTTAAAAGTAAGACTTAGCTGCCATTCTGGTCATCTTCTGGACATCAAATGTGAGTGTTTGAGGGATACTTGAGGAATTAGGTCTTTTTGAGTGTCAGGAGGAACTCACTTGCAATGCAACTCCCAGACTAAGGTGCAGATGAGAATTTAGGCTGCAATCCTATTCATACTTACCTGGGAGTAAAACTCATTGCATTCAGTGAGACTTTCTTATAAGTAGAAATGCATAACACTGTACTACTGTGTCAGGGAACTGCCATCGGAGCCAAGAGTGGAGGTAAGGCTCCCCGACGATGCGGGAGAAGGGACCAGCAGAGGGAGAGAGAACACTTCCCTTGGGGAAGGAAATCAGCGTGACACCTGGGAGAAAGGGGAGCAGGGAAGGACTTCGGAGAGAGGGCTCCAGGACTCTTCCACAGAGACCAGCGGGGAGAGTCCAGGACCTCCGCTGGCCACGCCCACTCTGCGCAGAAGACTTCTGCACAGGGAGTCTAGGCGGAGACTTGGTGTCAAGGAGTTTTTATGTTGGAAGAAGTTCAGGAAACGCCCACTGACGGATTCTGCCACTGACTGACACAGCCACGGAGTAAAGACTGTCCAGCCAGGGAAAGGTTTAGCCAGGGAACGTTGCCTTGAGCATCCACACCCTCTACGCACAAGCAACCCCCAATTCCCTTTACATACTGAGAGTTGCATTTCCTGAACATTCTGATGTAGTTATTCCTTTTTTAAAACAACAACAACAACAACAACAACAACAACAACAACAACAACAACAACAACAACAACAACTATTAGAGTAGGTTTATTCTGGCAATGCTATGGAGTGGATTTATGGGTTGCAATCCAAATAAATAAATTAGGGCACAATCCAGCCACAATTAAACATTGTTAAGTCTCATTGTATTCAGTGAGAGATCTATAAGTACATGCTTAACCCCCTCCCTGACATTGATTTGTTTTGATAGTGCTTTATTTCTTAATATCATGCTCGTAATGTACCATAAATGTGACTAATATTTGCTAAGGATGATAACCAATTACGTCCTTTCAGACCCGGTGAAAGTGATGGATTTAAGTTACGTGATTTCTATGGATCTATTCTGAGTAGCACTGAATATCACCTTATGTTCAAAATACTTGCAAAAAAAGGAGCCTCAGAAAAGGTGGTATTTAAAAAAGGAATGAACAGAAATATATATATATATATATATATATATATATATATATATATATATATGCGCAGGTTTTGGTGTCTTCGGGTGTCTTCCCGTGTAAGAGTTGGGGTGTCTAGGCGACGTTTCGACGAGGTCTCACTCGTCATCTTCAGGCTGGTGCTTTCGGCTTCTTGTTACTAGAACAGAGCAGGATCTCAGTGTTTGAGTTCCTATAAATACTGTTGAGGGGGTGTGGTGTATAGCCTCCAACGTTCTGGGCAGAGAGGGAGTTCCCAGGTTAGTGTGCCTTTTCTTCTTTTGTTCCTTAATTACTTGAGGGATATCTTGAGTGATTTCTTGAGTGATATTCTGAGTACCACTTAGGAGGGTCATTAGGTGTGGATTAGTTGCTAAAGCTTTCGTGTCTTGACCTCTTGAGCTTGTGAAGAGTTTTTCTGAGAAGATGGCTGTACTGCACTTAGTTGTGCTCTGGCTTGGCTTCGTGTATAGGGGCGAGCTGTGGTTTTGTGCCCTGTGCCAGCCAGATCTGTGTAGGGATTGCAGGGGGGTGCAGCATCCGGAGGTGCCACTATGGTTTGGCTACTGGATGGTGTCTGTACTTTATCTGTGGAGAGGGTCTGGGTTTGGGTCTGTGTGGTTGATTGGAGATGGCGTTCTGTGTGTCTCTGGTTCTGGTGTCGGTTTTTGTGGGGAGGGCTAATTTCCAGATGTCTGGCAGGCGGGACGTGTCGTCACGCTTGTTCATGTTGTGAGGGTGTTTCTCTATCTCGATGGCTTCCATGATTATTCTCTTGTGGTGATGTTCCATGTTAAAGAGCAATTTGGAATCTGCAAAATTAATTTCGTGTCCTGTTTCTTTCATGTGTTGGTAAAGAGAGGAAGTTTTTTCTTCTTTTTTGACGGCATTCTTGTGTTCTGCGATACGTGCATTTATTCGTCTGTTTGTTTGTCCAATGTACGTGGCTGGGCAGACTTTGCAGGGTATTTCATAGACCCCTTGGTTTTCTAACTGGATTTTATCTTTTGGGTTTCTGAGGATATTGGCTATTTTTTGGTTGGTGCAAAAGGCTGTTTTGATATTGTGTTTATGGAGGATTTTGCTAATTTTATCTGTAGTGCCCTTGATATAAGGAAGGAGGGCCATGCCATTGTTTTCTTCTGTGTCTTGGTTTTTGGGGGGTGTTTCTTTTTGGATTAGCTTCGTAACCCTGTGTCCTCAACTCTTACACGGGAAGACACCCGAAGACACCAAAACCTGCATTCCTGTACCCGTGAAAATCTACGAAAGCATATATATATATATATATATATATATATATATATATATATATATATATATATAGCATCACATTCATTGTCTCAACCCAGTCAGATGGGTGGGGTACAAATAAAACTATATTAAATTAAATTAAATTAAATTAAATTAAATTATTTTTATTATTTATTATCCTTACAGCAACCCTAAAAGGTAGGTCAGTCTTAATAGCTCTGTGTTGCAGATCAGCAGATCAGGATATCAGGCTGAGAGACAGTGATCTACCCAAGGTGACCTATCAAATTCATGACAGACTTTGGAGAATAACCCTTGGTTTCAATAATGCTACATGAGGCTCAAGAGCTCTCTTTGTCTAAATCTTTCATGCGTGACCTAAAGGAAAACCACAATCTGAGCTTGCTTTGAAATAAAACTGAAACAGTATTTGGAATTATTTGTGACTCTCCTTGGAGATTCCTTTGTTTGAAAACTTGTCAGAGAGGGGGAAACCAAAGTTCATTGGTCTAGTCAACAAGAAACATAGTGGAAAATGAGAAACTGTACAAGTGTACAGGAGTGGGTTTTGTTATGCTAAATTAAAATACGTTTAGATGCAAGCTTATATTCTGTTATTGACCGTACTGTAGCTCTCTATGAACAGAACTCCCTTCACTAAAAAGTTAGTAGGTATCAAATAATACGTCCTATGTGACATGGAAGTTTTTTGTTTTTTGTTTTTTTTAAATACTATTTATTAAATTTTCCACTTTAACAATCCAATCAAACCATATTAAATATTCCAAATTATACGTATTATTCAATAATCAAGCAGTACAAATATTATGCCAAATTATTTAAAAAATGGAGGTATCTTCCCATGTTCTGAGCTCAAGGGGTCTCTGATCACCTCATACTTCTACTGCTTTCATAATTTTAGCAATAGTTCCCATAAATCATTCTGATGTTAATCCTCATTACTTTTCACAGCATCTGAGTTTATCAGACAAGTGAGATAAAACAAAACAATATATTCTGTGTGTAATCTACGTTGTGACTTTGGATGTTGGACACTTGTCAAGGAAGAATATGAAAATAATTCTAAATGACTGTTAACTGAAATAATATAATGTAGTCTGTTATGCATATCATGTAGACCGGAGGTTTTCAACCTTTTTTGAGTCCATAGCTCCCTTAACCAACTACATTCTTTCTGTGACACCCCTATGAGGCTCAGGAGCCCAGTTATGTCACCCCTTGCCTGCAGAGCTGGCAGCCTCTCAGCCTTTTTCGAATACCATCCCCTTGTGGAGTATTCCCTCAGCCTCCTCTCCTCTCTCTTTGGGAGTCCTCCAGGCAGCTGCTGCTGCTGACCCTGGTCTCTGAGCTGCCCCCCACAACCGCCCCAAAGTGTCTCCCAGTGGCACCATTTGCCTGCAGAGCTTATAGCCAGGGCTGCTGCAATAAACAGGTGCACAAGCCTTTGAGAGGCAGAGGCAGGAGAGGGCATCAGAGGAGAGAGGGAAGGAAAGAGGGACAGAGGCCAGTGTTGCCTGCGACATCCCTGACCATTACTCAAGGAAACCCAGGGTGCCACAGCACACTGATTGAAAACCACTGATGCAGACCATTCTGTCTTTGACCAGTGCCATGAAAGTGAGATTATTAAAACACTCTGGAAATCGTTGTTCTCCAAAGAAGGAACTCTTTGGAAGAAGCCATGATGGAAAAAGAGGTATAATAGTGCTTTAAATATAAAAACATCTCCATTGCCCAGATTTGCTGCTGTGTTGTTGTTTAGTCGTTTAGTCGTGTCCAAGTCTTCATGACCCCATGGACCAGAGCACGCCAAGCACTTCTGTCTTCCACTGCCTCCCGCAGTTTGGTCAAACTCAAGTTGGTAGCTTTGAGAACACTATCCAACCATCTCGTCCTCTGTCGTCCCCTTCTTCTTGTGCCCTCCATCTTTCCCAACATCAGGGTCTTTTCCAGGAAGTCTTCTCTTCTCATGAGGTGGCCAAAGTATTGGAGCCTCAGCTTCAGGATCTGTCCTTCCAGTGAGCACTCAGGGCTGATTTCCTTAAGAATGGATACGTTTGATCTTCTTGCAGTCCACGGGACTCTCATAATTCAAAAGCATCAATTCTTCGGCGATCAGCCTTCTTTACGGATTTGCTGCTGTAGAGATGGGTAAATCTGTCAATTTCTGTTTCTGTATTTCTCATTTCTCCACTATTTAAGTTCTGCAGATTTACACATCAATGTGTGTGTGTGTGTGTGTGTGTGTGTGTGTGTGTGTGTGTGTGTGTATATATATATATATATATATATATATATATATATATATATATATATATACATACACACACACACAGTCATACCTCGGGTTAAAGTAGCTTCGAGTTAAATCTTTTCAGGTTGCGTCCTGCAGCAACCCAGAAGTAACGGAATGGGTTACTTCCGGGTTTCACCCCTTGCACATGCGCAGACTCTCAAAATGACATCACTCGCATGCGCAGACGTGCAGGCGTGGGTTGCATTCTGCTCAGGATGCGAACGGGGCTCCAGAACAGATCCCGTTCACATCCAGAGGTACCACTGTATATAAAAAGTTCACAGGAAAGTTAACCAGCATTTTCGTTTTACTGGTTATAATGCTAATGCTTCTGTCCTCGTGTCTAATGTTCCTTTTATGTATCAGTACCTGCTGTGTATCTCACTCTCATTCATGTCAGTGGGCATGGTGTGCTACAACAAGAAATATCATTGGGCATGTCACTATACCTCCCCCCTTTCCATGCACATGCACTTCAGTTAACCCATGATTCCCCATGCAATATGCTGAAATACTGCCCCGAATTTCATTATGTGAGGGTGGAGGCATGATCCATTAAAATCATGAGAAACCTGTAGCATCAGGCTCCTGCAAATTTCCAGGGTTCCTAATAAAAATTCTGGAAATGGCACAGAAATGAGCTCTAGACTCATTTCTGGATTCTGCTAGATTTCCAAAATTATGTGACAGATCACATAATTCTGCTGGATTCTGCTAGATTTCCAAAACTATGTGAAAGATCACATAAAATGTGGACTTTGTTTTAAAGGACAAATGTGATACAAATATACAAAATAAATACTATACAAATAGGTTTGTGAGTTAACCAGAAAAGAGAGGAAAGAGGTAGTCTGAATGTAGCATCAGTGTGAATTTCTCCTAATCTTCCTATATACATAAAAATGTAGGATGTCATCACGCTCCACAATAGGTGACTTCAATAGGCATTCCCTATTCAGGAAGGTCTGCACAGGAATTGGGGGGGGGGGGCTGTGTGCCTCTTTAAGACATTATCCATTTGCCCTGCATGCCCTGTGTAAAACCTTTCTCTTGTCAAACAATTGAAAATTCACATTATGAAGGTGGAATATGCTTTTTTAGACAAATCACAGGAAAGTGTGCATAAATCCATTAAAATATACTAAGCACCAGTGCACCCTCAGTGTTAATGACAACGATCAGTTCATAGTAGGTATATTGACCTCCAGGACACAGCAGAGATCACTAAAGGGTTTTGATGTGTTTTCTGCAAGAGATGTAATCTGGATCAATACTCCTTTGTGATAGTGTAACTGTCAATCCAGTGATATGCATGTACATTTGATTACCAGAATGGATAACAGCCAGTAATGAGATTTGGACATAAGTAAAATCCACTGTTATGCAGTCCCCCCACCTTTCTAACATCTAACCCTTACATTAGGCATAGTGAGGTGGCTGCCTCAAGCAGCTGGTTTTGTTTCTCATGAAAGAAGGGCAGCAAAGTAATATTTATGTGCTGACAGCCCATATGCTACCAGGCCAGGTTCAAGGTTATTGTCCTGACATAGAATCATAGAGTTGGAAGGGACCCTGAGGATCTCCAACTTGCCTCAACTAGAAGTTGAGCATCCCATTACCTCTCCATGGCTGCTGCTGTTGGCCTTGGACAGCTTGTAGTGGCTGCTAGAGAGCAGATGAGGAGGTCTGGACAAAAAAATGGGGGGTTGAGGAAAGTCATTTGGAGGGGAGTGAGAAATGTCCCTATTTTCATCTGAGGAATGTTGGAGGGTATGCATTTAGTCTTGCCAGTTCCATACTGTGGAATGTTCCATACTGTGAATCTCTAGCAGCAGAGATTCAGTAGGAAGACAGCAATGCATTTATTTATTTTTACATTAGCCAGTCTCCTCAATGATGATCTGTATTTCTATTTGCATTAATTAAACAGCGTTTTGCAGTTTAGCATGGTAAGCTGCTCTAATATTTTATGATACGGTGATACAGAAGTACTTTTATAAATAAACTAATTTATATTTTACTCCCAGGGAGAAGCCCTTGGGGGGGGGGGGGTCTCACATCTCAGGTTCCAAATAGATTGGCTATTATGAACTATGGCTTTGCTTGCGACAAACATGGTGTGTGATAGAGCGGTGGCATTTGCAGCCCCAGCTAGAGTTGCTCCACCTTTTGGTTGGACGCTGGTTCCTCCATTAGAAGTTGTGCAAGGTACTGTAATATTGCCAATATGGTTGGTTTTTCCTTTCTGAAATGTTCAGTTATACTTATGGTCCTTGGTTCCACGGAAAAATAGCTATGAAAAATGAGGTACTAATAGACTCCCACACTTACTACAAAGGAATGTGAACGATTACGTTTCTTTGGGATGTGTGACAGTTAAAAGGATGTTGTTTGGCAGAATGTCTTTATTGGTGCCTCATTTGTGATGCCCTGTATAGCTGACTTTTCATTTTAACGATGAGAATTAAACTGCAGAGGGCTGCTGTCTTTTAGTCTGACCTGTCGTCTTCACTGATAATAATGGTTTCTTTGCAAAAATAAATGAAAACATTAAACAGAACAAAATGAATGCCCATGGCAAGCAGGTTAACAACTGTTCTTTATGACTTAAGGAATAAAGTTTAGCCAAAGATAACGGTTAGCTCTTGAATTATGTTTGGGTTGAACTTATTCTTTCTTTCCCAAGGAATCCTGTACTGCAGAAACCAGATTTGCTAGGTCTGTTGTTCACGGCGGAGAAAATGATCTCCTGATATATACAGCATGATCACTAAACCCAGTCTGCAAATATCCAAGCATGAAAAGCAACCTGGAGATAAATCAGATGTGTCAGATAATAATACACATGGCTCAGCGGTGGAACAAGCAAACCCAGCGTATGTGTTGGTTTTGAAGGAGTGAGTGTTTTGAAGAAGTCTGACTTAACTGAAACCCATCATACGTTTGATGTAGCTACTTTGGGGTAATATAAATGGCTTACAGTTGGCTGAAGAAAAGCAAAGGAAAAATAATAAGGATTATTTGTAACATGTGAAAAAGAATGAAAGCAAAAAAAAGGACAAATAGCAACACTCAACATTTTAACTAAAATTATATATATATTTGAGTTAACAGTTTTTATGATATTCTAAATAGTGAATAAATTAATTCTATTTACTTGCAAAAGAAATGTAAAGTTAAAGGGACCCCTGACTGTTAGGTCTAGTCACGGATGACTCTGGGGTTGCGGCGCTCATCTCGCTTTATTGGCCGAGGGAGCTGGTGTACAGCTTCCGGGACATGTGGCAAGCATGAATAAGCCGCTTCCGGCAAACCAGAGCAGGGCACAGAAATGCAATGTAGTGTAGTAGTACCCAAATTGCTTGTTGGAAGATACCTATACAATTTATCCATAAACAATCGAGGCTCTTTTTTTGCCATTCATTGATTAAAGGGAAATCTGTTTCCTCTGTTTGTTAACAACTTCTTCTACTGCAGTTATAATTACATTAGGCACTAGTTCCCTGTTGCCTTGTTTATCTACTACATCTCACAAATATCCCAGAAGAATAACTATTGGAGCTAACAGGATTGTTTTTAAAGCCTAAAAGAATGCACTGTTTGCATTACACCTTGCTATGAATAACACAGTTGTAAGCTATCTCCTCTGAGGATTCGCTATGGATGCTTTAGAAAATTGATCTGTGTGCATTTCTGACCCAATCTTGCTTTGCACTTTTTGGACTAAAACGTGTGGGCCATAACTATCTATCAAACTGTGCCTTCTCCAAATGTTGTGATGCTGTTCTCAACTCCAAAAAAATAATAATCAAAAATATCAAAATGTGTTTAGAAGGAATACAAATTTCAAGAAACTACATGGATAAATATGTATCTTGAAACTATGTTTATAGTTACTTATCTAATTACATCTTTGAATGAGAAATCTATCCAATTATTTTAAAGTAAATTACAGTGGTACCTCAGGTTGCATACGCTTCAGGATACATACGCTTCAGGTTACAGACTCCGCTAACCCAGAAATATTACCTCGGGTTAAGAACTTTGCTTCAGGATGAGAACAGAAATCGTGCTCTGGCGGCACGGTGGCAGCAGGAGGACCCATTAGTTAAAGTGGTGCTTCAGGTTAAGAACAGTTTCAGGTTAAGTACGGACCTCTGGAACGAATTAAGTACTTAACCCGAGGTACCACTGTACAACCAAAAGGGGATAGAAGAAACTGATGAATGCACATCTGTAGAAGAGATAAAACTGGGAAAGGCTAATGTATCCATTCCTTGTCCCACTGAGGGAGTTGTAATGTGTGCTTCAGAGTGCTTCAAGGCAAACACATTGTTGTTGGCATGTCTGTCTTGAGAGACAATCAAGTGCACCTCTAGAGGTGAAGTCAAACCACTATGTTATCAGCATTGATAACCTCCCCAGGCCACAAGCCTGGGTAGTGTGTATGGAGACCCTGGGCTACTGTCCAGATGTAAAGACATGTGAAAAGGATCTAGGAGTCTTGGTTGACCACAAACTTGACATGAGCCAATAGTGTGACGCGGCAGCTAAAAAAGCCAATGCAATTCTGGGCCTCATCAATAGGAGTATAGCATCTAGATCAAGGGAAGTAATAGCGCCACTGTATTCTGCTCTGGTCAGACCTCACCTGGAGTACTGTGTCCAGTTCTGGGCACCACAATTCAAGAAGGACACTGACAAACTGGAACGTGTCCAGAAGAGGGCAACCAAAATGGTCAAAGGCCTGGAAACGATGCCTTATGAGGAACGGTTAAGGGAGCTGGGCATGTTTAGCCTGGAGAAGAGGAGGTTAAGGGGTGATATGATAGCCATGTTCAAATATATAAAAGGATGTCACATAGAAGAGGGAGAAAGGTTGTTTTCTGCTGCTCCAGAGAAGCGGACACGGAGCAATGGATCCAAACTACAAGAAAGAAGATTCCACCTAAACATTAGGAAGAACTTCCTGACAGTAAGAGCTGTTCGACAGTGGAATTTGCTGCGAAGGAGTGTGGTGGAGTCTCCTTCTTTGGAGGTCTTTAAGCAGAGGCTTGACAACCATATGTCAGGAGTGCTCTGATGGTGTTTCCTGCTTGGCAGGGGGTTGGACTCGATGGCCCTTGTGGTCTCTTCCAACTCTATGATTCTATGATTCCTCTTGGCCTCGTTGAGGTGGTCCAAAGGAAAGTAGACTACTGTGATGGAAAAGTTTGTTTTTGTTGGGCAGGTTGGGTCTACAAGTGCTTTCTTTTTCTTTTTCCCTGCCAACAAACGGTTAATGAACAGCAGCTGTGATTGGCCGGGGTTCCAGAAGGGGGAGTTGAAAAGGAGAGGATTTGGGAAAACAGTTTTTTAGGTTGGGAGAATAGGTTGGGAGATAGGGAATAAGAAGAGAGAGAGTTGGTTCTGGGTAGAAACATCCACTCTGAGGAATATATCACAAGCTAGAGAAAGGAGTCTCTGAGCTTAGTGTGAAGGACAGTGTGTGGTGTCTTGTGAGAGTAATAGGCCAGGAATTAACTGGGACGCTGAGGCTGAGCCAGGAGAAGTAGAAGCTGTTAGAATACCGTCTACTTAGGACTCATTCCAGTCAGGAGGGGAGAGATTCTTCTACAAAAAGAGAAGACTCCCAAACCAGTTAAGAGGGGTGTGGAGATCCCTTGGGTCTGTTACTTGGAGTACCTCAGGAGTAGGGTTGTCTAAGGGGTGTGTAACTGACAGGAAGTACCACCTTGTTTAAGAACCAAAGTATTAAGCGGCAACAACTGAGAAAGAACTGAAGTGAAATAAGATTATAATCTGAAGTATCTTATGTTTTACCCACTTTGTGTCCTAAACTTTATTTAATATAATCATTCTTGTTTATTTGATCAAATATTGCCTGAGACTCCAAATTATTAAGTTTTCCCTCACACAAGTCCCCCACAAGATAAACTGGGGTAAGGTAAAGGTACCCCTGCTCGTACGGGCCAGTCGTGACCGACTCTAGGGTTGCACGCTCATCTCGCTCAAGAGGCCGGGAGCCGTCGCCGTCCGAAGACACTTCCGGGTCACGTGGGCAGCGTGACGAAGCTGCAACTGGCGAGCCAGCACCAGTGCCACAAACGGAAACGCTGGGTGGCGCTGTGGGTAAAACCTCAGTGCCTAGGATTTGCTGATTGTAAGGTTGGCGGTTCGAATCCCTGCGGTAGGGTGAGCTCCCATCGTTCGGTCCCAGCTCCTGCCCACCTAGCAGTTCAAAAGCACCCCTAAGTGCAAGTAGATAAATAGGTACCGCTTTATAGCGGGAAGGTAAACTGGGGTAGTTTGCAGGAATTCGTGGAATCGGTGTTCTGTGAGGTGGGTGCACTATATTTAAGCGAAGGCAGGCACAATGGCACCAGGGGGGAAAGTGCTGCAATGCCGTCGCAACTACATACTGTTATTCTAGCAGTACCAAAGAGACTTGGGCCCAGTTAATGCATTTACAGACCCTCCAAGTGTCCCTATTTTCCAGGGACAGTCCCAGATTTACCTAAACCAACCTGGTTTCTGATTTGACCCCAGAATGTTGAGTTTTTCCTTAGGGCATTCCTGTTTTCATCGCAAAAATGTTGGAGGGTATGGAGTTATGTGACCCCTGAGCCTAGGTGACAAGTAGCTATACAACCTTTAGAAGATATCTGAAGGCAGCCCTGTATGGGGTAGTTTTTGAATGTTTAATGTTATATTATCTTTTCATGTAAGGTGGAAGCCACCCTGAGGGTCTGGGGGACCCAATCAGATGGGTGGGGTATTATTATTATTATTATTATTATTATTATTATTATTATTATTATTAAATAGGACATCCCTATTTTCATCAGAAAAATGTTGGAGGGTATGCATTTAGATAGTATTTTAGCATGGTAGAAAACTATCAGCAATCTCCTAATTCCTACCAGGCACATTTATTACGGACACAGGTTAGAGCTCAACGTCGAGCAGACCAAGTGGCGATAGCGACGGTGAAGAAGACTTTCTTCACCACCTCTATTGCATCTGCAAAAAATAGTAGCAGGAGACTCTTTCAGGTGGTCCGCAATTTAATGGAACCACCTTTACTACCGGGGCCTTGTAAAGACCCCAAGATCTCCTGCAACGATTTTGCAAAGTTTTTTGCAGATAAAATCACTCATATTCGGAAGGAGCTAGACACCACCGTGGGAGCAGGGCTGGGGCGGGAGAGTGCTAGAGCCCTGTCTGGTCAAGTTGCATGGCATCAATTTCAATCCGTTACCCCCGAGGATGTGGACAGGCTGCTTGGACGCGTGAAACCAACCACCTGTCTCCTTGATCCTTGCCCATCCATGCTAATAAAAGCAAGCTGGGAAGGGCTGGGCGATGGGCTCTGCTGGGTGGTGAATGCTTCCCTCTGTGAGGGAACATTCCCAGATCCGCTGAAAGAGGCGGTCATTAAACCGCTTCTTTAAAAACCATCTTTAGACCCAGCCAGTCTGGCCAACTATCGCCCAGTCTCAAATCTTCCATTCTTGGGCAAGGTGATTGAGCGTGTGGTTGCTGAACAACTCCAGGCACGCCTGGAGGATGCGGACCATTTGGATCCCTTCCAATGGGGGTTCAGGCCTCATCATGGGACTGAAACTGCCTTGGTCGCACTGGTTGATGATCTCCGGCGAGCTAGGGACAAAGGTGAGAATTGTTTCCTAGTTCTGCTGGATCTCTCAGCGGCCTTTGATACAATCGACCATAACATCCTTCTGGACCGTCTAGAGGGGTTGGGAGCTGGAGTCACTGTTATACAGCTATATACAGATGGATGGCGGCTAACAGATTGAGGTTGAATCCTGACAAGACAGAAGTACTGTTTTTGGGGGACAGGAGGTGGGCAGGTATGGAGGATTCCCTGGTCCTGAATGGGGTAACTGTGCCCCTGAAGGACCAGGTGCGCAGCCTGGGAGTCATTTTGGACTCACAGCTGTCCATGGAGGCACAGGTCAAATCTGTATCCAGGGCAGCTGTTTACCAGCTCCATCTGGTACGTAGGCTGAGACCCTATCTGCCTGCAGACTGTCTCGCCAGAGTGGTGCATGCTCTGGTTATCTCCCGCTTGGACTACTGCAATGCACTCTACGTGGGGCTACCTTTGAAGGTGACTCGGAAACTACAACTAATCCAGAATGCGGCAGCTAGACTGGTGACTGGGGGCGGCTGCCGAGACCATATAACACTGGTCTTGAAAGACCTACATTGGCTCCCAGTACATTTCCGAGCACAATTCAAAGTGCTCAGCCTTGGCCCAGTATACCTGAAGGAGCGTCTCCACCCCCATCATTCTGCCCGGATGCTGAGGTCCAGCGCCGAGGGCCTTCTGGCAGTTCCCTCATTGCGAGAAGCAAAGCTACAGGGAACCAGGCAGAGGGCCTTCTCGGTAGTGGCGCCCGCCCTGTGGAACGCCCTCCCATCAGATGTCAAAACGATAAACAACTACCTGACATTCAGAAGACATCTTAAGGCAGCCTTGTTCAGGGAAGTTTTTAATGTATGATATTTTAGTGTTTTTTGGTTTCTATGGAAGCCGCCCAGAGTGGCTGGGGAAAGCCAGCCAGATGGGCGGGGTACAAATAATAAATTATTATTATTATTATTATCAATGTGGTTATTGCACAAAAAGGCCTATATGCCTGGAGGCGTGATTTGCACATTTTTTTTCACCTCAGAACAAAAGGAAAAGGCCATGTAATTTGTATTTACATACAAATAGGCCACATCACACCCACCTCACGCATTACATTGTGTGAGGCGTATATGTTCATGCCTCCACAGTTCAAGAGAATTGTCAATTCTGTAAGCATGTTAATGAGTTAACTTGCAGACTGAACTCGGAGACCTATCTATTCTGTAATCTCACAGATTACATCCTTTCAGTGGTGAATTCAGTGTTTGTAAATGTCAGGGAGCCAAGAGCATGCAGAGGAGCCCTCAGATCAACAAATGGTTTTATCAAAAAGAGTGAGGCCTACCAGAATCGTACATGGCTGTTTGATGTGAAGGACAGGGAGAGACACGGAGACCTAAGTAAAAATGGGTTTGAGCTGCTTCGAATTCTGGAACTACTAGAAACAAAAATCGTTTCAAAAACCTAACAACCGAGGAAGCCAATGTTGCACAGCGTCTTCCCTTCAATCTGAGCAGTGAGTACTCTGCATGTGTATTCAAACAATATCATGAAAGGGAAATTTTGAATCAAAAATAGAGTCAACAAAGCGGCCTGAGACATCCCAAATTAAGGTTTCAACATGCTTATTTAAAAACAAGGGTCTACGAGGCATTAGCTAACAAAAACACCAGTCAGAATAAAGCCACCATAATTCCCTAAAATATGCAAACTCCCCTCCACCAGTCCATAGAAACCATGCACTGAAATATTAACTCTGTAGGTGTACTTTGATTCTCCAGGTTCTCTGTGATTCTCTGTGACTCAAACATAATAGGTAGCAATCTTGGTTTTCCAGAAATGAGCCCATGGGACTTTCCCCTAAGATATATAAATCCACATTAGCAGTCAAAAGCAAAATGTAAATCCCCCTGCCACAATCTTCTGCTCATAGAATCCTCTAAATGCTGAATGCATTAGTTGCAAGTGGTAAATCCGTTCCACTTCCCAGTGGGGAGGAGTTGCGGTGGACCACGTGGCCACCCACTCCCCTCCGGGGGCGGGGGACAAAGTCCCGCATCACTCGCAGGTTCCCAGCCACATCATCATCCAGCCAGCCAATCAGCTGGCTGGGGAGGCGTGGCCGGGCCCCATTTAAACTGAGGCGCAAGCCGGAGAGCTTCCCCTTGCCTCGCTTCTGCTCACATTCTATAACCAATAAAGTTGTGGCCTAAATTTGCCCAATAACATTAACCTAATATCTGTGTCCTTGTGTCTTATTCATCAACGAGGGGGTGGTCTTGACACACAAAAATGCAAGTTTCAGCAGTTACCGTCTTCATGAGCCAATGTAGTTCAACTCAGCAAAAACTAGTTAAATGTACACTACACTTAGGTTTTATAGGAGCTGTTACCAAAGAGAGGGCAAGTCAGTCTCTTCTAGTGCCAACAACTTGCCCTCAAAGGAGGGGGTCAGAGAGTCTGCTTGACTAGAATCCTCACCCTGGCTACCCAGTGAGACCTTGACAGCTTGACTTGCACCACGACAGGATTCAGCACTGGTCAGCTCCCATGGAACAGGTCTGGTATGGTCCAACCTCAGTGGATTCACCAGCATGGGGTGGTGGGAATGTTGAGCTGATCCTGACTCCATTGCCATGCCAACTCTGCCTGTTGCAGTCAAGAAAGGTTTGATCTGATTTTTCCAGTGTTTAGGACACTGAATCCTTTGTGGCTGAAATCAGGTGTGAAATTCTAAACTTACAACAGGTAGTTAAAATTGTATTACAGACAGGCCATCGGTTTCTCAATCCATCTGAACTCAAAAGCACTGTCAGGTTTTTTGGTAAATACGAGAACCAGAAAAGGTATCTTGATGTCATCATGAAATACGTAGCTCTTGAAACAAAAAAACAAATATTTGGGTGGAGTTTTCTCACTCTTTGTTCATTTATCATTTTTTCTTTCCCCTGATAAACAATTAATTACAATGTCACTTTTAATAGATGCTCCAGCAAATGAATTCAAAATCTTATTAAAAACTCTCTGGTAGAGGCTGAGCAACTAATTAAAGCCCAATAGATACAGAAATCACTGTGTATAAATATCTAATTATAAAACAAGTTTCGAAAAACACCCCAGTAAACCATCAGTGTTCTTTTTAAATTACAGAAGTTTAAAAAAGAAGAAACTACACACCAGAAAAACAAGGTAGTTAATATTCCAGCACTGATCATTTTATTCTCACAACACAAATCTCAGTTTTAAATCTAAACTCCCCTGTCTTTTAATACACTGGTTTTATTATTGATCTCACATTCCACTTTCTAGCATGCACCAAATTACATTCAAATATATTACTGCTCTGTGATTAAAGATGCAAAATGTGCTTTCCTTAATAAAATTGTTAACATATTTTATTTTAAATAAAACTTCCATGGGGATTGTGCCCAGTGTCTTAAACAGCAGGATCTTGAGTGGGATTTTGTTTTTAGGCCTTGGTTTTAAAACTGGTGCCCCAGACTTCTTTTAATCTCTCCCCATGCACAGATAATTACCTTTACCTTTAAAGTATGTAAGGTAAAGGACCCCAGACTGTTAAGTCCAGTTGAATTTGACTATGGGGTGCAGCGTTCATCTCCACTTTCAGGCTGAGCATTCGTCCTCAGACAGCTTTTCCAGGTCATGTGGCCAGCATGGCTAAACCACTACTGGCGCATGGAGCACCGTGACGAATGCCAGAACGCACGGAAACACTGTTTACCTTACCGCCGCAGCGGTACCTGTTTATCTACTTGCACTGGTATGCTTTCAAACTGCTTGGTTGGCAGAAGCCTGGGACAAAGCAACGGGAGCTCACCCCATCGCAACAGATTCGAACTGCTGACCTTCAGATCAGCAAACCTGAGAGGCTCAGTGGTTTGGACCAAAACACAACCCACGTCTCTACAAAACTCCCTTTAAAAGTAGATCCAGGGTGGGCATGGGTGAATGGGCAGGCTGCAAAGGGATTGTCAAATATGGAGGAGACAACTGGTGTGAGAGAATAACACCGTCAAACTGGCAGAGCGAAAAGTTTAGTATATTTATTTATACAAACATTACATCTGGCTGGGTTTCCCAAGCCACTCTTGGCAGCTCCCAACAGAATTAAATGCACAATGAAACATCAAACATTAAAAACCTCCCTAAACAGGGCTGCCTTCAGATGTCTTCTAAAAGTCAGGTGATTGTTTACTTCCTTGACATCTGATGGGAGCGTGTTCCACCGGGCGGGCACCACTACCAAGAAGGCCCTCTGCCTGGTTCCCTGTAACTTCGCTTCTCGTAGTGAGGGAACCGCCAGAAGGCCCTCAGAGCTGGCCTCAGTTGTCTGGGCTGAACGATGGGGATGGAGACACTCCTTCAGGTATACTGGGCAGAGGCCCAGTGATGCTGGGGAATTTCAGACCCACTTTTAACTCCGCTGCCCCAATAGTTTATATTGGCCCTTTGGCCATGGGGTCACGAAGAGTCGGACATGACTAAACTACTAAACAACAACAACATTATAAATATGATATATACGTCTCAACTATAAAACATTTGAAAGTATGCTCACCAGGATGCTGCAGTGATCAGTATGATGGGATGGGTAAACAAGTGTGCAAGTGGCATTACATGCTTTCTATGGAGGGGCTTTGGCCCTCATTGCTCCACATGCACCAAGGCCATCGGTGTTAACAAGGAGCAAAATCAAGCTTGCCTTCTGAAAAGGCAGCTCCTACCATGTACTGTGGTGAACAGGGATGGATGGCTTGAAGTGATATCAGAGGCAAGCAGGCAGCTCTGACTGCAAGCCAGAGCCAGACATAGCTAAAGCCAGAAGTGCATCAAGCAGAGGCATTTGATAACAATAGGCAAGAGAAGAAACACAACAAACACAGAGAGGAGAGAGGCAATTTTCTGTAACAGCTGTCAGCCAATCCTCAGCTTGCTATTAGCCAGCTGAGCAGTCTGGCAAAGCAATGGTATGAGCCACGAATGAACAGCTTTTAATTTAAAGAGGGCCAGTTATTTCTAACTGGATTAACTGGATTAGCAACTTGCTCCATCTCAAAAAAAAAAAGAGAAAGAAAAGACCAGACCTTTAAACATAATATTTTAAACAATTAGCACACAGACTTCTGACTCAGAAATAGCTTTCTGTTAGACAAAGGTGCCTGTCATCCTTCCCTTTCAGCTGGCTCGCTATGTGTGATTCCACAACCAGCAAGTGGAAATTCAGAATTGCATACTTCTGAAAGAAAATTTGCTAATGCTTCAGAGAGTGCCTCCTTCCTTCGCTTTAGTTCCGTTTGCCAAAAGGATTAGACTGCTCATTGTTTAGAAACACAGGGATGCAAGATCTTTAGCAAATCTTTATCCACTCCACAACAACTGCTATAAAGAGGCAGAACGAAACCTCGTTTAATAAACTTGGAATGACTCCATGCACCAGGTAGTCAGGGGTAACTTTTCCCTCGGTTGATTGTTGTTTGAATATATCAATAATTACTTCAGTTAAGTAAAAGATTTGACACCTGCCTCCTAAATCACATTACTCCCTCTGAGCTTTCTTGACGCAAATGACAGGGCAGTCTATAAATTCTAATTATAATAATAATAATAATAATAATAATAATAATAATAATAATAATAATAATAATAATAATAATAATAATAGAATAAGGCCACCATCCACATCACACTGTTATGATTTGGGGATGGGAGGGCATATGCTGTATGCCAATACCCTTCTAATTCCTGGAATAGCCTGGCTAGCTTCCTGGTGAGGCAACGAGTCATTAAGAAAACAAAGACAGTGGCTCTGTGCTAGATAACAAATGTCTGGAGGGGCCCTTCCCTCAACTCGTTGGTAATTAGAAAGACAAAGTCAAGAGTTGAGAATTGAGCTATGTGATCTGGAAGCTGGAAGCAAGGCAACAGGCTGGGAAGGCAGAAGATCAGAGCCATGCCTGATTTCTGCTGGAATACAAGGCTGCAGTTATGGGAGAAGGAAGACCCTACTGGGGTGTTAATGCTGTGAATCCCTCCGTCATAGGCACAGGTTGTGTGTATGTGTAAATAATCCATATATCGTAAAGACACAGTCTTGTCTGTATCTCATACCAAAGGAAACACAAACCCTGGTTAAGTGCCTGGAACCCCTGAAATCTTGTGGTGCTCAAAGATTGGGGTTGGTACACAACAATATTGTTATAAAAGTTGTGTACCACCCCCACTTTCTGCAAGAGTTGAGAAACAGTGGAGACTTTAAGAAATATGGTTTATTCACATATCTACAACTTCAGTTTGCATGGAGGGAGTCCAGATCTTACAGCATGGTCATTTCCCACAGCACTGCAGCCAGCCTTCAGCCAGTCTGCCCAAGATGAAGATGAGTCTTCCCCCCCCTCCTTCTTCCCAGAACTCCTTGCTAAAAACTCCCTTTTACTGTCACCTCACACTCAGTTACCCTGGCAGCTTCCCAAACCCCCAGTCTGTGAAGGACAGTTCTCTTACATTGCCAATGCATTGCTAGTCTATCAATGCTATCAATGGTCTTAATGGATCTAGCTTGGCCAGGAATTCCTCTACAGCTTGTATTTCTTCCTTCACACCCCAAATAATCAAAATCATGCCATTTATGCAATTTAGTCATGCTGGCCACATGACCAGAAAAGTTGTCTGTGGGCAAAATGCGGCTCCTTCAACCTGAAAGTGAGATGAGCGCCGTACTCCATAGTTGCCTTTGACTGGACTTAACCGTCCAGGGGTCCTTTAAAAAGGTAAAGGACCCCTGGATGGTTAACTCCAGTCAAAGGCAATTAGAGGGTTGCAGCGCTCATCTCACTTTCAGGCCGAGGGAGCTGGCATTTGTCTACAGATAGCTTTCCGGGTCATGTCGCCAGCATGACTAAACCTTTTGGTGTAATGGAACACTGTTACGGAATCCAGAGCACACGGAAATGCCAGTTACCTTCCTGCCACAGCAGTACCTATTTATCTACTTGCACTGGCATGCTTTTGAACTGCTAGGTTGGCAGGAGCTGGGACAGAGCAACGGGAGCTCACTCCGTCGCGGGGATTCGAACTGCCGACCTTCTGATTGGCAAGTCCAAGAGGCTCAGTGGTTTAGACCACAGCACCACCCACTACTGTACCACTTTTACAGTCATAATTTTTTCCAAATCATTCCAGGAAATGTCATTTGTTAAAGGTGCTGACAGCTGTTCAAAGAAACCTATTCCTCTCACAGAGCTACAATTTGTAGAGTTCTGTGGGAAACGGGATTCATTGTTAAAATAACTCCAAAAATTGTAGCACTGTGAAGGGAACTACAGTTTCCTCACAACTCTCAGCACCCTTAACAGACAGAAATTTCCAGGATTTGACTGTGGCCTCAATTCTGTGAAGAGCCAATGCTCTGTAGGTCTTAGAAAAATGGAATTAAAACTTCAGAGTGCACCATTAAAAAAGAACCTGCTTACTGATGGTTAGCTATTTCTGTTTTTGAAATCTGATATTTGCAAGTGTGTTAGGCCACTCAAAAATGAAGGGCTATATAAGACAGTTAATCAGCTTAATTTTTAGCATTTATTATAGCAATCAAAGTCCTGGTAAGTCAATTTACATCCATACTTGAAAAATATATTTCTTTGGCGTGCACTGAAAAGAAAAAGAGAAAACAGAGGAGCAAAACTCCTTCCGTGCTCCTATGTTCAACTTGACACTTCTTTAGCGACATTTCATGTCACAGAGAATTACTTCTCACCACTTCACATTGCCTGCTATGCCATGTCACCCTGACTTAACAACAGAAAGGCAAGGCAATGCAATGTGACATAAACTTAGTGATATTATACAGCATTCCAGGGAAGTAAACAAAGAGACCTGGTATCTTTTGGAAGACCAGAGACTTTAAACTAGGTTTCCTGCTAAAACTGAACCAATGCTACTAGATATCACAAAGGTTAATTTTTCTGGAAAGCAGATAAGACCACTTCTTTGGAGTGGGGGAGGGAAGCCAAACAAGTTCTTTACAAAAGATTTCCCACACTTCTCATTTTGATGAATTAAATAGGTATTTTCCTTCGTTTGTTTCGAAACCTGTGGGAATATTAGTGCTGAAAATCCTGACTTGTTTTCAGCTTGTTTAAATGTCTTTTTTCCTAATCTAAAAACTTATGGGCTACCACTTCCATAAACCTATGCTGGCTCAGGATGATGGGAGCACAAGGCTGAGAAATGCTAGGTTAAGATGTTTGACCCCTGAACTAGCTTCACCCTCTCTTCCCTGCTGGAATGATTTATTAATATGTTTTATTATTGCCCTTCATCATGCCAGAAATCCCACAGCAGTTTCCAAGATATAAAATGCATTTAAATAAAACAACCAATAAGAATCAAAACACTACTGCAGCAATCCAGCTACCACTAGAAATAGGGGCTGTCATTCATTAGCCTGGGTAAACGGAAATGTTCTCACTTGGGGGTTAAAACTCATCAAAACTTCACCACCTAGGGATGAACCAATTTGTCCATTTTAAGTTCTCTCTGTTTCTCATTTTTACAGTTGTAAACTGAGTTCCCCAAATTTCCACATCAGTTTGCATTTTAAAAAGCCAGCATAAAAATTCATCTGCATCTGGATGTGAATTTCTCCCAAATATATATTTTGAATATAACTTTCCCTAAAATAGTAATTTCTGCATGTTATTTTCACCAAATGTGCATCTCTAGGGACAATAGACCCCTGAATGTGCATGTTTGCACACATTACTTGACTGGAGAACTGCATTACAAAATTCAGAGAAATGTGAAATTCAAAGGATGGCTGGCTTTTTGTTCTTGTATTGTTTTGGAAGGTGCAAATAAGTTAAGTTTGCCATTAAATGTGAACTGAATCAGATTT
The DNA here is from genome assembly GCF_964188305.1 of Podarcis bocagei. Classification (NCBI taxonomy): domain Eukaryota; kingdom Metazoa; phylum Chordata; class Lepidosauria; order Squamata; family Lacertidae; genus Podarcis; species Podarcis bocagei. The sequence goes on from NC_138130.1 coordinate 15,426,205, forward strand.
CTCTCCATCCCTAAAGTCATCCATGCCTGCAAGGAACAACAGAGAGGACCCTATCCTGTGCCATACAGTCAGCTAAACATACTGGGATGACTATGAGAAGAGCATGCTTACTGACTGCAGGGCCTGTGATGGTGGACAGATGAGAAGATGCTTCAACAGATTGTTCAGCAATGGGATAGCCCTGCTTTGTGTCTCTCCTTTTGTTCTGAAGCCAGATGGTAATAGTTGCCACAAGGTTATGGCTTTGGCACTGGGGAAGAAAACCCCACCCTGAAAGATCTACATTGACTCTCAGTATGTTTCTGAGCACAATTCAAAGTATTGGTGCTGACCTTTAAAGCCCTAAACGGCCTCAGCCCAGTATACCTGAAGGAGAGTCCACCCCCATCGTTCTGCCTGGACACTGAGGTCCGGCTCCGAGGGCCTTCTGGCAGTTCCCTCTCTGCAAGATGTGTGGTTAGAGGGAACCAAGCAGAGGGTCTTCTTGGTAGTGGCGCCTAACTAATCCAGAATACGGCAGCTGGACTGGGGAGCAGGGGCGGCCGCCGAGACCATATAACACCGGTCTTGAAAGACCTACATTGGCTCCCAGTATGTTTCTGAGCACAGAAAGTATTGGTGTTGATCTTTAAAGCCCTAAACGGCCTTGGCCCAGTACACCTGAAGGAGTATCTCCACACCCATCGTTCAGCCTGGACACTGAGGTTCAGCGCCGAGGGCCTTCTGGTGGTTCCCTCACTGTGAGAAGCAAAGCAACAGGGAACCAGGCAGAGGGCATTCTCGGTAGTGGCACCCGCCCTGTGGAACGCCCTCCCATCAGATGTCAAGGGGAAAAACAACTATCTGACTTTTGGAAGATATCTGAAGGCAGCCATGTTTAGGGAGGTTTTTAATGTTTGATGTTTTATTGTGCTATTAATTCTATTGGGAGCCACCCAGAGTGGCTGGGGAAACCCAGCCGGATGGGTGGGGTAAAAATATATTATTATTATTATTATTATTATTATTATTATTATTATTATTATTATTATATCTTCAATGCTAAACATTAGTCAGTAAAACCACTGAAATTAATAGAGATAACTAACTAAAGTCCACTGATGTCAGTGGGTCTACTCAACCTCGTTGGCTAGAATTCCTCAAATGACAGATAAGGAACTGTCACAACTTCTGGCAGTGAAACTACGGAAACAACTAATTACATAACAATAACCTGTTCACCTTACCTAATAGTAAGGTTAGGCCTAAGCAGCAGCAGCAGATCAGGTGGCATTGTTCATCCGGTTTCCCATCACAAAGGTCACTGCTTGTAACCAAGAGGGGTGATGTCAGGGATTGTACCTGAAGAGGAGGGGGAATGGTGGAGGTCTCCCCCGCCCTTTTCCTGTAGATTACAGGGAAGAGGAAGGCAGTCTCAAATTACAGCAGGGCTCTGAGGAAGATAGCAGCTCAGAGACAGGGAAACCGCCAAGTTATGCTATGTTAGGAGAAGGAGGGAGACAGCATACCCAACCCCCTTCTCCCAAAAAACGGTGTTCGTTAAGGGTGCTAGAACAAAGAGCCCAGAGACAATTGTCCACAGACAGATGCCATAGAAGCAGGTGTTGTTCTTAGAGAGGGAAAGGGGAGGAGTTCAGTACGAGCAACTCCATTATGGAGGAAGAACTGGAATTCTTTGTCTTTCACCCTGATGATTGAATAAATCATATGTAAGAACTTTCTTGTTTCCTCCCTGCCTCATGGTGCCATCAGGAGAAGGGAGAGGATTCATCAAGCCTGACAGGCAACGTGGCAGTGAGGTGGGTGCAGTGCATATGCTGCAATTGGAGCATTGATTTGGCTCCATAGTTGTGCCTGCACAGCACCATTCTCCCCTCTGCCTTGCCACTCTCCAACAGCGACTGTGTGCTGGGAAGCCAGGGGAACAACATCACCCCAACACTGTGCTATGTCAGACATTACTGGCTCCAGAGAGAGGAACCAATTAGAACAGAACTTGTTTTACTGCATGAGGAGTCCAGAAATGAAATTGTATGGGGGGGGGGGAATGGGTGTATGATGGGCAAACTGCACACAATATTCATTGTGGTTTGTCCTCAATGCCTTCCTCTGTCCCCCTCCCCCAAGCTTTATCAATCTCTTGAATCCTGAAGGGCAAAAAGCAGTTTGAGGGATATTTTTCCATAGAAAAGCCACCAGAGGGAGAAAGGTTAAGGAGATCATCTTTCTGTGTTTCTTTCACTTTAGACAGAAGCCTCCAGGGGTACATTTTGTAAACGAAACCTAGTGGATAAACTACATTGGCTGAGCATCATATATAGTTTGGCCCTAAGTGAACACACAGCATTGCAGTCATTATGTTTAAAAAGCCTTTTTTTATCGCTTTGTGATCTGACAATACATTAGATGTAACACATATTTTGACACAGTAAACAAAAGGAAAGCTCTTCAGCAATATTGAAAATGTCTCTTTGACAGTACCCTTGCACTCTCATTTTTGGTGCTTCTTTCCTTCTGATTAAATTTTTTTTTAGTGCTGAAAAGGAAGGAGCGTGCGGAAGGGGATTTCAGTAGAGCTGTTCAATTGGGGGCTGGATTAGGCTTGGCAGGGAAGGGGGATTAGGAGCAAATGGCCTTTTCAGAGTAAGAGAAAACAGAGCTACAGGCTGGAAGCCAGGGAGATGGTGAGGTTCATAAAAGCAGAAATAAAGTGAACTGAAATGTTTAAATCCCCTGAATATGTATAAAGTTGTGGCAGGGGAGTGGTCAAATCACCAAAACATGACCTAGCATTGTAAGAAATTTTAATTTATTTGCTATATCGGAAGAAACGCAACAGGAGAATATAAACAGATGCTGTTTGCCTTTTACCAAAGGGTATAATTGGGACGCGGGTGGCGCTGTGGGTAAAACCTCAGTGCCTAGGACTTGCTGATCGTAAGGTCGGCGGTTTGAATCCCCGCGGCGGGGTGAGCTCCCGTCGTTCGGTCCCAGCGCCTGCCAACCTAGCAGTTCGAAAGCAGCCCTAAGTGCAAGTAGATAAATAGGTACCGCTTTATAGCGGGAAGGTAAACAGTGTTTCCGTGTGAGGCACTCGTGCTGGCTCGCCAGTTGCAGCTTCGTCAATCTGGCCATGTGACCTGGAAGTGTCTTCGGACGGCGCCGGCTCCCGGCCTCTTGAGCGAGATGAGCGCGCAACCCTAGAGTCAGTCACGACTGGCCCGTGCGGGCAGGGGTACCTTTACCTTTATAATACCCACTATATTAAGGATGAATCAGGGATAGGGAAACTGTGGCTCTCCACATGTCTTCTGTTGAACAGTAATTTGCGATGAGGTGTTGTGATGAGGGAGGTAGAATTGGAGGCAGGGCACCTACCTTGAATAAAATATTGGGGGGGGGGAGCTCTGCCCTGCATAATCGGTCACATGATGTGGTGCACACACCCTGTTTGAATGGCAATGCAACTTTGAGAGGCCCAGCTCTCTCAACTATTTTATTGGGGTGGGTAAAGACCCCTCAGCCCTTAGGAGTTGGCTCCTATCATTGGAGGACAGGAGGAGATTGCTTAAAGATGCTGGGTTTAAATACGCTCCTGGACCCAGATAGAGGAAGAATGGGATAAAGGCTGCAGAAAGGGATTCTGGGTAGATAGTCAAGTCATCCTGTTTAATAGAGCCAAGTTTGATCTCACGTTCCTTGGTGTAACGGGAGTTGCAGCAGTGGTGAGGTGAGTGTGAATGTGTGTATGTTGCACAGTCAGCTAATGCAGCAGACAACAAAACCTTTACATCCTACAGTACAATATGCAGTGAATGCAAAACATTTCTGCAGCAAAAGAGGAGATATGTTGCTGGAGACAACAAAGAGCCTTCGCTGTAGCCTTCTTAGACTTTACTGACTGGTGGGGTCTGCGTTGCTCCCAGACGGGAGGAAGGAAGTCAAATGACACCGAGGTTGATTCAGAGAGTTTATTCTGCTCTCCGGATAGCAGAAGGCACTTGTGTGGTCAGTCCACAGCAAGTCCAAAGAAATGAGAAATTTCATGCAGTATATATATCCTCCAGGCACCCTCTCCCCCCTTCCCCAGTAATCCAACCACGTCAGCTTATACACGTAAGCTTATCCATGACCATAAACAGATATTCCTGTTCCGATACTCTTGACCATAAAAGGTTGTTCCTGTTCCTATACTCTTATCTTGGGGTAGGAGGTCACCAACTCTAAGAACACTCCTGGCGCCCTTCCCAGGTCTCTTGTCAGACCTGACAAGGTCTGTGCATCTTTGTGGTCAGGATGTAAGATAAGACCCAGATGTGCCACCCCTGCTCCACTTTGGAATGGACAAGGCCATTCATTAGGCGTCATGGACTGATAAAGGAGAGAGCTTTGTTTATACAGCTGTGTTCTTGTTATGCATTTGCTCAAGAGCTCAAGTTAATGGTTTTTAGCTAATGTATCCTTGGAGAAGGAAAAATGGATTTTGGGGCCCGTTTCAGACTGATTTTAGATTTGGGAAACCTATTCCTTCACGCAACTGTTCCAGCAACACTTTTCTCTGCCAATGGCAATTATATCTACCAACACACTGAAGTTAAAATGTGAAACATGCACACACACATGCGAGCGCACGTGTGCACACACATACACAGCATTCTCATTTCTTCCAAAAAATTACCCTTTTTAGGAAACTCTTTAATTTGGATGGTTAGATGAGGCTTTTACCATCAGCAACATTTCCCAAGTCACATAGAAAAATGTACCGAAAGAACAAATACAATGAAAATGGCTTGATGTCTGATCACTGATTTCCTTCCACCAGGCCGTTTCCAACAGCAAGAAACCGAAAACATGCTTCCAACCAACATCCCTTCAACTGAGGTGTGATAGATTCCATATCAGAGCCTGGGCAGCTGTGACATGTTATACAATCGCTGTGAAGGGAATGGAAATGTGGAGGAGCAGCTGAAACTGGTGCACTGTTGTGAGTTAAATGAAGAAGAAGAAAAAGAAAAAAACACATGTGAAGGAAGAGCCAAGATTGCTCTACTCACCTCTGCTGTGCCCAGAGGTTTAATATGCATTTCAACTTCACTTTACAGAAGAGCAGCTGATAAGCTGTGAAATGCCTAGATTTCCATCAAAGCAAAACTGGGTGCTGTCAAGGCTGAGAGATTGGAGGCAAGGAGAAAGGGCAGGCTGAGAGCTTGTGACAAGTCATCTTGGTGGTAGCAAGAGTAAAATCATTTTAGTGTGAGACTCCATCATTTGGTACTCCTGACACATTCAGATCCATGGGAAATAAGCAAAGCAGATGTCCCAAGGAAGACAAAGAAATGAGGTTTTTCCCTTAGCTTTACTTAGCTGCAAAAAAGCACCCACTCGGAGGTTTAAGGACATGAGGCTGTTAACAGAGATAAAAGTGTTCATCCATTCCAAGTGAGGTCAGGAAGCACCTGCCTTCATTCTGAACTGGCATTGGGAAGTGAAATAGCTGTTTCTGATTGGCCATTTAGTCACACATTCAGAATGAGGGCAAAGGTTCCCAACTTCAGACTAAATTGACTTTGTATTGGGACCAGCAAGAAGACCAGCTGCTGGAATATATCATTGCCCTTGATATTATTAGATTGTGTATCTAGATTGTGTATCTAACTCTGCTATTGTTGTTTTATATTGCATTTCTGTTGTTGCATATTGCATATTTGTTGTTTTGTATTGTGAGCTACACTGAATATTATTTTAATAGTAGCGCTGGATATAAATATGAGCTCTAATCTAATCAGGCAAGTCAATCAGGTCGGCAAAACTATATTGGGTCATTGTCACATTTTTTTACATAACCCCCAATTGCCTGGGAGACTTCAGACAAGGACGTGTGTGTGTGTATTCTTCTTATTTGGTTTTCAAAAACAGAAAAAGAAAGAAAGTAAACATACGTCAAAAAACCATACAATATCCACATATTGAGATCACCCTGAATCTCTTGATTTCCCCACATCCCCCTCCATGGATCCTTTGGGTTCTATTTTCTACTGCATATCAATACTCCAATTTTTCATCTTCCTAAGTTATCTATACATTCTATTACATTACATGTTTAAAATCCTGCTAATGTTTTAACCTGTTTACGATGATTTTATAAATACATTATAAACATTTCCCATTCTTTTAAAAAATTTCTTGTTTTCTTGATTCCTGAGCTTCCCAGTTAATTTTGCCATTTTGGCATAGTCCAGGCTTCCTCAACCTCGGCCCTCCAGATGTTTTGAGACTACAATTCCCATCATCCCTGACCACTGGTCCTGCTAGCTAGGGATCATGGGAGTTGTAGGCCAAAAACATCTGAAGGGCCAAGGTTGAAGAAGCCTGGCATAGTCCATCAGCTTGATTTGCCATTCTTCTTTAGTCAGGGTTGTCTCTTCCTTTCATCTCTGGTTACAGATAAGGACATTTGGAATGGGTGAAGGAGTGCTGAAACAACAGTAATGATGAGAGCAAACTACTACAAAACTAAAAATGTTGGTGAGCACTGGGTGCAGTTCTCATTGTTTGAGGGAATCTGATGAAAGAGAAGCCCTCACAATTGCCTTCAAAATTGCCCTACGGGTAGAAAACACTGCAGCACCATATATTGGGTCTCTTTCAGTCTTCAAATATGTCAGGAGGATATGGAAGAGAAAGACCTGGGTCACTCTCATCCAGGAAGAATCCTTTTCCAACTGTTCCTGCATCCTGGGGGTGCCCAATATGGGAGGTGCGGGGGATGTTCTCATAATTCGAAAGCAGCTCTTGAATCACCACACTGTTTGCTTTTTTAAAATGTGAACAGAAATAAATATTCCCATTCCCATTTATCATTTTTTAAATGTTGCAGGGTGTGAAATTTGATTATATAACTATTATGTAGATTAAATCAATGCCATGCCTCTTTTCCGAGACAAAACAAGAACCAAATCTGGTTTGAAGATGAAGCAAATTGTAAAAATATTACACATTGGTTAAAACACTTATTTTCAAAACTCCTAAGTTAACACAGTGTAAAAAATTCAATGAATTTTTAATTTTTCTTATTACATGCACTGATGGTTATTGTCTCCAAATATCAACTCCCTGAAAAACGATCCAGCCTGAGTATTACATTATATGTTTGTATGCAAGATAAGAATTTTACAATGGGGAGAAAACTGTGTGGGAGAAAATATGGTGTCTACCTTAAGATTGAACCGACGCATATGGACAAACCCGACCTGATTGTCTCTTTGGAAACTTGGTCACAGCTTAAACACCTGATGGGGGAGTTGTTCCAAACAGCATATAGTGACTTGTTATGTATATATTAGCCATAGCAGAAGCTCATGTTTTACACATGCTGGCATATGTTAGCCTGCAGCAAACTATTTAAACACTAGATGTAGGCTATAGCATATATTGTATACAGAGGAGAGCTGAATTTGTAAGAGTTACGCAGAAAAATAGACACAACATTAAAACTGTAGCCTCATCAGCCTTAAAGCGGAAACCTCAGGATTCTTGATCACAGGGAAGCGAAGCACAATCAGATGATATGCTTAGAAGTAGCTTCCAGAGGTACTGAGTTCTGCCCCACATGGGGGGAGGGTCATCTTATTCAATGAGTGTGACATCACACATACAAAACACACGTGTGATGTCACACATTCAGGAGGAGACTCGGAGGCCTGGAGGGGCCCTCTACCACTGTGAGGAGGCCCTGCAGAGCCCTCCACCGCCACAGCCCAGCCCCTCAAAATTGTTAGCATGTTACTCCTCCCATTGCAAGGATCATCTGATCTCCTTGCTTACTTTCTGTTCCACGAGAAAGGAAGCCAGTCTGCATGACTTCCATCTCTGTTACTATTGTACTTTTTCTTTCTGCTCTGTCTTGTCACAAAACATGATGTCTGTATGAGGGCTGCTCCTCTCATATGTGTTTGTTATGTTCTTTAATCTATAATTAGTAGAAATAAAGTAGGTATGCCCAGATACCTCCTCAACTCCACCTGCGCTGCTTTTACTCTGCTATACCAGGTGTTCACAAGAGAGCATCTGTGAGTCCCAGAACACCAGGACCCCTTCCTGAGAATGCTGCGTAGCTGTTCCAGGGCCAGTGGAGGCCATGGAGCCTGCAGGAGAGTTCCATTAAAAATTGGGGGCATCCCCACATACATTGGGGGGTTCAGCCCCATAGAATTGGCACCTATGGTACCTTCAGATCTTCACACTAAATATGTAATTTTCAAGAGTGAAGAAAAAGGTTAACCTTAACTCTGGCCCTCTATGTATGTTTCGCCCTGCTGCCTTCAGGAAGAAAATAATTTCAGTTTGCATTGAAAGGAGAACCTAACAAGTTTTCATTTACTGAACCAACACATAGATTAGTGGAAATGAAATGGACAGAGCCATCCATCTCTAGCAGTTCACACCTACAAAAAATCTAATGCAGTTCTACATCATCCTAAAGTGGATCTTGCCATAGGATTATCTCCTTAGAAATATGTCTCCATTGATGCAGTTTTTAGGCTAACTTAAATGAGACTATCCTACATATGCTCACAGCTGCTCTACATTCTGCTAAATTTGACGTGTATTTACTTGTCCAAAGATTATCTAAGTTTTCTTTTTTAATTTATGCACACATTAGTCTTATTCCACCCCCTCTAGTTTATCCGTTTGTAAGAAATTGGGAAGGAAATTGTATTTTAATGCATCTGCCCACCCAAACCATTAATATAGCACCTATGAGAAAAGAGAATCACATAATTGACATAGGATGGGCACTGAACAGTCTTTCTCTTGGGTATGGAGTAAATAAAGCTATTGAATTTTTAATTATTAAAACAGGGCACAAAAGAGACAGAGACAGAAATTCAATGAAAACTAAAGCAAAATGGACATGATACATAATCAGTACTCTCAGTTTTCTCTACATGTTTACCAAAACACTGGAAGCTCTATTCAATTAACATTTAATGGGTACCAAAAAGAAAACAACTTGTATAAAATTCCATGCTAATCATAATCTTTAGTATAGTGTGAGCTTCAGAAATCTTGCCTTTGATAAATATGCAGCAAACTAACAAAATTCAGGGTCTAAACTATACCATTCCTAAGAGGCTACAGAAATTTAAAAAATGGTCTAATATGTATTATTTATTGGTGCTTAGTCATGCTTTAAAACAGGAACGTATAATACTTTCCACACTCTTCCAGATATTTGGGGCATTGGAGAGAAAATGTGGAATCTGCCAGTGGGATAAGGCTCATATTTTTTCCTGGAATGCCTGAGAATGATGAGTTGTCCAGGACGTTCTGGCAAAAACAAAATGCCAAAGAGCTGGCAATGTAAAATAATAATAATAATTATTATTATTTATACCCCACCCACCTGGGTGGGTTTCCCCAGCCACTCTGGGCGGCTTCCAATGAAATATTAAAATACAGTAGTCTGTCAAACATTAAAAGCTTCCCTAAACAGGGCTGCCTTCAGATGTCTTCTAAATGTTGTTGTTCTCTTTGAGGAGGGTGGGAGGGTGTTCCACAGGGTGGGTGTCACTACTGAGATGGCCCTCTGCCTGGTTCCCTGTAACTTGGCTTCTTGCAGTGAGGGAACCGCCAGAAGGCCCTCGGAGCTGGACCTTAGTGTCCGGGCAGAACGATGGGGGTGGAGACACTCCTTCAGGTATACTGGACTGAGGCCGTTTAGGGCTTTAAAGGTCAGCACCAACACTTTGAACTGTGCTTGGAAACGTACTGGGAGCCAATGTAGGTCTTTCAAGACCGGTGTTATGTGGTCTCGGCGGCCACCCCCAGTCACCAGTCTAGCTGCTGCATTCTGGATTAGTTGTAGTTTCCAAGTCACCTTCAAAGGTAGCCCCACATAGAGCGCATTGCAGTAGTCCAAGCGGGAGATAAGCAGAGCATGCACCACTCTGGTGAGACAGTCTGTAGGCAAATAGGGTCTCAGCCTGCGTTCCAGATGGAGCTGGTAAACAGTAAGGTCTTCTGCATCTGCTGTCAGAGGTGGGAGAAAAAAAGGTTTTTTTGCACAAATTAGAAGGGGAAGCGAATATGAATGCAAATACAAATTAATGAATGAAACTAACAAAAGAGGTGCCAATGAATGAAAGACAAATGAACAAGGCTTTCTACCTTCAACAAATGAAATCTGAAAATGAAAAGAACTCTCTCTCTCTCTCTCACACACACACACTTGCAAAATACGCACACATTCTCCTCCTGCCTGTAGCCTAATATGTAAAAATGGTTATGTGTCTGTGTTTTTTTATATTTCAGGTGTATGAGTCAAACATCTGGCACCCACTGAGGGATCGCAATGAAGGTCATTCAGAGATTTGACATAGCTCCACAATGCACTGGTGGTCAGCTACACCCAGCTTATTGGTTCAGGTATACTTCAGATTGGGGGATGCGGGTGGTGCTGTGGGTTAAACCACAGAGCCTAGGACTTGCCAATCAGAAGGTTGGCGGTTCGAATCCCCACGACGGGGTGAGCTCCCATTGTTCGGTCCCAGCTTCTGCCAACCTTGCAGTTCAAAAGCACAAAGTGCAATTAGATAAATAGGTACCGCTCCAGCGGGAAGATAAACGGCGTTTCCGTGCGCTGCTCTGGTTCACCGGCTCCCTCGGCCAACAAAGCGAGATGAGCGCCGCAACCCCAGAGTCGGTCATGACCGGACCTAATGGTCAGAGGTCCCTTTACCTTTACCTATATTTCAGATTCCACTGTTGATCCATGTTTTGCCCCTTCTCATATTAAGATTATCATAGAAGAAGCATCTTACATCAAGGCACTCCTTTGTTCACACAACTGTTTGTTTAATAACTAGAAGTCATCATGATGAATCTGCACATGGGAAATAATATATATGGAAAATTAGTAGATTTTCCATAATGAAAGTTGAAGCCAAATGCCATATTAAAGCCTGATTTGTTCCGTTGCTGTCAGGGAAGCAACCAAGTTGTTAAAAATGCATAAATAATAGGTTCATGATACCCAAGAAGTCGTAATACATTTCGTTAATCAATAGCTTAGCCTTTTTTCCTGGAATACTAATGCATAGCCTTTCACAAAAATTATGTCACATTTCAGTGATCCAAATAATTGTGAAAGCACTCTTTTCACCGATCTTGCCTGCAGACTTTTGCAAAGGATTTAATCTCTTGACTTCTGTGTTCCATAGGCCCAGCATTGCTGCAGTGAATGCACACAAGCACATCATTGGTAGGTTATAAGTAACTATACAACCTATGGAAGTTTTTAATGTTTAATGTTTTATTGTGTTTTAATATATGCTGGAAGCCATCCAGAGTGGCTGGGGCAACCCAGTCAGATGGGTGTGGTACAAATAATAAAATGATGATGGTGGTGTGTGGGTTCAATGAGAATAGCCTTCTCCTTTGGCAAAGATCCCTTCTGCACTCTTCTAACCACAATCTTCTTCATAAGCTTATCTTTCTAGAAAGCTGCTTTCTTCTAATAATAATAATAACAATATAATAATAATAATAATAATAATAATAATAATAATAATAATAATAATAATAATAATAATAATTTATTTATACCCCGCCCATCTGGCTGGGCCTCCCCAGCCACTCTGGGCGGCTTCCATAAAAACCAAAAATACAGTAAAATATCACATGTTAAAAACTTCCCTGAACAGGGCTGCCTTAAAATGTCTTCTGAATGTCAGGTAGTTGTTTATCGCTTTGACATCTGCTGGAAGGGCATTCCACAGGGCAGGCGCCGCTACCGAGAAGGCCCTCTGCCTGGTTCCCTGTAGCTTTGCTTCTCGCAATGAGGGAACTGCCAGAAGGCCCTCGGCGCTGGACCTCAGCGTCCGGGCAGAATGATGGGGGTGGAGACGCTCCTTCAGGTATACTGGACCGTTTAGGGCTTTAAAGGTCAGCACCAACACTTTGAATTGTGCTCGGAAACGTACTGGGAGCCAATGTAGGTCTTTCAAGACCGGTGTTATATGGTCTCGGCGGCCACCCCCAGTCACCAGTCTAGCTACCGCATTCTGGATTAGTTGTAGTTTCCGAGTCACCTTCAAAGGTAGCCCCACGTAGAGTGCATTGCAGTAGTCCAAGCGGGAGATAACCAGGTTATTCTTGTAGCATGGCACATATCAGTTATTCTAGGTTATTCTTGTAGCATGGCACATATCAGTTGTCTACAGCTCTTCTCAATGTTATACCCTGAGCATTTATAGACAAGAGCAAGCAGGATTACAAAAGCAAGCCCTGCTCCCAGGAACAGGAAGATCTGAAGAAGGCTTCTAATGAAATACCCCTCAGCTACCTCAGCAACAGTTCCCCTGGAAATTCTTAAAGGGCATCCATCCTCTGGAAGTCACAAAATAATACCCCAAACTTTCATGGGAGATAAATAGCGTGACAAAATTGGAGATGTGACATTTGGTACACCTTCATTTTACATAATGTACAAATAAGAGTAGGCAGGACCTCTGTTAAAGTTCCATAGGTTGTTTAAACTTTCTAGGAATATGCCTGAGAAAACTGGTTATGGCTGTTTGCTGTATGTCAGGAAACTGGCTGTACTATGGGGAGAAGGAAGAGGATCCCAGCAAGGGGTATAGCCGGGATTGGGCAAGATGAGGAAGGAGAGGTTGGTGTAGGAAGTACTCACAGGATGGTGAGGTGATGTAGAACAGGGAAACATACTGGACTAAGCTTTTGGTACAATCTGAGCATGCTCAACAGCGGTGGAGAAATCTAATCCTGCAATAAAATCTAATAGACCATGAGGAATTTCCTTTGTCTATAGACAGTTGCGTGGTAAGACCCTCAAGCCGACCCCCCATTAGGGTAAATAAATTCACACAGACACGGACATTTTGTTTAAGGTTTTTGGTCAAAAATTTGGCCACAACTTTATTGATTACAGGAATGAGAGCGGTATTGGCTTAGGCATTGGCAAGACACTATCTGACTCCTGCCACCCAGGCCAGGGTAGGGGGAGAACAGGTTGAGAGCCTGCCCTCAACCAGGACCATCTATTAAGATGATCCCATCTATTACACATGCTCACGCTGTTTGCAATTCAGACCAATCCCAGGTAGACAGCACGTGCATACCAATGAACTTTGTGTGTGTGTGTGAGAGAGAAACAAAAATATCTGATTGGGTGACTGAATTTGAAATTTCTGTAATGAATATAAAACCTGTTGGATTCTTTGTGCGAGGTCCAGTATCCACAGAGAAATCCCATTGGATCAAACCTCTGTGCATAAATAAAGGTTGCACTCCTTTTTCTCACACCCCGCCTCATGTGCTTTTTGGTTTACTCATGAGAAATGGGGGTCAGTGAGCAGGAACCAGAGAAGCAGGACCCATCACCAGAGGAGCCCCTGTCTCCACGAACATGGTGGGCTCAGAGATGTAGGGAGCAGTGGGTGGGGTGCTCCAGGAGGCAGGCAAAGGCCTGCAGCCCAGCTCCTTGGCTGGCCAGGTGGGGCTTGCTAAATCTGGGAGGAGGTATGTGATTTTTCATCTTGAGTAGGCTGGGAGCAGGTGAGGGTCACATGCTTCACCAAGCCCAGATGCTACAATCAGCAGGCATAGTATAACAGAGCAGCAAAGCTAAGGTGCTGTGTCTGCTCTTTTGCCCATGTTTAAGGACCTCAGTTTGGATGCACCAGGATCTCAGTGGGACTCTGGATTGGATTAACAGGGGACTTGGCATGCTGACTTGCTGCCAGGTAGGCCAGGGGGTCAGGACACTGTATAAATAACAACATACAGAGTATTGATGGGCTGGCACCTCTATATTATGAAGACCAATAAAAATTCAAGGGTTCCGTACTGTTCTACCTGGAAGAGTGGCTGTGAAGGTATGGAATAAGGGTGTGAACTTTGCATTTTATCTGTGATTTTTTTTAAAATGGTTTTGCAGCACTCTGTATTCCACTTGAATTGGCAATTTGGTTTCTGAGCTGATCTCTATAAAAATAAAACTCTCTTTGTTCTCCAGTCACTCTTATGAGGAATCCAAAACCAGGTGTAACTTGCCTTCTGGGGGTGGCGTTTGTAGGTACAGGAGCCCCTCCAGACAGAATTAAGCCTACAAAAGTGCAAGTAGGTCTAGAGCCTTTTGTGGGAGAAGTAAAAGGGACCCACTTTCTTCTATAATTCATATATGGACTATACTTTTATAATAATAATAATAATAATAATAATAATAATAATAATAATAATAATAATAATAATAATTTATTATTTATACCCCGCCCATCTGGCTGGGCCTCCTCAGCCACTCTGGGCGGCTTCCATAAAAACCAAAAATACAGTAAAATATCACACGTTAAAAACTTCCCTGAACAGGGCTGCCTTCAGATGTCTTCTGAATGTCAGGTAGTTGTTTATCGCTTTGACATCTGCTGGAAGGGCGTTCCACAGGGCGGGCGCCACTACCGAGAAGACCCTCTGCCTGGTTCCCTGTAGCTTTGCTTCTCGCAATGAGGGAACCACCAGAAGGCCCTCGGCGCTGGACCTCAGCGTCCGGGCAGAATGATGGGGGTGGAGACGCTCCTTCAGGTATACTGGGCCGAGGCAATTGAGGGCTTTAAAGGTCAGCACCAACACTTTGAATTGTGCTCGGAAACGTACTGGGAGCCAATGTAGGTCTTTCAAGACCGGTGTTATATGGTCTCGGCGGCCGCCCCCAGTCACCAGTCTAGCTGCCGCATTCTGGATTAGTTGCAGTTTCCGAGTCACCTTCAAAGGTAGCCCCACGTAGAGTGCATTGCAGTAGTCCAAGCGGGAGATAACCAGAGCATGCACCACTCTGGCGAGACAGTCCACAGGCAGACAGGGTCTCAGCCTACGTACCAGATGGAGCTGGTAAACAGCTGCCCTGGGCACAGATTTGACCTGTTCCTCCATGGACAGCTGTGAGTCCAAAATGACTCCTAGGCTGCGCACCTGGTCCTTCAGGGGCACAGTTACCCCATTCAGGACCAGGGAAGCCTCCACACCTGCCCGCCTCCTGTCCCCCCAAAACAGTACTTCTGTCTTGTCAGGATTCAACCTCAATCTGTTAGCCACCATCCATCTTCCAACCGCCTCCAGACACTCACGCAGGACCTTCACCGCCTTCACTGGTTCTGATTTAAAAGAGAGGTAGAGCTGGGTATCATCTGCATACTGATGAACACCCAGCCCAAACCTCCTGATGATCTCTCCCAGCGGCTGCATGTAAATGTTGAAAAGCATGGGGGAGAGGACAGAACCCTGAGGCACCCCACAAGTGAGAGCCCAGGGGTCTGAACACTCATCCCCCCCACCACTTTCTGAACATGGCCCAGGAGGAAGGAGTGGAACCACTGTATAACAGTGCCCCCAGCTCCCAGCCCCTCAAGACAGTCCAGAAGGATGCTATGGTCGATGGTATCAAACGCCGCTGAGAGATCCAGCAGAACTAGGAAACAGCTCTCACCTTTGTCCCTAGCCCGCCGGAGATCATCAACCAGTGCGACCAAGGCAGTTTCAGTCCCATGATGAGGCCTGAATCCCGACTGGAAGGGATCCAAATTGTCCGCTTCTTCCAGGCATGCCTGGAGTTGTTCGGCAACCGCTCGCTCAATCACCTTTGCATAAGAAGGCAAAGCAAATTGTCAGGTACAATTTCACATCACATTTTTGAGGAGGGAGCAGGAGTTTTTCATTTGGTCTTTATGACCTTTAAACAATTAAGAGGTGGCTGCATGGTGTATACCAGGCATCCCCAACCTTCAGCCCTCCAGATGTTTTGGACTACAGTTCCCATCATCCCTGACCACTGGTCCTGTTAACTAGGGATCATGGGAGTTGTAGGCCAAAACATCTGGAGGGCCAAGGTTGGGGATGCCTGGTGTATACTCTTGCAGAGGTTAGAAAGTAATGGCTCGTCTGCCACATAATCTATTTTCAGAGGAACTGAGACCATAGGATTGTTTGGAAATGCAATGAGAAAACAATCAACCATTGTTTTTTAAAGCAAGCAGATAAATACCCTAAGCATTGCAGATGGTGTCGGAGAGAGCAAGTAATCTATTGTTGATTTGCTGATTGGCATGTCTGTCAAATGCCACGTGACCTCAGGGGAATGTCAAGTTGGAGAATTTCAACAAGCCCTCTTTTACGATATGAGTTAGCTCTTCCTCATGTACTTAATGCAGTATCTTGAAATAAAATGGTCATATTCTGAAGAAGAAAAAATAGTTTTCTTCTCTGTGACAGGGTTTTGAAGTTGGCTTAAACTGAGTCGAAATTGGTTGTGAACATAAGAAGGCAAAGCAAAAGTCAAAAAAAGGAATGTGGAGATAAGTTTGAATATATACATTTAAATAGTGGTGTGTTGGAAAGGATTTCAGACACCAGAAATCAAAGTTGTTGTGCGTTTTTGTAGTGCAGCCAAAGAATGATAAGGTTTTCTAAATGGTTATCAGAGGCTGCAGGAAAGATGTCCTGTGGGTTGTGAATAAGGGGAAAATGTTAATGTCTAGACTGGGAAAGAAAAGAGCAAGAATACTGCTCATAGCACAGTTCCTTAAAATTCCTTAAAATTGTTCCACTGTGAAAGGTTTTGAGCAAGCTGGCCTTTTTATGGTGTTTTTAAAAAGTTGGTGGCACTTGACATCTAATGTGTGTAGCAGCCTATCTCTGTGAAGACTATACTTTATGAACTGGCAATTAAAAAAATCTCTGAATCCATAGATCTATGTGGGCACTCTACTTGTGTGCAAACCTTATATGAGCAGGGAGGAATGCACTAAGCTCTTTAACTGTGTTACCATACCTGTAGCCCTCCAGTCCTGGAGGACAATGATGTGAAGCAGGGAGCCTCCGCTACTAGTGGAGGTTACCGTACAACTTAGAAGCTACACAATCAGGGTCCTAAAGTCATGCCAGAGTAGTATCAGTGAGTACAGCAATACACATGAGTTTGCCCAATGTACAGAATGGCTAAGCAAGGCTAGGGCAATGTCTGCAGTTCTTTTGGAAGATGTTATCCATGCAGAGTTGAAGAAAAACGATAAAGGTGTAATTATTAGCAGAAAAAGAAAAAGAAAGAGAGAGAGAGAGAAAGAAAGAAAGAAAGAAAGAAAGAAAGAAAGAAAGAAAGAAAGAAAGAAAGAAAGAAAGAAAGAAGTTGAAACCAAGTGTGGAAAACAGTAAAGAAAGAGAGCAAATATTTGAGATAAGAATTAGCAACCCAAGGTGTATATATATATTATTTTAATGGTTTGATGTTTCACTTTTAATTGCATTAAACTTTTAGATAGAAAGGCTTGAGTTTTTTGTGTTCTGCACTTGTGACTCTCCCTTATGCTGCATTCTAACTCTCCTTATTTACCCTTGAAAGTGGGTTTGCACATCAAGATGGCTATGAAAACAATGGCATCAGACTTTGTGGAAGCTATTGCAAGTTTGATGGGTTTTTCTACATAATGGCATGATTAAACTATGCATTTTTATTATGCAAGTAGGTCCCTTTGACCTTTGTGGAATTTACCTGCTCTGTGCAAGAACATTTCCAGGGTGATTTGCAAACTTCCACAATAACATGTTTTCACTTGCAGTTTTAGGCATCTACCCAGTCTGGGTGGTGTTGTGGTCTAAAACACTGAACCTCTTGGGCTTGCTGATTGGAAGGTCGGTGGTTCAAATCCACATGGCGGGTTAAAATGTTGTGGTTATAGAAAGTAAGGGATTCCAGCTGAAAAAGATTAAGTAAAAGAAAAGGAAAGGAAACAATAGGATAAAATAAAGGAGAGGATTTGCTGAAATAAATTTGAAAATTGGAATGCAGAAAGGGGAGGTATGGGGAAGTCGGTGAAGTAAGGTTTAAGAAAAAAAGGATTTGAAATTATATATGTTTGTTTGTTTTTGAGTGTGTATGTTTGTATTGTGTATTGTGTGTGCATTTATAATTTGTGAAAATTTAATAAATATTTATTTTAAAAAAAGAAATCAAATCCGCATGGCGGAATGAGCTGCCGTTGCTGTGTCCCAGCTTCTGCCAAACCTAGCAGTTCAAAAACATACCAAAGCAAGTAGATAAATAGGTACTGCTGCAGCAGGAAGGTGAACGGTGTTTCTGTGCCCTGTGGTTTCCATCACAGTGTTCTGTTGTGCCAAAAAGTGGTTTAGCCATGCTGGCCACATGACCCGGAAAGCTGTCTGTAGACAAACGTTGGGTCCCTCGGCCTTAAAAGTGAGATGAGCGCCGCACAGTGGTGGAGCTTCATGCTCTGGCACGGGGGGGGGGCAGAGAGCATGTGGGGGAGTGCCTGGCACGCATTCCGGGGGCATGGTGCGCATCCCAGGAATGTGGCATGCCCGCAGGGGCGTGGCTCGCATCCTGGAGACATGGCACACGTCCCGGAGACATAGTGTGCTGCCCGCAGGGGCATGGTGCATGTCCTGGGGGTGTGGTGCACTGCCTGCAGGAGCATGGCGCCCAGCACAGGCAGGGGGGCAGCCGTGATGGCACCCCACTGTGATCGCACTGCCGGGGGCGGTGTACTCCCCCACCCCCTCTTCCTCCACCAGTGGCAGCGCAGCCCATAGTCGCCTTTGACTGGACTTAACCATGCAGGGATCCTTTCCCTTACCTTAATAATAATAATAATAATAATTTATTATTTGTACCCCGCCCATCTGGCTGGGTTTCCCCAGCCACTCTGGGCGGCTTCCAACAAAGATAAAAAATACACTAAAATGTCACATATTAAAAACTTCCCTGAACAGGGCTGCCTTCAGATGTCTTCTGAATGTCAGGTAGTTGTTTATCGCTTTGACATCTGATGGGAGGGCGTTCCACAGGGCGGGCGCCACTACCGAGAAGGCCCTCTGCCTGGTTCCCTGTAACTTGGCCTCTCGCAGTGAGGGAACCGCCAGAAGGCCCTCGGAGCTGGACCTCAGTGTCCGGGCAGAACGATGGGGGTGGAGACGCTCCTTCAGATATACTGGACCGAGGCCGTTTAGGGCTTTAAAGGTCAGCACCAACACTTTGAATTGTGCTCGGAAACGTACTGGGAGCCAATGTAGGTCTTTCAAGACCGGTGTTATATGGTCTTGGCGGCCGCTCCCAGTCACCAGTCTAGCTGCCGCATTCTGGATTAGTTGTAGTTTCCAGGTCACTTTCAAAGGTAGCCCCACGTAGAGCGCATTGCAGTAGTCCAAGCGGGAGATAACCAGAGCATGCACCATTCTGGCGAGACAGTCTGCAGGCAGATAGGGTCTCAGCCTACGTACCAGATGGAGCTGGTAAACAGCTGCCCTGGATACAGATTTGGCCTGTGCCTCCATGGACAGCTGTGAGTCCAAAATGACTCCCAGGCTGCGCACCTGGTCCTTCAGGGGCACAGTTACCCCATTCAGGACCAGGGAATCCTCCACACCTGCCCGCCTCCTGTCCCCCCAAAACAGTACTTCTGTCTTGTCAGGATTCAACCTCAATCTGTTAGCCGCCATCCATACTGTGAGGGTTTGATTAGCTGCTTGTGCGTGAAAACGTGCTCCCTCAGAGTTTGTGCGCCCCCACAAACCTCCGTGTGTGACGGAGCTCCTCAGACATGTCTGCTCTAGTCACTAGTAGAGTCCGACAGTGGCTGTCTGCGGAAGCGTTTCCAACAAAGAAGTTCCTTAACGGAAACGCGTCTCCTGGACTCACGGCGTGACAGTTTCCTGCGAGGTATGGGTCTCCCTATGGGAGACTCCGATACCTCCCCACTGTTTTCGCTGGAAGCCTCCCTGAGCCCTCCCTCCTGCTCGCATTCCCTCAGAGACCCACTCCTCCCCCTGCTGGTCCCTGCTTCAGCAGTTGAGTCTCTTTCATCCTGCCTGAGTCCCTCCACCACCTGATGCTCTGATGGCAGTTCCCTGACATCCACCTCCCCTCCAGGGCCCCCCTCACCCCCTCCCAATTCCTCCCCCCTGGGAGGTGAAGGGCTAAAACCCCGAAACGAATCTTCCTCATCTTCTGACGTCTCGAACAATTCTCTCCATCGATCGTCGTCCTGGCCAGCTGAATCCTCCTCCTCTTCAGAATCTGGGAACCCCTCCAACTCCTCTTCCTCGTCGGTGGTGGCAAAGTATTCCCTTCGGAACCTCGCTACAGGCTGAGGTTTGCGTGGGAACCTCTGATGAAAAGTCTCTATTAAAACCTCGTCATTGACATCCTCTGCCCTAACCCAGGTGTTTTCCGACTCCGGTTCCCCTTCCCACATTACCAAATACTCTACTTGATCTCCCTTCCACCTGGAATCGAGGATCTCCGCTACATGGTAGCTGTGTTCCTTCTCCTCCATTGCTGGTCCCCTAGTGACCCTCCCCTCACTGTCTCCTCTATACGGTGACAGCAACGACCTGTGAAAAACTGGGTGCAGCTTCATGTGGTTCGGTAACCGGAGCCTGAAAGCCACTGGATTGACCTGCTGTATGACTTCAAACGGACCCAGCCTTTTGGGTCTTAATTTCTTACAACCTCCTTTGAATGGCAACCCTTGGGTTGACAGCCACACCTGGTCCCCCACCCTGATGCTTTCACCTTCCCTTCTGTTTTTGTCTGCTTGCCTCTTATATTCCTCCTTAGCCCTGTTTAAGTTGAGTTGGAGCTGGCGATGGATCGCTTCCATTTCTTCCACGAACTGTTCTGCAGCTGGAACGCTCCAGTTCTCCCCCTCCCCCCCTGGGAAGGCTCTGGGATGGCACCCGTGATTAGCCAAAAAGGGGCTCATCCCCGTGGACACGTTCTCTGCATTGTTGTAGGCAAATTCTGCCAACGCCAGCTTCTCCACCCAATCATTCTCTCTGTCATTAACATAACACCTCAAATATTGTTGGAGAACCCCATTTGCTCTTTCCGCCTGCCCGTTGGTTTCAGGATGACGGGCCGTCGAGAAATTAACCTCTACATGCAGTAAGCTCATGAGCTTCCTCCAGAACCTGGAAGTAAATTGTTTCCCTCGGTCTGAAACCACCCTCAAGGGGGCGCCATGCAACCTAAACACATTCTCTACAAACAATTTGGCGGTTTCTTCTGCTGTAACCGCATGTGAGCAGGCTATGAAGTGGGCCATTTTAGTTAACAGGTCTACTACAACCATGATGGCTGTTTTCCCTCTAGACCTTGGCAGATCAGTCATGAAATCTATTGCCACTGCTTCCCACGGTCTCTCAGGTGTGGGCAGTGGTTCTAATAAACCAGCCGGCGCCTGCCTCTCCCCCTTGGCTCTTTGGCATTGTTCACACCCTCTCACATACTCCCGCACATCTTCCCTGACCTTGGGCCACCAAAATTCCCTGGTAACCAGCCACATGGTTTTGTGTTGCCCAAAGTGCCCTGCTGTGGGGCTATCGTGCAGCTGCTTGAGTACTTTCTCCCTCAATTCCCCTTCAGGTATATATAACGCTCCCTTATAATACAATGCCCCATTTCTCTCCTCAAAACCACCGGGTTTGTCTTCCTCCCCTCTGAGATCCCTGAGTTTCCCCTGGGCGTACGCATCCTGCACCGTACCCTCTACCAATTCCCTTTGCCCCACCAAAGTCGCCCCACACACCCAGCGGTCCTCTGGAATGATATGGGTTTCTTCGGGTGCTCCCTCCCCCTCCAAATATTCAGGCTTGCGTGAGAGAGCGTCCGCCCTAACATTCTCTGGGCCTGGCACATAACAAATCTCAAAGTTAAATTTGGAGAACTCTTGGGCCCATCTCAACTGCCTTTGGTTGAGCACTCGCGCCGTTCTCCAGTACTCTAGATTTTTATGGTCCGTGCACACTTGCACTTTATGTTGTGCACCAACTAGCAGATGCCTCCATCTCCGGAACGCCTCATGAATAGCAAGCAGTTCTCGGTCGTACACCGTGTAGTTCCTCTCGGATTTGTTCAGCTTCCGCGAGAAGAAGGCACACGGACGCCACTCCGACTCCTCCTTCCCCGGCTGCAGAAGAAGCACCGCCCCTATGGCTCTGTCAGATGCGTCTGTTTCAACCCTTAGCTTCTTTCGTAAATCCACATGCAGAAGTTGTTCTTCAGAGGCGAAGGCCCTTTTCAGTTCCTCAAACGCTCGCCCCGCCTCCGCCGTCCATACAAACTTCTTCTTACTGCTGAGACAGTCAGTGATGGGCGCCGTCAGATGGGCGAAGTTGCGGATGAACTTACGATAAAAGTTTCCAAACCCTAGGAACCTCTGCACATCCTTCTTGGTTTTGGGTGTTTTCCATTCCAGCACTGCCTGTACCTTGCCGGGATCCATGGCCAATCCCTTGTCTGACAGGCGGTACCCCAGGAATTCCACCTCCTTGGTATGGAACCGACACTTCTCCAGTTTGACCCACAGCCTGTTGGCTTGCAGTCTGCTCAACACTTCTCTGACGTCTCTCACATGTTGCTCCTCATTCTCAGAATACACCAACACATCATCTAGAAAGGCAACGCAATTCTTGTAGAGCAAAGGGCCCAGCACGTGGTTCATAAAAGATTGAAAACACGCGGAGCCTGCTTGTAATCCAAATGGCATAACGAGGTATTCAAACGCCCCCAAAGGGGTAAACATGGTGGTTTTCCATTCATCCCCTTTCCTTATGCGTATCAGGTTGTACGCCCCCCTTAGATCCAGCTTTGTGAAAATCTTTCCCTTCCTCACCATGGTCAAAATATCATCAATTCTGGGCATAGGGAACGCCACCGGTTCAGTCACTGCATTCAGCCGCCTAAAATCACATACAAGTCTCGGCTTGTCCGCATTTTTTTTGTCCACAAAGAACACTGGGCTCCCCCCTGCTGCTTTGGACTCTCTGATGAAGCCTCTCTTCAGGTTCTTGTCAATGAACCCTCGCAACTCCTGCATTTCCCTGTCTGACATGGCATACAACTTGCCCACGGGAAGCTGTGCTCCAGGGAGTAAATTGATCTGACAATCAAAGGGTCTATGAGGTGGTAGTTGGTCAGCTTCCTTCTCGCTGAACACGTCGCTGAGATCTGCATACTGTGGTGGTACCTTCACCTTTCCCATTACTTCAGTCCCTGCTAGGGTGGCTTGGGCCCCTACTGAACCCTTCTCCCCTTTGCAGTGTTCTAGGCAATGTGCTGAACCAAAGGACACCACTCTTTGATGCCAGCCAACCAGCGGATCATGTAGAGCTAGCCAGCTCATTCCCAAAATAATGGGAGCGCCTCCCAGGGTGGCCACATTAAACGCTATCAGTTCTGTGTGCCTTGCCACCCTCATTATCATTGGGACAGTCTGCAAGCGGACTCCTCCTCCCAACAACTCCCTGCCATCAATCGTGGTCACCTGCAGGGGGTTGCTTAAAGGGATGGTCTGTATCTGGTGTTCAGCAACAAACTCCTTGCTCATAAAATTGCAGGAGCTGCCTGAGTCCAATAGCGCCTTTATTTTTAGGGGGTGCCCATTCTGCAGCTCTAGCGACACTTCAATCACTAGAGCAGGTCGAGGAGCTTCTGGCACGGGCACTTTCACTGCTCTTTGGCCTGGCTGCAGTGCCCCAATTGTGGCAACCAGGCGTTGGCTTTTACCTGCTCCGCTCCCCCTTCTTCTCCCCCCTCAACAGCTCCCACCATCCCTTGCCATTCCTTCCTCTGGGGGCAGACTCTGGCAAAGTGGCCTGGCTGTTGGCAGAGATAGCATTTCCGGGGGCCCTTTCCCTCCTTCTTAGCTCCCTCGCTGGTTTTTGAAAATGCGCGCGCGCGCGCTGTTCCGATTTCCATCGGCTCTGCCGGCGGGAAAGCTGGCTCAGGAATGTCTGGAATGCGGAACTCCTTCCAACGTTCCCCTCTCCCTTCCCGCCTCTCCAAGGCTCTTGCCTCCTGCCGCGCTCCTATGGTCAGCGCAGATTTGGTCAGCTGATCCATAGACTCCGCCCTGGGGCTCCGTGCCAGCTCGTCTTTCACCCCCGAAGAAAGACCTTCTTCAAATAGCATTTGAACGGGTGCCGCCGATAAATCCCAACTCAGTCTGTGAATCAGCATGGTAAACTCAGTCCAATATTCACGGACAGATCGACTCCCCTGCTTACAAGCCATTAGCTGTCTGCGCACCACCCCTTCCTCAATATCGCTGGAAAACATGATATCCATTGCACGAAAGAACTTCATTGTGTCCTTTAGTATGTCATTGTGCGTTGCCATTAGGGGTCGCACCCAGTCTCTAGCCCCTTTCTCAAGATGCCCAATTACAAAAGCAACTCGCGATTCCTCATCAGGGAACTCATCGAACTGCACATTAAGGGCATATTGCATCTCTGTCCTAAAAGCATGGTAGTCCTTGGGGTCCCCCCCAAATTTCTGCACCAATCCTGGTACCTTTCTGGGGAATTGAGTGGCTCTCCCCTTCTTGTCTGCATCCTGAGCCCTTCTCTCCTCCAGCCTCGCCGTCTGCAGGGCCAGTTGAACCTCCAACGCTCGGTATCTATCTTCCAAGCTTGGACCAGCTCCAGCCCCTGCTCCTCCGGTTCCGGTTGGTTCGCTCATGATGCCTTCTCTTGCACAGGCAGCGTACAAAGACTGTCGGACTGCTGTGAGGGTTTGATTAGCTGCTTGTGCGTGAAAACGTGCTCCCTCAGAGTTTGTGCGCCCCCACAAACCTCCGTGTGTGACGGAGCTCCTCAGACATGTCTGCTCTAGTCACTAGTAGAGTCCGACAGTGGCTGTCTGCGGAAGCGTTTCCAACAAAGAAGTTCCTTAACGGAAACGCGTCTCCTGGACTCACGGCGTGACAGTTTCCTGCGAGGTATGGGTCTCCCTATGGGAGACTCCGATACCTCCCCACTGTTTTCGCTGGAAGCCTCCCTGAGCCCTCCCTCCTGCTCGCATTCCCTCAGAGACCCACTCCTCCCCCTGCTGGTCCCTGCTTCAGCAGTTGAGTCTCTTTCATCCTGCCTGAGTCCCTCCACCACCTGATGCTCTGATGGCAGTTCCCTGACACATACCTTACTGGCTTATTCCATGCAGTTCCACTCAGATGAAATTAGTACCAGTCACTGAGATTAGCCAGTGTGATAAATCAAATCTATTTTTAATTTTCGCTATGTAGGACTTTAAATTATTGCATTTTAAATCAAAACTTCCCATTTTCGTATGTAAATATTCTCTTACTTTTCACAAAACAGCCTGCCCTCTAGAGAACCTCCTTTAGAGGTTACTGATTTGTGTGTGTGTGAATGCTTAACACAATTATGTAACACACACTGAGAGGCATTAAACATAATTCTAGTACCCTTTTATACTGTTTGAATAATGCTCTTGTTAAAGGCTCAGCCAATGCCTAGAAGTTGAAAACTAAAAAGTAATAAGCTGAGGGAAATGAAAATTGTGTAGGATAACATAAGTTACATTTGACAATATTGGATCCCCTCTTCCTATTTCTTATTCAAATAGCAAGCATCACCCTTACAAAAGAAGTGAGTTTAAAACCAAAGCTTACACAACCAGTAAAATATGGAAAGGCTGGCAAATAGGCATGAACAAATTGAATGAGTCTCTCGTATTTACATACATTTTCTGAAAAAGTAAAGCGAATAAATAGAAGAGGGTGGTTTTTTAAAAAAAAATAATAAAAATCCAGGCGGGTAGATCATAGAAGAAATCAGACTGCAAATTGAATTTGTGTACGGAACTGACATTTATTTTATTTTATTTCTTAGGAGCAGATGATTTCCTTAGATTGCCTCTAGAACATCTATCACGCTGGATAAGAATTTATAGAATGTTTGAGATGAATGATGAGAAACTAGTAATGCTGAAAAACAGGCTGCGGACAAGAGAGAAATACCAACAGTTGAATTTGGATGGGTAGCAGAGTCCAAGCCCTCTTTGCACCACTGGTGAGCTACAGCCCTGCCAGAATTTGTTTGCAATTTAGGTGAGCTAATGTTGTGCATGGGTACTGCAGGTTAAATTGGGATGCGGGTGGCGCTGTGGTCTAAACCACTGAGCCTCTTGGGCTTGCTGATCAGAAGGTTGGCAGTTTGAATCCCTGCAATGGGGTGAGCTCCTGTTGCTCTATCCCAGCTCCTGCCAACCTAGCAGTTCGAAAGCATACTAGTGCAAGTAGATAAATAGGTACCACTGTGGTGGGAAAGTAAACGACATTTCCGTGCACTCTGGTATCCATCACGGTGTTCCGTTGCGCCAGAAGCGGTTTAGTCATGCTGGCCACATGACCTGGAAAGCTGTCTGCAGACAAATGCCGGCTCATGCAGCCTGAAGTGAGATGAGTGCTGCAACCCCATAGTCGCCTTTGACTGGACTTAACCATCCAGGGGTCCTTTACCTTTTACCTTTACAGGTTAAATCCTGCTTCTCATTAGCAGGCCTTATCCTTGCCAGTAGCATAGGCACTCTAGAAAATCTGAGATTCAGATGAGATCTAGATGATGGTTGTGTCTGTGTTTCAGAGTCGACGTTCTCCTGAAATGCTGAATTTCTCTGTTAAAGGTATTTTTTTAAATCCCATGATTTTCAAAAAATAAGTTGGGCATTTATAAATGCTCATATAAAAACAAAAATATGTTTACATCATTTTCTTAGAATTTCAGAGTATCTTCCCCCATCTCTTTCTGCGCCTAAAACTTTCAAAAAATTAATTTCTGAATGTTGGTGTTTGATGTTCATTAACATTAAATTTGGATTTCATTTTATCCCTTATTTGAATAATTGCAGAGGGGTACCTTTAAAAGCCAATTTGAGAGGGGAGAAAAACTAGATTAAAATGATTGATGAATATATAAACATTAAGCAGTATACATTCATTAACTAGAGTGCACACTACATTAAACAATATTGCTATAATATGCTTCAATTTTACAAATTTTGCCTCGGCGACCTAACCAATGAATCAAGAAAATTTGTGAGGATGTCATCAGAGACAGATCTCCATCTCACTATTGCTGCCTCATTCTCTCTTAAGAAGGACTCCTTCTACACTGGGGGATATTTTCTTTCAATGACTATGGTTAGAAAAGTTGAATCTAAGTGAGTTGCTTGGGTATCATCATTCAGAGTTGTCTTACATTATGTGAAGCAGGAATGGGGCAATTGTGGCCCTCCAGATGTTTTGGGATTCTAATGGCCATCATTCCTGACCATTGGTGATGCTGCCTGAGGTTGGGGGGTTGGAGTCCAACAACATCTGGAGGGTCATTGGTTCCCCATATATCCAGTGTAAGAGTGTCGTGGTAACCCTGGAATACCTGCTTTAAACCTTACCTTATTTACTTGTCCTTAAAGTACTGATATATTTGCTCATAATACATAGACAAATGGGGATCCAGAACAAACCTTCGCAGAGACGGAGAGATGAGGGGGAGGTCAAAGTAGAGTTCTCCCTAATCTCCCTGCTACTGCACTTCCTTGTCATGGTTCCATTGTGGGCAATGGATGCAGTCCGTCTTGAGCTGGGAAGCAGAATACTTCCTCTGAAGTGGGTCTTCCTCAGCTTGGTTTGGTTACATATAGCTATAGATGAGTCTTAGTCATTCTTCTGTCCAAGCTCAGACAGGTCAACTTGAATCGATAAAGTTACCTCTGTAGACCCCTGTCTTGGTCTCCTTACTCGAGTGGCTACTGTGGATACATGCCCTCAGATATCCTGGCATTCTCCATTTGTGCAGAGGGGCTGTATCCATGGCTGGTAGAAGGCCTCAGGGACAAAATGCCCTCTGGGGTGCCCCATCATACCCCCCCCCCATTTACCATTGTAAGAAGTGAATTATCTTCAAATGTTGCCATATTTTACTATGTAAGCTCTCCTCTCTCTCTCTCTCTCTCTCTCTCTCTCTCTCTCTCTCTATATATATATATATATATATATATATATATATAAAAGCTCTGTGACATCCTCAGGCCTGTAAAGTGTTGGCAGAATGGCTTCCTTTTATGCTGTTGCTTCTAGGGCAGGTAAAGATTAGTTTGACTCACTCTGCAATGTCCTTTTACCCACTGATTTTTCCTATCAAGTCCACAACTTTATTCTCAGAATAGAGAAATCTGGACCCCAAGGTCAGGACAGACACACACCCTGTTCATGTTTATTGGGGGGATATGACCTGTACCCTTAGAAAGTCCATCTTTGACTATTTTGGGTACCCAGTCTGAAGGAAATCAAATGGCAAATGGCTGTCTGAAGGTTTTTAACTGCAAGCTTCTCTCTGATGCCAATGTTCATTGGAAGAACAACAGATGGTCAGCCAGAACTATTCCATGTCCTTGTCACTTGTGCATGTTTTATGATGATTGTTATTAAAGGTCAGAAACAATGCAGAACATAGCCCCAAGGACTAACATTAACCATTTTTCTATTACTTTTTCTCAGTCCTTTCGGATTCAGCAAACCAGAATGCCATCTGTACAAACCAATACTTTGCTAGACACCTTGAGGGAAAGCATTAAAAAAGTTCTAGATGAAAATTCTCATTTGAATGTGTACTTAAAATGCATTTTCTCAGTGTTATGAGTTTGGGGTATTAAGCTGGGTGCCAGGCCCCTCTAATTTCCGGATCTAGCAAGTGTTAGAATTAAATCAGGACTTCTGTTTCTTGGAATAGCCAAGCTAGCTTCCTGGTGAGGTGATAGCCGGGTGTGTGGGTAAGTGTGTGGGTAAGCCATTAATGGGCAATAAGGGGATCAGTACTGTTGGGAAACTGTGTACATGCAGCTACTCACACAGAGTCAATTAAGGTTTGGCAAACAGCCAGAAGGCAATCTGAAGGAGTAAGTCTGCCTGGTGATAACAGAGACATGGAGATCGCTCCCTGATTGGTCAAGTTCTCTCAAGGGAGTGATAATTAATGGCCTACTAACTGGTAGTTCAGTAGTTCGTGTGTTCAGAGTTCAGTGTTCAGAGTTCTGTGTCAGTGTAGGAGATGGAGGTTGGGAGTTGGGAGTCATGTATGAGAGAGCTAGCTAAAGATCCGTGTTCTGTTCCTGTAAATAGTCCACTGTATATAATAAACACCTAATCACAAGTTCCTGGTTCCTGCTTTGTCTATCCTGCAGCCAAGTCGCCAATTGCTTCCATGGATTCTGCGTTTACTCTGCTAGGTCTGGCTAAGGTCCTGCAACTAGTCAGAAAGTTGTGAAACACCAAATAGGTTTTACCAAGAAGGCAAATGGGTGCAAGGCCCTCCCTCAGCAGGAAAAGCTAGAGTTTAGAGGGTTTTTGTAGCAATGACGTGACCTAGAAGTGAAGCATTGAGCTGGAGGGAGAATCAGAGCAATGTTTGACCCTTTGAGGTGTTCATGCTATGAAGCCTCCATCATAGGCTCAGGTTGTATATACGTATAAATAAAGCAAATATTATAAAGACCTATTCTCAGCATGACTGGCAACTGGTCACCCGACCATCTGTTCATGCTCTGTCTCTGTCCTGGGGGACAGTCGGCTGGGCTGGTTGGCTCCTTGGAATGGCTTGAGATGTAGCCTTTTCCCTTTGGTCCACTCATAGGTCATATATATGATGAATGGCCTTCAGCTATGACATAAATATGTTTCC
This sequence comes from Podarcis bocagei, assembly GCF_964188305.1. Taxonomy (NCBI): domain Eukaryota; kingdom Metazoa; phylum Chordata; class Lepidosauria; order Squamata; family Lacertidae; genus Podarcis; species Podarcis bocagei. The sequence goes on from NC_138130.1 coordinate 15,455,773, forward strand.
CATCAAATGTTCAGTTTCCAGCACATTTCCTCTCAAAATAAACATTTTTAAAGCACATCTTGATATCTCTTTGGCTGAGAACTACATCAGAATATTTGGGGTTCATGAAGTCTGGTGGAAATGAAGTTCCTTTTTGCACATTATAAATAAATAAATATAAATAATTTTTTATTTATATTCCCGCCCTTCCAGGTTTAAAAACTGGGCTCAGGGCGGCTAACAGCAAATATGAAACATTGATTAGAATGCGACTTAAAAACAGCATAAAATACAACATAAAATGCAGCATCAATATCAATAAAATTCAAAAATTCAGGGGTCAGTTTGGGAAAGGAAACAAACAAACAAACCCCAGTCAGTAGACATCAAATGATCACCAGGGCTAACTGGCCAAGTTGGTCCTACTAGGGCCAGAAAGGAGACTAGGGAAGAATTTAAGTGTGGGGTCCCAGAAAGTGTTATTTCATAGAAGAGGAAAGGGGGAAAGAGAATAGAGGATCAGGCTAATTCAAATTGAAGGCCAGGTGGAATAGCTCTGTCTTACAGGCCCTGTGGAAGGAGATCAAGTCTTGCAGGGCACTAGTCTCGTGGGACAGAGCATTCCACCAGGTCGGAGCCATCACTGAAAAAGCCCTGGCCCTGGTGGAGGATAGTTAAAGAGGCGCAGGTGATCAAATCAGTTCATAGTGGGATTCACAGATTGAATTCCTCAATCATCTCTAACTGCAAGCATGAAGGCAACAGACATGCACAGACCTTATTCCTGGACAGTTTAGGGGCTTGAGGCTTTAAAAATGAAACATGTCCTTTCTCAAGTTCAGACCCCCTATTTTATCCCTCTTCCTCCTTTCATTTCATGGAATCATGGAATCTTAGAGTTGGAAGGGACACCAAGGGTCATGTAGTTCAACCCCCTGCAAGGCTAGAATGAGTGACCACATAAGGGAAACACATTTTGTAAATAGGTGGCGGTTAGGCATTGGAATGTGTTGTTGGTGTATGGAAGGGCAAGGTGTGGCCATCGCCTACCCCTTCACTTATGGGTATTCCGTTAAAGGAATCCGGTGGTCGTGGATCCTGTCCGATGCCCTGTGTGGCGGGGCGCCATGGCACGACCCCCGGTGACATCAGGGGAGAGCTTATAGTTGTATTTGCATCAACAGACTCCCCCTACTGGTGGTTAACCCCTCGTCAGACTCACCCCTCTCCGAGTGGGTAGAGTCAAATTTGCTGTTGTCCAGTGCCTAAGCCAATACCTTCTCACATGCTGTAATCAATAAAAGTTGTGGCCTTTTCTAGCCCATTAACCTGTGTCCACGTGTCTTTATTATTCCCAAGCAGGGGACGGGTCCTCGAATCACAAATATTGTCCATCATAAATACTTGGTTCTGAAGTGTAACTACCAACAATAACAAAACCTTTTCTCTCTCTAAATGTTTTATGCAAAATAATATCAAATGATTTAAGCAGTCCTGAAAACAAATCACTTGAACATTATCCATTCAACAGGTTGTCATGACCTTCTAGTTTCAATTGAAGTGTTTAAAGGAAAGGTTTTCATCCTTATTCTGCTTGCAATCTATGTAAGCATTTGTGTAGCCAGTGGAGTATGTATTCAATACAGGTGAACAACTTTTTTTTGGGGGGGGGGTGAACATATCATCACTGAAAATAATGGAGCTATCTATGTAAGAGATTTCTAGTGTGACTTCTTCACACTAGAAGATGTAGCTTTAGGAATGGTTATCTAGAAATGCTTATCTATAATGCAGCGTTGCAAAATGAGCAAACTAACAGAGCACGTATACACTGGCATGTTTAGAAAAAGCAGAATTTGCTGGGAAATATTACTCACTGATTCTGTGGCACAACATATGGCCAAAAGACTAATGTGGTCAGATGTAAAACCTGACAGCTTAATATATCAGTGAGGCAAATGTGGAAGATAACTTTGCAACAAATGATGCTCAAAAGTATGGCATTAGAAGGGCGGGGGGGGGGGACTCGGAAGCACATTCCCCAAACCAAGAACTTCGATTGGCCTGCTGTTCTGTTCATTAATATATTTACTTGATTCAATAACAATATAATATATTTATGCCCCGCACACCTGGCTGGGTTTCCCCAGCCACTCTGGGAGGCTTCCAGCAGAATATAAAAACATAATAAAACATCAAGCATTAAAAACTTCCCGATACAGGGTTGCCTTCAGATGTTTTCTAAAAGTTGTGTAGTTTTTTTATCTCATTGACATCTGATGGGAGGGTGTTCCACAGGGTGGGTTTCACTACTGAGAAGGCCCTCTGCGTGGTTCCCTGTAACTTCACTTCTTGCAGTGAGGGAATCACCAGAAGGCCCTTGGAGCTGGACCTCAGTGTCCCGACTGAATGATGGGAGTAGAGATGTACCTTCAGGTACAGTGGTACCTCAGGTTAAGAACTTAATTCATTCTGGAGGTCCGTTCTTAAACTGAAACTTTTCTTAACCTGAGGTACTACTTTAGCTAATGGGGCCTCCCACTGCCACAGCGCAATTTCTGTTCTCATCCTGAAGCAAAGTTCTTAACCCGAGGTACTATTTCTGGGTTAATGGAGTCTATAACCTGAATCATCTGTAACCTGAAGCGTCTGTAACCCGAGGTACTACTGTATTCAAATAGTATTCTGTGGCTTTAATTCTGTAAAAGTTCCATGGATATTCATGGGACTGAAGAACAACTACTGGGACTCACAATGTTACAGAGAGTATTCTCAGACACAATGGGAGATTACGCATGCTCTCTCTCACACAAAGAAACTCAGCTGGGAATCACTCCTCTACAGACTGGCTTGCTGCCACTTATGAGGACCTTGCTCATTCCTGTACTTATCCTGCTGCCTAATTGGTCAGAGCAGTTGCACAAGAAGATAAAAGATTTTGCAGCCATCTTGCCCTTCTCCTTTGCACCTCTGATACTGGGGTGGGAGAAGTGGAGGGGAGGGCAGTAAAAGGCTTTGGGCAAGTTCTAATGGGAGGCAGTTTGAGCAAGCTTTAAGAGGAGGGTTGCAGTTGGACAAGTTCCAAGAAGAAGGGGTGCCTTGAGAGAGAGGAGGTTAGGTGGGTAGGATTGGCACTGTCAACAATGTCAAAAATGCAAAAATCCTTCAAATTTTGGAATTTTGATTGCAAAAAAATTGGAACTTTCCTCCTTTTAAAGGAAAATAGCCCAGCTTGCTGAGCTTGATTCTGAAATTGTTGAGCAGAGTTAATCTCTCTCCAGTTTGAATAAGCATCCGTTGTGTTCTGAGGCAGTAAATGTGTGTTCCCGTTTATAGGAGAGTAAGCCTCATTGAAATACTGTTAGGTTTACTCCTGAGTAAACATGGGTAGGATTGGATTCCACATTTCTGAAACGTGCAAAGAATGAGAGAGCAAATGATGTTTGAATTAAGTTAAAGTTGAATTAAGTTACAGTTTAATTGGATTTGTAAATCTGAGACAGTTCTGGATACTCCTCTTCAGTATTTGGTCTTATGTCAGCTAGTTTTGAACAAGTCTAAAAAAGAACTTTTTTCTGCTAACTGTGAGGAAATATGGAGTATATGTAATACATACACTGCAGTTTTTACGGAATAAAGAGATCTGTGATTCATCATTTTGAAACCAAACTCTTACCCTCTGGAGATTTTGGTCACACTTGCACTCAGCAATGACAGATCTTTGCTCTGAACATTTGCCTATAGCGTGCATGTCTTTTTCATGATAAAAAGGTAAAGGGACCCCTGACCATTAGATCCAGTCGTGGCCAACTCTGGGATTGCAGTGTTCATCTCACTTTATTGGCCGAGGGAGCCGGCGTACAGCTTCTGGGTCATGTGGCCAGCATGACTTAGCTGCTTCTGGCAAACCAGAGCAGCGCACGGAAATGCCGTTTACCTTCCCGCCAGAGTGGTACCTATTTATCTACTTGCACTTTGACGTGCTTTCGAACTGCTAGGTTGGCAGGAGCTTTTTCATGATACAGAACCCTTAAAAGACTGTTTACAGTAGTGGTCAGTGCTCATTGGGACTGGAAAAAAGGAAGGATGCCAAAGTGGGTAAAATCAGAACCCATGACAGATGTGGAGCCAACTAATTCAACTATTGCCCTCAGCCTCCTCCCTGCTGCATTCGACAAGGGCAAATATGAGACAAAGGAGGAAGGAACTCTCAGTCAGCGACTCTGAACTGCTTCTAAGTAAGAAGACAGACTGCTGGGCTTGGAGGAATCAAGACTAAACTTAGTGTGGTAATGTCCAATTTGCCCTGATACTCCAGCCTCCACTGACTGGTTGAGGCCTACATGATGGAAAAAATGAATATTTTCTTATTCCTAAGTATTGATAGACACTGGAAGACAGCAGCACCCACTTCCATCCAATTCCCCCTAAGAGTGACAGAACACCATCAAGTCCTGTCACTCCCAGAGACGCCCTTGCTGTATTTGCATGCAAAATCTGTGACAGCAAGGCTGTGGTTGATTGGGTTACCATTTTTTTAAAGGCCTGGAATTATTTTACAGCTCTGGAGGCCCTGATGCAGTCCTTATTCCACCTCATAATCAAAATTATGTCAGATTTTGAAGTAGACTCACGACTCGATCTGGTTCATAATCTGCCCAGATTGAATGAGATAAATCTGGATCTCTCGGCAGATACAATCAACCATAATATCCTTCTGGACCATCTAGAGGAGCTGGGAGCTGAGGGAACCCCTCCTGGGCCATGTCCAGAAAGTAGTGGTGTCCAGAAAGTGTTCAGACCCCTGGGCCCTCACTTGTGGGGTGCCTCAGGGTTCCGTCCTCTCCCCCATGCTTTTTAACATCTACATGAAACCGCTGGGAGAGATCATCAGAGGGTTTGAGCTGGGTGTCCATCAATATGTGGATGATACCCAGCTCTACCTCTCTTTTAAATCAGAATCAGTGAAGGCAGTGAAGGTCCTGTGTGAATGCCTGGAGGCAGTTGGAGGATGGATGGTGGCTAATGGATTGAGGTTGAATCCTGACAAGACAGAAGTACTGTTCTTGGGGGACAGGGGGCGGACTGGTATGGAGGACTCCCTGGGCCTGAATGGGGTAACTGTGCCCCTGAAAGACCAGGTGTGCAGCCTGGGAGTCATTTTGGACTCACATCTGTCCATGGAGGCGCAGGTCAATTCTGTATCCAGGGCAGCTGTCTACCAGCTACATCTGGTACATCTGCCCGTGGACTGTCTTGCCAGAGTGGTGCATGCTCTAGTTATCTCCCGCTTGGACTACTGCAATGCGCTCTATGTGGGGCTACCTTTGAAGGTGACCTGGAAGCTACAACTAATCCAGAATGTGGCAGCTAGACTGGTGACTGGGGGCAGCTGCCGAGACCATATAACACCAGTCCTGAAAGACCTACATTGGCTCCCAGTACGTTTCTGAGCACAATTCAAAGTGTTGGTGTTGACCTTTAAAGCCCTAAACGGTCTCAGCCCAGTATATCTGAAGGAGTGTCTCCACCCACATCGTTCTGCCCGGACACTGAGGTCCGGTGCCGAGGGCCTTCTGGCAGTTTCCTCACTGTGAGAAGCAAAGCTACAGGGAACCAGGCAGAGGGCCTTCTTGGTAGTGGCACCCGCCCTGTGGAACGCCCTCCCATCAGATGTCAAAGAGATAAAAACTACCTGACATTTAGAAGACATCTGAAGGCCGCCCTGTTTAGGGAAGTTTTTAATGTGTGACATTTTAATGTATTTTTAATCTTTGTTGGAAGTCGCCCAGGGTGGTTGGGGAAACCCAGTTAGATGGGCGGGGTACAAATAATAAATTATTATTATTATCATTGCTCCGATGCCCAATAAGAGCCTAGGTGTCATGGAAGAAGAATGAAACATCCGATAGAGTCCTGCTTTTCTCTATCATAAAACTGTAATTCATTAAAAGGGATGCATTCCGCCCCCTTAAGGATAAATCCTGCAATGCATAATTACATTCTATTGTGTTATGTTGCATAACTAATTGTGTATTAATTAAAGAAATAAATGGGGGTAACATATATTGAAAAAGGATGTACAAAAATGCTACAAGTGCTAATTTTGGTCGAGGGGAACAGAGGAGACACAAATCAAGATGGCTTGGTGCCATGTTGTGCTGGAGACAGGCTACAGCTATATAAAGGAACACATCCTCCTTGAAATGGTCCCTAAGGGGCTCTCTGCAACTGGACACAGTGCTCTATAGTCAGAGATAATAAGATCCTTGTTATGGGAGCTGCAGTCTTCTGCTCTCACAGCATGGCAGTGCATTTGATTTAATAAGCACGGATCATTATAACATCTGCTTTGCCTCTGTGCTTTAGCGTATGCAGAAATCTGTGCTGTCTCAGGATCCTCAAGATAAGACTTACACATTCATCCCATGAGCCGAGAAACTTGCACTCCTGCTGATGTAGCAAGTTGTTTTCCCATCGCAGCTTGGTGGGAATTTTGACATCCTTTACAGAACAGGTGAAGCAGTGCAAGAGAGAGAGCCTAATGATTACCAATTTTGAAGCATGCCTCTCCTTCATCTCCAGCATTGCTGCTAACACACACTCAACCTTCAACAAGGAAAGACTCGGATAGGTGGAAAACACTGTGTGTGCAGTTTGTGACTGAATTATGATGTCATAAAATTGGGCTACAGCACCAACTCTCCAAAAGCAGTCATTTAACTGAAGCTTTCTGTTGGCTTAATAGCTAACTCTTGTGCGTATTTATTTACCACAGAGATTTTATGGTGGTTTTCCTACTGTATAGTTCAGGGATAATTTTATAAGCAAAAGATGTTGTAAAATGGGATGTGCGGAATGTATGCAAATGCCTGTCAGCTAAATATAACAACAACAACAATATTAATAATAAATAATTTATTATTTACACCCCGCCCATCTGGCTGGGCTTTCCCAGCCACTCTGGGCGGCTTCCCAAAAAATATTAAAATACTGTAATACATCAAACATTAGAAGCTTCCCTAAAGAGGGCTGCCTTCAGATGTCTTCTAAAAATCTGGTAGTTGTTCTTCTCTTTGACATCTGGTGGGAGGGTGTTCCACAGGGAGGGCGCTACTACCGAGAAAGCCCTCTACCTGGTTCCCTGTATATATCTTGAAACGGTGTGTGTCCGTGTGTTTGTGTGTGTGTGTGTGTGTGTGTGTGTGTGTGTGTGTGTGTGTGTGTGATGGCCATCAGTTCTGGTAGCTTTTAAAAGAGAATTACACACATTCATAGAGGATACGACTATTAGTCATGATTGCTGTGATCTACCTTCAATGTCAGAGGCAGTTTTCTGGGAATCACAAGTTGGGGGAGAGCTGCTGCACTCAGAACGTGCTCATGGGCTTTCCATAAGCAGCTGGTTGGCAATCATGAGAACAGGATGCTGGAGTAAATGGGCCTTTGTCACATCAAGAGGGCTCTTTGTATGGTTCATATGTAGTTTGACGCTGTGTTTATGTCATACATTTAAATTTTACACCCCCCCCCCCCAAATAAAGATGATATATTGAGCTTCGTGACTGATACGGAGGATCTGGATGATAGTCGAACACTCTAAGCACTACACCACACATCTCAAGGATTCAAGTCTTTTAAGGCCGCTTTTTTCAGACAATGAACTGATACACCAACATGTATTTCAAATTCGTCATAACGCACAAGGCACACATTTACAGAAGGGTCAGGAGGTGGCCATCCAAAAGGGCAAATCAACTTAAAGAGCATTCAGCGACATAGTCGACTGTTTTATTGACTTGAGCACTTTGTCAGAGAAAGGCATCGCTTCATACAGATTCAGCTGCTAGATTAGGCTGCCGGCTGCCCTTGCCAGTTGGACAGATCTAGGGATGCTTGTGGAATTTGAGCTTTGCAAATCCTGATGCAAACTGACATGATCCATGTCTTTTGGACTAATGTGGAGATTTGAGATTAGTTCTCCACTGGCTTCCGCACGTCTCCCGATGTTTCAATGCAGTTCCCTCTGGCATGCACATGTGAACAAATACAGTTTGAAATCTGTATTTTGAGGGTGGGTGTATTTATCTTACTTTTTATTTCATAAAATTTATGCACTGCTTGACTGTAAAGAACAACAATCAACAAACCCTCAACCCTGTACTAGTGCCAATTCCACTGGTACCAAGTTGTTAAGTATGCTAATAGTACAGAGGTGCCGCCTTGTGCTGAAGATTGGCAGTGGTAAAGCATGGTGCGTGTGTGATGTCGCACACACAATGAGTGCCTGTGACATCATATACGCGTCACTCGCACATTGTTGGGAGGAGGCCTTGCCTGGCACTGAACAGCTTCAATGGCTGCAGTTCCTTCTCTCTTGCACTCAGGAGGGGCCTTCCTTTGATGTTGTGCTGCATTCAGCTCAGCAGTCCCCCTCAATAGTGTGTGTGTGTGTGTGTGTGTGTGCGCACGTCCCCTATTAAGGAATTTTGCCACTTGCTATCAGCATCAGCAGGCAGAGCTTAAAATCCTCCCCTCCCCTCAGACTCTCCCCTCTCATACACCTTTTTTCTGTTCTGGGCATACAAGCAGGTATTTCTGCATCTGTGTACTTAAATAACAATTTCCAGGAAGTATGCAAGAACAAGGGACGCGTGTGGCGCTGTGAGTTAAACCACAGAGCCTAGGACTTGCAGATCAGAAGGTTGCCGGTTCGAATCCCCATGATGGGGTGAGCTCCCATTGCTCGGTCCCTGCTCCTGCCAACCTAGCAGTTCGAAAGCACGTCAAAGTGCAAGTAGATAAATAAGTACCACTCCAGCGGGAAGGTAAACGGCTTTTCCGTGCCCTGCTCTGGTTCGCCAGAAGCGGCTTTGTCATGCTGGCCACATGACCCGGAAGCTGTATGCCGGCTCCCTCAGTCAATAAAGGGAAATGAGCACCGCAACCCCAGAGTCGGTCACGACTGGACCTAGTGGTCAGGGGTCCCTTTACTGTTACCTTTATGCAAGAACAAATGTTCCCAGCCTTGAATATGTTTCACAGACGGGAAAATGGGGGTTTGTGCTTTGGGTGCATAATATCCGTTTGCATTTAAAAATGATAATACTGAGTTCATGAGTAGAGGCAAGTGGCACCAGGGCGCCAAGTTCTGGAGGGCGCCAGGGAAGGGGCAGAGGCTGGACAAGGTGGCTCCCAGCATTAGCTTGCTGCCCTCGCCCACCTCCGCCATGCTGCGCCAAAGCAGCACCCCATCCAGAGCCTCCACCTGCCATGGCCACCATGGCACAGGTACCACAGAAGAGGCAGAGGCTGGGCGCAGCACCTCCTGGCATCAGATCTCTGCCCTCGCCCAACTCGCTGAAGTAGCGCCGCGCCCGCAGCCTCTGCCTCTTCCCCGCCAGAGGAGCCACTCTCTAGCCGCTGCCCGCCTCCTCCAGCCCTGCAAAGCTGCCGGCAGCGCCGTAAAAAGGTCGGCAACTCTGGGAAATGGGGGGGGGACACACTGGATGGTTCTTTGCACCACAGCGCCAGATATACTTAAGTCGGCCCTGCTCATGAGCAAGCATGACAAAGAGTAGCAAGGACTACACTCAAAGGCGGTGGACTCTCCTTCGCTGGAAGTCTTTAAGCAGAGGTTGTCCCTATGTAGCATTTTACCTTCTTTTTTCTTTAAACTGCATTCAAATTTTCCCCCCCCCATGGCATTCAAGGGGCACATAATAAACAGGAGGGAGGGAGGGAGGATGGATTAAAATGTGACACCAGAGGGTGGAGCAAAGCAACCAGCAGCAGAGACAGAAACAGTGTTTTGGAAAATGGTGTGGCTAGGTATTACGTAAAAATTAAAAAATAATGTTTTAATTAACAAGTATGCCCCACGACGTTTTAGAAGACCATCTCTACTATTGTTCTAATAGGGGGAAATACCGTATTTTTTGCATCATAACACTCACTTTTTTCCTCCTAAAAAGTAAGGGGAAATGTCTGTGCGTGTTATGGAGGGAATGCCTATGGGTGGCATGCCTACGGATTTTCCTCCTCTAAAAACTACATGCGTGTTATGGTCGGGTGCGTGTTATAGAGCGAAAAATACGGTAATGTTAAACAGGTCAGTGGAGATCCAGCCCACACTGGATCCTGTATTTGGACCTCCACTTTTTTATAGCACATATGGTCCCTGAGAACAGAGAATATAGCCACTCTTGCTTTAACTGAGCCTTCCTCCACCTGATGCCTTTTAGGCATTTTGGACCACATCTCCCATCATTGCTGATCATTGACTATACTGATTGGGGATTGCAAGTATTGCAGCCAAAAACATCTGGAAGGCACTAGGCTGGGGAAAGCCACCTTAGAATTTTACCCTGCTGCTGTACAATAAAAATGTAAAGGGGGAAAAAAAAAGAACGAGTTAAATCTATAAGAGATATAATAAGAGACAGCAACAGAAGTGATAGCATGTAATGGCAATAAACACATTTTATTCACTTTCTCCACATTTTGTCTTCAGTTAATACCAGATGCCAAGCACCTTCAGCATGACCCTGTCTATTTCCTCCATCTACTTCATTTCCAAACACAGCCTCCCATTGTCCTTGACTGCTGCCCATTAACAGCACTCTCCATAAATCTTAATTGAACACAGCAGTGCATCACAGGCTTATCCTTTCTCTAGTGAGTTACTTAACCCTTCAGACACAGAGTCCACAGCAAATAACAGGTGAAAGTGATGAGGTGTTCAGAGGGGTATGCCAGTGCTTGGGAAAACACAGAGATCACAGAGAAAGCCGCAAAAGGTTGAATTAGCTATATAAATGCAAGGAGTAATTTTTGTGTACATTCTGTCACAGCAAATCCAGGGAAGGGAGGGCAGGCAGAGGAATTAGAGAGCCATCATCTCTATTTGCAGGGGGTGGGAGGTCTAGAAGCCACATTCTAATGCATAACACACAATACTTTTCTTCAGATGCATGACACTATAAAGTCCTGAAATACACAAACGATAGCCGAGGTGGTGAAATTGTTCCCAGAAAAGTGGACTACTTCAAAACGCAGGTGGGAGCGGTAATAGTTGAATACTCTCCACTACTGAAAAACAAGCAAACCAAAACAAGCCTCTGACACGCAGAGGTCTTTGACATAAGCTCAAGTAGTTTACAAAATGAATTGCTCAGGCTCTGCTCTGGACTTCTACACATTTATTTGGAAGTCTGCATGGAGCAAGATTGGAAAGCCATAGGTTTCCCATCAGCACCTACCCAGCATGGCCAGAGATGTCTCTGACATGAAGCCTCCATGCATGCAACTTGCTTTTCAAGGTTCCTGGTTGTGGATAGAGAGTACTTGGGTGTGTACAAAGGCTGGTAGGGTGGGGTGGCATTACTTACTTGGGTTCCCAGTGCATAAGGTGCTTCCAGTAACTGAGAAGGGTAGGGGGCAGTGGGAAGGTTGCCACAGTGCAAGTGCAGTGCAAATGCAGTGGCAGGGCAGGAATGTTGGGTTGGCCCTGCCACTGCACCAAACTCCCCACCATCTCCTCCTTGGTGGCGACCTCTGCATTGGGAAGTCAGGTAAGCAGCACCACACCACCGAGCCAGCCACTACTGGTACAAAAGGGTCTACTGTTTGAAGACCATCAAATGAACACATGAAAGTGAGGATGAGCCTGTTCCTTCAGACTCACATCTGCCTTACACACGTACTGCAAGACGCCATTGGACCCACATTTCCCATGTAGCAATATAGAAATCTGTGGAGCAATTACACTTAAAATACCGAGTACAGTATTGCCTCCCTTCAGAAATGAAGAGGAAGAGGAAGTTCATGGGTCTGGAGTGTTTTCCCTTTGAGAAAAGCTTTAGAAAAAAAGAGAGGAACACGATGGAGTGTTATTAAGTTATGCTTGTTGTGGAGAAAGATGCAGAAACATTTGTTGCCATAGAATGCAATAATAACACAGTCATTGCATTCATGATTACACAGAAGTACACCCCACAGAGTTCCATGGTACTTCCTCCCAGGTAGATGTATACAGATTTGTAGCCTAAATGCATTTTGCAGCATAGACATCAAGAAGAAGAAGAAGAAGAAGAAGAAGAAGAAGAAGAAGAAGAAGAAGAAGAAGAAGAAGAAGATTTTGGATTTGGTATCTTGCTTTATCACTACCCTAAGCAGTCTCAAAGCGGCTAACATTCTCCTTTCCCTTCCTCCCCCACAACAAACACTCTGTGAGGTGAGTGAGGCTGAGAGACTTCAGAGAAGTGTGACTAGCTCAAGGTCACCCAGCAGTTGCATGTGGAAGAGTGGGGAAGCGAACCCGGTTCCCCAGATTACAAATCCACTGCTCTTAACCACTACCCCACACTAACTAGGTGCCCAGTTAGCAGAAAGATGTCCCATGAACCTTCCACCCTGACCACCATGCACGGCACATGTAAGTCCTAGATTCAGAGGATGCTAGGACTCAATAGTGTATGAGGGCTTTCCATAGGCATTTGGTTGGCCACTGGGTGAAAAAAAGCTACAGGACTATACAGATGACTGGTCTGACCCAGCAGATCTGTTCTTATGTTCTGATGAGGCAAGCGTTTCCTTTATCTCAAGTTCACCCAGAAGTTCTTCCATAATTATGCAATGTCACCCTTTTGCACAGAAGGGCAGGACTCACTTAATTTTTGCAGATGTCAACTTCCACCCGCATTTTATCTACAGCACTGCTAATGCCTTCAGTAAATCCTGGTAACAACTGCCAGGTAAAGTTTGATGCTGTGAATGAATCAAGAACCTGTTGAACCACAACGAAAGGAACTGACCACTGGATGATGCTGTTGCACTACGGAAAAATGCCAGCTGGCTCATAAAAAACCGGCTGTAAATCCAAAGAGGCACCAACACAAAAGTTCAGAAGTGATAGTTTCAGGTGTTTTGCTTGTCTTTAATTACTTATAATCATGCAGCGACAGATGTCACATTCTTCCTTTTCTTCCCTGGTAACTGCAATTTGCCCACACTTACATGTCATTTTGAATTCCCAAGCACTACATATGTCTCACCTCAGAGATTTCAGAATCTGTCGCTGTAAAGAGAGGCACCATTCTTAATATGCAAAAGAAGAGGGAAACAGTCAATGTTTCATGATTTAGCAGGATTTTAATTTCACAATCTGTTGAAGGTGAAAAAGAGTATTGCACCGTGGAATAGAGCTGGGTTTACAGCTCTTTGCCAAATGTAACGAAGGGTGTGCATTTTTTTGTTATGCGGTGTCACCGTTTTATTAGCAGGCCATTCCTAACAGCAGGAATTCAATACAAAAATTGGCCACTGAGTGGGAATATTCTTATTTTCATTTCTAGCAGCTTTTTGATACTTTATCTTCCTAACAGCTGTGGGGAGGTGGGGGTTAAGTCTTTTTGAAAAACACACACACAAAAAAACAATTTAGGGGTACCTCATAGCTCACTTCCAACACTCACATCTCATCAAAGAGAACTATCTAGATACAGTACTTTAACAATCAAAATATTGTTTGCCTTTGCTTCATGAGATTTGCTTTCTGGCTTTACTCAGGATACCACAGTTGAAATATAGGTGTGTGTGTGTGAGAGAGAGAGAGAGAGATATCAGAAGAACAGGTTAGAAAACAGCGTGAAGGGAACTGAAATTAAATACCTTCAAATTATTATGTGTGGTGTTCAGGGAAGACCCACTGAAATTGATGGACATAACTGAGGTCCACTGATTTCACTCTGAGTAAAACTTAGTTGAATATTGTTCTGTATTTATCCAAAATAGAGGTCATTAATCTTGGACTCCTGAAAAAAGTTGCTAGTCCCTCACTGCCTCTGCCAATATTACAGCTGGTCCGAAGGAAAATTACAGGTGCCTCAGCAGATCAAAGCATGTTTGGACAAAATGATAATCCTAAAATATGTTTAAAAGTAGGGTAAGAGTCAAGCACATTGGGTTGAATCCAGCACATGTTATTATCTGAGCAGAACAACTTCTACTCATGCAACAAAAATAATTTTTCTCTGCTCCCCTTGCTCACTCCTTATACCAGAGAGTTGAAGGAACTTCTAGAGGCCTGGGGGTCAATGGGAGGAGGAGGAGAGAGAGGAATTTACAAGAATTTATTTAGATTTCATTATTCCAAAGTCTTGAAAATGGCAAATATTGGCACATCTTTATCACTAAGGCATCTAAAGAGGGTTGGATCTAGTCATGCTTAGAGTAGTCTTATCTGAATAAAGGTAAGTGACCGACTCTGGGGTTACGGCGCTCATCTCGCTATATTGGCCAGCATGACTAAGCCGCTTCTGGTGAACCAGAGCAGTCCACGGAAATGCCGTTTACCTTCCCGCCGGAGCAGTACCTATTTAACTACTTGCACTTTGACATGCTTTCGAACTGCTAGGTTGGCAGGAGCAGGGACCAAGCAATGGGAGCTCACCCCGTCGTGAGGATTCAAACCACCGACCTTCTGATCAGCAAGTCCTAGACTCTGTGGTTTAACCCACAGCGGCATCCACGTCCCTCTTATTTGAATAAAGAATGGTTAAATTAGTCAGGACAAACTTAATTCCCATTAAGTTTAGCAAATCTGCCCTAAACATAACAAAATCTGTATTCAAGTCCATTAAGTAAACTTCATGTAATATGAATCGGCACTGAATCTGTGCACCCACATTAAAAGTATAGAACATTGCTAAATAATGAGGATGCTCAGATTTAGGAAATAAAATCTGAATTACAGGAGGAATGCAACCAACAACACAGAGCAGACGTTTTAGAATGCAAGTTTCAAAAAGATTTGAATTTAAAGTTTTCTAGTTCTTTGCTATCACTAATCTAGCTGCAAGGATAAGATCTTAATTAATTGTATTCTTAAACTGAGGAGTGTACCAAGATAATAGGGCTATAGTTTGAGATCTGGTTGTAGTAACTGTCGTGTCACCTGATTAATTATTTGAAATATTTTCCCCCCAAAGGGAATAATTTTTGAGCAAAACCACTTCATGTGTATTAGTGAACCAGGCAAATTGCATTCCCGGCAGCAGAATTTGGATGTATTGTGGTTAATTTTATTTAAACCAACTTGGCACATGTACCAGTCATGTGCTATTTTTAGATTACTTTTTCGAGTCCTAATTGAGATAGATCCCAATGGCAGTCTAGTCCAATTTTATTTCCAATGTCTTCCCTCTACTTCTTCTCCAAAAGCTTTCCCCCATTTTAGTCTTAATGATATAAGGGCAGGGGTAGTCAATTGTGTGAGGATTTCATATAGTTGGGAGATTATTCCTTTTCTGAGTGGGCTGCTAGAATCAAATAATTGTTTAGGTTGCGTAGTGCCTGAGCCCTTATGTTTAGTTGGTTTAGGAAGTGTATGATCTGATGCAGCTCTAACCAGTCACACGATATATCTCCTAGCGTAAAGTTTTTTTCTGGCCAGACCATGGCCAGATCTAGGTGTTACTGCAGATGCATTATTGGTGCCAAAACAGCAAAAAAAGCCCCTTCACTTTTTCTTCTCTCTCTCTCTTTTTTTTTTTAAATGATATTTATTGAAAAAAGAATTTTTAAAATCACAAAGAAACAAAAAAGACAAAATTACAAAAAATAAAAAAATAAAAAAAATAAAAAATAAAACTTTAACTTCACTTCTGCAGGTTTAAACGACTCAGGAGAAATCCCCCTTCTTCTCCTGCTGCCGAAGAGGGGTTCAGCGATTTAAAATGATGAAAGTCGATCCTTTGAAAATAATTTTTAAGGCTCTAGTTTGTATTGTCTTTGCTTTGTTCTAACTACAAAGAAACGGAAGGGTGACTTCCTGTTTATCCTTCCCGTTTCAGTACCAAATTAGGGTTAGTTTTAAAGTCCAGATTCCTTCTTATTTCGCCAGTTCTTATCTGAAGTCCAAATATTTACTGTTCCAGTACTCACGGTTGGTTATTTTAGATGCCAAATTGTCCCAGGAAAAAGGCAGCGCTCTCCGGCAACGGCTATGCGGCTTCGCTCCACAGAAAAAGCAGTAAACTCACAGCACCGTGCCACTTCCCCCTCTTCACTTCGGAGCCTGTTTGTGGGTTCCTTTGTGGGTTGGGGGGGCGCTAAGGGTGCCCGCCAAGTCCCACAGTCACAGGCTTCATCCGCCTGTGATTTCCAGAAGGGTCCCTGCTACGCCGCAGCGGAAAAGACCCGTTTCATGCGGAGCTGGTCCCTCCGGTTCAGAGGGATTCCGCCATTGCCGGTGGCGCCACCCCAGAAGTCCTCCACTTTTTCTTCTCTTGATGACATGTACTAATGGAAATGTGTGATGCTATGCTATCAGGCTCCAAGTTTCTTTGTCGCCCACTGTGTTTCCTTGCCTGTCTTTTGTGGAGTGCGGCTTTCTCCCGATTGAAGTGCAGAGTGTTTGAGGACCGGGACATTCACAGGGAAACCAAAATGCTTGTTTACAAAGTTATTGTACTACCAACCTTACTGTATGCTTGTGAAATATGGACCACTTATAAACACCATCTCTAACTCCTTGGAAGATACCATCAACAGTGTCTCCGAAAATTTTTACACATCACTTGGGAAGACAGGCAAATGAATGCCAGTGTACTGGAAGAAGCAAAGATCACCAGTGTTGAAGCAATGATTCTTCAACATCAGCTTTGTTGGACTGATCATATTGTGCGGATGCCTGATTATTGTCTTCCAAAGCAACTACTCTATTTTGAACTTAAAAATGGAAAGCATAATGCTGGTGGTGAACAAAAGAGGTTTAAAGACTGTCTCAAGGTAAATCTTAAAAAATGTAGTATAAATACTGACCAATGGGAAACACTGGCCTGCGAGTGCTCCAATTGGAGACTAGCTTTTACTAAAGCTGTCATGGGCTTTGAAGACACTTGAACTCAGGACGCAATGGAGAAACGTGCTAGGAGGAAGGCACGCTTGGCAAATCCACATCGTGATCAACTCCCACCTGGAAACCAATGTCCCCACTGTAGAAGGACATGTGGTTCCAGAATTGGCCTCCATAGTCACTTACGGATTCATTGTTAAAACTGTGTTTATGGAAGACAATCTTACTCAGCTACGAGTGATCACCAAAGAAGAAGAAGATAGGGAAACAGGAAGTGTGACAACGATGCCACTCAGTTTGTTTTACTGCGCACAGGGAGATACAGTGGTACCTCAGGTTAAGTACTTAATTCGTTCCGGAGGTCCGTTATTAACCTGAAACTGTTCTTAACCTGAAGCACCACTTTAGCTAATGGGGCCTCCTGCTGCCGCTGCTGCGCGATTTCTGTTCTCATCCTGAAGCAAAGTTCTTAACCTGAAGCACTATTCCTGGGTTAGCGGAGTCTGTAACCTGAAGTGTATGTAACCTGAAGAGTATGTAACCTGAGGTACCACTGTATATATTAAATATACATTTTTCACTTTATTTTTCTCTCAAAATACACATTTGTAAATGCATTGTGCTACTTTTGTGACTGTTTTGTGTCAATACATTTGGGGAGTATAAAACCCAGTGGTTCAGTGAGGTTTCAGTGCACACAGTAGTCTGGGAGGTGCAGATCAGGTAAAGTCATATTTGTATTGGAATTCTTACAAATTAAAATCCTCAAGTATCTCTAGTGGCAGCCAATATCACCAGTTAGATCTAGTTATGATTTAAAAGGAAATAAACCCTATGTATATGGTCTGTGCTCCTTGGAGAAAGTGTGGGGTATATAACTGCAATAAGTAAACGTGTGGTTTCCATGCAGCTATGAATACGGGTGTGTCTGGGATACAGTTTCCCCACTTTCTATAGCTTCTAATGCCTGGTTGTGGATTTGTTATTAACCAGTGTTAGGAAGAACTGCAAAGGGGGATGGAAAAAAATTTAATAGAGCTGCAAAGAACACAGGCTCAAGTGACACCTCATGATCTTAACTGATGACGTTTACAAATGACATGCGCTGTTCAGTTGTTGTCTGTAAGTAATCATCAGTTCTTATCTGACTGAAACTTTGCAAATACTTTCAGAGTGAAACTTGTTCTTCCCAGATCTGAAAGCAATTTTAGACAACATATTACTGCAGGAGGCTTATCAGGTAAAGTGTCTCAGTCAAAGGAAACTGTACACAGAATACAGATTTTGCCAGAAGCCAACTTGCCCATTTTAGAGAGCTGCCACCAAACAAACAATATGAAAGATTTGATCGCCGTGTGCATTTGTTTATTCTGGAGAAACTTTTTTAAGAGAGGCTGTTTAACAATAAGATTAACAATAAACTGGGCTGCTCTGAGACACCACATTAATTGTTCAACAATGCTGTCATAACATATGAATCTCTCAGTGAAGCTGTTCACAAATCCATGTTCATAACCTGAAAACTGCACCTTCAAGGGGTTCCTCATATGTGAGTATGAGCCTTGATATAAATATTCATTTTGGCTCCACTAAACCCACCCCATAAAGGGATGTGGGTGGCGCTGTAGTCTAAACCACAGAGCCCAGGGCTTGCCGATCAGAAGGTCGGCGATTCGAATCCCCGCGATGGGGTGAACTCCCGTTGCTCGGTCCCTGCTCCTGCCAACCTAGCAGTTCGAAAGCACGTCAAAGTACAAGTAGATAAATAGGTACCACTCTGGTGGGAAGGTAAATAGCATTTCCGTGCGCTGCTCTGGTTTGCCAGAAGCGGCTTAGTCATGCTGGCCACAAGACCCAGAAGCTGCCTGCGGACAAACGCCAGCTCCCTCAGCCGGTAAAGCAAGATGAGCGTAGCAACACCAGTCGTCTGTGACTGGACTTAATGGTCAGGGGTCCCTTTACCTTTAAACCCACCCCATCTGACCTCTTTTCCAAAGGCATAGTATATCTGCCCTGCTAGATGACTAATCCACTTGCTATACAATCACAATCCTCTTACAATTTCACATACTAGCTAACACATCTTGCACTACTAATTTTCCAGAGTTCACCTGGACCCAGTAGTGCACAAAATGGGTCTGATACTACCATTTTTTTCTGCTGTGTATTTTTCCTTCCTACATATGCTTAACTTTGTTCATCAACATGATGCTCCCATTTCTTCTCTTTCACACCTCTAAAGAGTCATAGAATTGGAAAGAACCCCAATAATCATCTAATCTAACACCTTGAACACTCTTGCAGGAAATCCAGAATTGCAATATTCTTGATAGGTGGCCATCCAGCCTTTGCTTCTAAACCTCAAATGAAGAAGAGACCACCACTTTCTGAGGCTGTCTGTTCCAAGGTCAGACAGTTCCTTCAATCAGGAAGTTCTTTCTTATGTTGAGGTTGAAATCCTCTTTCTTGCCCACATGTCAATCACCTGATATCACTGTGACGTTAGTTGATGCTGTGCTCTGAAGCTCCAATTGTTGGGACTTCAAAGCACAGTGTGGACTGTTTGAAACTCCTTTTGCATACAGCCATGCTCTTTAAACAACCAAAAACTGAAATCTTGAAGAGCAGTGCAGGGCTGTTTGCAAAAGGACTCTCAAACAGCCCACACTGTGCTTTGAACCTTGCACTTGAACCTTCCATGGAAACCAGTGTTAAATTGAAATGGAGTGGGGGAATCTATTTTAGCAGCCATTTCAATGTAAGTCACTTCCTCTTCCTAGCATATGGCACATTCTCACTGCCCACCAACTGACTGAACCTGGGACCGGCTGCACGAAAAGCATGTGTTCTGCCATTGAGGTACGGCTCTTCCCCATTGCTGCCATTGCCTCTTTAATTGTCAAGGTGGTCACAATGAAATGTAATCCATATGAATACTTCCCCAGGAAGCACCACACCAAGCTGAGTAGAGCTATTACGCCTCTATTGCTATGCAAAAGAAAACAATGAAAAAATGGGCAGCAATATTATGAGCCGCATGCTTTTGCTGTGCTTGTGTGATATGGGATGGCAGCAGGCTCCCATTCTGCAGAGCCTGTCAGAATTTTATCTCGCAAGTCCCTTCATCTCTCAGGTGACTGTATCTGCAATAGTTTCACCCCGCCAGACTTCATTGTTTCAAGCCTTCTTAGGGCTGAGTGACAATTCAATCAGAATGCACTTGGGAACAGGATGTACAAACAAATGTCCAACTCCTGCTAAAACATTCTGCAGCACACATCTGCTTTAGTTTCATATACTTTCCTTTATCGTCATATCAGTGATTAGTGGATGGAGTCTGCTATATCAAAAGAGCCAAGCTGTCTGTGAAAACTACAGCTGGGCGGAAAGCAAAAAAAGAAGAAGAAGAAGAAGAAGAAAAAGCAAAGTAAACATGGCTGCCTCTAAACACCTCGAGTGCGGGAAACGCAGAATAGTATAGAATGATTTCAGAGTACAAAATGTATTCTGGTAGTTCCAGTGCAGTCAAGCATGCATGGAAGAGATGGTGCAGAGTGCACATAGTCCTTTAAAAGAAGTAATAGGTAAGTCAAGTTAGCCATATTGATTTGTGTGAATTTGGGGAGTTTTGGGCCTGTGTACATAATGAAGGTGCCCTCTTCCGTTTATCCCCGTGCTAGCTTCAATTTGTTGGTTGTGGATCGAGGGCCCGACCCTGCTATGTGAAATAAATACACAAGGACACGTGATATAAGATTAATGGGCAAGAAAAGGCCACAACTTTATTGATTACAGCAGTGAAAAGGTATTGGCTTAGGCATTGGATGACTATAGGTGGTGGGTTTATTCAACAGTAGGTGGAGCCTGTTGATGCTCATCCAACTATAGGCTCACCCCCTGATGTCACCGAGGGTCGTGCCATGGCCTCCCGCCAAGCAGGCATCGGACGGAATACACGACCGCCAGATTCCTTTAACGGAATAACCCACGGTAGATAGCATAGGCGATGGCCGCACCTAGCCCTTGACACAGCACAACACATGAATCCAGTGCCTAACCTACCCACCAATACCACAAAAGTTGTGACGATTGCTACGAGGTAGGCGAAAAAACCAAAAGGCCTAATGCCAAATGGAAAAATTCCTACCAGGCCCCCCAGCCAACCAGGGCGACCAACCTAAGGTCCATAGCAAGGCCAAAAACCTATACCCTGAGCTAAATGGGAGTGGAGGGTGGGTGACTCGCTGAGGGACGACGACGAATGAGGAGGAGGCGGAGCTAGCACCACAGCATTAAGCTGCTACACACGCCCCCCGGAGGCACCTGGTTGGCCACCTCCGGTGGGCGTGGGCGCCAGCCAGGTAGGAGGGGAGGGGGCTAATGCCCCCTACCAGGGGTGGGGCTCGGTCTCCCACCCACAACCACTCCCCTCTCTTCCAGGGAGGAGAGTCTTTAGCTTTTCTAGTAGGGCTGTTTCTCCTAAAGTTTGGTACCAGTGGTCCATGTTTACTCTTCTTCCCCAACCTTATCCTGTCTCACATTGAATATAACTGATCTGTAGAAAAGATTCTACGAACAGAAGAAATTGTTAATGTTCACTTATTTGTCCTAAAAAGAAATCATGAATTTATGAACCCCCCCCCCCCGCAATGAAACCCGATGTGAAGCATTTTGATGATGCGAACTTATATTTTGTTACTACCAGTTCACAGAATGCTGGACCGAGATTTTTGATAGATTGCCCCAGACAGAGGACATATGGTCAGCAAAAACATTCCAGTAAACTTTGTGTATCACTTGCTTTCCCCCAAGGTGTTGCAAGGAATAACATCAGCACTGCAGATTCATTTTAAATATACTTTGCGATTTTGTTCCATTTTAAAGCTAGTAGCTAATGGAAATCAATTACAGAAGTGAAGCTTATCCTTTTGAATGATGTTTCCCATAAGCTTAAGCAAAGCGAGGAAGCATAGCAATTAAGTGCAACATATCTCAAGGTAACGTCAGGACTGTATGCTAACTATGATTTATACATTTTTATTACTTACATATTCCAACTGTCAAAATGGCAATCTGACTTAAAGATAGCTTCCTCAGGGTAGCCTTCACTTTCCTCACTAAATGCTTTGTAGCTGTTAAGATGTTCCTGGAAAAGAGGCAAGCTTTTTGCCTGTATGGAACAAGAGAGAGGGAGGAAAAATATGTCTGCTGTTTCTCAGTACAGTGGTACCTCAGGTTAAGTACTTAATTCATTCCGGAGGTCCGTACTTAACCTGAAACTGTTCTTAACCTGAAGCACCACTTTAGCTAATGGGGCCTCCTGCTGCCACTGCGCCGCCGGAGCATGATTTCTGTTCTCATCATGAAGCAAAGTTCTTAAACTGAAGCACTATTTCTGGGTTAGCGGAGTCTGTAACCTGAAGCGTATGTAACCTGAGGTACCACTGTATATACATTTTCCTTGCTAATCATCCCCCCCTTAGAATCATCAGGGGAAAACTTAAAATAGAAACATTAGTATTTCAAAAATACTGCACTCAATATTACACAGATTTCCTCATTATATTTAAATATCCAAATTCCAAATTAGTAATGGAGAATTCCACCAATATGTGTTTTATGCACAAATGAGCTTTAGTCATTCATTCCTGCTGTGTTTTGCATTAAGAATTTTTGGTCAACTGCAAGTTTCCATGCGGTTTTAAAAAACCCCCAACTCCTATAACTTTCTCTTAGGCGTTCATTACTTTTGTTCTTCCAGCATTTTAGCAAAAGGTTAGTCACACGGTTAGCAATATGTACAACAAATAATTCTGCAGCTGATCTGCAGGACTGGTTTGAGTTGATCTGCATTTCTTGCACTTTGAATTCTGCTTCAGGTTCTGAGCTGCTGTGTATAAAATGAAGCTCTGTGTTTTCCATTCATTGGAATCTAAAACAACTATTTCTTTTCACCCTTATGGCCAAAGTGGACAAAATGCTCAGGTTAGGGAGCCCTCCTAAAGTGGACTAAGCCTGCCAGTTTTGGGGCGAATGCATCAAAGAGTTTTGCACAGGGTACCCTTAAACTTTGATTATTATTTTTTCAGATATAGGAGAAATCTCTTAACTTTTTGATTTTCTGCTAGAGTTGGATGCAATGTGTAGTCATGGTCATCCCTTTTAAGGTGATGAGGCCTGGAAAATTTCAGAATAGTAGCTATAGTGGGTCTTGCCAGTGGGATGGTAGAATAGGAATCAAAGCGGGTGAGCGGTTGAAAACAGAACGTGGATCTGCAGGAAAGACTGGATCTGTAGACTGAAAGCAGCAACAGGAACAGATGTGAGTTTTATTCACTGGATTGATTTCTGTTCCAGACATGGGACAAATAAGTAAACATTAACAATATCTGCTCCCATTTCTGATGGAATTCTTCAACCCCCAGTCCCAAATGAAATTGTTATCTAAATGTTGTTAGTAGGGGTTGGCTTCTGCTGCCTCACCTTTTGGGGGGGGGGATACAGTGAAAATCTGACTGTAGTACCCTGTGAAAATAATTCTGTGATAAAGAGACCTATTCATCAAAATGAAAGATTATTCTCCCCCTCCCCTTACTGCCCTCTCCTCTTGAAGTATGGGTGTTTCCTCAGTCACTTTTGCTTTATTTCTTGTGGGGTAGAGAGAGTCATGATTTAATCGAGAGAGAGAGAACTCCACAGGGCTTATTAAATCCCTGTTCCACAAGATGCCTTGCTAACAGCACAATCTTACTTGGGAACGTGAGCACCTTCCCCAGTTCACCCCAATTTGCCTTGCAATTTTGGGGTATGCACAGAGCTGATGTACATATTTAGTGCATACCCACCACAGATGTAAAAAGGTTGCTATTTGGATAGAACTATGGCAGATAACAGTTTTTGCATTTGCCCCTCGATCCAAAAGCTGAAAGTTCAACAATTCTGTAAAAAGCACAGCCTTTGTTCTTCTTTTTTAAAAAACAAGAAGTCACAACCTTTCTCATAATGAAAGGCATGATGCTTGCTTAGGATGTGATCTGTTGATATGATGCAGTGGGAGGGGGGTGAGGGAAGTTAGATTTAATGCATCTGTCCTCTAATCTGAGTGCAGTTAAGTTATGTGAGCTGTGCCAGAAAAAGGGGTGAGGCTCAAATAATATCTATGGATCTATGATTTTTTTTGTACATGACACTCAATATAGGTAAGAACAGTCCACACAAAGGCAGCCAACAAGGGAATGGGCAAATTTGATAGGCTATACACATCATCCTACCACAAAAACACTGGCAACATCTTTATGAAAATAAAATTGAGATGTACTAAGCTTAAGCAACTAAAGAAGTTTTAAGGGAAGTTTCCTGGGTTTCTTCTAGAATTTGACTTTTATTGACAGTATACTTTAATATGCATACAATAATATGTATTGCTCCTTGGTGGGATGAATTATACAGCTTTGTACTGTTTGACATCCCATCAGATGTCAAACAGATAAATAACTATTTGACTTTTAGAAGGCATCTGAAGGCAGCCCTGTTTAGGAAAGTTTTTAATGTTTTGTTATGTTTTAATATTTTGTTGGGAGCCACCCAGAGTGACTGGGGAAACCCAGTCAGATGGGTGGCAAATAATAACAATAACAACTCAGACTTTTCTGATACATTTTATTTCTGAGAACTTAATTTTAGTTATTAAGGGTGAGTAATTATTGCCACCTAAAGTAATTGTGAAATCATCTGTTTTGTCCAAATTAACCACCACTGAGTTTTATCCATTTTTCATTTTCATTTCCTTGGAGGTTTTCAGCCATATGGACTTTGATAGCAAAGTCACGAAAAAGTAATCAGCAAACTATTCCTTTAAATTCAAATTTATGGTTATTGAGATTAAAGTCCCCTGCAGTATTCCTGTTGGAGGTTTCTTTGACACCCAAGAGTACTGGAGGCCACCCTTGGACATGTGGATTTCATGGAGAAACTCCATGATATCCACAGCATGTGCATGTTAATGTCTTGAAATGCAAAATCACAATCCTGTTGTCAGCTCAGAAGTAACTTCCACTGAATTCAGGGAGGACTCAGCTATACAGCTGCAAATAAAACATTTTAAGTGTGTTTTAAGTGCAATATACAATGTGACAATAGATGGCAATGGTGAGCCTTATGGAAAATTCAATGTACAGTGGTACCTCCGGTTGCGAATGGGATCCATTCCGGAGCTCCAGTCAGTTCTGGAGGAATTCGCAACCTGAGGTGCTGCTTCTGCGCTTGCACATGGCACAGTTTAGTGTTTCTGCGCATGCGCACGGAGCATAGAGCGCTTCTGCACATGCGTGCGCAGCAAAACCCAGAAAAATACTTCCGGGTTTGCCATGTACACATCCCGAAGGATACATAACCGGAGGTGAACATAAGTAGAGGCACCACTGTATTTTTAAAAATGCTTTTTTAAAAAGTATTTTTAGAACGTTTTTTATATGTGTGTGGATTCCTCCCTACTCTCAAGTAAATGTGTCTAAATGCTTTTCACTGATGTACTTTAGCACTCTGTTTACTTCTGTAAGTCCAGCGACTCTTCCTTCTTGATTTTTTTTTTTTTACCTTGCCCATTTCTAAAAGGATGTGCAAGTTGTAACCAACTATTAGCTATGAGCTATTGTTGGCTGCTACTCTCACTTGTACAGTTACTTTTGGATTTTCTTACTAATTTACTCTATGTTCTGAGAACTAATAACTCCCGGGGCTTCTAATTTTATAGATATTCCTTTAATAAAACCCAATTCATTCCCAATTTTACAAAAAAGCTTATTACAAGGATTATGTGAACAATGAAAGCTTTCTGCCTACAGCAGAACCATAACACACTTGAAAGAAAAACACCCAAGGACATTAAATGCATTTGCTGCCAGCATTGCTTTCTTTTTATTCATTCGGTTGTTTAGTTATATAGTGCTAGGACTATATGGTTACTTTTGGTTTGTACATCCAGGCATGGATCTTAAGGTAAGTTAGCAGCTTAGGGAAATGCACAGAAAAAGAGTTTCACATCTCCTCCTTCTCACCACAGTTCCCTGTGAGGTCCAAAGGCCACTTCAGATCCTTGTGGTCTCTTCCAGAACATTGTGCATTGTGTTGAGGGCACTGCTAGTACAAAACACCTTCTGAGAATGTTCTCTAACGTTAACTTACCTTACAATCCAATCATGATTTCAGACAATTCTGAGTCTCCCATCAACAGCTGCATCCCACATTGTCCAGGAGGCCTCACAACCTTCCGGAAATGTTTTGCATGGTGCAAGTGGTTTCAGCAAGGGTTAGGAAGCTTTTCTTCTTTGAGTCCTCTTGCCTTAGGATCCGAGCCAATGATAACACAATTAAATAACAGGTCACAATTATATCTAGATCTGTGAACAGGATTTTTTTTAAAAAAAACAAAACAAAACAAAACAAAATGAGTAGCCAGTTATACCTAGGAGCACTCATGCGCAAAGCCAAAAACTTTGCAACCCTGGTTCTCAGCTGAAACTACTTGTCTGTTTTCATATTTCATATTCCACTAATTGCAAAAAGTGAGCCCTGTCTTTATAGGGTCCCCCCCCCCAATTGGGCCTGTCAAAATTTGCATCTGTGTTTGCTTACAGTACAGGAAACCTCACAATGAAATAAGGCACATCAGAGCATTCGTTCCTGTGCAATCCAATGCCCCTTGCATGTTTCCTTAATCGGCACCGTGGCCCATAAAAGTGCGTTCACAAAGAAACAAAGTGTGCCTCCGGACAGTCAGTATTTTGCGAGAGGGTCTCAAGCACTCACCGTGAATGTAAGTAAAGGTAAAGGGACCCCTGACCATTAGGTCCAGTCTTGGCCGACTCTGGGGTTGCGGCGCTCATCTCGCTTTATTGGCCGAGGGAGCCGGCGTACAGCTTCCGGATCATGTGGCCAGCATGACTAAGCCGCTTCTGGCGAACCAGAGCAGCACACGGAAACGCCGTTTACCTTCCCACAGGAGCGGTACCTATTTATCTACTTGCACTTTGATGTGCTTTCGAACTGTTAGGTTGGCAGGAGCAGGGACCGAGCAACGGGAGCTCACCCCATCGCGGGGATTCGAACCGCCGACCTTCTGATCGGCAAGTCCTAGCCTTTGTGGTTTAACCCACAGTGCCACCCACGTCCCTTACCATGAATGTAGGTTTGTGCAATTAAAGTGGATTAAAGCACTCCCTTGCAGCAAATCCACTTAAAACAAACAAACAAAAAACCAAGGAGACTCAGGAGACTGATCTGCCCCACAGAAGACATTCTGTTTCCTCTTATTTTCCATACCTTTCACAAGGCAAATGTAACCAGTGGATGAAGCTATCTGAAGCTTCATTTCTCCTTTCCTTCTGCACTAGGTATAGCAGTGAACTCTAAGAATGACTGCCAGAACTCTGCAAGTTCCTGAAAGAAGGAGAATAAACAGAATATCAATCAAGGCTGGTGGTGTCAGAGTCCCACTTAACAGGGTCTAGGGGAAACCCCAGCTCTTATGGACAACACATTCCTCCTTGCAAAACATTGCCATTGTTCAGGCATGTTCTTGGATCCTGTACAATTTTTTGATGCTTTCCATATTTTCCTGTAATGTTCATTTTTAGGGCAAGCAGCCTTCTGCTTGCTCATCTCTTTTTCAAACAAAGCAGTGAAACTTAAAGTAAAGAAACAGATAAAAGTATCTGTATTCAATGTTGGATCTAATCCTGAGATTAAATGTTAAATCTCATGATAATGTGCCTAATTACCAGGCTTATCTCTATATAGCCTGAAAATCTCTGCAGGAAACTTACTGATTATTAATTAAACTATGAAAATCAACCTTTTAATTTATCAACCAGATATGAATCCTCGACTTGAAAGCTCAATTATACTGGATCTTTTAGAGTAATGTTTACATTGTATCATCTTTTAGTCTGAGATCAAATCTAAAATGAGCCTTTTGGAACCAGAATAAATCCCCCAAATTGTCACTTAATAAAAGACCAACTTTGAAGTTCCTCTGCGTTTTAGCCCCTTTATGTGTACATTACTACATTGCAGGAAAGAACTGCACTTTGGCTGATCATTATGAAAGGATTTGGGAAAAGACAGCCGTCTTTTTCCACCCCACCCTGCTTCCCGATATAACAAAACAATTTGTTAAGTGATTGGTTTCAGTTCTCCAAGTTGCTGCTGTGCTATGCTTTCCACTGAGAGAAATATTTTCCACAAAGACTACTGAATCTATTTGGTACTTGTGGTGATTGTGGTTGTGAGAAGAAACACTGTGGATGAGTTGATTCAGACTTCACATACAACAAACAGATTTTTTTAAAAATCTCACTATTGGTGTGTGTGAAGAGGCATTTTTCTTGCTGACTGCCCACCCTGGAGGGCACACTGCTGTCCTCCAGTGCAATCTCCTATGTTGTTTTGGAGGTTATTATTATTATTATTATTATTATTATTATTATTATTATTATTTACTGCCCTATACCTGGAGGTCTCAGGGCGGTTCACAGAAAAGATCACAATATATAAACTCAAAACAAAAACAATAGTTCAAGACATAGGATGTCAGTCAGGGCAATCAAAGGCTTGGTTAAAGGCTTGGTTAAAGGCTTGTGTATCTGAAGAAGTGTGCATGCACACGAAAGCTCATACCAAGAACTAACTTAGTTGGTCTTTAAGGTGCTACTGGAAGGAATTTTTTTATTTTGGTTAAAAGGAACGTTTTTGCCTGGTGCCTAAAGCTGTATAATTAAGGTGCCAGACGAACGTCCCTGGGGAGAGCATTCCACAGATGGGGAGCCACTGCAGAGAAGGCCCATTCTCGAGTTGCCACCCTCTGGACCTCTCGAGGAGGAGGCACAGGAAGGAGGGCCTTGTGAGATGATCTCAGGGTCTGGATAGGTTCATATGGAAAGAGGCAGTCCTTGAGGTATTGCAGTTCTGAGCCGTTTAAGGTTTTATAGGTCAAAACCAGCAGTGGACAGTGTGTGAGGTGGTGCCTGGGGGCCACAGGGGATAATCAGGAAAAAGTCCCCCCTCATTCCCATCAGTGGGAACATCCCTTGAATAAACTGCTGGTTGGAGGATATTTCCACTCTGACTCTTGATTCCCCCGCTCCTGCCTCTGATTCTGGACTGTTCTCTGGCACAGCCTCTGCCTGCTCACTAAAGCCTGTCTCCTCCCTCTTCTCTCTATGATCACTCATGGTCATCCCATCAAAAATCCCCTGGATTTTCTTTCTGGGGGTTCCCTTGTGGGTTCCTCAGCTGGTGCCTCCCACCACTCTTTTGCATCCAGCCAGTCCATGACACCAATCTTTGCACCTGGGAGGCAGCACACCTTCCGTGATATCCTGTTATCTCTGCACATTGCTACCTCTGTGTCTTGCTCCCAGAATCAGTGTCTGAGGTGAGGGAATAGGATTGATTTTGCAGCCCCAGTGAGACAGCATGGATCCTGACAGTCCTGCTTCTATGTGTCACACATTTGTCTCTTGCAATGGGTGATCTTCTTCCTCCCTTGGGGCAACCCACCTGTGTTGTGGTTCCTGTACCATCCGCTCTGCCCTATCTAGAATTTCCTCATCTTGCCCAGGAGTTTGAAGTATGGATAGGTGAACATCAAGTTGCTGAACCTTCTCTTCCAGCAACCAGCTTTCCCTTGCTGCAGGTGTAGTTTTGCACATTCTCAAGCTGGAAGACAAACATATACGTTATACGATATATACAATATACAATATCTTTATTGTCATTGTCCCATACAGAACAATGAAATTGAAAAACTAAAAACCCCTAAAAACTCTGAAACCCCATTTTAAAATACACTATACTATACTGTAAAATACACTATACTAAAAAATACACTATACTAAAAAATACACTATACTATAGAGACCCCTTATGCTGCGTTTAGAACCAGAATTGCATTTGCATAGAAACTGTTTCTCAGGCAGCTAGTCCTGGCCTTTATAACCCTATACCTTCTTCCAGAAGGCAGAAGCGAAAGAGATTATTTCCGGGGTGCGTACTACCCTGCGCTATCTCTGCCGCTTTCTTATGGCACCTGGCAGCATAGATTTGATCTAAGGTGGGAAGAGTGCACCCAATTATTCTCTCTGCAGACTTTACAACCCTGGATAGCATTGTTTTTTCCTTGGCCGTGCAGCTCCCAAACCACACACACAGAGCATAAGTTAATACGCTCTCCACAGTGCAATGGTAAAATGCCATCAACAGGTCCTTTGAGAGATTGTTTTTCCGGAGCATTCTCAGAAAATATAACCTCTGCTGTGCTCTCTTCATCAGGTCTTTGGTGTTTTCTCCCCAGGTTAGGTCGTCTCTCAACTCCATTCCCAGAAATCGAAACACCGAGACCTGTTCCACATGGCAGAGTAGTTCCTTCACCATCTATGTCTCCACAAAACCGCACTCTGGGTCTCTCCCTCAAAACACCCTTGCGAATGCCTCAGTTTGCTGGTCATGAGCTTCCAGAAGCTGCAAACAGCTAAATATATCTGCTGCTGGCTGCTAACTCCTCTCATTTCATGTGTGTATCCACAATGTGCCACACAAATAAAACTCTCCAGGGCTAACTTCTCTGCATATCGAAAAGGTGTACGGTATATTTCAGAAGGGGGAAATGTTGGTTTTCTTTGATAAGTAAATATTTGGACACTCTTGCCAGTATTAAAGTCAACAATTCAGCAGATTTCATCAACCACTGGTGCCTGTTAGACCATTGCAATCATCATTTCCCCAGTCTCTTGCTCATAGTTGCATGGCTTGGAAAAAGCCCTGCAGTCTAATCCCTGCAGTCTCACCTCTTGCTCTCTTGTGCATGACTCCCATTTTCAGTATTGTTCATGGATAAGATACTGAAACAACAGCAGCAACATTGCACTAATTTTCATGCTAAATTTGCAAGACAGTTTCGCATGTTGGCTTAAAGCTAGCCTTGGTATTAATGCCAGCATTGATAGGACACTGTATCACTGTTAATTCTAACAGTGGGTGTGGAATTATGGGTGTGGAAATAAATACAGTAGTAGTAGGAGGTGGAGACGAAGCACAAATTAGAATTAAGAGACTGGGAACATTTACAACCACACAAAGTCATAGCAAGACTACAGATACATAGAATCTCTGTTTTCTTCTTTCTTTTTCTGTGCTGATTCACTGAACAGTGGTGAAGCATTTTCAGAGTTGCAAGGGCATGGTTTTGCAACAAGGTTACACTCTTTTACTTTGTTCACAATATATCATCAATTTATTATGTTGTTTTTCCACTATATTCTTTTGTAAACACTTTACAGAAACCTTCTTTGGCTCTGAGACGGCTGAGCCCATCATAAAACTACCAACTCTTGCTGAGTTTTAATTTTCACCCTAAAGAAACAATCAATAAAAGTTTTAAATGTTTTTCATTGTTTTTTTTAACCAAGGATATTCTCCTAATCTACACCATTATTAGAAGCCAAACAACATGTTCGGTTTTTTAATGAAATCCCACACTAGGGCTACTACCGGTTAAATTGGCTCTTAACTCTTTGTTATGATTAAAAACCACATCATTTTCAACTGGCAGCATTAATAAAACATGGTATAAAGTTTCTGACAACTATTATTATTATTATTATTATTATTATTATTATTATTATTATTATTTCTAACCTGCCCTTCAACATAATGTCCCAGGTTAGGTTACAACAATTTAAAAATACAGTACACAAATTATAGCGACAAGAATAGAGTGGATCCTAAAATGAATATAACCTATGTGTCAAATGTCATGGGAAAGAGGCGTGTCTTCAGCATATGAGCTGTAAATATTTTGCACATAGCAAAAACAGAGTGACTCTATGGCTTGTGAGGGCCCTGTTCTGACTTCAGATCATAGTACACCATTGTGTCCATATAGCGGAAACCACATCTGTTTCAGATGTAAAAGAGAAGCGGAAATGGATCTCATCAACATAGTTAATAAACTGCACTCCAAGCCCTACAAGTCTACTGGCTACTGTTTCATTTACTAAACTCCAGCCCAGTGTGCCCTTTTGCTTACCTCACCTGTTTATGTAAGTGGTCTAATTTGACAGTTCATCTTGGATTGTATCTGTCCCCACCAGTGGTGTAGCAGCAGTTGCTGGTGCCCAGGGAGAGCACACACCAGGTGTGTGTGTGTGTGTGTGTGTGTGTGTGTGTGTGTGTGTGTGCGCGCGCGCGTGTGCTGGGTGGGGAGCAGTGGGGGGGGGGTGCTGGCCCAGCCACCACCACTGATGCCACTGGAGCAACCCCATCCCCACCAGAGCAAAGTGGGGGCCCACCTATTTGCCCGCCTGTCTGCACGGGGGTTGGGGGGAGCTAGCTGGCTGGTGCAGCCCTTGGCAGGCAGAGAGGAGCACCAGGCTGGGCCATGCTGCGGTTGCCTGCATGGGGGCACCTAGTTCGTGCCCCCTCAAAAATTGTGCTCCTGGTGCTATGACACCCCTGACACCCCCATGCTATGCCCCTGGCCCCCATTGCACATAATGTCCAATTGCCCATATTGGACATAAAGATGGGTGAGAGCTTTGCATAGACTGAAGAAAAATGACCTTGTGGAATATGGACCTTCTGAGTATTGAATGAATGCAACTGATCCTCAAAAATGCATAGCAGGGGCACCGATATGGGCCCAGAGTTATGGGTGCCCAGTGTGCGTGACATGATGTCAGGATGTCATGTTGCAACATGACTTTAGGACATCACATGCACTGTGGCACCGGAAGTCAGGTTCCAAGGTCTCACAAGGCCTCTGACAGCATCTCCAAGGTCTTGAGAAGCCTCGGAGATGCTGTCTGACGCCTTGCGAGACCTCTGATGTGACTTCTGGTGCTTTGTGAAGCCCCAGATTTTTTTTGTGGGTGCTCTGGCCCCCAGGACACCCTATAGTTGGCACCCCTGGTGCATGGATAGAGCCAAGCACCCTGTCTTGACATGTCAATCTCGTTGTACCACTTGCTTAAATGTATTTAACCACATTTAGATATAAATAACCATGTTCAGAAAGAAAGGTGCTCAGAACATAATTGTTCCCAAAGTTAGTACCCATAATGAAGTCTAGCAGCAATGTCTCATTTAGAAATACCAGCATGCATCGTCATACCAACTTATTCTGCCATTTGAATTCTTATTGCTAACTTTAAGTAAATCTTGTGCATACCAGCAGATGGATTAGACCAGGAATGCATCCTTTTGCCATTATTTTTGTGTGGAAGATGCTTAAGACTTCTTTGCTTATACGAAATGGTGGCGAATGCATTCATAATTGTATCGTGGGGCTGAAGCTGTGCCATATGGTATACAATGAGAATGTGCTCATCTAGATTTACTAGAGCAGAGTAGATTTTCTTAGTCGGACTATTAACTCATACTCATTCATTCCCAGGCATTCTGCTTCAAACCTGCAGTAATACATAGTCATGAGCTGTACTGGTTTCTGCTTCGGGTGAATTTAAGAAAACAGACTTCTAAAAATAAGTTTATAACACAGTTTTCAGTCTCTGGAAGCCTTAACTTCTGACATTTAAAATGCACCTGTTGTATTGTATAGGTTGGAGATAGTTATCCCTGGTATTATAAAGAGAAGCTGCCTTACATATAGATTTTCCTGTGTCAAGGATGGAATGTTTGGATTGTCAGTGAAAATTGGGAAGGGCTGCCCTGGCAAATTTGCACATTTTGATACAAAAATGGCTTATTGCTATTTTTTACAGAAGGTGGGGTTCTGTCTTTTTAATTTTAGAAAAGGATAAATAGCAGCCTTTCCTTGTAGTGTTACTCAGAACAGGCAATGAACTCTTGCCTCTGTGAGATGTCACTGTGACATATGGCATTTGCTTGCTTGATGCTTTTGCTTACCCTAATGCTTTCTGAATCAAAATCAGGACAGAATGGGGTTGAAATGGTCTTAGTCATAACTTACTCTGTGATCTAGAGAAATTGTGGGAGACAACGTATGCTATACATTGTCAAGATCTAAGGATAATCAGAGTAGCAATATGTTTAATTAAAACTAAGCCTGCCACAAAAATACATGAATAGCAATGGGAAAAAGTAATTAAAACATATTTTGTAATGCTTGATGAGGTGACATGGGAATACCCAAATACCAACCAGTATTTCAGTACTGTTCCATAAACAATCATTTGCAGTATTCTACAATTTTTAGAATAGTATTTATAATTCAGTGAAGGGGGAGACCTTTTCTCTGCAGAAATACTTTTGGTTACCTTGAGTTAAGAACTTAATTCGTTCTGGAGGTCCGTACTTAACCTGAAACTGTTCTTAACCTGAAGCACCACTTTAGCTAATGGGGCCTCCTGCTGCCGTTGCGCCGCTGGAACACGATTTCTGTTCTCATCCTGAAGCAAAGTTCTTAATCTGAAGCACTATTTCTGGGTTAGCGGAGTCTATAACCTGAAGCATATGTAACCTGAAACGTATGTAAGCCGAGGTACCACTGTACTTAAACAGGTTACACATAAATCCATCTGAGAATTATAGTACATCCAAGATATCCTATTGTACAGGAATCAAACTTGGTCCAAAAAGCCAAAAGAACTTTCTGAGATTAGAGACATTTGAGGAATTCCTTATTTGAGAATTGGTATGCAAAATAGAATACACATTTTGAGAGAAAATGCACATTTTGGATGCAATCCCATGGTCCATAGAAGGGCATCTTGGCGGTCATAGAATAAAGATCCCTCCTCTTGGTCTATAGGTAGAGAAGGGCATCTGCCATTGCAAACCTCCCTGGGTTGTGTGTTGTTGTTTTTTGCCTATTACTATTATTATTATTATTATTATTATTATTTGCTGTTGCTACTTTGCTTCAGTAACAGTAAGAGCAGGAAGTGTTTTGTGCTAGGGTAGACTTTTAAATCTATTGGAATGGGAGACAAAACTTCATAACAGAATGGGGGAAGTATGCCAGTGCTGGAGCTGCAATGTTTATCTTTCATCACACTGGAATCAATGAGATGGGATTCTTTTGGGGGGGCGGGTTGAAAATCAAGGTTAAAATGGGGAGATGCCTCCATTTTCTGCCCAGCATAAGCATGACTGGGATTTGGCTTTGAGAGCTTCTCCAGCTTGCATGGATCCTCCCTAGCTTCACAGCATGGCTCTGTCAAAAGCACAATTTGACTCTGCAGACGAGCTGTCACATTCCAGACTGGGCAGCCTGGCCTGCCTTTCTTCCAGGGCAGACTCTGTTAGCTCGGAAGGAGAGTTAGAATTGGAAGACGGCCAGAGCGAAGCCCAGCTGCCAGCAGAGGTAGAGTCGATATCTAATGGGAGTGGGGAGGGGGAAAGCCAACCCATGAGCCCTTGGAAGGGTAGAGAAGCTCAGAAATCAGTGGAAGGGGTGGGGAAATAAGATTAGGCTCTGGCATCATTCCTGCTGGGGAAGGAGCACTGATTCAGATTAGCCAACTGTTGCTACTGCAAGGCAGCAGGAAGACCTGCTCTCGATGTGTTTTTTCTGTAAATAAACCAAAATAGAACTGAAGGCATCTCATTACTGCTTATCCAACTGCTTGCCTGCCAGAGATCATTATATTAAAAAGGTATTTTGGGAAAAAAAATACATGTGTAAGGATGTAATCCTAACTATGTCTACTCAGAAGGCACTTTGAATAAGTGGAGTCAGGATTGCAGCCTAAATGCAATTTTTACAGCTCTGCTTCTTCTTTTTGGGCAATCACTCGTAGCCAAGATAATCCACACTCAAGTACACATCTAAAGAGGACTTTAAAAACCCGATTAATGAAATCCTGAGTAATGAAATCTTGAGTAAAAAATGTGAATCGTAAGATGAGCCAGATATTGACAGATTCATCCATCCCCAGCTGAGATGAGTTCACAGATTTTTACGTTTACTTTTGGCTTATACAATTAACATTCTAAAAAGAAGCTGTGACTGACAAGCTAGAAGCTCTTCTTAATATAGCAGCATGTTGAATTAATACATAATATAGCAGCATGTTGAACTCGGCTGTCAAATGCTTCGGAAGTCGAACGTTTCGGCTTTCAAATACCAACAATCCGGAAGGGAATGCTTCCATTTTTGAACGTGCCTCAGAAGTTGAATGGCTTCCAAGGTGCGTTTCTCCATTTTCTCCATTGCAATTGCTGACCAGCAATTGCGCCTTGGTTGTCGAATATTTCGGAAGTCAAACGGTCTTCCAGAATGAATTACGTTCAACAAGGTTCCACTGTATGACAATATGTAGAAAGAAAGGAAGAAAGGAAGGAAGGAAGGAAGGAAGGAAGGAAGGAAGGAAGGAAGGAAGGAAGGAAGAAAGAAAGAAAGAAAGAAAGAAAGAAATGTTTTTATTATGCATTTTGTGCTTTTATATTGTAGCTTTGTGTTGTGAACTGCCCTGAAACCTACAGGTATAGGATGGTATACAAATTAAATTAACAACAGCAGCAGCAATAACAAAAAATAATAATTTGCTGTGTAAGATGGTTTGCTTACATAGTCATACATTTAGGTGTTGTTGTTGTTTCAAAAAGCAGCCTATAATCTTGTAATGACATGGAGATTAATGTGGTCTGGGCTCTTCTTCTTTTTGGTCTTCCTAATGCCCAAAACATGTGAATTATCAGAGAAGAGGTTGACTTTGAGTCACCCGGTGACTAGAGTTGAAGAAAAGGGGATGTGAGGTGGCTTTGAAAGAAATGGGTTCATTTCAAAACAGATTTTTAAAGTGAGGTGGTCAGTATGTCCTAATAGATATTATTATAGGTCCTTAATGGGGATGACATCAAGGCCTCAGCATGGAAAGGCCTGAATTAAAGCCAGTGGGTGAATGGCTGGCCAGGCATCTAGGGCAAGAGTTGTTATCCTGTGGCCCTGAGATATTGTTGGACACCAGCTCCCTTCAGCATAGACAATAGCCAGGGGGGCAGAAGTAGAGATCCAGCAATATCTAGAGTCCCAAAGGTAATCCAACCTTGGCTTACGGGAATTCTGACAGGCACAAAGGTGTAGCTAAAGAACAACATCCGGCCCTGAGCTTTGTGCAGGTAGAAGAAGTGGGTGATAGGTTCCTCTTGTTAGCAAATCTGTGATTTCTGCATATCGCCTTACTGAATGTTCTTCCACCCAGCTTGAATACAGCAGCAAATAAGCTAGTCGGTTGAGCCCACAGTCTAGTGCTGACAGTGAGGCAGGGTAGTAATTTCAAGAAAGACAGAAAATGGATAGTACAAGAATCAAGCCCAGTTACAATGCCTATTCTGTGTGTGTGTGTGTGTGTGTGTGTGTGTGTGTGTATGAATGACACAGTGCTAAATTTGGCTCAGTTCTCCTGGAATGCTTTTTTTCAAATTTTTCTATTGATTTTCACAAAATTATAAACACACCAACAAACAAACAAAAATCATAACCTTATTAAAACTAATCTTATTAACATTGTT
Organism: Podarcis bocagei; assembly: GCF_964188305.1. Taxonomy (NCBI): domain Eukaryota; kingdom Metazoa; phylum Chordata; class Lepidosauria; order Squamata; family Lacertidae; genus Podarcis; species Podarcis bocagei. Next base: position 15,493,103 of record NC_138130.1, read on the forward strand.
AAGTGACTTCCTCGTATCCCCCTGGTTGAATTTCAATGTATATTGCTTTAACGGTTTTCCAAATCAAAATTCTTATAAACTTAACTTAATCACTTAACATCATTCTTTCTTCCCAATTCAGCATTAAACATGTTAATTCATCACCTTACTTATTTAAATCCTAAGCCGAACTGGTAATTGCAAGCTTTTTCCAATTAATTAAACTTAAAGTATTGAACTAAATAATCATTAAATTTTGTCCATTCTTCCTGGTACTCCTCCTCGTTCTGGTCGCGGACTCTTCCGGTCAGGTCAGCTAGTTCCGAAAAGTCCATCATCTTCATCTGCCATTCTTCCACAGTCGGTATTTCTTACATTTTCCACTTCTTAGCTAGTAAAATTCGAGCAGAAGTTGTGACATACAAAAATAATTTAACATTCTCCTGGAATGCTGTTGGTGGGTTTCACCTCCAGAATGGCACAGCTCAATCTTTAGTTGCCCAGATTGCAAGAGCAATTCACGCTTTAATTATGAGGCACAGCATGTTTAGATGGCTATGTTTCTCAGCATAGAAAGAAAAAATAGAGAGACCAGTCTGATGTGTTCTCTTGCTGCTACCATGCAAAATTCACAAAAGAACCTCTTACACCACATCATTGACAGACCTCTACATGTATCTTGAACCTGGGTGCCTGTAGCCATCTGGGAAATGGGGCCTTACCGTACCTGCTATCACAATGGTAGTACTGGTGTAGTACTGTGTTCTTCCTTGAAGATCAAGAAACAAGACTAGATCTGAGCTCCTCTGAGATGCCCACTTGTGACTGACAGTCTTGACACAAAGACAGAGCTTATCTAATTCCTTTACAAAAGTTCCCCAGTTGAAGTACAGAACTTCATTTAGATAGGATAGCAGGGGACATAGGCACACAGAGACTTTGATACCCTTTGTGATTTCACCCTTTTCTATTATCATAGCAATCAGAGCAATCGTGTTCTGCTCTGTTACAGTGAAACGAGAGTGACATGTGGCTGATTATCTCTTATGAGATGCAAATTGTCTATAAGAGGATTAGCTTCTAGGAGCACCAGCGTTTGACACCAGGATGACCATTCAAGAGATCCTCAGAAGTCAGAATTTGATTATTGAGGAGATGAATTATGCACCAATGCTGGGCTGAAGCAATTTTTATTGCTTCTGAGGAGATAATTATTTTCTCAACACGCTTCTGTTGCAGAGAGCTAGAAGCCTCGGGATTCATTCTCAATCCCTCTTTCCCTTAATGTTTTCTTCCATGTGACTTCCCCTTACTCTTTTGTTCGTATGTTGCATAGTCTCTTAAATAAACATTGTTTTTCATTTGAGGATCTCAAAGTATATTGCAGGTATTTTCCTTACAGTAGTACCTTGGTTTACGAACTTAATATGTTCCGAAAGTCCGTTCTTAAACCAAAGAATTCTTAAACCAAGGCATGCTTTCCCATAGCAGCGGGGGACTCAATTTACAAATGGAACACACTCAACAGGTAGCAGAACATGTTCTTATTCCAAGGCAAAGTTCACAAACCAAAACACCTACTTCTGGGTTTGCAGCGTTCTTAATCCAAGTTGTTCATAAACTAAGCTGTTCTTAAATCAAGGTACCACTGTATCATCTAACCCCAAGGCCATAAGATACCCTTTTCCAGAACGGATAAACGCAGCAGATGCCAATGATAGAAAATTCCACATTCCCCAAATAATTTACTCTATAGCAGGGATAGGCAGATGCTTAGCAGGATTTCCCCACCCTATGCTATTTTATTGGGCCCCTGGAAAATTCTCCATTTCTTAATTACAGTTGGGCAAAGCGTTTGCCATAGTTTTGCTCAAAAGCAAAATAGTGGGGAAACAATTATGTCCTGGCCCTACATTTCAATTTTATAATGGAACAAACTGAATAAAATAGTAGTCAGAGAAACATCAAACAATCATTAATAGATATATATACATCCCAATACAGTAGCAGTCATAACAAGGAGCTATCAGACCAAGACACAGTTAAAAAGCATAAAACTTTAATCTTACATAGAGGTGGTACTATCTGGATCTCTCATCACAAAATGTGGCTATTCAGCTTCAGTTTTTATCCAAGAAGGTAGTATTGAAATTACAAGTTTTGCATAATGTTTTTCTCCCCCCCCCCCTTAAGCATCGTTTGCTCCATTTCCTAATTAATGAATGATCAGGACAGGCATTCTTGTTAAATATTGGTGACATGTAAAAACCTATTTATATATTTATTTTTGTCGTTGGTTGGATGTTTTCAGTTGGTTTATTCCACTTGCTGAGGTGATTACACAGATAAATGTCTTGAATGTGATGTGAACCTTGAATAAAGAACAAGAGTCCTGCGTGGAATGCCAATTTAAAGCTTTGTGTGGTTATTCACCTTAGAGAACACAGCATGGATCTCAGCAAAAATCTGAATTTTAATTTCAGAGATCCGAGTAAGTATTGTGAAAGGCGTCTGCCAAATGCAAATAGCAGAAAAGTAGCATTCTACGATCGCTTAGATTTAAGAAAACTGATTCTGAAGCGAACAGTTAAGTCCAATGATGCAGCTCTACAGTTAAACTTGTTTGCCAATTGTCCCAATGTTTGTTTGCTTTGTTGCAACATATTAAAATAATAATACAGTTCATCCTGATAAATTTTAAAGAAGCAACCTTAGAGAAAATGTGTTTTTCTTCTTCCAGATATATAGTTTTCATCTAAATGAAGTGTAGACACTTCTCATGACTAGGGAGGGAGGGATGGGCAGATAGGTCTACTTCTGGTCCCTGTCAGTGTGGCATATCAGTGTGTCATCTGATATATTATTATTATTAGTATTATTATTATTGTAATGGGTATGAGTTACTCGTGCGTAAACTGCCGCCTCTCTAGGCTTAATTGCCTTGGTTAAACTGTTCTGACTGCACAGCCCATCTCCGTGTGGCTGTCTCAGTCACTGGCAGAATCTGTCTGTGGGCATTTCTTAAACCTTTTCCAGTATAAAAGCTGTCTGACTCCCAGTCGCTGCCTTCTCTCACTGCGTGGGAGTCTTCTGCGCAGGGAGGGCGTGGGTAGTGGAGGGCCTGTGCTCTCCTCACTAATCTCCAGAGAAGAATCCCGGAGCTCTCCCTCCGCTTCCCCCATTTGCCCCCCTTTATCCCTGGTGTTGCGCTGATTTCCTTCCTCATCTACCGAGCTGCTTCTCCCCCTGGTGCTGGGTCCTTCGCCCGCAGAATCTGGGAGCCTTCCCTTCGCCTCTCGCTCTGATGTCAGTTCCCTGACAATTATTATTATTATTTCACATCTGCCACATTTTAATCCACATTTTTAGCTACACCGCAAAATTTGGAGAAGAGTGAAAACTGAAGAATAACTGCTTATTAATCTGCTTTTTATTACAGGAAGTGCAAATCAGATCAGCTCCCTTAATAATACAGAAAGAACATAATCCTCAAGCACTGTTACTCCCAACCTATTGTTGCATGTGCCCACAGATCTACACATAGTGGGCCCTGACCTAAGTTGCCCATAATTAATGCCCCATTGATTTCAAATGGGCTTAAGTGCAGCTATCATTCTCTGGATTGATGCCCATATGCGCAGGGGTTCCCATTTAATTCAATAGTATAAGTCAGAACTCCTGTATCTAAAAAGCATGTTCTCCCTAAATGAGAGCATGTGTTGCGGTTGGGGAATACAGGCCACCCTGGTGTGATTGGGCAAGTTGGATAACCCAGGCCTTAAGTGGTTAACTGGGTTACTGGGGAGTTTTGTATGTTGCCAATTCAGAGGAGGGGTTTGGAGCCTTTAAATACAGGTCGCCATTGCTGGGCGTCCTCTTGGCCTTTTTGCACCGGATCACCCGCCCACCCTCCCTAAAAAGGGGGGGGGGTTGATCGCTTGACCTTGCTATGCCTGTCACGGGGTCGTCCGCCTTGGTGCGGGGGCCTGGTAGGAATTTTGCCACTTGGCTGATTGGCTGTGCCATTTGGTTTTTGCCTACTGCGTAGCAAATCGTCACAACTTGTAAGGTTGGCAGTTAGGCATTGGTTAAAATTGGTTGGTGGAGGGGTAAGTGCCTACCCCTCCAATGGTGGTGCGGAAATGGGAATCCCGTTAAAGGAATCCAGGGGCTTGCCATTCTTTTCGTCCTTGTCCCTGGAATCGGACTTGGGCCGTGCAAGCCCCACCGGAACATGAGGGTGAGAAGTGAGGGACTGAGGCCCAGCTTCATCTTCTCCCCAATACTTGTTTCCCACGCTGGCTTCCGCTGGAATCCGGAAGTCAGCTCTGTCCCTGGGCATGGACAGATAGTCATAACCAATGCCTAAGCAACCACTCACATTTTTTGTATTCAATAAAGTTGTGGCCAAAATTAATGCCAAAAACCTTAAACAAAAATTGATGTGTGATGTGTGAGTTTTTTGGTGGGGGTGGCATGTGGGACTCAACACGCAACAGATAATTGCATCAAGATGAATAATATATCCCATAGGTGCTGGCTCCTAGGGGCTGGGGGCACCCCCTCCCAAATGGTTTTTGAGGGGGCAGAGCCCTGTTCAGATGGTGTTTGGCTCCGCCACGTCTCCTCGCAAAATCGTGAGTGTGACATCAGGGTGTTGTGTCGGGCTCCCCTATCATCTTGAGAAGATGGAGCCTTTTGTGCCCCATAGGCACAAAAAGACCCATATGGGGTTAAAGAAAAAGATTCCATCTAGTCCAGGTATGGCTAAAGTCCAGCCTGGAGGCCTAATCTGATTGATTTAATCTGGCCCCTGTGGCAGTTTATTTCCTGGGGCAAAATTTCAAAAAAGCTCAATAACCTCAATCCTAAATATGAACAACATCAATTCTAAAAAAAGCTCAGTAACTTTGGTCGGCCCTCATGCATGTTTACTTCAACAAATCTGGCCCTCTTTGAAAAAAAGTTTGGACACTCTTGATCTAGTCCCTGATTCATAGATTGAACCAACATGTGTGTCTTTTAGTAGCTGGCCAGAATGTTCAGTTTTAAAAACAGCTACTAGGGGAGTGAATTCAGTCTCACAATTCCCTACTGCTGTTCAACAGTTGATCAGTGCTGCCAAAGCTGCCAGAACCTACTCTCTGTACAATGGGTGTGCTCACAGAGCTTACTGGTGAAGATGGTTGACTTTGAGGGAAAATAGATAACTGTGAGTGTAGTTCAAGGTAGCACTGAGGAGATCATTCCACCACTGAAAGCATTTCTGCTTCCCAACAGAACAATCTCCCATCTCCTCTCTTTCCATGCAGTGTTTGGGTGGGGTGAAGTGTCAGCATCGCCCTAGAGCCAGTGCGCCAACTGGACTCGTGTACCTCAACCCCGACTGGGCTAGGCGAGCTGGGTAGCACCGCCAGAGACCTCCTTTTCCCACAGGAACAGGTCACAGTGCTGTGGACTCACAGCTTAGAGCTGAGAGCACCGGATTCACTGTCTCAATAATACAGTCGTTGCGCAGCAGAGTTTTGCAGAGTCTTGCAGAGTATAAACCACTCGGAGAGCAGCTCTGTAGAATATCTTCCTTTTATTCTATAACTACAACTATGGTACAAAACTATATACAGAGCTGAATATTCTAAGCATAAATCAATGCTACACTGAGAGTCTGCAGCTGCTCTTAGCAGCAATCTTATCTCTAGGATCTCTAACACTCTCACTCTCTCCGATACACTGACTGACTGACTCTCTCTCACACACAGAGAGATGTTGCTGGGCAGAATAAGTAGATAGGCAGGACACGCCTCCTTCTCTCTGTGGAGTCAGCAGAGACCATCAGGAGATGGTCAGGAGATTCTTGGGTATGGGAGGGGTGAAATCTCCTCATGAAGTTGCCCTCTGACATTCCAGTTGGGATTTGAGAGAGGCATAGGGGGCACACAGGAGAAGAGGAGGGAAGCCCAATTGCACTTGTATTTGCTCCCAATAGCAGAACGGGTTAGTAGAAACCCACCATAAGTGCAAAAAGTATTCCGTGGCGCTGTAATCTTATAAACAATATCAGAAGTTATGTAGTGCTTGGATTCTGGGCAGGAGGTATGGTTGATTTGTAGAAAAATATAGCAATGCTAAGAATCACCCAGAAATAGCAACTCCCAAATGCATAATTTGCGATTGCAAAATGACTCCTCTGTGCTTAGGCTAAAAAGGTCTCACTTCACATTTATAGGTGTTATTGTTTCATTGCCAAGGCAACAAATTGTTCAGTGGAATACCGGAGCCTTCCACCTTTGGAAAAATCAGCGTGTAAGCACAACAAAGACACATTCTTGAGAAAATTAGCTGCGGTAGTTAAAATATATCTACTTTGGCATAAAGATATTCAAAAGCTATCGAATTCACACTCAAAAATGGAAAGATCAAGAAGTATTCTGTTATGGAAATAAAAAGAAATATAGTACAGAAACTTAGTTCAGTGTGTGCACACATTGGATATCTGCTTTGATACTGAAATTAAGGCTGAGTCAAAAGAGGAAGCTCATTTTACAAACATTTTTCTTTGGTTGTGGATGAAACACACCTTCTGTTTCCGTAATCTTTCACACCATCTTGTGAAAGGAGTAAAATTATTCTGCCCTTGAGACTGACCCAGAAACTCCAGCAGGTGCAGAATGCCGCGGCGAGACTCCTTACGGGGTCCTCGCTGCGAGATCACATTCACCGGGTGCTATACCAGCTGCACTGGCTCCCGGTGGAGTATAGAATCAGGTTTAAGGTGCTGGTTTTAACCTTCAAAGCCCTATACGGCCTAGGACCCTCGTACCTATGGGACCGCCTCTCCTGGTATGTCCCACAGAGGAACTTACGGTCTTCAAACAAAAACATCTTGAAGGTCCCAGGCCACAGAGAGGTTAGGCTGGCCTCAACCAGAGCCAGGGCTTTTTCGGCTGTAGCTCTGATCTGGTGGAACGCTCTGTCACAAGAGACTAGGGCCCTGCGGGACTTGACATCTTTCTGCAGGGCCTGCAAGACAAAGCTGTTCCACCAGGCCTTTGGCCAGGGCACAGCCTGACTCCCTCCTTTAGCAATCCTCACAGAACTTCTAGCCCAATGGTTGCCATTAATTTGATTGGAATTAATTTTATAATGAAATGATATTAGAATGTTTTATCGTTTTACTGTTGTTAGCCGCTCTGAGTCTGGCATTAGCTGGGGAGGGTGGGATATAAATAATAATAATAATAAGGGGGTACATTTCACAGTGGCGCAATCTAGATATCCCCATCGCAGAGGCAGTTGGTCAACATATTTTCATCCTGATCTGGCCATGTTTAGTAGATTAACTGCAGTAGACATACGTACTGTAGGTGGAAGTGGTTGTTTGAATGCACATCCAGCTGCATATTCTATAATAGCATCTCTCTGAATAGGATTAAGTGGAGAGAGACTTTTCTTCTACTCCTGGTACTAGAACTTGGGGCTATCCAATAAAATTGAGTGTTGGAAAATTCAGGACAGAACAAAGCTGAAGTGCTTCTTCACACGGTACATAAACTGTGTATTTTTCTCTCTCACAAGATGTAGCGATGACCACCTACTTGGATGGCTTTCAAAGAATAGACAAATCCCTGGAGATTAAGGCTATCAATGGCTACTACCAAGTGTCAGAGGCAGAATGCCTCTAAGTGCCTGTTTTTGGGACTCACAAGTAGGGAGAGTACTGTTGCACTTAGTTCTGGCTTGTGGGATTTCCATGGGCATCTGGTCGGCCATGATGTTTTAATATTGCATTCTCCATTTGCGTGGACAGGCGGAGTCCCCCAGACCCTGGGCAGCCCCCCCTCATGTGGAATGACTCAAGACAACGTGCTATGGGATTAAAATGGCCACAACTTTATTATATTTCAGATGTGGGTAGACCTTGGCTCAGACATTGGGCGTTATCCGTCCCCAGCCGGGCATCAAGGGAACATCAGGGTTATCCAGTGTGTGTGTGTGGGGGGGTGGGCCGGCTCTGGAGAACATATGTTCAAGCAGAGATAGCCGCCCCCGTTGCGCCGCCATTGCAGGGGAGAGCAATGACGACCTCTCGGCGTATGGTCAAAGCCTCCCCTCAGAAACCCCTTTAACGGGGAACCCTGGTATCGCCGCTGCAAAGAGGAAGGGGGCGTGGGTCACTGCTGCACGCCTCCCCCATTCTGGAAGATAGACTAAAGGATTCCGCCCAAGGCTCTGGAACCAAGTGAGGATTCCCAGGTAAGATTCTCCCTCTATTGTGTGGGCAGGTAGTCCCTCCCCTACCTGGTCTGGTCTCCTTGACAATGCTTCCCCCAGGCGGGATTGGACAACTGACTGAGGTAGGCGGAGACCTCCAGGCATCCCACCTGGGGTAAGGCAAAGCCAAGCCTATGCTGATGGGGCCGCTCCAGGTCGAGGGGCTGCGCACGTCCACGCAAAGGGCACCCGCCATTTAATGCGGGGAGCAGTCATTATTTATAAACTTTGTAAGCCACTTTTCACCACACGTGTGGTCCAAAAGCTGTCTCCAACACAAAAGAAAACACAGGATTTATTGCAAAGTGACAGCTGAAACACAATTTAGCAGCAGCAATGTATAGTACAAGCAACCCTATAATTCCAGATCAGACTCATCTAAGCCCTCCAAAAACCTGGAAGAACAGATGTGTTTTATAATTAAGTGACTTGTCAGTGATGATGCTCATCAGTGATGTAGCCATCTGTGGCATCTAGGGGAGGGAGTTTCACAGCCCAGGAACAATTACTGAGAAGGGCCGATCTCACATCCCATACAGCAATCATTAGCTGGTGGGTCAAGGAGGGACTCTGCCCCTGCTAATCTGGGATCTAGGCTGATTGATATGAGAAAAGGTGCTCTATTAAAGTCTCTCAGGGCTTGATAAGTTGATTTATTGACAAAAGTATCTACATGTCACCTTCTCATAAAATATCAGGGCAGAATAGAGCAACATAAATTAATATTATTATTATTATTATTATTTCAAAAAACCATTAGAAGCTGTACATATCAAATTAGCATCTTGAATTGGGTCGAGTAAGGGAGAAGCAGTCCCTGCACATCTCACAAAATAGGTGTCACATGGACTGGCATACATGATGGGAACATAACCATAAGAGAATGCTTATGCAGAATGCTTACTTTGCCCATGGACAGTATTATATTTTATAATGCTTTTTGAAACACTTAATATAATAAAAGTCTTTAAGTGGCTAACAATAAAAATACAGAAACAACTATAAAAATGCAACTAGCATTACCCAAATAACTAGATAATTGCCTAATTGCCTAAAGAACTAGATGAAACAAGATTAAAAACACAATTGCATATCACAAATAAAACTGTATGGGTTTTTTTTGGTGTGTTTTTTTAGTTAACAAAGTCCAGGGAAGCTTTGGAACAACAACAACAACAACAACAACAACAACAACAACAACAACAATGTATTTTTGTACCCCATCCATCTGACTTTTAAAAATATAATTTTTAGAGGCGTTTAAAGGCCATTGCCATTAATATACTAAAGTAGCGCCAATACCTTAGGGACAGACCACTTTGAAATTTATATGCAATTCAGCTTAGGTTTATCTATTAAAAAAACAAAACACCTGTTGTGTATTCATTTGTACCCCACTAAATGGGTCCCTCCTATTTTACTATGTATTTTGTGTTCTTGTTTTGTATTTTTATGTCGTGAACCTCCCTGCAATCTTTGGGTGAAGGGTGGTATACAAATAAATAGCATTTGCATCATTAGCATTTCCCTGTACCGTTTTAATCCTAGGCTGCACAACACTGTCTAAACATAAAAAGTATTGTGGATCTGCACAGTTGCCTTAGTAGCTGAGAGGGATGCTTTATAGCACTGGGAGCCTTGCATAATTCCATCTGTAGACCTAAGGGTCAAGAATATACTAAAACAAATAAAGAACTTTGGTACATGCTTTCACATCCAAAGAGCAGGATTTTAATAAATCCCTTTGATACATCTAGTAACACCCACTTTGTGAAGTCTGCCTTCCTCTATTCCCATGCATTCCTCCTTAATTTATCTCTTTCTTTTATAGCCCTGCATGCTCTTCTGTTTAGCTTATTTGTTGTAGCTTCTTTCTTTCTTTCTTTCTTTCTTTCTTTCTTTCTTTCTTTCTTTCTTTCTTTCTTTCTTGGGGGTTGCTCTAGATGATCCTCAAAATTCCTACCAACTCTGTGATTCTTTCTTTCCCCTTTCTTCAATGCCTTGGGATGGGAGAGCCAGAAAAGGGCGCTTTGACTTGGTATCAGCTGTTCCCTGTCCTTACCTACAAAACCAATAAAAGACTTAATAAAAACATAAGGAAAAGAACTCACGTAGCATGTTTGCTATAGTATCTGTGGCAAAATTTAATCTGGCAGGGCCCCAGATGGTACTTCATTTCTTCTTTCCTATTAAACAAAAAAATTGAAAAAAGTAGCAGGTATCAGAAAATGATAGGATGCTCAGGAACACCAAGGCATCCAATTTAAGACTTATCTCTTTGGAAAATGTATCAATTACAGTGGTGCCTCAGGTTAAGAACATAATTTGTTCTGGGGGTATGTTCTTAACCTGAAACTGTTCTTAACCTGAAGCACCACTTTAGCTAATGGGGCCTCCCACTGCCGCCACGCCGCCGGAGCACGATTTCTGTTCTCATCCTGAAGCAAAGTTCTTAACCTGAGGTACTATTTCTGGGTTAGGGGAGTCTGTAACCTGAAGCGTATGTAACCTGAAGCGTATGTAACCCGAGGTACCACTGTATGTCTCTACTAACATGCTACTCACATATAGGTCTGTGCTGTGTTGATGGAGAAGTGGTGGCTATGCTTTTAGCTCCACACCTGCTGTTACTGCTCATATTTGCAAACAACTTCATGTTGTGCATGGTTGTCACCAGTGCAATTCTAACGTGTGAACTCCTGGTTAGGTTTAGGGTTTCCACATGGTTTTTGATTGCATAAAACCCCTGCTTATAAGCAGATGTTTGCCTGATGGAATCTCACTGCAGAGAACATACTCCAGCCTCCTCCATAAGACAGAGGGTAGGTAGACTGCTGAAAAATATATGTAAGGTTTTCTCAGTTTAAATTAGGGTCTAAATTGGAGAATGCATGAGCGTTGCTTGACTTGATGAGTCATATGTGTTACTCACATTTATAATCCAAACCACAGAATTACTCATTTGGAGACGTCGTGTTGAAGTACTGTAGAAGCACTGAAAGAGCAGGTAGCATTGCTGATGGGCAATTTCATATGTTCTTTGCATAGTGGACAGCTATCATTATCAGCTGCATGCTGCTCAACCAATTTGTCATCGACCTGCAGCCCTGTCTGACAAGATACCTCTACATTTTGGTTCCTTGGACAAATGGGTTGAGTAGAAAGTGCCACACACACACACACACACACACACACAGAGAGAGAGAGAGAGAGAGAGAGAGAGAGAGAGAGACAGACAGACAGACAGACAGACAGACAGACAGACAGAAGCATACCTCGGAGGTATTTTGTGTTTGGTTGCAGACCACCACAATAAAGCGAATATTGCAATAAAGAAAATTGCACAAAGTATCCCAGTACAGTGGTACCTCGGGTTAAGTACTTAAGTACTTAATTCATTCCGGAGGTCTTTTCTTAACCTGAAACTGTTCTTAACCTGAAGCACCACTTTAGCTAATGGGGCCTCTTCCTGTTGCCGTGCCGCCGGAGCCCGATTTCTGTTCTTATCCTGAAGCAAAGTTCTTAACCTGAAGCACTATTTCTGGGTTAGCTGAGTGTGTAACTGGGTTAGTGGAGTGTGAAGTGTATGTAACCTGAAGTGTATGTAACCCGAGGTACCATTGTATATATAAAAGTTGTGTTCACACTATACTATAAAGCCAGCTAGCCCCCCTTGGCTGCAGGGGTGGGAAGGGAAAAAAAACTAGTCTCCAACCCTATCTAGCGCCACTTGTGTGGCCAGAAGAGGGGCAGAGGGGGTTTCCTTCCCTTGGAAGTGGCTGGGCTTCCTGCCATTGCACCCGTGTCCTTGTAGTGAGCAATATCTGTGAAGCACAATAAAACAAAGTGAAATAAAATGAGGTATGCCTGTACATAATACTATCATCTTTCCAACATACAGATGAAAGCCCTATTTTAACCTAGCTTCTGACACATTGGAATCTATGCAATGGCCCAGTCCCCTGGTGTTGTTTGCTCCCTCTGTGCTTGTTAAATTAATTTTGCAATGTAGCTGGGGGAAAGTACAATGCAGTAGTTCATCCTCAAGGTGACAGAGTCAAGGATAATCACACTGTCTTCCGTGTCCAAAATAAAATGACATAACACTTTCTGCCAACATTCTCTGTCAAAGAACAGCAGTCAATCGACAACTAGACTTATATGTGTAGATAGACTGAATCAGGACCTCTATTGATGGTGGTGGTAAAACACGTGTTTTAAAAAGAAACATGCAATACGTGAACGTTTATGTCAGGGGTAGTCAATGGGGTGTCCTCCAGATAGGCGTGGAGGAGAAATTCAATTCTGTCTGCATTTGAAGCTGGATCTATTAAATTTGTGCTTTCCGAAACCATTTGAGAACCAAAACAAAATCTGTCCTTGAACTTCATGCTTATCCAGATTTTGCAACACAGTTCTACAACCAATGTTTATAAAAATGCATATATTGGGAGAACATGTGTCTAAAAATAAATATACTAGTAAAAGTAGCAAAACAAAAAAGATTATATTGGGAGAAGTTGTTCACAAGAATATGTGCATTAGTAGGGTTGCCATATTTCATTTTTTTCGAGGGGGCAAATTTGTTGTGCTTTTTAAAGTTTTGCCCAAAGTTGTTAAGCTTATTTTGCTATTTTTTAAGAAAATTGGAAAAAAAATTACCCTGCCAGACATAGCTTCCCATGCGTCTGGATTTTTAAGGAGATTTTGCCAATTTCCACCCGGACACTGCTTCTAACTACAATATTCCATGCATGTCCAGGGAATTCCAGGCATATGGCAACCCTAACATTAGACAAAACTGTGTATAAAAAATGTAACAGGGCAAACAGCAGCACTAAGCTGCTGAAGAATTTATGTGAGAATTGAACTGTACAGATCCTTCCATCTATCCCTTCATCTCTGACCTTGGGCATGCTGGCTGTGACTGATGAGTCTTTAGAGCCCAACAACACCTGAAGCATATCACATTGGTCACCCGTGGTCTATACGAATAGACCCTGATTGTCTCCATAATCCTTAAACTTCCCAAATTATCATTATTTTATTAAATATTTTAAAAGGTGCTCAGCTTTGGTAAAGGCTTCTGAAAACCATCTACGGTTGTGAAGCATGAATCCAGTCTTAGTGATATGAACCCATACATTGCAAGAATGATAAATACAGTGGTACCTCGGGTTAAGTACTTAATTCATTCCGGAGGTCTGTTCTTAACCTGAAACTGTTCTTAACCTGAAGCACCACTTTAGCTAATGGGGCCTCCCGCTGCCACCGCACCGCCGCTGTTCTTATCCTGAAGCAAAGTTCTTAACCTGAAGCACTATTTCTGGGTTAGCGGAGTGTGTAACCTGAAGCGTATGTAACCTGAAGCGTATGTAACCCGAGGTACCACTGTATATGCTAACAACAACAACAACAAATTTGTACCCTGCCCATCTGACTGAGCAGCTTCCAGCATATGTAAAAACATGATAAAACATGAAACATTAAAAACTTCCCTAAACAGGGTTGCCTTCAGATGTCTTCTATAGTTGTTTATTTCCTTGACATCTGATGGGAGGGCGTTCCACAGGGCAGGTGCCACTACCGAGAAGGCCCTCTGCCTGGTTCCCTGTAACCTCACTTCTTGCAGGGAGGGAACTGCCAGAAGGTCCACGGAGCTGGACCTCAGTGTCCGGGCTCAATGATGTGGGTGGAGATGCTCCTTCAGGTATACTGGGCCGGGGCAGTTTAGGGCTTTAAAGGTCAGCACCAACACTTTGAATTGTGCTTGGAAACATACTGGGAGCCAATGTAGGTCTTTCAGGACCTTTCTCAATATGCCACTGTCAATCCCAGCCCAGTATTGTTCAATTAGACCTGAAGTCGCTGTCCCAGGTCTCATGCTAGGATATTTCCCAGCTCCGATACCTTAAAATTTTTAATTGATGATACTCAGTATTGAACTTGCAACCTTAGGGACAAAAAGCATGTGTCTTACTACTGCGCTATGGAACCTTAGCTTAATCCCATTGTCAAGCAACCATCCCGCAGTAAATACTTATCTGGGAAATGGGAAGGATCCTAAGTGAAAATTCAGTCTCTCTGCCACACCAAACTCAATGAGGGCAATGATGATTTAAGTTTTAAATTATTATTTTCTGCATCGTCATATGATTTTCTTTCTTCTTCTTCTTTAAGTGGAAAATGGCCATGAGTTTCCCCACGGGGGTGGCTAAAATTTAAATTAAGGCTAAATAACTCAGTAAGTTTAATTTAATATTCCAACCTGCTCATGATCCAGCAGGATCATAAGGCACAAGTTTCTGTCTTGCTTAGGGAAAATGAAAAAAAAATGCTGACAAAAATAAGATTTTTTAAAAAAAACATCAGCAGGCTTTACACGCACAAAGAATATAGGGCAAAAAAACCAACAACTGTGCTACAAAGCTGAAACAGGCTTTCACTGGAGGTGGTTTGGGGGCACTTAACTTTTCTGCTTCCTTTTTTTGTATTAATTTGGAATTTTCTTTAGAAGGAACGTAGATTGCTCCTGATTTAATGATTGAGATCTAGATGTGTGTTCCTATCATTTGAACTGGAGCAAAAACCATTTGGGCCTTTCCATTAGGATTCAAAGGGCACACATGCTGTTTTAGTGGTTTTTCTAGCCTCTAGAAAAAGCAGGGGGGAAGCAGCACATACATTTTAAATAAATGTTGATATAGCTATAGGCAGTGCTTTCTCCCTTTAAAAATGTTTAGGGGTACTCTCATTTTGACTCAAGAAAATCACAGTTTTATAGTTCAAATGAGGGAATATAAATACATTAAATGGACAAAAGTACAAAGATTCACAGAATGTTTAGGGGTATGCGTACCCCAATGCGTACCCCCCAGAAAAAAGCACTGGATATAGGAGAAACAACCTTCCCCACCCTGTTCTCATCCTGGATTTGGGAGGGCAGATCCATACCTCTGTTGCGGCACATGAGCTGCCACTGTGTTCACTGAAGGGCGCTGCGCAGAGAGAGAGAGAGAGAGAGAGAAGGCGCAGCGCCCCTTGAGCGATGCGCCTGTCCAGTGAAGCCCGAGGAGGAACAGAAGGGTCTCCTTCTGTTCCTTCTCCAGCTTCGCTGAAGGGTGCTGCGCCTTCTCCCTCTCTGCGCAGCACCTTTCCTGTGAAGGAGGGGCACTGCACAGAGAGAGAGAGAAGGCGCAGTGCCCCTTTAGCGACGCGTCTGTCCTGGCTTCTGCTTTAGCCCTGCGCAGCCTCTTTGGGCAGGGGGAGCCTTCATCCCGCTGCCCTGAAGAGGCTTGGCGCGGTTATCCCAGAAGCCAGAACAGCCACACGGTATCCCAGAAGCCAGATCCCTCTTGCTGTTCTGGCTTCTGGGGTTCAGAATAATTTTTTCTTGTTTTCCGCCTCCCAAAACTAGGTGCACCCTATGGTCCGGTGCGCCCTATGGTGCGAAAAATACGGTACGTAAGGCTGAAAGTGCTGAGCTCTAGAAAGAGAGGAAAATAAAGTTGTTTGCAAGTTAGAAGAGATTGTAGGCCCATGCTTGGAGAAGCATGTGACTGTAAATATTATGCTTTAGTTCATCTGTAAGTAAGGCTTTTGAATGTTAAAGTCTGGACATTGGTTTAATTTCCAAGAAAGTCAGTCATATATATGATTTGAGCTTCTTAGCTGCATTTTCGCTACCCTTACTTCAACATGCCTTGCCACCAGGAGCCAAGAAGGATACAAAATAAATACCAGAAGGGGAAAACATCCCATTCTTCACTGTAACTAGATCCTGTTAACTGAAATATTTCATTCGAATTTGAATTTGTGGACTTCGTTTTCTCTACATGCGGACCTAGTTTTACAGAGCTTAATATCTGCTTGTTTATTTGAACAAGCCTCACAAGAGGGCAAGTATAATATCAGTCAGCTTTGTGTTAAGTTTCAGCTTTTCTCTTTAAACAGTTAATCATCTTGCATTCTGTTCTTCCAGATGGTCAGAAAATGAAGTCCTTTGAATAAAGTCAAGGATCTAAGTCCTCTTGATTAATAAGGAGTGCCTGCTTTTCAGTGCCCTAGATCAGTTGTTCCCAAACTCCCCACGCCACCCCAGGCCACTTGAAAATTGCTGAGGGTCTTGCCAGACCACTTTCTCTGTTTGATGTACCAACCGTAATGTGATGTCCTTGATGCTATATGAGTTGTTGGGGAGCTTTTGCTTTGTTTATTTCTTGTATTGTAGCCTTTTAGACCTTTCCCATGGGCTGGATGCGTGTTGCTCCCTGGAGGGAGGAAGGAGTCAATAGACACCAAGGGTTGGTTCAGAGAAAGAGTTTGTTCCTGCTTTCCGGATAGCAGAAAGGCACTGCGTGATCAGCCACAGCAAGCACACTTAAAGAGCAGTTACATACAGCTTATATCCCCTTCAGGCCCCCTTTCCCCCTCCTCAGGAATCCAGCCTCGTGAGTTTGTACACATAAGTTTACATCCTTGAGCATGAACAGAAATTCCTGTTCCTGCACTCTTATCTTGGGGTAAGAAGGTCACCTAACTATAGGAGTACTCCTGGCACCATCCCCGGGCATGGGGGCTGACAGGCCTGTCTTGCAAGGTCTGTGCATCAGCGTGGTCAGGATATTTACAACCTATATGTTAAGACCCAGATCTGCCATCCCGTCTCCACTCGGAACTGACAAGGCCATCCATTAAGTCCTCATGGACTGATAAAGGGGAAGGCTTTGTTTATACAGCTGGGTTTGTGTTATAGAGCTCAAGTTAATGGATTTTAGCTGATGGATCCTTGAAGGAGGAATCTTGGGGGCCCAGTTCGGGTGGCTGCACAGTCAGGTTTGTGTAACCTGTTCCTTCAGTATTACAATTTGAATTCCACAGAACTCAAACTGTAATATAGGAAAATGCAACATAAGAAATAACAGAAGCAATAAAAAATAAGATTAAAAATCAATATGAAGATTTAGTGCAATAGATATGCCATTGCCTGTCTTCAACCACAAATTAACAGACACACCATCAATCACATAAATGAAGCTTGTGGACTACTGGGAACCTCTGCCCTAGATGAAAGTGCACACCTGATTGATATCATCACTATTCATACATTTGTCTTCTGCATTAAATAAAAATGTGAGAGTCAGGATGAGAGAGTGCTAGCTCCATTATCACCTGTCACCAACAAATTCCATGAGGTGGGGGGCAATTGTTTGCCATGGAAAGTGTGACTCATACTGCCTCTCTTCATAATATGTAATTTTTGAAAATCTGGGCTATATATATATCCCACGGAGAACCTACGCATGTAAGGCCTACTCTCTTGTGTAAGTAGTTTATAGAAACCAACTGAGCTTCCACTGAATTGCACAGGTCTATTAAGCTGGCAAACGGCAGACTATAAGGCATTATAGAAGATTTTACAAAAATCTAAACGGAAAGGATTCTATAGTACATCTTCCTGATCCAGTTGAGCTTAGAAAAAATGACACGAAACTATAAAAAGCTAGCTACAGAAGTATGATATTTAATGGACCATCTTCTGTGGGTTAAGTGGAATATTAGCTGTAAGAGGAAACTTTTCCCCATACCAAAATTGGAGAACTAAAAGGTATTCCAATACTTCATCATTTTTCTCCGAAGCTAATGTAGCAAGAACTTTCTATACATAATAGAGTGGTGGTGAGTTCAGAGTGATGCTACCATGGGAATTGGTTCCATTTTGAAAGGTGTCATTCCCTATATAAGACACACGGAACCTGAGCTTCCCATCTTCTCAGTGTTTAATATTCTTGCTGACCGGCAGGAATTACAAACACAATGCAGACAGAGCCAGCTTCCATCTTCTGTTATTTATTTCCTTTACACTAGTTATTAAGGTGCTGAACTAGGAGACTAATAAGACACCATCCTGGACACTGTCACCCCCTGGTTCAGTAATCTTGTAATCTTAATCCTTTTCAGACCTGGCACCCACCCTTGGGATTCACCTTTTGCCTAAAGATGAATAATGGGATCCACTTCTTAATTTTCTACCATGGATGTGTAGTGTTGCTTCCGTAACTCACCTGAGATCAGACGGTAATGCACACCCCCAGCTTAAGACTGTAGTTAAGGAAATAAGCTGTAACCTGAGCAATCATATCTTCACTGAGTCTTGAAATCACTGGATAGAAAATAAGAACTTGATCATGCCCTCATTACCTTTCTGGCCATGGCCCTATGACATCATAGCAATCCCTATGAGGTCAGTAGGCACCAGTTGACCCTGGGACCTGAGTATGACAAAACAAACTTCAATAGTACTATTGATTACTGACTAAATCCCTGGTCACATTACAGCACCCCCCATTTCAGTGTGCTTTCTTTGTTCGTTTACTTTTCAGCTTGGCTCCTCAAGCATCACCAATTAATTTTGGGCTGAATAAGCAGGTTCTCACATATTCCTGCTATTTGATTTTTTGGGAGAACAGTCATAGTTGGGTACTGGTTGGATTATTTTTTATTGATATGCTTTTAAAGACACTCTTATTAATGCCACTTTTGGGCCCAGAATGCTGACCTAGTTGGGACTCTTGGTCTAATGAAGTAGGGTTCTTATTGTGTTGTGAGCGGCCTTAAGGTGCCTGTTGGAAAGGTGGGATGATGTAGTTTTTTAGTGTACAGACAGGACTTCAGATTTCAGGGACATTTGCATGGGTAGCACAGTTGGTTAGTGTGTGAAGAAGAAGAGTTTGGATTTGATATCCCGCTTTATCACTACCCGAAGGAGTCTCAAAGCGGCTAACATTCTCCTTTCCCTTCCTCCCCCACAACAAACACTCTGTGAGGTGAGTGGGGCTGAGAGACTTCAAAGAAGTGTGACTAGCCCAAGGTCACCCAGCAGCTGCATGTGGAGGAGTGGAGACACAAACCCGGTTCCCCAGATTACGAGTCTACTGCTCTTAACCACTGCACCACACTGACTCTCATGTGTGGTGTTGATAATGCCAAAGTTGCAGGTTCAATCCCCGTAAGCGGCAGCTGCACATTCTTGCACTGCAGGGCGTTGGACTAGATGATAAATATATGGGCCATTTTTAGAAGCCTGAAGCTTTTAGATCTCCTAAGTGGTGATTAGCTTCTTACCACATTGCATGATTAAGGCTCATCATTGTATTCAGGCATAAGTTCTATTGTATCAAACGTAAGTCTCAAGCTAGCATCCTTGACATTTAGCATAGCTTGGAGAAAATGCAAGCAAAGTGCTCTCCAAATCATTGAAAAGGTAATCTATTCTCTGCAAATAAACAGCCAATTTAAAAAGAAACCCCAAGGTAATCCGCACTTCTGTTGAACACATCAAATAAGTAGGAACTGAGAATGCTCTTGAGTACTTAAAGCCAAACTTTATGACTAGTTCAAGAGTGGCTGAATTATTTGCGAAAATTTAAAATGCCAGCATTGAGTACTGTAATACAAGCTGGATGGAGGATACCAAATCACCAAACTAATGTCTAAAGTCTATGAAAACAATATGGTGAAGATTTGGAAATAAATTGGAGATGTGATTATAATGTCCTTCACTTTCAGTCTTCAGGTTCAACTAGTAGTTTTAGTGGGGCAGACATACTTTCTGGAAACACATTGAAAATGAAAATGTTCTCCCTTTAGGAATCCTTCTTTGTACCATTTTTTTAATATATTTTTTTGTCATTGGTGGCTGCTGTTGCTGAATCTTGAGTGTATTCCCTCTCCCACCTTGATAAGAGAATCCACCTCAACAGAATACCTGTCTGGATGTTGAAGTTCTGGTTTACCAGATCAGAATTCAAAATTTCAGGATGCAGTGGTTCTTGAGCGGAAACAAATCGACTCCCAAACATTGTAAACCCAGAAGTAAGTGTTCCAGTTTGTGAATGTTTTTTGGAAGCCAATCGTCCGATGCGGCTTCCACTCAGCGCAGGAAGCTTCTGTAGCCAATCGGAAGCCACACCTTGGTTTTCGAACTGTTTCGGGAGTCAAACAGACTCCCGGAACGGATTAAGTTCGAGAACAAAGGTACCACTGTACATGGTTCTTCAAGAGGTTCATTTTTGGAATTTTGTGAGTCATTGATTAATTAATACATCAGGCACAAGGTAGGGACAATTAGTAAAGGTACACAGAAAAGTATTGGCCCTTACTTTGCATGTTGTTTCCCAATAAGAGAAATAAGAAATAACTGATATTAACAATATCACAACGTATCATTGCCAGAATGTGGCTTTCTCATAAAGACTCTAGTGAACTATGGCAATATTTTCATTTCCCTTATCTTAGCTTTAGGCTGTAATCCTATACACATGTAGAAATAGGTAAAGGTACCCCTGACCATTAGGTGCAGTCGCAGATGACTCTGGGGTTGCGGCGCTCATCTCACTTTACCGGCCGAGGGAGCCAGTGTTTGTCCGCAGACAGTTTCCGGGTCATGTGGAGAACCAGAGCAGCGCACAAAACACTGTTTACCTTCCCGCTGGAGAGGTACCTATTTATCTACTTGCACTTTGACGTGCTTTCGAACTGCTAGGTAGGCAGGAGCTGGGACCGAACAACGGGAGCTCACCCCATTGCGGGGATTCGAACTGCTGACCTTCTGATTGGCAAGCCCTAGGCTCAGTGGTTTAGACCACAGTGCCACCTGCTGTAGAAATAAGTTTCATTAAACTGAATATGACTTGCTTCTCTGTAGACATGTGCAGGATTGCCCTGCTTATTACATCAAAAACAGAGGCTTACTATCTCTCTCTACAGATTTACTTGAAATCTGGTGAATTCGTAGGAATCTCCTGTGCCAGAAGAAGAATTTTCACAAGATTGGCTTCTCATTACAGTCTCCCATGCTCTTATTTCTACTGGGATCTAGAGCCAAGATCAGCAGTGCTGTAAAGAGGAGAAGCACGATCACTGCTATGCCATTATGAGGGATGATGAGCTGTCAAATTTTTTATTACCTCACAGTTCTTGGGAGTACAAGTATTAATTTGTTAATTGTACAATCATGTTCTGCTTTCCTCTCTGCAGGCCTAAAATGCCTAGCAAATCATAAATATTAGGGCAACCTTGAATATTCTCTAGCTGAACCCTCATATCCAGCTTCCATACATATCACAGAATAAGAAGGAAAAACCCTTGCCAGTTTTTTCTGCAGCTTGCATCTTTTTATTGGTGTGCTTGCAGAGATGGCAACTGCCTCCACTGGTAAATGTCATCCCCCGTCTTTGGAAGAGAGAGCTGACCTCAGGTGCAAGGGAGGGTGATATCCCATCATCAGCAGTGAAGTAAGATACAACTGCAAATTCTGTACATGGAATGGGAATGTAAGAGCATCTTGTCCTTCACCTTTGGGAGCAAAGTGTCTTGGACCAGCCCTCTGTGCTTGCTACTGCTTCTCATCACTTCTTTATTCCTTTTCATTCTCTTGAAAATCCTCACCCCCATTTGATCACACTGCTTAATTTAACTCCCTACATAGGGAAAAAATTGATATCTGCACATTCTGATACATACTTACCTGATCTTCCTTTCTTAGAGTGAAGTACAGATCTGAACTTAGTTATCCTCTTCCCAAATAATCTGATGCAATTATCGGCTAACTTCCTACCCTCAATATCAATGTTTAAAACATATATTTTGAAGGAACAAGTGCGAAGATCACATGCCACCTTAAAAACCTCAAATTTTATTGTGGTGTAGGTGCTTATGGTGTTTCCGGCTCGAAGGACAATATGTTGGGATGCAGGTGGCGCTGTGGGTTAAACCAGAGCCTAGGACTTGCTGATCAGAAGGTTGGCGGTTCGAATCCCCACGATGGGGTGAGCTCCTGTTGCTCGGTCCCTGCTCCTGCCAACCTAGCAGTTCGAAAGCACGTCAAAGTGCAAGTAGATAAATAGGTACCGCTCTGGCGGGAAGGTAAACGGTGTTTCCGTGCGCTGCTCTGGTTTGCCAGAAGCGGCTTAGTCATGCTGGCCACATGACCCGGAAACTGTATGCCGGCTCCCTCAGCCAATAAAACGAGATGAGTGCCGCAACCCCAGAGTCGGCCATGACTGGAACTAATGGTCAGGGGTCCCTTTACCTTTACTAGGTGCTTATGGCATAGAGCCCATGAAATTGGGCCTCAACAACATGTTCTTCCAACTGTTAGCGTGCTGGAAGTGATATGCATGCTTATATAGCCTGTAACCACTTTGTATCCTAGTTGAGGGATTTTGAATCAACTGAAGTTTCCAAACTGTTTCCAAAGGCAGCCCCCGCACAGAATGAATTTCTGTAGTCTAGATCATGAATTATTAGGTAAAAAATCATGGCCAGGTCCCAATCATAAACCATTCATTGAACAAGAAGTTCCAACAGGGTCATACTTCCTCTCTCACTCTCCTAGAAAAAGTTGTCCGAAAGTGCAACCAAGGCTGTTTCTGTCCCAGATTCAGGCTGGACGCCGATTTTAAATGGGTTCACATTATCACTTTCACCTAGGAATGCCTGAAGATGACCAACCATTACCTCTGTGATCATCTTACCTAATAAAGGGATGTTGACAACTGAATAACAGTCATTTAAATTGTCAGAATCGCATATGGGTTTCTTAAATAGTGGCTTTAGGACTACATCTCTCTGGAGGGCCAAGACAAGCATTGCTTGTCTCCAGGATTGAGTCGCCATCTCCCAGCAAGATATAATTAGCCAAGGTGAGCAAAAGGTCAAGTAAGCAGCCCATAGACAACTATGACAAGCACCCTAACTGTGTCATTATTTTGCAACAATTGAAATAATAATAATAATAATAATAATAATAATAATAATAATAATAATAATTTATTTATTTATACCCCGCCTTCCCTGGCCAAAACCGGGCTCAGAGCGGCTAACATTAGATACACAACATATTAACATAAAAGCAATCAATCAATTAAAATACATCCTAAATTCAAATCAGGATCAAAGTGAAATCCAATAAGATGGCAACCCGCAGATTAGGGTTGGGAACATTAAATGCTCACCAGGCCTAACCGTTTATGCTGATTTTATATCAGCCTGTGAGAAAAATTAGGGGGCCACTTTCATGTAAGTTCCTATAAGGAGAGGGGGGAGTCAGACTGGACCCCGACCAAAGGCCTGGCGGAATAGCTCCATCTTGCAGGCCCTGCGGAAAGATGTCAGATCCCACAGGCCCTGGTCTCTTGTGACAGAGAATTCCACCAGGCCAGGGCCATGGCTGAAAAGAAACAAATGCCACTTGGCTATAATCTTAAAACATCCAGCTGCTGTACTGCTATGGCTGCTGAATGTCAGTCAGAGTGCATGGGCTCACTTACTGATATCATCCCTGATGAGCAATATTCCCTTCCCTACAGAAAAAAGCTCCACAGTAAGGCCTTGTGCTGACGGAGTGATGGTGGAGGATTAACTCCGGTTCTCTGCATCATTACCTCCTGGCTTGTTATGTTCACTATGAGTCTTCTCCCACTTGCACTCTAGCTATTTTCCCACCTGTTCTGTTGCCCCCCAGTTTCCCAGGAAACCAGGGAGTTGATCTGGCTCTGCTTCATCAGATACCACAATACATTCCAGCAGCTCATGACAAAATGAGTTTGTTGGTTTCTCAGGGGCTTTTTGCTGTGTTACGACCCCACAGCCCCCTGCAAGTGGCTTACAGAACCACCCATCTAGAATTTATCCATATGGAAAGCAGGTGCATATAGCTTTTGGGCTTCATTCGCCCAAGATGCTCATTGCAAACTGCAACTATAAATCGTGATTGCATTCCTAAATCAGTCAGATGAAATGCTTACAAAAGTAGTATGAATTAAATCTTGGGAATCTGTTATATTAGCATTCTACACATCCCCAATCTAGCGATCCATCTCCTTCTCCATTTTCTACTCTGCCTCCCCCTTTAAATCGTGAAATGTGCTGTGACTGGATATTTCTGACCTGTGGAAAGGCTTGCGAGATCATTATTTGACAGAAGCAACTAATTGTTCCCTTTTATAGCCAGTCAGTGGGTGATTTCTATGCTCAGATGGTTCAGTATGTCACAATGTTTTCTAGCTTCGGGGCTTTTTTTATTGGAAGCAAAAAGTAACAAGGATGTGTTTGTATAAATTGTGTCATCATTTGTTACCGTAATAGTTCCTCTGCTTCCAAGTTCACAGTCCAACGTGTTCCTTTCTCCTATATCATTGTAAAGCTGTTGGGGTTTCTCTTTTCTTCCTTACATGCTGCATGGTGTATAAAGACTGACTTTGCTTATGGAATAGCCTTAGGTCTATTTTCCACAACTGAGAATATAAATGGGGGGGGGGGGACAGTGAAAATTCATATTTTGATCACTAATTAACAATTAGCATGGGATTAATGTCCTCTTCTTAAACATCAGCAACAATGTTGGAGCTGTTTCTCAGTGAGGAAAGTCTCAGGCATTTTGCCCTTATTGACTTATTCACAAGTGGTGATGTCACCTGGGGATTTGAAACATGGTGTCACCAACATGCTGATGACACCCAGATCTACCACTCTGTTCCATCTGAATCAGGAAAGGGTGTGCAGGTGCTGTGTCAGTGTGCCATGACGGCAAGGCTGTCTAGGTGGCAGTGTCTTGAATGCGATGGGTATTTGTCCCCCATCTTAACAGCCTTTGGCTGCCAACTGTAGATGTATCTGTTGGTCCAAGCTTTGGCGATATAAATGGACTGTGGAACCCAGAGTTTGAGTATAATAGTTTGGAGCATAGTTTGGTTTTCAGATCTGTAGCTGTTATAGTTAGTCTACATTTATCCATTCCCTTTCACTCCCTAAAGCAGTGTTTTTCAACCACTGTTCCGCGGCACACTAGTGTGCCGCGAGATGTTGCCTGGTGTGCCGTGGGGAAAATTGAAAAATCCGAAAGATTTTTTTTAAAAAATGTCAAAAATGCCTGGGCGCCGGACTGTGTCCACCCTATTTTCCATCCGTCCTGGGTGAGGAGCAGATCGGATGGGATCGGATGAGAGCGGACAGGCGGTCCGCTCTCATCCGATTCCCCATAGAGAGCAGCGGGGCTCTGACATCTCCCTCTCCGCACACAGTGCGGAGACGGAGCTGTCATCCGCCGGCTCAGCGGGGATCAGCGGATCAATCCCCGCTGAGCAGAGAACGGTCCGCAACGTTCGATTCCAGCCAGAATATCAGCTTTGTGTTCAGCCAAACAGGCCCACTGTTTGCGCACTGAATGAAGTATTTTATAATTTTTCATATTTCTGTTTACTTACTATTTCATAATAAAGTAATTATAAAATACTTTCTTTGTGTTTATTTGATTCCTATTCAAGAGAATTACTTTATATATAGTCAATATAGGCACAGAGTTAATTTTTTTAACATTTTCTAATGGTGGTGTGCCTCGTGATTTTTTTCATGAAACAAGTGTGCCTTTGCCCAAAAAAGGTTGAAAAACACTGCCCTAAAGGACCATCAAATACCAATATACTTGTACTTTGGAGTATTTCACATTTTCTAGTGTTATTTTTCTAGGAAAAAAATAGGTGGCAGAACTCACCATGAACACCTGCCTTGTTCTCTTGTAACCTGAGCAGTGCTGGAACTGTGTTCTGGCTAGCTTTGGCTTAAAAAGAAAAACAGATTTATTACAATTATATCCTACATTCTTTCAAGGAACTGAAGATGGCACATATAGTTCTTCTTCCCATTTTATCCTCAAACCAACCCTGTAAGGGAGTTTAGGCTGATTGAAGGTCACTCAGTAAGCTTCATGGTTGAGTGAGCATTTGAACCCTCTTCTCCATAGGCCTAGCCAAACACTCTAACTCAGGCACACTTCCCATGACAGGACTCTGCTCTTGAGCTTTATACAGCTGTCTACCTTCATGACTTTTATGTTCCTATCAGGTTCACCACTGGAATTCTTCATCCAGGACTCAACTGTTGACACTGTATTTCTTGTTCCATTATTATTTCTTCCACATGTGAGGGCTCCAACAGTCTTTTATCTCTTTTGCCAGTTGTGGCTGCTCTATCAGTTGAGAAGGTACCACCCTCCAAATCCATTTTCTCCTTTCACATTTCTTTGGGCAATGCTTTAGAAGGGACCACCCTCTTATTTCTGTTCCCCCTGAGCTGCCTGTTCCATAAGCAGGGTGGAATGAGTCATGGTGGTTCCACCGCTTCTCTCCAGTCTCCTTTTTCTGATTCCCAGGCAAGACTCCACATCCCTCTCAGCATTTCTGCTTCATCCTTGCACACCGAGGAGGAAGTCTTGCTGTCCTGGTTTGTTTCATCACTGCAGAAAAGCAATACAGTAGCATAATAAATAAAAGAATATAATTTGCCAAGCAATGTCAGATTGCACTATAGGGAAGCAGGTACCAACAACAGCTTCACTTTCTACAGGAGAGCCAACTCTTGAGCTTATGTGTCCTCTATTTGCATGATGTACCCATCAAAACTGATGGGGAAATATGCAAAATCATGTCAACTTATACCCATATACAAATTTGCCCAACATACACCAACATATGCTCCACCAGTACATCCATTTGTTTTTAGTTAATGGATCATGAGGCCTCTACAGCTATAATTGTACATATATAAGCCACAAATCATGCTTAATGTCTTGCACAGTGTGTGTGTGTGTGTGTGTGTGAGAGAGAGAGAGAGAGAGAGAGAGAGAGAGAGAGAGAGAGAAATACAAACATGAGACTTTCTCCTATGCTCCTTGGCACGTAAAAACTTTCACCTCCCTATTTGAAGCATTATGGGGGGGGGAAATTCAGCAATATGAGGATGAATTTCATATCATCTTAGAAGCTTCAACAGCATATCTCAATGAATTGTTGGGCAAACAGCCAGAGAGGGAACTATTTTTTTAGGAGTTTCTTTCATGACAGCTAGTCGTCCTGAGAACAAATTATTTAGAAGTCGACCGCAGACTTAAGAAGCAGCTGGTAATTCCATTCCATTAGATATCTAAACATGTGTAGCTTTAGTGAGATATTTTTGATTTACAGATTATACAGCCAGCCTGTAAAAATCCACATCACTTATCAACAAAAGTGCACACATAAATAAATAAAAAATAAAAATCAACTCTGTGCGAGCATTGAGGTTGGAATATACTTCCTAATACATATTTTAAGGGCCATATAATGTTCCGTATAAGTTCTTGAAGAAAACCTGTTATGTGTACCCTTGCAGCTCAAATTTAATAATATAAAAGGACTCGGTGAAGAAATATATTGCTTACAGCAAGACAAAAGAAAAGCCAATGGATAGTGCTAAAATAATGAATAAAATAATTTGTTTTAACACAGCATGCTACATTTTCCAGTCGTAACCAGAGCTACAAGGCTGTACATTTTGCCTTTGTACACATTACAGATTAATATTAAGGGTGAAAAAAGGGAAAGAGATGCTTTTCATCACATTTATAACAAGTGCATGGTCACACAGGACTTCACGGTTGTCACTAAGCTGCAAACCATGGATATGCCAAATTCACAGTGACAGCAGGGAAGGAATGTAGATCATTCTGTTCAAAGAGGCACCATATACCTGCAGTCAAGCAGGTCATGTATTCCATCTGACAAAGGTTAGCACTATTTGTATGAAGCAACCCTTTTATTCCTTGTTCAGCCTTCCAGAATCAAAAGGAGACTAAAGTCTTAACCATCAGAACTGAAGCCCATGATAGTCTGCGCAGCTCACCATCTGAAGGTCCTTATAAGAGAATCTTGATTCATCTAGCTACTGTATGTAGCATCTGTTCTGACCAGCAATCTCCAAGTTCTCCATTGATCAATGGGACAATGTCATACTTTCCCAAAAGAATCCCCTGGGAATGATGCTATGTAATGATGTACTTTGCTTCCATGGGACTTGCTGTGTGATGGGAATGAACCAGATCACTTGAATGAAGTTCACTGAAGTATCTCTGAACCACACCTGAAAATAGTTCCCATCATTGACAGGTGAACGGAAAGCAAATTATACTAAATTTTGAACAGAACTGCAAACAATTTCCGATTAATATTCACGTACATGTCCCCCTCTTAAAAGCATTGTGGATGGCGCAAATATAACAGAGAAAGTCGCTTCTTAATACAGTTGTGGGGAAAGTTTCATATGTTGCCATTCTGTCTGTCAGACATCTTTTTTTATATAAATATTTTATTCAGTTTTCAGATACAAAGATTATAAACATAGACTGAGAGAAGAAACAAAAGAAACAAGAAAAAGAAGAAAGAAATAAAAAAGAAAAGCCAACTGCCCAACACACTTCCCGAATAACCAACTGGACTTCCCCACATCTCCCCCACCCTGCACTCTTTATAATAAAGTTTTCAGCAAATTATTACCTTGTTTCGTACCTTATTTTGTACTTTTCAAGTACTATACCTCAAGTTTTTCATACTTTTCATCAATTACTTATCTCCTAAATTAAACATAATATTACCTTAAAATTTAACCTTTTCATACTTAAAATATAATTTCTTAATTCACAACTTTAGTTGCTGAAGCTATAGTTTCCGAATCGTGAAAATTTTTAACATTCATATAACTTATATTGTTTTTGTAAATAGTCCTTACATTTTTTCCAGTCCTCTTCCACTGTTTCTTCTCCCAAATCTCGGATTCTGCCAGTCATTTCAGCCAGTTCCATGTAGTCCATCAATTGCGTCTGCCATTCTTCCAGTGTGGGCAAATCTTGTGTTTTCCAATATTTTGTGATGAGTATTCTTGCTGCTGTGGTCGCATACATAAAAAAGGTTCTGTCCTTCTTTAACACTCTCTGTCAGACATCTTATTCCTTGTGTATTGATTTGCTTTTGGACACTGAATTTCATCTCTGCAAGATTTTACCATTTTGAACAACCAATTTGTGTGTGGGGGGGGTGGTTTCAGCCCCCCCCCCCAATTTGCAGAGTGCAAATAAATATGCCTCACCCTGTTCTGCAACTGTTCTTCCCTCTTCTGGGTCCAAAAGAACCTGAGCATCAGCAATCACACATTATTCAGACCTGCCTAAAATGGTCTCCACCCGTACTAAAATTCTTCGGCTGAGAAGGAATACTATCAGGGGACAGCCTGAACACCACCTGGAGTGATGGCAAAAAGACTAACCTTCTGCCATCTCTTTAAAGGTAAAATCTGCCATCACCCAAAAATTCTAAGTCACGCCTCTCCCAGGGAATTCACCCTAACCTTGGTGAAAACTTCCATTTGGCCAGTAATAAAGATTGACGTGTCTGGGCAATTTCAGGTGAAGCATAATTAAAACAGCAACAACATAAAATGGCTGCAATAGGAGATGGGTGAACATGAATCTGTTCATTGGTAACTTTGTGGAGATGGGTGCAGCAGGCTATACATATTTGTTTCTGGACTTGCAGAACTTTAGCCTCCTCTCTTACCACTTCTGGAGAACACCCAAAGCAGCCCTTACGTTATGCAGATTCCAAAATGTGACTTCATCCATTTTGCCCATGTATGGGTATACCCCAGCATTAAATCCTGCTGGCACAGATTGTCTCACTCACGCGTGCTAAAATGTTATCCAAGAGTAGTTTTAATAGTGACAAGGCTGTGAGGTCACCCAGAATGATCTTTGAACCATGACTTCACCCTTAATATTTTATTGGAATATCAACCACAGACTCCTTCTCAAATTGCTTACTGCAGACATATTTCAACAGAACCAAGGCAAACTATGCGATTTTTAGTATTGCATTCATGGTACTGGTTTGTAAAGTCTAAAAGGCATCGTTAATTTTTTATTTCAAATTACAATGCTTTCGAAAGAATGGAAGGAATAAACCCTCTTTCTACATCTACATTTCCTCCTTTTGGGCTCTCTGCCTTGCTAGTCAGAGAACTAAGGGGTTTTAAGTCCCAGGTGTAGCACATTTGTTTTTAAATTTAGCTACACTTTACAGACATTAAGATTTAATTTCTTGCTAGGCCTAACAGATGACCCTGAGATAGCTCACCAAACAGCTCTCCTACCCTGATTACTTCTGTTAATAAGGCCTGAAGGTTGATTAAGAAAGTTGACAAGATGAATGTCACAATTCAGCATGGGCCTGTCTCTTGTAAAACTTCTGTGCCACCCCCCACCCTTTTAACATATTAGCAACAGATGGGACATCAGAAGGTCACTATCTTGAACTGCCATAGTACTCAAATGTTTCCAGTGTTATTTCTAAAAGTTTAAATTCACACCACTAAATTCACCGTATATTACTTTTTTCTCCTTGTCATATAAGATTTTGGCAAAAAGGTGAGGTAGACAGATTTCATGTTTTCGTTTTATTTATAAAGCAAGCAGATGCTTTTTTTTAAAAAAAAAAACACCTCATGATTTAACAGGCATTTTGGTATAAAATAATACATATATTCAGCTGGAGAGAGAAGAGGGTCACCCACCCCAAATACTTCAAATAGAAACTCATAGCTCTGACAAAGCATGTTTGCTTATCGGAGTAATGCTTCATATTTATGTCATACTTTCTTTGAGCTCTCAAAGCTCTTCATGGGCATTATATAGCCAATAAGGTTCCAATGTCCCTGTAATACAGGCCATTAAAATAACCGTAATAGACTGGAGGTCTGTGGCTCTGGTTGAGATGCTGACTTTCACAAACCAACACAAAAACTGCATAGCTGTGGTAAGATGTGAAGAAAAATGGGGGCATTACAAAAAAAAGGAGAGAAGGAATCTTCAATTAGTAGGGATGGATCAATCAGACTATTTTTTGTGTTACTATTATACAATTATGAGTCTGTTCCGTCCCATTTCTACTTTATTCAACCTGTGACTTTTTAAAAAACCACCACCAACAACACACAAGTCCATTAAAAGATCTGCATTTAAATGTGCATTTATACATTTTCTCACAAAACATTGATCCTAGGATTCACAGGTGTTTTAAAAAATGAATTTTGGTATGTTTTTTGAAGTGAGACCTGTATCTGAAAATTTGAAGAACAGTGAAATTTGAAAGGAAAATTAAAATCCTATTTGTGAATTATTCTGGAATGTGCAAATTAGGTTCTCCAGCTCCATCAGTAAATGCCAAGGGACTGTTTATGAAACAAGAACAGTGTGTTTATACTTTTTCAGGGAGGAACAGCACCCATTAACAATTCAAGTTGAGAAGCAAGAATGTAAAAAAGAAGCAGTTTAGATTTATGTGCAAGGAAGACCTGGTAACCTTGAATGATTTGGATACACTTTTGGAATGGCTGTTATTTCAACCTTTCACCTGTCTCTCACATAGCCTCACATAGTCAAGTAGGAATATAAAACCAAAAGTTCATCTGCCCCATCATGTTCCTACAGTGGTCCCATTCAGATGCACATAGGAAGGTCACAACCAGGGCATGAGCCCTGTTAGGACTCTCCTAGTTGGGTTAGCAGGGACGCGGGTGGCGCTGTGGGTTAAACCACAGAGCCTAGGGCTTGCCGATCAGAAGGTTGGCGGTTCGAATCCCTGCGATGGGATGAGCTCCCATTGCTCGGTCCCAGCTCCTGCCAACCTAGCTGTTTGAAAGCACGTCAAAGTGCAAGTAAATAAATAGGTACCGCTCCAGTGGGAAGGTAAATGGCATTTCCGTGCACTGCTCTGGTTCGCCAGGAGTGGCTTAGTCATGCTGGCCACATGACCCAGAAGCTGTACGCCGGCTCCCTCGGTCAATAAAGCGAGATGAGCGCCGCAACCCCAGTCGGCCACGATTGGACCTAATGGTCAGGGGTACCTTTACCTTTTAGTTGGGTTAGCAAGTGGTATTCAGAAGCAACTGCATCTAAGGTACATCCCAGAGTGTCAAGGCAAAAGGCAAAATTACAAATGAGATAGAAATGGCAGCAGCAGCCCACTCCCACATCTTTTATTATTTTTATTTTGCTTGTTAACTGAATATTTATAGAAAACCTTTATCCACAAAACGGACAAAATGTGTGGTCTCGCTTCTGTTATTTTATATTTATATTCCTTAAGTGTGAAATTATGACTTCAACTTTATTTACCCTTCTTCCCTCTTATTATCTGAGACCATAAATGTTTGCATTGTGTTTCTGGGAGGGGGGGACGACAAAAACAAAACTTGTGTGTGTATGTTTAAGTACTTTGCCTGTTGCAATGAAAAAGTGCTTCAAGCAAAATTAATGGCTGACTTGGGATCCTAGTGAAATAATTGCTTTTTCTGCCTTGGGAGCAATTATAGAGAGCTACTTGAAACTGCCCTTATTATTTTCATTCTAAACCAGTGCAACTCACTAATTGGTCTGGAAGCCATGTGGCCCGCTTCCCTCTTGCCTATTCTTTACTTTTTAAAACACAAATGCAACACTGATATGTTTTATTATACTCTCAGGCCTATTAAGCACTCTATACTTCTACAGTAGGTCTTGGCAGTTTCATGTTGAACACAACTGCTCGGAACTGATAGAGCAATGACTAGCTTCCATTCAACATTATGCACCTGCATCTACTGTATATATTTAAAAGCCTTCATATTATATATCATTTATAAAGAAAACACATTTGCTGGTCTGAGACTGAATGCCCAAACGTCATGGTGATAACATGAACACAGTGAAAATGTAGTTCTGAGTAAATATGCAAAATATTGTACTGTAAAACGGGATACTTCCAAAGTGGGAAACCAAGTCTTGTAAAAGTCAAGGAAAGATGGGGTGTAGACTGTGCTATTTTTCTAGAAAATGAGGTGCAGCTCCAGCGAATTCTGGCTGAAAAATTGCCCCGGGTGTAAGAGGGTTGATGGGTGGCAAAGAGTATGGAAATAAATGTTCTCTCTCTTTCAAGTGTTCTTTTCAAATCAACCTCACAAGCAAAATAACAACAACAACAACAACAAGTAGCTGGTGGAAATTCACATTTAGGTTTCAGGAATGCCTCTTGAACAAACAATGTTAGAGGAAAGGGATTTATTGTGAAAACCAATGAAACCCAGGGAGAAGTCTCTTTATGGTCTCTTCAAAGACCAAAACAGCATCTGTTATATAGAAAAAAATGTCCCCCCATTTAAAGTTACCAACTTTTGAAATAAATAGATCTGATATCTGAGTGGGATCTCAGGTGAGCCCCATGTAGATTTCTGGATGAGGCCCAGAGTAGGTCCAGTTCTGGAGCCAGACAGCAGGAATCTATGGCATGCATGGGAGCAGAAACCAACAGTTTGCAGTTATTTTCATTATAGAGACCGGGGAACTGATTATACCTGATACAATCTGTTATATCTATGGCAAATCAGAGATGTGGGAAACCTACGGGTCTTTAGATGTTGTCAGATTCCAACTCCCATCATCCCTAATTATTGGCCATAGTGGGTGAGGCTGATGAGAGATGGAGTCCAGCAAAATATGGAAGCACAAAGAACAGCTTAGAAAAACACCAAACCATTGGCTGAGGGAGGAAAAAAAATCTCTTGCATTTGTGGCAGCTGATCCCCTCTAAAGTCAAGGCTGTTGCATTTTCATGGTCAGTTGACATCTCTTTACCTATTTGTGACCTTTCTTATAGCAGCCAAGCCTGCAGAAACCTGAAGCAATTAAGGCATTCTTGCTTAAATGAGGTCCTTGAACTCAGTTGAATAAAATATTTTTCTTCTGACCTGTGGAGAACTTCCTTCAGATTTCTAACATTTATTATCTGGATCAGTTCTCGGATGTATGACATGTTTTAAATAATTACAAGGAACAGTTTGTAGGGCTACGTGCTAAAGTGATTGTGACTTCGTTACAAATGTACTTTTGTTTGAATTACTCTGGCTTTTACCTTTGCAAGCAGATACGACCTCAAACAAACCTGCTCATGAGCAAATATCATTTTTTTAATATAACCCACTCATAAACATTAAAAAAAAAGATTGG
This sequence comes from Podarcis bocagei, assembly GCF_964188305.1. Taxonomy (NCBI): domain Eukaryota; kingdom Metazoa; phylum Chordata; class Lepidosauria; order Squamata; family Lacertidae; genus Podarcis; species Podarcis bocagei. Next base: position 15,527,259 of record NC_138130.1, read on the forward strand.
AACACTAGAACAAGCTGAGACTGAAGGAAACTATATAGTTTTCTTATGTGGCCTATGAAATTATTAGTGGGGAGAAATACAATGAAAATGACAAGGCAAGACAACAAAGAATCTATCAATATGAAATTGCATCCATTCAACTGAATAAGGGAGAACAGGGGAGATATCTCAAAGCAAATAGAGTATTTACCAAGAAACAAAATATGGAAGTTACTAGGCAGATGTAGATGAATAGACCAAGGAAGACCAGAGAGAATCTATCACCTTGTATATCGTAATTGCTCACAAGACATGGTGCACGCACACCCTTTGAATGGCAATTCCCATCATTGGGGGGACAGTCCCCTCAAATATTTCATTGGGAGTGCCAAAGGGACCTCACCCCCTAGGAGTTTGCTCCTATACTTAAGACACAGTAGAATAGTTTGTAATAATTGTTGTTGCATGTCGAGGTCCCCAAGCCACCCTCAAATAAAACACAATTCACACAGAATTTTGTTTAAGGTTTTCTGGCATAATTTTTTGGCCACAACTTTATTGATTACAGAATGTGAGTGGTTGCTTAGGGCATTGGTTCATGACTATCTGTTCCCACCTAGAGGTAGGGACAGAACTGACATCCACAATCCTGTGAAAGTCAATAAGGGAAAACATTTTGGGGAGAGAATAGAGCTGGGTGCTAGGCCCTCACCTCTCCCCAAATGCTCCCAGGGGCTCTTGCGTAGCCCTAGCCCCTGGACAGGGGTTCAGACAAGAGCATGGCAAGCCCCTGGATTCCTTTAATGGAATACCCTTGAAACAGCAGCATTGGAGGGGCAGGCACAGCCAACCATATCCCCTCCACCAACCAAATTTAACCAATGCCTAACCGCAACTGTCAGGGAACTGACATCAGAGTGATAGGTGAAGGGGAGGCTCCCAGATGATGCTGGCGAAGGACCCAGCAGCAGGGGGAGAAACAGCTCAGTAGAGGGGGAAGCCAATCAGCGTAACACCAGGGATAAAGGGGGGAAGATGGGGGAATTGGAGAGAGGGCTCCAGGACTCTTCACTGCACATCAGTGAGGAGAGCCCAGGTCCTCCGCTACCCACGCCTTCCCTGCGCAGAAGACTCCCGTGCAGTGAGAGGAGGAGGAGACTGGGTGTCAAACAACTTTTATGTTGGAAGAGGTTCAAGAAACGCCCACTGACGGATTCTGCCAGTGACTGAGGCAGCCACGATGAGAAGGGGCTGTGCAGTCAGAAAGGTTTAACAAGGCAAATTAACCGAGAAAGGCACCAGTTTACGCACGAGTAACTCATACCTATTACAGCAACCTTACAAGTTATGACAATATGCTACGCAGTAGGCAAAAAACCAAATGGAAAATGGAAAAATTCCTACCGGGCCCCTGCCCCAAAACAGACGACCCCATGACAGGCATAGCAAGGTCAACGCGTACAGCCCTAAATATAGGGAGGGTGGGCGGGTGATTTGATGTGTGCAGTGAAAAAAGGCAGTTCAATGCTGCACACAGGGAATAAATAGCCCCTTGGCTGTCAATCATAAATTGCAACATCAAATTCTCCCCAATGACCAAGAGGTGCCCAATAAGATTTGTGGCCACCCAAACTAACCCGCCCAGCAACAGATGTCTTGTATGCCCCCACCGCAATACGTGCTCTCCATGAAGGAGAACACGCTTTGTGCATAGTGGGAGATATTAATAAAGGATGATGTTGCAAAATGGGTTAAGTAAAACCAATTAGAATTCCACTGTTACTCAAACCATAGCCTAGCTATGTCATAGAACTAATGCTAAACTCACAAGCTAATAATGCTAAATGACTCTGTGGGGGCAGAGTGCACCAATTAATGTCCCCATCTTGAACAAGTGCTGGGCTGGTTGGGCCATATATCATGAACAAATGTGCTACAGCGATAGAAATAAAGCCACTTTTACTACTTTCTAAGGTGCTGTTCATTTGTTACAGCAGCAGTAAGGGAACTGCTTTTCTGTGTTCACCCCACAGCATTGCAGCAATATGGAAAAGATTGGTCCTCTCGGGTAAGGCCAACCATTGGATCATTTCCAGTTGACAATCATCCTCCCATTTTGTGGTTGGACGGTGATTGCATGGACAGCACCAGGGTAGGCCTGTCCACATAATACTTTGCCTTCAAACATGATAGTACTACTATGAGGTGAAAGAACTGGGGGGGGGGGTGTTGGAGCTTTTTTCCAAACATGGTTGGAATGTTAAGATATACAAAACCCCCAACAAACTCCAGAAACCTTGGCGCTATGTGCATTATTTGTCAAAAATGAACATGTTACTGTTCTAAATTATAGAAATCCACAATAATGAAAGACATCCTGTAAACCCAAAATAATTCTTTTCACTGTGAACACTTACTAGCACAACTTCTTTCTTCCAAATTGCATTACCCCTATTCATACATTACTCATGTGCAGAGCATTCATGTGTAGAATGAAGAGTGAGACCACATTGCTGCCTTTACCACCTATGTCATATGACTGGGTTACCACACTTCTGATGTCCATTGATTGAGCTCAGCCTGAAGAGGAACCTCTAAGCATGAGCAGCTGCTCATGAAGTCTTCTTCAGATGTCCAAGGATGGTGTCACCAGCAGCTGGGCATTGCTCTTCTTTCTACACATGAATGCCTGTCAAGGTAGTAATGCAAGAAGAGGAGAAATTTCACACAAATTTGTGCCTTTCAGAGCTTCTTTGAGGTTGAGATGAAAATCAAGCCAACTGAGTAGCTGCCAGGACAAAAGCCTGAAATATAGCAAACTATATATTGGCGCTGTGGGTTAAACCACAGAGCCTAGGACTTGCCAATCAGAAGGTTGGTGGTTCGAATCCCCGCGACGGGGTGAGCTCCCATTGCTTGGTCCCAGCTCCTGCCAACCTAGCAGTTCGAAAGCATGTCAAAGTGCAAGTAGATAAATAGGTACCGCTCCAGCGGGAAAGTAAACGGTGTTTCCATGCGCTACTCTGGTTCGCCAGAAGCGGCTTAGTCATGCTGGCCACATGACCCGGAAGCTATACGCCAGCTCCCTTGGCCAATAAAGCAAGATGAGCGCTGCAACCCTAGAGTTGGCCACGACTGGACCTAATGTTCAGGGGTCCCTTTACCTTTATATATTGAGACAATGGGAATCATTTACAACTCAGGGAATCTATCGCTTCGGATATGTGAGGGCAACTTCGATTGGGGCAATAAACAGGGGAGGTCTACTGCCTTTATGGACTGCTTGTAAGCTTCTACTGCTCCTATGGTCTGATCTAGTATGGCCTTTCTGCTCTTAAGTTCTCTCACCTAAGTTAAAGCTTAGGCCAAATCCCTATTAGTCCTATCTCAAGCTCAAGTGACTGGTTTAGAGTGTGTCCCAGAGTTTCTCAAACTTGGGTCTCCAGCTGTGTTTGGACTACAGATCCCATCATCTCTGACTACTGGTCCTGCTAGTTATGGATGATGAGAATTGCAGTCCCAAAACAGCTGGGCATCTAAGTTTCGGAAACCCTGGTGGAACCCAATATATGGTTGGGTTGTGGGAAAGGCATCCAGATTTTTTTTTTAAAAAAAACACACTTCTGCATAAGCTGCAATTTATTTGGGTACGGCAGCTTTTCCAAGCTTGATCAAGGCTACAAGACTTGTGATACAAAAATTACATCTACAAGACTTGTTAAAAAGAAAGAGAGTGAATTGAAAAGGGCAGTAAAAAGTACTCTGAAAATAGAGGCACCTTTTTGAACATTTACACTAATCAAAGCAAAACTAAAACAACTACTTCAGTTCTTCAACCTGCTTGCTGTATTTCTTAGGATATTCTCAAGAATGCTATACGGAACCCTGGATTTTTCCTGTTTTCTCTCTCTCTCTGTATGCCTTTGGCAACTTGTGGTTACATGAATTAATATCGAACAGTGCAATGCTGAAATCTCCTTCTATGTGGCATATGCACCTAGTGTTGAAACAGCACTGAAAGCATAAGTTCTCTAAATAATATCTCTTCAGAGTTATTAGCTTTGACATTGGCTTTTTCAAATATGTTTCCAGCTGCAGAAGCCCATTGTTTAACTTTGCTATGTGACCTGAACTGCTCATAAAAAAATCTACTACAGCTCTCAGCATTCCTTTAGGATGGCCTGGGTCATCAGTGCCAAAAGTAATGCACAATGTAGCCATAGAGGAGAGCCTCTGACTCACTCATCAGATCTTCCTTCTAGACACTGCACCAAAGGGAACATGAGATCATTCAGCATGAATCTCCATGATGACTTTGAAAAGCTAAACGGAAAGGTTGTTTGCTGTCTCCAATCTTTGTGTTCATGTGTGATGTAACTCACACACACACACACACACACACACACACACACACACACACACACACACTGTCGGAGCCAGCCGTTACAAAATGGTGCTGTTTAGCATAAAATAAAGACACGGTGAGACAGCTGTATTTTCATGGATGGAGGGCAGCTCCTTTCGAACTTCTTCTCTCCTCTCCAGTAACTTTTATTCTCCTTTGTTTTCTCTCTAGCCGCATGGCCGTTTGCCAATATCTCACATTATCTACATCCGGTCATGGCTTTAACCCACCCATCACCAAATAAGGTTATACTGCCCAGGGGGGGAACATAGCTCCAAATAAGGTCAATACATTCCAATACATTGTAAAGCTCAGAGTGCTGGCCAGCCGAGGTCAGGGGGCACCCTGCAATATTACAAGCCTTTGCCTTGGCTTTATGACTCCCACAACACACACACACAGAGGGAGTGGTGTAGCTCCCCTGGCTCTGCAATTTGTTTGTTATTTGCTGCTTTATGCAGAATACAGGTTCAGGTAGTACAGCCCAGCAGTGTCTCCTTCCCGCCCCTTTGTCCTTTTCTTTCTGACAGGCTACCATGGGACAGGGACTATTGGATACAATTTATGGCTAACAAAATGCCTTCAAGAAGGGGAGATGAACAGCCACAGTTTTCCGCCGGTTGAGACTTTCACTCAGTAAATGCTGGAAGGGTGGATACTGGCAATAACAATTACTGTTTAGCAAGACCAAACAAATTTGGAGACTCTTGTGTGGGGATTAGTAAGTCGTGAATGAAACACGGAATTTAAACCATTCGTACAAACCATTGTGACTTTAAAGTGGCAGAACCGACTGAATTGTGCCCAGACTTCCTGCTGGAAATACTAATTAAGAGTTGGCCACTGAAATTTCATCCAAACTGAAATAAAAAGTAAATGTTGTTGTTCATCTTCTGGCGAGAAGCTTTTTGAAAGAACTGAAGGAGTCCCATTAAAACCAGTAAACCACCCAGGGAGGTTCTGCATATTTCTCGTTTTCACTAGATTTTACATTTTAAGCAATATATCTGAGATGTTTCAAGTGAAGCTAAAGGAGTTTTAATAAGACAGGTTCCTGTTGCTGATAAAGCAAAAAAGCAAAATAACCTAGCCACTCTAAATGAATTAGTCTTCAGTGCCAGACAAATTGCATCCGAGGATACAAGAAGGAACTTGTAATACCTGAGCCTAGGTCTATAATCTAGAACAGGTGAAGTGTCATGAGACTGGGAACAGACAAATGTTTTTTCCATCTTTTTTTAAGGGAGTGGGCAATAAACAACCACTAAATCCAGCTTGACATGCTTTGCAATGTTTTAGAATATATTATTAAGAAGTCAGTGTAGGAGCATTTTGGGGTGAGAACTGTCCTCACAAAGAACCAGAATGGGTTTCTCAGAAAAAAGTCACACCAAACCAACCTTATCTGCTTTTTAAATTACCAGCCTGATAGATCAAGGGAATGAGCTTCAAGTAATATATCTTGATTTCAGCAAGCCCTTTGACAATGTCTGCCATGGTGATAAGGTTAGCTGCTGGATGTGCTCATCAATGGCTTCTTGACTGGAGAGCGAGTGTGGGGTAGTGGTTAAGAGCTGTGGACTCGTAATCTGGTGAACCAGGTTCACTTCCCCGCTCCTCCACCTGCAGCTGCTGGGTGACTTTGGGCTAGTCACACTTCTCTGAAGTCTCTCAGCCACACTCACCTCACAGAGTGTTTGTTGTGGGGGAGGAAGGGAAAGGAGAATGTTAGCCGCTTTGAGACTCCTTAGGGTAGTGAAAAGCGGGATATCAAATCCAAACTCCTCCTCCTCCTCCTCCTCCTCCTCCACTACTACTTCTTCTTCTTCTTCTTCTTCTTCTTCTTCTTCTTCTTCTTCTTCTTCTTCTTCTTCTTCTTCTTCTTCTTCTTCCTCTTCCTCTTCACAACCTGGATACAAGTGGCAACTGGATACAAGTGGGGTGTCTTAGAGTTTTGCCCTTGGCCCAGTGTTATTACACACACACACACACACACACACACACACACACACACACGAGAGAGAGAGAATGACATAGACGAAGGGGTAAAAGTGATACTTGCCAAATTAACAAATGACACCAAACTCAGTGAATGGCTGACATCTTGGAAGACAAAAACAGGATTCAAGATGATGTTACAAAGGAGAACTGGGCCAAAAGTAACAAAATGAATTCCAACAGAGATAAATGCATTTTGGTAGGAAGACTCTGTCTGATGCACAAATACAGACTGGGTGACACCTGACTTGAGATCAGTAATGTAAAAAGGTTCTAGACGTTTTAGTAGCCCACAAGCTAAGCCTGTAATATGGTGGCTAGAAAGATTAATGCAATTCCAAGCTCCATCGACAGAAACATAGCATCCAAATTGCAATACGTGATGGTAACTCCGTTATGCGTTGGAGTACTGTCTGGCATCACAGCTTCAAAATGATATTGGAAAACTGGAACATGTCCAGAGGAAAGCAACAAAGACGGGCAGGGGTCAGAAGTCCAAGTCCAAGGAAAGACTGAAGGAGCTGGGTACCTTTGAGAACTGATGATTAAGAGGATACATAGCAGCTATCTTGAAGTATTACACAGAAAACAGACCATATTTATTTTCTGTTGCTCAGAGAATAGTACCCGCCCACTCTTCTGATAAATAATGGTTTAGACGAAACATTACAAAGAACTTTCTTATGGTGTTAAGCTGCTCAACAGTGAAACATGCTGCTTTCGAAGGTGATGGACTCTCATCCATCAGATATATTTAAGCAGAGGCTGGATGGTCAGCTATTAGTAGTAATGGATTTCCTGCATCTACTGTACAAGGGGTTGTCCCTTTGTATTCCCTTGCAACTCCACGATAGCTTAGATTGCATAATATGCTGACTAGACTACTATCAAGGTTCTCTGGGTAGATTTGTGCCTTTGCAGACAATAATTTGATAATAAAGCAGCTGCATGAACATTTGCAAAAGATCGAGTGAAAACGAAAGTGCCCATAATGCATTTCTCATGGAAGAGCTATTTGCATAGACTGGCAATCTTCCAGGAGCGTTCCAATTAAGTCTTTTAAAAGCTACTTTACTTATGTTCTTTAGTAGCAATTTTGGTGTCATTGTAAAGTACAAAGGCTGTTTCAAAAAAGCACTATCCTTCTTCTTATGGTCTTATTACTCTGTTGTAGAAAATGGAATATACAACATTTGTAAACAGTCGTGTTAATGATGATGATGTAAGGTATTTATCATGTCAGCTTAAAACACATAGACTTATCCCACCCCCACCCCCCAAAAATTCATTTGACACTATTTACAGAAGAGTTATCCAAATGAGAGCTCTTTTATAATATAATTAAGGATGAGATTACAAGACCGGCTTATACTTCACTGCACTAAAATGAGATTTAATACCTGCTTATCCCATTGAAATATGAGCGGTATTTTTGTACTTTGTAAAGCTTTATATTTTTTTGTAGTGGCATGGCTCTGCAGAGAGAAGTCAAAACTTTTAATGCTCTGCTCCTTCTATATTCATAGAATCTATTATTTAATTTGCATTAAAGAATCATATTTACATGAGAAGAAAATTTTAACGACAACAACACTTTCTTCTTTTCAACTTCTTTTAAGAAAGTTGTCTTCCTATGGCATAGTTCTTTAGAGCTCTTCCAAGGACAGCACAAAGGAACAGTTTGAATTGTAATATTGTAAGTGATATCGGCGTAATTTGCTTCTAACTAGAATTGCTGGTGGAGTAATCCTCCATGCAGGAAGGCTCTTTGAGCAATCTTGATGTTTATAATGTATGAACTGACCTGCTCTGCACTACCTAGACTGGATACATACCTGGACTGAGTATAGACTGGGACTTAGTTATTCACTGCCTTTAACATTTTCTGAAATGTTCCAATGCAATTCTTGGCTCAGAAAGTATTGACAGTAAGACAGAAAATCTCAAAATCTATTTACAGTAAGACAGAAGATGCATTTACAAATGTGGGTGCTGAGTGAATATATGTTTGGAGTGTGCATTTAAATATTATTTAAATGTAAATATTTGTGTAGGGTTTTTTAAAGGGGGAGGACCCTAGCAGCAACAACAGCCTGTAAATTAATGATGAAATGAGGCAGAGTGGACTCACACCTGAACAAATGTACCAAGTGACATGAACAATAAATAAATTCATTAGTAAATCCTTATCATAGAGTGGTCCATGTTAGCACCTCAGAGAGGCACTACAATACTTTTTCCTAAAATGAATTATTGAGACAAAATTGTTAGTTATTGCTTAGGCCAGGCAACCTCATCCCAAAGTCATGAACCTGGCCCATAGACATGTTTCCTCTTCTCTTCCTCTATTCAATTTCAGCTGAGCAGCCTGAAGAAACAGTAAAAAGAAAGAAAATAAAGTCACACTGTATGCACTACATATAAACTTGTTAAATAAGAACGTAGCAAAACTCTTCTCCTATTAAGTTTTCCAATGTGAGAAAAGGACATTTTTCATGTATTCTACATTCTTGGTGGTTCTGAACAATGCACCCCCCCCCTTTGGCAAACTTTTAGTATTCCTTGGAATAATACTCATTTTTATGGCCTCATTCTCAGGTGACATCAGTGGAATAATCACTGGTAAAGGTAAAGGTAAAGGACCCCTGGATGGTTAAGTCCAGCCAAAGGCGACTATGGGGTTGTGGCGGTGTTTGTCCAAAGACAGCTTTCTGGGTCATGTGGCCAGCATGACTAAACCACTTCTGGTGCAATGGGACACCATGGCAGAAACCAGAGCACATGGAAACACTGTTTATAATCATATAGCTGATAATGATTGACCATTTAGGATGAAGATATGCCGTCTACTGGATGATCTCTGGGGTAGGGTTGTGCATGTGAAACTCCAAAAGTTGGGAGGGAGGGGGTAAAAACAGGCTGGGAAAATATTGGGCTGATAGGATTTGGGGTGGAGAAATAAATATTAAATAATGAGAACAGCAAAATTGTCTATACCACAACCATTATTAGTTTTAAGCTGAAGATTGAAATTGGGGGATGCTAGAACAAACCTCTAGTTCTGGTATGCTATTGTAACATAGAACGGAAAGGAAAAAGTTAACACATGGCCTTTATTTCTAACAGTGGATAGTTAATTTTAAGAATCAAATTGTAAGTTGTGTAATAATTCCTTCAAAAAGGCATCCATATGGGGTTTTGGCAATATGCAAAATTATTTGCATTCAAACATATTAAAGATAATATGCTTGGTCGATTAAAAGTATGCTATCAGTAGATGCTAGACACAAAGAGAGAGATTTCCTAAGAATAAGGAAGAAAAGCAACCAGGAAGTAGAAAGTTAAAAATATACCAAGCAAACAAAAACCAACCTTTCAGTTTGGAAGCATCTATTCACATGCCATCTCAAATTATCTTCAGGAAAAAATAAAATAAACACTTGCCATATGGTACGCTGATTAAACAGGAAGCCATTCAACTTGAATGATAATTAATAGAGCTGCATTATATAGGCTATTTTTATATAGAACCAAAAATAAAATTACTGCTTTGTTCAATATTTCCCTTTCAAATTGATGCTGTTGTATACAGAATTGTCCTTTCGCTAATCCCCTCTGGGAAAGACAGTCATCCAGAAATCTTCACCTGAAAGTGACTGACTTGGATGCAGCTGACATGGAAGCTGCGTTCATATGGAGAACAGAGAGGGTCCTCACAAATCTCCTCACTTTCAGCTGAATGTGTGGAATGAGCCTACCAATCATCGAATCATCGAATTGTAGAATTTGATGCAGCTGGGGAGGGGGAGCTGTGCCTGTGCAAAAGGAAGGCACATTTGGAAAGCCAGCATCCTAGTTTCTCCATCCTGGTAACTCCTTTTCCCTCAAACAATTTCACAGATGAATCCACTTTCCCTCTTACCCTCTTGGTCCTTCCCCTTTATTTTCACCTGCTCTTTGAGCCTAGAAAAGCACAAAGAGATGAAAGATGGATTTGGGTATGTCGCCCTTTGAAGTACCCCTTTATGTTTTACACACTTTTTAGGGTGGTGGTGACAGAAATATAACAACCCTCACCACTATATGACAAAGGGTGAAAAGGGGATGGCTCAGAGACTTGTTGAGTACTGGGGGAAAACTTCAGTGGTACCATTGCTCCCTAAGGAACCACACTGGGAACCTCAGCTGTACTCCCCATTCCGCGTAGCATGTTATGCTATTGCTATAGTCATTGTGACCACAGAATTGTAGAGTTGGAAGGAACCACATGGATCATCAAGTCCAACGTATTTCACCCAACTTGGGGCTTGAACCCACAACCCTGTGATTATGAGTCTCATGCTCTACCAACTGAGCTATCTCAGTGTGTTTTTGCTGCCGAACTGAAGTACCCTGGGGTGTCTATTCTTGTTGTTTGATTTCTTATTACAACTGCTTTAAAGGTAAAGGGACCCCTGACCATTAGGTCCAGTTTTGACCGACTGGGGTTGCGGCGCTCATCTCGCTTTATTGGCCAAGGGAGCCGGCATACAGCTTCTGGGTCATGTGGCCAGAATGACTAAACCGCTTCTGGCGAACCAGAGCAACGCACGGAAACGCCGTTTACCTTCCCACCGGAATGGTACCTATTTATCTACTTGCACTTTTACGTGCTTTTGAACTGCTAGGTTGGCAGGAGCAGGGACTGAGCAACGGTAGCTCACCCCGTTGCAGGGATTCGAACTGCCGACCTTCTGATCAGCAAGTCCTAGGTTCTGTGGTTTAACCCACAGCACCACCCGCACCCCTAACTTACATCTCCTTTACTTCACTTCATTGGCAATGCAGAACTGTGGATTCATTCCCCCCTCCTACCTGCTGGAGCCATTTCATTCAGATGGTTCCTCCTTTTGAAAGATAACTAGATATATTTCAACACACTCATAGCCTTTCAGGCCAATGGGTCATGCATATTGACACTGAATCTCAAATGGCAGGATAATGTGCTACGTTTATGCCAGTGGCATCCAATCATTTTTAAATTAAACTGCTCCCATCTTATCACTTACAGATGTTCTTGCTTATGGTAATTTAATATAGGATGACATGCTGTAATTATTCATTATTGAAATACACGATATACCACTAACATCTGACACACATAATTTCCCATGTGTTTTATTTATTTTTAGATACGAGGCAGCTATATCAATTAAGTTCAATGTTTGGTATGATTTGTTTCTTCTAATATAAGCCAGCCTGAATCAAGTTGTTTGGTTCAAGTCAAAATTCTGACAAAATTAGCATTATGGTAATTCTGTCTTTACCTTATGGTTCAAAGAAACATTAGATTCCCTAACATTATAAAGAAAGTTGTTTTCTTAATAAGCAATACCTAAAGAGATGGATCAGGGTGGGGTGCGGGTGGGAGCGGTGACGTTACTACTGAATTTGCCTTAAATAAAATGTTGAGGCAAATTTGCAGGTTGCTGCTCAGGCAAACTGTTTCCAGACAAACAAAAATTGTGAAAAGACAACCAATTCAGGGAGGATGGGGCTACGTTCCATAATTCCTATGAAGAAATATAAATCAATTACAGTGGAACCTCGGGTTAAGTACTTAATTCGTTCCGGAGGTCCATACTTAACCTGAAACTGTTCTTAACCTGAAGCACCACTTTAGCTAATGGGGCCTCCTGCTGCTGCCTCTGCGCCGGAGCACGATTTCTGTTCTCATCCTGAAGCAAAGTTCTTAACCTGAAGCACTATTTCTGGGTTAGCAGAGTCTGTAACCCGAAGCGTATGTAACCTGAAGTGTATGTAACCCGAGGTACCACTGTACAGTGGAACCTTGATTTTTGAACATAATGCATTCTGGAAGACCGTTTGACTTCTGAAATGTTCAAAAACTGAGGAGCAATGGGCAGTCGGCAAAATCCACTGGGGAAAAAAAGAAAAACACGCAGCGGAAGCCATTTAACTTCCGAGGGATGTTCAAAAACGGAAGCAATTACTTCTGCATTTTTGGCGTTCGGCTTCTGAAATGTTCAGCTTCTGAGATGCTCGGAAACTGAGGTTCCACTGTAGATCAACACACACGTTTCACTATTAGGCAGTTACCAAACAGAGATTCATGTCTACCTTTCAGTATTCATATTCCAGTCATGATATTTTTCATTTGGGAAGATTTGCTGCCAGAAATGGTATATGTGTGTGGCAGATTAGCATTAAATAAATAAATAAATAAAATAAAATAAAATAAAAAGCAGACCAGGTTTCCCTGACATACAAGGTGCGTGCCAACATTTGTTTGAACACATGAATGCCGTATCTATGGACAGCATACAGGGCACAAATAACAAGTCCCTACATGAATCAGCCTGTGCACCGAATCCCTGATCATTCCCATGTTTTAGAAGGGAATGTCTGTGGGGGTTTCTTTTCATGTTAGCTTCAACATGAGTAGGACACTTCACATGATCCAACATGTGAGTGTACCCTTTGAGCATTCATGTTTTTAAGGCAAGCACTTGATCATGCCTACTGTGTTTTCAGACTACGTACAGAGCCTTCTTCCTAGCTATATTAAATCTCCTAAACATTTTGCTGGTGTTATTTAGTATTATGGGACAAAAACCTGTCCTGATACACTTTTCATTGCAGAAGGCATATAAAAAGAGACATGTAAAAAAAAAAAAAACCCTTCTAGGGCATTGTCACCTGCACAGTAGCAAAGAGTTTGCCCACATTTCAGCCAAGTTTATTTCTGTAAACGTAAAAGCACCCAGGACACGAAACATCATAAGAATTTATTTGCCATTGACCTGGTGCGCTTTTCTAAAACCAGCTAATTTGGAGTGTTGGGGTAAAGGTGTTCAAACAAAAATTGATACAGGGATGCAAACTGAAGTACCTATATAAAGTTTTATTTCAATAAACAAACAAACGAAGATCAGCTGCCACAGAAAGTATCCCAAGAAATCTATTCATTTTTGCCCATGGGGTGTGCTTGTTGCTTCAGCCAATGTAAAGTATTGCGGGAGTGGGGAAACGCCACCGAGTTTTTCAAACAAAATCTGCTGGCTCGGATTTTTCTGCCATCAAATACATGACTTGGTTTGGGTACATTTTACTACTCCAAAAATACATTTGAATACTTGGGAACACTATGTGTTTTTTCTTTCCTTTCATATTTTGTGTGTGTGTATTGGGCCGAAGAATTGATGCTTTTGAATTATGGTGCTGGAGGAGACTCTTGAGAGTCCCATGGACTGCAAGAAGATCAAACGTATCCATTCTGAAGGAAATCAGCCCTGAGTGCTCACTGGAAGGACAGATCGTGAGGCTGAGGCTCCAATACTTTGGCCACCTCATGAGAAGAGAAGACTCCCTGGAAAAGACCCTGATGTTGGGAAAGATGGAGGGCACAAGGAGAAGGGGACGACAGAGGACGAGATGGTTGGATAGTGTTCTCGAAGCTACCAGCATGAGTTTGACCAAACTGCGGGAGGCAGTGGAAGACAGGAGTGCCTGGCGTGCTCTGGTCCATGGGGTCACGAAGAGTCGGACACGACTAAACGACTAAACAACAACAACATTGGGCAGAGGGAATTAGATCGCGAGTAAACACATTGGACTTCCCTTAAAATCTGTCAGTTGTTTTGCCTGAGGAAAAACTCCCAAATGCCCCACAAATCTCACTGTAGGAGGTCTCTCAGAAATATCACTAATCTTTCCTTCAAAATTCCACCCAGAATTTGGCTGAGCAGGAAATTCAAAGTTAACCTCTAATTTCACTTGTGGTGACTGTTCTACTCATTTCATTATCCAATATCCTTTCCATTTTTTTTAAAGGAAAAATCGTTAACCATTTCACATTTTCCCATAGTAAAACAAACTACATTTTTGTCACAACCTCTTGTCTGCCTATCCCTTGCTTATCCACCCCTCACTCAGTTCCTTCATTACAGAATGGAAAATTTGTATTTCTGTTTGAACTGTGCCCCCAAGACTTATGTGCCTGGGAAGAAGTATTACCACATACCATTTGTTTATGTGGAATTTGTACTTTGGTTGAATTCCAGGTCTCATTTTTTTTTTGCCCTGGTCTGCATCACAAATGCCTGCTCACCACAAAGAAAATTGACACCTAGCAAGTAACTCCAAAAAAAAGCGCTTCACAACTCCTCATAGTATAGATAGTATTGTCTTTCCTAGGGTAAAATTACCAATGCATGAGCTGTCATGAGAGGGTGGAAAATACAAAGCATAAAGACTTCAATTATCTGTATCATCCATTTTCAGACCCACTTCACCGGGAAGGACTCTTCAACACTGCATCCTTCAATCATGCTAAAGACTTAAGCTAGTGCTTCACAAGGCTTTGACAACAGCATTTTAGTTAAGGATTAACTGATTCTGTTGGGGAATGATACAAATCCCAGTAGAATCATACACCTTGAATGCACAAAGGTAACAGGCAGGGTTGTTCACATTAGCCTACCATTTCTCTTGTCTCTGAAGCAGAAGAGATATTGCAGAGAAGTTGGTATACTTAGCATTTACCAGCCAAAAATCCAAAGGGTTAAAACTCAATACAATAGTACCTCTGGTTATGAACTTAATTCGTTCCGGAGGTCCATTCTTAACCTGAAACCGTTCTTAACCTGAGGTACCACTTTAGCTAATGAGGCCTCCCACTGCCGCCAGAGTGATTTCTGTTCTCATCCTGTGGTAAAGTTCTTAACCTGACGTACTACTTCCGGGTTAGCAGAATCTGTAACCCAAAGTGTTTGTAACCTGAGGTGTTTGTAACCCAAGGTACCACTGTATTAAGTGTCAGAATTTCTTGTTGCGATTCAGTACAGTCATACCGTGGGTTGAAGTTGCTTCAGGTTGAGCACTTTCGGGTTGCGCTCTGCTGCGACCCGGAAGTAATGGAGCACGTTACTTCCGGGTTTCCCCGCTCACGCACGTGCAGACGGTCAAAATGACATCATGCGCATGCGCAGAAGTGGCAAATCAGGATCCGCGCACACGTAGACTTGGGTTGCGTTCGCTTCAGGATGCGAACGGGGCTCCAGAACGGATCCCGTTCATATCCAGAGGTACCACTGTACTTAGTAGTTGCTAGTTGCATGGCTGCCGCTGACAACAGCAGTGCTAGCTCTCCTCCTGGTTTGTTCTCATTAATGCAAATTATGATGTGTGGCATCATTTCCTCTGCCTTGCCAATATTTTAATTTCATTGCCTGCTGTTAGGAGGGATGCAAATACTCGTGAGTGTGAATGCTATCATGTCATGCATTTCCCTCTGCTAAGCAATTCCACAGATACGGGGTTTTCTGCAGGAAAACATACATGTCTGCAGTAACATTTATTTCTGGTGGTGGGCCAGAAATCAGAATGCATAAATGAATGAAAAGAAAAACAGCATATTTTGCAGATCCAGCTAACACACTGGCCTCCACAGGAGCAAAAGCTTCTCTAACACTAGTTGAACGACAGCTTACTGTGGAAACATGTATTTAAAAAGGTAAAGGGACCCCTGACAATTAGGTCCAGTCGTGGCCGACTCTGTGGTTGCGGCGCTCGTCTCGCTTTATTGGCCGAGGGAGCTGGCGTACAGCTTCCGAGTCATGTGGCCAGCATGACTAAACCGCTTCTGGCGAACCAGAACGGCGCATGGAAATGCCGCTTACCTTCCCACCAGAGCGGTACCTATTTATCTACTTGCACTCTGACGTGCTTTTGAACTGCTAGGTGGGCAGGAGCAGGGACCGAGCAACGGGAGCTCACCCCGTCGCGCGGATTCAAACCGCCGACCTTCTGATCGGCAAGTCCTAGGCTCTGTGGTTTAACCCACAGTGCCACCCGCGTCCCTAACATGTGTTTACCTGCATGCTTTTAAGCTTACACTGAAATTGTAAAGCCCTGTTCATGCAGAAGTAGCATATGCGAATTGGAACTTTGCACGTGTAGCCCATGCTCTCTGAGCTTGCATAAATGCTACCTGCATCTCTTCCAGCAAAGAGTGAGACAATTGCCCTCCCCTTCTTTTCCTGGAGTCTCAATAGTAGTTTTTCAACGTGAACTGATTGCTCTCAGAAGAATCTAGCAGTTCATCCTGGGCCAGGAGCAGACTCTCACCCAGAGGGGTTGGGAAGGGCTACAGATTTAGTTTGCTGACTTTCATGGGCTTACTTTTGACCACTTACTAGTATGTGCTGGGAGAGGCCTTTGTTTAAGAAATATAACATGAATAGTTGTTTTTCTTCCTCATTATTTGAATTATGTTAGACCTTAATAGTGACTATATATGGTAAAGGGGGAAGGCCTGTAAAGTTTGTGGACTCTTATAGCCCTTCTTTTAACCACTTACTAGCATGTGTTGAGATCACAGAAGGCCCCCCTTTTAAGCAAAAGAGTAACATTTCTTTGTTTTAGGAAAACTTGCTATTATTGTTGTTTACTATTTTAGAAGTATTATAAGCCTTGCAACAGAAAACATACAGTAAAAGGAGTTGGGAAGCGCTGCAAAGTTTGGAGACCCTTTTTAGGCCTGCAAAGTTTGCAAGACCTTTGAACCACTTGCGGGATTCAGGGGAACAAGAAAGGCCTGATTTCTTCAGAGGACTAGCTGAACATCGATTCTAAACAATTGGGAGCCATTTGGACCACAACACCTTTCATTTTTATGCTGTATCTTTGCTGTCCTGTGCATCTTAAATGTGCTGGGGATATATGTATTTTATTTATTAACTAGACAAAGGGTTTGTTGCTATAACACAACAGCGATCAGATTGATTAAAAGTATTCAGAGTTATTGCCACTGCAAACTTAAAATGTTTAGGCTTTAGGTTTGTTGCCATCCCTTTTCTTTAATATTATAATTCAGGTTTGGGCTAGTCCACTGCTGGGTGGGAGTTGCCCTGTAAATCCTGATCAAATGGCCCAATCCTGCAAACATGAGGATTATATATATGTAAATACTACTGAATCAGTATTTGTTGCATGTTTTAAATAAGTGGCTAATCTCTACTCAGAAGTTAAGATTCACTGAGTTCAATGGAGTTTACTGCCAGGCACATTTATATTCTTCTTAATTATTTATTAAATTTGTACACCACCATATACTCGTAGGTCTCAAGGAGGGTACGACATAAAATTACAATATAAAAGCACAAAATACATAACAAAACCCCAGTAAACTGCCCCCCAACACATGTTAAAAGGCCATTGGATGTCAATCAGCCAAAAGCCTGGTCAAAGCAAAACATTTTTTGCCAAAGGATTTATATAGGATTTCGGTCCAAATTAACACATATAGGTGGATTTAGGTTTCACAACGTTTTCAGCAGTTCTCCATTGCGAAGTTTCTTTCTGTAGGGATCATTTGTAGCTCAGTGTTTAGGCTGTTTCCTATCACTTGATTTCTCACATTTGGTTGTGTTGAGAATCATTTCATTTGAAGCGATTCCATGTGGTATGAAAGCTCTGTCTGTGGTTTTGATCTCTGGTGAATCTATCACCTGTGGCCTGAATCAAGATAATTTCTTTTCTTTCTTTTTTTGTTAATGCTACTTCAGGTGTTCATTAAATGCTAAACTGTTTCTGCTATCACCAACGTTGCTTTGTGAATGGGCACCGAGTCTATTTTATGTACATAACAGATTTAATATTTGTCACTCTTCATTTGGTTTTCTTCTGTTCTTATCACTTTCATTGCACCGTCTTGAAAAAAAACCCCACCTCTGTGTGTATGTATGTGTATGTATATTCCATCATAAAATAAAACATGGCTGCATCTCTGGAATTTGGTTGTAGATGGCACAATCACTCATTTAAGTTAAATAGTTATGCTGCAGTCATGAGGAGATGAATGCACATGGTGAGCAAGCTAACATGAGACAAGCTCTTCCTGAGCTGCTGGGAGAATTTCAGTCCTCTTCTGGAAAAATATTTCACAACATGTTCTTAATTTGCCATTTGGGACATGCTTCCTGTCTCCTCCTCACAGCCTCCCCACAGAAGCAGGAGAGTCCCCAAGGTTTGCTGCTGCTCATACATGTTGAATACAAACTATAGTTTAGGGTTATGTACAATATGGACGGTTTGGTTACATCCTTCATTATTTCTTGGTGGAATGCATTATTCACTAGCATATCCTGCTTCAGAAAGAAATAATGGACAGGCTTGTTTAGAGTGAATGAACATCAGACAGATTTTCCAGGGACGTCCCTGATTTAGAGAAACTGTCCCAGTTTCTGATTTGATCCTGGAATGTCCCACTACGATTTCCCTATTTTCATTGGAGAAATGTTGGAGGGTATGGAGTTATCTGACAACCTGAGCCGTCTGAAGGCAATCCTGTGTCAGGAATTTTTTTAATGTTTAATGTTTTATTATGTTTTTATATATGTTGGAAGCTGCCCAGAGTGGCTGGGGCAACCCAGTAAGATGTTTGGGGTATAAATGAGTAAACAGGTGACTCTATTTTGTGTAATGTTGAAGTATACAGAAATTAATATTCAGAATCAAAGTCTACAAATGATGGCTTATAAAGTTAATTCATATCATTCTGAGCAGCAAAATACATATTTGAATCATGAATTTGAAATGGTTATTCATATAATTAATGATTGTGGTATTTTATCACATATTGCAATTTTATTCAGTTATGAACTAAGCTCTTCAGCTAGAATTTAGTTTTGCTATGTTTTTCCGAGGCTGGTTCTTATCAAGTGAATAATCCTGATGGTGCTACGTTAAGAAATTGTGCTTAATGTCTTGTGACTGCTTATTGTGCCACAAGCTACTTGGTGAAGTAATGTATGAAGTGATCTTTGCAATGCCTCTTCCGTAGTTTTGTAAAGCTGTGAAAGATGAGAATGCCTCATGTCATAAAAATAATTGAAAAGGGTCATGGTCACATCTCAAGGTATGGAACAATATAATATACTTTTATACAACATTAGTCATACTGAATTATTGTTGGAGTAGTATTTGAAGCCTTCAAGAAGCCATTGCCTGTGAAGTAAAGCCAAAAGTTAGAGGTCATGGATTAAAAGTGAACCAGCCTTTGGTTAAAGAGTTCTTTGTCCTTAAGACTGAAGGTATCCAAGTGTGCCATAAAGCGCTTGTTAGATTGAGCTCCTCTGTACCTGCTGGTTGCACAAATTATCCAACACTAGCCTACTGGAGGACAATGCTTTTGAATTAGAGATGAATCTTTTATTCATGTACAGAATGGTTCTATGCAGTAGGCTTTATTCTTCGTTCTCTGATGTATGCCTGCAGTGTTTGATAGAATAGATTGAGGTCAGTAAAGAATCTAGAAACTCTGAGCAACCATGACAACCATGTCAGAAGCCAGAAGGAAGAAGAACAGCATCAGGAATATTTTATTCAGCAAAGATCTTGAATGATAAACAAACACAACACGTTTGCTCATGGGAAAGTAGGCTCCACCTCAATATGTACACTCAGAAGAAATTATCAGAAAGCTTGTTATTTACTGCAAAGTAAGAAGACAGTAGTATTGCATGCACAGAAGTGCTTTATACTGAGTCTGACCATTGGACTATGTAGTCCAGTATTGTATCGTCTTTGGTTAGAAGCTGTTTGTGGCTTAGACAGAAGTTTCTTCCATCCAAATAGAGATAGCAAGACTAAATGTGTACAGAACACATACTCTTAATAGTGAGTGATCTGCCCTACCCAGGAGAAAAAAAGGAAGATTTATATTTTGGAACATAGAAATATAACTTGAATATAGGGCAGAACCTCTAAATCTGAGAACTCTCTCAGAACACTACAACTTGTGGACTGTCCAATGAAGCCGAACGTTAGAGCACAGAAAAAATAAAATATTTTGTCAGCTTACAAACTAAGGAATTTGCTCACATAAGGAGCAGTGGTGGTTACCAATTTGATTGAAGAAGAAGAAGAAGAAGAAGAAGAGGAGGAGTTTGGCTTTGATATCCCACCTTTCACTCCCTTTTTAAGGAGTCTCAAAGTGACTAACATTCTCCTTTCCCTTCCTCCCCCACAACAAACACTCTGTGAGGTGAGTGGGGCAGAGATACTTCAAAGAAGTGTGACTGGCCCAAGGTCACCCAGCAGCTGCATGTGGAGGAATGGAGACGCGAACCCGGTTCCCCAGATTACAAGACTACCGCTCTTAACCACTACACCACACTGGCTCTACTTTTAAAAGAGGATTAGACAAATTCATGGAGGATAAATGCCTAATCCTGAGGGCTATTTTCTGCTTCAACTTTGGGAAGCAGTATACTTCTGCATACCAGTTGCAGGAAACTGCAAGAGCAGAGTGTGCTGTTGACCTCATGTCCTGCTTCTGTGCTTCCCATAGGCATCTGGTTGGACATTGTGAAAATAATGGCCAACCAGTTGCCTTCTTAGGTTCTTGCAGGACCAGATGGACCACTGGCCTCCTCTCAAATCTTACCAAAGAACTGTAAAACAGATCACTTTTTAATGTAGTGTTTTGTGATTGTTTTCAATTGTTGTAGATATTGCTATGTTATTACAGTGGTACCTCAGGTTACATGCGCTTCAGGTTACAGATGCTTCAGGTTACAGACTCCGCTAACCCAGAAATAGTACCTCGGGTTAAGAACTTTGCTTTGGGATGAGAACAGAAATCGTACAGCGGCGGCGCAGCAGCAGCAGGAGGCCCCATTAGCTAAAGTGGTGCTTCAGGTTAAGAACAATTTCAGGTTAAGAACAGACCTCCGGAACGAATTAAGTATTTAACTCGAGGTACCACTGTATCTTATTATTATTTAGTGAAGTGATTGTATGTTATTGTTTATTCATGTTTGAGATGTGTGTGCATGTGTGGTGGAAAATTTCAAAGAATGAAAGTGTAGACTTGGTCTAGGGGATAAAGTCTTACCCTTATGGTTACCCAAGGTTGGATAAAGTCTTACCCAACCATGGCTACCCATCAATGGTCACAACAGCATACTTTTGAGTCCCCTTGTGTTATTTATCTTTCTGAATTTTCATATTAAGATGCAGGGTGTACATGTCACATCCATTCTTGCATAAAGCTATATGCGATCCAAAGGAATATATTATGAAACTGAATGTCCGCTCTGACACAAATCACATTGCCAATGGCAAAGTGGTCATTACATTCTGAAATCATAGCAGGTGAAGTCCAAGGGCAATTTCCAAAGACAAATCTAGCAGTATTTCATAAATGGGGTGGTGGGAAGGAATCATTAATGATTATGTCTTTATACTAATCAAACTCCTCTTGAGCTAACATGCTATTCAGATTTCCCTCTTTAGCCTGACAAGATACATCTGTTTTTGTTATTCTCATTTGGCACAACACATTTTACAAACCAAGCAATTAGAAGTGAGTATTTTAGCCTGACATCCTGATGGTGTAATCAAGAGTGAAATGAAATATGATTTTATTATTGCAATCAATAGGTCATTCTAAAATTACGTCCTGAAAAATGGAAACCAAAATAGTACTCAAAACATAATTAGGATGCTTTAAGTGTCAGATTCTCTACTGATTATTTAAGGAAACTTTAAAGTGATTTATGTATTATGGCATGTCTGACCTTGAGAATAGATTGCTTCAATGCAAAGTGAATTAAATTTGTAGTGCAGGGCTTTTAATATGGCCAGGAGAAGCTACTGTATTATGTAGTATCAGATGTGCCAAGAAGTTATTGTTTTCATCTCTCCTTAGGAAGCCATATATGACCTTTGAATTTTAAAATGGAGCATCCTGGTTTTATTTTTACATTTGTCAGCTTTGTTAGACACTTCCAAAATATCTAAAATTCTGGAAAGTGAAGATTAGTATGAAGCATCTTTTATGCACTAAATGCATAAATAAAGGTAGATGGAGGTGCTTGCTGTGATTTGTCTTGTGATTTTTCGATTTTCTGGAGAATTGTCAGGAAAAAGTTCAAAACTTTTCAATGTTTTTTACAAGAAAGGTTTTAAAATTTTTCTCCCTCACCAGCAAATTTCACATATAACACACCCCAAAAACACACCTTAATTTACCTTTGAAGGGGCGGGAGTCACTGTCAGGGAGAGTTGGGTGGTAGTGATATGATGTAATTTCTGAATATGGGTTTCTGATCAGATTTCTGAACTTGGAAGTTATCAGTTTCCACAAGCTCCTCCTGATTTTATTCATTACAACCAGAATGACCATTGTGTAGATGGAAAACGTTTAGGCAACACTTAATTGGAAAGAGGAAGGAAACGAGCCACTAGTTCTTGTTAGGAAAATAGCACAGGAGCATACTAAAAATCATAATCATCTCTTGCTCCTCTCTAAAACAGTTTTGCTTTGAAAAATTCTGAAAGAAAGGAAAGAATGGGACTTCTGAATCCTTCCATGAGGGACATGGGGAAACTGCATTGAGAAGGCCATTATCTTGGTTGATTGATTGATTGATTACCAACCAGAGTTTGATGGAAGTGGAAGTGCCTCAGATCATTGCCTAAGCCAGTAGTTCCCAACCTTTTTGGTATGAAGATCCACAAGCCCAAATTTATTTGGTACAGTGACCCATCAATTTATTGTCACATGAATTTTTGACTTTAGGTCTTTGGCAGCTATCGGTTTCATGCATTTTAACTGCAAGTTTCACTGTTTTATAACCATTACCATGTAGGCCTGTGTTCAATTCATTCAGATTACCAAACATATGCAAACTTTGCTAGCCAACTTGTGCTCACCAAATGATTTGCAAATCTAGGCTTTTTGTTCCATAGAAACACGAGTACGTCCTGTCTTAATTCAAAGCGTTTCTCCAGCAAATGTCTCCTTGACACCCAGTAAACATCTGTGTGACGTAATAAATGTGCCTGTTCAGAACGCATTTCTGACCATAAGATTCCAAAGACATATATATCAAGTGAACTGGCTTTGATAAAGTTTACGGTTTTCACTGCACTGGTAAGTATTTTATGATGTAATTCGCCTAACTCTAGCCGAAGACTAGAGAAGCGAAGCTACAGGGAACCAGGCAGAGGGCCTTCTCAGTAGTGGCACCCTCCCTGTGGAACCCTTCAGATGTCAAGGAGATAAAGCATTATACAACTTTTAGAAGACATCTGAAGGCAGCCCTTTATTGAGATGTTTCTAATGCTTGATGTTTTATATTTTTAGATACACTGGAAGCCGCCTAGAGTGGCTGGGGAAACCCAGCCAGGTGGGTGGGGTATAAATAATAAAATTATTATTGGGGAAACCTAGACAGATGGGTGGGGTATAAATAATAAATTGTTGTTGTTGTGTTTGTTTCCCAAATAAGCTCAAAAGTGAAGTCATCAGAGAGAAGCTACATGTATTGATTGGAATGTATTCATTGTAAATTTTGCTTGCATTTAACATTATGAGTAGAGCTGCTTAGAAAGGGATAGCTGAAGACGGGAGCATGTTAAATATGATGCTGTTTGGTAGGGTAGTTTAGATTTATTACTGCCATCTACCATGCTTATTTGCAGCATCTGCTGACATACGTACAATTAATTTTGTCCTCAAAGTGAAGTAGCTAGAGGCAGCCAATCTGCAAACTCATCTAAGTGCTGAAGTGCACTTTATAAATACAAAAGTGTTACTCATACCAAGTACAGATACGTCCAACATAATTATGTAAGCAATAAAGATGAATATGAGAAGATAACTTTGACTGAAATTGGAAACATAGCCCATCTCTGGTTTGCCTTAAGCAAACATGGAATCATTGTATAGAACCCAATAAGGTTTCTCTTAGCAAAGTCTCAGATTTGGATCTGCAAAACCTGGATTCATATATCACGTTGGGGAAAGAACGATTCCTGCTTCCTTTCCCTGAGAGGAGCAGCCCTCCCAGGAATACTCTTTAAAATGCCCCTGAGATTCCTCCAAAATCTTATTGGATTACTATGGTTGTCGCAGTTATGCCTTCTAATATCAGCAAATGTTTCATTAGTGCGTAACTCTCCATTTCCAATTGGAATTTGAGATTTCATAGCACCTTAGTTATAGGTAAGGGGAAATATTTGGACGGAACTTTTTTTTTTCTTTTCCCTGGGGTGGGGATTATTCTCAAAATAATTTTGCTCTCCTTCCAAATCCCCACTGATGCCTCCCCTGAACTATTTCTTTTTCTAAAGAGAAAAATGTTTAGGTAACCACAGCAGCTAAGTAGAAATTCTTTGTTGTATAAGTGTTTGAGTATGGTTTATGAATGCAAATTTTAGCAGTTGACTCACACTTAGCTACAGTATTACAGTGTATTTAGGGAAACCAAAATGCTTGTTTACAAAGCTATTGTACTACCAACCTTGCTGTATGCTTGTGAAATGTGGACCACTTATAAACACCATCTCTAACTCCTTGGAAGATTCCATCAACAGTGTCTCCGAAAATTTGTACACATCACTTGGGAAGACAGGCAAATGAATGCCAGTGTAATGGAAGAAGCAAAGATCACCAGTGTTGAAGCAATGATTCTTCACCATCAACTTTGTTGGACTGGTCATGCTGTGCGGATGCCTGATTATTGTCTTCCAAAGCAACTACTTTATTCCGAACTTAAAAATGGAAAGCATAATGCTGGTGGTCAACAAAAGAGGTTCAAAGACTCTCTCAAGGCTAATCTAAAAAAAGTAGTAGAAACACTGACAAGTGGGAAACACTGGCCTGCGTGTGCTCCAATTGGAGAACAGCCTTTACCAAAGGTGCCATGGGCTCTGAAGACACTTGAACTCAGGATGAAAGGGAGAAACATGCTAAGAGGAAGCTACACTTGGCAAATCCACACCATGATCAACTCCCACCTGGAAAACTATGTCCCCACTGTGGAAGGATGTGTGGATCCAGAATTGGCCTCCACAGTCACTTACAGACTCACTTTTAAAACCATGTTTATAGAGGACAATCTTACTTGGCTATGAGTGATTGCCAAAGAAGAGAAGACAAGTATTATGGTCCTCTTGTGACTCTGCCCCGTGGAAAATACCACCTACCGTAGAAAACTGAATTGAACTTTTGGATTTGGTTGAAGATACCTCTTTGTAATTCACTTGCAACTTTCCTGTATGTGAAGAACTTTTATTTCTTGGTCTGTCTTGTCCCAAGCTCCGATAACAATGGTAGACAAATGGGGATAATGTTACAGAACTTTCAGAATGCAATGTTCTCCACAGGAGGTTTGGACAGAAAAGTAATTGCAGTTTAAGGCTGCATTTTGCCAGCTTTTGGTACAAAATGTGTGCTCCAAGGAACTTAAGTCATGCATACACATCACTATCCCAATTGGGGGAAAGATCAATCACAGCTCTGAAAGAATCAATCATGAGAGACCCCAGGAGTGAACGTTTACTTTCCAGCTCCATCAGTAGAAAAGTAGTGTAGCTATAGAGAGAGACCTGGAGAGAAGATAATTACTGGGTCGCAAAATAACTTTCCCCCATACATAAAACAGAGTAGTATAGTAGCCACAGAAAGAGACCCCCAAGAAAGGTGCAATTAAATAGGAGAACATCAAAAGCATTTAAATGAACAGCCTAGCCGAAGCAAAGAGGGAAGAGAATGGAAACTTGCCATTACTAGAATCCAATTTCTTCAACACTTTGTTGGAAGATATTATTAGCATCCAAAGGGATTCTCGTCCTCTTTCTCCCTGAATAATTAAAATAATTCATGTTCTATATCTAGCAAACCGTTCATCAGTGACGTTATCCAGGTGAAAGAACAGAGAAGGATAAACATGACAATTGAAACTTTGTGCCCCTTGGTCAAATGTTGGTTTGTTCTTCTGAAGTTTTTACATGCTGAGATCAAATCTGGAAGTCGTCTGTTATTATGTTATTCTGGCAATAAAAACATGTTGTCAGATAGATATCTTTCTCTTTAATTTATGTTCTTGTGAAATTCTTGACAAAGGGCAGTATGAGCTTTCAACTGGGCTAAAGAGATACATGGGAATAGCTAGTTCCTCTCTTAAACCTTCACCAAACACACAGCAGTTGAAAGAATGGAGCTTGCCAGGCATGTTGACATGGGGGCCTAAGGCCATGAGGTGTGTCCCTGTGCCATTCCACCCTCAACTTATTATTCCTTTGTGTGGAGGGGTGGAATTATGGTTACTGAGTTGATGGCATGTGTGGTAGTAAATTCCATTTTGCAGGAAGCCCTGTTCCACTTCTCTGAAGGTATTGGGCAGAAGTCTGAGGGTGGAGCTAGCTCTCTGTTTAAGGAGCTGTCATCCACTTCCTCCCTCTCTTCACGGCAACAGTACTGAGTGGAATAGGAGCAACTGTGCCTTTCAGCTGTGGCAATTTTGGAGACATTGGATAGTGGTGGTGCAAAGAGGAGTTGGAGCTGGGACAATGGAGATTCTCACTCCTTCCTTTTTGCATGGTAGTGGTTCACTACGGCTGTGGTGTAATAGAAACTCCCCTTCGCTCCCCCCCCCCAACCCAGAGTCCTTTCTGTTGGGGATAACTCAGACTGAAATTCCCAGGTGTCAGAAAAGGTTATTCGCGTATGCAACAACTGAGGCCCATGTTTTGTTAGCCCCAAAATGGAAAATGAGTGAAGTCCCAAGAAGATTGGCAGCTTAAGTTGACAGAATATGCACAACTGGCAGACAACATATAGAATAAGAGAACAAGAAGAACATATGTTTAAAGAAGAATGGAAAATGTTTAATGAATATATGGAAAATAACTGTGTACAGCTGAAAATGCTGGCAACGTTAAGATAAATCAACAGTGTAAATAATCTTTGGCGGATGTAATAATGGAAAAATGATGGGTATAGTTTTTATTATATATGCAGGGACATAAGATATGCAAAATGAACCATGGAAAGAGAAGAAGAGAAGCCATTGATATTTTAAGTGTGAAAAACGTTTATCTGAAATGGTAAAACAGAAAATTTAATAAAAAGTATATTAAAAAAAAAGAAATTGGGAGTGCCAGGAAAATCAGGAATACTATTCACTTGTACAAATAGTAATAATTATAAATGAAGTTGGTTTACAATACGTATGAATGAACAGATATATTTGATTAAGTAATATTTTGTCTTTGCACAGTGTTTTTCAGCACCAGTTTTCTACCTATGTATGGTGAAGCTATGATGAAGTGAAACAACTTCCTAAAATGAAACCTTGCAAACAAACACAACATAAATTGTTAAGAAATGTAATCATGGTTGAAAATGATGTCTCTCTTCCATTAAGTTCTAGTTTTCAGTGTGCAGTTGCTAAAACTTTACTAATTTGATGGATTTAGCCTTCACGTGTTTTTAATTTCTGCAGGCAGGTTTAAGGATTGCATGAATTTTCATCTTGTAGCAACAAAACTTCTGTAAAATAAATGAAAGGCTGTTCGTGCAAAGTATTTCCTGTGGCATTCAGACTGATGTTTCTAAATCGAATCAGCAGCTTTCACTTGGAACACGAATATAAGCAAGGTCTTTGGTTACAGGTTAACAGCAATCTGTTTTTACAACAGGAGTAAATGCCAAAATCATGTCACTCAGGCCTGCCATGCTTCCACAACAGGTGAAGTGGATGGCGCGAGTGCCTCTATTTCCAACAATTCGCAGACTAATGCAGTCCCTTGGAAAGCAAGTTACATTATAAATGTTTGCATATGAATGTTGGAATGGAAGTTAGAACTGGAACCTTTGCCATCTCACTTTAGGAGCTAGGGGACTTTGGGCTAGGGATTCAAATGATGGAGAGTGATTTGTAAGAAGTTTAAAAGCCTGAAAAAAAATGTGTAGAACGTGGTGAATAAATTATTTGGAAGTGACATGAAAGCTGTCTGCTACTTGGCTAGTTGAATTATTCACTGTAAACAGGATTCATTCATTGCAAATTTAGCCTGCTTTTCCGTTGGTGAATTGTTTGCAAACCAACCGTGAGACTTGTAAATCTATTCAAGATGCATGAGAATTTGTCAATGAGCTGTTTGCAGCTGCTCACCAGTCAAAATTCAATGAAAACCCATTAACAGAAATGTGGTGATCTAGTTTCAGCGTACACAGAGGGAGAGGTACTGAGAGACAAAGTGGGGCAACAAAACCATTTTCTAGTAGTCAGATTGTAGAAGCAATGCCCAGACTTATGTAATATATATATTTCAAAGCTAAGTGCCTGAGATTAGTAACTAGAAGTATACAAGCAGAAGCCTGCTTGCTGATTTTGACCTCCAAACTTTTTATGGCTTGGCACCTGAAATATTTTCTTCTTTCTCTTGAGTTTACTTACTGTGACTCTAAGGTCATTATCAGAGTGTAACATCTACTTAGGACATTAGCGTTGATTATCCTCTTCTTTCTTTCCCTCTGTTGTCTTTTTGTCAGGAATAGGAATTTATATTCCTTTTCCTTATACTTGATATTAAAGGTCTGTGAACTCCTGTGAACTAAAGCCAGTAATTTCTGGTATGTGTGTGAGAAAATTATTACAGGATGCTGAAGGTTTCTACCAAGCACACGAGGTCCATTATGAATTATAATCAAAGTTGCTTTTAGGTTGGAGACAGAGTTTGTTAAAAGAAATTATAGCTTCCTGGAACATTAGTGAACACCTGGCTAGAGAGGATGAAATTACTGGTTGAGGCACTGATAGAATTCCTAGAAAACTACTGCACCTAGAAGTTGTATTTCTGCACCAAAAATTAATGGTACTACTTCACTCTTAAGACATTTAGAATTTGGTGTGTTAATCCCAGTTACCTAAAATTTGTATGATTAAGCCAAAATGGTTTGAGTCCTTTTGTTTTGCTTTTTCTTTATAGAGCTAAATATTTTGAAGGGGGAGGGTACCAAATTCAGGCATTGTTTGAAATCATACATCTCATATTTTTGAACAGTTCTCCTGCAATGGAACATGTACAAAATGCACCTACTAGGGTAAAGTGTGCAAAAAATGCAAATGAAAACAACACACAGTAATGCATTTTATTATGAGAAACTGCCTTGCAAAAATGTGCGTAGTAAACAAAATTGCATGTAAAAATGTGTATATTCAGAGAAATCCACACTAAAATGCTGGTGAATTTTCACAAACACTTAAAAAACAGAAATATTGACCATGTGGGAAATGTGGAGATCTGAACCTAAGATTGGGGAAATGATAAACTAAAAGGCACCAAAATTAAGTGATTTACTCATCCTTAATTACAACGAACAAATCAGAATTCAACCTGGAGGGTTGTTGTTGTTTTTTTAAAAAAGTATTCTAGCCTCTGAAAGAGGTGCTTGGAACACAATTTCAGTTATCTGTGATATACATTGATTCTACCATGTATATACCCTTTTTCTTTCATTTTGTTTTAATACAGATCTAATAAACATTTTTGTCTTATGCGTGTATACTGTTATGTGGATTTATAACAGTTTTATTTGGGTACCAACTGTGGAACGAGTCAATTGGTTCTTTTCTCTGCTAGAATTTGTAACTGATAGGAAAGATCCTTCTGAGCTTTCGAACTGTGATTCAATAAAATGTAGGGTGAGAATCTTTCTGGCCCAAGAGTTGGTGGCCTTGTGCATCCCAAGAATGTCACAGTTCTATGGAGATTAGTTCTGTCCCCCACTACTGATACTCCTGATTGCCATTCTCTCCTTCTCCTTTCAACTTCCATGTGTAGCTCTTTTACTGAAAGGAGATCCTGGGTGTGCTGTGATGCCCACCAATGTGGAGGAGCTGTACATGCAGAGAACCCCTTTTCACACATGCGGCACAAAGAGCATGGCCCCTGTACAAGTCAGTGTTGGGACTAGTCCATATGACTGAAGAACTGCCGTTTGTTCTTGTAATTAACCAAGCAAACTAAACCGCCTTAGTATGTTAACCAGTCAAGAAAATGTGCTAATCATAGCATTCTGAGCTGATGTTCCCTTCAAGCTGATGTATGCAATTTTTTATTTGTAACCTGAGAGTTGACTCATGACCTCCAAATGGAAATATAAGCTAGAGCCAGAAAGACTGGAAACTACATTTTCTTTCTCTGAAATTTGACACTCATAGCAGATCCCTATCTGTACATTCCCTGTCCACTTTCCTTTCATAAAGAGAGAATCTTGTGGCCAAGTTGAACAATCTGAAGGATTTTAACTCTGAAAGCCCATAGACTTTCTGTCATCTTCACACAGTTCCCACTACTACTGAATTTAGGTTCCAAAATCCACAGGATGGGAAGCTATCCATTTGTTTAGCTAATAAAAAGTCCAATTAACACCGATAAAAAAGCAACAAGAACAACACAAATGTAAAATCATCAAGTCGAAGCAACCTAATTCAATCTTATTGTGCTACAAGAGCAATTTTTGAAAAATCACCATAAAACATTAATACTACAGTGGTACCTCGGGTTAAGTGCTTAATTCATTCTGGAGGTCTGTACTTAACTTGAAACTGTTCTTAACCTGAAGCACCACTTTAGCTAATGGGGCCTCCTGCTGCCGCCGCGCCGCCGGAGCACAGTTTCTGTTCTCACCCTGAAGCAAGGTTCTTAACCTGAAGCATTATTTCTGGGTTAGCGGAGTCTGTAACCTGAAGCGTATGTAACCCGAGGTACCACTGTATTCTGGTGTCACTAACAGGGACCTCACATTGGTGTCTGTAGAGTAATTAAAGGTAAAGGTACCCCTGACCTTTAGGTCCAGTTGCAGACGTTTCTGGGGTTGTGCGCTCATCTCGCTCTTTAGGCCGAGGGAGCTGGTGTTTGTCTGCCGACAGCTTCCAGGTCATGTGGCCAGAATGACTAAGCCACTTCTGGCGAACCACAGCAGCGCACGGAAATGCCGTTTGTCTTCCCACCGGAGTGGTACCTATTTATCTACTAGCACTTTGACGTGCTTTTGAACTGCTAGGTTGGCAGGAGCTGGGACCCAGCAACAGGAGCTCACCCCGTTGCGGGGATTCAAACTGCCAACCTTCTGATCGGCAAGCCCTAGGGTCTGTGGTTTAGACCACAGCGCTACCCGCGTGGTGTCTGTAGAGTAATTAGGGCCACATGATTCAACTATGTGAGCTAGCCTTGTGCAATGTTAAGGATAACAGAACTCTGCCAAATGATCGGAGCAACTTTTACATTCTTTTTGTTTTCTATTTGGCAGGTGTGCAACGTGGCAACAGTGACAGGTCAATTTATGGGCAATCACCTTGAAAAGCTCTTGAATTATCCCCCTATTATTGCCGCCATTATGCATGCACGTTTCCCAGCCACCACAAACCTGATACGAAACGTGGTTCTGATCATGAATCACACAAAGAACCACTTAAGATATACAGAAAAAGCCCACGAGTATAGGACAAATGCTGACAGGAAGATTAGCTTGTATGATGAATGTTAGAGCAAGACAAATTTCTGTTGGAGAAGAAACTATTATGCAGGAAAACTGTAGCACTTAAAAGTTTAAAACTGCTGCAAGTGTAGTGGCTGAACTTTTGAGCCCTGGTTTAAATCTCACATCCACTATTAACTTATTAAGTGGCCTTGCGTAAGCCACTATCTCTCAACCACAGCCCTACATTTGAAATAAATGGTTAATAACAGTCCCCTCTTATTACTGAGAGTTGGTTTTTCCTAAGCTTCTGTATGAAGATGAGACAGCCTGGAAAACAAGGAAAGATGCAAAGGAACCTTATAAAAGGCTAGATGAAACCAAAGACCTCTTTACCTAAGCATCAATATTCCCACAATTTTCCCACAGCCAGATGCCTCTTAAAGCTAAAGGGCCCCTGACCATTAGGTCCAGTCGTGGCCGACTCTGGGGTTGCGGCGCTCATCTTGCTTTATTGGCGGAGGGAGCCAGCATACAGCTTCCAGGTCATGTGGCCAGCATGACTAAGCCGCTTCTGGTGAACCAGAGCAGCACATGGAAACACCGTTTACCTTCCTGCCAGAGCGGGACCTATTTATCTACTTGCATTTTGACGTGCTTTCGAACTGCTAGGTTGGCAGGAGCAGGGACTGAGCAACGGGAGCTCACCCCGTCGCAGGGATTTGAACCGCTGACCTTCTGATCGGCAAGTCCTAGGCTCTGTGGTTTAACCCACAGTACTACCTGTGTCCCTTAGATGCCTCTTAGGAGTCCACAAAACAGGAATCATGAAGGCATGACACTTCTTTTGCTGCTTTCCCCCAAGTGACTGACATCTAATCCCAAATGAGCATAGGAGGGCTATAGAGCCTACATTAGGAAGGTTTTCTTCAGCCTTCCAGACATTGAGTTAAAGTTGATTTGGGAGGAGGTGCAATTTTGGGCTCGTCCCCTATGATCTCAAGGTTTTTACATTAACTGAGTAGCATGGACGTCACTGTGGCAGCTTCCAGGACACTGGGATGTTAATAAGAACTAAGCTTTAATAATTTATATGAAATACTTTGAACATTCAATAAGCACTTACTGTGTTTATTTGGTATTATTGAAAGGCAATTAAAACTCTACTTAAGTGAACAGGTAGTAGTAAAAATAGGAGGCACAAGAGGAAATGTGATATGGATTGAAGCAAGACCTAAAGTAGACTTACAAAGTCAATATTTTGACTACAGCCTTCATTACCTCTTCAGAGATTTAAGGATTTCCTAGACTTAGTATACTCCTGAAGTTTTAACAGTTTGAAGGCAATAGAATCCATCTTTGTTTTAGCCAGAGAGCAAGAAGTGATAATGTTCTCTAGAACATGGGTGGGATGTCTCATGTTTGCAATATCAACTTTTTAAACTACAACGGGTTGGAAGTCATCAACTGGATTCACGTGCAAAACTGTAACTCAAGGACAGAAGGAGACCGACATAAAATGATAATTGTTAAGTGCCAGCTTCATCTAATGTTTGTACAACAGTCTGTTCAGATGTAATTTATACATTAAGCTTGAAATATATATATTCCAATTCTATCAAACTCTCTGTTGCCACAAAGTAGCTGTTAATAAATGAAATTCTTTCGTGTGTGTGTGTGTGTAGATCTTTCAGTACCATATCCTGGTCATTAATTACTAACTCTAAACCTGTCAAAATTCTATAGAGTGTTGTCTGAGTTTTTCTTATACTAATACACAAGACTAAAACATCTCTTCATTTATTTTATAGTTTAGCTCAAGCTCCAATGGTTATTGCCACTGCTGTCCTTTCTGGTTATTGCAAATAGTTCATTAAACCATTGCTAGGCCTGATAACTGTGCCTGTTCAGAAATACTTCTTAAAGGCTATGCTTTCACATTACCAAATGATTCCATTCTCAGTGGTTCTTAACCAGTTCACAATATTTATTATGTACTTGAACCCAATATCACCAGTGTTTTGTAAGTTGCTTGCTAATTCTTTTTGCAACACATTTTGCTTCCCTGTCCTCTTGTTCTGTGTATAGTCAAGTATTTAGATTTTTCCTCCTATTTATATAGCAATGCCTTCCATGGGTTCAAAGAGGACTACATTCCATCGCTCCTATGCCCAATCCACACTTTTCTGTTTTGGACTTCTGCCATTCCTTTGTAGTGCATAGGTATATTACTTTGCTGCTTGGATGAAAAATTCTGGATTCCCACCCACCCCATGTGTAGCTTTGTACTGACGGGGTGGGGTGGGAATCAATTTCATAATATTTGGGGGAAACAGAAATATTACTGATCTGTTCACAAAAAATTAGAAATAAATACCTTTCCTCTCCTATTATCTCTTGTCGGTCTGTTTCCTACATATAGTTGTTCACCTTCAATTTACACATGGATATTTGTTCCCTCCTGCGTTAAGAGGAAATCTACTATTCATTTCAGTGGACATAAATGAATTCTCTCCCACTGACTGCAGTATTGCTTGCAAAGTTCAAGTTATTCTTGATTATTCGCAAGTGGTTGCACCTCTCCCTCCCCCCCCCCCCATGGACCTCATAGCCTTTTTTTTCATTTTATCATACCTCCATACCCAAGAATTTGAGTCACTTATGTCCGGCTGTGTACAAAAGCTTGGGCACCCACTGAATCTCCTGTGGTTTGCAATAAGATTGCTTTTTGTGACTGTGAAATAGAAACAGGAAATTCAAGGTGTGCTTTGGAAACCCAAATGGTAAAAGATAAGACTATGGTTCTTAATGACATTTTGTCCCGTAGCAAAGGTGGCAACATGACCTTTTATGTTCTGATGGTTTTTAAATACAAAAACATTACGTAAGGAAACCAGTACTGAACATGCAACAGTTTATTTTAGTGCCTCCTTCTTTGTGCTTAACAATATGGTGCCTAAAATATATTGACCACCAGGCAGATTGAATTTATCCAAACTGGAACCTCCATGGTTAGCATGGAAAGCTTGATATGTGACAAGAACTTCAGCATCCCTTAATAATGAGAAAATACTGAGGAAATTTGGGATGAAATGAAACTCTAATGGTAGTCATTCTGCAGCAATTTTACAAGGTAATATTAAATATTACTGGCAGTGCTTTTTCAATTGAGCTATTTATGTGTGGTGGGAAAACCTATTACCGCTGCCAAGGGATTTTGCGTTGTGACAAACCGATTCAGCTGCAGAGGTTTGAGGAAATAGTAAACAACTGTGGATAATGAATGGGCAATAAATATCCTTTTGCTTGACTGTAGAAGTGTTGATGACTAGGGCAGTGTTTCCCAACCACTGTTCCGCGGCACACTAGTGTGCCGCGAGATGTTGCCTGGTGTGCCGCGGGAAAAATTAAAAAATTTGAAAGATTTTTTTTTTTAAAGTCAAATTTTCGATTGGGGCGCCGTCACTAGATGACCCCTGGGGTTCCCTCCCTCCCTCCCGCTCTGCGCCTCCCTCCTCCTCCTCCTCCGGGGAGGCCCTTCCTGGCTCTCGGCCAAGGCTTGGCGGCTGCCACTCACTCACTCGCTTGCCCACCCGTCCCTCCATCCCTGCACCCGGCCTCTCCCCCTCCGTCCCCGGCGCGGGGGCTGCCGGGATCCGTAGTCCCCTCGCCCTTGGGCTCCGCGCCCGCGCGGGGTGCGCGAACTACGTTTCCCAGCGTGGCCTGGCGGGCCGGGTGTTTTGTTTGAAGCGCTCTTCTCCCGGCCATGGAATGAGCGCAGCGGCGGCGGCCGGGCGGGCAGGGGCTCTTCCGCGCAGACCCCGCGCAGCCTGCCGGCGCCCCCGCGGAGATCGGGCGGCAGGATGGAGCCCGGGGATCCCCACGGAGGCGGAGCGGCGGAGGCGGAGGCTGCCCCCCAGGTAGGGCTGCGTCGGGGTTTTTTTATTTTTGCAATGCTGCATCCGCGCCGGAGGGGAAGCATCGGACCGCGGGGAGACCCCTTGGCGGGCGTGCAAGGCAATGCATGCGTGCAGGCGTTGCATGGAGTGCAGTGCAATGCAATGGCAACGCGGCGCCCTGCATGCATGCATGCAACTTCCACCGGCGCTCCGGACTTGGCAGGTGAGGGGGGTCCCCAGTGGGCGGCAGAGAGAGCCGGGAGGGCGAAGGGGAGCCAGGGGGGAGCAGCGCTGCTCCCCGAGCCGAGCCCGGGGGGAAACTTCGGCGTCGTTGCGCCGGGTGTTGGAAGCGGAGGCTGGCGGGGGCCCCTCACCTGCAAAACCTGGTCGCCTCTCATATATTTTGTGCATTGCATTCATCGCCCGCTTTCTCCTCCAAGGAGCTCCCGGGGGCGCGCGTGGTTCTCCCCGTGTTATCCTCGCAACAACAGCCGTGCAAGGTGGGTCAGGCGAGTGGCCCAAGGGAGCACCCAGGGATTGTCCTGGCCAGGTGGGGTGATTTGAACCCTGCTCTCTGC
The DNA here is from genome assembly GCF_964188305.1 of Podarcis bocagei. NCBI lineage: Eukaryota > Metazoa > Chordata > Lepidosauria > Squamata > Lacertidae > Podarcis > Podarcis bocagei. Next base: position 15,563,400 of record NC_138130.1, read on the forward strand.
CCGGTCTTCGTCCTCATTTAGCCCCCACATGTGCATGACTGTGCATGACTGAGGTTTTCCCCCCTCGTCTTGGCTATGGTGTGAGTCTGTCCTGTTAATTAATGGGGTTCTGCCTTCGGAGAAGATGAGCCAGCCCTCAAGGAGGTGATTCTGTAATTTGCTAGCAATTCATGTCCCTCCCGGCGTGACGCTGCGCGCTGACGTCACGGGGCTGTAATGGTGGTGTGCCTCGAGATTTTTTTCATGAAACAAGTGTGCCTTTGCCCAAAAAAGGTTGGGAAACACTGGACTAGGGAGCCATGTTCAAACTGTGGGTAATAAACTGAAATCTCCCACGAGTTATTTGCCGAATATGACAAAATAATTAAATATAAGTGCAGGTGTTTAATGCATTTGAAGTTGCTATGAATGAAAGGAGATATTGGTGATGTGGGAGAAAGGAATTATGAAGTTAAAATATCTAGGTCCCATTTTATCTTGGGTCATGTCCCCAATGCAGAATATCTAAGTAGCATCTTGAGTGGCACTTGAACAGTCCAATCCAGCTCTGTAGTCCAGTGGTTACTGGGTCAATCCTGCATAGAAGTGACTGGAAGGTTTATTAGTATAAAATGCAGTGGCCAGGTTGGTCACTGGGGCAAGACAGACTGGAAATATAGCACCAATCCAGTCCTGACTGCCAATTGGCTTCTGGACCCAATTCAAAGTCTTGGTTTTGGCCTATAAAGCCTTAAACGGCACAGAACCGCAATACCTCAAGGACTGCCTCTCCCCATATGAACCAACCCAGAGCCAATCATCATCTTCATCTGAGGTCCTTCTTTGTGTGCTTCCTCCACAAGAGGTCCGGCGGGCGACAGTGAAGGCCTTTTCTGTGGTGGCTGCCTGCTTGGAGATGTTCTCTGGAGGGAAGCTGGCCTATTGCCTTTGTTACATAGCTTTAGGCACCAAGAAAAGACACTCCTTTTCTCCCAAACCTTTGGCCAATAAACATGCTATGGCTATTCAAATTGTGTGTTTGGGGGGGGTATTATTTATGTTTGTTGTGGTGGTATGTATTTCCCTATTGTCAACTGAAGTACTGCATACATAACATCAACCGCCCTGTGACCCCTGGATGAAGAGCAATATATAAATTTTAACAAGTTACTAGTGTATGGGACGCGGGTGGCGCTGTGGTCTAAACCATAGAGCCTAGGGCTTGCCGATTGAAAGGTTGGCAGTTCGAATCCCCACGACGGGGTGAGCTCCTGTTGTTCGGTCCCAGCTCCTACCCACCTAGCAGTTCAAAAACACATCAAAGTGCAAGTAGATAATAGGTACCACTCCGGCAGGAAGGTAAATGGCGTTTCCATGCACTGCTCTGGTTCGCCAGGAGTGGCTTAGTCATGCTGGCCACATGACCCAGAAAAACTGTCTGCGGACAAACGCCGGCTCCCTCGGCAAGGAAAGCGAGATGAGCGCTGCAACCCCAGAGTCGTCCATGACTGGACCTAACAGTCAGGGGTCCCTTTACTTTTACCTTTAGTGTATGATTGGCTTGTTCAGGTCTTTTTTTCTGGTCTCAGAAGAACTTCTGTAGCCGCCTGTTTGCTTCATGCTTCCCTTCAAAGCCCTTATAGCATGAGTTGTAAGTACACAAAGCAGCGTCTCCTGCCTGAGTGCTCCACCCATGCCACTACCCTCAAACATCTTAGGGGAACTGAATTTAATTCTAAATTATATACCGGAAACATGGGATATTACAAGGGGTCCAAAAAAAAGAATAATGGATGTACCGTGCCATATTAGGAGCAAAAAAACTTGTTCTGATGAATTGGAAGAGCCGCAAAAAGATTCCATTGAGCACATGGATTGATAATATGGACAGACTAGCTATAGTGTGGTATAGTGGTTAAGAGCGGTAGTCTCGTAATCTGGGGAACCGGGTTCGCGTCTCCACTCCTCCACATGCAGCTGCTGGGTGACCTTGGGCCAGTCACACTTCTTTGAAGTCTCTCAGCCCCACTCACCTCACAGAGTGTTTGTTGTGGGGGAGGAAGGGAAAGGAGAATGTTAGCCGCTATGAGACTCCTGAAGGGGAGTGAAAGGCGGGATATCAAATCCAAACTCTTCTTCTTCTTCTACATACGAACGAATTGCATGTTGACGCAAATTAAGAGTGGATAAATATGAAGAAATCTGGAAGGAATATTTAAGTGATAAGGTGGACAGTGGTGGGGAGTAGGGGGAGGAGACGTGGGAAAATACTGTTAAAAAGGTGTAGTCATAGGTATATCAGTACTCAAATGTGAAATGTTAAATTGTGTTATTAGTGTTATTGCAGTATTTGTTGTATGTGGTTATAATGGTTGGGAGTTACTCGTGCATAATCCTGCTCCGTTTGAGCATTAGATTGCCTGGTTAAACCCTCCGGACTGCACAGCCCATCTCAGCGTGGCTGCCCTTAGTCACTCGTAGAATCTGTCTGTGGGCGTTTCTTAAAGCGTTGCCAACATAAGAGTTGTTTGATGCCCAATCGTCTCCGCCTCTCACTGCACGGGAGTCTCCTGCGCAGGGTGGGCGTGGGCAGCGGGGTGCTTGGGCTCTCCTCACTAACTTCCAACGAAGAGTCCTGGAGCCCCTGCACCTCCTTGTCCCGTTGCTCTCCTGGATCCCTGGTGTTCTCTTCCCCTTCTTCCCAGCGCTAGGACCTTCTCCTGCAGAATCAGAGACCCTCTCCTTCTCCCGTGCCTCTGATGGCAGTTCCCTGACAGTGGTTTTTGTGGTTTTTGTTTGTATTGAAAAATGATTAAATAATAATTATTATTATTTAAAAACCATCTTCAGCTGAGCCCTGACTGAGCCAGAATGAGCAAGTTATCTTCAGGTTAGCCAGAGTTGGGGACATAATGTTGGCTGAGCCCGACTGCTCAACGTATGGGCCATCTGAGCCAGATATTTGCTGCATCCTAAGCTGCTTATTCCACCCAGTCTTGCCACAGAACTGTCCCCTTAATTACTGTTTAAGGAAGGCAGCACTTTTCTTTCTTTAAAAAAACAATAACCATGCTGAGTGTTTTAAAAGTGCCACATGCTTAGAGCAATCATTTAAAATTCCAGCTGTGTTACTGTTGATTGAATAGTGTTTGAGCTATCCCTGTTTTCTGATCAAGTTATTTTTTTCATGGACGATTACTTAGTTTTTGACATTATCCTTCTAGGATCTGGAACTACTTGTTTGCCTATATCTCAAAAGTAATAATAGCTGGATCCAGACCAAGTTATTAGCACTAAGGTTCCATCGAGAACAGTTATTTCAATGGGACCTAAGAACAACGGACTGGGTATGGATCCAATCCAATGTTTGTTTGGTAATTGCAGCTAGACCTTCAAACAGCATGGCATAAGTCAAGTCATCTCCATGCAGGTGTAATCATGATTTCCCCGCCCTACAAGAGAATGTGCTAAATGAAGTGCTTAATGATTATTAGTGGGTACCTGATTGAAATAATAGTTAGGGCCACTTTTACATGTTCACTAATCCAAATGGGCCATGTTGCTGCATTAAGCACTGACAAGCTAACTATTTCTGTCTTGTGTAACCAAAGTAATCTAATAAAATTATTCAATTAATTCACAGATTTGTTCATTACGGAGATAAATTGTACATAAATGCAACAAGCAAAATGAGCTCTAAAATAAAGAGGGTATTATAGCTAACATACAATAAAAAATTACATGAAGCCTCATGTAAGCCTCAAGAACACTTCTCCTCCTGAGTCAACTATTTTATTGAATTCCTAAGTGCCATTTAACAAAATTTGCTATGCAACAAATATACTTTAAATTCACTCACATGGAGGGAAATGTTCTAGCAACACACGCTTTCTCTCTCTCTCTCAACTGTACAAGATGCATACCCATTCTGAGGCTGAATGAATAGATTCAGTGTGATAAATCAGATTACAATAAACTATACTAGTCAAATGGGGCAACTCTTTAGCTAACTGTTTGATGTCGACAGTACAAATACTATTAAAGACAGCTGCTGAAATGCTCTGTTTCTGAAATTCCTTTAAAAAAATGAATGAAACACCCCCCATGATTTGGGGGAAGGGGTGGGTTGAGAATGAAGTTTTTCACTTGATTGCATCAACATTCCTTAAACATAAGTATGGCAGCTATGTTCAAACTGAAAATATTTTGGACAAAGTAGCTGGAGACAAAAACAACAATAAAATCCCACCAAAGATGGAAAATAAATTAATCAGAAAGCAAACTTCACATATGCTAATCCTGAAATTAATTCAAGAAGTTATCTGTGGACAATCACAAGGCTGACAGAGCAGAATGGCTGGCACTGCTATTCCGTGGCTAACACATGGAAAAAATTGGGATATATCCACCCCCCTACTTTTAGTTTCAACTCTTTTTAATTTCTCATGCTGGTAACTGGACTTCCATAGGCAGTAGGAGTTCTTTTGTGTCAACAGTAACAGCAGAGCAAGTCACAGTAGGACAAAAATATATAGGGAGAGTAGAAAAGTGGAAAGGATTTGTTGCGATTCATTACTACTCATAATTTCGTTGGAACTCAAAATGGCTCTGAAATTCCTGTAGTACTTTCCTGTACACCTTCCAGGAGTTCAAGTCATAGTCATCTCAGCATGGGTTCAGGACTTCTCAAGAAGCGGCAAAGGTGCCCATGACATACATAATCAGCTACTGATACAATAGCACCTTCCTACTATAACACATGCATTCAGAGAGAGAGAGAAAGACTTTCAAGGAAGCTTCTTACATAAGTAATTATAGAAATACTTTCTGCAGGATTTTTCAGGTATACAAATTAGTTCTCCTGGCACCTCCTCCGCCACATCATGCCGTGCGGATCATAATGGCCATCTAGTCAAAGAAGATAGCAGGTTGGCTTTCCTTTCTTAAGATGAAGATTTCCCACCATGCAGATGTAGTAGGAAATTCTGAAATTAATCTACCGTGGCATGAGAGCTACCTGATCTTGAGAATATGATGTGTCTGTTACCCTAAAAGAGAGAGGCGTAGAACTCAAACATAGAACTCTCCTCATGTACTGGTCTGCCTCTCATTATATCCATAAAAATGTCACATTCTTCAATCCAAAAACTTGAATTTCTTAATAATGTCTCAAGTTCCTTCCCCAGCTGCTGCTGTTAAGGAAAATGTGTCAGATGTTCAGAAGGCTGGTTTTTCATTTATTAACAGATGTCAAGAAATAATACACCAGCGTTACCTAAATCTTGTTCTATCTTTATTGAATCCCATGCTCTAAATTGCTATTTTGATCAATGTAATGACAACTGATTTTGGTTAGCCTGCCTTTTGTCTATTGTAATATTTGAGTTCTGTTATCAAATATTTTATGTATTGATACCTACCACTTTCTGTTTTGTCCCATGATCAATGCTTATACGTCCACCTAGAAAACACAGTGCATCTGTCAGAGAACCCTCAATGTTGCAGATGGTAAGAGAACCATGTTCACACAGGTCTTCAACCCTACGTAAACTTACATGGCCATTGTGAAAACAAGATGCTGGACTAAATGGCCCACTGGCCTGATCCAGCAGGATATTATGTGCTTAAGTGTGTGGCTTTTATTTGTACCCTTCCTTTTTCCCTGATGTGACTCAAGGTGGCTTAGAGATAAAAACAAGAATGGTTAAAAACATAGAAAAAGGAATCGTTAAAATGAAACTAAACATTGATAGATTGAAAACTATATACATCCTTGTGCAAATTAATTGAAACAAACAATGAATTTAGTACAGTAGTTTATTGCACAAAACTCACATATATGTACATTAGTAACGGATATGACCTCTGCTATTTTTAAGCAGCATTTGAACATGGTTTGGCATGGAGTCTACTAGTTTCGAACAGTCACTGTTGATTTTCGGATCCCAGTACCACACTTGTATCAGCGCCTGAATGAGCTTCTCCATAGTCATACAGTCTATAGCACGGAGGCGACTTCTGCATATAGCCCACAAATTCTCAATGGGATTTACATCCGGGGAATTCCCTGGCCAATCAAGTACCTATATTTGCTGCTCTGTCATGAATTTATTCACCACTTTTGATGTGTGACATATGCAATATCCCAGTACCATCAGGATATCTCTTTTCCAGCTCTGGAATAACTCTCTTTCATAGAACCTCAATATATTGTGGTGAGCGCATCATTCCTTCTATTGGCTGGACCATAGAAGGACACCATAATAACTGAAGCATCCCCATAACATCTTCTTTTGTGGGTGCTTGACAGACTGATCGATGTGGCATAGAAAACATGCTTTGTTTCAATTAATTTGCACAAGGGTGTAGATATGTAAAGTCTGTAATAATTACAATAAAAACAGCATGGCACTATCCGTTTAATTAAAAGCAGTCTATTCCCAAAAAACTTTTGGAACAAGTAAGTTTTCACCTCCTGACACAAGGACAGCAAGGAAAAGGAGCCAGTCTAGCTTCTCTAGAAAGAGAATTCCAAAGTCTGCAAGCAGGCACAAAGAAGGCCCTCTTCTGTGTCCCCACCCAATGTGCTCACGAGAACGGTCTCCCCCAAAGTTCTCAAAACCTGGGAAGTTTTGTATGAGGGAACATGGTTTTTCACATAGCTTGGAACTAAGCTGTTGCAAAGCTTTATAGGTCATAATCAGAACATAGAATTATGCCCCCAAACAGGCCAGTAGCCTGTGGACCTTTTCTAGGCAGGGAGTCATATGCTTCCCGCAACCAGCCCCAAACATGGCAAAGTTCTGGACAATATCTCTCCCCCTCTCCTCCCATGCTCTTACAACGTGTGGTTGAAACTGCAAGCCTAGGAGAGATATAATGGAGAGGAACAGCTGGGACTGTCAATGGGAGCTTCTCTTGCTGTTGGAAGTACATGTGTTAGACACACACTTTACAGAAGTAGCCAGAGAATGCAAAGTCTAGTTTCCTCTTCTTGTTTGGAATACTGAAGTGCCTGCATTTCCCTTCTCAATCGACACCCCCACACCTACCCCTTCTAGCTCAAATCTCAGGGCCATAAGAAATGATGTAACAGCAGCAGCAGCAACAACAACAACAGCAACAGCAACCACACAATCACCACCACCACATTTTATTTATATCCCACTCATCTGGCTGGGTTGCCCCAGCCACTCTGGCGGCTTCCAACACACATAAAAATAATAATGAAACATTAATAGTTACAATCAGATCCTATACAAAAAAGGCATTAAAAATAAATAACATATCAAACAAAGCAATATTCAATAATCCATTAGAATCCAGTAGTAAACAGCAACAGAAAGGCAGCTTCTTCTTTGATTTTCATCAATGCCTTTTTCTGCACATTTGGTCCTAGTAAACACATTTTGCATTGCTCGTCTGGATAGCAGAATTGCAAAATTCAAAGAAGTGTGGGTTTCAGAGGATGGCTATGTCTTGGAATCCAAAGAGGGGTTCTCGGCCCCTGCCCACATCCTCATCTCCTTGTTGATGTAGGAGGATTTTACCTGATCAGCCCTTTTACAAGTTTGTTTATAGGGCTCGTTGGGAAACGAAAATCAAGCGTGGGAAAGAAAGAACGGCAGGTATGCCTATCATCATTTGGGAAATGTGCTCAGCCCCTCAAATATTTTATTGGAGGGGCTGAAGGGGTCTCAGCCCCTAGGAGTTGGCTCCTATCAGTCCAGCCTAGCCACAAATAAGTATTCAGCCCTCTGTAAGGGTAAGTCCCATTGAACTAAGCGGTGTGAATTATCCTGCTAATGTTGTGCTTTAAAGCAAAAATATAATTGCTCCAGAAACAGAACTACTCTTCTACACACCTATAATGGGAATTGGGGGTTGCTCGTGTGTAAGTTGCCGCCACTCTCGGTGAGGTTGCCTGGATAAACCTTTTCCTGGCTGGACAGTCCTGATTCCGCGTCTGTCTCAGTCACTGACAGAATCTGTCAGTGGGTGTTTCCTGAACTTCTTCCAACATAAAAGTTCCTTGACGGATAGTCTCCGCCTAGCCTCCCTGCGCGGAAGTCTTCTGCGCAGGGTGGGTGTGGGCAGTGGAGGACCAATGCTCTCCCCGCTGGTCTCTGGTGAAGAGTCCTGGAGCCATCCCTCCGAAACCCGCCTCTGCCCACCTTTCTCCCTGGTGTAACGCTGATTTCCTTCCCCGGTCACCGAGTCCTCTCTTTTCCTGCTGGGACCTTCTCCGGCATCGCTCGGAAGCCCTTCCACCACTCCTGACTGCGATGGCAGTTCCCTGACAACACCCATGAAGTCTGGGAGGACTATTACAACAAGCAGATTTAATATTCACACTTTAGGAGATTTGGGTTACAGTGTGCAGAAAACCAGAGTTATCTTAACACACACACACACACCTAAAATAAGGGGGGGTGTCTAATTAAAAGAGACCTAATCCTTATTACAATTTTGTTCTTCCTTTCAAGTAATAAATAATTCATTATTGACTAATACATTTGTTTTCCCTAAGAGTTATGCTAAAGTGTATAGGAAGTTGTAATTTTACCTTAATTAGTGTCACTTAATAAAATGTTTCTTCCTGATAAATATTCATCGTTACTTGTCCTTAATCCTAAACTAATCCACATCATTAGAGTCTGTCCAAATTCAGTTTTGTCTAAACCTTCTTTTCCGCGGTAAAAAGAATATCTACAAATATATTCTGCTCAAATAGTCTGTAAACATCATTTAAAATAATGCCCATGTTCAAATATTAATTATCTTCATCCCCTAAAACTGAAATGATATTCTGACACATCTTGCACCTACTGTGTTCTTCAAAAAAAGAAAAAGAAAATATATATTTAAAACTGCATTCTAAATATGTGATTGTTTGGATGCAGCATTTCATTTTCTGACAGGAAAAAAAGGTAACAACTCTGTAGCTTAAGAGGACAACCGCCTAATGGTATTCACAAAATATATGATCCAACTTTATACAAGGAACTGCAATTGGAGTTCTGGCTTTAGTGGTTGTATTATGAATTAAAAGAACTGCTATAATTAGCAACGAGTTTATTTTCTAGCATGCTAAGCAAAAAAAAAAAAAAAAAAAAAAAGGCAGTCCCTTAGCAGGTAAAAATGGAAGCAGCAAATTAAAGTGGATCTCAGCCAGTATCTTACTAGATCAATAGCTGGCAGTGACACATCTGCATAGCGGGATTCAACTGAAGGTTGGTTTTGCTGCTACCAGCAACTGCTGCATTTCAGAGAGATGCCGAGAAGCAGATGAAGCAGGCACTAAACTCAATGAAGGAATCACATACATGAATGGTCTAAGATGGTCTCTCTCCCTTTATATACAGAAAATCCATTAGGATGAGCATAGTCTCTGGCTGAGTTGGCTGAGTTTAGCGCTTAAGTGCCTCATCCTGTCTCAGCTGGTGATACAGCAGTATACGTCTTTCCAAAGTGGTTCCAAAACCAAAGCGTTCCAAAACCAAGGCTGCTTTTTACCGCACTTTCTGGGGTAAGAACCACTACAGTTTCTATTCAACATGTTTCTGTTTCTGTGGTCTTGAAGAAAATCTCTCCATAGCAACAAATGATGCAGCTCGAAACCCACAGCGATATACCCTATATCAATACAGTGGTGCCCCGCAAGACGAATGCCTCGCAAGACGGAAAACTTGCTAGACGAAAGAGTTTTCCGTTTTGGAGGTGCTTCGCAAAACGAATTTCCTATGGGCTTGCTTCGCAAGACGAAAATGTCTTGCGAGTTCCTGCAGGGTTTTTTTCCTCCCCCCCTTTTTCTAAGCCGCTAAGCCGCTTACCCGCTAAGCCGCTTATCCGCTAAGCCGATAAGCCGCTAAAAGCCACTAGTAGCGCTAATAGCGCTAATCCGCTAATCTGTCAATGGGCTTGCTTCACAAGATGAAAAAACCGCTAGACGAAGAGACTCTCAGAACGGATTCTTTTCATCTAGCGAGGCACCACTGTAGAAGGTCTGATATGCCACTCGCTGGGAATTTTAGGAAATCCAAAAGTTTCTGGGAAGTGGATTTCCCCATTTTGCAAGACAGCAGACATGCTCCATCTAACAGAGAGTAGGACAAGTATCCCTGCAGAAAAGTTCAGGAAAGCTCCAAGAATAAAAAAGCTTGGGATAAAACCCATATTTCTTATGGGCTTGAAGGCACTGCACAATGATAATGCTTTTGCTCTTATGGCCAGTGAACTCATAAGGGAAGTTATTGCTATTAATTCCCGAGCAGTAGATATTTCCTTTGGGAGGGAGGGTTGAATTTAGGTTTTCCAGATCTTCACATCTAAAGATCTTCAGAAAAAGAGTGGTCGTCGTCATAAGGGTCTCTCCAAAAACAGACAGTCCAGACTCCAACCAAGACGGTTCCAGAGCCTATTCCCTTTTCTACACACCATACTCTCCAGTTCACACTGGCTGTCGATGCAATGCACATAATCCGAGCAAAGATACCAGTCAGAAATGCACACAACTGGAGGCAAGAAACTAAGGACAGCCACCTCACCACAGAGATCCTTCTCTCACCCGCGGGGGGAGAGGGGTTGGAGAGGAGACGCTCCAGGTAGACAATGGCAGGCATCCTGGAAACAAAAGAGAAAACAGCATGCAGTGAGGAGGGAGGGAATAACAAACACGCAGAGTAATTGAAGGACATCCTCCCTCTTGCATTCTTCCTTCCATGCACAGAAAGAGGCAGTCAAAGAAACGAGTTCCCCTGCTCTCTCCCATCCCCTGGTTAGGTATAGACTTCTGCTCCAAAGAAGCAGCTGACATACATAGACTTTCTTCCAGCACATGGCTAGTGGTTTCATATACTGTGGCATTGTTCCTGTGAAAATGGCCATCACTTAAGCAGTTCTTGTGGGTGGGAATCTGCTCCTGATTTCGCTGTTTTGCTACCTGCTCCTGCAGCTATCATCCTTTTCAGCAGAGCATAAACACACCTTAGTGAGGAAGGTTTAATCCATAAACTTTTGTGAAATGTGTTCTTCAGCTATAGTCTAGCATGTCAGGAATAGAGCAGGTATTTCCTAGGTGCTCCTGAGCCTCAGAAGACTGAGCTGCTGGCCACTAAGCTGAGGTTCTCCTGAGCAGCTGGCCACAGCAGCAACTGCTTTGCAGAATTCTTAGGTCAGTTACAGTCCAGTTAGAATCCTGACAACAAGACAAATCATAACTCCAGGGTACTGGTCCTTTGGAACACCAGGAAAGTGGAAAATGGGAGGGAACTCAGTTCCCTTCTTTCCCAATGCAGGGTGTCTATTCCAGGACACACTGCGGTTAAAACACGTTCTTCCTGAAGTCAGATTCAGAGAAGTTCCAGTAGTAAAAATGGTCATGTGTGTATCTCAGTACAGATTTGTTTTCTGGTCCTGAATGCCTTTCATGAAGGATCTCCATCTACAATAGAGGCTAATGGCATTAGGCCATGAACAATTTTCATTGGCAAAATTATGGAAGAGTACTTACAAACCTATCATTATTCCTCCCCATCACATCTTGTTTGGACATTATAGTAAGGGAGACGATCTTAGCTCTTTTCCTTTGCACTGGGACCAAATGAAATCCGTGACATGGGACCCCATCACTCACACCAATACAGGCAACACAATTTTCAGAACCAAGGTGTCCATGATTTAAAATTGCTTTTCTAAGACCAAATGTCCAAAAATGCACATAACTGGAGGCAAGAAACCAAGGACAGCCATCTCACAACCAGAGATCCTTCTCTAGCCCGCAGTAAGGGGTTGGATAGGATATACCTCAGCAAATCCCACAGAAGGAGTATTCTGAGGGACTGGTGAAGCCAGGACGGGTCTGAAAAAGACTCACCCCTATTCCAAATTGTGTCCTGCTTCTTCATATAACCTAGCCGCTCCTTGTCAAAGGCTTGTTTTCCCTCTGCCAGTCTTGGGATGATTTAGCTGACAATTAATGGGTTTGGAATGGGTTTAGGTTACACTGGCAGAATTTACCCTGGCCTAACTTATGCTGGTTTGGATAGCTTTGCCAGTGATGCTCAGTGCAGAAATCAGTTGGGAGTTATTCATGAGTCATTTGGGTTGCATTAAGTTTGACCAAATCTAGGTTCAACATACTAATATTCTCTGGTTCTGTGCATATTTTTACTTTTTTTTCTTTAAAAAAAAAAGCTTCCTCCTCTACTCCTCCAAAAAGAAAGAAATGCAAACAAATCAACAACAACAACTTGAAAGCGGTCATGTAGGATTCCAGCAGCAATTATTTTGTTTTACCTGTCAGTTATAACTTTGAAAGGGGAGTCTAGTTTATAATTCCTCTCCTACCCGATGCCATTTCTATGTAATTCTCCCAAGCTTTGAAGCTTTAATTGCTATGTCCCAAATCTGAGCCTCAACCAAGTATTGGGGATAAGAGTTCTGAGTTCTTTGTCCATTCTTTTAAACAAAACACATTATTCCTATGAGTTATTGTGCAAACTAACAACCATTGGAAGCCACAAATATGGGGGGGGGGGAGCCGGGGAAGGGAGAACCATTGATTCCTCTCTCTCTCTCTTTTCTTTAAAACCTCTATCCATCCATTCAATGCTGGGCAGTCTCACAATGCTAACCAGCCCGCACAGCCTCATTCTTGGCAATTTTGTGCTTTCTGGTAAAAGAGGCAAATTGAAACTCCTGCTGCGAAAGAGATAAAGTCAGGAAAAATAAACAGCATTCAGTGCATCTAAATCTTCTCCATATTTGCATAGAATTAACTTTAAAAGAGATGGCTTCCTGACCATCTAGAGGGGGATTGATTATACATGCATAATAGGAACCGGTCCAAAGGCATTCTTTACCTTGAGCAAATGCCTCTGCATGCAGAGTAACGCTTCCCAGTTTGCTGGAGTTATTTATGATCTCTAGGGTGGGCAGCATTAAGAGGAAGGTATTAATCCACACTTCGGGAGCCGAAGGAAATCAACAAAGATAGCAGCGGGAAGATAAGTGTGCAGCATAACCTTCCCCTTCCACCACAAGTATTTCAGATTTGAAGTAGGTATAAAATACTTTTCAGTACAGTAAGGCTGCATCTTAATGCTAGGGTTCAGTTCCGAGGGGTCCATGGGTAAACGCAAAAATGTGTAAAGCCAGGAACCCCCAGAACTGGGTGCAGGAATGATGTGTATAGAAACTAGGAGATTTCTTATATATTATCCTTACTCACATTTTGTGAGTTCAGCAGAGAACATCTCTTTGTCAGCAAAAATAAGGACGCTGCTGATAAACTAGCTTTAGCTTTTTAATTTAAGTAATCCAGGATGCTTTATTGCAAGGCTGGATTTCCTGGTCTTTCCCCACTTTCCTCCCCTTTGAAACAATAAACACGCAGAACAGTCTTCTTATATGTAAATAATAGATTTACGCAGTTTCACAACAGCAGTCTTGAGGCACACTTAAAAATAAGTAGTTGCAGACATATATTATAGTTTAGGTTAGGATCAGAGTCTGAGCTGTGACTCATACTCAGAACGCGCCCTACATCCCTAGTCATACATGAATCATTGAAGAGAACAGATCGCATAGCAGGCATCAGAGAGGGAGCAGGCTGGGGACGTGACCAGCTTATAAATAGGTTGTGCCCCTTTACCTGGCTAGACCTGGTGGGAGTGGCTCTCACAGAGAAGATGTCCTGCAGACCCAGTGAGATCCAGCTTCCTCTGTGTGTGTGCCTTTCTAGCAATCAGAAGTTGGTTTTGACTGCCTTATTTTAGATACACCCCTTCCCAGGCAAAGCAACTTATATTTATTTATTAAACCACCCAGAGTCCCATCTTGACCTGAAGCTTCTGGGACAGTGTCCCAGAGTCTTTCTGCCACCTTCCAAAAGCCTGTAAGCACTTCACTTTCCCTGCTTTGGAAAAGTGGTTCGAGGGAGGGCTCTGGGATGCTGCCAGAGCCCTCGCGTACCTTTCCAAATCTGAGTGAGCCTGTGATTGCAACTTTCCACAGCTGGGAAGGTGGGGGTGAAATAAATAAACGGATAGTGGGTTTCCTCCACTTTCCATTTATTTATCCATTTCCGCCCCACCAGCACAAAGCTGTGAACACATACATAAAACAAGTAGGCTTACTGTACCGTTTTTCCTGCTGCCTCCACCCTCACAATAGACAACGGCATTGTCAAACTGTGTGGCACTGTACTTTGTTTCCCCGTTTAAAAAATACTACCCCTCCCAACATCGTAAACTGTTTCCATTCCTTCTCTCTCCTTTCAAGCCAGCTCCTAAACATTCAAGCCTCTTCTGTTCACATACAAATTCAGGTGTAATATCCGTTCAGCAATATCTTCAGATCATGTTCTATGAGCAAAGAAAGCTGCATGTTGTGGATATTAGAGATATGGCATAGCTCAGGAAATTGGATGAAGAGACAACCATTTTAATTAATATGAGCTTCTCCTCTGACTGGCACTGTTGCCTACTGGGCTTTTGATTGTTGTTGGGGTTTTTCCTCCTCGCCTGTAGTGACTCATATCGCTTCAGCTATATTACAAAATAAAAATCTAGCTGCTTACTGCTGAAGGTAAAATATGTTTTAGTATACAGTTCCTGATATTAAGATACACTGATATATGGCTATGTGTGTGCATGTTGGCAGAGGGTGGGAGTTATTACAGAAAAGAAAATTCAGAAAAAGTTTCCCCTACTAAGATAAGAAGGAGAAGACAAATATGGGAGTTTGTTATCCTTTAGGCATCTGATGGCCAAAATGCATTTTATCATGAAGTTTAGCATTTGCATTGCAATTTTATGTTTGTATAAGGTGCTGACCTCCCTGCCCCAATCTTCAGATTTGGGCCACATCTGCATTTTGCTTTGCCGAAAAGAAAAGAAAAAGAAGAACAGGATACAGTGGTACCTCGGGTTACATACGCTTCAGGTTACATACGCTTCAGGTTACAGACTCTGCTAACCCAGAAATAGTGCTTCAGGTTAAGAACTTTGCTTCAGGATGAGAACAGAAATCGTGCGGCGGCGGCGTGGCAGTAGCAGGAGGCCCCATTAGCTAAAGTGGTGCTTCAGGTTAAGAACAGTTTCAGGTTAAGAACGGACCTCCGGAATGAATTAAGTACTTAACCCGAGGTACCACTGTATTTCAATGGGTCCCTTTTTTGGAAATGGGATTTCAGGTGCAGGAAACGCAATGTAGATTAGAACTATAGTAAGTGGGGCTCATGTTTCTCTACCACCCTTCCATGGCAGGGTCTTAGTCTGTGCATGGGCCCCAGCACCTACTAGTTGCTCCCCCCCCTTCTTTTTATTCTGGCTAAGAAAGAAGAGAAGCCAACACAGAAGTAAATGGGTAGGGTGTGGGGCTGAGGAAGAGAGACCATGGAGAGCCATTGAGAAGACTGTGAGGACCCGTCCCACAGACTGGGGCTTTTCCCTTCCCTGGAATCGGTTAACATTCTCTCAACCATTACTGGAAAATCATGGGAAAGTGCCACATTTTGATACTGCTGAAAATACTCCTGGAAGATGTAGGTCTTACGAATCAGATTCTGGGAATTCCCAAAGGCCTTATTTTCAATGAGCCTCTCGTAAAAGGCAAAATAATAATTCACTTATGTGGAGTGCTTTCCAATAGAACAAAATACCTTTCTTCCATATTCTGTATACATCTTCTTTATGAAAGACCATCATTTTCTGGAACAACGTTGTCAGACATCAATGTCTCGCAGCGAAGTACCATGAAATTCCTGATATCTTGGATTAAAGTGAATCTACAGGCTATAAATTCCTGAATTTAAATTTGTTTTAAAACAGGCCACAATCGCTTGCTTACAATTAGCTTTCACTATATTTTAAGTGTTACTTGTATTTTTATCATCTTAGGACAGGTAGATAGCATTTTCCTTCAGCTTGGGCTCGATTCTTTTTGCTTAGTTCATTTAACTTTCACAGAAACTGCATTTAATACTAAAAAAAAGGGTATAATCCTGCACAAAAGAGTCCCCCGAGTGTCTCCTACACAATGCCAAACAGTGCCTGACCACACCAACTTAACACCAGACTAATGTTGCTTGAACAACTGGAAATCCCTGATGACCCAAAGGCCTTACCTTTGAGCAAATTCAGATTTTTGCCCCCCAGGTGAACCAATAATAAATGCAGGGGAACTTACACCAACCCTTGTGATACTGTTAGAACCCAAGGTTCAAAAGTTGTAAAGGGCCAAACTCTGTGCACCCACATCTGAATGTTATTGTCCTCTCAATCAATCATTTATTTTATGGGTTCACCAGAAAGCGGTTGCAGACCCTTGTACAAGTCCCTTAGCCTAAAAATCGCCACAGCTTCTCAACCTGCAAAGTTGTACTCCTTTTCTGTATTGTTAAACAACAAACAATTATGGGAGGGGAGAGAATCCAGCTTTTCCACATCCTCATGTCCACCATAGTAGATGGTTTTGTTACGCTACCTGTTACCCTCCTGTCATGTACCAAAAGAGAGCCCTTTTCATTTGAAGTTAATCTATGTTCTAGGTCATGATCACATTTTTAATATGAATAGAGTCATGATACCATTTTATTTGTGCTCACCTCAATCTACCTTGGTTAGTATGGTATTGATGCCAGTATTAATTCATTTGGTAGATTAATTTGTTTATGAGCACTTGCAATAATCTTAGTGTCTCATCAGGAATCTTATTGGGTAATGCTTATGATATCTTTTGTGTTTTTTAAATGATATAATGAACCCTTTGAAAGCATCCATCCTGGCTTTCTAGGATTAAAATTTAGTTTCTTCCAAGTCCCCCCGTTGACACTATATTTATTCATATTTTAGCTTCGTACAAACTGGATAGAAGCATAAACATACTGCTTTTCTACCATTTTCAATAAAGATAATCTAATCTTTTTGTACAATTGTTGTATTAAAGTACAAAAGGGATATAGACCCTCACATACAGGTGCTAGTAGCATCAAAACCATGAGGAAATCGCCAATTAGTTATGCATTCTGCACTTGACATCACAGAGCGAAATGGAATTAGCAGTCCTGTGGAGTACAGTGGTACCTCTGGTTACGTACTTAATTTGTTCCAGAGGTCCATTCTTAACCTGAAACTGTTCTTAACCTGAAGCACCACTTTAGCTAATGGGGGCCTTCTGCTGCCGCTGTGCCGCCGCTGCACGATTTCTGTTCTTATCCTTAAGCAAAGTTCTTAACCTGAGGTACTATTTCTGGGTTAGCAGAGTCTGTAACCTGAAGCATATGCAACCTGAAGCGTATGTAACCCAAGGTACCACTGTGCAGTTACTCAATGCCTATGTAACTTTGTGCAACTTGTGACACAGTTAGACCTGTTCTGTCTTCCTATACACACGTGAAGTTACTTATATTTATCTACTGATTAATATGATCAGCTTAGTTCAGTGGGGAAATCCAGAACCTGGAACTCCTCACAACTGAGTACTACTCAAACTTTAACTCTTCTGGAGTTTCTGTGAAACCAGAAAGAGGTTTTCATTTCAGTCACTGAAGGGTCAATGGCAGCAGTGAGCTTGTGATTCCTATGACTGGCCTTCTCTAAACATGCTGTGTTCCATAAATGCCATTCACAGTTGTAAATATTTTTGCATCACAAAGGTTGATTGATTTATACTGATGGCTTCTCTTTATTTAAACGGTTTATTATTTCCTAATGCCAAGCCAATAAGAAGGTGGCTGATCAATATCAATATCAAAGATTGGCATTAGCTATAGTGTCCTCAATTGCCTTAACTGTGGTGTTATCCTGATAATTTCTGTGTGATAACATCTATTAGTGCAACAATGGGGGGGGAGGAAGGGGAAACTCATTTATGTCAAAGGTCAGATTGCCATTTGTCATTTAAGTGGGTCAAATATTTGTGCTCACTATTTTGTAATCATCAAGAGATAGTAAAGGAATGCAAGATAGATTTGCATATCTACTAATTCAGGACTGAACCACCCTGCAAATCAGCAATACCAAAAATTCCAAAATTGATCAACTGTGGTTTGAGTGGAACACTAAGAATTAAGCTAGAAAGGAACGAAGGAACGAAGGAACGAAGGAATGAAGGAACGAAGGAAGGCTGACTCCTCCCTATTAGATCACATTTACTTAGCCACACTAAAAAACAACCTTCTTTCAAAGTGTAAAAAATGCTGAAATTGTAAGTGCAACTCTCTAGCTGCTGAACACAATACAGTGGTACCTCAGGTTACATACACTTCAGGTTACATACGTTTCAGGTTACAGACTGCACTAACCCAGAAATGTTACCTCGGGTTAAGAACTTTGCTTCAGGATGAGAACAGAAATTGTGCGGCAGTGGCACAGCGGCAGCAGGAGGCCCCATTAGCTAAAGTGGTGCTTCAGGTTAAGAATAGTTTCAGGTTAAGAACAGACCTCCAGAACGAATTTAGTTCTTAACCCGAGGTACCACTGCATTTAGAATAGCAACAAAAGCATTATAGGCAAGCAAACCCATGCCATGTACTTGAAGTAATTCACCATGTTGCTTTTAGTAGATTAAACAGACAGGGCAATGGGTGTTGGGATCCCATCTCTGTCCTTTTGCAATAGCTACAAGAAATGCTGGGTGCCTCTTGGATGCTGGACTCAAATTAGTTTCCTTGGTTATGTGGTGTATTTAAAAGGTGGTTTCTCACCAGGGTAATGAACAAGGTGGTGTACAAGTGAATTCTTACCACAGGATGAAATCTTTATTGGCCAAATCTTTATTGACTGCATTAGGCCGGATATAGGTTGGCTTAGCAATAGGGCCAGAACAGCTGCTTTTTTGGTGCCATAACTGTTGAGAGAAACAAGAAACACATGCATCGTCCTGAAGCTTGCGGGCCAAAATGGCTCCAAACTCTGACTCCCATGAGGACCTATGGGAGAATCTGTTCCATGGGCCCTTGCAGGGACAATATGTGGGTGGAACATACCCCACTTCTGCTTCACTGGGGCTCATGCCACTAGGCAAAGCTGCCCTATTCAGATTGGACCCAGAATTGAGTTTTCATTAACACAAACAGGTGAAGTCCCTGGGTTGTGATTTGGAACTGAGGAAGACTTTTTAAAATGTCTCCAGGCACTGGATAAGTGCAGTCAGAGTTATTCCATTGCGATGCACGCAGATGATGGGGCAAGCTTGTTTTATCCTGCTCTGGAGGGTAGGACTCAAATCAATGGCTTCAAGTTATAAGAAGAAAAGATTCTCACTGAACAACAAGAAAAGCTTCTGGTGGTAAGAGCTGTCTGACAATGGAATGGATTCCCTTGGAAGGTGGTGGACCTTCACTGGAGGTTTTTAAGCAGAGGTTGAATGACCATCTGCCATGGATGCCTTACTTGAGCTTCCAGCATTGCAGGGGGTTGGATTAGATGACCCTCAGGGTCCCTTCCAATTCTACAATCCTATGAAAAGGGTTAAACAGTTATGAACAGATTAAAAATGAGTGATATAAGTGACTATACTTTCCTATGTTTGGTTTCAGATTGCTTTGGCAAAAGAAAGGTCACTTATGCAATTTCTCCAGTAATGTCCGACGATTTAAGTACATTGAGCACAATCAAGCCAAGGTTAAGTGTTTTCATGTCCCATTGATCTCAATGGGAGGCAGCTAAGCACATGCTTTACGCTCTCTTGGAAATAAATTGGTCTTAAAATTGCTTAATTTCCTCGGGATCATGCCCTTTCTGTCCTTGTTCCAGTTCAGATATTCCCCTCCCTCCCGCCCAGTCTTTCTCTCTCAGGGGCCATCTAGTGATAAACTGAAAACATAAGAAGAGGCCTGCTGGATCAATGGAAAGGCCCGTTTAGTCTGGCATTCTCTTCTCGCGGTGGCCAACCAAACACCTGTAAGAAACCCCAAATCAGGACTTGATTGCAACGGGAATCTTCCTGTTTGTGATTCTCAGCAAATGACATTCAGACAATGCGGGTGAAACATAGCTCTCATGGCTAGTAGGCAGAGATAGCTTGTTCCTCCATGATTCGTATCTATCCTACACGATTGCTTCCTCATCTTATTTTAAAGTCGTCCTGATTAGCAAACCATCGCTACATCTTACGAGAACGAATTCCATAGTTTAAAATGTGCTACGTGAAGATGTGTGCTCTTTTGTCTGACTTAAGCCTTTCAGCATTCAGCCAAGGGCATAGTGTAGGGGGCTGTGGGCTCGGACACACAATTTTTTGAGGGGGCACAAACCAGGCATAGGTGTTAGTTTCTGTTTCTCACTGAGCAGCTGCTGGGAGTCACAGGACTCTGTTTACATTCCAGAGACCTTCCAGTCTCACGGGAAAGGGAGACAGGATGTGACCTTACTGGTTTCCTGGTTCCTTTGTTCCTTTGTTCAGTTGCTCTCTGCTCTCACAGGGAGAGGATGTATATTTCTTTGCTCTCTCCGTAGCTAGAAAATAAAGCATAGCAATGTAGCTCATACTATCTCATCCTTCCGCATGCTGTTTTGATGCTCTGCTAGGACGACGTGCCTGAGGCCTTATAAAAGGATCAGGTCGTCAATTAATCGTTGGGAGGCGATCCCAAAGATGAGCCTTATCAGCTCGGTCGAACAGAAATTCCGACAGTAGGCACCCCCCAGCATTGCCTGGCCTAGTGCTCCTCTCTGCCCGCCACGGCCATGTCTGCCGGTATGGCTTCCCGCTGTGTGGGCAGGCAGGCAACTCAGCATGGTCCCACTTTTCTCCAGTGGGGTGGGGTTGTTCCAGGGTCACAACTGACACTATGTCGCTGCATTCAGCTTCCTTGAATGTCCCCATGTTCTCATATTATGTCTGAGGGAGAAAAACTTTTATCAAGTCAGTTTCTTAACACCATTCAACTCCTGCCATGTTCCCACTTACTTGCCCTTTTTTGCCTCAATGAAAAAGCCCCCCGGTGTTGTATGCTTTCCTCATAGGAAAGTTGCCACAACCTCCCAATCACTTTTGGTTGCCCTTTTCTGAAGTCTTTCCATCTCTGTTGGTTGTACACCAAAATTACATTAATCATCTCCCAGTAAAACCTGTGGAATGTTGCATTCATACATTGGTCACATATCAGAAGGAAAATTGAACAAGGACACTGTCAAATAACTGAATCATCAAATGCATCACTAGGACTTCAATCACCTGTAATATGGCCTCTCCACAAGTAGGTGGGTTTGGCTGGAGATCTGGCATTAACATCATTTCTGTTTACATAGTGGATACATGGAAATCATACCTTGTCAAAAGGAATGTGTTTTGTTTGGCCTCAGACAACCATTCTGTCTTGTGTTCGATGCTCACAAGGAACTCGACCCCAGGCTTTCACTTGCCATTCAGAGTCCTTTGGAGTCTTTCCAATGGGAAATTATTTCTGCTTTGTGAACTGCCCTGAGATCTCTGGTTATAGGGAGGATAGTGGTAAACAGCTTTGCAAACAAAGCAATAGCTCAGGTGTTAAATGGGGCAGAAGTATGGGTCGGCAATGGATTTCAGATTGTGAAACTGGAATCTCAACAGAAGAGGTGAGACAGAAGTGAGAGGGGGAGGCTGTCTCTTGATCTCTAATAATTAGGCCAAATGGACATAATAAGCTAGAAGAAGAAGAAGAAGAAGAAGAAGAAGAAGAAGAAGAAGAAGAAGAAGAAGAACAACAACAACAGCAACAACAACAACAAAAACAAAAGTTTGGATTTGATATCCCGCTTTATTGCTACCCGAAGAAGTCTCAAAGCGGCTCACATTCTCCTTTCCCTTCCTCCCCCACGACAAACACTCTGTGAGGTGAGAGGGGCTGAGAGACTTCAAAGAAGTGTGACCTGCCCAAGGTCACCCAGCAGCTGCATGTGGAGGAGCGGGGACGCGAAACAAGTTCCCCAGATTACGAGACTACCGCTCTTAAACACTACACCACACTGGCTCAGCTAGGATTTCCAAAGGATGAATGCCACAACAGAGAGAGTCAACCATTTCCCAAGCCACTGCAGAAAAGAAACAGTAAACAAGGGGACTCAGCTTCAGAATCCGAAGGTTGCATCAAATTCATTCCAACTTCCCCACTAAGGTCTTCTTTTCCTCCCTTCCCACTCTCAGAGTCTTTATTAATTAGCCAAGGGTCATCAATTATACAAAAATAAATCAAAACATTACAATCCACCTTTCACAGAGCAACAACAACAACAACAACAACAACAATAATAATTTATACCCCGCCCATCTGGCTGGGTTTCCTCAGCCACTCTGGGCAGTTTCCAACAGAATATTAAAATACAATAATCTATTAAACATTAAAAGCTTCCCTAAACAACAGCACATCACAAAAGGAAATATCTTTCAGTATTTTTAACTCAAAATTGGCAACCAGCTTTAACTGCTGCCCCAGTTGCTATCCCAGTCACTGAGTTTTAGACACCATGTAACCAAGGTGTTGGTGACCACAGAGTCCATGATAGTCTAAAACTCAGAACTCAAAACTCAGAAGCAACTCAGAACTCAGAACTCAGAAGCAAGAGAAGGATGGGACTGCCACACCCAATGAAGTGCAATAACATCAACATAGGATTAAGGCAGGGGTCTGCAACCCGCGGCTTTGGAGCCGCATGTGGCTCTTTTGCACCTTTGCCGTGGCTCCGGGGCGGATACTAGCAAGGGGAGGAGGCGCATTGTGTGCCCACTGTGGCGGGCGCTGTACTGGCTGTGACGTCGCATGGGGGCGGTGCGTGCGTTAGTCACGCACTGTCCCGACGTCACCTTCCCGGTTTTGCGGCTCCCAGTTGTTTTTTTCTTCGGAAACGGGTCCAAGTGGCTCTTTTTGTCTTAAAGGTTGCAGACCCCTGGATTAAGGCATCCCTCATCCTCATCTCTTCTTCTGCAGATGCCTTATGTATCAGACCTCAGAACCTTGTGATGGACTTTGATGTGTTTCTGGTTTCTTTTTTTCATTCCTGATTTCCCTCTCTGCTGATTTTTGTTCAGAGATTTGCCTACTGGCATCCTTGAAGCATCTTATGAATAAAATCACAGTCTGTGTTTTGTAGAGTTTGATCCAGAGGGCAGAAATCCAGTAAGATATCAGGAGAGCCAGAGCAATCAAAGTGGACAAGTTCATTAAAAGCAGCAAATTAATTCCCCATGTTCACCAAATAAACAATCAATAAAAAATTTACATTAATTAAAAGATAAACTCAGCCCAGATGTATTCAATAAATAACGTCTTCTGAAGAAAACAAGGAATGCAGCTTTGTGGAAAGCAAGATGCTTACATTATTTATTGGGAATCTACATTTCAGCTGTACAGTGGTACCTCGGGTTACAGACGCTTCGGGTTACAAACTCCACTAACCAGGAAGTGGTTGCTCCAGGTTAAGAACTTTGCCCCAGGATAAGAACGGAAATCATGCGCCAGCAGTGCAGCTGGAGCAGGAGGCCCTATTAGCGAAAGCACACCTGTTTCAGGTTAAGAACGGACCTCTGGAATGAATTAAGTTCTTAACCCGGGGCACCACTGTATTTCAGCACAAGTACCCTTTAGGTTCACCAAAGGCACGTCATCAAAAATGGCATGCAATTTCTCCCTTCACCCCATTCTTTGAACACAAAAAGTTTAGAAGCTTTTGAATTATGGAATTCAGAAACCCAAGTAAATATACCTCAAAATGCACGAAGAGGTGACTTACATATGGACAGTGTATAACACATTTTTTAGGAATATGGGTATTCATTACCTCAAGTGTGAAATTTATGCATTATTACTTGTTATTAAAAGTAAAGGTAAAGGGACCCCTGACCATTAGGTCCTGTCGTGACCGACTCTGGGGTTGCGGCACTCATCTCGCTTTATTGGCCGAGGGAAACGGAGTACAGCTTCCGGGTCATGTGGCCAGCATGACTAAGCTGCTTCTGGCAAACCAGAGCAGCGCACGCAAACGCCGTTTTACCTTCCCGCCAGAGCGGTACCTATTTATCTACTTTCACTTTGACGTGCTTTCAAACTGCTAGGTTGGCAGGAGCAGGGACCGAGCAACGGGAGCTCACCCCATCAGGGGGATTCGAACCGCCAACCTTCTGATCGGCGAGTCCTAGGCTTTGTGGTTTAACCCACAGTGCCACCCACGTCCCGCATTACTTGTTATTAGGATCTGCTTATTGTAACATCCTATTTATAATGCACAAACATGTATTTTTAATTCTCTTCTTAGCTGTACTGCATTGAGAAAAAACGTCTGTAGAAGCATACTTGCAGCACAATAGCCTCTGTGTCAAGGAATGTCTGCCCATTTAGAAGGGTGTTAAAACAGCTGTGAGAGGTTGTTTACAAGAGGGACTGGCCTTGCCATTCATTCCAATATAAGAACTTAAGGCGTTTTCTTAGTTTTTCTGAAATATTTTATTCATTGGCTGAATAAAAGGCTTTGGAAACACTGGGCTGGTGGGAAAAGCCATCCCGAGGCTTTGCATAATCTGAATTAAACATCTGAGCTACTGTCCCAGGGCAATCAAAATTCTATTCATAATAACAGAAGATGAGGCTAATAATGCCCCATCTTGCCCAGTATCTTGTTCTCACTGTGGCCAACCAGATGCCTTGCTCTCCCCTCCTGTGGTTTCCGGCATTCCAAAGCATTGCTGCCTTCAACTGTGCAGGCAGAGCGTGTCTGTGGTGATCACCATGAATATGGTCTTAACGGTGTGTCTGTAAGTGCCTGTGGAGCCCAATTCTGGATCCCCACATCCTTCCGCAGTGGGGACAAAGGTTTCCGGGTGGGAGTTGATTACGGTGAGGGCCAGACATGGCTTCCTCTTAAAGGTCACCTGC
This sequence comes from Podarcis bocagei, assembly GCF_964188305.1. Taxonomy (NCBI): domain Eukaryota; kingdom Metazoa; phylum Chordata; class Lepidosauria; order Squamata; family Lacertidae; genus Podarcis; species Podarcis bocagei. Next base: position 15,588,232 of record NC_138130.1, read on the forward strand.
TTTCGGAGTTCCCTGATAATATCAAGGAACACTGGACCAAGCAGGCAGTGCATAGCCATCATGGCCTCTTCTCTAGCAGCCATCAGCAGTCCTCTTTCCTCTTAATTTGTCCAGTCCTCTTTTAGAGCCATCCAGGTTGGTGGCCACCAGAGTTTTGAAGTTTAACCATGCACTGGCTGAAGAAGAACATTCTTTTCTCTGTCATCTTCCAATGTTCAGCTTCATTGGATCTCCATGAGTTCTAGTGTTATGGGAGACGGAGAAGAACCTTTTCTCTATCCACTTCCTCCATTCCATGCATAATTCCATAAACTTCTGTCATGCTACCTCTTGGTTTTTTTGCAAACTAAAAAGTCCCAAACACCACAACCTTTCTTCACAGGAGAGTCAGTCTAAGAAGAAAAGCTAGACCTGGCAACTTGGCTGATGAATCGAAATTTGCCTAACTTTCTTTGGTCGTGAAATTTATTCTTCCATCTGTAGTTTGTTTTCTTAATTCTGATTTTGCTAATACTAGACAAGAGAAAAGAGCTACAAAGGATACTGGAACCCCTCCTCATTGACCACTAGAAATGCTACCCATGCGCATGGCCCTGAACAAAGATGGGAGTAATGCCTTATTTCCCATCCTGCCAAACCAAAGCTCTCTTGACTGCCTTAGACTTATATGATCCAATCATGCAGCTGATCTTTCCCCTTGATGCTTCCCTCTCTCTGTGGATTAAAAGACTGTCCTGAACACGATGTTAGAATTCCTGTTCCGTGATTGCAGTCATGGGATTGTTGTCTTTCACATGACAATATATGTTTTGACTCCACAGAGTGGGAAGTGACGGAGACAGGATGTTTGTGTTACTGTGTTCCGTGAAGTGGGACTATTTTCCTTTCTTCTTTCTCTCTTTACTGTCTGGTGCTAAAGAGAAAGGGAGCCATGTTGCAGTGCTCCGTGTGTGTTTATATGTAAATAAAGTAGATTAGCCAAAATGCTGAGTTGCTGAGGTCTGTCATGCATGATGCTCAAACTCTGCAGATCCCTAAGTGTGCCGGTATCTGTTGGCATCGGTCACTGTGATGTTCGGGCAGAAGAAAGCTTTTGAAGCTTCTTAATGAAAGACCAGGAGGGAGGGAACATGCCAATCGGGCATGTGTCTCTGCCAGGGTCCTACTCGAGTGTAGGCTGAACTCCTGACACACATACCCTCCAACATTTCTCTGATGAAAATAGCTGTGTCCTATTCCATAACAACAACAATAATTTTATTATTTATATTCTGCCCATCTGACAAGGTTGTCCCAGCCACTCTGGGCATCTTCCAACATACATAAAAACATAATAAAGCATTAAACATTTTAAAAATCCCCTATACAGGGCTGCCTTCAGAGGCCTTCTAAAGGTTGTATAGTTACTTATCTCCTTGGCTCGTGGGGTCACATAACTCCATACCCTCCAATGGAAATATGGACATCCTAAGGAAAAGCGGGATATTCCGGGATTGAATCAGAAACCGGGATGGCTTCTGTAAATCCAGGACTGCCCCTGGAAAATAGGGACACTTGGAAGGTTTATGAACAGTGTGGGCTGCATTGCAGCAAGGGGGTGGGAGCCTGTGATAGGCCACACTGTTCAAAAAGGGACTCCAGTCCTTCTAAGAGGTTTTCTATGGGGCACATGAGGCTGCAGGGAGGAGAAAGTTTGTGTGAAACAATCTTCCATTCATTCAAGCACTGGGTACAATCTGATGCATTGTGCCTACTGCAGTTAGGGACATCAATTGGTCAGACATGCCTGCATGTTTTAAACTAGAAAACACCCCTTCATATGCTTCGAGCTATACATTAAACCTCTTGGCAAACTCCCTCAGACCCCTTCCTATTTATAATAGTAGATTTACTTTTCTGGGACAAAATACAGCTTGTTAGCTACTTGTTATGCTTCTGATACAGCCCTCCTTATTTTATTATGGTAATTCATTGCCCCCTGCTATTACAGAAGCTATAAATCACTTTGGAAAATTCACACATTTCTGTATAAATTCCAGTATGGTTTGAATTCGTGTTTAAAGCAGGCTATGCATCAATTTCTTTCCCCATGGAAATGCCTTGAAAAAGCCACAGCTGTGTTGTTTTATGTGATAGCCCCCCGAACCACCTACCATCTTATCAAATTTCTTCTGTGTTTGTGTACACTGGAGGGACAAAGCTTTCCATGGGTTTATTTGATTTAAGATTTGTATGCCACTTCTGAAGTAATTGGGACAGTTTATATGGCGTAAAACTCAACGGAGCAATATCCCCAAAATGAATAACAATCAATTCAAGAGCACAATATAGATCCTTTTTAAAAATCTGTCTTTCTTATAATTAATATTGCCATTCATTATTGACTTGTCCATTGACATTTAATGTGCAAGAATTCATGCTCTTATAATATTCTTCACTTTTTCTCCTACAATATTTTCCCTGCCTTTTGTAACCTCTTACCCAGCCAACTCTGACTGGCTATAGGTGTTTGTATCTATATCACCTTACTAGAATGGAAGACTTGTGAAACGTGAATATTTGTGGGGAATTGTCTTGCTGTTATGCATTCTAGATTGGTGCAATTACTTTTATCAAATAACCCCCCAAGGTCTGTGTCTGGGGTTTTTTGGCCTTCGCTTAATCTGCTACAACAGCACATTGAAAATTAAATATCTACTTGAGAAGCTAATTATGAAGTTTATATGATAAATTCCTTTTTAAAGAAGCTCCAACCATATCCACTTTATCACTTGGAATATTTAACCATCAATTATGTATTCCAAATGTAAAACAGTGTATTTCATGGAATCCCCAGGCATGCATCTAAAACCTAAATTGCCCAAAATTTTGCTGAAAAGGCACCTCATCAGAATATATAATAATTCTTTACACTGTGGAAGCAGGTGGAATTGCTGAGGCAAGTTCTGGGACTTCGGGGAAGTTGCTTGTGGCCAGCAATGCTCTGGCATGCAGGGAAAATATTTTAAGGCTTAGGATGGCCAAATATCCTAGTTTACAGAGCTCTCAGCTTGAAGTGCTATCCAGTCCAAGTCTGGCTATGTTGGGGGTTATAGGGTTGAGAACCCTGTGCCTCTTTCATAATAACTAGGTTGAATTTGGATCAATCTGACTCACATTCAGTAATGTTCACTAATGACACATAGAGAAATGTGGTTTGAAAAATAGTTTTCAAAAAACCAAAACGCCATGTTTAAGAAGCAACAAACTGTGGCCCACAGTTACAACACTTGTACACAAAATGTTTTGAACTGTGCATTTGAGGGCAGAGATCAAAATGGCAGCATAAATTGGTGTCCCTAATCTTCACAGGATGACAATTGCAGTGAGCGGTTCTAAAAAGTGTTTTAGCTGCTAATAGACTATGGTTCAGGGCTATTGTGCATCTAAATGCAAAGCGGCAAATTTGGACTTAAGAGACAAAACTAACAATGCCTCCTCAGAAGACTCATGGCGGATCTACACTCAAGGTTTTTAACATTAAGGAAGGGTTTTGATAACATATATGGGCACATGACGTCCTACATTTATGTTCATAATACATTCTTAAAATGTGACACCAAAGGATGTAGGCAACCAGCAGCAGGCAGACAGTATTTTGATGGGGGGAGGGGACCAAGGTAAAAATTGTTTTAATTAACAAGTATGTCCTGTGACTTTTAGAACGACATTATCTAATATCGTTCTAATAATGTTACAGGTCAGTGTAGATCCAGCCACAGACAAGGCCCTAGAACCTGATATGTCAAAGGGAAATAGGTAAAGGTAAAGGGACCCCTGACCATTAGGTCCAGTTGTGACCAACTCTGGGGTTGCGGCTCTCATCTCGCTTTATTGGCCGAGGGAGCCGGCATACAGCTTCTGGGTCATGTGGCCAGCATGACTAAACCGCTTCTTGCGAACCAGAGTAGTGCACGAAAACGCCGTTTGCCTTCCCGCCTTCCCGTGCTTTCAAACTGCTAGGTTGGCAGGAGCAGGGACCAAGCAATGGGAGCTCACCCCTTGTGGGGATTTGAACCGCCAACCTTCTGATCGGCAAGTACTAGGCTCGGTGGTTTAACCCACAGCCACCCGCGTCCCCGTCAATACCAGCACACAAAAAGGTGCGGAAACTCTTCTCTTTGTCTGAGTGATAAATAGCACAATATGAACTTTGCATGCTATCACATTAAAAAAAAAATCATTCTGTTACATTAATTTGATGCTTTGATTTTTTTGTCTCTTTTTAATTAAACAAATTTATACAAATTTTATTACTAAGCCAAAAATAACCTGTTTTAAAAGCAATTATTTGTACACACTCATACACATGATGTTAAGAAGAAAGTAATTAGTAACCCTTTTCTGTGGCATATCACCATTCATAGCTAATTGGAATGAGCATGGCATTAATATATGTATGTTAGCTCTAAGCATGGACTACAATGCCCTTTGAGACTTTATAGCATCTGTTTGCTGCTATTGTGATATGCAATACAGTGCACTAATTTGTTTAGTCAGTTCATATTTAGAGCTACATAAATTTGTATCAGAAATATATTTGTATTTTCGTAGCATTGCTACAATCAGATGTGCTTTATCGAGCTAGGCACCAGTGGCTTTTTGAAATTCTCTACCCTGTTTGTGGGCATAAATTATTATTATAAAAACTAGTTTTAGCCTATTTATCCAGCAGTTTTTCAGGGTGCAGCTCAACTCCGTCATTTTCATGAAGGTTTATTGGTTGCTTGTTTTTGCTGTTTCTGCAAATTTTAGCATCATCATCAATTAAACTGTCAGTCTGGCCACCATTTTGCAACATAGTCAATGCCCTGGTTCCAGGAAATGGTGGCAGGAAAAAAATGATATCCACCACAACAAAAATGTGGATAATATTCTGATAAAAATGAAAAAGCCCTCTGAAATATTTCCTTATGAGGGGCTGAGAAAAATAAAAAATCTCAGATGTTTCTCCCCAGAATGTCTTTCTTTGAGAAATTTTGGCCCAGCTCTAGCATTTTATGTCCCTTTCCAGGAAGTTAGTGGCTAATATAAAATTGTGCTTTCAGACCCAGAGACCTCCCCCCTAAATAAAGACACATTTGACTCAAATTTTAGTTTTGGTTTTTGGCAGAATTTAGGCGACAACTTTATTGATTACAGAAAAGTGAGTGGTTGCATAGGCTCTGGTTCTACTAGCTCCCTGCACTCTTGCAGGCAGCACTGACCCAGAGCTCTATCATAGGTCAGCCAAGGGTGAACACCTGAGGCAGGTGAAAAGCCCGGGAACAGACTCTGTTCACTCCCCAGATGCTCCCCTGGACTCAGGCACGGGCACAACTCCCTTTCACGGGTTGACCAAACCAAGTTGAGTCCCTGGATTCCTTTAATGGAATACCCTTCACACAGGGATGGCGAGACTGTTCTCCCATCCCTATCACATGAACCAGTGCCTATCCGCAACCTTACAAGTTGTGTTGAATTGCTTCACGGCAGGCGAAACCCAAATGACCACAGCCAATCTGCCAAGTGAGGAGATTCCTGCCATGCTCCTGTCCCAACGACAGATGACACATGACGGCATAGCAGGGTCAATTGAAAAAGGCCCTAAAATTAGGGAGAGGTGGGAAGGTGTTCCAATGCACAAGCCGAAAGAGGAAGCTCTGGGTCATATGCATGGGTTTATATAGGTCCTTTGATCCATTTAGACTGCACCCCATTGGCCAGATTAAACCGTTCATCAAGGGACCTACCAATCGGGTGTTCTGGCTACCCAACAGACCCACCCACAACCAGGAGATCAGTCTCCAGCTCTCAAGGCAATACATGCCCTCTTTTAGGGAGGCCACGATTTGTAAGGCTGAGCTCACTTTTGGCAGTTGCTAAGGCACCTTAGCTCAGACTTGGAATTTTATCTTTGTTTCTGTGCTCGAAAGTTTGAGCAAGTAAAAAGGCAGTTGGTCATTTCCATACTGAGGTTGTTTCTCCTTCCTAGACATGAGTATTTTGAGAAACAGCACGTTGCTAATGGTAACTGCTCCCAGTAATAGTTCGTTCTTTCTTTCTTTCTTTCTTTCTTTCTTTCTTTCTTTCTTTCTTTCTTTCTTTCTTTCTTTCTGTTAGATAGAGGTGTGTGTGTTTTTCTATGTTTGTAATAGCAGATCTTTCCTTTTTATCTGCTAGTGAAGAAGGTATCAACTCTACCAAGGATATTGATGGGAGGGTGTCCAGTTGTTTTGATTGTTGCCCTTCTATTTAATATTTTTAGCCTGTTTAAGTTTTAAGTGAGCGTCCCCCCCCCCGACACCCCCTAAACGAGATTCATAATACCTTTTTTCTTGTTGTTGCTTAACTGTTTTGAGGCTGTTTTTGTTTTACACAAAGAAGTGTGATTAAATACTTGAAACAAATAAGTAAACAAATAAATGGCTAGTTTGATAGCAAAGAAAATGGGTTCTTGCCATTCTTCCTATTACACAATGATCAATGAAAAATAATTAAAATTGCTTTCCAGGATAAATTAAGAAGTTCTCATCTGGAAATTTGGGTTATGAGAACATTTAAGTCAGGCACAGCTTCAGGCACTACAATCTCCCCTTCCTTCAGCCATACAGATTGTGCAACTACGCTGAGAACGAAACCTAAATGCTGCTTCCTGCAGTATTAGTTGTTAACTTAGTGCTCTCTAAGAGTTCGACTAGTATTCAAACTATGGGGAGAAAGCAGGAAGGAAGTCTTAATGAAATGAAAGGAGGCTTGGTGAACTGTACATGCCTCAAACCTGACTCCTTCCACTTTTAGCTAAGTCATGCTTCCCTGCTGACTTCTGAAATAAGTAGCTAAGGAAATTGTCACAAGGGGCATGGAGGACAGGGGACACCCTGTTCTCTTGTAATCTAAGTACGGGATCTAATTACTTTCATTGTAGCTTTCAGTGTAACTGTCAACAAGGCAACCATGTAAGGAATTAAGACCTATTTTCTTATGGATTGATCAGGTTTGCTTTACTGCCAGTGGGGGATAAAACATATATAAGTTAATGAGGTTCTCCAGTTTTGACCTGCTCGCAATATTTATTTCATTGTGGGCCAAAAATCTGCATCCTTAGCTACTCTCAACCAATTCTCAGTGACAAGCTTTCTTGATTGGTGTTTTTAGCTTAGTATTGTGTCATTTATTTTGTGCATTTGTCCAGGTGGCTCACTGTATTTATTTCTAGTGCTATGGAATGGATTTTGCTAGCCACTTTCCTCTCCAGTGAAGGCACTCAAATAATCAAGCCAAACCTCGCTCACGACAAGGCATAGCCTCAAAGTCTGGCCCTCACCTTATGGCCTTCCTTACCCACTGCTCCAACCCTCACAGTTCTGTGCAGATGAGCCTCAAAAACGTCTCATTCCTTGGCCATAAGCCTCACAGCCCTAGAGCAGCTGGCCTCTAGAAATTCCTTTCACCTTCAAAGGTGCCTAAGGGTGCTCTGCTCACCTGTTACCTTATCTACCCTTAAACTTCCCCACAACTCATTGACATAGGAGTGGGAGAAACCTCAACATTCCAGTATCTCTACCTGCTAGAAAGCCATTCCTGAAAGTTCCCCTGAAGATTGTTCAGAAACAGGCAGTTGCCCAAATTGCTTTGATGGACACCACTCATCCTGTAGAGTTCAACCTAATCTGATGTAATATCTGGGCCAGGCAGAACTCCCTGTTTTCCTTAGTCAAGCAGCCAGGCAAAACTCCGGCTAGCTAGCAAATGGATTAAGCGTGTGAGTGGTGGACAGGAAATGGAGGTAATAGTTTGTATTACAGATTCCAATTTCATGTGCTGAGTGAGAGTGCTCTGTGGCTGTCTAGGCAACATGGCTGCTCCTGGTCTCTATAGCTCCCACATGGCTGTGCAAAAATGCAGATTCACAAAGCAACATTTTCAAGGGATTGAAATCTGTAATCCAACAATGAGAATCCGAACAGTGAGACTGTGTGTTTACAGATAAAAATCACTTCCAGGTAGCCAAGAAGAGAAGATTTATAACATTGCATGACCAGGCAGCGACAGCCCCAGCCCCCAGGGATCATAAGGAAGGAATAAAGACTCTGACAATGTTATATGGAATTAAAATTAGGCCACAACTTTATTAAACTTCTGAACGTAGGAAGACCTTGGCTTAGGCCTTGGACATGTATTCCCCCCAGCCCCCCCCCAGCTGGGGTAACTGGGGCACATCAGCGTAAATGGGATATGGGGGTGCTCTGCAAGATATAAGTGTAGCAGGCAGCCCAGCCCATAACCCCGCACTCAGGGTAGTTCATTGTCAATCTTTCAGTGTATGGCCAGTCACACCCATTACATATAACCCCTTTAAGAGGGGACCCTGGAATCGCCACCGCAGTGGGGTGAGTCACCACTTCACACACACACCCCACACACACATAGGGAAGAAAAGACTAAAGGATTCCACCCAAGGCCATAACCGCCAAAGTTGTGACGAATTGCTACAGGGAAGACAAAACCTGCCAATGCAGGAAAATTTCTTCCCGGTCCTTCAACAGCAACCAGCCATAGACTGTAGCAGCACCCACTAATCAGGAAGAAAAAGTTAACCTGCAAACAAGAAAACATTAAACAAAGGGAGGGTGAATCTCCTAAGCCAACTGCCTGGAAACTGTCGACTCCACCTCCTTATATATATAGGACTAGCCCCACCTCCCAGCAAGAAACTTGATTACTGAGGCTGGGCAGGAACCTCCAAAAATTAACACTGAGAGGAAAGCCAGCCCCTGTTTGCCAGTAAGCTTCCTGGGAACTGTAGCACCACGTGCGATCCCGCAAAGGGCACCCACAATGTAAAGTGTGAGTGCTCATTTATTTTTTCTATAAATGACAAAAGTAGGTCTCCGTAAGCTAAGTGTGTGCATGTGGTCTGATAACTTCTGTGGCCTTGATTTCAAGACTGGGACTTACCTTTTCCCAATTTGTCTCTGCTGTGTTGTGTCTTCATTAGAAGAACATCTTGCTGTTAAGTGGGAAGGTTTCTGAGAGGCAGAAGCCTCTTTTCTCTCCCCTCAACATGCTTATTTAAAGCAACCCTGGAAAGGATGCAACTGAAAAAACTGTGCGTCGAGAGAAAGGCAATGAAGCACACAGATTGCTTTCTTCAAATAAGTTGCCAAAGGTAGTTTAGCTTTCGTAAACTGGGAAATAGATTTCAAGAGAATTGATACAGCTGGATCCAGTGTCTAATAACGGGCTTAGTGGAGTGCGACTCTCCTTCAGGGTTGCAAGTGTCAGCACCGTGAAAAAGTTTGGGGACTAGAAGAAGTGAACTGTATTTAGATACCTGTAGGGATAGCAAGTGCTTACAAACCTGGGTTCTTAATGGATATGTGCCTTCTACTTGTGCTACAAAATGAACTGCTGGGGTAGTTTGAAGTCAACGCGCGGGCACACACACACACACACACACACACACACACAAGGTACCCCTGCAGTTGCAGTTCTGTTTTATTTTAGACATGGACATTTAAAGCTGGCACCTCAGCAATCTGATTTTTCTTTTTCCCAGTCCTGTGGCACAGCTTCATTCCTGAAAAGGCTCGTAAAGTCACTCATCTGGTTACCTGTGGTGAGTTAATCCTACCTCAGGTGGCTACTCAGATAGGAAAGCTTTGTAAAAGTTTATTCTCTCTTTGTTTGGGCAGGCAATGTAGATAAGTATCCCTTCTGGGTGGGTTGGGGGGAATAATAAAAGTGCATCACAAAACCTATGAAGGTTCCTGCATCTTTTTGACTGGTGTTAATGCCAGCAGTCCTGCCCCACTTGGAAGAATTCTGATGGATGGCAGGATGGCATGAAACAGCTAACAGTTGAAGGGCTTCAGAAAACAAGATAACTGAAAAATAAAAGCTTGCTTAAACATATAGGTGTCAGGTAGGTGGGGAAAAGAGATGTTGTTTTTCCTTCTCTCCCCGCCCCCTGCCACTTCCTGAGTGAAATCGATTTGATTTAATTGATTACAGTGGTACCTCGGGTTACAAATGCTTCAGGTTACATACGCTTCAGGTTACAGACTCCGCTAACCCAGAAATAGTGCTTCAGGTTAAGAACTTTGCTTCAGGATGAGAACAGAAATCGTGCTCCGGTGGTGCACGATTAGCTAAAGTTCAGGTTAAGAACAGTTTCAGGTTAAGTACGGACCTCCGGAATGAATTAAGTACTTAACCCGAGGTACCACTGTATATTTCTATGCCGCTTTACATTCAAATGAATGTGGCTTACAAACAAAACGTAATTATAACATAATGGAATGTCACAATTACAAAATAAACCATACAAAATAATTAACAAATTGCTACTAACTTGAGTTTGACCAAACTGCGGGAGGCAGTGGAAGACAGGAGTGCCTGGCGTGCTCTGGTCCATGGGGTCACGAAGAGTCGGAAATGACTAAACAACTAAACAATAACAACCTACTTTTGGAACAGGGCTGGTCAGTGTGTGGCAGAGATATGAAAAGTGACAGAGCAAGAGCAGGACTAATGGCACACCTGAAGAGGAGAAGGCATTGGTAGTGCAAATGAGCTGCCTGACCTGCCCCTGGCTGAGTCACTGTTGTAATAATAATAATAATAATAATAATAATAATAATAATAATAATAATAATAACAAATTTTATTTATATCCTGCCCTCCCCAGCCGAAGCCGGGCTCAGGGCGGCTAACAACAATCAAATAATCAGACAGTAAAATAGTTACACAATCTAAAAATATTTCATTATAAAAATTAATTAAATCAAATTGAAGGCAACCAATTAAGCAAAATTCTGTGCAGGTTGCCAGAGGAGGGAGTCAGGCTGCGCCCTTACCAAAGGCCTGGCGGAACAACTCTGTCTTGCAGGCCCTGCGGAAAGATGTCAGGTCCCGCAGGGCCCTAGTCTCTTGTGACAGAGCATTCCACCAGATTGGAGCCGCAGCCGAGAAGGCCCTGGCTATACAAAGAAGGAGATGTCTCTTCTCAAGCTTAGTAGGCCAGAGGCAAATCCATACCAGTCTGTGGGAGAGATCTACATATACACTGCAGCTGAGACTTGCAAATAGTCAACTGATTCCTTGAGAACATTTTTGGAGTATTAGCTCTATAAACACCAGAGTCACTAGAAGGGAGGGGGAAATAAAACTAACGTTCAGTTTCACTCCAACATGGTGTCCTTCAGGATCTCTGATACAACACCGCCTTTATAAAATGTGTATGTTGCTTTGCTGGGATGCGGGTGGTGCTGTGGGTTAAGCCACAGAGCCTAGGACTTGCCGATCAGAAGGTCTGCGGTTCGAATCCCCGCAACGGGGTGAGCTCCCGTTGTTTGGTCCCTGCTCCTGCCAACCTAGCAGTTTGAAAGCACATCAAAGTGCAAGTAGATAAATAGATACTGAGGCATCTGAATATAGACTGCATTTTTAATCAAGGCTTATATTGGCTTATATCTTGATCAGGTTCCTAAAATTCTAAAAATGAGCTTAAAGATTTTCAAATGTTTCATGCCAGGCAGAAGACAGCTGCTTAGAGAACCTTGGCAATGTTTTCCTCCTAGACAAAGGGGCCCCTTGATTTATAGCAGAAAACAATTCTCAAAGTCGTAAAAAAGGGAATTACAGGTTAAGAGCAAGGTTACATAGACCCAACATAATTAAGAGTTGGTAAATAGTAAAATAAAACCGTTAAACTTGAGCCACAGGACAAAAGGCCAAGAGCACATGGAAACAAAGCAACTGGCTGGAGAAGGGGGGGAGTGTAAACAGGGGAAGAGGCTTTTTTTCCTATTTTATTTTGAGGCTGTAAACTGTTCCTTCCTTTTTACTTTGAGGAAGTTTATCCTTCTAAAAAGCTATCTATGATAATGTATGAAATATGCTGGCTTAAATGTAATTATGCAAAGGATTTAAGAAATGCTAGATTCTTATTTCATATAGTTGTAAGAGTTGTATTTATCCTGAAATTAAGTCAGCCACCAGCCTAGCCCCCCTGCCAGACAGGAAGACGCCATCCAAGCAGTCCTGATATATAGCTGTCAGGCATTTGTTTAGAAACCTTCAAATGAAGGAGATCTTTCAATGTTGATGTGAAACTCAAGATCCTTGACATATGTTTAAAATAAAAATTTAAGATTAACCATTTGTTTTAGAAGGCAATAGGGCAAGGAGGGCAAGAGGTGAGCTGGTAATTAAGATTCCTTGTTGAGACACATGTAAGATATATTACTACTTATTTGTCATTTATAGATGTAACAATATATAGCTCTTTGTGTTCCATATAAGGACAGGAGGATATGGGTGTATCTTTTAGGATTGGTTATAGCAATCAGCCAATAGGAAATCCAACCAGGCTGATTGGACAGAGGCAGCCACAGGAGGAGCAAAGGGGGCTGGATTAAGGGAATATAAGTGCTGGCCATAATGGCAGGAGGCCAGGCCAGAGCTTGGTAACCATATACCACTGTGCCTCTCATTTATTTGTCTGACAAATAAATTATTATTTTAATTTCTCTATTGCTGCGTTGAATATTTCATTCCAGCTAAGCGTTAACCACAAGCAGGGTGCTACATTTTATGGTGCCGTGACTCGGATAAGTGGTCTGCTGGAACGCAGCCCCTTCGCCTTACTGGACAGGGTACAAGAGAGAAGACAACTGATTGCCTACCCAGCGCGCACTGGGAAAATTTTTTCCAGGGGAACGCAGCAGTCTCGTCTGTCTGATACCCTGCCCACTGACGGCGACGGACCGGGGGGGGGACCAGAGAAATAAACAGGCAACCAGCTAAGGGTAAGTGCACAAAGGGATTTTTGGCCCTCCAATTAATTGGGAGGAAGAGAAGTCTTGATCAAACTTCTGCGTCTCAGTAAGTGGGAACTGAGTACGCTAGGTGGTTGGGTACATCAGATGGTGATCTGGTGTAGGGAAAAGGGAAGAATGGGAGGTAGTGTGTGGTGAAGTATCCAGCGCATTGCATGTGTGAGAAAGTACAATGTGTAGCTGACCTAAGTGTGGAGTGAGTACTACTTCGTTTCCCAGTAAGGTGTGTGTGTGAGTGACTGAGTGGATACTTCACAGGGCCATACAATGGGAGTTGGGGGTTCAAAGGGGGGAAAATACACCTCTTGAATGTATGTTAAATAATTTTAAGAAAGCCTTCTCAGGGGCATATGGAGTCAAAATGACGCCAGAACGCTTGAGAACGTTATGTGAACTAGAGTGGCCAAAAGAAAATACTGGATGGCCATTTCAGGGAACCTTTGATATAAATTTAGTAAGCAAACTTTGGTCTAACATCACCAAAGAAACTGGAGGGTGCCCAGAACAATTTTCATATATAGATTCCTGGCTGAGCACATTAAATAAAAATCCTCCATGGATAAGGGAATGCAAAGTCCAACGATGCAAATTATTGGCTGTAAAAGCCGAAGCTAGGAAAGGAATCTTGCCAAATAAACTCAAACCCATTTTTGAGGGACCAGAGGAAGAGCTGCTTCCACCTCCACCCTATGCTCCACATCGAAGGGAGCCTAATCCAAACACTCCACCAGTTGTAACCCCAAGGCAAGAAAGTGGAATGAATAATGGGGGTGGAGTCACAGAACTTGATTCCTTGATAGATTATGATAAATATCTTCAGGAGGAATTGGAGTCCTATAATGAAGCCCAAGCAGAAGTGGCTATTCCACCTGTGAGTCCCAGTAGAACTCCATCTACAGTCTCCTTTAGTGGAACAACTAATTGCCCACCCCAAACCCCTTTACATCCAAGTCCTAGAGAATTATTACAGAAGTTACAGGGAGACCTTAATCGGTCAGCAAGCAATACAGCCAGGCGTATAAGGCTGCTAAAAGAACGCCTTGGGACAAATACCATCCCCTATGATTTGAGGCCCCTAGAGCAAAGCGAAGAGAAAGATCACGTAGTAGCCCCTCTCAGAAGAGTATTTGATGCACTTGAGGAGCCTGTGCTGGTTAATGGGCAACCCGGACCACGGCCACCTCGAACTTCGATCCTCCAGTACATTCCATTCACAACTACGGATCTGATGAATTGGAAAACACCCCATCTTTTGCAGAAAAACCTCAGGCTATGATGGACTTGGTGACCTCAATAGTAAATACTCATAGTCCTACTTGGACAGATTGTCGCCAGCTCCTGAATACTCTCTTCACCACTGAGGAAAGGAGAGACATAATTGAAAAGGCACAGATATATTTGAGTGAGCAGGCCAGAGTGGGAAATATTTATAATATTGACCGTCATCTCCAGGACAACTTTCCCTTGGAAGATCCTAATTGGGATCCAAACAATGCAATTCACCTGGCCAGGCTTACCACCTACCGCCAGACGCTTGTGCAAGGTATCTGCAGGGCATGCCAGAAGCCCACTAATATGTCTAAAGTCTCAGGAGGGTAGACGTGTTACCCATAACACTGTTTCGTGTTCGGTGTGCACCCACAAAAAGACTTAAGTTGTCACCTTTTGAGCTCCTGTATGGGAGGCCGCCCTCCTTTGTTCAGGATATTCCAACTGACCTCAAACAAATAGGAGACCATGTGACACAGGGACAAGTGCAATCTCTCTCCCGTGTTTTTGTCTCTCTCCCGTGTTTGTTTGTTTTTTTTTATCTTAACAGGTGGGCCCTCGAGCGCACGCCGTGCAGCATTGCCAAGCCGATTCATCAGCTCCAGGCTGGCATAGCATATGGGTGAAAGAGTGGAAACGTGATCCACTTGCACCTAAGTGGCGTGGACCTTACACCGTCTTGCTCTCTACTCCAACAGCGGTGAAGGTAGCTGAGGTGACCCCCTGGATTCATCACTCCCGTTTGAAGAAGTCCGAAGGCAGTTGGACATGCAAAGGTGACCCCTCTAATCCTTTAAAACTGACTCTCTCCAAAAACCCCTGTATCTAGCCCTACGGGGAACGGGCTAGGTCACGGGCAACATTAGACGACCGGCCTGCTGCAGCCACAACCTGGAAGCTGGCTGACCTGCGCACGCCTGAAGCTTGAGGAGCATCTGAACCAGCGATTGTGAAAGGAAAGATTCTCTTATACAATTAATTGACTGCCCCCCCCTTGTGGAACAATTATCAGAGATATTACTCATTGGGGATCCTCGGGATATATGTTTTGGTCTTGGTGGTTCCCCATTTCTGTCACTGGGGGAATTATATTGGGACTAATATTTATTTGCTATCACAATAAGGTAATCTTTTGTGGAAGGAATGCATATGCTAGACATCAACATGATTTTATTATTAATCCTGATCCTTTGGGAAGGGGAAGGGTCCTTGAATCTGACCAAATTTGCTAAATATGGATTCCGCCATGACCACAATATGTGGGTAGGTTTAGCTGAAATGGTAGCCAATGTTGCAAATAGGACCAATTGCCTTGTTTGCTCTCTTGGGCCAGATGATTCAGAGGGAGGTATGCCCTTATTACCAATACCATTAAATGCCATTGGTATGGTAAGCGAAATGCCACACCAAACAGAAGTACAGAATTTCCCCGGATGGAACTCAATTAAACCACTACGAGTTATACCTGTACAAGGGGAATTCTGTGTACATAAATCATCAGAGGCAGCTGATCCTACCATGATAGGCTCTTCTCATTGTCACTATACTTGGGATTATATTAAGAATAGTCATACCTGGGCACACGGTACTACCTATCGAACTCGGAATACCTTGCCCTGTGCACCTCCTTTTATTCATGCATGGAAAGTGGTATGGAACATAACTGTGACAGAAAAAGGCAATCTAACATACTGCACTGTGAACTCTCTGCCTCTTTTGATATTTCGCCTTCTGTACTCCACGTACCAAAAACCTCAGACCCGATGGTTGTGGTGGATATGTGGAGAATGGGCATACAAGAAACTCCCCTCCAAATGGAGTGGGACTTGTTTCCTGGGATGGGTATTACCACCAATGTGGATTATGCCCACTAGTTCAGCTAAGCGAACACGAAGAAACGCTGATATTTCTCATATAGCAGGAGGAAGTACCCAAAGTTGGAGCGATACTGATGATTGGCCACCAGAGCGCATTATAGCCTATTATGATCCTGCCTCCTGGAATCCTGGTGAGCTCATACAAGGGGCACGGGATCCTATTTATAATCTAAACAGAATAATTCGATTGCAAGCAGTAGTGGAACTTGTAACCAATGCAACGGCCCAGAGTTTGAGACTTATTGCACAACAGCTGGATGAAAGTAGAGCCGCCATTTTGCAGCTGAAAATGGGAATGGATTATGTACTTGCCAAGCAGGGAGGCCTATGTGGAGTCTTGAACTTGACAGGGAATGCCTGTTGCTTTAACATTTCAGATAATGGTGAGGCAATCCGTGTGTTGGCCACAAAGATGGAGAATATAGCACATGTCCCAGTACAAACATGGGAAGGATGGGATATGGGATGGCTCACCAATTGGTTACCTAATGTCACAGGACTCAAAGGGATATTATTGTCTTGCTTGTTTTTCTTGACGGTAGTAGTGATGGTTTTATGTATGATGCCATGTATCATTTCATGTTTTAGAAGTACAATTAGCAAGATGATTTCGAATGAAACTCTACCTCATATCATGGCCCTATACAGAGCTTTACCTCAGGAATATGATGAAGATCAAGCTATCAAGGACACTTGGTAGCAAGGTCCTTGAGCTTGAAAGGGGGGAATGAGGCATCTGAATATAGACTGCATTTTTAATCAAGGCTTATATTGGCTTATATCTTGATCAGGTTCCTAAAATTCTAAAAATGAGCTTAAAGATTTTCAAATGTTTCATGCCAGGCAGAAGACAGCTGCTTAGAGAACCTTGGCAATGTTTTCCTCCTAGACAAAGGGGCCCCTTGATTTATAGCAGAAAACAATTCTCAAAGTCGTAAAAAAGGGAATTACAGGTTAAGAGCAAGGTTACATAGACCCAACATAATTAAGAGTTGGTAAATAGTAAAATAAAACCGTTAAACTTGAGCCACAGGACAAAAGGCCAAGAGCACATGGAAACAAAGCAACTGGCTGGAGAAGGGGGGGAGTGTAAACAGGGGAAGAGGCTTTTTTCCTATTTTATTTTGAGGCTGTAAACTGTTCCTTCCTTTTTACTTTGAGGAAGTTTATCCTTCTAAAAAGCTATCTATGATAATGTATGAAATATGCTGGCTTAAATGTAATTATGCAAAGGATTTAAGAAATGCTAGATTCTTATTTCATATAGTTGTAAGAGTTGTATTTATCCTGAAATTAAGTCAGCCACCAGCCTAGCCCCCCTGCCAGACAGGAAGACGCCATCCAAGCAGTCCTGATATATAGCTGTCAGGCATTTGTTTAGAAACCTTCAAATGAAGGAGATCTTTCAATGTTGATGTGAAACTCAAGATCCTTGACATATGTTTAAAATAAAAATTTAAGATTAACCATTTGTTTTAGAAGGCAATAGGGCAAGGAGGGCAAGAGGTGAGCTGGTAATTAAGATTCCTTGTTGAGACACATGTAAGATATATTACTACTTATTTGTCATTTATAGATGTAACAATATATAGCTCTTTGTGTTCCATATAAGGACAGGAGGATATGGGTGTATCTTTTAGGATTGGTTATAGCAATCAGCCAATAGGAAATCCAACCAGGCTGATTGGACAGAGGCAGCCACAGGAGGAGCAAAGGGGGCTGGATTAAGGGAATATAAGTGCTGGCCATAATGGCAGGAGGCCAGGCCAGAGCTTGGTAACCATATACCACTGTGCCTCTCATTTATTTGTCTGACAAATAAATTATTATTTTAATTTCTCTATTGCTGCGTTGAATATTTCATTCCAGCTAAGCGTTAACCACAAGCAGGGTGCTACAGTACCACTCCAGCGGGAAGGTAAACGGCATTTCCGTGCGCTGCTCTGGTTTGCCACAAGCAGCTTAGTCATGCTGGCCACATGACCTGGAAGCTGTACACCTCGGGCAATAAAGTGAGTCGGCCACAACTGGACCTAATGGTTAGGGGTCCCTTTACCTTTACCTGTGTTGTTTTGCATCACAAATAACTAGCTTACATGAGAATTTCACTTGGAGGCAAAGGGGTCAGTTTTGTGGGGTGCTCCTTCGCAAGTGGCTTCCCTACAACACTGCGCAGGACCCATGTCTTCAAGCAACAGCATCGATCCTGTATGGTGCAGGGTCCCTGGCTCAGCCCAGGGTTGGTTGGCTTGATTAAGCCTCAACCCCAGATTGAAGGGGGGGGGAGCATGACAGGAGCTATGCACTGCCTTAGTTTCTAGGCCTTGATGCACACTGTCCTCTTAATCCATTTTTTAATAAGCACATTCCAAATCAGGCATTGGAGAGTTGTGTGTTTGTGTGTGTGTTTTAAAGTTGATGATATAGTGATCTCCAAGTGTTATGTGAAGGAGCATCTCCACCCCCATCATTCAGCCCGGACACTGAGGTCCAGCACTGAGGGCCTTCTGGTGGTTTCCTCACTGCGAGAAGCGAAGTTACAGGGAACCAGGCAGAGGGCCTTCTCAGCAGTGGCACCTGCCCTGTGGAACGCCCTTCCATCAGATGTCAAGGAAATAAACAACTATCTGACTTTTAGAATACATCTGGAAGCAGCCCTGTTTAGGGAAGTTTTTAATGTTTGAACTTTTATTCTGTTTTTAGTGTTCTGTTGGGAGCCGACCAGAGTGGCTGGGCAACCCAGTCAGATGGGTGGGGTATAAATAATAACATCATCATCATTATTATTGTTGTTGTTGTTACAAATAATAATGTTACAACAAAATTAAAAACAACATATGACTGTGCGTTGTCACCGTACTTATTGCTCCAAAGCATCAAGAACACCCATTTCTCCATAAATGTATTGCGTTGATTTACTTGTGTTCACCTATAGTAACTTAATTTGATGATGATCAGGATGAACCAATTTTTATTCCATCCATTCAAAAGGATTTGAAGCTGTGCTCTTTTTCCAGTTTCTTGCGATCCCTATTTTTGTAGCAGTTATCAGTTAACACCTTTTTTTCCTAAACGTTTTTAAAATAACCAAACAGAAATAGCTCAGGCTGCTGAGGTGTGATTTCATAGCATATCTGAGGCAGCATGAAAAGAGGGGCATTTGAGGGCATTTCGCATGAAATCAGCTTTAACTGCTCCACATCTCCAACAAATTGTGATGAAGGGGACAGGCAAAAGGTGGCTAAGTTGGGGTTAATGTGAGCTGATTATTGAATCTGCATCAATACTGGCACCTGTGCATATGAAAATATGAGAAGGAGAATGAGCACATATGGAAAGCATCCACAGAGAATTTGCACATTGCTCAGTAAATATGAATAATCACAAACTGTTAGAGAATATTAAGTGATCAGGAACATTTTTCATGGAGTCATCTAGTCCAGCCTTTCTCAACCTGTGGGTCCCCAGATGTTGTTGGACTACAACTCCTATCACCCCTAGCTAGCAAGGCCAGAGCTCAGGGATGATGGGAGTTGTAGTCCAACAACATCTGGGGACCCACAAGTTGAGAACTGCTGATCTTGTCCAAACCCCTGCAATGTAGACATATGCAGCTGCCCCATAAGGAGATTGAATTGCATTATAAGCAGCAAGCTCTAACCAACTGAGCCATTGAGTTGCCCATTGCACAGTTCACATGCATAGTTCCCACATAGATTTCTCACATGCTCAGTCAAAGCTGCATTGTCCTCAACTGGAGAACATACCTTGCATCCAGAATTAATAATGGTTAAAATAAAGGCATTGATTTCAGTGAGTCTGTTTCTAAACATGACTTAAGAGGGGAATTCTATGGATCTGACCGGATTAGTAGCTTAGGATGCATTGACTCTAGCTCAGCCAGCATTAAGCCGAAATCACAGCTCAACCAATGATATATCAACATAATTTGCTCCTTTCAGCTCAAGATGGGATAAATCCCCCCAAAAGGGGAATGATGGGGCAGGACAAGAGTGGGGCAGGCTTAAGCTGGATCCTAAACCCATTCAGCTTAGTCATGTGATTTGCTAACCCAGCATAAAACACCACCTTGGTTCTCAAACATCCTAGTTCTCCAACACTGAAAACCCAGAAGTAAGTGTTCCGGGTTTTGAATGTTTTTCGGAAGCTGAACATCCGATGCAGCTGTTGGCTATTGTTTCCGGGGCACCTGAACAAATCAGAAGCTGCACCTTGGCTTTCGAACATTTCTGAAGTCAAACAGACTTCCAGAACGGATTAAGTTTGGTGCATTCATTTTTGCTATTTATTTTGCGTTTTTGTTTTTGAGGCTTTTTTGGTTAATTTGTTTCTGTGACTGTGCAGAATCTAGTTCAGCTACTGATTAATTGATTGTGTGACTGCGGAAATAGACAAAAGCCCCCCATCCAAACAATGACTATCATCAGTGCAGGTAAAAGAAAAAAATAATTTTAATTTTTATCATCTACAATACTGTCTTATTTATTTTATAGTTTAGTACATTGATTATTGCTTTCATTTTGTGGATCAATGGTCTCATTAGATAGTAAAATTCATGTTAAATTGCTGTTTTAGGGGTTGTTTTTAAATGTCTGGAACGGATTGATCCATTTTGCATTACTTTCTATGGGAAAGCACGCCTTGGTTTTGGAACGCTTTGGTTTTGGAACAGACTTCCATGACGGATCAAGTTTGAGAACCAAGGTACCACTGTACTTTAAAGGCTTCTTTTCTTTTCTTTTTTGACATAGCAGCACCAGCAGTCCTGCTGAATGAATAGTGTTTGGATTTGGTGTAACGTTGTACTGTTTTAATTTACACCAGCTTGCTTTGCACTAGCTTATTGTGCATAGGATCACTCCCTAGGTCTGGATCCAGCCCTATGTACATTGACCAAGCAATGTGTGGGCTCCCTGACAGATATTGTACAGTCGGGTGCCTCCTCTTAATATCACTTAGAAGAATATGCATGGGGGGAAATCCCCTGCTGGTTCTCTGTGCCTTCAGGTAACTGTGCACAATGGAAATGTGCGAAGCCATCAATATTTATGCACATTCTTCATTCAATTCACATTAACCACAACAAATAGAAAACTTGAAACGCTCCTGTAAATTTTTAAGCAGAATGGTTCTGCATTTTGAATAAAAGCAAACACCAGCGTTGACTGACAGGGGAAAAAAATCAACTAGAGATGAACGGGGGGTGGGGGGACTTGTAATCAAATATGATGATCCTTGATTAACACTGATAAAATGCAATTTATATCAGGATAGCTTTCATTACAGCAGGGCACGACAGTCTACAAACAGTAATGTTTTTGTAATTTAGTATTCATGAAAACAAGATTGCAGTATTTAGAACTCATTGTGTCATAAACTTTGCATGGCTGCAATAAATTTCGGAACTCTTTTTCCCTCAGCCGGCTAGAGCAAAACAGTGTGCTTTAAAGAAAGAGAGGGAGAAAAGAGAGAACGCTTCCTATTTTAATGGTGCTATAGCTTATGGCCTGTCATCATTTCTAATACAAACTCTGTTGTAGGTGTTTCAGGAATGCAAACCACCAGCACACATGCATATCTGAAGTTTATTGCTTTTGAAATCCCTCAACGCTTTTGGGAATCCGACACCTTTCCTGTTAAATCAAATTTTTGTGAGGCATTAACGTGACAAAGAAACAAAAGGGAACGTCCCAAGGGTGCTTGTGAATATTTTTAATATAATTTTGCTTTCAACATCCAACATGTTTCGAGAGACTACAAGCTCTCCCTCGGGGAATTCTGAAGCTGCTACCTTTCTTTCTCCAAAACTTCAGAAAGCCCTTCTAACAAACATGTATCAGTGAGAGCCAAAAGTATTTTTTTAAAACCATGTGATTCAGATCCCCCCCACCCCGCTTTCCCTTCATAGAAAAACAATATGATATTGAGAAACATCTAGTAAGGACAGTAAATCTGAAGCTGAATACTGATAAGATGCAAGTGCTGTTGGTGGGTGGTTCTTGTGCCTTGGGAATGAAAATAAGATCTGTTCTAGACGGTGTTGCAGTTCCCCTGTAGAAGCAGATTCAATGAAGGCCCAGGTGTCATCAGAGTTGACAGCTACAGGTAGTTTGTCAGCTACAACCATTCCTGGATTGAAACAGCTTGGTTTCAGTAACCTACATTCTGGCAAATTAGAAAAAAAGAAAGAAAAGAATTTGCATAGAAAAACTAGGCTACTGCTCATCCTATGGTTGGTATATGGTATAGAAAGAGGTTGTTGAAAGACAAATAGTGGAAGTTTGTAGTTCAAGGGCCAGCAAACCTTTTCAGCAGGGAGCCAGTCCACTGTCCCTCAGACCTTGTGGGGGGGCAGACTATTTTTTTGGGGGGGGGATGAACAAATTCCTATGCCCCACAAATAACCCAGAGATGCATTTCAAATAAAAGCACACATTCTAATGTAAAAACACCAGGCAGGTCCCACAAATAACCCAGAGATACATTTTAAATCAAAGGGCATATTCTACTCATGCAAAAACACGCTGATTCCCGGACCACCCGCAAGCCGGATTTAGAAGGCGATTGGGCCGGATCCGGGCCCTGGGCCTTCGTTTGCCTACCCATGTTGTAGTTAGCTGCCTACACTGTGTGACAGTTGCAACCACAACACTAACGTTGCAACCACAACACTAATGTAAGAACTCCTTACGTTAGTAGCAACAGAAGAGTTAATGGCAACAGAAGGGAGCTCTGTCTCACGACCATGGATAAACCAGCTAGCTGGGTGACTCTACCAACTCCACAAGTTCTTTGCCCAGATAGTCCCTTCGTACAAAATTAAATACCGCTTCTGAACATGCTCTGAAGGATCATTTCAATTTCTGAGCACAAAGAGAGGTTTGTCAGAGGTTAGTTTCCTCCTGTTCCCACCCCTCACTCACAAAGCTTATTTGTGTTTTGGTTGTGTTGGTTTCTCATAACTTGTGAAATGCAGAAGGAAAGGGTTGGAGAACGAAGGAAATTGAGTATTGGAAGAGGGATAGATTTCAAGCTCCCTCATTCAAGTACATGTCTCACAGTGCATCTTTTTGCCTCAAGTATTGAAACTGCCCCGTATTTCTGAAGTTTTCTCATCAGTTAAAACTTTAATATAATTATCCCAAAATTGTCCCGCAGCCTGATAGAAAGCTATCTCTTTTCCCCATCATTAACTGCTTTGGTACTAGGGTTTCCTTCTTAATCACTTCCCCCAAAAATATTCTTAATTGATCTTTTGCTAAATTAATTTCAGCAGTGGCTTAAACCCAGACACAATGAATGACCCATATTTTCCAATGCAGCATAGTGTCTGACTACAAATGGGAAAAGCACTCCAACTATGTTAATTGCTTAGTCGTCATGATTTGACTTAGCATTTTAGGAAAATAAATGATGTGTCCTTTGCTTCTCCCACAAAAACCACACAATCTTTTTCCAAATTTTATTATTTTCTTTAAATGTCTTTTAAAAATGACCTGTAAAACCAGTAGTGATGCTCATACATGTATATAGATTTATTTATTTTTTAAAAAAACAACCTCATGCTTGAAAAGCTTCATATATCTAAGATAATATCACACTCAAGGTAATGCCTCCTTCCAACTCTATAATGCCCAGTGCAGCTTATGGCGCTGTGGTCTAAACCACTGAGCCTCTTGGGCTTGCCATTCAGAAGGTTGGTGGTTCAAATCCCCATGACGGGGTGAGCTTCTATTGCTCTGTCCCAGCTCCTGCCAACCTAGCAGTTCAAAAGCATGCTAGTGCAAGTAGATAAATAGGTACCACTCTGGCGGGAAGGTAAACGGTGTTTCTGTGTGCTTTGGCTTCCATCATGGTGTTCCATTGTACCAAAAGTGGTTTAGTCATGCTGGCCACATGACCCAGAAAGCTGTCTGTGGACAAATGCCGGCTCCCTCGGCCTGAAAGCGAGATGAGCACTGCACTCCACAGTTGTCTTTGACTGGACTTAATCGTCCAGGGGTCCTTTACCTTTTTAAAAACCTTTACCTGTGTGTTCATTTCATATCGTTATGCAACTCCTACCTCCATCCCTTCTGCCACCAGCAGGGAAACCATCATGCAGTTGCTAATTTTGTTGGCCACTACACATTAAACAAGGTGTTCTGTCTGACTACCGCATCTCCCTCTTGAAAATGCAACCTAAATAGTACCTGATGCTCCAGTTCTCAAGCAAACTGCTGCTCACTCCATTGCTCCTAAAGACCCAGCTTTGGAGCAGAAATGGGCATGCATGGTATATACTGCCAGATTTGTAACAGGAATAATGTGCAAATAAATCATAGAATTATAGAACTGCAGAATGTTAGAGGTGGGAGGGACTAGTGGTGGAGAAAGAGGGCAGGGGGGCGAATTGCCCCAGGTGCCGTCTCGGGGGGGTGACAAGAAGGCATCCCGTACTGGGCTTGCACCCCGGGCGTAGCAATGAGAGCCACCGTCATTGCACCGCCACAGCCGTGTGCGGAGGATCTTCCACTCGCGGTTGTACCCTCCGCCGCCATCCGTACAGTGCACTGGCAGCAAACCACCAAATGGCGCGTGCGCCGTACATACAGTGCATGCGTGGCGCCGCTCGAGCGCCATACGGATAGCGGCGGGATCCCTCCACCACTGCTGCAGCTGCAAGCAGAGGATCCCACCGCCATATGTACAGTGCACACACATGCGCGGCACATAGCGGGGCATGTGCATGCGCCACTGGACACTTTGCCTCGCACCGGGTACTGGTTCTCCTTTCTTCACCCCTGGGAGGGACCTCAAGGGCCCAATCCCCTTCAATGCAGGGATCTCAGCTAAAGCATCCATGACAGATGGGCATTCATAGGACTGTGTGCTTTCATAATTTGGTGGAAGGGGAGAGGAGATTTAAAAGATCTTCTCTTAGTCAGACAAGAACAATGTTAAAATTTTAAGGGTTGCACCTTGCTTGCTTTCAATGGAATTCTTCATGTTAAACCTTCAGCAATACACATATACAGAGTAATTTTCAATGCCAGTGTCAATTAAACCATTATACTTAGCGTGCCAGCCTCCTTGCCACAGCCATTTTCTGCTGCCGCGGTGCCACTGTATGATTTCATAAAGAATCTGAAGATGAAAAGAGGTCCCCCCCCCCTTTCAACTTCTGGCTAAAATAAGACTCGCAGACAGATAACAAAAAGAAACTTCTCAAATATTGTTACTTTCCACCAGGCACCTGAAATATGAAAACACTGACAGCTCACCACAAAAGGGGAAAGGCAGCTACGTTGAGAATCAAATAGTAACATGGATCATCCATTTCCTTCACTTCTTCAGTCTTTTTTTGCACTGCGATCATGCCCCCAACAGGGACAGTCTCGCGTTTGGGCATTTACCTGTCGATCGCGGTACGATTGAGCCTTTTGACAATATGATCATACGCTCCACTTTCTCTGATTCTGAGTATTCAGGAAAAAGGTTTCAACATTGTGAAAGTGGTTCTTATGCAGTTCACTAAACACGCTAAAAGCTGTGATGTTGAGTACCCACTTGAAATTCTCAGTTTTCCATTTCTTCAGCTATTTCATAATGCCTTCATTTTAGATCCAGTTGTTATTGCCAAACTACAACCCAGCAGAGAATACAGGTGGTGGTGGTGGTTTGGCATTCGTGCTCACAAAACAGAGTGTATAGTTTTGACTGCCAAAGTAGTTTAAAACTATCTTTGTTTCAGATTACTCAGATAATAATGCATACATATGTGTCCTCATGCATTTTAGTACACCCTGATGCACAGAAGAATTTCAACAATTAATTTCTAGGTATGCCTGGGATTTCTGGGGTTCAGCTGCCTGGGATTTTGGTTGTAGCATTGTGGCATACCCTAATAGGTTTGTGGAATGTGCCTGCATTTCTTCATTTCATAACGCTTTCCGTTTCTGTTCATCTTCTCTTAATTTTGCAGAGCTCTCTTTTTCATTACCTCACGTTGTGGGTGCAGATGTAAGGCTTTCGTGATGGCTGCTGAGAGAACAAAACAAAAAAATGCTCAGAATTTTTATCTCCGTGGTTATTTCCTGTTTGAAATGCTTCTGCTGTTGTGCGCTAAACTTTGCTTAAGTTTTCAGCAGCTGCCGCAGTTGCATTATAAAACACCTGCATGTAACATGGATCCTAAAAGGCAGGTTGTTTATATGAGCACATTCTTATCAAAGAATCTCCACTTCCAGGATTGGCCAAATGCTTTATCTTTGTTTTAAGCTTCACCGTGACAAATGGCACAGAATTATTCTAGATCTGATTATCCAGACACTTTAGCATTTTTCTCCCCTTCCTTTTCCTTGAAAATATAATGAAGGGAAGCGTGGGACTCTATTCATCATTCCTCCTTGCAAATTTTATTATAACTTACATCAGATTTTTAAGACATGGTAGAACTTTCAATTTTAAATATACCATATTAACACCCTGTTAATATATTGCATTGCAATTATTTGGGTCATGCAACTTTCACGTAAGCAGATACAATGGTACACAACCTCTAGTTTCAATGAGATTTGTCTGCAATATTTGCCCTCATGAAGTGCCTAACTCTGAATCAGGGCTGCATTTCTGGGCTCCTAAGTTTATTTCCCAAAGTCCTGAGATCCACTTGCCATAAATGTTTTCAAACTGTTCTATCTGAATAATTAATTCCACATAATTAAGGGTCATTGGCCTCATTTCTCGTTTGTACGTCTCTAGAGCAGGCTTGGTTCCTTAGCCAAAGACTGTTTGCCATCGTTCTCGGACAGAGATTCCACCTGCTAAGGAGACTGAAAAAGGAGTTGGCCTCCTTCTAATGTTTGAAGATCAACAGACGCGTTCATCAAATGAATCAAACCTTCCCTTAGCACCGCTGCTCTGTTTGTTCTCTGCCTCTGAGCGGTGATGGGAAGACTGCTTACAGGTGGCTTAAAATACGCATCAGAGAAGCTTGCCAAGTCAAAGGTGTAACTGCTTTGTCTAGGCAAGCCCTCCTCTACCGGATCACAGCCTCAGTATGTGCCACAAAGACTCGTGTTTTGCACAAAGAAAGCAATTTCATTGTCTGCAAAAATTATCCTATCCAAAGACACTCATGTCTGATTACATCCCACAGTACAATTTGAACCACTGGGTAACGTTGAAAAGAAAAGAAAAACTCTACCTTGCCTGATTATGTTTTCAAATACCCACACATTTCTTACAATCTGCATGTTATTAACTAAATTGTGTGCTTTAAAATATACTTTGCAAAGAACAGAGCCTACATTTTCAGTATTATAGAAGCTTTTGCTTAGAACTGAAGAATTGCGTGTCAAGGCCCCCAATCCACCCCCGGGAGAATAAAGACACAAGGACAAAGAATTTTAGGTTAAATGTTAATGGGCAATATTTAGGCCACAATTTTATTGGCTACAAAATGTGAGCGGTATTGGCTTAGGCATTGGCATCAACAGACTATATCTGACTCCTCCCCATCACGCAGGGAGTCCAGTAAGGGTCAACCACCGGTAGGGGGAACCCCGCCGATGCAAACCAACTCGAGCTCCCCCTGGGTTCCCGATGGGGTCGTGGCATGGCCCTAACCCAGCCCCGGACTTCGGACGAGATCCACACACCCCGGATTCCTTTAGCGGAATACCCTTAAGCATGGAGGGGCAGGTGATGGCCGCACCTCCCCTCCCCCACACATTGCTATTCCAATGCCTAACCGCCACACAAGCCCAAGAGGAAGCCTCAGAATCGTGCCATGGCTTAAATCGCCCCTGGCCATGCCCCCAAGCGACCTGTTTGGCCGCCTGGCAAGCTGACGTGGCTGGCGTCTCCCCCAATGGGACACCGTCCCACCCCAACGCTGAGGGGAGTGGCTAGGCAGCTGGACCGCAACCCAGCCCTACCAGGAAGTGGACTCTACTTTTGTAGTTAAAGTCATTAGCCCTCACCAAGCATTCTACTTGCGTGTAAAAGCAATACGTCATCAGGGAGGAGTGTGCTAAGCTGTGCTTCCTCCCATTACTATCTAGAGTGCCCTCCACAAGTTGGACAGTGAGCTTCTGAGGCAGGAAGCCTCCTATACTAGTAGTGGCACCCTGTGCATATTAGAACCCTGGTGTGCCCCGCAGAGGACCTTAAGGCCCATGAATAATCATAGTCTAGAGGTCCTGGGCCCTAAGGAAGTCAGACTATCCTCCACCAGGGCCTTTTCAGTGATGGCTCCAACCTGGTGGAATGCTCTGTCCCATGAGACTAGGAACCTTCAGGATTTAACCTCCTTCCGTCGGGCCCGTAAGACAGAGCTATTCTGCCTGGCCTTTAATTTGAATTCAGCCTGATCTTTTATTTCCCTTCTCTTCCCTCCCCTTCCCCTTTTATGAAGATTACCCACTCTGAGACCCCACAGCTAATTCTCCCCTGGCCTCCTCGCTGGCCCAAGTAGGACCAATTCAGCCAGATAGCCCTGGTAACTATCTAATGCTTATTAGATAGATTTCCCCCAAATTGATTTCTGAACTTTCAATTTTATTGTTATTCATGTTTTTATACTTTATTTTATGCTCCTTTTACAATTAAGTGTTTTAAATTTGTTGTTAGCTGCCCTGAGCCCGGTTTTCTGAATAAAAAACTATTATTATTGTTCTTAAGATCAGGTTTCAAACGCTGTGATCCTAATCTAACTTACTTGAGAAGAAGCCTCTTATTTGTGTTTTAAGTAATGTGGTGAACCACCATTACTGAGGCTCCCTGGCTTCAGAGTTCTGTCCTCCAACTTAGTGGTGATGGTGGAGGCGAGCATTCTTGTCCCTGCTCCATGTTGCTCCATGCATGGAGAACTTCCACCCACTGCATATTTGGAAAGTAATTTAGAAAGCATTCCAACGTCACATTGTTTTTGGTAGAGAAAGCAGGGCCTTTGGAATGCAGTTGTTCTTCATTGCTTATATATATATAGAGAGAGAGAGAGCATATTTTGTTGCTTATATGATTGTTTCTCCTGAAAGAAATATCAATTGAGGAGTTGTTTACCTCTTTCAACAAGTTGGAAGTAATTTAAAGGGTTGCTATCCCAAGATAACAGATAGCGTAAATTAGTCGATGATCTTACACAGGTTTTTCTCCCTTCTGGCATGCAATAATTAGCCTTTCATTATACATCACAAATTTATCTCCAAATTAATTAAATGCAGAGGCACCTTGGATTTTACAAGTGACATCTAGTGCTATTCGTGTTTTACTTTTTGTGTTTACTACATTCTCATCAGAATATTGCTTCTGGGATGCTCTTTGTTTGATCAGCCCTGGGTCAAATGGTTGATAAGTAAAACTGTTTCAGTTCTGCGGTGTGCAACTTGCAACCATGTGTTGAGATTTTGAATGGGGAATTCCAGTTTCCGAATACAGTGGTACCTTGGTTTACGAACTTAGTCCCTTCCGAAAGGCCGTCCTTAAACCAAAGCGTTCTTAAACCAAGGTGTGCTTTCCCATAGCAGTGGGAGACTCAATTTACAAATGGAACACACTCAACAGGAAGCAGAACATGTTCTGCTTCCAAGGCAAAGTTCACAAACCAAAACACCTACTTCTGGCTTTGCAGCATTCTTAATCCAAGTTGTTAATAAACTAAGCTGCTCTTGAACCAAGGTACCACTGTACTGGCCTCAAGCAGATAGCTCTCAGTGTTGCCTACATTGTAGAGTTGCCAGGAGAATTATGCAACGTACCCAGACATTCACCACTCTGAACAACTTGGAAGAAGCACACAATACAGTTATGATGAATATACAAAACTGAGCACAGGTGGCACTGATATTTCAGAGGGTAAGAGAACAAATGAAAATAAGCTAGTAATGTTTCCTGGACCAGCTATGGCTGTTGAGAATGAAGCCCTGTTTGCCCTTCACAATTTATTTATTTGACCCGAGTGGTGACATGCCAGTCTAGGTTTCTTAATCATAAGCCCAGCAGTATACAAGAGGCTAAGAGCAGAGAAATTTCCCCACTAAATGTCAGCAAGCTACAACTGGTTCCAAAGGACGGGGACTTCATTCACACCTGAAGCCTGGGATTTGAGCTGACTGAAAGTTTCTCTTTCAAACTTCTGGAATGAAATAGTTGTGTGGGTGGACAGATTCAGTTGTGTTTCTGTAACTCGCTTTATAGTGCAGCTAGTCTGATGAACCGTACTTGACCTCTCTCCTAGGAAATCTGATTCACTCTGTTGCTCCGGTTATCTTCAGAGATTCTTCAGTTCAGCCATGCTTAGAACATCTTCTAATGCCTTTTATTTTTGCTTTTTTTGCTTCGCTTTTTGTACTTCTATCCATCACTGTGTTGTCCAGGAGAAATGGCCCTGTGGGCCTCCTGCTTCTTCCACTTGAAGTGTAGCTTTCAAAATGGTAAACAACTGAGCCCTCTAAGAGTTGGTTTCCCTACCCCTTGGTCCAGAGTGTGCTGTGAAGTTGTTCTTCACTGTGCTATGCCTCTCCACTGTCCTTCAACAGGGAAGTCATATCAGTGTTCTGGGAACGAAGCTGATCTGATGCAAGAAATGTTGAGCAATTATAATTCAGTGCATTGCCAAGCCCACTGTAACCCCATTGTCATTCAGGGATTTACAGTGTGCATTGCTAGACCTATGTGGATTCCATATATAAATGCCAAGTACAGTGGTATCTTTGGGTACATACGCTTCAGGTTACAGACTCCGCTAACCCAGAAATAGTACCTCGGGTTAAGAACTTTGCTTCAGGATGAGAACAGAAATCGTGCTCCGGCAGTGCGGCAGCAGCGGGAGGCCCCATTAGCTAAAGTGGTACCTCAGGTTAAGAACAGTTTCAGGTTAAGAACGGACCTCCAGAATGAATTAAGTTCTTAACCAGAGGTACCACTGTACAAGATAACAGTGAGGGATTTTATTACAGCATCAAATGAAATCCAAAGATAGAGTTGGGGATGGGCTGTTCTTGGCATCTGTCCCCCCCCCCAAGACACATGATGGATAGAAGTCAAACTGTTGAAGAGTTAGAGCACCTGCTGTGGCTGTAGAGACTGATAGGGAAGAGACATGTTTTGTTTCAACTAGGGCAAATGGTGTCCGGTTGTGGTGCTGCAGAAGCACTATGATGGAGCTTTCCAAACTTTTCATGCTGGTGACCCACTTTGTCATTTCACGACACAGTAATTCAGTTTTGCTAGCAAACCAGAGGTTTAACCAACCCCATTCCAACCAGGAGAAGCACAGGGAGTGTTTGCATGACACACCTACACACTGCAGCTGATACCCTAATGTGTCACAGGTTGGAAAGCTCTGTACTATGGTGTTTCTTCTCTCTGTGCTCCTCCCAGTGGCCATTCCTCCTCTGGTCACTGCTGTGGATATACAACCTGACTGTCTGTCTCCAGGCATTGCAGATTCCCATATGGTGGGGTTTATGTTGCCAGCCTTCATGTCTTGTTCGCAGACATCTTTGTACTGCAGAGTTAAGTCTCCTAATGGTGCTTGAAGCCAACTCTCTATAGAGGGATCCTGCCACTTTTCATTCCTTGGACTTGATCAAGCCAGCGAAGGCATCGCTGAGCAGAAGTGTGAACATGCTAGGGATATGGGCTTGGGAGATCCCATCTTTGCTTGAGATTCTGTCCTGCCAGGTGATGCTCAAAATTTTGCATGTGGAAGGCACTGAGGCTTCGCTCCTGGCAGCCCACATCCCACTTCTGTAAAGCAACTTGCTCAACACACAAGCCTGGCAGACTTTCATCTTTGTATTGGTCATTAGCATCACATTTTCTCATACCCTTTTGAAGAGACGAGCCATTGCTGTAGCTGCCTTGCCAATACGCTTGTCCAGCTCGTCACCAATGCTGATGCATGGAGTGCTGGCGACGTCCTGACCCAGGATTCTGGTCTCCTTTAGGCTGATGTTTCCATGCGCTGCTCTGGTTCACCAGAAGCAGCTTAGTCATGCTGGCCGCATGACCCGGAAGCTGTATGCCGGCTCCCTCGGCCAATAAAGCGAGATGAGCACCGCAACCCCAGAGTCGGCCCTGACTGGACCTAATGGTCAGGGATCCCTTTACCTTTAAGGCCAAAATCCCTAAAGGCTTCAGCAGAAAAGCTGATGAGGTTCTTCAGAGTGTGCTGTCAAGGATGCATCATTTGCAAACAGCATCTCTCGGATAATGATGTGCCACACTTTGGTTCTGAAGTTGAATGCACCTTCATTTCCAATTTTGATCAGTTTGAGTTACGTATTTATACTCAAGGTTTTGGAAAGGATGCTTTCAGCTCTGCCACCTGCTACATGCTCCTTCGACTCATGCTCTGCCAGGAACCATCATGGTTCATCCATGGGAAGTTAACAGGATGAATCTAGGGTGTGGTTAAAGCTATGTTTGTTTGTATATAAGCCTCACTTTTGAGAACTTTGTCAACTTTTAAATCTATCAAAATGCCCTCTAATCAAATTAATTTAATCAAATAATCAGCTTAACCTTGCAGCCACAGTAATGTATTCCCCCCATTAAATTATTTTATTTTATTATTTTATTAGAACTGCTAAGAAAGTTCTAAGGACTTTCAAAACTGCATCTTCTTAAATAAGATTGTTTCATATGGGAAAATATACTGGAAGTTTCTGTAATGAATAATTAAGCATATAAATTGTCTCCCCAGTATCACTTAGAGCAAGGGGAATATCTAAGCAATGTGAATGCACTGTTCACAGGCCCATTTTCCATTTTGTGCAATGAATCATAAGTCTCCAGTGTTTGCACACTAGGAACGATAAGCGATCATTACGGTTACTTCAGTCATCTCCATTTTCTGGGCTATCTGCAAAAGATTTGGATGGGGTTTTATTTTTCAACAAAGGCAATAAAACACACTCACAAAATTAAGATTGATTTCGAAGAGTGTCAAAGGGGGGGAAATCTTCACAATCTCTAAGGAGCGTGCAGTACTGAAGCTATTTCAGGCTCACAGCTTTAACCTAGGAGTTTCATTTCGTTCAGTGGGAAATCATTAAAACTGAAACGTTTGTGCAAAAAAGAGAGAAGAACAGAAAGAGAACAGTCGGTGACAACGATCCTTTATTTGGCAGACATCAGTTTTGGCTCCTGTGAATACTGAGGTGCACAAGTGTCTCTTAATCCCTTATTTCCGCAGCAGCAGCCAAGGCTAGACAATAAATGGAGACTGAGCACATTTGCTTCTTTATTTATGGGGCCTTCTGCTGACTTCTTGCTTTAGGTCCAAACATGTTGTTTGTGAGATCTGTAACTCAGTTCCCAACTTTTTGGTGTGTTTTTTTCCAGGGTTTCAAACTTTTTGGGGACAGTGCAGCTTTTAAAGTCTTGGTGAGGGGCAGCTGACAGGAGCAGAGTATGATCCAGTCTAGAACAAACATCCGCCTACAGGAAAAAAGGTGAAAAAAGGTGATAAATTAAATGAGAGAGGGCTATAACTAGGCACTGAGAGTGAATGAACACGTGGTTGCAATTCAGAGAGGGTAGTTTGGCCCTCAGCTGTATAGAGTTGCATCAGAGAGGACACCCACTGAAACCAGGGGATTCAAGTTAGTCGCGGCTAACTTAATCCATTTATTACAGTGTGTAAATTCTGAATACAATTTAGGGTAAATTCAGAGGTAGGGATTATTGCATTAGTTTTACTGGTTATAATGCTAGTGTTTCTGTCCCGGTTTATAAAGACAGAGCCAATATATACCCTTCTTCACCCTGCCCCAAGAGGTTTTATTAGTTACATCAGAAACACTTCACCCTCTCCTTGAAATGAGGGGAAAGGAAACCCAAGATCAATTTCAAATAATTTCACCTGAAACTCCATTCCATTGTCTGCAGTGGAGAATGCTAGGAGGTACACAGGACTGACAATCGATAAGAAAAAATGACATCTGATTTATGAAAAAGACCTGAATTATATGGGCTGTATCTAACTGAGGCTGCATTCAGATAACACTTCATTCCAATTCTCAACATTTTCTTTACCTTGACGTTTTCAGCGTTTTATGTGATCTTTCACATGACGTAAAAGTGACTTCCGAAAACCTAGCAGAATCTAGTGGAAGCTTGCCATTTCCATTGGTGTGGATGAAATTTCAGTCCAAAACCACAGTTCCATAATGCAACAGGAAATGCAGTAACCCGGAAGTAGTACCTCGGGTTGAGAACTTTGCCCCAGGATGAGAACGGAAATCGTGCAGCAGTGGCACAGCAGCGGCAGGAGGCCCCATTAGCTAAAGTGGTACCTCAGGTTAAGAATCGTTTCGGGTTAAGAACGGACCTCCGGAATGAATTAAGTTTGTAAACCTAGGTACCACTGTAGTCCAAAAGACAGGGGGTGGTATGCAACAAAGTTTTACTTAGATTAGACCTTTTAAAAACAATGAACCTAACTTAAACATTAGTTAATTTCAATAAGTCTACCCTGAATAAACCTTAGTTGAAAACTACCTAGAATGTACACTTAACCCTCATCAAAGGTCTGTGAGATAGGTCATTATATTTCTATTTTTCAGTGTCAAGCTGATAGTCAGTTTATACATTAAACTGGAGCCAGTGTGGTGTAGTGGTTAAGAGCGGTAATCTCGTAATCTGGGGAACCGGGTTTGTGTCTCCGCTCCTCCATATGGAGCTGCTGGGTGACCTTGGGCTAGTCACACTTCTTTGAAGTCTCTCAGCCCCACTCACCTCACAGAGTGTTTGTTGTGGGGGAGGAAGGGAAAGGAGAATGTTAGCCGCTTTGAGACTCCTTAAAGGGAGTTAAAGGCGGGATATCAAATCCAAACTCTTCTTCTACATTATAGGTTTCTATAGCTACTCACACAAGTAGTCTGCTCACAAAGACAGTATAACATTGGAGGAAGAAAGTTGTGAAAGATTGCAGCACTTCTTCATTTAGAAACTCCCCCTCATGAATTTTTCCTTTTCACCAAGGAGGCCTGCAATGCAAGACTCACACTGATCAGTTTATAACACAGTAGCTTTAAAATTATCCAATGTCCAAATGGTTGGCACTATGTCAGACTGGGGGCGGGCAGGAGTATCAGAATATTTTCATCAAAATTAAAGCTGAAACAGTGGATCTGAATGGTGGGCAATAGCTTTCACTTGGATCTTTACCACTGGGCAATTCCCTAGCTACAAAAAGAAAAATAACTTTGCAGTTGAAGATACAATCATGTGGAAGTATTCTTTACAGAAGATGTTTATACATAAACACCATGGCCAAAGAAGAACACAGATGTAATTGCAGTCTTTCCATTGACAACTCCTTGTGGGAACAAAAAATACAGTGTGCAGCAGTGGCACTATGTTGCATTCTGGGTTTTTTGGATCACAGACCATGTGTTTTATTGCACTGGTACTTTTCCCCCCTCTTTGAAAATTTTAAATTTATTGGTGATTTTGCAGTCTGTCAGTTTGCACACAGATGACAATAAAACGGGCAACGGAGCAATAGCAAGACTACCGTAAACAAAGCAGCAGAAACAATATATGATAATTGATTTTCTGCAATTCAGTCCAAAAGTTTAAAAGACAATAAAATCTAGAATACAGCTTTTGCGGTTCATCCAAAATTCTACTGCCTGGTCTTTTCAATTCTTTTTCTTGATTTTTTTATTCATTTCTTTATATCTTACACCACGGTTCTGCTTTGTCAATTCAGAAGCAAACCCTTCTCGTTTCATGAACAGAAAAATAAATATTTTTGCCAGGATCACCTCCCCCATTAATTAGCTTTTAAATGTTTTTAATTGTTGGTTTTTTAAAGGTGTTTTAGGTGTTTTATTTTCCACCCCAGTCTGTGAAGAAAGACTCTCCTCCTGCAAGAGAGGGGAGTGGTTGTGGTCGGGAGCCGGACTCCGCCTCAAGCAGGGGGCATTAGCCCCCTGCCTTCCACTCACCTGGCTGACCTACGCCCACGGGCAGGCACCCAACCAGGTGCCTGCGAGGGGGCGTGTTTAGCAGCCCAAATTGCTGCAGTACCAGCCTTCCGGCCTCACTTTTCGTCGTCCCGTCGCAAGTCACCCACCCTCCACTCCCTTAGAGCTCAGGGTCTCAGTTTTCTTTTGGCCTTGCTATGGACCTTAGGTTGGTCGCCCTGGTTGTCCGGGGGGCCTGGTAGGAATTTTTCAATTTGGCATTAGGCTTTTTGTTTATCTCTGTAGATTATGGCATAAGTATAAGATTGACATAACCCTTGACCTGAGACCCTCCATGATGAGGTTTGGTGACCCTGGAACAAGCCCCCTGCTTAAAGGTATTTAGGAATACCCCAAGTCCACACACATCTGTGCTCTATGTGGGGCTACCTTTGAAGGTGACCCGGAAACTACAACTAATCCAGAATGCAGTAGCTAGACTGGTGATTGGGAGCGGCCGCCGATACCACATAACACCGGTCTTGAAGGACCTACATTGGCTCCCAGTACGTTTCCGAGCACAATTCAAAGTGTTGGTGCTGACCTTTAAAGCCCTAAACGGCCTCGGTCCAATATATCTGAAGGAGCACCTCCACCCCCATCGTTCAGCCCGGATACTGAGATCCAGCACCAAAGGATTCTGGCAGTTCCCTCACTGTGAGAAGTGAAGTTACAGGGAACCAGGCAGAGGGCCTTCTCGGTAGTGGCACCCACCCTGTGGAATGCCCTCCCATCAGATGTCAAGGAACTAAACAACCACCTGACTTTTAGAAGACATCTGAAGGCAGCCCTGTTTAGGGAAGCTTTTAATGTTTGATGCATCATAGTGTTTTGATATTCTGTTGGTGGTCGCCCAGAGTGGCTAGGGAGGCCCAGCCAGATGGACAGGGTATAAATAAATTATTATTATTATTATTATTATTATTATTATTATTATTATTATTATTATTATTATTTATTATTATTATTATTTATTATTATTATTATTATTATTATTATTATTATTATTATTATAGATCAACACATGCAAATTTACCGGTAGTTTTCAAGTAAGATCCTGCACTTAGGCAGGAAGAACCAATTGCACAAATATAAGATGGGGAACATATGTCTTCTGCAGTTTGATGTGAGGTTACTTTAGAGTCTACTTTACCATTATATACCCAGTAGGTCACTGTGTTCTGCAGCAGTGATGTCCCTAAAATATCAGAAGCTTTCACAGAAACATGGAGCAACGCTTTCAGTGTGGCTACCTCTGTTTTGTAAAACAGCATCCCTATGCAGATATGACAGGTACCCTACGATTTTAGTGCCTGGAAGCAAGCAAAGACATTTTTGCTTTGACAAACTTTTCCAGCTATAGGAAAAAGACATTTTTCAAGTCGTCTGTGAATATGTTGAATGACACCATGTTTCTTTAAGTGAAATGGAAACGGAATGAGGAATCGTCTATATTATATGTGCTAATCCCACCCCTAAACCATTCCTCTTTTTTATTAAAGTTTGTGCCTTTTTCAAAGACAAAGATTCAAATCTTTATAAAATGCAGTGTTATCTCATTTCCTGCATCCGTTTACTGAAATATATTCTGTGCTGCAAATACCCTTGTTTGATTTCTGTTTATATTTTTCCTTCTGGGTGACAGCTTTTGATTTGTAAATATTATGTATATTACATATCTTTGGAAGTATGTTCTTAATCTGTTCAAAAGCTAATAAATCTTCATTTGAGATTGCTACTGAAAATGCATATTCTCTTTGAAGTTGTATTTTTACAAATCCAGTCCTTTTCCCCCTCTGCATTGGTGCAGATGAAAATAGAAAATAGGAGAACATAGGGGGGGTGTTGTCATTCATTTCCAGGCTTGAACAGGGTAGTCCTTTACCTCCCCCCCCATAACATTTTGTTAAGGGACGCGGGTGTTGCTGTGGTCTAAACCAGTGCTCCCCAACCTTTTTATCGCTGCGGACCAGTAAATGTTTGATAATTTTTCCGTGGCCCGCTTGTTTTGAGCTGAGTCCCCCCCTCTGTGCACTTACCTCATGGCAGCTTCTCTTCAGTCCCCGCGTCTCCGACCTTGAGTCCTCAGTCCTCCCGTGGCGCCTCCTCCTCGGCCAATGGCGTGAGGTTTGCCTTTTGGCCAATCAGGAAGCGGGAGGACCCGCTCCCTGGTTGGGCAGGAGGAGCATCAGTGTAACAATAGCGATTTTCCATTCGCTATTGTCACACAATGAGCGGGCTTGAGAGGGTGCAATGCTCTGCACCTCGGCCGCCCGCCACAGTGAAATGATTTGAAGTTCCTCGGGTGGCCCAGTGCCGATTGATCCACGGACCGGCACCGGGCCGCGGACCGGGGGTTGGGGAACACTGGTCTAAACTACTGAGCCTCTTGGGTTTGCTGATCAGAAGGTCAGCGGTTCGAATCCCTGCAACGGGGTGAGTTCCCGTTTGGTCAGTCCCAGCTCCTGCCAACCTAGCAGTTCGAAAGCACACACAAAAATGTGCAAGTAGATAAATAGGTACCGCTCCAGTGGGAAGGTAAATGGTGTTTCCGTGCGCTGCTCTGGTTTTGCCACAGGCAGCTTAGTCATGCTGGCCACATGACCTGGAAAAACTGTCTGCGGACAAACGCCGGGTTCCTCAGCCTGTAAAGCGAAATGAGCACCACAACCCCAGAGTTGTCTGCGACTGGGGTCCTTTACCTTTACTTTTTTAACATTTTGTTACAGATCTCACATGCATTTTATATCTACAATCAATGACCATTTTGCATGGGGGTTCCATTCCTGGGCCCCCATGCACCAAAGGAGAATGTGTAAGTGTGCCCTGCACCATTATGTTCCTTTACGTCCTGGCCTGCCCTTGTTATACCCTTTTGTTTCATTATGTTGTCATTCACTTCCAGGTTTGGAGCTGTGTGCACATGCACAATCCACAATTTTGGACATGTGTTAATCAGTTGTCACTTGAATCTTATTAATTCCTTCTCATGACAAACATGGTGGACCAGTGCTTACAAACTGCAGAAATACAGGACATCCCAAAGATAAGATAGTGGTTTCTGCATAATGACGCCAAATTTTGAACATGTTAAAAAGGCAAACCCAGAAAATACTGTCAAGAACTGAGAATTCTTGTTGCTTTTTCAAAGTCATGAAATGTTGATGTCAAGTGAGCATCATTTGAAGAAAGAAAACAAAAACAGTGAAAGAGACAGAGACAGACAGAGAGAAGAGGATTGCCCTTCTCATTTTAACATCTGCTAGCAGGGGTAACTAATGTTGTCTCTTGCAGAAGTTATTGGACTCCAACTCCCATCAGCCCCAGCCAACATGGCCAACAGTCACAGATGGGAGTTGTAGGCCAACAAATTCTGGAGGGCATAATCATGACTATACTTGCCTGGAAGGAGTATTAAATTATGAGAATGCAGATGGTGAGGCACACCATCCCAAATTCTTAACTCTCCTCTGCCCACCTTGCCTGATTCTGATTTACTGGATGTTATGAGGTTGTAAAGAATCATAGAATCATAGAGTTGGAAGAGACCACAAGGGCCATCGAGTCCAACCCCCTGCCAAGCAGGAAGCACCATCAGAGCACTCCTGACATATGGTTGTCAAGCCTCTGCTTAAAGACCTCAAAAGAAGGAGACTCCACCACACTCCTTGGCAGCAAATTCCACTGTCGAACAGCTCTTACTGTCAGGAAGTTCTTCCTAATGTTTAGGTGGAATCTTCTTTCTTGTAGTTTGGATCCATTGCTCCGTGTCCGCTTCTCTGGAGCAGCAGAAAACAACCTTTCTCCCTCCTCTATGTGACATCCTTTTATATATTTGAATATGGCTATCATATCACCCCTTAACCTCCTCTTCTTCAGGCTAAACATGCCCAGCTCCCTTAGCCGTTCCTGACCCTTCTGAAGCTAAGAAATCTGGGGGGGGGGGCTTTATCATATCAAAAGATACTTCTTCAAATGCTAATTTGTTGGCTGGTCCCAGGAGCTCTTTAGCTTTAAAAGAGCAGAATTTTGTATGCTGCAATGGTTTATTTTGGTGGGGTGGGGGTATAACAGGGTAGGGGGTCTGTGCTTTAAGGTGCACACCCTTCAATCCCAGTTATTTATTAAATTTGTATACCTTCTATACCCACAGATCTTTAGGAAAGCTTTTAATGTTTAACAGACCACTGTATTTTAATACTCTGTTGGAAGCTGCCCAGAGTGGCTGGGGAAACCCAACCAGATGGGCAGGGTATAAATAATAAATTCTATTCTATCTCATAACACAAATTCCCTTCCCTGGCTGTTCCATCTAATTTACAGAGGTAAAAACACCCCCCCCCCTTTGAACTGTAGCATTCAGGGTAGCAACAGACAAAACTAATTTACTACCTGAGGGTAAAAACAAGATGGCCCACGCCATGCGAAAGCTGACTAGATGGGCAGTTAAATCCCGCGTCAACAAGGGTGACAGAACACCACATCTTAGACCAGCAGGATAGTTTTGTGAGCACAAAGCAGTCTGTGTGAAACACACAACTCTACCCTCTGACATCAGGGAATGCCTAAAGTTACTCCAAAGCAACAACTGGAGGGCTGCTGCCATTACCCCTAGCCCTGTGACGGGCTGCCAAACTTCTCCTAAAGTTAGGGTCAGCCCAGATCAGGTTTCAGAGCAGTAAACCACAAAATACAGAATAGCTAGCAGACTCCTGAGGCACAGAGCTAGGTGAAGTCATTTAGCCCCAGAGCTCAGCAGTCTGTTCTGTTGTGTGAGAAAATTCCGGGTTGTTTATTCCCCCCTTCCTTAGTGAGTCTTTAATTTTGTTATAATATGAATATTGATCTCTTCAATTTCCTTTGGCAAATGTACAAAGTATAGCTACTCTTCTATTAAAAAATGTCAAGGCTAAAAAAATTAAATTCTTATTCATTTGCAATTGACAGTGGCATCGTAGCCAGCCTAAATGCCGAACTGTGAAACTTATTACAGTTCTTCACTTTTGAGGAGATTGTCTTTATCACTTCAAAGAATTAGCCTGTTGGTTAAGTGCTGCTAACTCTGTCTGAGTGTCCTGTAAGTGCTTCAGAGGGATTTCCTAGTTCCTGTCAGACTACCCCGTGGGGTGTGAAGAATCCCTATATCTTATTTAGTTGAATTAGCTGTCTGAGCACTTGAGAGTGCTTGACTGCAAATTGCCCCTCCTTTGCGTGAATAGCAGAGACCCTGGAGGAACATCAGCTTGTCTGGTTCTTTACAAGTGCATCATTTTGGAGCCATATCACATCTGATACAGGTTCATAAGCAGGTTTGGCCATTCCATGTTTCTACCAGATTATCTGTCTATTAAAGGACAGATTATCTGTCTATTAAAGGGCAGGGCATAATCATATACTCTCAGCAGCAGCCATCTTCCCCTGTAGATATTTGTGTTTTGTTTGGTAGAGCCAATGCCTTCACTGAGGTCTGCACTACCAGTGAACTAATGTCTGGGCAAGAGACCAGTTCAACGAACTGGGCAATGCCCGCCAAAATATGTCCCTACGCTAGAAAATCTGAAACACTCACCTCTTTTGCTTAGCTTGCCCTTTGATCTCATGGAAACTTCATTGAACATCTCTGGTAAATGTAAGGAATAAAGGATATTGGCTTGTATCCAACTAAATCCTCCTCAGTAGACCCACTGAAATGAATGAACCTAAGTTTGGCTATGGACATAGCTTGAAACACGGCAATGTTGTTTCCCCCTGTCCTGCTGCATTTCAAATCACATTTTCACATTGCCATTCACAGGAGAGAAGGAACAGAGATTGATTCGCCCAATTTGAATTACCTGGATTGTTTCTCTATGCCTAACTCCCCAACCTCTGATTCAATGAAGCTGCCATTTGTTCATGTGCTAATGAGCATGTCTGAAGCGTACACACCCCGAGACCCTCCAAGTGTCCCTATTTTCCAGGGACAGTCAGAGATTTACAGAAGCCGTCCCAGTTTCTGATCTGATCCTGGAATGTCCCACTTTTGCTTAGGACATCTCTATATTCACCAGAGAAACGTTGAAGGCTATGGAAGATGTCCCTATATTTATTGGAAAAATATTTGAAGGCATAGTTATGTGACACCCCCAAGTCAAGGAGATATAACCTTTAGAAGACATCTGAAGGCAGCTCTGTATAGTGAAGTTGGAAACTGCTCAGAGTGGCTGGGGCAATCCAGTCAGATGGGTGGAGTATAATAATAATAATAATAATAATAATAATAATAATAATAATAATAATAGTCTCTGTTTTCATTGGAGAAATGTTGGAGGGTATGTAGTGCTTTATAAATCCTTTAAAATGTTTGCTTAAAAATAATTTTGCTGCCCTTAGTGACTGAAGCTTTTTAAGTGTGTGAGTTTAGCTCTCATTCTCCTGCTGCTGAAAAGTTTGTGGAAATCACCTTCTGCTTCGCTAAGACTTCTTTAAAATGTGGAGAAAGTGCTTAGGAAAACTTTGACTAGGAAATGGTAAGCGTAAACATACAGGCAAGTCTATACTCTTCGCAAATGTGATAAAGTACATCGCTGGCAGGCACTCATTTTGCCTCAGGCCACAAACCGAAAACAGTATTTTGAGCATCTACAGGATAAACACTAGGAAGACATCTGAAGGAAGACAGCAGGAAATGCAGGTGGCTTTGGAAATTCTTCTTTGGACCCCAAAATAGGAATATGAGTGGCTTTTTCCAAAGCAACAGCAGCACTCCCACTGTTGCTCACAGATAACAGTAAAGGGGGGTGTATGCACACTCATGCATTTCACATTTTACTCAGCTGTAAAATGCTGCATGAATTCTTCTTTTTAGGTATCTGGCTTGGAAGCCATCATTATGCAAGTTGAAGGAAAGGGTGTGCCTGGCACACTAGCTGAAGCTGGGCAAAGTTAATCCTGGCCACTGTTGCTACCTGAGCGTCTAGGGGAAAACTTCCAGAGTTAATCTCTCACATGTTTATTCATAGTACTATAGTCACTTCTTCAACACATACCCACACTGTTCACAGACTCTCCCAGAGTCCCTATTTTTTCCAGGGACAGTCTTGGATTTACAGAAGCCACCCCGGTTTCTGATTTGATCCTGGAATGTCCCACTTTTCCTTAAAAGGTAAAGGGACCCCTGACAATTAAGTCCAGTCAAGAATGACTCTGGGGTTGCAGCGCTCATCTCGCTTTACAGGCCAAGGGAGCTGGCGTAGGTCCGCTTCTGCAGACAGTTTTTCCAGGTCATGTGCCCAGCATGACTAAGCCACTTCTGGCAAAAACAGAGCAGCACATGGAAATGCCATTTACCTTCCCGCCAGAGCGGTACCTATTTATCTACTTGCACTGCGTGCTTTCGAATTGCTAGGCTGACAGGAGCAGGGACCGAGCAACGGGAGCTCACCTCGTCGCGGGGATTCAAACTGCTGACCTTTCGATCGGCAAGCCCAAGCGGCACAGTGGTTTAACCCACAGTGCCACCTGCTTTTCCTTAGGACA
Source organism: Podarcis bocagei (assembly GCF_964188305.1). NCBI lineage: Eukaryota > Metazoa > Chordata > Lepidosauria > Squamata > Lacertidae > Podarcis > Podarcis bocagei. The sequence goes on from NC_138130.1 coordinate 15,631,744, forward strand.
TCCCTATTTTCATTGCATAAATGTTGGAGGGTATGAAGTTATGTGACCCGCCCCACGAGCCAAGGTGATAAGTACAGTAGCTATACAGTAGAACCTCCATTTTCTTAGTCCATTGCATATGATATGTGTTCTATTGTTCGTTTTTACATTGCTAAATATTGAACTGCTTGTAAAATACAGCTAATTTTTAAGCTTCTGTGACTAATGGCAGTGGTCATACTGCTCATGGTTTATCCTAAAAGGAAACGAGAGAGTCCCTTCTATAAACAATAGCCATAATTTGCTGAAAACTGTTTGAGCTAAGTATTTGTGTATGGCACATCTTATCTTATGCTGGCAATGATCTCCTCATGAGATCAGGAAAAGAGGGGGGCACTTTTATAATCATCTCCATTGTAACAGCAGTGATTTCACATTGATGGATGTGTCAAAACAAATTCTCAACAGACTAATGAATCAGATTCATTGTCAGTCATTCCCTTTCTTCGATTGTACTTCCTAATTGTGTAAGTAAACCACAGCAAGAGACATTAGCAACCCACTTATCCAACTCTATATCTGAGCTGGGGAAAATGGGAAGAGGTTTAATGAAATAATTTTCATGAGTTGAATGCAAAGGAAGAATTAATACACTTTTTGGAAAGAAAGCTGGGGTGGGACAGTCAATTGCCATTCCTGGATATAAGGGGTGAGAAACAGCCATTTTCAGAGATTCTTTGAATGATTCAGTAATCATGCAGGGAGTCGCCTGCTTTGAGTTTGAAGCCTGGAGGCTCACTGTATGCTTTAGATCCCTGGGAGTGCAGGCTTCTCAAATGTGTGGAGATCGTCTGTAAGTACCGAAAGCTCCAGGCACTCGTTTTCCACAGTTAGTTCACTTGACCCTAAACCCATGTGTTTTACTGGCCTCATTCAAAGAATCTCCAAAGAGGGCTTTCAGTTTGGCTCATGTCAGCTAGAACTGCTCATTATGAAGTCAAATATAACACCATGCAAAAAAAATATACAAAATAAAATTATGGAACACAAAACACTTACACAATGTGCAATGCACAGCCAATAGTGGTTTGTGATAAGGGATGCTTATATTAACACAGCTTAGTTGTGCCCGTTATTTGTTTACAGGCAATCTCCATTTCAGTCCCCAGCATCTCCCACTGGGAGAAAGATCCCTTGGGTAGCCATTGGGCTGGATGGACTACTGATCTGATCCAACAACACAAACACACATGCACTCCTTGTTATGAAGATCTGATTGTACACTCTCTTCTGTCCTCGCCCCGGGTGAATCCTCTGTACATTTCTCATGCATGCATTTCCTTAATGTCCTCTTAATTCTTACCTAACCAATCCGCTGTTCAGAAGCCGCTGCCTATTTTCATGAGACCCTCATCAATGTTTTGTGATACTTCCAGACATTCCAGATGACGGCAACAACCAAGGCTGCCTCATTATAACTTATTGTTCATTACATTTGTAGCCTACCTTTCTTCCTCTGAAGCATGCAAGGCACCACACATGGTTCTCTCCTTTCCCAATTTTATCCTGTTAGGAAGGTTAAGCTGAGAGGTGATGACTAGTCTAATGATTCTCCTACCTGGGCAGTTATCTCTCCACAAGGGCTGACATTGATGCCGAAATAATAATAATAATCCAGCATCGCCTGAGCTCGGCGAGTGCGGCTTTCTCCCTATTGAAGTGCAGAGTGTTTGATTCACAGGGAAATCAAAATGCTTGTTAACAAAGCTATTGTACTACCAACCTTACTGTATGCTTGTGAAACATGGATCACTTATAAACACCATATCCAGCTCCTCAAAAGATTCCATCAACGGTGTCTCTGAAAATTTTTTACACATCACTTGAGAAGACAGGCGAACTAATACCAGTGTACTGGAAGAAGCAAAGATCACCAGTTTTGAAGCAATGATTCTTCAACATCAAGTTTGTTGGACTAGTCACGTTGTGCGGATGCCTGATTATCATCTTCCAAAGCAACTACTCTATTCTGAACTTTAAAATGAAAAGCGTAATGATGGTGGTCAACAAAAGAGGTTTAAAGACTGTCTCAAAGCAAATCTAAAGAAAATGTAGTATAAACACCAACAATTGGGAAATACTTGCCTACGAGCGCTCCAATTGGAGAACAGCATTTTCCAAAGGTGTCATGGGCTTTGAAGACACTCGAACTCAGGACACATGGGAGAAATGTGCTAAGAGGAAGGCACGCTTGCCAAACTCTCATCATGATCAACTCCTGCTCAGAAACCAATGTCCCCACTGTGGAAGGACGTGTGGATCCAGAATTGGCCTCCACAGTCACTTACGGACTCATTGTTAAAACCGTGTTTATGGAAGACAATCTTACTCAGCTACGAGTGATTGCCAAAGAAGAAGGTCCAAAGATACTCATAGCTGAGTGAAGATCGGTCCTAGTCTAACACCCTAACTGCTGCATTACAGTTGTCCACTATTTACTAGGTTTTCCTGTTGAGAGGTCTGCATCTCTCTCTTTCTTAGACCTGAGCTCTGTTCACAAGTGTGTAGGCTTATAAATTCACAGATGAATGAGTGGAATCAAACTCACCCCTTCCATCAGCAACCTATGTGGGTTTAGCAGAAGAAATGGGCAGATCTGTATGTATTTCTATGTATGCCTTTTGTGTATAACTTCACATTTATGGCTATGCTCAGATCTTCTGCTGAATACGAAGAAGCCTTGTGTGGGCAGGACTATGTTGCAGATGGATGAATCTATCCATTGTTCGTTTCTCTCCATTTCTCATTTTCCCATTTTTAAGTTTGGTTTGTCACATTTATGCCAGCGATTTTCCCATTATAGAATGCACATTTTATGTTGCTTCCACTAATATATACACATTTTGGACTTTTCAGCAACATACTCCCCCCCTTTTTTTTGAGAACTGCATTGTAAAGTTAGTAAAAGTGCAAATTTCAAAAGACAGCTGTGGTTCATTTCATGTATTGGTTCAGGAAACTCAAAGTGGTTAGGATCTCATTAAAATTTGAACTGAATGAATCTTTCCCCCACGACTATATAGAGATTGAAACTGATGTTCTTAATATGTCCTGGTGGGAAAGAGGACAGTGACCATATATGATGTATTTTAAATAATTTTGCTAAACTGATTTTGGCCAATGATCATATCTGGTCACAACCCACTGGGGTAAATTAACAACCTAATTTTAAGGGATCAGAAAAATCCAGACATTACAATATATCAATCCTCCGTTTTGCATCTCATTTAGCTTGTTTTGTGGTAGAATAGCTCCAGAAAATAAACCTCTGTTGTCACTGAAAATCTCACATATTTAATAATTTTGTTACGTAACTATGTAATAACTATGTAATAGTTACATAACATATCTAATTCCTTCAAGAATTGTTCATTTTATTACAAAACTATGTAATAAAATGAATGTCTTGAAGGAATTAGATACGTTGTAATTGGTTGGATATTTTTCATTTTAATCTATTCGGAACTGACACTAGTTCATATTTTCATTCTTTTGTAATATTCCTATTTCTTTTTCTATTCCCTCTCAGTCAGGCTTCTCCTAAGAACTTTTTTTTCCAAGTACAAGAATAATCTCACTCTGTTTTTCAATCTCACTTGTCTAATAACATCCAAATTCCATCTTGATTTCATCATGATATTTATAATTCATAATAGCCACCAAGGAGTCCATCCACTTCTAATTGTACTTGATATTTACATAAATAAATAATTGTTTTATCTTTTGGGAAAGTTCTCTGATATATTATTTTCTTTTTATTATTATTTTTTTTAAAAAGATCTTTAAATATTTAAAATTCAACATGTGCCAAAAGACGCTGTAGCTTGAATAAAAATCATTAAAAATGAATTTTATGCTATTAAATATTGCATAATTTCTTTGACAGATTTTCAAATGCATCACATGAGACCATTGTATCCCTATCCTGAAGGCAATCCTAAACTTGGGCCAAAAATAATTTTTTAAAATCCTCTTTGTTGTGGAGAAGTAGCATAATCCATAATAGATGGGCTATGGCTTAACGAATAATCTTTAAGGAGCTTGGAAGAAAGGGTAGCTTAAAAGTATTATGCTATGTGTGGTGTGTAGCAGTTGCTTTCAGATTACTTAAATGGCTTAAAACTTTAATTGAAAGTGCTTTTTTCCTCTCCAGCTTAGTCTACGTTTACATAAGAATGTGACAGGAGAGACATATAAAAAGTGAAAGGCAGTGTACTTTCATCCAAGACCCTTCAGGCTAAACTTGCTTATGACTGTGGCAATCAGCATCAGACAAATCTGATGCATTTTTATTTAATAATACAAAGAGGATCTTAAAATTGTCTAGTTGGCTGGCCTCCTCAAACAGAACAAGCCAAATGTGTTGGTTGGGTGGGGCTTCGGTGAAGGTTTAACAGAACTCTTTGGGCGGGTATTGATCTTGAGTTAAAACATTAATGATAATCTTTGGTACTTTTTCACTAAATTCTTCATGGGAGGTGAGGAAAACACAGCCTTCGAGGGCCTTGTTCTCTACGTGATCTTAATTGTGTGGAAGAAGACAGTGGGCCTTCATCTCCAGGTCCCATCTCCCCTCCCATCTTCCCCTCCACTGTCTTTGTGTCAGAGGGAACGTCTGAAAGGGGGAGCCTGTGCCATGTGCTTAGTGTCACCCATGATTTAACATAGTAAGGTAAGAAAAACTGTGTCGGTCATCAGGCAATGGCTTCTTCCACCTGCCTTGCCCTGAAGGAATGGGTTTCTGTGCAGTCAGTTTGAAACAGGACCCCAACCCCAACCCCTTTTCTTCTTTCTCCAAGAAAGCATTTCTAAAATGCATAAACATGAGCTGTTGAGCAAATGCATAAGAAGAACACAGCTGTATAAACAAAGCTCTCTCCTTTATCAGTCACGGCAACGAATGACCTTGGCTGTTCCAGTGGAGTAGGGATGGCATGTCTAGGTATTATCTTACGTCCTGACCACACTCTGATGCACAGACCTAGTCCGGGAACAGTGCCAGAGTATGTTCTTGGAGTTGGTGACCTCTTGTTCCAATATAAGAATATAGGAACAGGAATACCCTTTTATGGTCAGGAATACAGGAAGGAAAGCCCTTTTTATGGTTAAGAGTACTGGAGCAGGAACATCTGTGATGTCAACCTGCGTGTATAAGCTGACGTGGCTGGATTCCTGGGGGAGGGGGGAGGGGGTGCCTGGAGGATATATATACTGAATGAAATTTCTCATTTCTTTGGACTTGCTGTGGACTGACCACGCAAGTGCCTTTCTGCTGCTCCGGAGAGCAGAAATAAAGAACTCTTTCTCTGAACCAACCCTCGGTGTCATTTGACTTCCTTCCTCCCGTCTGGGAGCAACGCAGAGCCCACCAATCAGTAAAGTCTAATAAGGCTCCAGCCCCATGCTCCAGCCTTAGAAGTCTTCATAAGGGAGCTGTTTCCAGAGGAAGAACTGTGAGGAGAGAGAGACTTTGTGCTGGCCATCAAGCAATGGCTTCTTCTACCTGCCTTGCTTACCCGCTACAGCCCTAGGAGCCTTTCCCAGACCATGACTTTGGGAAACAGAAGAAGCAGCTGGAAAGAGAGAAAAGGAGCTCAGGGATGCAAATAATATTTTTAAGTTGTGTGCCCTTGTTTCTCAGTTTGATCCTTTTGCATGGTTTTGTATGTTTTGTGGTATTTTATGCAGTATGACTTCATTGGTTATAGCTTCATAATACTTTATTGTTATTGTTAAGTGTAAACTGTTTGCAGTGGTACCTTGGGTTACTGACGCTTCAGGTTACAGACTCCACTAACCCAGAAATAGTACCTCAGGTTAAGAACTTTGCTTCAGGATGAGAACAGAAATTGTGCGGTGGCGGTGCAGTGGCAGCGGGAGGACCCATTAGCTAAAATGGTACCTCAGGTTAAGAACAGTTTTGGGTTAAGAACGGACCTCCAGAACGAATTAAGTTCTTAACCTGAGGTACCACTGTAATTATTATTTGCTGATATTTAATTTTACTGTTTACTATTATATTCTAATGGATTATTGAATATTGCTTTATTTGATATAAGTGGTTTATTTTAGAGCTATGTTATTATTACTTTTTTTCTTTTGGATCAGATTGCTATTAGGTGTGTGATGTTTGCTCTCTATTTTATGGTTTCTTCACCTTGTAAACTGGTTTGTGTATAGTAATGTAGAAAGGCTGTAAACAAATTAAAAGTGAATTGAAATAATGAAATGAAATGAAAACCTCTGCCTTTTCCCCTGGACGCCTGAGGTCCAGCTCCGAGGGCCTTCTGGCGGTTCCCTCACTACCCGCCCTGTGGAACACCCTCCCATCAGATGTCAAGAAAATAAAAAACTATCCGACTTTTGGAAGACACTCCCAATACAAATTAAAACCCATATTTTCTAGGTCCTTGGGCAAGTTTTCTTCAAAGCGATCCCTCCCTGAATGCCTCTGTTTGTTTCACCACTATTTGTTTGTCCTCTTCCTCTGGACCCAAATTACATGGAGGGCCTGATGGAGATGAAGTTGGAAGCAAATCCTATCACTGGTCCCTCACTGAAAAGATGCAAGTGAAACTTAGGCAGCATACACTAAAAACACATTTCTCCCCGAGGATTGTTGGAACTGCAGTTTACCATTCAAAGAGCTACAGTTCCAGCCCCCTTAACAACAGAAAAGTGCCCAGATCAATGGAAGACAATAACACAATGAAATTCAAAACAGTAACAATTTATTGCATGTTGATTCAAAATCCATTAAAAACAATTTAGTTTAAGGAATGCAAGAAAATTGATCAGCTTGATCCAGTGACACCAGAGAGAGCCATTTTCAAATAACTCAAGGGCTGTCACATGGAAGATGCAGCCAGCTTTTTTTCTCCTGCTCTGGACGGTGGGACTCAAACCAATGGCTTCAGGATACAACAAAGGAGATTCCTACTGAACATTGTTCAACAGAGGAATGGACTCCCCTGGAAGGTGATGGACTTTCCTTCCTTGCAGGTTTTAAAGCAGAGATTAGATGACCATCTTTCTTTCTTTCTTTCTTTCTTTCTTTCTTTCTTTCTTTCTTTCTTTCTTTCTTTCTTTCTTGTTCTGCCCAATTTCAGTCCATATTTCATGGCTGCTTAAATCATCTGTCCCCCTCCTGATTCTCAGTGCCTCTTCTTCTGCCAGTCTTTTGCCAGTTGAGATGTCCAAATAGAGCAGCAATTTCTTCAAGGAGGAAAATCATAAGTCCTCAATGATGATGTCATCTGGATGGAAGAGAATGAAAAAGAGAGAAAATCAGTTCAGTCCTCTCCGCTTCTTGTAGCTGGAGTCAGTCTGGGTGCTGCCCTCCCAGGCCAGGTGGGAAAGGCCTGCCAGGCAGGGAGCAGGTCCTGCAGGACTCCCAGCAAGAAGACCTGGGAGGTGTGTCTTGGGCAAACAAGGGACAAGGGAGTTCATTGTCCCCAAGGTGTGGGGCTTACCTTCTTTCAGATTATTCCTGAAACAAGCCAGCTCCGGACGAATTACTGTGTTCTTCAGAGGAAAGACAAATCTGAGTCAGATGACACTATTACCCCACCCTGGATGGGTGTAAGAGAAGCAGCCCCACCCGGATGGAAACAACCAAAGAACCGAATACAGGAAGGCAAAATACTTACTCTGTGGTTCGGGAATCTTCGTGAAAGGGCCAGCAGCAGGGATATACTGCTGGCCGCTAATTTCCTTTGGTCTTCACTCCCCAAAAAGGCATAATATCGGAGGTCCTGTGGGATGAAAGAAATGGGACAGTTAGTTGGGTAAGGGACAGGGGGGCAACCGTAAAACCACTCCTGGTGCTATCAGGATACTTACGGTAAGCAACTGGAGAAGGGTGCTAGTATTGGGGGCTTCTAGGAGGAGACCCCCCAGCAGGCTCTGGAATGGCCTCTTCAGTTCCTGTAGGAAAAGAGAGAAGAGAGGTTGAGTGCTGCTGGGTTAAATTTTACAGATAGGTAGCCGTGTTGGTCTGCCATAGTCAAAATAAAAAAATTCCTTCCAGTAGCACCTTAAAGACCAACTAAGTTAGTTCTTGGTATAAGCTTTCGTGTGCATGCACGAAAGCTTATACCAATAACTAACTTAGTTGGTCTTTAAGGTGCTACTGGAAGGAATTTTTTTATTTTGGGTTAAATTTTGTAAGAGTGTGGGAAGAAGAAAGAGCTGTGCAAAGAGAAGTTAAAGCAGAGGACATACCTCTTTGTCCTCCTCTGCGCTCCCCAGAACTGCCTCTGTTGTTCTATGGAGGATCACACTCGCCACAGAGGGACTGAAGTGGGGTCTCATAAAACTGAAGAGAGAAAGGGAAGGGGTTAGACACTGCCTCCTCCAAGTCTCCCTTGTCCCCTTCTCCCTCCTGCCTGACTTGCCCACCCAAAGCTCCCCCTGGAGTTCTGCCCCCCTGCAGCCCCACCCAGTCCAGAACACACCTGTTTCTTAGCTCAAATTTTTAGGAAACAGGAATCTCCCGCTCATGGTGATGACTGGACAGTTGCCAATTCATGCAGTGCTCGCTCCCAGCGTTCCGGCCCCCACATTCTGTAGTGAGCGGCAGTTATCGGATGAACTGTGGTTTAACGGCCAGTCCCCTCTACCCTGGGTGGGTGGGGGGTCTGTTTACTATTATATTCTAATGTATTGTTGAATACAGTGGTACCTTGGGTTAAAAATTTAATCATTCTGGAGGTCCGTTCTTAACCTGAAACTGTTCTTAACCTGAAGTACCACTTTAGCTAATGGGGCCTCCTGCTGCCGCCACACTGCCAGAGCAAGATTTCTGTTCTCATCCTGAAGCAAAGTTCTTAACCCAAGGTACTATTTCTGGGTTAGCGGAGTCTGTAACCTGAAACGTCTGTAACCTGAAGCGTCTGTAACCCGATATACCACTGTTTTGCTTTATTTGATGTAAGTTTTTTTTTTTTTTTTTTAAAAAGCTATGTTGTTGTTATTACTTTTTTCTTTTGGATCAGATTGCTATTAGGTGTGTGGTGTTTGCTCTCTATTTCATTGTTTCTTCACCTTGTAAACTGGCTTGCGTATAGTAATATAGAAAGGCGGTAAACAAATTAAAAGTGAATTGAAAAAATGAAATGAAATGAAAACCCCTGCCTTTTTCCCTGGACCCATGAGGTCCAGCTCCAAGGGCCTTCTGGCGTTTCCCTCACTGCAAGAAGTGAGGTTACAGGGAACCAGGCAGAGGGCCTTCTCAGTGGTGGCACCCACCCTGTGGAATGCCCTCCTATCAGATGTCAATCATATAAACAACTATCTGACTTTTAGAAGACATCTGAAGGAAACTATGTTTAGGGAAGTTTTTAATGTTTGATGTTTTGATGTTTTATCATGTTTTTAATATTCTGTTGGGAGCCGCCCAGAGTGGCTGGGGAAACCCAGCCAGATGGTCAGGGTATAAATAATGATAATAATAAATTATAAGAAATAACAAATTATTATTATTGTGGTTATTATGATTATTCATCCACATAATTCAGCTTGTCCACCCATACTGGGTTTATGTGGAGAATGCACTTACCTGCATAGGTATTCTATGGGGCTGCCACCTTGCTGATATGGATGTCATGAGCATTTGTAAAAGGGCCCTTGCAGATGCAAATGTCCCTGTTTGAATGTCTGTGAGCCTTTGCAAGACCTTCTGAATGTGAGCAACTGTCAACCTTTTTCACCCCGCTCCAGGACCTACAAACCTTAACTGGGACAAGAAAAGTTGAAGGGTAGGAAAAATGGCTTCCAGGTGGAGAAATCAAAATTAGAAACAGAATTGTTAGAGCCCAATGCTAAGAATTTATCTAGAATGTATAACTTGTTGCTGAAATGGAATACACAAGATGAAACAGTTAAATCAGCTATGATTAAGTGGGCACAGGACATTGGTCATAATATTATGTTTGCTGATTGGGAACAGTTGTGGACCACCGGTTTGAAATTCACGGCATGTAATGCCTTAAAGGAAAATATTATGAAAATGATCTATAGGTGGTACATGACCCCAGTCAAGCTAGCAAAAATCTACCATTTGCCTGACAATAAGTGTTGGAAATGTAAAGAAACTGAAGGTACTTTCTACCACCTTTGGTGGACGTGCCCGAAGATTAAGGCTTTCTGGGAAATGATATATAATGAAATGAAAAAGGTACTTAAATGTACCTTCCCTAAGAAACCAGAGGCCTTTCTCTTGGGCATTGTCGGCCAAATGGTGCCAAAGAAAGATAGAACTTTTTTTATGTACGCCACCACAGCAGCAAGAATACTCATCGCAAAACATTGGAAAACTCAAGATCTACCCACTCTGGAAGAATGGCAGATGAAGGTGATAGACTATATGGCATTGGCTGAAATGACTGGCAGAATTCGTGATCAGGGGAAAGAGACGGCGGATGAAGATTGGGAAAAATTTAAAATTTATCTTAAGAAATATTACAAAATTAATGAATGTTAAAATGTTGAGGTTTTAGAAAAAAGGGGATTACAGCGGCATAAGATTAAGTAAATGAAAAGAATAAATAAGGGACAAATTGGATTAAAATAAGTGTTAGGATTTGCTAAAATAACTTTAGAAATTGGGATGCAGAAAGGGGAGGTTTGGGGGAGTCGGAGAAGTGAGGTTTATGAAAAAAAGGATATGAAATTATACATGTTTGTCTGTTTCTTTGTTTGTATTGTCTATAAAAAAATTTTTGTAAAAGAAAAGTTGAAGGGTATGCCAACTCTTCAGTAGAGCACCATTTCCCACTCTGTTCTAGCATCCTCAGTGGGGAAATGATGCTATTCTAATCAGTTACCGCCAAGAGAAAGGTCTTTCAAGCACCAGAGAACCTTCTCCTCAGTGGAAACTGGCATGAATGATTTCCTTCTGTGGATGCCCGAAATTGTCTATTCCCTAAATTGGCGAGGAAGAACGCTCTTCCAGGGAGCTGGTGTTGTGTTTGCCACCTCTTCTGACACATCCCCCTTCTGCTGACCCTAGGAAGGTATGTGGGTCCTTGGGGAACAGGGGGAAGGGGGGGTGACACTAGGTGCTTCGAGAACCCATAATATGTTTTGTAAGTGCTAGTTAGCACTGAGCCACTTTCAGGTTGATCATTCTGAGCCACTGCATTACGTCAAGTCTGTAGCATTGCTAGGTTGCACACATGTACCATTCATACAAAATGGCAACCCTGTGGAGCACCTAAAACTAATAATAATAATAATAATAATAATAATAATAATAATAATAATAATAATAATAATAATAATAATAATAATAATAATTTAATATTTATACCCCACCCATCTGGCTGGGCTTCCCCAGCCAATCTGGGTGGCTTCCAACAAAATATTAAAATACAGTAATGCATCAAACATTAAAAGCTTTCCTAAACAGGGCTGCCTTCAGATGTCTTCTAAAAGTCTGGTAGCTGTTGTTCTCTTTGACATCTGGTGGGAGGGCATTCCACAGGGCAGGTGCCACTACTGAGAAGGCCCTCTGCCTGGTTCCGTGTAACTTGGCTTCTCGCAGTGAGGGAACTACCAGAAGGCCCTTGGTGCTGGACCTCAGTGTCCGGGTAGAAAGATGGGGGTGGAGACGCTCCTTCAGATATAGAAGAGTTTGGATTTGATATCCCGCTTTATTACTACTCGAAGTAGTCTCAAAGTGGCTGACATTCTCCTTTCCCTTCCTCACCCACAACAAACACCCTGTGAGGTGAGTGGGGCTGAGAGACTTCAGAGAAGTGTGACTAGCCCAAGGTCACCCAGCAGCTGCATGTGGAGGAGCAGGGAAGCAAACCCGGTTCACCAGATTACGAGTCTATCGCTCTTAACCACTACACAACACTGGCTCTAATATACTGGATATAAATGCATTCCATGTGGTCACCTGGTACTGGACTCAGGCCACAGAGCACAGTGCCCAGGTTGAATTTATGCCAAGACTCTTGCACATGTAATAATTGCATAGAAGGGGGAATTTTGACATGGGCATCCATGACAAGCTACACTATGCCAAAACAAGTTGGACCTACTGAAACCCCTCATCCACACAACAATTAAAGGTACAGTTCTAATACTCTAATACTCCATAGTACGTGGTCGCACTCTGATTGGGATAAAAGACAATACATTATATTCCATTCCTTGAAAGCTATATAAAACTATCAGGGCAATATATTTTTAAAAGCACTTGTTTTTACCCCTGATGGCTTAAGCAATCTAAGCCGGTAACAATCCCTTTAGAAAATATTATTCTCCAAACTTTCCTGACAACTTGGCCTAATTTCGCCTTTTGAAGATATGCTGAAAAGACACTCCATTATGAATAAAATATAACCAGTCTCCCTGTTTATTTGCTATATGACCAGCCCTACTTATTTCCAGACAGGCTGAATGAAGGCCTGTGCAGTGCATGAGGCAAAAATTTGGATTTGGACCTGAATGATCTTGATTCAAGTCATTGCTCAGCCTGGTTAGTTAAGGACATATTGTTCTGCCTGTTTCCCGAACTTTTGTACTTGATTCTGAGGATTATATAAACTGATTCTGATGGTCGTGTCTTGTGTATTGGTATCAGATGCTGTGGCCATCACAGCTATAGCTATAAATGAAGCAGAGATGGTGTATAGCTCTATCTGTGGAGAGTTGGACTATCAAAAGAAGCATTTATATCTCTGAATGACCGGCTTCACACCAGTTGATAACATGTGAAGATGAATGGCATAACGATTCTATGGCCAGGATCTAAAGACCCAGAAAACTAGTTCCCCATGCCCAAAGGGACCTTTAGGCTCCCATTTCTCAAACAGAGGTTGACTACACACAAGATATATAGTTCTTAGTACAGTCATCATTTAAGTGTCAGTGAAAATCACTTTAAAAGGCTCCAAACTCCCTGTAAACGTTGGTGCTATTTCAAAAACCAGAAATACTCGTTTTGCTTTTCTAGTTAAGTGTTTTATTGTGAAATCAGAGTTGCTGGGTGCTCAATAGATTTGACATCATACTTGTAGTTCAATCAAAGCACTGAGAGTTCAAGGCTTCGGGATGCTGCCTTTGAACGCACTGTCAGAAGAATTCAGGAACAACCTCCCTAACACTTCCTGCACACACCTTCCCTTCATGCACAGTGAGCAAGTGACAGAGCCTCATTACTCGATTCCTTAATGCACTGAGCCTAATATGGTGGATGCACTACAACAGAGTCTCAGGAAATAAACTTCAGCAAAATCTGTATCCTGTGCTTTAAATGTCTCCATTTAGAACTCCAAATATACCTGGCAAATATTAACAATTGGTTCTTTTTTGTTTTTGTTTTCTTTTTAGCTGACTGTAGGGATTGCCTTTTTGATGCAACATTTTTGTGAATTACTTGGGATACTGTGCATCAGGTTTCAATCCTTACTCATAGGGCTCAAAAGTTAAATCTGTGAATGGGGAGCCAGTCACAAGTGCACATATGCCCTATATACCGTATTGACCTGAATATACGCTGCACCCACAAAATTCGGGGGGGGGGGGAGAGACAATACAGTGGTACCTCGGATTACAGACACTTCAGGTTACAGATGCTTTAGGTTACAGATTCTGCTAACCCAGAAATAGTACCTTGGGTTAAGAACTTTCCTTCAGGATGGGAACAGAAATTGTGCGGTGGCGGCACGGCGACAGCGGGAGGTCCCATTAGCTAAAGTGGTACCTCAGCTTAAGAACAGTTTCAGGTTAAGAACGGACCTCTGGAATGAATTAATTTCTTAACCCGAGGTACCACTGTATGTGGGTTAGGATTGCGTGGACAGGCGGAGTCCCCAGATCCTGAGCGGTCCCCCCCGTCATGTGTAATAATGACTCAAGACAACATGCTATGGGATTAAATTGGCCACAACTTTATTAAATTTCAAATGTGGGTAGACCTTGGCTCAGGCATTGGGCGTTCTCCCTCCCCAGTCCCCAGCCGGGGACCTAGGGAGCATCAGGGTTATCCAGTGTGTGTGTGTGGGATGGGCCGGCTCTGGAGAACATATGTTCAAGCAGAGATAGCCGCCCCCGTTACGCCGCCGCCGCAGGGGAGAGCAATGACGACCTTTCGGCGTACGGTCAAAGCCTCCCTTCAGAAACCCCTTTAACGGGGAACCCTGGTATCGCCGCCGCAAAGAGGAAGATGGACTAAAGGATTCCGCCCAAGGCCTGATACCGCCAAAGTTGTGATGTTTTGCTACGGGAAAGGCGAAACCTGCCAATGCAGGGAAATTCCTTTCCGGCCCTTTGACAGCGACCTTGACGTAGCAGCGCCCGCATACCTGTGAAGAAAAGTTAACCTGCAAAACCTATGAATAAAAGTTAACCTGCAAAGGAAGACATTAACTGAGGGTGGGTAGGGTGGGAGAAGCTCTGGAGCCAAGTGAGGCTTCCCAGGTAAGATCCTCCCTCTATTGTGTGGCCAGGTAATCCCTCCCCCTACCTGGCCTGGTCTCCTTGGCAACGCTTCCCCCAGGTGGGATTGGACAACTGACTGAGGTAGGTGGGAACCTCCAGGTATCCCACCTGAGGGAAGGCAAACCAAGCCTATGCTGTTGGAGCTGCTCCAGATCTAGGGGCTGCACGCGTCCACGCAAAGGGCGCCCCCCGTTTTAAGCGGGGAGCGGTCATTGTTGTCTTACTTCAGAGAATATTTGCTATTTGCTAATTTTCAGCTCAGTATTCCCAAAGGGCCTTGTCAATGGTATTTACTGGAAAGGTATCAATGCTCATTACTTTGTATAAATTCTTAACCAGAGGTACCACTGTACCCGAATATAAGCCGCTCCCTTAAAATTCTGCAGGCACTCACACCCGTAAATGGCTAATGTAGAAGAAAATCCCACGGGTACTAGAGATGACCCGCAAGTGAAAGCGATGGATGACATTAGAATTAATTGCCACAACTGTCTCAAGCTCACAAATCGGCAATAAAACGTTTTTGTGTGTGTGTTCTGTTTTACAGTATGTCTGTTTCAGCAGCAATATCACAAAAGCAAATTTTTGTAAGATGGCAAATTTAAGCTGCACTTTAACTTTTCATGGGGGGGGGGGAGTGCAACTTATATTCATGCCAATACGGTAATTCAGTGGTGAATCAGAATCAGAAGAATCTTTATTTGCATCAGCCACTAGCCATAGCAATAAAATAAAATCCACTGAAGATAGCGGTAAAAACTTAACTAGAGAAAATACATCAATAATCAAATAACAGATTTTATTCTAAATGCCACCGCGTACATTCAAGCAAATAAACAATAAGAAGACACCATGCAGTACATGACTTACCATACCCCAAGCTTCAGCAATTGGGGTCCATAATTTTTAAACAACTTTTATTTTAATTCAGTGTGGGAGGACTATTGCAGAGTAAATGACTAAGGCAGCCTCCCATTCACACGGAGGTGACGTTCCAAGGCACTGCATGCATTGGTGAAATCGCATATAATTAAAACCCATTGAAAAAGCCTGCAAACAGCCTTTCCACCCCCCTGCTCTGCTTTGCTCTACCCCTGCTCCTCCCTTTTAGTGATGTCTTTAGGATGTTTCCAGGTCACTTCTGAGTTCGGTGTGATGTGTGTATACATGGTTGCGCACATACGTTACCCATGCGATAACTGAACGCAAGAAATAAGGCAGCAAGAAAGAAGGTGGATTGGGTCTAGGTAGCAATTGTTAGTGTCAGACAGTCAGATGAATGCAAGGTAGCCTTCCTAACGTTTACCCAGGATGGGCATAAAATGCAGATCATAGCCAGGTTTCTGCAACACACAGTGAGGATTCATGGATGTTATACAATGGTATTTTAATTGTAAAATGCAGATTTTGATGAGTGGTTGTTTGTACCGAACCTTTCTGAATTTTGTCTATATGCCAATAAAGGATTGAGATTGAGGTGGTACAAGTGAACAAGAATAGCCTTATTATTATTTGTGAGTCAACAGTAAATGCAGTAAATGTCTTGTTTCTATTCTAATGGCACATGAATGCTTAGAAACTATTTTTCATGTGTTTGTTGTACATTCAGGCATCCGAGATGGAATGGAGCCCATGGAGGTCTTGGTTCCGGAAGCTTCATTTTGGCTTCATGTGAGGGGCTTACAAAACTTGAAATCAAATGAGGAGCAGGCTCAAGGTGAGTTATTTTCTTGCAGCACGAAAATGCATCTGTGGCAGTTGTTTGGCAAGTTGGCTTTGTTGGCTCCACCTCTGCCTATCTGTTTCAAGCTGCAGCTAAGTTGTGGGATAGCAGCACAGCAGCATCCTACCTTGTCCTAATTCCACACCCAGTTCAACCCAGGTCTGCCTGGCACATGTTGGTGATCTCCTTTCTGGATGCCAGCAGCTACAACTGACTCTGTTTTCACGGCCTAGGACCCTCACACCTATGGGACCGCCTCATGGAGGACCTTAAGATCCATAAATAGCAACACCCTAGAGGTCCTGGGCCCTAAGGAAGCCAGATTAGCCTCAACCAAGGCCAGGGCCTTTTCAACACTGGCTCTGGCCTGGTGGAACGCTCTGTCTCATGTGACAAGGGCCTTGCAGGATCTGATTTCTTTCCGCAGGGCCTGTAAGACAGAGTTGTTCCACCTGGCCTTTGGCTTGGAGTCAGTTTGACCCCCCCCTTTCGTTTTCTTTTCTCCTCCTGTGATGAGGCTGCATTTTAATTGTTTTAATGTTTTAATGTTGTATTTTAATCTTGTTTTTAAGTTGTATTCATTCAAATCGTTTTTATTACTGGTTGTTGGCCGCCCTGAGGCCGTCCTTGGCTGGGGAGGGCGGGGTATAAATAAAATTTATTATTTGTTATAATTATTATTTTCATTGGGCAGGTGGGAAGAGGTGGGATCAGCTACCCTGCCACATACTGAGGTCCCTTGTGCTAAGTTGGTTCCATAGAAGGGAGTTCCAAAAACCAGGAAGGGTGGAAGAATTTCTCAGAAGGGGAACTTGGTGCCAAGCCCTCCCAGGCTTTGAGGAGCAGCAGAGCTGTTTCTCATCCTGTTTTGCCTCTAGATACTTTCACGAACCATCATTCTCTTGATTAACATTGTGATCTGCAGCTGGCTATCAGACTTTTGTTCTTATGGGCTAAGATTTAATTTCTCAATAATTCACACGGGATATGAAAGCCCTTTTTAATTAACTTTGTTCTATAAACAAATGAGTAACCCACCCACCCCCTTCATGATCAGCTCTGCTTCCTTTCTAAAATTGCCATGGTAGCTTTAATATGTCAATAATAATAGCGCTGACACAAATCCATTACCTCTATCTATTGTGCCCCAATTCGAAATGAAATTTTGTTACATCATTTAATGTTAATACACACAGTAAGTGTGGATGGGTGCAAATAGTTTTAGGCATGTCTCCTAATCTGCAGTCCAGACACTCATGTAGAATTCACTGTATTATTAACGTTCAGTACAAAGGTATACATGTCTACTTAGAAGTAAGTCTCTGTATTTAATGATCTGCATAAAAAGGTCAACCAAGTCAACAGTAGCCTGTGAAGTCATGTATGGTGCAGATTTACAGTAACTGTGCCTGGTTTTAGTCCCTGACTAAGACTGCAAAAAGTGGAGGGGAGAAACAAGATGGCTGCCATTGTGTACAGCTGCTGGGCTTTCTTCAGTTTTGTGACCCAGAGGTTGTGGAGGCTTCTTCTAGAGGCTGGATGAAGGATGAAAGATACAGAAATGGTTTCTTCATGCAAAATTGTATTCAGCTGATCTATCGGGTACTAGTTTTCTCTCTTTTTCTCTTTCTCTTTGGAGTCTCTGTCCTTCACTACCTCCTAAAAAGTTTTCACAGTAGTTTTGGCTGAAGTCTTCAGAGACAATGTCCTGATGCAGAAGAATGTCAGAAGAAATCTATGTTGACAGCACTTAATAGTCAAGATGATAGCCTATGGAGATGACATTAAAATGTCAAATTATGTCTGTAGAGATAGTGTGACGATGTCAAGACGATGGCCAAAGACTATAGGATACATTCAGGGAATCTGCTAGAATGCCAGAGATAGAATTATGTAAATTAATTATTTCAATAGCAACTAGATAGATAGATAGATAGATAGATAGATAGATAGATAGATAGATATAGCTTGGAGCATTTAAAAAATAATAACTGTGTGTTGATTCTCAAAACAGTGTCATGACTTTTTGACACGGACCATATTTCTTCTTAAGCAGCTACAGTTGCCAACTGAACTGTCCAGAATTTAGGGATCATCCGGAGTTTTAGTTTCCAGAAAGAAGAAGGGGGAGCCCATTCTGCACCCTATATTTTTCTTCCATCCACATTTATGTAATTTTAAAAGTTTCATTGGTTTGAGTGCATGAGTGCTGTGTACCAAGAGTTTATTTTATTTATTTAAAACCATTTCTAATCTGCTTAATAGCTAAAATGCCTCCAAATCTGTAAGAACACACATACACAGTGTAAAACAGTATGAAAAACAAGGATTGAAAACAAAAGAAAAATTCCCAATTTTAATTTTATGGGTCTGGGAAAGCTGGGACAAAATGGTATGTCTTTACAAGACATCTGAAGCAACTGATGGGTGGTGCATCATAAATAGCAAAGGCAAAAGCATTCCAAAGTCCAGGGGAAAGGGTGAAAAGTACTTGCTTTCAGGTCACTATCCTTTGATAAGAATAAGGTTTGGTGCCACAAGTAAATTTCTGCCAGGTGATCAAAATGATCTCACAAGTGTATACAGGGGCAAGCAACCCATTCCTGAGTTATCCAGGGCTGTATACATTAGTAACAAAACATTGAACATGACTCAGTGGCTAATCAGCAGCCAGCAGAGTTCCCTCTGTACATGTGCAACATGTGCACATCCAGATATTCCACTCAGCCTGGCCGCAGCATTCTGTGGAACAGTTTGTTTCATTAGACATATTGTGCCAAGCGCATATTGGGTAGAGAGAGCCATTCCAGGCATTTACCTGAATCTCAAACTGTGCAAACCTTGTATCCATCCACCTGCATGCACATTGGCCCTGACTTTCCTGCGTTAAATGGGAGGTTTGCAAGGGACTCGTACTTGTTTCACTTGAATGGGAGTAGAACCCTCATTGTGATTTGGGACACTGCATTATCAGGAGCAGTGGAAAGTTTGAAATGGGCACCATGCTCAACAACAGCCACTGTTGGTATTACTCGGTGTTGCAGTGATGCTAATAGAGGAGCATGGCTGGCTTCCTGTCTCATGTCTGGAGTCACATGGGGGCAGCCATAGGTGCACTGAAAACAGACATGCCTCATTGTGCAATGTCACAGTTGCCAGCCCAGCCTTGCTGATTGCCTGAGATGGGCTCATTGCAACAATATACATTTGGCAGGGTGTTGCGACCTGATCCCAGCTCCTTGATGGCAGTATTTTAAGGAAGGGATTCAAGCACATACTGGGAATTTAGTGTTATGCAATCAAAGTGGATAAAAGTGCTCTTTCATTTTAGAGTAACAAAAACACCAGAGAGAGAGAGGGAGAGAGACCTTTTCCAAACATCCCCAAAGCAAATCAGGATGAATGGCCATTGTTCTGTAATCACTCCACAAATTACTATAACCTAACCTCCATACAGGGGGACGCGGGTGGCGCTGTGGGTTAAACCCCAGAGCCTAGGACTTGCCGATCAGAAGGTCGGCGGTTCGAATCCCTGTGACGGGGTGAGCTCCCGTTGCTCTGTCCCAGCTCCTGGCAACCTAGCAGTTTCAAAGCACGTCAAAGTGCAAGTAGATAAATAGGTACCATTCCGGCGGGAAGGTAAATGGTGTTTCTGTGCGCTGCTCTGGCCACATGACCTGGAAGCTGTACGCCGGCTCCCTCGGCCAATAAAGCGAGATGAGCGCTGCAACCCCAGAGTCGGTCATGACTGGACCTACTGGTCAGGGGTCTCTTTACCTTTACCTTTACCTTTAACCTCCATCTAAGCTTTGTGCAAGCAAATCAAGATCAGTGTACAATGCCAGAAAACAGGTTTTCTGGAGGAGCCCATAATGTTCCTTGGAGGAATGAAATAATTTAGTGCCCCACACCACCCCTCAATTCTATCTGCCCCACCCTGCCTTGCCATTTTCCTCATTCTGCCTTCACTTAGCCCCCTCTTTTGTTTGCTCATTCGCCTCTTTGCTTATTCCAGTTTCAATGGCCACAATCCCTCTCCCACCTCCTCCTTCGTCTTCCTACCTTCCTCTGAGCTACCCCCTCCAGACTTTGCTTCACTCCCATCATTGCTCCTGCTTCTTCCACTTAGTTGCTTCTGCTCTCACTTCCTTCCTATCCTTTATTGTCTCTTCATTTGCCTCTGTTCTACCCCTCTTTTTTTCCTTCCACCATGCCTTCTGCACTCATCTCCAGTCATTTCAATTCAGCGGCTTGAAGAGACTTCGTTAAATGCCTCATTGGGTTGCAGATGCATTCAACATTCTCTGCTCATTTTCCTTTTCTTGATGCAGCTACAAGCAGATAATACAGCACTCCTCTTTAGGGTTATTTTAATTCCTTATGTCTAGAAACCTTGAAACTATGTGTTTCCAAGCACCTCCCTTCATTGCTGCTTGGTGGTCCAGTTTGGCTACAAAGCATGTTCTCCTTCCTGGAGAGCATGTGTTGCGGTGGAGTCTGGCATGCCACCCCCTTGTTGCTGGGCGGGATTGTTTGGATAGCCATTAGCAAGGATTGGGTAGTTTCCTGTTACTAGGGAAATTTTGGTGTTGTCAATTAAGGGGAAGGGCTAAAAGGTTTTAAATGTAAGATATGCAGCACTGACCGTTCTCTTTGCTGTGTGCATCGGAACACCCGCCCACCCTCCCTAGGTATTGGTCTTTGCGTTGACCTTGCTATGCCTGTCATGGGGTCATCTGCTTTGGGGGCAGGGGCCTGGTAGGAATTTTGTCCAGTTGGCTGATTGGCTGGTGCCATTTGGTTTTTGCCTACTGCGTAGCAAATCCTCACAACTTGTAAGGTTGCGGTTAGGCATTGGTTAAATAATTGGTTGGTGGAGGGGTATGGATTGGCGGTGCCTGCCCCTCCAATGATGCTGCTGCAAGGGAATTCCATTAAAGGAATCTAGGGGCTTGCCATCCTTTCGTCCAAATCCCTGGTTGGGGCTTGGGCTGCACAAGCCCCTGGGAGCCTGCACGGGGAGGTGAGGGTCTGGCGCCCGGCTCCATGCTCTCCCCAATATTGCTTTCCCTGACTGGCTTTTGCTGGAATCCAGAAGCCAGTCCTGTCCCGATGGTGGTGACAGATAGTCGGAACCAAGCCTAAGCAACCACTCACTTTTATGTATTTTAGTAAAGTTGTGGCCAAAATTATGCCAAAAACCTTAAACAAAAATTATGTGTGAATTGTGATTTATTTGGTGGTGGCTTGTGGGACCTCGACACGCAAAGCTCTCAGCATACAGGAAAATAGTTCTGCATTAGAAGGAATTATACTCGTGTTGGAATAAAGCAGTGTGGCATGGCCTTTAGAGGAGATATTTTCCCGCATAACAGTACACTAGCTGGCGCAAATCTTCATCTCAAGAAAGAACTATCATTTCTTTTGAATTCACCTTTCTGAAAACAAAAGGAACAGTTGGAGTCACAACAATCCCCTCTGCTGGAATACTTCCAAGCCTTTATATGCTAAAAACACTGGTGCACGTGCTCTGCTCTGCAACTTTGGGCTGCTTTAGAGAATTGCTTTATCCATTACAAATTCATGGTGACTTTAATAGCAGGTTTGCCACTTTCAGGGTCATATGCAGGTTAGACCATATCAAACAGGGCTCAATTTCAATAGGGCTCAATAGAATAACACTTGGGCCAAATAATGGACCCTTCTGTAGTGTAATTATCTGCATCTGTTCTGACCCTGTCTTCATTTAACCTAAATTATGGTATCTTTATGGCTAAAGAATATGGTAGTTAGCAGGAGCCATCTTTGCACCAACAGGGCAAGTGGATACAAATTGGAGAGAAAGGCCTTGAAGAGTTGTGTAGAAAAAGAATTTTTTCTGGCAGATATAGCTTGTCACATAATGATGAATTTTTTTCCGAAATCATCTTCTCTATACATTTAGTCAAGAGACAGGGACCCTGTCCTCCTTTACATTTGGTCATCCTCGCTGCAGTCAAAAAATAATAATCCTTCAATTTGCTTTTTAAGCACAGGTGTATTAAACCTTTCATATTTTCAGCATCCTGAATGCTAGCATTGTATTGGGGCTGGAGGGTTGCACTGATCCACAAAAGGGGATGTGCAGTCTTCACCACACTGACAGGAGTCTTGCAGTTCCTGAATTGTGATTGCAATCTATTGTGTATATTATACACAACTGCCCATTCAATGCCCAGAGCAGGCTATTGTGCATCATGCCAGACTATCTCTCATTGTTCCCCATTCAAAAGAACAGACTAGGCAATTGGATATGTTAAGAGCCCACACCTAATGGTGCTCTGAATTGCTGCAGCACAATTGACGAAATGGTATAGAACTCATCTTCTCCCCCCTCTCCCCTTTTCTTTTTGACCAGGGGAGGGTGAAATCCATGGAATTTGTTTGTAAAACTATTGCTTGCTGAGACCAATTATCAACGTCAAATATGCAGTTGTCACTTTGGAAACAGGAAATTGCAGCTCTTCGGCAATCCTAATTTTAGGCCACTTCAGTATTGGCATATGTGGATTTGGGTCTGTAGGAATCATGTGATCTGTCTCTCTCATACTCATACCCACTTTGCAAACTAATTTGACATGAATTCATTGATGTCACTTCTGCCCCTTCCATATTCTGTGCAGCCCACTGAAGGATTGGTTGAATTATTTTACATTGGAAAAATGAATTAAAATAATCAATGCTATCACAGACTAGCTGTTAAGTAAGATAAAAGTCAAATGCTGACCCTAGAAACGAAAGATGATATGGAGCCCAGTCTTAAGTATGTTAGTTAAGTAATTCCCACAGTGTTCAATGGGTGTTATTCTCAAGTTAGTGAGCGCAGAATTACCCCCTAAAGCTGCAGTCCTATACATACTTCCTGTTGCTGTTACTGTTGTATAAATTTGTACACCAACCTTCATCTGAATATCACAGGGCATTTTACAACATAAAAGTACAAAATGAGAACACAAAATACATAACAAAAGAACTCCAAACTTCTCCCACAAACACATTTAAAAGACCACTGGTTTTTTCTAATCTGCTGAATGCCTAGAGAAATATTTTTGCCTTGTGCCTAAAGATATATAAAGATGGTGCCAGGTGAGTCTCCCTGGAAAGAACATCCCACCAATTGGGAGCCACCACAGAAAAGGTCTGTTCTCATGTTGCCACCCTCCTGACCTCTTGTGGAGAGGGCATACAAAGAAAGGCTTCGGATGATGATCACAGGGTCCAGAATGATTAAAAGGTCGAGAGACGGTCCTGGAAGTATTGCAGCCCTGAGCCATTTAAGGCTTTATAGGTCACAACCAGCACTTTGAATTGGGCCCAGAAACTGATTGGCAGCCTGTGGATCAGTGGATCAGGCCAGGATCAGTGTTATATATTCAAAAAGTCTTTCCTGAGTGAGCAACCTGGCTGCCAAATTCTGCACCAGCTGAAGTTCCTGAAGCATCTTCAGAAGCAACTCCACATATAAGCTAACCTAGAAGTTGCCAGAGCATAGACAATGGAAGCTAGCCTTTCCCTGTCCAGATGGCAGCGCAACTTGGCCAAAGCTTAGAGAAGGTACTCCACACCACTGAGGCCACCTGAGCCTCAACTGACAGCAGATGATCCAAGTGCCCCCAAGCAAGGTACCTGCTCCTTCAGAGGGAGTGTAGCCCCATCAAGAGCAGGCAACCTCCCACCCATCTGGTCTAGAGAACAACCCACTAAGAGTGCCTCAGTGTTATCTGAACTGAACTTCAGTTTGTTGGCTCTCTTCCAGTCCATTACTGAGGCAAGACACTGGTCCAGCACTTCCACTGCCACACTTGTAAAGGAGAAGAACTGTGTGTCATCAGCATACCCCAAAACTCCAGATGACCCCACTCAGCAGTTTCATGTAGATGTTAAACAATATAGGGGATAACATTGAACTCTAAGAAGCACCACATTGAAGGCTTGACGGGGCCAAATAGCACTCCCAATACATCACCCTCTGGAAATGACCATCCAGGTAGGACCATAACAAAACAGTGCCACTCCAACTCAGACAGTTGCTCCAGAAGGATACCGTAGTGAATGGTATTGAAAGCCACTAAGAGATTGAGGGGGATGCGGGTGGCGTTGTGAGTTAAACCACAGAGCCTAGGACTTGCCGATCAGAAGGTCGGCAGTTCGAATCCCCGCGACGGGGTGAGCTCCCGTTGCTCAGTCCCTGCTCCTGCCAACCTAGCAGTTCGAAAGCACATCATGTGCAAGTAGATAAATAGGGACCGCTCCAGCGGGAAGGTAAACGGCGTTTCCGTGTGCTGCTCTGGTTCGCCAGAAACGGCTTAGTCATGCTGGCCACGTGACCCGGAAGCTGTCTGCGGACAAACGCCGGCTCCCTCGGCCTATAGAGCGAGATGAACGCCGCAACCCCAGAGCCGGTCACAACTGGACCTAATGGTCAGGGTTCCTTTTACCTTTTAAGAGATTGAGGGGAATTAAAATGGACATATTTCTGCTGCCTCTCTCTTTACAGAGGTAATCATACAAGGTGAACAAAGCAGTTTCTGTGCATAAACCAGCCCTAAGCCCCAACTGAAATGGGTCTGGAAAATCAGTTTCCTCCAATATCTTACTTCTGACCAAACATTAATATGATGGTGTCACTCTTAATCATTTAACAGTGCATCTCTCTTCTCTTCCCCAACCACAACTGTCCTCTGTTCATCTCTCTCAGCAGACTATGTGTTAACAATATTCAGAAGTATATCAATGGTGCAATGCACGGCAGATATCCCACTTTCCTGCCATTTCCTATTACAGAAGAAAACACACTTGTGTCTAGTAAAAGCCACCAGTGGATAACGGAAGCTCAAATTGAAAACTCGGTAATGGTGCCATTTTTATTAAAGTATTTTTCTTGCACCTCTGCTCCTTGGCTATGTCGCATAGACCAAAGAGATCTCAGACATTTTTCGTCTTAATAGAGCTGCCATGAACGGGGGCGACAGTAGGAATGATAGTTGTGCCCAGTGCACCGACCATTCCAATAAATGGCCAATCTCATTTCCTCCCAAACATAGCACTGCCTTGCCTTGACAACTGCAAGCCTGGTCCCCATTTTCTGAGTGACTTTTTGGATAGGCATAATTTAAAATGGAAAAGAATTCTCAGGTACCAAGCCTAATGTCATCATGCTGTGTGGCATGGACTTTAGTTTTATGTTCTGCTTATTTATTTGATTTTTTTTTAATTTAAAAAACACACTTCACTAATAAGATCCAATGGCAATTTACAGTATTTAGTGAGAACAATGGAAAACCCAACAATAAAAGCATTCAAATAGAAAAACATACATAGCAGGAATGGGAAACATCTGAGAAAGTTGTTAAAAAAACTTAAATGACAAAAGGCTGTGCTAGTGCAGGAATGTGCTTGTTCTGAAGTGTAATGTTTTATTGGGTATTTCGTTGCAGAAACAAGATCAGGAAAATCCGTGGAACTTCTTGCTGGACTGTCTTATTTCAGATTTCAGGCTGGTTCAATAAATTACTGGCTGTATGCAGAGAGATCCCACTGCCTCCTTGCTCCTCTGCTCGACAGTAAAATATGGTGCCCTAGAACTTGTTGCATGTTGAGTCCCACAATGCCACCCCCCAAAAAATTCACACACCACACATAATTTTTTTTAAGGTTTTTGGCATAATTTTGGCCACAACTTTATTCAAAATACAAAAAAAGTGAGTGGTTGCTTAGGCATTGGTTATGACTATCTGTCCTTGCCCCAGGGACAGAACTGTCTTCCGGATTCCAACGGAAGCCAGCGTGGGAAACAAGTATTGGGTGAGAAAATGAAGCTGGGCATCAGTCCCTCACTTCTCACCCTCATGTTCCTGTGGCGCTTGCACGGCCCAAGTCCGATGCCAGGGACAAGGACGAAAAGAATGGCAAGCCCCTGGATTCCTTTAACGGAATTCCCTTTCCGCATCATTTGGAGGGATAGGCACTTACCCCTCCAAGCACCAATTTAACCAATGCCTAACCACCAACCTTACAAGTTGTGACGATTTGCTACGCAGTAGGCAAAAACCAAATGGCACCAGCCAATCAGCCAGATGGCAAAATTCCTACCAGGCCCCTGCTCCAAGGCAGACGACCCCATGACAGGCATAGCAAGGTCAGGCGATCAAGAACCCCCCCCCCCCATTAAAGGGAGGGTGGGCGGGTGATCCGGTGCAAAACAGCCAAGAGGATGCCCAGTGTTGGGCGTCCTATATTTAAAGACTCTGACCCCTCCTCCGAATTGGCAACAATCAAAACTCCCCAGCAACCCAACTTTAACCACTTATGGCTTGGGTCTAGCCAAATCTGCCCAGCAACAATAGGGTGGCTTGTATCCCCCAACCGCAACACGTGCTCTCTGTTAGGGAGAACACGCTTTATAGGTAAAGGGACCCCTGACCCTTAGGTCCAGTCATGGCCGACTCTGGGGTAGTGGTGCTCATCTCACTTACAGGATACAGGAACCGGCATACAGCTTCCGGGTCATGTGGCCAGCATGACTAAGCCGCTTCTGGTGAACCAGAGCAGCACACGGAAACACTGTTTACCTTCCCGCCGGAGCGGTACCTATTTATCTACTTGCACTTTGACGTGCTTTCGAACTGCTAGGTTGGCAGGAGCAGGGACCGAGCAACAGGAGCTCACCCCATCGCGGGGATTCGAACCGCTGACCTTCTGATCGGCAAGTCCTAGGCTCTGTGGTTTAACCCACAGTGCCACCCGCATCCCAGAACTTGTTATACTGGTATCCAATAACCTGACTTTGCATTACACTCCCCATGTGTGAGCTCCACCAGTGGAGAATTCTGAAGGTTCTCCTACCAAATGGCTGCAGGCTGTGTACATCTGTACACACTTTACCTGCCTCTTGGTGGTCCTGCAGATCTCACTGATCTACTGCAGATCTCACTGATCATGCTTAGAAGCAGCATGAAAGCTGCAAGGGTCAATGCTGCTGGGGAATGATGCAATATCAATGACTTGCTGCCTGCTAGAGGAGCCCACTAGGTACCACTTTGACATGCTTTTCATGTCTGTAAAAATACCGATATTACAATGGCATTGGTGTTTCAGTGCTCTCTCATCCACAGGAAATTAAACTCTACAGCTCTACCTCTTGGGACAGTGGGAAGCATGCTGTGATATTTATAATGATTTAATCACCAGTTCAAAGTGCTTCCCAGTGTTCACATAAATCCAAACAAATAGCACACCACAGACCTGAATTATTTTTTTTTTTTTTGGGGGGGGAGCATTTGTTTGTTTGTTTCAGGGAGAGGTTTTAACTTAGTTTGCTAGCTGGCTTACTTACCAATTTATTTTGGAGGAAGCAATTCTAAAACAGATGGATTTTCTGTTTTGGCCACCTAGGGTGTAAATTCAAATAGATTACAATGGAAGCTGCTGAAGAATGCATGTTACACTTCCTATGCACAGATGTTTGTGTGTTTGTTTGTCCTGGCGAACAGTGCACAATAGCAGAGGGCAAGGTTGGATTTAGCAGATTCGACATTTTAAAATAGAATGTGTTCTCCTGACAATTGGAAAATAAAACAACAGCAGAGTAAGAGAGAGACTAATAAATGCTGTAAATCACCCATAATATTGTTGCATGCCACCCTAGTCTCCAAGCAGTGCGAAATTCCAGGGTTCAGTTTCCTTGGAATGAGGGACAGTGGAGACTGTGGTATCTTTATGATATATGGTTTATTTACACATATGTATAACCTGAGCCTATGATGGAGGGCCACACAGCATTAACACCCCAAGAGGTCTTGCTTCTCCCATAGTCACAGCCTTAGATTAAAACTGAAATCAAGCATTGGTCTTTCCCAATCTTGTCCCTCAACCACTGCATTCTAGGCAACAGCTCCCAGTCAAACAATGGAGTGCAGCCGGGCAGCTGTATCTCACTCAGCCAATGATGGAGGCAGGTCTTTCCTTGTTTGCAGGTGTCAGGCAACAGCTCCCAATGATGCTCCCTGATACCTTGAACTTCAGAAGATCTGAACTGAAATCACACTCCTGTCCTGATCACGAGCAGGAGCTCACGGGGCAGGCTGTAGGACCACAAATAGTTCTAAACATGCAGTATAATTTGCCACGATAATGCATTATAATTTGCCATGATAATCCCACCTTCTCAATACTTTCAGGCTTACTATGTCTCATTCCTGTGGGGAGAACAAACCATATTGCATCACTCTTGTCTTTATCTGGGTTTATCTCTTAAAAGAGTAGAATGACCTCTGTAGTGGGTATCTGGAAGAATTACCAGACTTTTAGAGGTTAACTTTTTGTTTTTGCTTTTTTAAAAAAACAACAACTGAAACTCCTGCATGTATGTAAAATACATACACAAATTTTTCATAACACATGCTGTTATTGATTGACCGTTAGCTCCCAGACTAGCAAATCTATTTTGCTCAAACGCCTATAGTCTGTTATGCATTCTGAGAGCTGCAATGGCGACCAATTCAATCTATCTTGGCACAGCTGTTATTTTTCACCTGAAAGGTTATTTACTGTACAGTGGAATACAGCATAATGGTCACTAACTCCATAAGGATAGTGAGTGCATTGAGGGCTATGCACACACTTCACAATGTATAGGGAAATGTCATCAATATTTTTGACAGCCCTCAAGGGCATCATTTACATCAAAACGCTGTGTAGGAGTTATTCTGAAATTACCTCAGATAGAGATAGTGGTTACAGCATGTATTTGTTCTGGTCTTGACATTTACACTTGTAAATGTTATTTAAAGATTTCTCCCCCCAAGCTTCTTGCTGAAGGTGTCTAATAAATCTTGGCTTATTCAGCTATATCTGAAAAAAAAAGTTGATTATAACAATATGGTCGAGTAAGCATAATAGCTTAAGGGGTGTTGATTTCCTTGGCCTTCGACATGAATTTGGGTTAGCTGGAATTGCCAGTATAATCTAGTAGGGTTATTTTATCTGCAGTAACAATTGCTGCCATAGCGTTTGTCCCTATGAAAATAAATGACTACTTATTTTTCATATGGGGATTTCTGAGACCATTTTTGTTTGTTTTGGGCACCTATGTCGAGGCTTCTCATATCTACACAGGGCACCTCTCAATCAAAACTGCTTAAATATTATAGAATGATATGTTTTAACAATAAATAACAAGACCTTGCTTTGACACAATGTTCAAATATTTTCACGATTCTTTCTGACTCTGCCCTAGGAGTTCAGGATGCACTGCAGTCTCCTTTTATACTTACAACTTGATCAGATAAGTTAGCTGTTCAACATAATGGAGCAGGAGGGAGAGACTCATCATTGAAAGCCCATAAGGCCCTTGGTAAACTTCAAGGCACTCATGCATTTTATCTTCTTTGGCAATCACTCGTAGCTGAGTAATATTGTCTTCCATAAACATGGTTTTTACACTGAGTCCGTAAGTGACTGTGGAGGCCAATTCTGGATCCACACGTCCTTCCACAGTGGGGTCATAGGTTTCCGGGTTGGAGTTGATCAGGGTGAAGGTTTGCCAAGCGTGCCTTCCTCTTAGCGTGTTTCTCCCTTTCGTCCTGAGTTTGATCATCTTCAAAACCCCTGACACCTTTGATAAAGGCTGTTCTCCAATTGGAGCACTCACAGGCCAGTGTTTCCCAGTTGTCAGTGTTTATGCTTCTTTTTTTAAGATTTGCCTTGAGAGAGTCATGAGATTATCATGTCCCAAGTAGCAAACTCCCTTGATATTAGCCCCTTCAGACAAGAAGATCTTGCAGCACTCACAAAATGTAGAAATGAAGACATCTTCATTGCTATGTCCAAAACAATCCATAGGATCAGAATGTCAAAGTCTGCCAAAAGGCGATCAAAGGTGCAAGTCAGGACTGCTCTACACCGATGTGGTATAAGTCAGCCCATGCACTCCAGGGACTAGCAGCTCGCAGTTAGTGGACTAGGGGAACCAGTCTAGTCCCATAAAGGGTCCAAAAGCCATCTCGCCTCCTTTCCAAAGCCTGCCTAGCTTTGGGAAGGAGGCAGCATGGCTCCAGCATTCTGTCAGAGACCTGGCGCCTCCTTCCCAAAGCCTGGGAAGTTTCTGTCTGGCTTAAGGAGGAAGGTGCAATGCTCGTACATGTGACATCAGGATGTCGCAATGTCACACATGCAATGTTGTCCTGCCCAATCACCCTTGCAAGCTGGTGCCTCTGGCCCTAACTGTTCCCCTATGAAAAAATTGACCACGCACCACTGCCAGGGACAGTGATATGCAACAAGGAGGTTACATTGCTTTATTCCACATTTTTGAGGAGTTCAGTCTATTTCCTTGCTTTTACATCCAGCACATTTGTTGTTGTTTAGTCGTTTAGTCGTGTCCAACTCTTCGTGACCCCATGGACCAGAACACGCCAGGCACTTCTGTCTTCCACTGCCTCCCGCAGTTTGGTCAAACTCATGCTGGTAGCTTCGAGAACAGTGTCCAACCATCTCGTCCTCTGTCGTCCCCTTCTGCTTGTGCCCTCCATCTTTCCCAGCATCAGGGTCTTTTCCAGGGAGTCTTCTCTTCTAATGAGGTGGCCAAAGTACTGGAGCCTCAGCTTCACGATCTGTCCTTCCAGTGAGCACTCAGGGCTGATACCTTAAGAATGGATAGGTTTGATCTTCTTGCAGTCCATGGGACTCTCAAGAGTCTCCTCCAGCACCATAATTCAAAAGCATCAATTCTTCGGTGATAAGCCTTCTTTATGGTCCAGCTCTCACTTCCATACATCACTACTGGGAAAACTATAGCTTTAACTATACAGACCTTTGTCGGCAAGGTGACGTCTCTGCTTTTAAGACGCTGTCTAGGTTTGTCATATACATATACAACCATTAACCCAAACATGTTTTCATGTGTACAGATTCATTTTATCTGCATACAGCATAACATGTCCATAGCCCTGTAGCGAGCATTTTTCAAACAGACACCCCACAATTTCAAGCATTTTATAGTGGTGTCCACAAAGTTGCTGGTAAATGCTTTTCACTCATCAAGGTTTTTCATACCACAGCCTAATTGCACTTCCTGTTGTTGTTGTTGTTGTTGTTGTTGTTGTTGTTGCTGCTGCTGCTGCTGCTGCTGCTGTTATTATTATTCCACAACTGCATGGAAGAGAGAGAGATTCACATAGGCTCCCTTCATTTTTCACTAAAAACTGGTACCTTCTCTAGAGGGAAAATTCCTATGACAAAGAAATCAATCAAAACTTACTAAAAGTCAGTTCATCCCTAATAGTAGCTCTTTTAATGATCTTCATTTCAGCACATTCGAGCAGCATCTACCTATGCAAGAAAAGTACATTCATAAAAAATAGACATTTGCACAAATGGGTTGTTAACAAGTATCTGAATCTTTACACCATTTTCATTTCAATCTCTCTCCCTCTTCCTCCCTCTTTTAAAAAATCCATATGTGCCTGTTAAGGAGTGTTGGTTCTCCATGTTCTTCTAGCCAATACCATAACCAACAAGTAAAGTCACAGAAGTCATAATTAAACTCGTTCCCGCCACTCTGAAGATCCCAGAGCCCTCTGAAGGCTTCACAAAGCAAATGTTCACAATGGGTTTTCCACAAATAGGTGCAAGCTCTCATGCTGCTGGGAAGGCGTCTTTTATGCTCGGGTATTATGACAGGGGACATTTATTGCCACATATTCCAGTTAATGAACCCTGTTATAAGGGCTTTCTACACATCTCCCAAATTGGTTAATAAGGAAGGCTCTGAGCAGTGTGTTATGGCTGATGCCATTTGGTTTCCCAAGTTTTAACAGCCAGGAGGAGATAAAAATGGACTGAAATATAGTCGCTGTCTGCTTTTTCATAATAACATCATTTTGTAGTAGGTGAACATCTTGACAAAGGAAAGTGCTCTTTGAGGCTGAGGCTGTTAGGTCCATGCCTAGGAAAATCAGATGATAAGCCTCTGGTTTGTCAATTTGCCAAGACAAATTACCCCTTGTCTTTTAATGTTAATCTTACCATAGCTTTGAAATATGGAGACTTTTGACAGTATTTCATAAAAACATTTCCTCTTTTGATTAATTTCCCCCAAACCTGCAAGTTATACATTATAGTCTTCATCACTCAGGTTTTTAAAAACTCATTAGGTGGCTGTAGCTCTCCATGAAGTCCATTGAGGTATGCAGTCGCAAGTCTATTGAGACCTTACCCACTACGCTAGAAATTTAATGATATGTGGGCCATATCATTATGGGCAGGACATATAAAGTTTCCTAACTTCGAAGGCTTTGTCTTGCTTGGTGTATTATGAATGAGAGGGAAGGGTTCAAATTCAGCTTCTGTAGTGGGCTCACTGGACTGCTGTGCAAAAACCAGTCTCCCAACCTCAAACAATGAAGCTTCCTTATACTGAGTCAGATGATTTATCTATCACAGTATCAACTACACCGACTGGCATAAACTCTTCAAGGTTTCAGGCTGGGCTCTTTCCCTGTCCTACCTGGAGATAGTGGGGATTGAACCTAGAACCTTTCATCCTAGAACATGCGCTCTGCCAAGGAGTGACATCCGTTCGTGACATCCCCTTTCTTCATCATGGATGAGTAAGAATTTGAAAACGGGTCTCCCATATGCCATATGAATCGAGAGGCGATGTATCTGAGCTTTGTCTTCACTTCTCTTTTTTGTGCAAAATCAAGTGGCAGATGGGATCCCTCAGGTAGTGTTAGATATTGGGAAGGGCAATTTTTAATGACTTCTCTGTTGCAAACGTTAGTTTGTGCTCTAAAGGTTTTCAAAAGGTCTGAAGCAGAATGTTGGACTTTATGGATCTTATTGTGTTCCATCAACACAACACTGTGTTTTCCACTCCTTATCACGTTCCACTTTTCCATGTTGGAATGTACTGCCACCTATTAAAAGTAATAAATAAATAAGGCCCATGATCAGATTTTTGCAAAAACAAAAAACCTTAAATGGATATCAATTTTCTAACTAAAACATGAAACTATTTTAACTATTTTGATACAGACTTCATCCTTCTCATTTCAAACGAGAAATGTGCAAATGTTCCAGTCCACCCCCCCTACACACACGTGTGGAATGATGTGTATCACACTGAAGTTGTAAATATCCCAAGTGTGTCAGTTGCATGCATTTTTATTGATATAGTACCGCTGAATAAAGTGATTGGCTTGTCTAAAAGCTTGGAACCAGCTGCTATTGTTTCACGTTCCCCTAAAGTCAATATTGAATTACAGCTTTATCATCATCATCATCATCATCATTCTGGTTGCAGCTATGTTCTATTATAGTTCTCAGAATGAACTGAAATGAAAATTGAGTTATGTGTGTGTGACTTTTCTGTCTCTTAAGATAAGGTTCTATTGGCCCTGCATTTGTGTTTAGGAATTAAATTGGTGAAAAACTTACTATGTGTGCGTCCCGTCCCCCCCAGTAGCTCCATTCCAGAATTGAGCCTGTTGTGGTAGGAGAAATCAATTGCTTTTCCTTTGACTAATCCAAGCAGGTGCTTCATGCTCTCTTCTCCC
Source organism: Podarcis bocagei (assembly GCF_964188305.1). Classification (NCBI taxonomy): domain Eukaryota; kingdom Metazoa; phylum Chordata; class Lepidosauria; order Squamata; family Lacertidae; genus Podarcis; species Podarcis bocagei. The sequence goes on from NC_138130.1 coordinate 15,665,557, forward strand.
AAACTGTGAACAATTGGCTGGGCTATTTTTATGTGAGCTACTGTGTATATCCTTTGGAATGCAAACTTTGCCTTGCTATTGTTATCTGAGCCTCTGGCATCATTGCTAGATGTATTGGGAACTGAAGGATCACACAGGAAGCAAGTTTATCTAAAATACAGCTGCCTGTTTATTCAGAGCAACTTCCCAGAGAGTATGGCATGCCTGCTTCCCATAAGCCGTGTTCGCTGCTAATGGCTGCCATGTGGAATATTCTGTGTGCTATACAATATAATTGCCTGGTTGGTTCCATGGAAAAAGAGACACAAAGTAGGTAGGTCAACACTTGCATGGGCATAATTTCTCTCAGCAAATATGTACACAGCATTCTTCTTCTGGTAAAAAGACAAGAGATAAAACCAATTGCATGGCAGCAGGGTCCACGGGCGTGTGAAGAATTCCCTTCAGAACTTCCTCTGCAATCCAAGAAGGTCAGGAATATAATTGCTGGGGTCAGAGCTGGCATACTCAGCTCCATCCACAATTCTTTATGTCCACATGCACTGTTTGAACTCATGAACAGTGCTAAAAACAGAGACATACCTGTTTAAAAACATTCAGATGCATAAGGACAAAAATGACCACTTTCTGTACTCAAATTTGTTTTCCTCAAAATGGCACCCTGCAGAAGTTGTTGGACTCCAATTTAGGGTTACCAAGCGTCCCGGGTTCCTGGGGACAGTCCCCGGATTTGTAAATCTGTCCCCGGACAAATTCCATCCCCGGAACGTCCCCAGATTTGCAAATCTGTACCTGGAAAACGTGGCAGCGGCAGCCTCAGCAGCCCAGAGCCAGCCTGGTAGGGCAGTTGGCTCTGGCTGACTTCAGGAGCTGCTCGCTGCCGCCACCACTGCTGCAGGAGAACCAGGGACGTCCGGTGGTACAGATTTCCTGCCCCTTTCCCCCTTTGTTTTGACAGATTGGGGGAGGCTCAGGAGTCACGGGCAGGGGGCCGTTGCCCAGGAGGGGCGCAGAGTTTTTAAAAAACTGGGCAACGGCGCACTGCCTGCCCGTGATTCCCAAGCCTTCCCCGATCTTCTGCCCCCTTCCCCCTTTGTTTTGACTGATCAGGGAGGCTCAGGAGTTGTGGACAAGTGGCCGTTGCCCAGTTTTCAAAAACCTCTGCACATTTATGTTTCACAGGGTGTGGAAGAAGGGCTTTGCACCTTTATACAATATACATGTGTGCTTGGGCCCAGGGTCTTTTGCCTCACCATCCCCACTACTGACTCCCTGTTGCTACTCAGTTAAAAAAAAAAAAAAGTGCCCCCGGATTAATTGAAAAAAAATCTGGTAACCATACTCCAACTCCCATCAGAAGCATGTGGTCGATCATCAGGGATGCTGGAAGTTGTAGCCCAACAACATCTTGAGAAGAAGAGTTTGGATTTGATATCCCGCCTTATCACTACCTGAAGGAGTCTCAAAGCTGCTAACATTTCCCTTCCTCCTCCACAAAAAACACTCTGTGAGGTGAGTGGGGCTGAGAGACTTCAAAGAAGTGTGACTAGCCCGAGGTCACCCAGCAGCTGCATGTGGAGGAGTGGAGATGCGAACGAGTCTACCTCTCTTAACCACTACACCACACTAGCTCCAGGAAGTCTGCTAAAAACCCTGTGAAGGATTTTCCGAGCTCCACCTCTTTTTCCATAGCAATGGATTCATTCACTTGTAGAAGATAAAATGATTTGGGTTTGCGGAGAGATACAAACCATTGCTGAGTTATCCTAAGATGGAGATAGCCATGATAAGAATGGGTTAGTACGAAAGAGGGAGTCCAGAAGCAAGGCAGCTAAAGAAAGATGAACATTAAGCAGTGGACTGGAAAACATGAAACCATGGCTAGGTGAAGGAGAAAAGAGCTTGAGGAAAGGAACAGATGGGATATAGGGAATGTAAGCATGAAGAGCTAATGAGAGGTGGAGAAGTGAATTTTGCAATGATTTGAATCAGGGTTGAAAAATGTGTATATGTGTGTATGATTCCCACCCCCCACTCCAAAATATCTATTCCTGCACTGTAGGTGGTTGGACTAGATGACCCTTGATGTCCCTTCCATCTCTACAATTCTGTGATTCTATGATTCTATTTTCCTACTTCAGAGCTGAAGCTGTGTATTTGGTGTGGTCTTAGAATATGTTTACAGGCCATCCTTATGGGTTAATTGTTTAGAATTCCGAACCAGTAGCAATGCTTGATAACAGACATTATGAAGATTGCCATTCATTATCATGAGTGTCTAATCTCTATGGCTTAGTGAATGCTAATATGAGAAATTAGGGGTTTTGTAAGGTTAAACATTCTCACCCGCTTAGATATCTTCCTGTAACGGAAGATAAATAATTCTCAGATTTAACATGAATACAGCATTAATTTCCCCTCCCTGAACCTCCAATTCACATTGCGTATCCATCATACAATTAGATTAATTGAAATAATTGAATCTCTGTATAAAGAGTAACTAGCATAAAGTTTATGATGCAGCTCCTACTATAAACAGTTAAGTGAATACTGGAATATGGTGACCATGTTTCGCCATTTGTGGAGGATGTGTTGTATGATTCAACTGTATGTAAAATCTGCATTTTCTACCCATGTCCATCAAGACCTCCTCAGTGTGGGTAAACCAATGATGTAGAAATATTCTGAAATAGAAAATAAGTTACTCTGCTTGAGAATTAAAGACCATGAATCACTATCCATATCGGGACACCTGGGTCTTTTTGCTCTTCTCGTTTCTGGAATTCTACATGTATCAGCCAAGCTGTACTTCTTGGATCAATTGGTTGAGTTCCAAATCCACAGTCCCATTCAGTCCAAATTGATCTACAGCTACTTTGTGGACAGGAAGGTAATAGAGAGGAGGCTAAAAAGATAAAAACCAAAAAACCAAATGGGGCATTATTTCAACGTAGTCTCTTCAGCAACAGCAATTTTCCCTCTCTTTCCATTTGTTTAAAATATAGGGGGGGTGTCAAAGGAATTAAAAGGGATTTTAAAAGATTAAAAGTTTTTGAAGGTTAAAAGTCCTTACAATAAGTTTTAAAAATGTGGAGATATAGCTGACAGGAAACCAGGGCGGTGGCTGCAAGGCTGTTAGGCTTCGCTAAAACTAATTTGTCATGCTGGCTTCTCAAAGTTCTATGGTGCAAATTCCTGGGGTTGCCCGAACACATAAAACAACCTTACCTTGGATAAGAGGAATTTTTAAAAGAACAAAATGGGGGGGGGGGAGAAGCCAGCAAAGCAAAACCCCCATCATGTAATTGAAAGGGAATATGCAGAGCTCTGATAAGCACGTCTTACCTTGACGCCATCTTGCCCCGGTCAAGATAACTTAGAGAATCACTTCTGCACGGAATGCAAATAGCATGGACCACCTTGTTTTGTTAACCTGTCACAGGGCATTAAAAAAAATATTGCACGCCCTTCAGTGGGCTATTTGATGATTGCTTTCAAAGTGTTTGTTGCTTCGGGAAACATTTCCATCACTGTCAGATGAGTTTGCTTGTCCTTACGGATGTCATCCTGTGGTTGAATCTGCTATGGTTATGCAGCGTTGCGATGTCATTCTGCTTTCTCTTTGATTCCCAGTTGACTAGGAACACCCATATAACTGATCTGGTAAGCATCAGGGCTCCCCCCCCTGCCAGAACTCACTGGAACTCAATTCTGACACCTCTCGAGTGGGCATGATTGTCATTATAAGAGAACAGGGAAGCATTCCTGGTGAGTTCCGGCACCTCTTCTTGTTCTCAGCGGTGTCTTTAGGTGGGTATACTTTTGTTGGCTACAGAGCATTGCAATAGCATCTCGTTCATTACCTAAATGGAGGGACCAGTGTGGAGGACCACCACTGTATACCTCACTTCATGGCAATGATGTCCTTGCTGCTTGCCATTAGAGAGAGAGACAAGATGATGGCAAGACCAGTGCTGTGTGGGAGCATTGGTTGGTTCCACCAGTGTGCCAGCAGAATGCTGATGTCCTGCTGCCTCTCCCCTGCTTTTCCCAGTAAGCGGCAGCGACAACCCTTCTGGGAATCCAGGTGCACAGCATCACGCCTCCCCACTGCCCATTCCTGCCTATAATAAATCCAGATAGGAATCACTGGAGGAATTATTCTTCTTTTAAAATCCATTGATACTGCAGCAAATTGAGTGAGGTGGTGGAGTGGCACTATACAGAATTATTTAAAAAGCTTGTTGTTGTTGTTTAGTCATTTAGTCGTGTCCGACTCTTCGTGAGCCCATGGACCAGAGCACGCCAGGCACTTCTGTCCTCCACTGCCTCCCACAGTTTGATCAAACTCATTCTGGAAGCTTCAAGAACACCATCCAACCATCTCATCCTCTGTCGTCCCCTTCTCCTTGTGCCCTCCATCTTTCCCAACATCACAGTCTTTTCCAGGGAGTCTTCTCTTCTCATGAGGTGGCCAAAGTATTGGAGCCTCAGCTTCACGATCTGCCCTTCCAGTGGGCACTCAGGGCTGATTTCCTTAAGAATGGATACGTTTGATCTTCTTGCAGTCCATGGGACTCTCAAGAGTCTCCTCCAGAGCCTCAGCTTCACGATCTGTCTTTCCAGTGGGCACTCAGGGCTGATTTAAAAAGCTATGTTATCACAATTAAAAGTGTTTTTATTTTGTTTTTATTTTTTGGATTTCTATACAAGCCCGTCATCATAAGATGTCAGGAGGGTGGTTCACAGAATAAAATACAGGATAAAACCAAGTAAATCAGCAAAACAAATCAGCAAAACAATACCCACCCCTCCATCCTTTCCCACCCCACAGCAAACGCTCATCCCAGATGCAGCATTAGAATAACATTCTGTGCAGCTCTGAGCTTAAGAACAGGGGACCACCACAGGCAGAAAGGAAAATGGCACAGCGGTGAGAAGAATGTTGATGCACAGAATGAAAGAAACGGGACTAAATTACTTTCAGACTACTGCACTCTGTCTTGAATTGTTTTGCCTAAAACCTGTAATCAGGTTCCCAAAGGCTACAGTTGCATCAGGAGACATTTCTGACATTTTGCTTAAGGGCATGCAGTTAACGAAGCCTTTGCACATAAATGATATGTGATCAGCACCTGTGTCCACCAGCCCCATGCATCTTATTATTGATGCCACAGTGGGAGACAATCAAATGGGGGGGGGGGCTGGTGGTCTACTATCCAGTGTGCTTTGGAGCTGCCACAAATGCATCTTTCCCAGGTCCAGAGAGAAAGAGAGAGAGAGATTGTGTCAGTTGTCAGGTGGCATAAGGGCCAGTAGGGTTTACCTGGTCCAGTGAGCCTCAGATTCTTACCTGGTTCCATAGTCTTCATTGTACAGTGGTACCTCAGGTTACAGATGCTTCAGCTTACAGACGCTCCAGGTTACAGACTCTGCTAACCCATAAATAGTACCTTGGGTTAAGAACTTTGCTTCAGGATGAGAACAGAAATTGTGCGGCGGCAGCGGGAGGCCCCATTAGCTAAAGTGGTACCTCAGGTTAAGAACAGTTTCAGGTTAAGAACGGACCTCCAGAACGAATTAAGTTCATAACCCGAGGTACCACTGTAAAGGCCAATGTACTATCAGATTTCCAGCTAAGATTTCTTAATGAACTCAATCTTTGTGAATTTTAACATGGACAGATCTCATGCACACCACCTCCAGATTCATGTCTCAGTCAGATCATAGTTGTCCACTAGAACTGAATCATCTGATGAAGTTCATGGCTCAGATAAATAAATAAATATCAAAATCAATTAGTGTATTTTGGCAGTTTTATTTTCAGTTCCGTTCCTAATGATCTCTGACATGGATTTTATTTCTTTTTCACCACTGCCACACACTGGGTCAATGTCTTCATTTATCTACTACGACCCTAAGGCCTCATTCTTGGTCATCCATGGCCAGTTCAGACTTCATGAGCATATAGGTGAAATTAAGTGGGGGGTTTTGCCCCAACATGCATCACTTTACACTTGTCGAAATTTAATTTAATTTGCCATTTTACTGCCCATTCACTCAGTTGGGAAAAGTCCTTTTGGAGCTCTTCACAATCTCTAACGACCCTGAACAATTTAGTGTCGTCAGAAACATTGGCCACCTAATGATAAAAGCAGCAGTATTTCTTTGCAGTGGAGGGAGGTGGGTCAAATAAAAAAAGCAAAACACCTCAATTTATGTTGCACGCTGAGGCCCAATGACCTGGGACTAAGCCCCATTGAATTCATAGAACTTCTGAGTAGACATGATTAGAATTGTGCTGTGTCAATCTACTTTTTGCAGTCTTCTGTTTTCCCTCTTCCTTGCCAAAGAGAACAAGTGCTTATGAGCATTGATAGATGCTAAAATGCAGCACGGAAAGAAATCTGGATGTCCTCATGCTCTCATCTGTTTGTGTTCTCATTTGATTTTATGCTTGCCTGCCCATGCACAGTGCGCTCCCTCAGTGCTCGCTTGTGCACATCAGTGAGTTGGTTAGCACAGTCTTGAGGAGAGACTGGAACAAATGGATGGAAATGAAAGAAGTGGCCAACTGCACATGTGCCAATCCAGAATTAGTTTTAGGAAGTCTCTGTGGAGGAACAGAAGGATGGTGAAACTGAACATTGGGCTGAGGAACCCAGAAAACAATTACAGAATGTAACGAGAGAAATCGGTAGAGCATGAGAGGCTTCATCATCTCAGGGTTGTGGGTTCGAGTCCCACGAGGGGTGAGAGATTCCTCCATTACAGGGGGTTGGACAAGATGACCCTCGTGGCCCCTTCCAACTCTATGAACCTATGTAGTAAAATCCAGTCATCTACCTGGAACCTAGTTTTTACAAGAGCCTGGAAATCATATAGAAATCTGGAACGAACTGTTTCTGGTGTCTTCTAATCTCCTTTTATGCCATGTTCCAGATCCCGGTATCCCAGTTTCTCCTACTAAACTTCCCCTTCCCTGATACAGTGACAAAATAGAAGGATCTCGCAACACGCTGTGCCTATCAATGACCATCCCTCTTCAGAAGCAGTCGCAGGTTCTACACAGTGACAGCTGCAGGAGCAACAAGGTATGAGATGTCTAATTGCAGCAAAATACCTTGCAACTCCAACTTTGCCATTTGTATTCACCGTTTCCTTTGAGCATGAGATCAAGGCACTTGATCTCACCCTTCCAATGGGGAAAAGCGCCGCTACTGTTTTATTTCCCTTCTCCGTCTGATTAAAGTGTCTGTGAAGACACAAGATTTTTGACGGTGGCCTAGCTATCATTTCCCCATATGTTGGTGCATGCTTAATGAACCAGACAGGTGCTGATCCTGCTGGTAGCCATCTGTCTTGTGGCAAGGAATTAACTACATTGCCAACTCTTGCACTTATAACTGGGAGTCTGTTGCTATTTGGAATTATTGTTCAAGTCTCAGGTGCCAATGTCAGGAGCCAATTTTTCTCCTCTTTCATTTATTTGCAGGTGTGAAAGTAGTTTAAACAATGCAACATGAATAATACAAAGATTCCAAAGCCGCACTTTTATTTTAAAAAATGTTGCCTAGCAATGTGCAATATCTGTGCTATATATTTTAAATCACTTTTAAATCTGGGGATGGTTTATTCTAAGATCTAAGCATGCTCACAGATCAAAGTTCTACTGCATAGTCCAAGGATTGTGTGTAAATATTTCAGCTGTGGATTCCCAGGGCTTTTGGTTTCTGTACAAAATAATGCAGAGAATTTAGCACCTAGGTGTTCACATTTTGACTCCAGCTCCCCAGTGCTTTAGGTTTTGATCATTCCTATTGTGCCCTTTTCTTACCTGTCATTGACATACAAACAGCTGCTATCATGTCTGGATCTTGGCATTAAATTGGGGGGAAATGGCAGAAGTGTGTTCTCATTAGATTTCAAAAAATTCTCAGTGTATTATACAACCCCAAGAATTCATAATCAGGAATAAAAAGGTGCAATCATGGATGAACTAGACACAATGGAGATTTCACCTTTTATACTTGATGTTGGATTTGAGGTCTATGCAATACATTCAGAAGGGTTAAAAATATGTGTGCACCTTAATTCAATGTCAATTAACACTGTTTTTTGAGTTAAATATTGCCTTTTGTGCCTTGAAAGATCATTGTGTACTCACAAACTATGTCTTCAGAGAAACTGGGAAAAGTTGTTTTGGATTTTCCTTCCTTCACTCTTCTAGTGTATTGGCGTATTTATTATGTCCACTTTGAGCTGAACTTGACCTGGCACAAATTTCATGGGGATGGCAGCCCAGAAGAAAGCATTCTCTCTTTTTTTTTAAAAAAAAAAAAAATTTATTGGTTTTTCCACTTTTATAAAGACAAAACACACACAAAAAAGACACAAGACAAGAACATGTATAAATTCTGAAAATCCTAGTTTCCTAACCCTATTCCCAGACTCCCCCCCACCCCCCCTCGTGCATCCCAATTCCCAAGATTGTGTCAGCAATTTGGTGTTTCTCCTCTTAACCGTCTTATTACCTTTTTTATAAACAAAATATAGATTTTCCCTAAGTTGGACTCAAGTTCTCTTCCGTCGATTTCTCATTTTGTCTTAATTAAAAGTCATATTAACTAAACCTAAAGGTCTTGAGTGTTTTTAAGATTCTCTTCTTCCCTCCCTCCCACCCCCGGTTTTTGTCCCTTCCCAATACATATCCAGAATAGCAGTTCTTAGCCTGGGTTCCTCACCTCCGAGGCTTTCAAGTCTCTTTCAGTCCCTCTCCGCCGGTCTTGTTGGTAGTCCTTTATGTCGGTCATCAAATCTGGAAAGAGTTCTTTCGCCATCAAACCATATTCTCTTCCCACAAGGACATTTGAAAGCCACTGCTGAAAAATTTCCACAAATCCTGCATCTTCAAAGTCAAAGTCAGAATGGAGGCCCCAATCATATTTCTTTATTTTAAGTTCCTGTGTTCCATAAACTCCCGGGGCCTCCTCCCAGAAGAAAGCATTCTCTCTGGTAGCTCCAAAAATGTGGAACTCTAGATGCCAGCAGAGGTCAATGATACAATTCCCTATTCCCAGCAGCAAAATGACACAACAATATATATTTGCCTACATGACAAGGACTTGTTCCTTCTTGTACATGTGATTCCAGGGCTGCATTGTACATGAATAGTCCTCTTGGACTGGCTTTGTGGGGTGAGTGTTGGGATCAATGTTTTATCTTTGTCCCTGTCCTACCGTCAGGCTCAAGTGCAGAGAGCAGCATTGGGGAAATGCTATTCACTCCCTTGGCATTTATGTTATGGGATGCTGCATGCAGCTGGGAACTGTCATTAGGAGATTTGGAGCTCAATATGTCCTCAATATACTAATGAAACACAGTTGTATGTCTTCTTAATATCTGAATATGGAGTGGCTGGGCAGGCTCAGGGCTAGGCGTAAAGTGCAGGGGTGGACTGGATGAGGGCCAATAATCTGAGCTTAAACCCTGGCAAGATGAAGGACAAGCAGTTCCTGTGCCCATAAATCAGTTACCCTCCAGCCCTCCAGGTGTAAAACTCAAATAATATAATATCATATTTAGAGCATTCAAAAACTATTAAGAACATTGGAAAATGCTTAAAAACAGCCACACTCCCTCACAGCTCATAATTTAAAGGTTGCCAGGAGCAGTTTCTTTCAACCATCCCTATCTATGCCTGGCCAAACAGGATATATATATATATATATATATGCAGGTTTTGGTGTCTTCGGGTGTCTTCCCGTGTAAGAGTTGGGGTGTCTAGGCGACGTTTCGACGAGGTCTCACTCGTCATCTTCAGGCTGGTGCTTTCGGCTTCTTGTTACTGGAACAGAGCAGGATCTCAGTGTTTGAGTTCCTATAAATACTGTTGAGGGGGTGTGGTGTATAGCCTCCAACGTTCTGGGCAGAGAGGAAGTTCCCAGGTTAGTGTGTCTTTTCTTCTTTTGTTCATTAATTACTTGAGGGATATCTTGAGTGATTTCTTGAGTGATATTCTGAGTACCACTTAGGAGGGTCATTAGGTGTGGATTAGTTGCTAAAGCTTTCGTGTCTTGACCTCTTGAGCTTGTGAGCTTGACCTCTTGAGCTTGTGAGCTTGACCTCTTGAGCTTGTTTTTCTGAGAAGATGGCTGTACTGCACTTAGTTGTGCTCTGGCTTGGCTTCGTGTATAGGGGCGAGCTGTGGTTTTGTGCCCTGTGCCAGCCAGATCTGTGTAGGGATTGCAGGGGGGTGCAGCATCCGGAGGTGCCACTATGGTTTGGCTACTGGATGGTGTCTGTAATTTATCTGTGGAGAGGGTCTGGGTTTGGGTCTGGTGTGGTTGATTGGAGATGGCGTTCTGTGTGCCTCTGGTTCTGGTGTCGGTTTTTGTGGGGAGGGCTATTTTCCAGATGTCTGGCAGGCGGGACGTATCGTCACGCTTGTTCATGTTGTGAGGGTGTTTCTCTTAAAAGCCTCTCCTATCAGTGAAGAAATCCAGCTAAGAATCATCCCCAGAGAAAAATCATCCAGATGCCCCAAACTCTACGGTCTCCCCAAGATACACAAAGAAGGAACACCACTCAGACCAATAGTCAGCTCCATAGGCTCACCTCTACAAAATCTCGCTAAATTTCTCGCTAAGCAACTTCAGCCCTATGCAGAATCTATCGCTTCACACGTTACAAACTCCTTCCAGTTCATAGAAACAATAAAGAAGCAAAACCTACATCCCGACGACCTACTTGTGAGCTTCGATGTTGTATCTCTCTTCACACAAGTGCCCATTAATGAAGCCTTGACAGCCATTCAAAACAAATACAATCCCCCCGAATACATCCTGGACCTGACCAACCACTGCCTAACCAACACGTACTTCATCCACAATGGACAAAGATACAAACAGATAGAAGGAGCACCTATGGGATCACCCCTCTCACCGGTCATCGCAAATCTGTACATGGAACACTTTGAAACCAATGCTTTAGACAAGTCAGAACACAAACCCAAACTTTGGCTCAGGTATGTTGACGACACCTTTGTAATTTGGCCACACGGGAAGAAAAAACTAGATAGCTTCCTCACACATCTCAACAGCCTACACCCCAAAATACAATTCACTATGGAAATAGAAGCCAACAACCAACTTCCCTTCCTTGACGTCCTAATCTACAAAAAACCTGATGGCTCCCTAGGACACACTATCTACCGGAAAAAAACACACACCAACCGCTACTTACATGCACAATCACACCACCACCCTGCACAAATAAACTCCGTAGCCAAAACTCTCATCTCCAGAACCAAACGCCTGGCTGACAAAGACCACTTGACAACTGAGTTACAGAATCTTTCAAATGTGTTAATCGCCAACGGATACCAGCAAAACAGGGTTACGAAGCTAATCCAAAAAGAAACACCCCCCAAAAACCAAGACACAGAAGAAAACAATGGCATGGCCCTCCTTCCTTATATCAAGGGCACTACAGATAAAATTAGCAAAATCCTCCATAAACACAATATCAAAACAGCCTTTTGCACCAACCAAAAAATAGCCAATATCCTCAGAAACCCCAAAGACAAAATCCAGTTAGAAAACCAAGGGGTCTATGAAATACCCTGCAAAGTCTGCCCAGCCACGTACATTGGACAAACAAACAGACGAATAAATGCACGCATCGCAGAACACAAGAATGCCGTCAAAAAAGAAGAAAAAACTTCCTCTCTTTACCAACACATGAAAGAAACAGGACACGAAATTAATTTTTCAGATTCCAAATTGCTCTTTAACATGGAACACCACCACAAGAGAATAATCATGGAAGCCATCGAGATAGAGAAACACCCTCACAACATGAACAAGCGTGACGATACGTCCCGCCTGCCAGACATCTGGAAAATAGCCCTCCCCACAAAAACCGACACCAGAACCAGAGGCACACAGAACGCCATCTCCAATCAACCACACCAGACCCAAACCCAGACCCTCTCCACAGATAAATTACAGACACCATCCAGTAGCCAAACCATAGTGGCACCTCCGGATGCTGCACCCCCCTGCAATCCCTACACAGATCTGGCTGGCACAGGGCACAAAACCACAGCTCGCCCCTATACACGAAGCCAAGCCAGAGCACAACTAAGTGCAGTACAGCCATCTTCTCAGAAAAACAAGCTCAAGAGGTCAAGCTCACAAGCTCAAGAGGTCAAGCTCACAAGCTCAAGAGGTCAAGACACGAAAGCTTTAGCAACTAATCCACACCTAATGACCCTCCTAAGTGGTACTCAGAATATCACTCAAGAAATCACTCAAGATATCCCTCAAGTAATTAATGAACAAAAGAAGAAAAGACACACTAACCTGGGAACTTCCTCTCTGCCCAGAACGTTGGAGGCTATACACCACACCCCCTCAACAGTATTTATAGGAACTCAAACACTGAGATCCTGCTCTGTTCCAGTAACAAGAAGCCGAAAGCACCAGCCTGAAGATGACGAGTGAGACCTCGTCGAAACGTCGCCTAGACACCCCAACTCTTACACGGGAAGACACCCGAAGACACCAAAACCTGCATTCCTGTACCCGTGAAAATCTACGAAAGCAAATATATATATATATATATATATATATATATATATATATATATATATATATATTCCACCTTAACATGAATAATTATGGGAGTTCACCAATATCTGGAGGGCCACCTTATGGAAAGGCTGAGAACATTGCCAGAATCTCCTCCTATTCCTTTCCTTGCAAAATGAGATGTTAAACATGTAAACATATCGAGTCACAGGAGCTCTAATTTAAAAAAAAATGCTGAGGTTTGAGCAGATCTGATGAGCAAAACAAACCACAATATAGTAAAAATAATAACAGAAAATGGAGGAAACCAGAGTACATGACATCTTGACATTGCACTGGGAAGTACAACTACCCTTGGGGCGTAAGCAAACTTTTATAAATCTAACTAGCATTTGCTTCAGTGCTGATAGTTGTTTTCACCCTAATTTGTCTCCTTCCTGAACAAGCTTTTGCCTCTTGGCTACAGCTTATGGTTCCAATAACTTTCCAGTCTCCTTTTGTATGAATTGCGGGAAGGGGTGGGGGGGAATGGAGGAGAGACGCGGTTCTTTTTATGATCCTTCCCAGGCTCTGCCTCTGGAATTTAAAGGTAAAAGAGAACATGAGGAAGGAGTGTGAGATTTATTAGGTTGTGGAAAAGTCTCCCGGGGGAAGCAATAGAGCTCCATCACCTGCCATATTAGAAGAAAGGTGGTAAGTGCCTTGTTGGAGGCTGACTTGCACTGTCAGAGGGTGGACAGAGACTCCTGAAGTGACTGAGCCATCTTTAGTAACTGTAATTGAGCCAGAGGGAGTTTTCAGGTATACAGCTAAGCTGGCATTAGACATCTTTTGCATGGCCAGGACACCAGAGAGCAGACTTTAAAGTTCAAGCAGATTACTGACACTATTTTCACTTCTTTCCTTCCTCTTCTTCTTTTTAATAGAGACAAACATATTCCATGAAGTGTAATAGGAATGAATGAAATGTGTGATTCATCAGTGCTTCTGGAAAACATTACATCAAAATAGGGAATGGTGCCCTCATAGTCCTGCTATCCTATATTCATGTCAATTACCCCTTCACATGATCAATGTGAGAAGGGGGCTTTGCTAAACTCAGGAAACAGGGGGGATATTCCCCATCCCTGGTGTCATGAACTACCATATTTTTTGCTCTATAAGACTCACTTTTTCCCTCCTAAAAAAGTAAGGGGAAATGTGTGTGCGTCTTATGGAGCGAATGCAGGCTGCACAGCTATCCCAGAAGCCAGAACAGCAAGAGGGATTGCTGCTTTCACTGTGCAGGAATCCCTCTTGCTGTTCTGGCTTCTGAGATTCAGAATATATTTTTTTTCTTGTTCTCCTCCTCTAAAAACTAGGTGCGTCTTGTGGTCTGGTGCATCTTATAGAGCGAAAAATGCAGTATGTTTTTTGTGGTCAGCTTGCTTCTGTGTGCATGTTTGTGAATGTATCTTCATAGAAAGGAAATATATGTCTGTAAAATGTGCAAAATTGCTTTCAGTACTAGATAGTAGCAAGTTATATTTCTGTTGTTTTATGCTATATGTGTATCCGTTCTCATTTTATATCACTGTGCTGATGGTTATTATTTTTAACTTGTTTTATAGCACCCCGTCCCTGGATTACTTTGCAACGAAGAAGGGTGGGCTGAAAATATTTTAAATAAATAATGGTCACTGTCGACGGGAGCTTACTGACCAATGCATTTCATTCAGTTAAATCCCTTGCAGAGGAAACAGTTTTGAGTCATACTAAATTAAGAGGGGTCGTCATAATTTGTACCTAAATCTGTTGTGATGGCTGTGCCCACAAACTACTTTTATGCCATCAGTTTGCACCCTGTTTCTGTGACAGTAACATGCAAAAACACAGATGTAATAATCACTGCATTGGTGTATCTTATAGAGCATGCCGCAGGTTCAGGAGAAACCCAAGCAATCCAGAGAATGCATAAAATGACTGCAATCCATCTACTATCGGAGTTTATCACAGGAAATAGCTGTGCAGAAGCTATTTAGCCACAAAAGTATTGAGTAAATTGGGCCTTGGGCATTGTAAAGACAAGTGTATATCGTGATAAAATGTAGAGTGATATTTCAATTTTTACTGCATATATACGTCTAACAAAATAGATGACCTCATGTTGTGAATAAATAAATGCACATTGATAACTGATCAGGCAATTTAAAATGTTATATCAGGTGCTTGGGAATGTGTGTGTAAGCATGAAGAAGCTAGAGACTGTCTATGTAACGAAGCAGGAAGCATCAGATGTGTTGCTATTTAATTATAAAATATGAAATATTTAGGGATGTTAATTGGTTCTTTTCCAATAGTGATAAGAAGAAAGAAGGAGAGGATTTATTTGAATAGCTTACTGCAATTCTGTACTGCCAGGTTGATTAATTGTCCAATCCTTCTTCAGAAATAATTTTATGTGGTTTGAGATGAGAACCTGCAGAAATAATAGACTGCACCAGCCCTTTAGAAACGCTGGAAATAAACAGTGATGTATTTTGGTTCCAAATTTTAGCTGCATCTTGTTTACCAATATTTATGTAGACACAAGTGAAACTTTGGAAAGGTAATGTAGTCATATGTGAATGATAAGTAGACTGTATAGTTAGTCGTAAATTTGGAATGGCTAACATGGACACTGAAGGGAGGCTATTTTTATAAGCCCCAAGTCATCGCTTCGGTAAGCCATGGCAAATTCAAGGGTGCCACCAGGAGCAATGATAACAAAGCGCCTTCTGGTATGTAGGCTTAAAGAATTACCGCTGAGGAGCACAAGGTTAATGAAACATAAGAGGAGATATTAAAGTGAATAACTGGAGATGCCCAGAACCAGAAGCTTGTAGGTCATGTTTACAACAAGGGGTACCAAGTTCAGAGTTAGAATCAAGAATTGTGCTAGTATTAGCACAGGTACTGAGCCAAGTGAGAATTCGTGATCCAGGGAAACAGGATGAAGAATTGACCTCAAGCGTCCAGGAGAAAACAAGTGAAATTCAGAGGCATATCATGAACAGAGACATAAAAGAAGCCATGGCTTTCAGAAACCATCAACCAGGTTAATTTCAAGTTTAATACATGACATCAGCATTAAGATAATACATGCAATTGGAAGGTCAGAAGAAGGAAGGGGAGAAAAGGGCAAGTGAAGAAGAAAAAGGCTAAGTGAAAGCTGTGTGAGGGAATGTGTTGCTATGTGGCTCCTGAGACAATGTTATTCCATGACGTGGGGAAAGGCTGGGCAAGGGTGCCCACAAACCCATGAAATGAAATGTGGGAGATACATTTACTGGGTAGTATCCAGCTAAATAGTTCAAGGTGTTTAGCTGTACTGTGGAACCTCCCCATCCTCTCTACTCTCTATGCCCCCCCAAAAAAAATCTGTTCAAGAGAGTTGGGGGAACCACTATAACTGATTTAGGTAGTTGCATGGGATGTAGGGAGAGGGGAAGTTCTGCTGTGCAGTCAGCCCTCCATACAAAATTTCCTTGTACCATTTTGAGGAGGCCTGGCCTCTGGACCTGGCTGGCTTGTGCCCATTCTGCCCATTGCTCCATAAGGCCATTGGTACTAGTATTCATCCTCTTTGTTTCCTATGAGCTGGAAAGGCCACACTCTTAACAACCCTTCCCTTGACATTCCAAGGTCCCACTGTTTACAACTGTTATATAAATTTCACCGCGGGGCGATGCGTATTCTATGAGTACAGAAAAAAGGAAGAAAATGGCATTTGGCTACAGGCTTCAGCTTATGAAGAATATAGGGTTCCATTTTTAATAAAGCAGTTTTGCAGCCTTTTCAGTTGTAAATGTATGCTCACAAGTGTGTTGGCAGCACTTGTTAAAATCTCAGGATAATTGGCTGTGCAGGTATTTGATGCCCTCCAGAAGCTCAGTGTGCCACCTCTTGATTAGCAGAACCAGGGAAAAATAATAATAATACGTAACATCTAAGGTACTGAATACTAAATCACACACAATGAGTGAAATCATGCCAATTTTGTTCTATCTGCATAATTTATACAGGGACATGGATCCTAATGGTTCAATATTCAGCCACTATTGTGAGGTAATAATATGAACTAATTGAATACAATAGCACCAAATGCCGCAGTTCATGTTCCTTTATCAACATGCAAACTTCTTGTATGAATGATGAGTAACACCCAAGTGAGTTTCCCAGCGAATCTATGAACTTCCAATAAACTGGAATGCAATAGGCAGCTTGTGCATCTGCCTATGTGCTGGTCATGATCTTTATTCATATAAGGTGTGTGAAAATAGGAGGGTGACTTATGAAGGTCATTCCAGGCTTGTAAAAAGCAGCATGCAACACAGACCCAGATCAGCTTTCATGCAAGAAGATCAGTGAATGTGAATTGATGTGAGTCTAATTGCTTCTTTCTGTTCAACTCTAGCAGAACCATGGACAGTTCCCTGGAGGAGAAAGAATGGTATAAGGCCTGTCCTCAGCCCGCAGACAACTGGGT
This sequence comes from Podarcis bocagei, assembly GCF_964188305.1. NCBI lineage: Eukaryota > Metazoa > Chordata > Lepidosauria > Squamata > Lacertidae > Podarcis > Podarcis bocagei. Next base: position 15,682,657 of record NC_138130.1, read on the forward strand.
TGTAGCCTGTCAAGATTTCACATAATCAAACAAATTTAAAGCAGGCAACTATAAAAGCTATCACTCAAAGTAAATAAGATGTCACGACTTTCAGGCCTTTGAGCAGATTTCCTTTTGAGATGATTCTGCTTCTTAGATGTGGTGATTCCCGCCCCCCACTATATGTTACCAAGAACATCAGCCACCCCAGAAGCATATTCCTTTCATGCCGATATAAGTTTGAATTGAGTTCCTGACAACAGCTAGTGATGTAGACAAAGCTGAAATTGGACAAATTTGGAAGACAAACTCCTCTAAATTGAAGTTTCTCACATCCACACTATACATTTAACACACATCTAGAGCTTATGGATTTCCTTTAGGATTTAGTTTGTTAATAGTGTTGGGAATTGTAGCTCTGTGAGAGATAAATTACAGCTCTCATTATGGTTTGGGGGAAGCCATGTGCTTTAAATGTGTGCTAAATGTGCTTTTCACATTCACCTGGTGCTATACAAGCTGCACTGGCTCCCGGTGGAGTACAGGATCAGGTTTAAGGTGCTGGTTTTAACCTTTAAACCTTATACAGCCTAGGACCCTCGTACCTATGGGACCACCTCTCCTGGTATGTCCCACGGAGGACCTTACGGTCTTCAAACCAAAACATCTTGGAGGTCCCGGGCCACAGGGAGGATAGGCTGGCCTCAACCAGAGCCAGGGCTTTTTTCGGCTGTGGCCCTGATCTGATGGAACACTCTGTCACAAGACACTACGGCCCTGCAGGACTTGACATCTTTCCACAGGACCTGCAAGACAGAGCTGTTCCACCAGGTCTTTGGCCAAGGCACAGTCTGACGCCCTCCTTTGGCAACCCTCACAGAACTCTAGCCCAATGGTTACCATTAATTTGATTTTGAATTGATTTTAAAATGAATTGATTTTAGAGTGCTGTTACTTTTATTGTTGTTAGCCATTCTGAGCCCGGCTTTGGCTGGGGAGGGCGGGATATAAATAATATATTATTATTATTATTATTATTATTATTATTATTATTATTATTATTATTACTATTAAAATATATGATGTGCCTGGGAAATTCCATTTCTTCTCATGTTATAGTATGAAAGCATATGAAACCTATCCTTTGCTATTATCAGTTGGATTTTATTTATTTTTTGCCCCAGAGCACAAACAATGTTCATATTCCTCCTTACTTTATTTCTTACTACTGGCTTGATCTTCTGTCCTTGTTTTTGCCAGTAGCTCTCTCTCTCTTCCTGGGCTATCCTTTTGGATTCTCTGTCACATTTTTAGTACAACATGAAAACTTCTACATCTTAAGCAAGTTAGAAAACAGAAACACCACAATTGTCTCAATTATTGATAGCTTCTCGAAGGGACCTTGATGTTTTGTTCATTCTCAAGATGCGCAGTGGCATGATTTTCCAGTTTCTCAACAATTCTGCGAATAAAAATATTCAAGAAGAAGGAAAGGAGAGAGGGATACTGGTGATAAGTGAATTCTGTAAAACTGTCCTTAAATCTTTTAATTTGTTACCGATGTTATGAGCAATAGCTGTCTTTTATAACAGAAAGGAGGCTATTAAAAGGCAGCTGGTGTCATTATACACAAAACACTCATACCAATCTGCTGTGGAATTCTAGATGGATATCATGAATCTTGTACCAACAGATTTCTTAAATTGTCATCTTATTTCATATTTTTTTTAAAAAAAGTCATTTAAAAATTAAGATGGTTTGAACATCTTAACGTATTATGTTGCCCTTCTAAATATTACATGTTATAAAATGTGTTATGTCCTCAATGAACTATATTTCAGGAGCTATTTAGCTTCTATGCCTCCTAAATAATTTTTATAACTGCTGAAAAGCTTAGGGTTCCCTCAAACCTCTCTCTCTCCTGTTCATAGGAATAACACTCACAGCCTGAACATCAGAAATATAGGGAACAGTTACGGTCCTGAAACAAAAAAAGGTTGCATTTGGGGTGGGGGGGGGGTTGTGCTGTGGAAAATCCCAGATGCCCTACACTCTTGAATTTCTCCATGATTATCTATGAGAAGCTAGGTCTTCTTCCCCTAGGGAGAATGTAGATGGTAGTGAATTGGGGCTTCTTTTACTGATCCAAGGGGACGCGGGTAGCGCTGTGGGTTAAACCACAGAGCCTAGGACTTGCTGATCAGAAGGTCAGCAGTTCAAATCCCCGTGACGGGGTGAGCTCCCATTACTCGATCCCTGCTCCTGCCAACCTAGCAGTTCGAAAGCACCTCAAAGTGCAAGTAGATAAATAGGTACCGCTGCAGCGGGAAGGTAAACGACGTTTCCGTGTGCTGCTCTGGTTCACCAGAAGCGGCTTAGTCATGCTGGCCACATGACCCGGAAGCTGTACACCAGCTCCCTCGGCCAATAAAGCGAGATGAGCGCCGCAACCCCAGAGTCGGTCATGACTGGACCTAATGGTCAGGGGTCCCCTTTACCTTACCGATCCAAGGGAGTGCAGACTCCCAGGGGCTCTGTTGATATCAGGCCCCATAAGAGAAATGTGCAGGAACTAGAGGAGCTCTTCAGTGATTAAATACATAGATTCCGGGGGCCACTAGGGGCGCATTGGAAGATGGCCGACAATACCATCTCTCCGACCCACACGGGATAATTAAGAGGCTGTTATGGGAGTAGGCAGCCTCCCTTTTTGCCCCAAGGGAATGGGGAACACTGCCCTTGCTTGCTGTGCCCATAAATCACCCCCAAATTCAAAAGAAGGGGGTGAGGGCACTAGGCAGAATGCCCCCATGTGGACCTCGGCTCTCCAGGATGCTGTCTCTGATCGCGCACTAGCTGCAGCAATTTGGAATAATTAATTACAAAAGAAGCAAATGCACATATTTCAAGTGAAGAAGGGGAGTGAAGACTGCTAATTTAAGGGACCTATGCGAAAGAAGACAATGGATTGGAGCAACAGGAATATTTTACGATAAAGATACACCAAAGGCTGGGTATGTCGGCAACGGGACTGAATGGGGGGGGGAATCTTTTTTACTTTCCTTCTATGTGATTTACCAAGACCCCCTCCTCATTAGAACCATCGGTTTAACTGACCCAAGCAGGATGATTAAGGTCTGTGTGGAGATAAACTTTAACCAAAAGTATGCTTTATGGAGATCGAGAAGCAATAAGAGCTTTTGGAATGGCACAGCAATTAATTCAGAGTCACCATCTTGCCAAAAGATTTATAGCAGGGAGGAGGAACGGATTTGTTTTCAGACTGCATTCCTGGTGAATCTCCTCAGAGGTTTGAGAAAGGAGGCAGATTGGTGAAGATTAATGACGCTAAGACTGTTTTGATGTATGGAAGTGATGTTATATGGAAAACGTCTGGATATGGCTACTGGATTTTTTTAAAAAAATATCCACGCAGGATTAAAAACTGTTTTAACCAGCTTGTGGAGACTATCAGAGGTCACAAAGAGAAAGGAAAAATATATGAAAATAACAACAAGAGATGTGGAAAAACAATAAGAAAGGACTGGATAGTACTGTGAACATCATATGGTTAGATTTGTGGACATTAAAACAGCAGCAAGAAGCAAGAAGTTGATTGGATCCCCTTTGGAACTTGAAATATGGGTACCCCCAACAAAAATTTAAAATTCGGCTGTGTAATTTGGTATTTATGTATTTTGGTTTGATTTGATGTGATTGGTCGGTTAATAAAAAAATATTCTAAATAAATAAATAAATAAATAAATAAATAAATAGATTCCACATTTCCCCCTCCTTTCTGAATGTGCCTTTAAGAGCCAGAAGCTAAGAATACAATTATTGGATTCATCTGCTGTTTATAATTATGAGGGTTATATCCAATAGTACTCATACTCAGAAAAGACCCCATGAAATTCTGTTGAATTCACTGGGTCTACTCTGCATATGTTAGATATCATCCTGAGAGTTCTCACTCTCATTTGGCTATTCAGAAACCTACGCAAGACATTTGAAATGGCCCTTAGCCCTTTTCTACCTCTATCTCAAAAGCCTGAGTTACTTGGATGCTAGTCCCACTTAATCCAATTGAGAATTCTTCCAAGTGAGCATACTTTTGTACTTTTAATCTTCTAACCAATAAGGAAGATTGAAAGCCCACGTATGTGACCCTTTTCGAATTTAATTAGAGAGATCCTTCCTGCGTCCGTGTCATTTGCCGCGGTTACACACCAATTCATTCTTAGAGAAAAACAAACACAGACAATAGGAGGACAGAAAAGAAGGACAATTAAATGAACTCCATCTCTCTGGATTGCCATCCACTTCATTCATTCTTCATCTCAGTCTCTCCTCCTGGGCATGGACTTGGCAGCCGCTCTTACCACTTCTGACAGGGCTGGCAGGTTCCATTACCGACTCAGCTCTCTGCTGATATCCATCCTTGATTCTGCAGCATTGGCAGGCATGTATAAATGGCACTGGAGTCTTTTAGTACATAGCAAAAGAGCCTTAGCCTAAGTGCACACAGCTCTTGGAAGATAAGTCCATGATGAAAGAGTCAGCTGCGCATTTGAATGGTGTTAACAAATACAAGCATGGGATGGTGTCTGGGCCTGTACAACTTCACAATGCCCTGGGGTTGATGCAGTTTGACCATGGTGTCAAAAGGCTTGCAGCATTTATCACTGCAGTGTCTTACAGGAAAATGCTTAGAGGGATTGCAGGTTCCAGAGATTCAAAACGTTAAACAGTTATTTTGTGTGTTTGAATGTTCTCACATTGTAAGTCCTTTCCTCCCCTCCCTGTTTCGGAAATATTTAAATATCCCCAAGGATGTTAAAAGACAATGGTTTAGACCCTAAGATGTTAACGTAAGGAAATTCTGAAACAACCGCCCACCCACAGGACTCAGGGCTGTCCTGAGCAATGGGGGATGGGTTGCCAGAATAGGAAGGAATTACTCAAAAATAAACCTGAATATTAAAGTAAGTTGAAGGAAGGAAGGAAGGAGAAAGAAAGAAAGAAAGAAAGAAAGAAAGAAAGAAAGAACGAACCTTAAGCAGGGAATATAAAATAGTATAAAATAAATATTGATAACACACAGGTATAACCAGCACAAATTTAAAAACAAGTATAGTGGTACCTCTGGTTGTGGATGGGATCCGTTTCAGAGCTCTGGTCGGATCCAAAGGTGTCCACAACCGGAGGTGCCTGTTCTGCGCACGCACGTGGCACAATAGAGCGCTTCTGCACATGCGCACACACATACGTGTTTGCCGCATGCGTATTCCGAAGGATCCATAACAAGAGGGGCATGTAAGTAGAGGTACCACTGTATACATAACTAAATTATTTGTCTAGGGGATCTTACTGAAATAAAAAGTATTTTTAGCAGGTGTGTGAAAGAGTATGACGAGGATTAGGGCTTTTGTTCAGCCAGAACTTGCCAGAACTCAGTTCTGGCACCTCTCAGATGGGTGCCATTGTCATTCTAAGATAATGAGGAAGGTGTTCATGGTGAATTCTGGCATGTCTTTTTCTAGAAAAATGGCACTGATGAGGGTATAATAGATATGGTTATGCAAACCATAGGTGCCCTTGACAGCAGGCATTATCCACCCCCACTCACCTTCTCCAGCTGGCTCCACAAAGGTTCCTAAGCAAATAAAATGATCTCACTCTCATTCTTAAAAAGCATGCAGTAGTATAGCTTATTTAGGCAGTGTTGCCCTTCTTCCCACTGCTCCCCTAGCTCTTGCTTTATTGCTTTGTAATGATCCCTTCAAGGCCTTCAGAACTATCTGTAAATATCTGAGAGCCTCTTTATTCTAGCAGCCCTCAGATGAGCCTGAACGAACTTGACCATCCACATACATTCACTTATGCCATGCTTTCTCCATGCTCTGCTTTGCAATTTGATATCTTTGGTCAGAGTGCTCTTTTTAAAAGTATTACTCCAGCTTGACAGCTCCACTTGCTTTTCGCAGATAGTCTGCGCTTTCATTTTCTCCTTCCCCTTGGCTTTGGGTTTGCACAGAGGGGCGGGAGTTCCCTTTGCGCGGCAGGCAAGTGCGGAAAGCAAATATAACATCTCATTTCCCTGAATGAAAGAGCCAAGTAATGAACGAAGTAATAACTAGTGTGATGTTAATCACAACAAAGACAAACAAACAGATAACAGCATTACAATAAATGTCATACTAATGAATACATGAATCCAAAATTAAGTCTGAAATATGTGTGTGTATTAAGCATATGCATATCTGTCATAAAAGGCAGCTTGAACTATTAAATTAAGAAACTTGGAGAGAAATTGCAGCGCTTTTGATCTACATCCATTAGTATTCCTTGAAGCTACAAAAGCCATATCTCCCCTACCTCTTTATCAAACTTCCCACCCCAAATCACTAGCAGCTCTTTTTCGAAATAGAAAGATTGCGGATGACAACTTGAGGAAAGCATCAAAGGAAGTAATTTAGATGCTGCTTTATATTCTTCCCTTTGATTCCAGCTGCAGCTAAAGTCCCCCACTCTGTAGACCATAGTCTCTTGCAACAATTGATGCGTTAAGAAGCCAAATTGCTGCAACGTGCTACAACCACAGCCTCTTGTGTTGCATGCTTAGAGAATTGGGAGGGGGGAGAAGGAGTAATCAGGGCACCAAGGCTTAACAAATAGCCTCAACTAAATCTTTCAAGCGCCAGCTACTATAATTAATTATAAACCTCAGAGGAAAGGACATCGCTAGGCTGGAAATCCTCCAAAAATGATGTTAGCAGTTATTATCCTTCCAGCCTTTTCACATGCATGACATATCCCCTGCTAGTGAAACAACACCAAAAAAACCCATGATGTGTGTTTATTTATTTTCTATTTAAATGACTTTTGGGCTACTTTTCAGGATCATAGATTGCGGACAAAACAGTTTGCAATGAAACATCACAGGGCAGTGATATTAAGCATCCCAACAGTTCTGATGGAAACAGGTTAGGTGTCATCTGTGAGAGAGATAAAAGAGTCGTGTCTTACAGCAGGGTTGTTGAACTGGCTGTGGCTGGCAGACTAGATCCCACCTCCACCCCCAGCAGGCCAAGATTGATAGGGGCTGCTCATCTGTCAATCACCTCCCATGACAGTGACCTCAGGTGGCCTCTTTTGTCCATTCACTTTGAAATCCAAGTCCCGTGGTTTGCAAGTCCCATCAATCAGCTTCCAATCCCTGTGGCGCTTGCAAAGCTTTGCAAGTCCTGTTGATCAGCTTCAACCCCCTTTTCGGGTGCTCAGGTGCTGGCTGTGGCTGGGGGTCCTCTTTACCCGTGTTGTCTGGTTCACCATTGATGAGCCTATTTAGAGAGAACAGACCTTGGCTCATCTATCTGTGCACTAGTGACCTCCAACCTGGATGACTGTATTGATGTCTTTAATGATAGTTCAGGAACTTCAGCTGGTGCCAAATGCAGCCACCTGGTGAGAACACATTACTCGTCTATTGAACCGATTGCACTTGTTACCAGTGCTTTTCCACGCCCAACCAAAAACTGTTGATGATTATCTTTAAAGCCCTGAATGGTTTGAAAGTGGGTAATTCAAAAGGAGTGCTTGTATCCATATCAGCCCACTAGGGCTGGGCAAGATCTGGTTTTCAATATCACAATATATCACCCGCTAAACATCGTGATATACTGATATATCACGATGTCTGAAATAAGGATGGAGCTATGTAGAGGCACTGGCTGGCTTCACGTTTTCCCCTGCATTGTGATTTTTGCTTAGCACACACACACTGCATGATTTGCAATATATGGCCAGGTCAAAAATTATGAAACTGATATCAAGATATGGGCTTGCAACCAGTTTTGAACGATATATCGCCCAGCCCTAAGACATGTAATGATTTGTGATATGTTGCCAGGTCTAAAATTATGAAACCGATATAACAATATGGACTTCAAACCGGTTTTGGACAATATATTGATGCATCGCCCAGCCCTACAGCCCACTTGTGTGCTACAATTTGCTTCAGAAGCCTTGCTTAAATGCCCACATGCTAAAATAGCCAGGCTCACAAGCACATAGAGCACTGCATTCTTGATGGTGGACCCACAATTGTGCAATTCAATTCTGTGTGCAGTTAGGCCAAATCCACTCCCCCTACTTTTTAAAAAATAAAATAAATAGTGCTGTTGTTAGCAGTGTTCTGAAATGAAATGGTTGTTTTGGCTCTTTCAATATTATATTATATTTTTTATTTTGGTGTATATTTCTTTTCATTTCAAAAAGTGGTCTGCAGTTGGTTAAAAATAAAAATAAGTGTATTCTGCTGAACACATAATCCTTTCTAAAATTAGGAAATCTGATTTATCAGGGTTCTTGGTTGTGAGGAGGCTTCTAAGCATTTTCAATTCTATAACTTTGTAGGAAGAAAAAAAAGCATTAGGGAACAGATTCTCTGTATGAGAGATAAAGAGAGACTAAAAGCAGTTTGCCAAAGTTTCTTAGGATTTTTCTCTCAGCGTCTCACCAAAATGACACATGTTGATGAGAAACTTACCATTTTAATGTCAAATTTCCCAGCGAGTTTCTCCAAGTTGACTTGAATTTAGACCCTCAAGGATACATGTTCAGCGCCGTATCAAAAGACGTTATGTAACTTCCATTACTGGTAATGAGAGGCATGCAGCTATATCACCCTGTATTGTGTGAAAAGCATATCTATTTATGTTAGCTTAATGCAGTTTAATGTACAGTTGTGGGCTTTGAATTGCAGGTGATACTGAGATGGTGAAGCAGAAGAGAACTAAAAGAGACAATGAACTTGCAAATCTGGTGCAGAGCCTTTATAGATTTTATATTTGAAATCTTAAAAGTTCAATTGAACCAGCAGTATTTCTCTCTGGATAGAAGGATAATTTTAAGAAAATATAATATGCATCATAAAACCAAGAAAATGAATAGAAATGTAGCTGAACCCAGGACAGCAAGTTTCTTTGCTTCTGCTTGAGTGTGAAACTATGACAACAGAATGAAAAAAAAAGATGCAAGATGCACTTAGATGAGATGCAAGGATAAGTCTGACTAGGAATCAAAAGTCATTCAAATGTTGCTCAATGGCAGTATACAAAGGATTTTTTTTAAAGAAACCCACACAATTGCTTGATCAAGTATGAAGAGAATAAAAGCAACGAAGCGAACTTGAGATATATTTTCTATGAAATTTTATTACAGAAAAGAAATGAGGATTTGTTATGCAGCATTTGATAAGGGCCCCTTCCCTTCCTGGGTTTCACAGTCACTTTTCTGATTCTCACCATCAGGGGTGACACCTTGAATAAAATATTGGGGGAAGGGGGGAGGACCAGGTAAGCTCTGCCCCACATAATCAATCACAAGATGCAGCACTCAAACACCTTTTGGAAGACAATGTCCACCAAAATTTGGGGCCCTCGGTCCCCTCAAATATTTTAGGGGGAGCTGAAGGGACCTCAGCCTCTAGGAGGTGGCTCCTATGCTCACCATAACCATACCTGGGAAGACAGGCGAACTAATGCCAGTGTACTGGAAGAAGCAAAGATCACCAGTGCTGAAGCAATGATTCTTCAACATCAGCTTCGTTGGACTGGTCATATTGTGTGGATGACTGATTATCGTCTTCCAAAGCAACTACTCTACTCCAAACTTAAAAAGGGAAAGTGGGATGCTGGTGGTCAACAAAAGAGGTTCAAAGACTCTCTCAATGTAATCTAGAAAAATGTAGTATAAGCACTGACAACCGGAAAACACTGGCCTGTGAGCGCTCCAATTGGAGAACAGCATTTACCAAAGGTGTCATGGGCTTTGAAGACGCACAAACTCAGGATGAAAGGCAGAAACATACTAAGAGGAAGGCACATTTGGAAAACCCTTACTGTGATCAACTCCCACCCAGAAACCTATGTCTCCACAGTGGAAGGACGTGTGGATTCAGAACTGGCCTCCACAGTCACTTACGGACTCACTGTTAAAACTGTGTTCATGGATGCCAGTCTTACTTGGCTACGAGTGATCGCCAAAGAAGAAGAGGAGGAAGAAGAACGTGTGAGGGGAAGTCATGTACTAGTTTCACCTCCAAATCCCATTGCCCTCCCTCCCATAAGTTGGGAGAGTGACCATCTGAAGGGTGAAACCTCCTATACTCAAAGAGAGCCTCTGCCCTTGGGGAAGATTAATAGAATGATGGTGAGAAAGTAAAGCTGGTGCGTTTGTTCCTCCATTCCTCTTTCACAAGTTTCCTCATGCCTTTGAAAAGGACTTAGGAAGAGGCTTCTAGGATGTTGACCACTGAACCTCACCTCCTTCCCAACTGCCAGGACAGCCATTTTAAAAAGAAACATGGAAGAGTAAAGATCAGTGGCATGTACCAGCAAAAGAGAAACACAAGAAGGATAAGAATGTGCTTATTTTTAGGTAGACTTTTGGAATTTTGTGATTGAAGCACCCACTCTGAACCTAAAAATCAAGCCATACTTCATATTACTATCCCCCACACACCCACACGCACACCCAAACATTTCTCCTTTTTTAAGTTCTAGAAACCATAAAAATGATCTGGGGGCAGTTGCAAAAAGCCACCACCCAGAGAGTAAAGGGACCCCTGATCGTTAGGCCTAGTCGCAGATGACTCTGGGGTTGTGCCGCTCATCTTGCTTTACTGGCCGAGGGAGCCGGTGTACAGTGTACACCGAGCCAGTGTACAGCTTCTGGGTCATGTGGCCAGCATGACTAAGCCGCTTCTGGCGAACCAGAGCAGCACATGGAAACGCCGTTTACCTTCCCGCTGGAGTGGTACCTATTTATCTACTTGCACTTTGACGTGTTTTCGAACAGCTAGGGTGGCAGGAGCTGGAAACGAGCAATGGAAGCTCACCCTGTCGTGGGGATTCGAACTGCTGACCTTCTGATCAGCAAGCCCAAGAGACTCAGTGGTTTAGACCACAGTGCCACCCGCATCCCATGTATGGAATATATACTTGTGACCAAAGGGCTACAAGATTCAATGGAAGATGGAGAATGCTTCAGATATGCTGACAGAGCACAAGGGGATTTGAACCAGTGGCAAGAACATGATCTGAGTGTGGGTGTCGTCACCCTGTAGTAAGCACAGGGTGATGTTGCTCATCCGGCTTCCCAATGCTGAGCATTGCTGCCAGGAGTCAGAGGCAGGTGAGATAGGTGGTGAGGAGCTAGGTGCAGTCTGGGTGCAGCAGCAGAGCCAATTGAATGCACCTGCTGCTGCACCCGCACCACGACAGACTCAACACTGAGATGCCAAGTGAGCAATACTGCTCCAGCCACACCACCTCAGTTGGCTGAGCCACCTCAGGGCCACCTTTTGTGCAATAACTGCATTGCAAGGCAGTTGCAATATGGTATCTAAGGTTGGCATGTTTATTATATCATGGGGTGCACAACAAGCAGAAGTCTTGGAGCATGTGACACATTCTCCTTTTGTATCTGTATCTGGGGGTAAAATAGACATTCGGGGAAAGTTGCCTGTTTTGTCTATCGGGTGCCTATTAAAAAAACAAAAACCCACACAACAACCACTTTTACAAGATAGATCTGAGAGGGTTCTTGTCCCTGTTCCTGTTCTTTAGACACTTATTTTAAATCTTCCATCTTTAGCAGCAATTAGATATTACAACTAAATCCATTTTTTAAAAAATTAAGGCACTGATCCTAAACATATCGATATAGATGTACATCTAATTGAAATCAGTTTATCTACCTTCTGAGTAAATACATTTACAATCAGAAATTTTGAGTGCAGATTATTATAATTTACTATTTATACTGTCCTGCTCTATTTGGGACAGTTCCATGTGCTTTATAATTGCAGTGGCTTTATTTCTTTTTATAATTGTATATTTTATTGCTGTAACCTGCCCTGGGACTTTATGGTGAAGGGATGGGTAAAGAAATTTTATAAATTAGTGTACAAACACAGTGAAGCTTCTGTTTTGGGAGGTTCAAGTAAATTATTGCTTGCCCCATTCAGTACCTGGTTTGCCATTTCTTTTGTCTCCTGCTTCTGACTCTATCCATGCTTATCCTATCCATAAAGATTGTTCTTTTGAGTTTTTCAAGAACCGTTTCTGTTTAGCTGTGTCCGAGACGTGTACGTGAATATTATGTCTTACTAGTTACAGTTATGTGTGTGTTTCGTGCATTTGTGTGCTGTGGCAAACTATTCTAATAATTATTCAGCTGAAAGATTCTTGCCTTGGCCTAACATCCTGATCTTTCAAAATATGACATGAAATAATTGTACAAATAGAGTTGCTCAGAAGATGTGTTCTTTTGCTTTCATCTCGCAAAGGTCACTAGCTCATCCATCAAAATATTGGTTATAATTTCAATCTCTCTGTTCTATTTTCATCTCTTTTGCCTCCCCTGGCATATTGTGTAGACACTAGCTATAGGTTAATACAAATGATGCTAACAGCTCTTCACTTCTACTACTTCATAACATCAGACACCTATTCCTTTGAGGCAGCTGGCCGTAAGCAGTCTTTCTTATGAACTGCTTCTTTTATCCTCTGCTATAAGGGCATGATCCTGTCATGCATTACGTGTCAATACATCCAATGGATTTAAATGGACTCATGCATGAGTAACTGGGCAAAGGATCAATGAATGCAGAAGTCCTTGTATTCCTCGTTGGTTGCTGTTTTGTACTGAATTGAATCGGATCCAAAATGCAGCAGTGTGATTGGTCCTAGAACAATAGGATCCAGAATGCAGCAGTCTGATTGGTCCTAGAACAATGCAGCAGTATGATTGGTCCACAGGAGCCACCCAATCCAGCTCCAGGTGGAAGTGAATCCGCAACCTGATTCGCCTACAGGAGAATCCCGGAATTAGCCAATCACGTGCGGCCCATTGTGTAAATAATGTATATAGAGCAGATATTTTGGGGGAACTTGAATTCCTCACTACTAAGAGCTGAATAAAGAGCATGAAATCCACACTCGACTCCGAGTATATTTCAGTTGCATAGAAAGGTATGCATGTTCTCCTTGTTTGGAAAACTGGCATTTTAAATTTATCCCGTTTCATTTTGGCCACATCTTTTTATTTCAATGTCCCAAGAACCTTATGAGAGCACTCCATTACCCAAACCAAGGGTGGGCAATGTTATGGCATTTGAGAACCACATTCTCTCCCGGATAATCTGTCAGAGGGTGCACACCAGTGGTGGGCAGGAATATGACTTTTCTTTCCTAAATTAGACTGTTGAAATGAAGAAAGCTAGTTTTGAGCAAAAGGACTGTGACCTCAATTCAGTTCTGGTACTGAAAACAGATTCATACATGTGCTTGGAGGCACCCTGTTCTTTCCCCCGAACTTTAATTATTTTGGAGCAGGCTCTGGTTGGTAGACTGTGGGCTTCCAAAAAAAAGCAAAGTAGGTCTAGAATCATAGAATCATAGAATCATAGAGTTGGAAGAGACCACAAGGGCCATCGAGTCCAACCCCCTGCCAAGCAGGAAACACCATCAGAGCACTCCTGACATATGGTTGTCAAGCCTCTGCTTAAAGACCTCCAAAGTAGGAGACTCCACCACACTCCTTGGCAGCAAATTCCACTGTCGAACAGCTCTTACTGTCAGGAAGTTCTTCCTAATGTTTAGGTGGAATCTTCTTTCTTGTAGTTTAGATCCATTGCTCTGTGTCCGCTTCTCTGGAGCAGCAGAAAACAACCTTTCTCCCTCCTCTATGTGACATCCTTTTGTATATTTGAACATGGCTATCATATCACCCCTTAACCTCCTCTTCTCCAGGCTAAACATGCCCAGCTCCCTTAGCCATTCCTCATAAGGCATCGTTTCCAGGCCTTTGACCATTTTGGTTGCCCTCCTCTGGACACGTTCCAGTTTGTCAGTGTCCTTCTTGAATTGTGGTGCCCAGAACTGGACGCAGTACTCCAGGTGAGGTCTGACCAGAGCAGAATACAGTGGCACTATTACTTCCCTTGATCTAGATGCTATACTCCTATTGATGCAGCCCAGGATTGCATTGGCTTTTTTAGCTGCCGCGTCACACTGTTGGCTCATGTCAAGTTTGTGGTCAACCAAGACTCCTAGATCCTTTTCACATGTACTGCTCTCAAGCCAGGTGTCACCCATCTTGTATTTGTGCCTCTCATTTTTTTTTGCCCAAGTGCAAAAAAGGTCTGGCCACTCTAAAGTCTGTTCACTCCTGTACAAGACTGACAGTAGTCTGTCTTGTGACAGAATAGAGCCTGAGTCACAACAGGAACAGATTCCTTTAGCACATGAGCGGTTTGTGCTCCAGAAGGGTTTATTTCCTTCTCTGACCCAGTTAAGCTTATGGTTTTAATGGGATTACCACAAAATGGGAGGGAAATAACCTTCAAATCTCTCATTTTGCCATTCTAAATTTAATTTGATGGGTGTTAAATCCAGGTTATCCTTGCTCAAAAAACACGCCTGGCATCACTGGCTGCTAAAGTTATAGCTGCTACTGAAACCTACCCAACACAAGGCAAATATGGAAGTTCCTGCATAAGCAAAACAACTAACAATTTCCAGAAGAACTAAAAAAGTTTCATTAAGGCAAGCACCAAATTGATGAACAATAAAACAACATGCTAAACATACCCATGTAAGAAAATATACCTGGCCAGAACTTAAGCAGGGGCCTTTCTCCAGGTTCTCCTGCCTAATGAGATCAGTCAGGTGGTTATTAAGGAGAAGGACTTTTCAGAAATGGTACCCCAGTTGTAGAATATCCTCACCAGAGAGTCTTGCCTGGTGATCCATATTAGATTTTATTTGTTGCTTCCAGGCATTTAGATAATTGAGGTTTGGTGCCTTTCAGTTCCCTGACCAGTTTTGCCACTACCACCTTGTTTTCATCTATCTTGTGTCGCTTTGCAATGGTTTTGCTCTGATTTGTGCGTTGATATGCAGTTTCTGTAGGCAATAGATTGGTTTTGGTTTCGCTATATTTGTATTTTATCGAGTTTTTACTTTTAACAGGATTGTAAATGGCTCAGGGAACATGGTTAATTGGGCAGTATAGAAATGTTCAAAACAAACAAATAAACAAAATAACCACAGCATGACAAATCAATTAAAAGCTCCTTTACTCAAACACTATTGAGCCCAAATGATAAATACAGAAAGACGACCCAATGAGGCAAACAAGCAAATGAAGAGAAATCACATGCTCAGAGTAGCCAATCAGCTTACAAGTTTAAAAAATCCTGCAGCCCTGCGGCAGAAAGTAGAATTTGTGTGGTTTCTTTTTCCAAAGCTGTCTAGGAGGATTTACTAAACTTTTGCTTGCCTCTTTCCACCTACATGTGCTTTCTTTGACAAGGGTAAGAATGTTCTCTTTTGGTTGGTGTGGAAATGACGCTTTCTCTACTAAAGATGTCTTCAAAAGCTTCCATCACGCTTGCACCTTGCTCTGATTAGTTTAGGCTGAGAAATGTTCAACAGAAGGATGGCAAAGCCTGCTATTTGTTGATTACCGTTACTTTCTAATAACATTTCTCAACAAGCAGTGACTGCCTATGTATGCTGAAAGTCAATAGCTTGCCGAAAGTTAATGAGAATTTGGTCTCCATTTAAAATGTCAGCCCCACTGGGGATCCACTATAAAAAGTGCACATTGGGGTTAGCACATCTGTTTGCTTCAGCTCCACTTACTAAAGCTTGTACATATGAAATATGTTCTGGGTAAATATTCCAGGAAACAGTTTGCCTAACAGTAAAAAAAAAGAAGTAACTTTGGAAAATAATGCAAAGACCCCTGGAAGTGAAAAGTAGCAGATGTTTATTGTTGATGCCAGTGTTGCTGGCTGCTGTCAAGATGACACATGAGTGTCTTGCTCCTTCTCCTTCAAAATCAAAATGTATCATTCTGACGATGCATTTGCTCCTAGTCTTGTGACTCTGCCCTGAAAAATCTCCAGTCACAAAGAAGTATTTGTTGCGACGTTTAGTTGATTGATCGGATCAAAATCCTTGTGGTTGGCTAAAAGGGTGCAATAATTAATCAGAAAGTTTTTAATAAATAATATTTTTGGTACAAGTATTTCAATCTGGAGGTTACAGGCAGCCCCTTTTAAAGGGGAAGATAAAGCAATAGAATCACAATCAAATAATCAACAACGTCAAATTAAACATCTACACTGTCTTAAAACTACTGACAGTGATCCCATCATTGGACATATCACCTTCAAACTCAAGAAAAGAACTATGTGAAGAGATATGTTTTCAGATGGTGAAGAAAGGTAAAAAGAGCCAGCACTAACCATACTTCAGAGAGGGGGGCATTCCATGAACCAGGCACCACCACAGAGGAGGCCATTGCACAACTTAGAATCATAGAATCATAGAGTTGGAAGAGACCACAAGGGCCATCGAGTCCAACCCCCTGCCAAGCAGGAAACACCATCAGAGCACTCCTGACATATGGTTGTCAAGCCTCTGCTTAACGACCTCCAAAGAAGGAGACTCCACCACACTCCTTGGCAGCAAATTCCACTGTCGAACAGCTCTTACTGTCAGGAAGTTCTTCCTAAGGTTTAGGTGGAATCTTCTTTCTTGTAGTTTGGATCCATTGCTCCGTGTCCGCTTCTCTGGAGCAGCAGAAAACAACCTTTCTCCCTCCTCTATGTGACATCCTTTTATATATTTGAACATGGCTATCATATCACCCCTTAACCTCCTCTTCTCCAGGCTAAACATGCCCAGCTCCCTTAGCCATTCCTCATTGCTACAACTTGCTACAATATGTATCTCCCCTGATAATGAGACAAAGAGAAGGTCCTGCTCAAAAGATTTTAAGGCACAGGTAGGCTGGGAAAGAGGTAACATTCCTCCAATTTTGGGAGTCTGAAGGTACTTAGGGCTTTATCAATAAAACTAGGGCCGTGCATCCTCTCTGGACAAATCCCAGAACCTGAAGTGAATCAGGCCAATCCAGAATTAGTCCAGAGCAGGTTGAAGCAGTCACATATCGACACAGATCAGCTTCAGTCCACCCAGAAGGACCCAGAGCTGTCAAAAGGGGTGATGGTATTAAATATGTGGTTGGGTACAGGAGCGGAGGAGATGATGCAGGCAAAACTCTCTTCCTGAATTCTCTGCTTCTTTCTCCCTCCCCTGCCTCCTGACCCTAGGGATTTATAGTCTCCCCGATTTTAGGCTGGGCTAGGAGTGATCCAGCTGAAATTGGTAGATGAACTGGACCCCGAACCAACTTGGGAGTGCCTTGTTTAAAACCTTGGATTGGACTTGGAATCAAACAGGCAATCAGTGCAGATCCTTCAGGACCAACATCACACAATCCCAATATAGCCAAAAGCAGTTTGCTTTGGGGGAACTTTCAGGATGCAGGTGTCCCCAAAGACCTGTTTTTCATGCCTAAAGCATTTGGTTCAGTCTATCAAAGATGGACTGGTTTCCCCAGTAGTGATGTATGGAAGTGAGAGCTGGACCATAAAGAAGGCTGATCGCAGAAGAATTGATGCTTTTGAATTATGGTGCTGGAGGAGACTCTTGAGAGTCCCGTGGACTGCAAGAAGATCAAACGTATCCATTCTTAAGGAAATCAGCCCTGAGTGTTCACTGGAAGGACAGATCGTGAAGTTGAGGCTCCAATACTTTGGCCACCTCATGAGAAGAGAAGACTCCCTGGAAAAGACCCTGATGTTGGGAAAGATGGAGGGCACAAGGAGAAAGGGACGGCAGAGGATAAGATGGTTGGACAGTGTTCTCGAAGCTACAAACATGAGCCTGACCAAACTGGCGGAGGCAGTGAAAGAAAGGAGTGCCTGGCGTGCTCTGGTCCATGGGGTCACGAAGAGTCGGACACGACTAAACGACTAAACAATAACAATCAAAGATGGGTTTTCAGAATAGAGGCTCTGTCCTTCCTCATTTTGAGGTGGGTACTTATTGTCAGGAGATCCCACACATGAGTAGGCACCTGGCAGAGACACATGCATGACTGGCATGTTCTCTCCCTCCTGGTCAGTCATTCAGGAGCTTCAAAATCTTTCTCCAGCCCGAACATCACAGCGACTGATACCAAGAGGCATCAACACACTTTAGGATCAGCAGAGTGTGTGCAATCAGTGTACAGACTCAGTAGCGCAGCATTTTGGCTAAACTACTTTATTTACATATAATACACTTGGAGCATTCTAACTCAGCTCCTTCCTCATCAGCATCAAACAGCAAAGAGAAAGGACAAAGGACAAAAAGTCCAACATTATGGAAATACAGTAATACAAACATCCTGTCCGCATCACTTCCCACAATGTGGAATGAAAACATACACCGTCATGTGCTAAAAACAATCCCATCACTGCAAGCACAGGAAAAGAACCTTAACTTGCTGCAATATATATCTCCCCTGATAATGGGACAAAGAGAAGGTCCTGCTCGAAAGATTTTAAGGCACAAGTAGGCTTTAGGCATGAAAAACAGGCCTTTGGGGACACCTGAAATACATCTGCTTTTGTACAATCTGCTTTTGTACACTTCATTGCTGCTTAGTGCTAGTCAGCTGTAGTTTCAGTGCCCTTTTTTACCATTGGTGTCAGGGATCGTGCTGAAGAGGGCTGCACGGAGGAGGAATGGTGGGAGCCTCCCCCTCTCCCTGATTTGTATTCTGAATTTTCCCAGGAGCAGGAGGACAGTATAGATTTGGAACAGTGGTTTGCAGAGGGACATAGTTCAGAAGGCAGAAGCTGGGAAATACTGGATGGGGAACAGCTAACAGAAGAAACACTGGGGGAGAGAGTGTGTTAACAGATTCACTGTCTCTGGAAAGCATTCCTCTGCTCGGCCCAAGGTCAAGAAGAGCTGAGAAGGTGGCAGAAGAGAAAGCACTCAAAGCACAGAGGGTATGAGCTCAGATTACAAGACATAGGAGTAACGTGGATTTATAGGGACGTAAGGGGGTGTAATCCTTAATTGGGAGCGCCACCATTTCTAGGAGATGGGTTCTTTGTTCTTTCGCTACGATTATTAAAGTTTCTAACAGGTAAGAAGACTCCTTTTCCTTTGCTCTGCTTATCTATTGCCATGGTGGGAGGAAGTTGATTCCCTGAAGCCTTACAATTGGTTTGCCAAATAATAGTGATGCCAAATAACAATTATGGGGCTCAACACAAGCCCCTCCGCACCCTGAAAGACAGGACAAATGGTCAAGCCCCATCTCTCCCCCCCCCCATTATCCCCATCCACCACCATGTTCCTCTGCCATGCTCCCCCAATGACTGAATGCTCAGTAGGGCGGTTCATAAATTATTATTTTTTGAAAATGCCTGCTCCAAAGGTCTTATCTTACTACACTAGGGATTATATAGCTACACCTGAAATTTCATGCAAAACAGTTAATATCTCGACCCTGCTCCACTGAATTGAAATTTCAGCCTTCACGACATAGGAAAACGGCCAAGTAAACAGCTATTTTCGTGGATGAGGGTCAAGATATTAACTGATATTCATGAAATTTCAGATATAGCTATATAATCCCTAGTGTCGTAAGATAAGACCTTTGGAGCAGGCATTTTTTAAAAAAGTTTTTTTATGAACCACCGTAATGCCCAGTGGTCATTGGAACTCCACCTTGCACTGAGAAGCTCAGCTTCCATACACTTTCTGATGCCTGTCAGATTCATGTGGCCACACGTAGCCTCTGTGCTTTCTTTCCAAGCAAGAGTTCATGAGAATCCCCTGCTTTTCATGAAGGCACTCTGGATTGGGTAAATGGAAACATCCCTGAGAGGAAATGAAGCCAATTCAGAGTGGTAAAGGTAAAGGGACCCCTGGCCATTAAGTCCTGTCGTGACTGACTCTGGGGTTGCGGTGCTCAGCTCGCTTTATTGGCCAAGGGAGCCGGCGTACAGCTTCCGGGTCATGTGGCCAGCATGACTAAGCCACTTCTGGCGAACCAGAGCAGCATACAGAAATGCCATTTACCTTCCCCCCGGAGCTGTACCTATTTATCTACTTGCACTTTGACGTGCTTTCGAAATGCTAGGTTGGCAGGAGCAGGGACCGAGCAACGGGAGCCCACCCCGTCGCGGGGATTCGAACTGCCGACGTTCTGATCGGCAAGTCCTAGGCTCTGTGGTTTAACCCACAGCGCCACCCGTGTCCCAGTTCAAAGTGAGGGTGTTTCTATTAATAAAACACTGCGATGGATATTTTAAAAATCCATGTTCTTCCAGACTGCTTCAACAATACAAATTAAAATCAAGCCTATTTTAAGCATAGGAATTCCTGCTTTAATTTCTATAGAACTGGTGGCTTTTTCGTGAGAGAAAAATGGAAATGCAATTATAGAAACATAACAAGCTAATATGAAATGAAGAGTGAAATTGACATGAAAAAAGAAGACAGGTATGTCAAGGAGATGCTGACATTTACTTTTGCATTGGAACAAATCGACATCATCCCTAAAAAAACAGAACACGGACAAAGCGTAGCAGGTTAATAATAGATACATAAAATAAGGTAAGATCTTTCATTACCTCACATAAAGGAGTACATAAAATACACATAATTGCAACAGTAAAAGGGGTTTTTGTTTGTTTGTTTCCAGTGGGCAGGAATCTGTTTTCTTAAAACATAACTGAAGAACTAATATTATGTATACAAAGCGTATGACTGGAATATGTAAACTCAGTTTTCATGGAACAAAGATTATAACGGAACTATATACTACTGTTCCCTAAACTAGGCACACTAGAGAAGACAATTTTTTGATCAAGTAAAATTTGAAGTGCATTTCAATATTATGTTCAAACCGATATGTTCTGTCTCCATCAGCTCTCAGATAGATAAGCAGGCATCTTCCTTGCAACTGCAGAGCAGACCAAATTTTCCTCTTGGCACCTCACTTTTTCCCTTTCTGATCAGGCAGGGTTGAAGAATAGGAGTTGCCAGTTATGCTTGCTGGATCTGGACCAAATTAGAAGTTTGTGGGGATTATAATAAGCCTCCTCTTCCTGGAGGTGAACTGGAGGAGTCCTGAATTTTTTCTCTGGCTTGGTTTAAAATCCAAGCGAAAGAATAATTTCTGATTTAGTCACAACACCCTGAGAGCTTCCCTCCACTCCACCTGCTGGGCAATAATAATAATAATAATAATAATAATAATAATAATAATAATAATAATAATATTTATTTATACCCTGCCCTCCCCGGCCAGAGCTGGGCTAAGGGCGGCTAACACCAGTAAAATTACAGTAAAAACATAATAGGGGGAAAATACAGGTTAAAATGCAATTTAAAATGCAGCCTCATTTTAAAAGTATCCCATAGATCAAAACCATAAGGGGAGGGAAACATAGGGGTCAGACTGAGTCCAAACCAAAGGCCAGGCAGAACAGCTCTGTCTTGCAGGCCCTGCGGAAAGATGTCAAGTCCCGCAGGGCCCTAGTCTCTTGTGACAGAGCGTTCCACC
The DNA here is from genome assembly GCF_964188305.1 of Podarcis bocagei. Lineage (NCBI taxonomy): Eukaryota > Metazoa > Chordata > Lepidosauria > Squamata > Lacertidae > Podarcis > Podarcis bocagei. The sequence goes on from NC_138130.1 coordinate 15,704,131, forward strand.
AAGTCGGGGCCACTACTGAAAAGGCCCTGGCCCTAGTTGAGACCCAGACACTCTCATTCTTTTCTTTACATGGTACTTGTCAGGCAACTAGCACTAGTAGGGGCAAAGGGAAGGAGAATGTGAGAGGTCATTTCTCTAGGTAGACCCTCAGAAAGCATAGTTATCCCAAGGGCTATTAGAGTGTCACAGAAACTACTCACACCTTTTGACCTACCAGCTGGAGAAGGGAAGGACCTCCATAATTTCCTATCCATGGGACAGGACCACTGTGGCTACTGCTAACTTGACTTAGCAAGTCTTGTTTTATATTGAAGTGGGGGTTGAGGATGTGGCCCAAATTCAGATGAAAAATAAATTGATCTGTCCCCTGCTTGTGGGGAGATAACTTGTCTTGTTGTTACACCAATCTGTCACAAGTTATTACTGGACCCTCTCTCTAGACAGAGCTTTTTAAATTCCTAATGCATTTGGTTCCAGTTCATAAATTTGGGTTGTCATTGCTGCTGCTGCTGCTGCTATGTTGTTGTTGTTGTTGTGATGCATTTGTGATGCATTTTATTGTTGTGACTCATCTGACAAAGGGTGCAATGAAAGTTTTATAAAAGAAACAAAGTGCACAGATGAAATTTGGAACGTAAAAAATATGGGATAAATTGAGATGCCGCAAAATGTGAAAGCATGTTTATTAGTGATAAAAGGAAAGACTGTGGTGGAATCTACACACATATAAAAAAAGCTGTGAAAATCATATATATATATATATATATATATATATATATATATATATATATATAAAAGCGATTTTAAAAATAGATTAAATTTTCCATAAATTGGCCATCACCACCTAGAGTCACATTGTATGTTGCACTTAAAACACACTTAAAACATTTTATTTGCAGCTGTATAGCCGAGTCCTGTATTTTATCAGGCCAGCAGTGTTTTTCCATTCCTCTACAGTTCGACAGGATTACTCCTGTATTATCACCTGACCTAGTTGAACACCTGATGTTTACTTTCTCATGGGTCATTAACCAAAAAAACTACTTGGCAGCATCTGCTGAAACGTTACTACCATGGAGATGTTTCCAGATCTAAATTATATCCTTTATTTTGCTCTTCTAACCTAAAGTGGCTAATTTCTTAATCTCTGCTTCATAGCATATCTAGGATTGATGGGATATCATATGCCACATGGGGGGTTACAGCCCACCATAGAGAATTGTTTCACTTCCACACCCTTTGGATCCACATGTGTGCCTTAAACCTGTTTATGTTTCAGTGCTCATTTTAAGCTCTGACGAATATTCTGTCCAGTTTGGTTTCGCCAGTTGCCTTGTGTTCCGTGAAAGAGAACTCGACAGAAACACAGCAAACTCACTCTCTCTCTCTCTCTCTCTCTCTCTCTCTTTTTGTGTGTGTATTTTTAATGTGGGTATAGGTGCCTACACTTCGGCCCTATTCAGCGCAACAGTTTTTCTCCCCTGCACAAAAGACAACCAAAGAAAAATATCCGTAGGATAAAGGTAAAGGGAACCCTGACCATTAGGTCCAGTCATGACCGACTCTGGGGTTGTGGCGCTCATCTCGCTTTATTGGCCGAGGGAGCCGGCGTATAGCTTCCGGGTCATGTGGCCAGCATGACTAAGCCATTTCTGGCGAACCAGAGCAGCGCACGGAAACGCCGTTTACCTTCCCACCAGAGCGGTACCTATTTATCTACTTGCACTTTGACATGCTTTCGAACTGCTAGGTTGGCAGGAGCTGGGACCGAACAATGGGAGCTCACCCCCTTGTGGGGATTCGAACCGCTGACCTTCTGATTGGCAAGTCCTAGGCTCTGTGGTTTAACCCACAGCGCCACCCGTGTCCCCCTATCCATTGGATACACTGGTACAAAAATCTACATTTTCCTCAGGTATTTGTGTAGCATTTTTATTTCATGTGGAGAGCCATGATTCAGCAAAGAAAAACCAGCTGAAGAACTGTTGGCTTTCCTATCGTTGGTTATGGACAGACTATGCTGCTTGAGTAAATGTTCTGTTTTGCTATTCTGTTGCCAGCAATTGAAAAACCTGCATGAACAGACTTTAGGACTTCAGTCCAAGGCTTAGCAACACATTTTGACTATGCTGGCTTTCATCCCCGCACCCCTCTGTTTCATCACCAGAGAGAAAGTAACTAAATGACAAACCTGTATCTGAGCTGTTTCATCACGTATTATAGTCACTGATGTAAAGTTGCAATTTCTAGAGGTATAAAAATAAAAATGATGAAAATGTAGATGCATGCATTTTCCCTTGAAATAAAATTTCTTCCGTATTTACCTGTCTAACACTGAAGGAGCCCAAGAAAACAAAGAAGAAATTAGTGATGCTCAGATACAGAAGTAACTGGAGAATAATAATTTGGAGAATAACTGGAGAACTGGCATAATTTGCACACACAGAGAAAAATGTGAATCCAAAGCTTCTTTGGGAACCTGCAGAAATCATTAAATGTGAATAAGAAAACACAGCACAAGGCAAGAAAGGAGAGAGAGACGAGAATGAGAAGAAGAAAATGCAGCGAACTAACCACTTGTTTCTATTAAATGTCCTGACTGTTCATAAAAACTCTATTGCACATTCTCACGTACAGAGCAGGCCTGAACATTTTTAGCTCCCGTTGCCAGTTATATAAAGCCAAATTTATTATTTATTAATTAAATCCACTTCCAACTCTTCCAACAGAAAGAAGCAATTCTATATAAGCCCCACTGGATGTCACTAAGTCGGATGAAACCTGCTTTACTTTAACAATGTAAAAGCACAAGGCCTGATTTTCTCTCTGTGTGTGTTTCTCTCTCTCATGTATGAGATGCATTGTAATAACTTAATGATATAATTATAACGATATAAAATTTACATGTAATTTTTTTTTTTGGGGGGGGGAACCTGGCTATGAAAAAGCAGCTCAGACATAAGCAGGAGCTTCAAACAAAAGGCAATTCAATACAGGCAAAGCTTGATCAAGTTGGAACCACCAGATTCTGTGTATAAATCGATTCAACACTGATTCCTCCTGTGTCTGTACAGCTGAATCACTCATATAAAAAGGAAAGTAGCATTAGTTAAATTAGCTCTTTCCTGAAATTTGTTGCCCTTTTGTCTGTTTGTATTGTTGTCTCCTTTCCGATGCATTTAAAAACATTTGAAAATGGTCAGAAATCCACACACCCCCCCGGAAGCTTTTCTTTTGGCTAAATTTTATGAAATACCTTCATGTTATCATGGGTCTCCTTGCAGACCCTTTATTATTCTCATAGCTTTCTTTGGCTAAACTCTTATAACAAGTGGGAAGGTAGAGTCTTCTGGGCGATTACCTGCTTGTATGAACCCATTTTCCTTTAGGTGCTTGTAAATTAATTGTTGATAGTTTGCTTTGATAATAGCAATTGGCTAAGAGGTTATATCAGCTAGAATCCTTGGTCTCATTGCTCCTCTATAGGCACCTCATCTATCAGTTTTCTCTCACACGCTCACATGGCTCTAACAAAGCCTCCGGCATCATTACTCAAGATGACCCTTCTGAAGACTCCTTCCAACGTCTCCAGCAGATATTGAACTTATGACCCTTACATCTTGTTTTGCTTCCTGTCTAACAACCCTCGCATTCGCTGACTCCTCAGACTTCTTGGATTAGCTCCAGCCTCTTCCAGGTCTGAGAGGCTGTCTCTGAGTTTATCCATTCCTGATTGTGCTTCTGACAAGCTTTGGCTGTGTTCTAGCCTGCTCTTATCAGCCTCTCTGTCAAGGTCAGGAAGAGCCGAAGTCTGCAGCTGCTGGCTCTCCCTTGTCTGACTAACATCAAAGCCTCTCTATTCCTGGCTGCTTTCTGCAGTTGACTGCAAACCTTCACTGGGAGCTGGCTCATTCCTGACACCAGTTCTGCTGCTGGCTTCCCCAGCCTATAGAAGCAGGAAGGGACTGGCAGCATAGGTCTGCAGAATGCAGAGGCGCCACCTTCTGAGGTACATTGAGGGGGCCCGAAGCGACGTGATGTGTTGATGTCTCTTGCATGACGTTGCATGATGTCCTGGCGTTGTTCTGGGCCCAGCTTTGTGTTAAACCTCAACAATGGGGGCACCCACCCCCCTTAAATATTGAGGGGGCCCAAAGTGCCTCAGCCCCCAGGAGTAGGCACCTAAGGCAGAATGCCTCTCTTCCTGCCAAGTTAGCGAGAGGGGATGCAGTCCACCATCCAGCTTTGCCTTCTCCCCAGGTGCCAAAATGCCTCAGTCCACCCCTACTAGAGACCATGAGTAGGAGAGTGGTCCTGCACTCATGCCTTGCTTGCGGGCTTCCCATAGGAATCTGGTCATCACTGGCCACCATTAAAATATTAAGAAATGAATTGGATAAGCATTAAGTCTGGCCCAGCAGGGCTCTTCTTTTAGTGTGCTCTTAAGCAACTGAACTTTGAAGAAACCCCTACATTCATTTTGAATTTCACTTAAGGCAAAATCTGGTGCTTTCACTAGCGTTCATCAAATACTCTCACAGTGATCAACAAACAAACCCACAAACAGGACCCGAATTCAACAGCATTCTCCCGGAAGACTGGAAATCCCAGCAAGTTGTGAATTCTGGCAACAGGGGAGGCATAACACAGCCGTTTATTCATAGAATCATAGAATCATAGAAGAGTTGGAAGAGACCACAAGGGCCATCGAGTCCAACCCCCTGCCAAGTGGGAAACACCATCAGAGCACTCCTGACATATGGTTGTCAAGCCTCTGCTTAAAGACCTCCAAAGAAGGAGACTCCACCACACTCCTTGGCAGCAAATTCCACTGTCAAACAGCTCTTACTGTCAGGAAGTTCTTCCTAATGTTTAGGTGGAATCTTCTTTCTTGTAGTTTGAATCCATTGCTCCGTGTCCGCTTCTCTGGAGCAGCAGAAAATACTGATATTTAAAATGAATTTTTCTTCTCTGCTTATATTTTGTGAATGTTGCATTGTGTTTTTAATGAAAAGTTGTTGCATTGATTTATTACTGATATTTACAGCCTTGCAGGGGGACACTAATAAAAGTCAGCATATACACATATTTAACAAACAAACAAACAAACAATGATGAAATGAGAAAAAGGGTAAAAAAGGTAAAGGTACCCCTGCCTATACGGGCCAGTCTTGCCAGACTCTAGGGTTGTGCGCTCATCTCACTATATAGGCCGGGAGCCAGCGCTGTCCGCAGACACTTCCGGGTCATGTGGCCAGCGTGACAAGCTGCATCTGGCGAGCCAGCGCAGCACACGGAACGCCGTTTACCTTCCCGCTAGTAAGCGGTCCCTATTTATCTACTTGCACCCGGGGGTGCTTTCGAACTGCTAGGTTGGCAGGCGCTGGGACCGAACGACGGGAGTGCACCCCACCGCGGGGATTCGAACCACCGACCATGCGATCAGCAAGTCCTAGGCGCTGAGGTTTTACCCACAGCGCCACCGGCGTCCCTTGAGAAAAAGGGTAGATGGATGCTAATCAGAGTTGTCTACATGTCTCAGAAATAAAACCTGCCTTACTTCATGCCTATCCAAAGTAAATTATGGGGATACATAAACTCTGCCCCTTGACTTCCACATATATTTCTGCCTTCCACCAAGCAGGACAGTATATTCAAGATTCACCTGCTGAAGTGAATCTGTATTTTCTCACAATTAGCATTGCAGATTCCATTTGCATTGCACTGTACTCTTGTACGAAAGGATAATGTTATACTCTTTGTTTTCCACAAATGGCATTGTTTCTTGTCCAGTTGTTTCTACAGAATAGCTCGATTTCAAAAGCAGAAATCTGGATTTCGATGGCAGCAAACTCTGCTAACATGTTCTCTTTTTGCCCCCTTAACCTCTCTGATATGCCAAGGAAAGAGGAAAAATATATTAAGCCAAAAGCAAAGCAATTTGACAGATGTAATTAGACTCTCCAAGAGAAACCAGCCCACTAGGTGAACAACAGAAACCTCATAATATGTGAACAGCTGCATTTCCTGTGATGCTGTAAATATTGCTACTCCTACAACACGCCTTTTGCTTTTGCCCACCAGATGGGTCACTACAAGTGGGTGGCAAAGCCAACCACTATACATCTTTTAGATGGCAGATGGATGTATTGTACAATTGTTGCCAAACCATGGCAGTGCAAACAGGGTCTTATGGGGCATGTTCAATTTGGCTACGCATAGCATGAAAACAGATCAGGCATTAGCACGAGAGGAGGCAGAGATGCAGCTCATTTTCATATGGTGAAATAGCCAAGATACCAGCTAAGTGTGCTTCAGCAATCAATAAGTCTAACCAGTCATGCATCTCTAAGCGGCGATATCTAATGTTCCTCATACTCAGAGGAGACGCATTGAAATCAGTTGATTTCACTGGGTATATTCGGAGGATGACTTAGACTGCAATCATAACCCCACCTACATAGGAGTAACACCCATTGAATTCAACTGAACATACTTCACAGGTTGCCTGTTTATGACTGAGTTGTACAGCACCCATTATTTTAAGGGGGCTGAAAATAAAACATGAAGCATCAGAATGCCTTTCTATACATCATTGGTGCACAAGAATTTGAAATACTATGTGCAGTTCTGATTGCTTCAATCCATAAAAGTTATCACACAGTGGGGGGGGGAGTACTGGAAATAGCAACTAAAATATGACCCTTAAATAGAGCCGTTTGGACCAGCACAACTATCACTGTGAAATTAATCATTGTGGGCATTCATTCACCTTGTTTTTACATTTCTGTTCCACAGTGGAGTATCAAGAGATTAGTTAGACTGAAACAATAGCACACTGATTATTGTAAGAACTGCATTTGGTGATGACGGTTCAAAGGGCGGGAGGGGATGTTGTGGGTGGGGGGAAGAGAACAGAAACAAGGGCTAATCTATCAAAACGCATGTCTGAATGAAGATTAATTTGGGGCAATCTATCCAAACTTTTATTAACAATTCATCAATAAAACATAAGGACATAATTTGGATGTTCTCTTCTCTCATGTTTCTGATCTGGAAGTGGTGAAAAAGGAGAATTCACAGGGGAGTGGATACTATGTGATAGAAATTCACAATAAGACGAGCTTTTATGTTTGAAAGAATCTAGTGACAAAGAGAATGTTGAGAACTTTTGAGCTGAAATCCATGGACTGTTCCCAGGGCTAGTTCTATTCAGAGTACCATCTTATCTTCATCCCTCTGTGGGGGCAGCTATGTTTTTACTCATGCAAAATGTCTCTCGGAACAGTGGGGCATCATCAAGTCCTGTTTCTTCCAGGTGGCACTGCACTATGCAGCAGGAGCACCTTGTCCTAAAGGTAGATTTAAGGCAGTGCCAAGGAAACACCTCCCCACCTCCTTCCCAGCTCTGACAGGATCCCAGAGTCCTTCTGCTTCCTCCCAAAGCCTAGTTAGTGCTTGCCCAGCCTGGGGAAGAAGGTGGGAGGGCTCTAGGCTCCTGTCATGCTTCCTTCCCCAAACCCAGAGCCTTCCTTACTCAGCTTTGTGAAGGCACAGTGAGGTGTGTGTGTGTCAAATTTTGACCTTGCACAGGGCACCATATTACCAAAGTCTGCCCCTGCTAGCATGCCACTTGTCTACAAAACAAAGAGAGGCAACCTGCAGACCACCTAATAATTGAAATCTGTCAGTGATATAGGAATTTGCCAGTGTGCAGGTTCAAAAGGTTAGAAGTGAGCCACTCCTCACATTGGTGTGGGCCGATGATATGAATGAGATTCACTTTAGAAACCCAGCTCACTGGATTCCTATCTCATCCATCCTTTGGTCCAGCCACCTTGCAGTTCTTCACTGTTGTGTACCTCAGGTCTTTTTTGTTGTTGTCTACCACGATGTTCAACATTTGCATGAAACAGTTGGTTCAGTTCATGTAGTTTTTGGGAGTGCAATTGGGGCTCACTGTTCAGCAAAGATGTACGGGTTAGGAGGGTTCATTCTGTGTCTGTTGTATTGCTTTTTCAGGCTGTTATTGTGTGTCTGCTGGTGCTGTTTTTGTTTTGATGTAGTTTAGACTTCTTTTATTCCCCCCCCCCCCATTATAATTTATGTGAGCTGCTCTGAATGATAGTTATCCAAAGTGTGTCATACAAATCCTTTCAATAAATTAAAATGATAGTATATGGGCCTTGCATTTTCAGATGGTACCTAAGCAACAAGGTGGTTTAAAAAGTGCTTGGCTGTATTTTATATCCATCTGTCTTAGCCTTTCTGATAAGTGGAAGCTCAGGCTTCCCTAATATCCAGTGAAACCACAACTGCTTAAATGAACTCCACAACATTGTCATTTGCTCTATAGCAACAGAAACAGTTTGGTGACCTAAAATGAAGGCCTTTTGTGCGTGAAATTTAAAATTCATCAAAGCTCAGTTATAACTCAAAGGATAAAGAATGGAGTTAGTCAATGAAGAGTTTTATTTGCAGGTGTTTGATAGAGAAAATGAGCCAAAGGCATATGACAGCCTCTTGCATTCAGGTATCTGAAAATGATATGTTTTTCTCTCCCGCTGTGCATTTGGCACATCCAAGGACAGGAGCGAGCAAAGCAAATGTGGGGAAATTGCAAGAAAATTCAGAAGAAATGGACAGAAAAGTAACTGAAAGAATGACCGTAGGATGGCATTTCTCAAGACGTGCAGCCAAATCATGTCTTGTTGTGCACAACATAGTTAGATGCGTTGTTGGAAAGGAAAACCAATACAAATACAATTCCTCTTCATTTTGTTCTCATAAATTTTATGTTATTTCAGAGAAATGAAATCTGTGCACAGCTTGTCAAGACAAAATGTGGTAAAATGAAAAAATAGATCATCCCCACAAGAGAGTGGACACACACACCTACAAAATGTGTTTTCTGCCTTCTCTTGTTTTATCAGTATTATGTACTGGCTCGATACAGTCACTAAAAGAACTTGTAAATTATATAGAAAATAACACGCCACATTTTTAGGAATGGGCAAGGGTATGCAAAGATAAGACTTACACCAGCTATGAAGTCCACTGAAAGGGAGGGATCACTTTTCCCTGCTACAGTAGTTTAGATAGGAAGTTCAAGTGCAGAACTACTACACCTATGAGCAGTCTTGCCACAACATTCTGGACTAGTTACCGCTTCCAGATAAGATGCAATTACAGCCCCACATAAGACTCAGCTACATTAGTAAAAATGAAACGTCATAAATGTATTATAACACTGTGACACCAGATGGCACTATAGAGATGGAAATTGGAAATCAGTGGAATTTTCCATTGTGAGGTTTAAAACATTTTTTCAGAGAATCTTCAGAGTGTTTTTTTATAGCTGTGTAGATTCAGCCTTAAAGTGTGTTCATACCTTCCAACATTTCTCCCATGAAAATAGGGATGTCCTTTTCCATACCCTCCAACATTTCTCCAATGGAAATTGGGATGTCCTAAGGAAAAGTGGGACATTCCAGGATCAAAACAGAAACTGGGATGGCTTCTGTAAATCAGGGACTGTCCCTGGAAAATTGAAGAAACATAAAAATGGGTGGCAGGATGAATCAGCATACAGTGCTCTGGGCCTCCCCACCCCCCAAAATGCAGTGTTATGAGCCCCCAAAATTCCTGTTGGCACCCCTGCTCCCCCCCTGCAATGTATGAACACATGCATCTAGGAGGCCAAAGGCACAGTTCTGCATGTAGGAAGCACTCACACATCAGGGAACCTTGTAAAAGAAAGGTTGTGTGAAGTGCTGCCAACTCATGCATACACATTGCAGATATTCCCACCAACATCGCTATTTCTAAAACTTAGTTTCTGACTAATGGATTTCTCAACTTTTAGGTGTTCAACTCCGAAAACAAATGAAGTTTCTAAGTCCATTTAGTTCCTTCTGATTGTATCAGCACTGATATAAAAGGTTGCTCTGTATTTTATCTTCCTGGTTGTTCTAAAGATTTTTTCCCCTCTGCTGCTTGAACAGATGAAACTACATTTATATAGGGGATCATTTCAAGGATATATGAATTGCTTTGGAAACGTGTTATAGGGATGTTAAAGCCAAATTACACCATGGTATTCTCACCTGGAACAAACTGAAGCTTATAGTCTGTGAATCTCCTGGCAAATCACCAGTTCTTCAATGTTAAAAATTGTTTCTGTTGTACATTTAATTTTGTTCCTCTACTCCTGAGCAGTTTTTATTTAGAATGGACAGGTTTTAGTTTCCTATCAGGTAGAAACTCACATGCCTTCCAACATTTCTTTGATGAAAACAGGGACAGCCTATTCAATAATAATAATAATAATAATAATAATAATAATAATAATAATAATAATAATAATAATAATAATTGTATTATTTATACCACACCTATCTGACTGGATTACCCCAGCCACTCTGGGCAGCTTCCAACATATCTAAAAACTTAATAAAACATTAAAAAACCTCCATATACAGGGCTGCTTTCAGATGTCTCCTATAGGTTTTAAAGTTCCTTATCTCCTTGACTCAGGGGTCACATAACTTCATACCCACCAACATTGCTCTGATAAAAAATAGGGACATCCTATTTGCACCCCCAGTTGCAAGTATTTACATTTGAGCAAATCTAGGTGTGATTGTTGGAGCTAGAAGCAGTTAACTATATGTACCAAAATACACATTTTAAATAAGTTAATACAAACTGATTTGTTTGAGGGAAGGCTATACAACGTTGCATCAAGCAATTTGACCCCACATTTCCCAGTGCAATTCCACATCACTTTGGTTATTGCAATAAATCCTTTGGGGGAGGGGTGTGGTGTGTGTGTGTGGAGTGGGTTTTTTGCCCATCGGCATCAAATCAACTTTAATCATGCAACATAAATCTGTCAGTCAATGAGTAAATCCCATCCGAAAACAGTGACGGTCTGGAAGCATTCACAGTTTTCTTCAGAGACCACAGGTGGGATCACATGCTGATCACAAGCTTGCAGACAGTGGATTTTGTTTCTGGACCGATCTTTAAACAAAATACTTGCAATTAGTGACTGACCTTTTTTGTACCTGGCTGAGTTGCCAACTTCATTGCCAATGTTCTCACCTTGAATCATCAGGAATGGAGAACCACAGTGTCCCTTCCATTTGTCTATTGTTTTTAGCCTTCCAGATGTTACTGGAGCAATTTCCATAAGTTCTAGCCCAAATGGCCAATGGCCTGGTGTGATGGATGTTATAGTCAGCAACATCCACAGGGCCACAGGTTAGCTACCTCCAACTTAATTTGTTTTCCCATTGCAGGCAGGTCTCTAATCCTGTTGCTATCAGATCCTTCATAGGACTCAGTTAAATTCGTAAAGAAAAAATGTTTTATGTGTGTTGTACATGCATGATAACACTATGACACCAGATAGCACTGTGGAGTCCCATCTTTCCCTACTGGATTTCCCTGTATGAGTTTACAATGCGCTTCACTGAATCGCTTCTTTGGCGTGTCTAGATCCAGCTATAGTTTGGCTTGGATACAATCTTAAAATGCTAATCTATCATAATGGACAGCAAACTGTGCATTAACCTTTATCAGTTGTTTGAGATAAGGTACGTGGAGGTCTATCCTTCACAGTATTCCTTTGGCAATCACTGCTGTTGCATGAGCTCATACTGATCTTCTAGGAATTCATCCCACAGTTTGAATGTTTACAACAGCTCAAGTCAAGGTGAAATAAGATGTGCCCTAAAAACTAAGAGCATCTCACAGAGTTACAACAGAAGAAAGCTGTCAGGGTTTTGTCTGTGCACATGCTCGAAATAATAATAGGCGCTGCCAAGCCTGTTTCTTCTCTGAAATACAGCCATATGATTCAGAAATATGGAAACTGTTAAAGGCAAGTAAAAACTCTAATGATGCTAAGTGAATTGTGATTGTTGCATAAACAATATGGGCCTATATTTGTTTTTTTAAAAACTAAAGACAGAGAGAGAATGGCATATGAGGAGCTGTCTGTATTAGCTGAATCTTGCTAAGGAAGAAGAAGAAGAAGAAGAGTTTGGATTTGATATCCCGCCTTTCACTCCCTTTAAGGAGTCTCAAAGTGGCTAACATTCTCCTTTCCCTTCCTCCCCCACAACAAACACTCTGTGAGGTGAGTGGGGCTGAGAGACTTCAGAGAAGTGTGACTGGCCCAAGGTCACCCAGCAGCTGCATGTGGAGGAGCGGAGACGCGAACCCGGTTCCCCAGATTACAAGACTACCGCTCTTAACCACTACACCACGCTGGCTCTCAAGGATTGAAGTACTTCAAAACTTGGCAACTGGCAATGGTGTAAAAGTCTTGGGAAACAAGTAGCCAGGGGTGCCAACTTGAATAAAATATTGTGGGGGGTGGGGCAGGCAAGCACCACCCTGCATAATCAATCACAAGTCATGGTGTGCACACACAATTTGAATGGCAATGCCTATCAACTTGGGGGGGGGAGCCTGACTCCCTAAAAATATATGTATGGGGGGGGGGGCTGAAGGGATCTCAGTCCCTAGGAGTTGGCTCCTATGCAAGTAGCTGTAGGGTGCCATTTCAGATTTGGATTCAGGGTGGCTTGAGAGCACCTTTTGGGGGGGGAGCAAAGGCAGCACAACATCTGAAGCAAAATCCTATAGTCAGAGTTCTGTGCATTAAAGTCCTTTACCTGGGCGATTCAATGTTTGCAGCAAGAGAAGCTGGCTTCTGAAACCTGTCCACATCATGCCAGTGTGGGGAATTTGCATACTTTAATAATAACAATAACAATAATTTATTATTTATACCCCGTCCATCTGGGTATATACTTTGTTCTTTAGCATAAGTTGCTTTGATTTTATACTATTTTGCATGATTGTTACAAGAGGACGAACTCCCTGATCATATGAAACTTAAAACTCCATAACCGAAAAGGAGAAGATCTGATGCAGAAAGGGCATATATAAGTAGAGAAAAGGAGGAGGAATAAAAAGAAGGGAAAGCTGGAATGGAAAAATGAAGCAAGTATAGAGAAGGATAACATGGTTATTAATGTGGTTACCGATGTACAAAATACATTTATCAACAGCTTTGGGTTCATTTATTCTAGACATGTGTAGGATTACATATAAGAATTTTGTCTGAAGCTCTTTCAACATTTTTGAGAAATGTAACCTGAAATGAATGTAACTTTACCAGGTAGTGGTGCATGTCTACATTTAAAGTACTTGCTACATTCGAATCCAATGAGCAATTTTGCGTAGGGACAGACAGCTGCTGCTCAACTTGTCTCATGGGAAGGGCCAACCCTGGCCCTGAAATGACTACTAGGACCTCTCTTTAGTGTGAGGCTGAAATGGCAGCAAAAAAATGTTTGCCATTGCTGAAGTTGGTCTAATATTAACATATGCCTCTTCTGCCTTTGCATCATCACTATCATCAGAATACGTTAAGCTTGGAGTTCTTTTCTTCAAACTTGAAATGCTCTCTACTGGTACAATTAGAATGGCCATAAATTTATGTCATAGATCAGATATGACCAGTGCTATTCTCCTAGAAAAGGAGGTGCTGAAACTCACCATGAACACCTCCCTCTTTCTCTTAGAATGGCAATGACACCTACCTGAGAACTGCTGGAACTCACCTAAAAGGTTCCAGAACCCACCTGAGAGGTGCCGGAACTGAGTTCTGGTGAGTTCCCTCTGAAAAAAAGCCCTAGGTATGATCTGTTTCTCCTGCCAACCTAGCAGTTCGAAAGCACGTCAAAGTGCAAGTAGATAAATAGGTACTGCTCTGGCAGGAAGGTATATGGCGTTTCCGTGCATTGCTCTGGTTTGCCAGAAGCGGCTTAGTCATGCTGGCCACATGACCCGGAAGCTGTACACCTGCTGCCTCAGCCAATAAAGTGAGATGAGCGCCACAACCCCAGAGTCGGTCACGACTGGACCTAATGGTCAGGGGTCCCTTTACCTTTACCTTTTATGATCTGTTTATCATCATTGGGTCATATACTAGAACAGGGTTTGTGATGGCCATCTTTCCATGACGTTTGTTGGAGAGGCTTGAGGCAAAATGGGGCAAAGCGATAACTGTAGGTTTTACCTTTTGTACAGTAGTAGTAGTAGTAATAATAATAATAATAATAATAATAATAATAATAATAATAATAATATATTATTTATACCCCATCCATCTGGCTGGGTTTCCCCAGCTACTCTGAGTGGCTTCCAGCAGAATCTTAAAATACAATGATTCATCCAGTATTAAAAGCTTCCCTAAACACGGCTGACTTCAGGTTAATTTCTACACACATGGAGAAACACAAGCACATCTGCATCTTCCAAGCAAGCAAGATGCATTGCCAGAGTTCAAGTACACCTTCCCTCCAGGCAAGTTGGGGCATGAAGCAGCAGGACCAGTGAGAGATATGGGATAGGGAGAGTTTTGAGGGCCAGAATGAAAGACATGGAGGGTAACATTTTAGTCCCTGGGCAGAGGTTTGCCATCCCTGCTCTAGCTTATCAGTCTATCCAACTTCCTCCCTTTCCTCATCCCAAGCTAGTTTACAATATCAAACCATCAACATTCTAACCATCTGGTTTTAAAGCAGTGAATCCATAACAACAGGTGACTAAGGCTGGATCTACACTGACGTATTTAACATTATTTCCCTCTCTTAGAACAATATTACATATGTCATTCCAATATGTCACAGGGCACATCTGTTAATGAAAACTTTTTTACCTTGGTTTCTTTCATCAAATGTAAGCAATACTCGGCCACGCCATTTTCCGAAATGCTGTTTCTTTCCCTGCTGCTGGTCACTGAAGTCAGCATGGTGTAGTGGTTAAGAGTGGTGGACTTGAAATCTGGTGAACCGGGTTCACTTCCCCGCTCCTCCACATGCAGCTGCTGGGTGACCTTGGGCCAGTCACACTTCTCTGAAGTCTCTCAGCCTCACTCACCTCACAGTGTTTATTCCGGGTAAGGAAGGAAAAAGGAGATTGTTAGCTGCTTTCAGACTCCTTAAGGGGAGTGAAAGGCGGGATATCAAGTCCAAACTCCTCCTCCCCTCCTCCTCCTCCTCCTCCTCCTCCTCCTCCTTCTTCTTCTTCTTCTTCTTCTTCTGGTTGTTCTGCTCTTTCCTCTGGTGTCATGTTTTAATTCGTCCTCCCCCCCTCCCTGAACACTGCCCCTTGAATACCATTGGAGTTTGAATGTAGTAAAAAAAAGTAAAACACTACTAGTACTAGTACTACTACTACTACTACTAATAATAATTTATTTATACCCCGCCCATCTGGCTGAGTCTCCCCAGCCACTCTGGGCAGCTCCCAATCAAGTGTTAAAAACAATACAGCACAGGGACATATGAGCAGTTTTTCACCTATATAGTAGCATAAAACAATAAAAAATTAATTGATAAAAAGGCAGGGTAATAACGCATTATGAACATAAAAAAGTAGGATGTTATGTGTCCATCTATGTTATCAAAACCATTACTTACCTCCACTTTGACGTTAAAAACCATAAGTGTAGACCGGCCCCAAGTAAAGCATAGAAAACTTAATAACAATTCTAGATCTCAACCATCAGATTGTGCATGCCCGCTTCACAGATGATATCTTTCATTGGAGCCAATCCAGTGGTGTTTTGCTTGAAAAGCAGCTTTAAAATGCAAAGTTTCTCCTGAAGAATAGCCAGTGCTGTTTCACAGGTTTAAGGGAGGGGTAAATATTGTATTACGTGTGAATTATTCATTCAATTTTGCATTCTTATAGATGGCTACCATCTCCTTGCTATGAAAACAAAATGAGGTTTCTGGGCAGAAGGCATGTATTGGATTAGAGTTCAATTAATAAATAGCTTCTCTGGGCTCATTTAGCGGTTGCTAGAAGCAACTTTTAATAAGTAAAGAATGGTTTGTTGATCAGTCCTGGGCAGAGTCTTTGGAAAGCTGCAATGCAAATGTGAATTGAATGACTGTGGTGTTGATCAAGAACGTGAGAGACTTGGGCTTAGCAAAGGCTTAGCAACTTGGGACCAGTTTTAGAACATCTGAATATTGGCTCTGGAAAAGGTCCATTTGTTAAGTCCAAAACTGGCCAAAACACGCGAGCCAAGGTGGAAGAGATTGGCTTCCATAATAAAATGGCATAGAAATGAAGTTATACTTGGCATAGTACACCTAACATTTAGGTTAATAACATTTTTGTAATCGTGAGGATACCATGCAAATAGATTTTGCATTCCCCTGCCAGCTTGTCCAAACACCATTAGAGCCAGTGATTTTAATGGATTTTGGTTCAAATCCTAATTAAACATAAAACTTATACCAGTAATTAGTCTGCATGTTTTTCATATTAGTGAAGCCGTTTGCAGCAATGAGGAGATAAAGCATTTTAACTTCAGCAGCTTAGACATTAGGTGGAAGTATAAAGAAATAATTTAGGAGAGCTCAATTATAACTTTTGGTTAAAAACTTTCCTGAAGTTTCATTATAATCCCACTTTTGAAAAGTCGATTCAGAGCCCCTCCAGATTGGTGTTGGTTTATAATAATAATAATAATAATAATAATAATAATAATAATAATAATAATAATAATAATTGTTGTTGTTGTTTCTTCAGCACCAGTAGTTGGTGCATAAACTTGGATTACTGTGATGTTAAAAGGTCTGCCTTGGGTTCGTATCGAGATCATTCTAATATTATGATTAATAATAATAATAATAATAATAATAATAATAATAAATTTTATTTATATCCCGCCCTCCCCAGCCGAAGCTGGGCTCAGGGCGGCTAACAACAATCAAAATAGTCCAACATTCTAAAACATTCATTATAAAATTAATTAAATCAAATTAAAATCAAACTAATGGCAACCATCAAGCAAAATTTTGTGCAGCTTGCCAGAGGAGGGGGTCAGGCTGCGCCCTGACAAAAGGCCTGGTGGAACAGCTCTGTCTTGCAGGCCCTGCGGAAGGATGTCAGGTCCTGCAGGGCCCTAGTCTCTTGTGACAGAGCGTTCCACCAGATTGGAGCCGCGGCCGAGAAAGCCCTGGCTCTAGTTGAGGCCAACCTAACCTCTCTGTGGCCTGGGATCTTTAGGGTGATTATTATTATTAATAATAATAAGTGTTATTCTGCAACATAATACAATAATATGCATTGATGGTAGATTTATCCTAGACTGTCCTCAGATCATTCAGCCTTATAAGTTGTTCTGTGATGCTTCCCCTGTTATTGCCATTTTTAGGGGCATTCTTATACTACCCCGCAACAGAAAAGGGACAACAACAAAACCCAGAACATTTATTGCATAAAAAGTTCCAGCATTTCAGCTGGAAGCTATAGAACATGCACCAATTGGAACAGAGCAGTATGTCCACCCCAAAACTTCTGCAGGTGGGAACGTTATTGAAAGTGGGATCATAAATACCTTCCCTGACATCATCATGAGCACAACCAATTACAAATGCTCAATGAAAAGGAGGGGCCATCAGAAAGTGGGGCCATTTAAAGGGCTATGAATGGTTTATTTTCCTGTTGTCTGTCTAAACTCGATCCCTTGGGAGGTTGTCTGGAGACAAATGGAAACTACACAGGACTGCTTTTCATGGAAAGAAGACTTATTCAGGCTTCCTCCTGACTGTACACCTGATTTATTTTTATTTTAGTTATATTTTAATTCAAGAAGTTTAATTAGTTTCCTCAAACAATCACACACACAGCAATCCAGGAAGGGGGGCAATGATTAACCCCCCCCCATTTCCCCCTTTTTTATTTATGATTTTCAGTTTTATACATTTCAATCATTTTACAATCATTTTAACATTTCAAAACTTGACTTCCTTCCCTCTCTTCCTGCGGTTCATATATATATATATATATATATATATATATATATATATATATATATATGCAGGTTTTGGTGTCTTCGGGTGTCTTCCCGTGTAAGAGTTGGGGTGTCTAGGCGACGTTTCGACGAGGTCTCACTCGTCATCTTCAGGCTGGTGCTTTCGGCTTCTTGTTACTGGAACAGAGCAGGATCTCAGTGTTTGAGTTCCTATAAATACTGTTGAGGGGGTGTGGTGTATAGCCTCCAACGTTCTGGGCAGGGAGGAAGTTCCCAGGTTAGTGTGTCTTTTCTTCTTTTGTTCATTAATTACTTGAGGGATATCTTGAGTGATTTCTTGAGTGATATTCTGAGTACCACTTAGGAGGGTCATTAGGTGTGGATTAGTTGCTAAAGCTTTCGTGTCTTGACCTCTTGACCTTGTGAAGAGTTTTTTCTGAGAAGATGGCTGTACTGCACTTAGTTGTGCTCTGGCTTGGCTTCGTGTATAGGGGCGAGCTGTGGTTTTGTGCCCTGTGCCAGCCAGATCTGTGTAGGGATTGCAGGGGGGTGCAGCATCCGGAGGTGCCACTATGGTTTGGCTACTGGATGGTGTCTGTAATTTATCTGTGGAGAGGGTCTGGGTTTGGGTCTGGTGTGGTTGATTGGAGATGGCGTTCTGTGTGCCTCTGGTTCTGGTGTCGGTTTTTGTGGGGAGGGCTATTTTCCAGATGTCTGGCAGGCGGGACGTATCGTCACGCTTGTTCATGTTGTGAGGGTGTTTCTCTATCTCGATGGCTTCCATGATTATTCTCTTGTGGTGGTGTTCCATGTTAAAGAGCAATTTGGAATCTGAAAAATTAATTTCGTGTCCTGTTTCTTTCATGTGTTGGTAAAGAGAGGAAGTTTTTTCTTCTTTTTTGACGGCATTCTTGTGTTCTGCGATACGTGCATTTATTCGTCTGTTTGTTTGTCCAATGTACGTGGCTGGGCAGACTTTGCAGGGTATTTCATAGACCCCTTGGTTTTCTAACTGGATTTTATCTTTGGGGTTTCTGAGGATATTGGCTATTTTTTGGTTGGTGCAAAAGGCTGTTTTGATATTGTGTTTATGGAGGATTTTGCTAATTTTATCTGTAGTGCCCTTGATATAAGGAAGGAGGGCCATGCCATTGTTTTCTTCTGTGTCTTGCTTTTTGGGGGGTGTTTCTTTTTGGATTAGCTTCGTAACCCTGTTTTGCTGGTATCCGTTGGCGATTAACACATTTGAAAGATTCTGTAACTCAGTTGTCAAGTGGTCTTTGTCAGCCAGGCGTTTGGTTCTGGAGATGAGAGTCTTGGCTACGGAGTTTATTTGTGCAGGGTGGTGGTGTGATTGTGCATGTAAGTAGCGGTTGGTGTGTGTTTTTTTCCGGTAGATAGTGTGTCCTAGGGAGCCATCAGGTTTTTTGTAGATTAGGACGTCAAGGAAGGGAAGTTGGTTGTTGGCTTCTATTTCCATAGTGAATTGTATTTTGGGGTGTAGGCTGTTGAGATGTGTGAGGAAGCTATCTAGTTTTTTCTTCCCGTGTGGCCAAATTACAAAGGTGTCGTCAACATACCTGAGCCAAAGTTTGGGTTTGTGTTCTGACTTGTCTAAAGCATTGGTTTCAAAGTGTTCCATGTACAGATTTGTGATGACCGGTGAGAGGGGTGATCCCATAGGTGCTCCTTCTATCTGTTTGTATCTTTGTCCATTGTGGATGAAGTACGTGTTGGTTAGGCAGTGGTTGGTCAGGTCCAGGATGTATTCGGGGGGATTGTATTTGTTTTGAAACGTCGCCTAGACACCCCAACTCTTACACGGGAAGACACCCGAAGACACCAAAACCTGCATTCCTGTACCCGTGAAAATCTACGAAAGCAAATATCTCACCTCTACGGGGAGGAAACCTTCCAGCTGACAAGAACCTACGAGAAACTAGAAATCCGAAGAGCCACCATCTTATGTGATCTCTTGTTCCTACGCAACTGCCGAGACAACAACTTAATTCCCACATGCTTCCAACTTAAATTCCACTCTAAAACCCCAGCTACCGAAAGGATCCTGAAACGAACTGAACTATCCCTAATCAGAAACGAACTACATAAGAAAAGATACCTACTAAACCAAACCAACAAAGATCTGCTCACTCTTCACCTCAAACTTTGTAACAAAATCCACCCTGCACTCTGGGACAAATGCAAACAACTAGCCGTTTGGAGAGCTGAAACGGAGTCCGCACATAAGACAGACACACACACCAACAAACTCCACAAACTAGAGAAACGCCAGAAGCCCAGCCACCCTCCACAACAACCCATGAAACAAACAGTACATAACATATCAGACAGGATCCTCACCTCAACTGAAACCAAAGTACTCTCCAAAGGTTTCAACTTTGCAGTCGCCCCGAGACGCATCCCCACGGAAAACATCATATGCGGAGTCGAAGCTAGCCTAACCAAAATCAACCCAGATGAAGCCAATAAAATCAGACTTGAAGTCACCAACATCCTCTGCTCCAGCAAACCACCCAGAAGCAATTTACACAAAGAAGAACAGAAAGCACTCACCAACCTGAGGAAAGACAACAACATAATCATTCTCCCAGCAGACAAAGGTAATGCCACTGTTGTGATGAACACATCGGACTACCAAGCAAAACTATCAAATCTACTCCAAGACCCTACCTACCAACCTATAAAAACAGATCCCACCACCTATCTGGAAAAAACCACCAAATCCAAAATAAAAGCCTCTCCTATCAGTGAAGAAATCCAGCTAAGAATCATCCCCAGAGAAAAATCATCCAGATGCCCCAAACTCTACGGTCTCCCCAAGATACACAAAGAAGGAACACCACTCAGACCAATAGTCAGCTCCATAGGCTCACCTCTACAAAATCTCGCTAAATTTCTCGCTAAGCAACTTCAGCCCTATGCAGAATCTATCGCTTCACACGTTACAAACTCCTTCCAGTTCATAGAAACAATAAAGAAGCAAAACCTACATCCCGACGACCTACTTGTGAGCTTCGATGTTGTATCTCTCTTCACACAAGTGCCCATTAATGAAGCCTTGACAGCCATTCAAAACAAATACAATCCCCCCGAATACATCCTGGACCTGACCAACCACTGCCTAACCAACACGTACTTCATCCACAATGGACAAAGATACAAACAGATAGAAGGAGCACCTATGGGATCACCCCTCTCACCGGTCATCGCAAATCTGTACATGGAACACTTTGAAACCAATGCTTTAGACAAGTCAGAACACAAACCCAAACTTTGGCTCAGGTATGTTGACGACACCTTTGTAATTTGGCCACACGGGAAGAAAAAACTAGATAGCTTCCTCACACATCTCAACAGCCTACACCCCAAAATACAATTCACTATGGAAATAGAAGCCAACAACCAACTTCCCTTCCTTGACGTCCTAATCTACAAAAAACCTGATGGCTCCCTAGGACACACTATCTACCGGAAAAAAACACACACCAACCGCTACTTACATGCACAATCACACCACCACCCTGCACAAATAAACTCCGTAGCCAAGACTCTCATCTCCAGAACCAAACGCCTGGCTGACAAAGACCACTTGACAACTGAGTTACAGAATCTTTCAAATGTGTTAATCGCCAACGGATACCAGCAAAACAGGGTTACGAAGCTAATCCAAAAAGAAACACCCCCCAAAAAGCAAGACACAGAAGAAAACAATGGCATGGCCCTCCTTCCTTATATCAAGGGCACTACAGATAAAATTAGCAAAATCCTCCATAAACACAATATCAAAACAGCCTTTTGCACCAACCAAAAAATAGCCAATATCCTCAGAAACCCCAAAGATAAAATCCAGTTAGAAAACCAAGGGGTCTATGAAATACCCTGCAAAGTCTGCCCGGCCACGTACATTGGACAAACAAACAGACGAATAAATGCACGTATCGCAGAACACAAGAATGCCGTCAAAAAAGAAGAAAAAACTTCCTCTCTTTACCAACACATGAAAGAAACAGGACACGAAATTAATTTTTCAGATTCCAAATTGCTCTTTAACATGGAACACCACCACAAGAGAATAATCATGGAAGCCATCGAGATAGAGAAACACCCTCACAACATGAACAAGCGTGACGATACGTCCCGCCTGCCAGACATCTGGAAAATAGCCCTCCCCACAAAAACCGACACCAGAACCAGAGGCACACAGAACGCCATCTCCAATCAACCACACCAGACCCAAACCCAGACCCTCTCCACAGATAAATTACAGACACCATCCAGTAGCCAAACCATAGTGGCACCTCCGGATGCTGCACCCCCCTGCAATCCCTACACAGATCTGGCTGGCACAGGGCACAAAACCACAGCTCGCCCCTATACACGAAGCCAAGCCAGAGCACAACTAAGTGCAGTACAGCCATCTTCTCAGAAAAAACTCTTCACAAGGTCAAGAGGTCAAGACACGAAAGCTTTAGCAACTAATCCACACCTAATGACCCTCCTAAGTGGTACTCAGAATATCACTCAAGAAATCACTCAAGATATCCCTCAAGTAATTAATGAACAAAAGAAGAAAAGACACACTAACCTGGGAACTTCCTCCCTGCCCAGAACGTTGGAGGCTATACACCACACCCCCTCAACAGTATTTATAGGAACTCAAACACTGAGATCCTGCTCTGTTCCAGTAACAAGAAGCCGAAAGCACCAGCCTGAAGATGACGAGTGAGACCTCGTCGAAACGTCGCCTAGACACCCCAACTCTTACACGGGAAGACACCCGAAGACACCAAAACCTGCATTCCTGTACCCGTGAAAATCTACGAAAGCAAATATATATATATATATATATATATATATATATATATATATATATATATATATATATATTCTGCATATTCCAAATCAACTTAATTTACTCATTCATTCATCTACTTAAAATATATACTCTTAAAAAACTGCACGCTATGACGATAATCCTGCCAATGTTCTTACCTGTTTACATTTATTTTTTTTATTGTAAAAAAACAGAAAAATTTCCAGACTGGGGTGTGTGTGGTTTTTTTTAAAAAAGAATGAAAGTAAATATAAGTTGATTTTTTTATTATTTAATATCATCAATGTGAGATAGAACAACAAGAGCCTGGAATTCCAGCCATTGCCTGGACTCCCCACAGCTCTGGTCATTCAGGTTCACAGTCCTAGGGTGCTCTGGGACACGTTGATGATCTTGTATATCCAGGGTTCAGGGGTGGCCAAGAATGCTTTCTATCAGCTCCACTGGACAAAAAGACTTTTAATCTCATACGCAGACTGCTTGCCATTCATTAATTCAAGTGTGCATTACCAGAACCCACTTTAGGAGAGGTTGTCATTGCTTGGTGTTCTACAAAAAGGGAAGCGCAACACGCTTGCTAATAACTGCTAGTGAATATATAATCGATTATGATGTCATTCAAAATATACGAATAAACCACTTCAAAATAATGTGTGCATCATACAACACATCTCACAAAATATACAAGTAACTACAAGTTGTTATATGTAACAGAGTCAAACAAAGAATCAAATCAATGAAAAGCGATGAACACCAAGCCGTCTGTCAAAGGAAGACGTCTCACAAAAGTCGCAAAGGAAGACATCTCTCCAAAGTCTAAAAAGGGCAGTATATCCGGAATAGTTCAACTGTTTCGGAATAAAGTCTCCATCAACAAATAATTATCAATGAAATAATCATACTAGTGGAGATCATGCTAGTGGATCAGTGCTCACTGGATTGCTCCCATCTTTTGTGGGGGCTCAATTAGTGCCAGTGTCCTCTGTCAAGAGATTGGGTGCAACCTTCGACGCCTCCCTTTCTATGGAGGCGCAGGTTGCAGCTACAGCAAAGGCGGCATTTTTCCATCTCCGCTGTATTAAGCCGTTGGTCCGTTACCTTTCTCGTGCCGATCTGGCCACAGTGATCCATGCGATGGTCACCTCCAGGCTTGATTACTGTAATTCGCTCTACGCGGGGTTGCCCTTAAAGCTGACTCAGAAACTCCAGCAGGTGCAGAATGCCGCGGCGAGGCTCCTTACAGGGTCCCTGCCACGGGATCACATTCATCCAATGCTTTACTAGCTGCACTGGCTCCCGATGGAGTACAGGGTCAGGTTTAAGGTGCTGGTTTTGACCTTTAAAGCCCTATCTGGCCTAGGACCCTCATCCCTATGGGACCGCCTCTCCTGGTATGCCCTGGAGAGGACCTTAAGGTCCATAAATAATAAGTCCCGAGCCCCAAGGAGGTTAGATTGGCCTCAACCAGGGCCAGGGGCTTTTCAGCTCTGGTCTCAGCCTGGTGGAATGCCCTACCGCAGGAGATCAGGGCCCTGCGGGATTTGACATCTTTCTGCAGGGCCTGCAAGACGGAGCTGTTCGGCCTGGCCTTTGGGCTAACCCCCCCTCATATATATATATATTTTTATGGAACCCCTTATATGGGATTTGTATATAAATTTTCCCTCGACACTTTTTGCTCGCCCACATAGGACCAGCATGGATAGTTGGCTCTGGTGAATCTTTGACATTTTCTCCTCTTATGGCTTTGATCTATAGGCTACCACTAAAACGAGGCTGCATTTTAAGCTGCATTTTAAACTGTATTCTAACTTACATTTTAATCAACTGTTCTTTTGGGGGGTTCTTTTGGATTTTTGTTTGTTTTTGTTTGTTTGTGTGTTTTGTTTTTAATGTTTTTACTGTATTTATATTCAGTGTTAGCCCCCCTGAGCCTAGTCTTGGCCAGGGAGGGCAGGGTATAAATATAAATTATTATTATTATTATTATTATTATTATTATTATTATTATTATTATTATTATTATTATTGGTGCTCAGCAGCTTCCACTCACTTGACAACATTGACCCTAAGAGAAGTGGGTCAATGGGAATGCTTTATATTTTGCACTCAGAAAAAGAGTGTTTCCTGCATTTCAGGGGGTCATACTAGATGTCCCTTCGGGTGCCTTCCAACTCTACAATTCTGTGAATCTGTGTCATCCATTTTGTCCACATGATCAGAATTATCTGGATCTACTGGAGTGGCCTTAGATGCAGCCAGAAGGAAGCAACAACTGAGTAACATAATTAAAAACAGCCCAAAGCCCAATGAATTATGTATGAATTTTGAAAGCTTTCTCCCAGTATTTTAACTAGTTTGTTCAATAAAGGATCTTACTTGATCTCTGCTGCTTCTTCTCTGGGACCAACACAGCTATCAATACTTTCATGCAAGAATGGCTAATGACAGATTAATTTACTTTAAACATGAAAACACTCTTGACAAGAGATGTTACCATATCCTGTAGCTTTAGATGAATGGGATGTAACAAAGTACTGTTTGGAAGAGGGAAAGAGGTGAGGAGTTCTTAATTTTATTGAAGTCTTTAGTAATTAATTAGGAGGCACATAATGAGTACAATTCTTAAGTTGTAACGGAATAATAGACTTGCCTTTTCATCTTTGAACATCAGAAATCTGTAAGCAGAGGCAACTAGCTGAATAGAGTAACTAGCTGAATCTCTGGGAGGCAGAGGCAGGGGAATGTCTGGCTGAATCAGTGCCTGCGTTCTTTCAAGATATTTTGACAATACTTAAGATGAAGGCTTTGAACAATTCTGTATTCAAAGCACAAAATGCCTTTTACAAGACTAGGTGCAACGCCTTTACCATCTGGGCAGAATTCTAATGCTATCTTACATTCTTGTTCCATGGGACCCTCACATTTCTGTCATTTCAGTTGTCAGCGGCAGTCCTTATTATTGGAAAACATTCACACTTGTCATACAATTGCCAGTGGAATTCCATAATAGCAGACAAACTCAAACATGGTCTCCTTGACCTCGTGAAGTGGTTTATACTGTGGTTTTGTGGTTTGGATAGCTTTTGACAACCGCATGCTGCATCAAAAGCTATGTTGTTGCTATGGTGGTGGTGGTATGTTCTTCAGTTGGTTAGTTAGTTTCTCAAGGCCATGCCTTACGGAAGGCAGTATCAGGTGATGGTGAACAGGACAATCCAAGGAAGAGCATCTTGCTTCTCATCAATAATAATAATAATAATAATAATAATAATAATAATAATAAAAAAAAATTTATTATTTATACCCCACCCATCTGGCTGGGCTTCCCCATCCACTCTGGGCGGCTTCCAAAAAAATACTGCAATACATCAAACACTAAAAGCTTCCCTAAACAGGGCTGCCTTCAGATGTCTTCTAAAAGTCTGGTAGTTGTTGTTCTCTTTGACATCTGGTGGGAGGGCGTTCCGCAGGGAAGGCGCCACTACCGAGAAGGCCCTCTGCCTGGTTCCCTGTAACTTGGCTTCTCGCAGTGAGGGAACCACCAGAAGGCCCTCGGTGCTGGACCTCAGTGTCCGGGTAGAACAATGGGGGTGGAGACGCTCCTTCAGATATACTGGACCAAGGCCGTTCAATGGGGTTGCTGTGCTTACAGGGAGGGCATTGTGGCAGGAATGTCCATGTGGCGCAGGAGCAGTGGTAGGAGCACAGATATGGCTCTGCCACTGCACTTGTGCTGATCTCCCTGCCATCATACTTCTCCTTCCACTAAGTGCGGTGGGAAGCCAGCTGCCCATGGAAAAAATTACGGAGAAGGAAATGGGGAGTCTGTGGGTAAATGGGGAGCAAGCATAAAGGCTCTGAGTTCGGCTGGTAGGAGAATCAACTTTTGAACCAGCCCTTGCATTGTCATAGTGTAATCACCATACAGTGGTGCCTCACAAGACAAAAAGAATCCGTTCTGTGATTCTCTTCGTCTAGCGGTTTTTTCGTCTTGCAAAGCAAGCCCATTGACGGATTAGCGGATTAGCGCTATTAGCGCTATTAGCGGCTTTTAGCGGCTTTTAGCGGCTTTTAGCGGCTTATCTGCTGATCGGATCAGCTGATAAGCGGCTTAGCGGCTTAGAAAAAGGGGGGAAGGGGGAAAAAACCGCAGGAACTCGCAAGACATTTTCGTCTTGCGAAGCAAGCCCATAGGAGATTCGTTTTGCGAAGCACCTCCAAAACGGAAAACTCTTTTGTCTAGCGAGTTTGCGAGGCATTCATCTTGCGGGGCACCACTGTAGTTCCCCCTTCTATGAAAATTGTTACCTAACAATTTCGGCAGGCCAAGCTGCCCTTAAAGGACATGGCACAGCAAATGGAGGTTAATCAGACACTCCGCTGATCTGCCTTTCAATCTTCAGATGCCTCTTGTGCTGATGTATCCACAATTCTCTGTGCTGGGCACTTGTCATGATGAGGCAATCAGAGATGGGGCAGTCATTTGTTTGGTTTATATTTTAATGTGGCCTTATAAATTTTCACTTTCTGAACCAGTAATGAATTGAAACACAGCTCTTCTTTGATATCCACCTCTTTGAATTTTGCAGTGCAGTCCTCCAACCAAAGTGTGCATATTAGGGTTTTTTTAAAAAAAGAAAAAGAAAAAGAAAAATATGCACAGAGATTTATTTTCACTAGTAAACATATCTTCACTAAATTAAGCGTTTTCACTATTATACTTATTTGCACTAATATGCATACAGAAGTGCATTCTATAAGGCGGCGGGGGGGGGGATTGCCTGTGCATATACTCAGAAAACTGTATAAAGAAATGTGCATTTTAGGAGAAGTGCATACAAAAAAATAAGTACAATTTCCAGAGCAGGCTTTACGAAAGAAAAAGGTTGGACCAAACTGGAAACTATGAGAAACTAAAATTAGCCCATCCTTAAGAGAAGATGGGGACTGGTGTCCTTTTTCTACAATGCACTTAAACATTCACTTAAAGTTAGTTACTGAATTGAAGCAGCCCACTGAGTGTTTTAAAACATCATTCACTGTTAACAGTTATTGGAGCAACAGAGCTGGGGCAAAGCAATGCTGCTCAACATTTATTCTTTCCATGAAGGCCAGGTCATTTTGAGCAATGTCTGAAAGATTGTTAACTGTGAGAACCGTGCTACCCAGGGCCAAGGAAATGCCCATAGTCCTGTTGCTTCAGAACACTGAAGTCTCCAGGAAACAGGCCGGCTTTGGATCCAGCAGTTCCAGCACTGGTCCTGCCCATGTAATGTCCCAGTTTGAAGCCATACTATGGTTACTGCTGATGAAAACACCATCAGTGGCTGTATCTGCTCCATACTTTCAACAGTCACAGTGGGGTCCTGAGTCTCAGCAGGGTCATTCTCCCCCTCTTTTAGTTGAGTCTGGTGGAAGAACTGCTCCACAGGATCCTAACCCCCCACCAACTGGAGATTAGGATGGCTCTGTGTGTGCTGTGTTTTAAAGTAGATGTCAGCTTTCGGTAATTGATATTGTAAAAGGAAAGGAGATTCACATTTAGGAGATGTGTCACCATGGTTGATTTCTAATGGTGGCTGTGTCCATTACTTGCCATTGTTATTTATCCCAAAATATAGGAAAGTGTTTATACTAATTTGCTCAATTGTTCTCCCTTCAGATATTTTGGAATGAAGATTTAATGGCGTTCTATATGTGAATCTTGTGTGTCTGTGTAGCAGCTAAAAAGCAGTCTTATTTGTCCATTTGCAGGAAAGTCTCTAGAGTAGTACCCAGTCCATTGCAAAGTTTGTATTCCAAACTATATATGGACGCAAATCGGTTACAAAGTTTGCATTCCAAACTATAAAGGTTTGCAGACAACTACCAAATTGTTAAGGGATGCTGCTTGTTTAATTTTTGTTCTATCTCTGCTTTCTTTTTAAATAACGAATATTCATTGTTTGTGATTTTTTTTTTTTTTTGGAGTTCTCTGCTTCATTGTGTGGAATCAAATATATGTGTGAGGAATCTGAAGGTCTTTGGACAATTAATAAATCTGAAGCAAAGAAACTGCCTTGCTATTGTCCCAGAACACTTGTCCTTTGCTTCCTACTCCTGCCAATAGAGAAAATTTTTTTTATTAAATTTAAAGGGAATGAACTTTTCTTCATTGGCAAAGATTCTCTCTATCAACTTATTTCAACACACTCCTATATGAGGATATTGCCAAGAGGTTTTCAAGGGCATTTTTGGTGATGTCTACCATTTCCTTTTATTCCTACTGCCAACTCCAAATTTTAATTTTATTACTAATAATAATAATAATAATAATAATAATAATAATAATAATTTATTTGTATGCTGCCCATCTGACTGGGTTTCCACAGCCACTCTGGGCAGCTCCCAACAAAAAACAGTAAAAACACAACACAACATTGCACAGTGAAAACTTCCCTGAACAAGGCTGCCTTCAAATATCTTTAAAAAATCACCTAGCTGAATATAATTATATAAATATGGTTATAAAATGATAATCGCATATGGAAAGACATATTGACACAGTTTGTGCATTCAAATATATGTTTGTGCGTTCAAGTATACATGCTTGCTTGCATGTATGTGCAAAAACAGCACTAAAATTTGCACATGCATTTCAACATAGCTTCTGCAGTGTGGGGGAAGCCAGAAGTAGAATGTGGAAATGCAAGGGGGAGAGAGAAGGTCTGAGACTAAACCTGCTTTGTCACCTGAGACTCATATCAGCCACTTTCGCACCTTACCCCAAGCTACACATACATTACTTATTTCTTCAATACAACTATTTTGTATTACAATCGGAAAACTGCTTAGATGCAACAATAAAAGAGGATTCTTCCCCCCAACCCAGCAATGATATTATTTCCAGGTTATCAGGACAATTTAATAAGGAAGACTTTCATAAGTAGTTTTTTGTCCACTTTCCAATCAGGTAGGGGAAGACCTGGAGGGACTTTTAGCATTTGTGGAACATCACACTGGTGGACTAAGATCATGGTCCTGAAAGAACGTCAACACTGAAAGTATGCACTGTTTGGCATGAAGGTCAAAGAAGTCCCACTCCTAGTATAAAATCAATATTTTAACCATAACATTTAGAAATAAGAATCAGCCATGAAATTCAACCATGACATTATGGTGCAGGAAGAGCAACACCTGCATATATTATCTCCACTGTGATGGAACAAGCCTTGCAATTCTGCTGATGAGACATTTAAAGAAAGTCCAGCTCTAAGGTAACTCTTCTAATTAGCTTCCCGCAGGCAGAGTGTTACAAGGCAATGCAGAATACTTTTAACTATTTCTCAGAAGTGCATGTGTGTGACCCATACCTTGTGGCAGATGAGGTACTTTAAGCATTGCTTTTTGATCTGTATGTCACTCTTCCCTACATAATTGTGTCTCTAGAGGAACTCTGGGGGGGAAATGAAGATGCCGTGAAATATAATGATGATATCAGATAAAGAGAATACAGTTGCTTCAACCTTTCTATACATGACAGATTTGTCTTGGTTCGTATAAAGCTTCTCAACTTTCCTCTACCCCTGTAGGTTAAACTTTTTTTCCCCCTCCAGAGGGTTCTGACAACTTCCTGTGAATTTTCTTCAGTGTGTGAGGATGTGATTTAGCCAAAGTTAAGCACTTGAAAGCCTGAGCGATTTAAGTGGGGGAACTCAACATATTCTGATGACGCTCAGCTCTCCTTCTCCTTTAGGTGAGGCAGTAGAAAAGCTGGATCGGCATCTTGCCTCGATAATGGACTGGATGAGAGCCAACAAACTGAAACACAATCCACATTAGACTGAGGCACTGATCATGGGTGGTTCCCTAGACCAGATAGCTGGGAGGTTGTCTGCTCTTGGTGGGGTTCCACTTCCTCTGATGGAGCAGGTTCGTAGCTTGGGGATAATCCTGGATCCTTTGCTGTCACTGGAGTGCCTTCCATCAGCTTTGGCTGCTGGCCCAGCTGTGCCCTTATCTGGACAGGGATAGCCTAACTTCTGTCATCTATGCTCTGATAACCTCAAGGTTAGATTACTGTGATGATGGGTTATACGTGGGACTGCCTCTGAAGACGGTTCAGAAACTTCGGCTAGTGCAAAATTCAGTGGCCAGGTTGCTCAACAGGGCAAGATGGTCTGAGCATATTACACCGATCCTGGTCCAACTGCACTGGCTACCAAATAGTTTCCGGGCCCAATCCAAAGTGCTGGTTTTGACCTCTAAAGTCTTAAACGGCTCAGGACAGCAATACCCAAAGGACCGCCTCTAGTATTGGGGAGCAAAGATAGTGATCAGCAAGTAAGAAAATGCTCAGAAATGAGAGCAGCTGGGGGAAAGTGAAAGAGGAGAGTGGCTGATGGATGGATGGATGGATGGATGGATGGATGGATGGATGGATGGGTGTGTACACGAAAAAATGTGCTGAGCGTGAATGGGATGGTTGAATGGATCGGTGTGAATGGCCTTGCCCATCATTGTCTTTGGTCCTGACCTCTCCTGGCATGAAGCACTGAAATTATGACCCAAATTAGAATGTGGGCCTCTGACTGGAAAAAGTTCCTCACTTCTGCCCTAACCTTTGAAAGTTATTTAAAACCAGAACTTTGAGTTGAGTCCAGTAGCAATTCTGCTTGTTTCATTTTTCATGTTCTTAAAAAGTAAAAAATAAAATCAAACACACTTCACTTAAATTGAGACAGGATTTTTTTTTTTTTTTTTGCAGGACAAAGCAGAAACCTCAGCAACAGGAAATATTTTTTTCTTAGAACGAGTATTCAGCCACCAGCCAACTTAAAAAGGCAAGGTAAAAGGAGACTGAGTAGCTTAGGTTAAAGCACTTCCCTTTGGCTGCTATTTCAGGGCACACCAAGTCTCGCAACAGAAGCTAACAGACAGGAGAAAGCCCCCTGAGGCTCTTAAACAGCATCCGAATTAGTGTCCAGAATGAAGATGAATACCACACAATTTAACATTAGCTTCTCTCCCCACCAGCACCCCGGTCTCCTGCATCAAAACATTGCAGTACACAGCTTAGCGTATCCCAGGGCATTTTCTTGCAATAAAATCATTATGGAAAGATCGACCTTAAAAGGACAATTGAAAGTCAGCAATAGGGTAAATTAAAAGGGTAAAAAATTAGCCTTGCACATAAATATACCAAGGGGGAGCCGGAGCGCCTCAGGCAGAGTGAACAAAATAGCATAGAATTAAAATAAGAAGGCCTTGCAGTCTTGGAATTTGAATAGATATATGAAACCAGCAGAGAATACGAGTACCTCGGCAAGCTTTTACAAATCCCGAAAAGTAGCTTTAAACAAATAAAAAGATCTTCAAGCAAACTTTTGTTAAAAGTAGCAATTTTATATATGTATCTATCTGAGAATTATAGCCCATGAAAAACCTAATAGGAATAAGCTAATAGGACTTATTT
The DNA here is from genome assembly GCF_964188305.1 of Podarcis bocagei. NCBI lineage: Eukaryota > Metazoa > Chordata > Lepidosauria > Squamata > Lacertidae > Podarcis > Podarcis bocagei. The sequence goes on from NC_138130.1 coordinate 15,736,297, forward strand.
ATCTCATCTAAAACAGTCAATAGTCTTCTCTTCCTTGTTCCTGAAAAAGAAAAGTTGGGGATGAAATGGCTGTAAATGAGTTCAACTGAGATGTTACAAATTTGTGTCCGGTTTTCTAAGAAGAGCTGCAACCAAAATGTTCAGCCATTGACGAGAATGTAGGATTTCCTGCACACAGAGAGATGGAAGCTTCTTTCAATACAAGTTCTCTCTGTTTCTCATTTTTCTGTTCTTAATATAATATATACTATATAATAAGAGAATGCATTTTTGTATTCTCTTTTCACCAGTACCTTCATTTCATGCATACTTTCCTTCTAACATGTGCATTTTTGTAAATATTATTAGGTTGGAAAATTGCACTGCCAGATTTGGGTGTGTGAGTTTCAAAGGTTAGCTCATGTGTGTTTGGGGCCGTTTGCCCCTAGCAAGCTTCCCACTTATGCATACTGGTGGAAATGGCATTGGGCAGGATCAACATAGCAAAGGAGGCCCCCATGGGAAGCCTTGCAGGGAGAGAGATTGGCCATGGCATGCCCTAAACATGGATTAAGACTTCTGCATGGTTGATAACCTTCACTGCAGACACCCAATGGCACCCTGTGTGCCTAGCTTGAACCACACCAGGGCTCAAGACAGGGTGATCCCCATGGGGTTGGGGCATTTTCCAACCCTCACAGAACAGCATTCCATCAGCAAGGGCTGTTGGAATGTTCAATGGGATCTTTGTCCTACTGCTATGCCAACCCTGCTTTCTATTGATTTCAAAAAGATTTGGCTTGATTTTTACCCAACGCTGCGTCTTCTCTGATCGTTTCACTACTGCCTCAAGACCCCAAATTGTCCCTGCCGGTCAGGCAGCAGAGGAACCAACCCTCACGGCAGGTTGCCAGGAATGGATAAGACAAGGAAAAGTCCTAATCATGTGCTTTTTATTCAACATTCATAGAGAGAGGCTTGGGAATGCAGACTTTAAACAACAGACTAGAATAATGGCATTGTCCCGAGTGAGTTTCCACCCCCTCTGTCTCTCCCACTTTTTCATGCATCATTGCTACAGCTGCTGAAAAGTGCCCTCTGCCTTTGAGCTTTTTGCTCTGCTACTTTCAAGGCTCGTCAGGTGGAGAGGAGGGGTCTGGAATGCTTTCTAAAGACACTGTGTCCATCAGCTGTCTCTCCCCTGATGCTTCTTTTTCTTCCTCCTCCTCTCCCATTATTTTCCAGCTTTCCCCCTCATCTGCCTCTGAGCTGTGATCTCCTTCCAACCCCTGTTGTAATTCTGAACTGTCCTCTTCTTCCCTGGAAGAGTCAGGCTGGGGAGGTGCTCTCCACCATTCCTCCTCTGCCAGTCCCTGACATCGCCAGTGCAAAGCTTCTTTTCCTTCTTTATTTGTTTGCTCTCATCACTCTGAATGTAGAGACGTGGGTGGCACTGTGGTCTAAACCACTGAGCCTCTTGGGCTTGCCGATCAGAAAGTTGGTGGTTCGAATCCCCACGATGGGATGAGCTCCCCCTGCTTTGTCCCAGCTCCTGCCAACCTAGCAGTTCAAAAGCATGCCAAAAAGTGCAAATTGATAAATAGGTACCACTCCATCAGGAAGGTAAACAGCATTTCCATGTGCTGCTCTGGTTTTGATGTTCCATTGCGCCAGAAGTGGCTTAGTCATGCTGGCCACATGACCTGGAAAAACTGTCTGGACAAATGCTGGCTTAAAGCAAGATGACGCCGCAACCCCAGAGTCATCTGCGACTGGGCTTAACTGTCAGGGGTCCTTTACCTTTTTATCACTCTGAATAATTTGGCATCCACATCAAACTTGTCCATCTTACTACTCCAGCTCGTTTATGAACAAATTAAGCACACACAAACATTTGCCAACAGGGATCTTGGGGGCAGAAGGCGAGTGGAGTGCAGCTGCTTTGCTAGCTTTCCAGTAGCTGAGTCACTATGGCTTACTGGAAGGGCGGGTGGCAAGGTGTTGGGGAGGTTGGCACAATGCAGATGCACTGGCAGCAGTACAGGGTTGGCTCTGTTGGTTTCACCATGCTGACCTCTCCAATGCCTTGTCCTTCTCCCCTGTCCATCTTGATGTCAAGGTTTCAGGAAATCCTATCCCTCCCACAGTGGGATACCAAGAAGCAGAAAAAGAAGAAGCGTTCTTACCAAGTAGTTTATTCAATATTCACAGAGACGAAGGAATGCAGTCTCTCTTAGATAATGGCATTGCTCCAAATAAAGTCCCACCCCCTCAATTCCTCCATGTTACCCCTGTGCCGGCTGATCTGTGCTTACTGCCTCTGAGCTTTCTGTTCTACTACTCTCAAGGCATGCCTGGTTCTGGGAGGGGGGTCAGGAATGCTTTCAAGGGACACTGAGTCTGTTAGCTGTCTCTCCCCTGGTGCTTCTTCTTCCTGCTGTTCTCCCAATATTTCCCAGCTTCTACCCTCTGAACTATGACCTTCTGCAAACCACTGTTCTTACTCTATACTGCCCATTCCTCCTCAGTCGAGCCCCTGACACTTGATAAACAGTAGCAGCCCAATTCCTGAGAAGCTAACACAGTGGCTCCACCCCAAATGGTGAGCCACCTCAGTAACCTCACTTCTTGCAAGCTTCCATTGTGAGAACTGTCTCTTTATTATTTTCTCTGCTTACTGGCTGGGAAAGGTTCTGGAGAGGCACTTCTGGATAAATAAAATGGCACCAGAACAGATAACCAATGTGCTGAGTATACAAAGCAGCTTCATTTATTCATGTGGTGGGGAGAATTGCTCTTGACACTTTGCTGCTTGAGAAATGTTGTTGAAATGAGCATAAACAGCAATTAATGCATATGTGGCTCAAGGGGAATCTCACCTCACCCAATCCTTGGGGAATTTTTTTATTTTTTTATTTTAAGCTCTGATCTTTTTCATGTGACTCAACAGCAGTAATGCTAACTGCATAATACTTGGGGTCATTTTTGCTTGGAAATTAATTATATGAGTGTATAAACTATGCTAAAATGTAGGCAAGTAATTTCTCTCAATTAAATGGAAGATTATTCAGGGACATGTGAGAACTTGGACCAACTCCTACATTCTATATTTTTGCAAGATATCAAGATACATTTAAAGTTTCACTATATTTGTTTCTCTAGCAGGCAACAGTGGAGAGCTTTAACTTTGGAAAACTTACAGCGCATTGCAGAAGTCTTATAAAGCTAAATGCAAGCATATGTATTTCAAAGTTCACATAGCTCTAGGGTAATATGTTATGCAGTTCTATTTACTGCCATAAGATAGTAGTTTATTATGGGTGATTGCTTTTTTCATTTCGTTCAGTTGTTATGAAACAGAACGACAGCCGTATAAACTTCCCATAAATCCTCACAATCTGTTTCTTAAGGGAATGTCTGAAGGGAGCGTCACTTACCCAGATGTAAGTGAAGGGGGGGGGGTACGAAAGAAGAGAACGTTTTGTGTGAGTGACTACTTGAGGAATGCTTTCACCACACAATGCAAAACTTGTGAATAGCAAATATAGACTTTAAACAATAGACCAGAAAGATGTCGAAGTAGAACAGTCGCAGAATGTTATTTTGTAAGAAAGGTAAACATTGCCGTCTTTATTTTTTTCTAGGCAGATAACATTTCCTGAATACAAAATCAATTCTGCCGAATTTCTGTTTTTTATGGGAAGCTAGAAGTCATTAGGATTCCACACTTCAGAATGCTGGAATGTTATGCTGAATCTTTTGATAATACAATATGTTACATTGTATTGTATTTTGTATTTCAAACATTAGCTATTTTGCTGTAATTAAAGCTGCTCCTCCCACAATGATTTAGGGCAGAAATTTGGTAAGGAAAGCACAGGAGATCTGCAGAAATAATGCAAGCTGTGTGGGAACTATCACAAACAGGAGTCACCTAGAACCTGCTCCTACTTAATGGGAAGAGCAATCCAATCTCCCAATTCAACATACTGGAGGGGGCTTGGATAAGGCAGATGTGTCCCTCCCCCCAGTTCTGCAAGGGGAGATCCCACTTCTATGGAGGTTCTCACTTCATGCACTGAAAATGTGGACAGGAAGAAGCTGCTACCAGCACTATCTTAATTCATGAATCCAGTGTAAAGTGCTGAAACAGGGCATTTTGAAAGTGGAGAGGAGGCAGAACTGGGGTGGCCAAGCATCTGCTAGGTCACAGTAGCTCAGCATATGGCCCAAGAGTTGCATGTGGCTCTCGAGATATTTTTGGTGGCCCTCAGCAACATTTGAACACTCCAAAAGGCAGGCAAGGGCCCACAGCCCAGCTCACTAGCTGGCCAGGTGGGGCTCGCTAGTTCTGGGAGGAGATATATGATTCCCCAGCTGGAATAGGCTGGGAGCAGGTGTGGGTCACATGCATCATCAATCCCAGCAGGCATAGCATAAGAGGGCAGCAGAGCTGAGGTGCTGTGTTTGTTCACTTGCCCATGTCGAAGGACCTTGACATGGCTAGTCAAGGACCTCCATGCAACTGTACTTTGGGCTTAAAGCTGGACTGCATCCTGACTTCAGACTTGGATTGACCCTGCACCTCATTTCCTGACCTTTGGCCTCTGGAGTTTGAATTTTGGACTTTGCTGGTGCTGATTGATCCTTGAATTTTGAACTTGGACTTGTCACAGTGACTGGTGACCAGGTTGGCCAGGATCAGGACATTCAGCAAGAATGGCTACAGTAATACATTACATCACATTATTTTGAGTAAGATTGCGATTAAGGGACTTGTGTGGCTGCTCTGCTACTGATGAGCAACTTTGTCTCACTTTCGAAGGTTCTTTGTTTAGAACATACAGATGTGGACCAGACAGACCTTCAAGTAAAGGACTCATTCAAACAGAACTGAAAGGAAACATGGCCACTCTAGTCTCAACCAGTTGCACCTTCTGGTGTTGTAGGAGGCCCCAACTGAGAAACCTTCCCCAAGCCCCAAGGCTTTTGGTATGTGAACCAGACATGCATCAAATCAGCTCCTTCCCCTGCTATCTGGCCCTTCAACAACTGGATAAACCTACAGTGAAACACAGAATGGGTAGGTAGATGCCATAACCAGAAGCCAAGATGCTAGCACATATGCCAAACGTATGATGGCTCTGACATTAATATACAATTGACTCTTAACCTGAGCCACATTATGTTCCAACAAGGGCCTAAGGAGGCAGAGAATCTCTGGGATTTCCTTTTCAGATGCTTTCTGAAAACTCAGAAAAGACACTGCAGAAATAGAGTATTATTAAATTAATCAGCTTATACTTAATTTAATCATGCTAGTAAATTTTAACGTGTGTTTTATTGTGGGGAAAATTATTTGACTGCGTTCTTGGCAGCCAATATAATTAAAACTAAAAGTATATCATTGAGACACAGCTCAGACCAGAGACGAGTGGTTCCTAAAATAAAACCAAGGGCATTTTGTTTCCACGTCTCATTGCAAATGCATTGGCAAATTTATAGTCACAGGCACACAAAAATGTTATACTCAGGACTTTAACTTCCTTTAAAAAGAAAAAAAACAGCCCCATTAGTTCTGGTTTTTTAACTCAGAAGCTGGGAGATGGGAAAATAAAATTAGATTCCATCTTCTTCAAATTACCTATTGATTTAATGTGTCACATTATCAAAAGGAACTAAAAATAAAAGTGCATTGCAAAAATTACTGCACTGAGTACATAAGGGGGGGGGGGAGCCTAGGCTGTTCCAAAAAGGGGTTCACAGCAACTCCAAACTGAAGTCACTGCTTCCAAATATTCCTTCTGTTCTGAGTTGATAAGGCACATCTACTAATTCATAAAAGTTCCTGTAGTCTTGCCTCCTCCTTCCCCTCTGTTTTCTCCCCTGCAACCCCTCTTAATAGAATCTTTCATCACACACAGCAGCTGTAGGGACGTCTTCAAAACCCCAACATTTAAAAATTAGATTACATGCCAAAATCTTATTTCAGCATTGTCTTTCTTGCCAGAATTCCTGGGTCTTATATCAGCAGGAACACTTCAAGAAATGAATGGCCGTTGTAACAGGCAAATATGGCAAGAAAAACCCATGCTCGTTTTTTTAAAGCCCCCAAAAGAGATGTATAAAATAATTGCCCCAATCCAGCTAAGGAGATTTACAGGTTAAAAGCAGGCTTTTAGGAGCATATCATTCCTGGATTGAGAACTATAGATATTAAGCAAACGAGCACTGAGATACACTGCCAAATGGGCATCCAAGTAGAGATTGATCCTGAGGAAAATTCCAGTGGGCACCTCCTATTCACATTCTTGCACAATGAGTCACACGCCCATGCCATATTTGCAGATGACTAGATTCAGAGCCAACATTTGTGAAATCTATTAGGGGATGCAAGAATGCCCCTTTAGTTAAGGAGAATAGCGGCAGCTGCATGCTTCTGCTGTTCTAAGTTTCAAACTTCTGTTGCTTTGTAAAAAATGGCACCTGCTGAGAAAAAAAAACACTTGCAATGCATGATGTATACCCAAACAAATAAACTCAACAATGTTTGTGTCCGGATTTTCACATTTTGAAATGTGGCAACCCTACCTGAGGGAGAGCTATGAATGTGCCAACTTTCAAATACAGTAGTACCTTGGGTTAAGTATTTAATTCGTTCCGGAGGTCCATTCTTAACCTGAAACTGTTCTTAACCTGAAGCACCACTTTACCTAATGGGGTCTCTTGCTGCTGCCGCGCCGCCAGGGCACAATTTCTGTTCTCATCCTGAAGCAAAGTTCTTAACCCGAGGTACTATTTCTGGGTTAGCAGAGTCTGTAACCTAAAGCGTATGTAACCTGAAGCATATGTAACCCGAGGTACCACTGTATATGCAGTAAAAATTGCCACAATTACAGCAATTAAACGGCCTCAGTCTAGTATACCCGAAGGAGCGTCTCCACTCCCATCATTTAAGGAACCACAGAAAGAGGGGGAAGGAAAACAAGTTTTGAAATGTCAAAATGATTGTAAACTTTGTGAAAAGTATAAACTTGAAAAGTAGAAATAAAAAAAAGAGAAACTCAAAAAGGAAGGAAGGAAGGAATGGGTGTGGATCAAATCACCAGATAATTCCTCTAGCAATACCTTAAGGTTCACATGCTTCATAAGGCAATACAAGCCCAGGATAATGTGTGGCATATTTGCTGGTCCCAAGCCCTCCATCCTCCCCATGTGGATTTGGGCTTCAAATATGAAAGGTGGGGGTGCCTGGAGGCTTACAACTTAGCTTACATGCACCCACACTTTCCCTCCATCTTTCAGACCCACTTCCTGTGGCTGGGACCAGCACGTATGTCCCATATTCCCTGGGCTTCTTGCATTGCCTTATGAAATGCTGACAGACACAATTTGTGACATTGACATTGCACATTATCAGCGCTGATCACAAAGCATGTCTATTAAGGCATCAGACTTATCTTGCAGTTTCCTGGCTTTGTGGATCGTGATACAAAACGTGTTCTCCCTAGCAGAGAGCACGTGTTGCGGTGGGGGATACAGGCCACCCCATTGTTGCTGGGCAGATGTCTGGAGAGACCCTGGCAGTGAATTGGTTAATTGGGTCACTGGGGAGATTTGCTTGTTGTCAATTTTGAAGGAGGAGTCAGAGGTTTTAAATGCTGGATGCCCAGCTTTGGGCCTCCTCTTGGCTCCTTGCACCGGATCACCCTCCCACCCTCCCTGTATTGGGGGCGTTGTTCGCTTGACCTTGCTATGCCTGTCATGGGGTCGTCTGTTTTGAGGCAGGGGCCTGGTAGGAATTTTGTCCATCTGGCTGATTGGCTGGTGCCATTTGGTTTTTGCCTACTGCGTAGCAAATCGTCACAACTTGTAAGGTTGGCGGTTAGGCATTGGTTAAAATTGGTTGGTGGAGGGGTAAGTGCCTACCCCTCCAATGGTGGTGCGGAAAGGGAATTCCGTTAAAGGAATCCAGGGGCTTGCCATTCTTTTCATCCTTGTCCCCGGAGTCGGACTTGGGCCATGCAAGCCCCCAAGAGCATGCGGGTGAGAAATGATGCCCAGCTTCATTTTGCCCCAACATTGTTTCCCTGACTGGCTTCCGCTGGAATCTGGAAGTCAGTTCTGTCCCTGGGCAAGTGTCTAAATACATGGTGTGTATTTTAATAAAGTTGTGGCCAAAATCATGCCAAAAACCTTAAACAAAAATTATGTGTGATGTGTGAGTTATTTGGGGGTGGCTTGGGGACCTCGACACACAATACTAGAAAGCTTAACTCTGATCTTAAATTGGCTTCTCCTTCTCCTTCTTCTTTGAATTTAGTGGACAACCCTATGCATACTCAGTTGGAAACAAGAGTCATTGAACACAATGGGCCGACTAGATGGAGGGATGGGTGGACAGAGAGAGCATTTTTCCTTTTTTTTTAGTTTTGTGAAATGCAATCGGAGAAGGACAGATAATTGGAAACTTGACAATGCTAACCATCTATTTAGCAAAAGACATGGAGCAGGAGGCAGTATCCTTTCCCCAGGGCATTTTTAGAACAGCAGTCCATGCACTAAAGCCTTCTTCTGCACAGGAAATATCCTTACTAGAATACCTGAATTAGCCCAACTGCTTTCCAAGATAACCTCTCTATATGCAAATATTTTGTCATTACTACTTTCCGTGAAAGCGGCATTCCTTGATATTTCTTCCATCAAAGCACAGAAGAGGAGAGCTGGGCTTCATAATTCTAACCATGTACTCGGAGATACTCACCATTTAATAACCACTGGATTTAAGGGGCTTTTGAGCATGCAGCTATTTGAAATGTTGCCGATGTTTACACGCAGAATAGTTTGTGAAAAGGTGATGTGAAAATTCATTGAGCATTGGAGAGTGGCGCTGAATAGCAATATGTTTGTTAGCACACATACAAAGACGTATGATGGAAACAAACACAAGCTATTAGTATTTGCATTGTATTAACTCCCCCCCATAATGATATATAGGTATGTAAATCAGGATAGTCTCTGATACTGATTTTGAGGTAAAATGTAGTGCTTCTGTGTAAGTGATTTCCCCTTCCCTAAAAAATATATATGCTTATTAGTTATAATTTTATAGCACTACTTCCTTCTATTTTCCCCCTTTTAATGCCTTTGTACTATGTTTGTTCGAATTGCTAATTATTTATTTACTTAAGGGACCCCTGACCATTAGTCCAGTTGTGGCTGACTCTGGGGTTGCGGCGCTCATCTCGCTTTATTGGCCGAGGGAGCTGGCGTACAGCTTCCGGGTCATGTGGCCAGCATGACTAAGCCGCTACTAGCGAACCAGAGCAGTGCACGAAAATGCCGTTTACCTTCCCGCCAGAGCGGTACCTATTTATCTACTTGCACTTTGATGTGCTTTCGAACTGCTAGGTTGGCAGGAGCAGGGACTGAGCAATGGGAGCTCACCCTATCGCGGGGATTCAAACCGCCGACCTTCTGATCGACAAGTCCTAGGCTCTGTGGTTTAACCCACAGGGCACCCACGTCCCTTATTTATTTACTTATTTTACAGCTAATTTCACATAGCAAATAAGGTGATGTCACAACACAATGTGGTCAGCCAGTTTTAGCTACATTTTAATATCACTGAGGCCAAATTCAAAAGCAGTGCTTACTGACTAGACAATTACTTTAGCAGCAATCTCACAGAACCTGCAAAAAAGGAGAGTGCTTTTTTGAAGCTGTCAGAAGCGTTCATGAAAAACAATGCATACTTTCAATCCTAAGAATAAACATGTCAAAACCTACCTCTTATTACCTAATGACTTTTTCTAATATTTTCAAAATGTGAATAATGTTCCAAATCTAATTGGGTTAACAAAAACTCAGTTTTGTAACTGTGTGTGTGTGTGCATGTTCAATCTAAAACCTCTTTCCGAGAAATATAAGGATTGGAGCACAATCCCACAAAATGGGCATGATCCAGCCCAAACAAAGAATGTTTTCATCCAGTAAAAGTCAAATAAATCTCTCTCAGATCAACAGGACTGAAATGTGCTGGTTTGTGCCCATGTTGTGTACAGTTAAGGACATTTGAGCTCCAAAGAAGTCATCTTTTCACTGGGAAGAATGAACATTTGTCCATTTAGAAGAAGTTTCTCTTTCTTTGGGGATACCTTTGCCAGCTTAAATGAGTAATCTATTTGTTCTTCCATTGTTGGAAGTAAATTCAATATGCAGTTGAATGATTAAATGCTATAATGGGAGTAAACATAATTCATGCTGATCTTATTTACATACAAGTTTCAAACTAGTCTCAGGTCCAGGAGATAAAAGGGTTCCCATTAAAGATTTATTGAAGATTTAAACAAATGTGACTACCTTGAGGCCAGTCAGAAAATCTATTAAAACAATGCAAATTAAAAGATGGAAACACGCAGATTGAAAGGAATAGTTGAGGAGCAATGCAACTGCTAAAGAATATTTGCTGCATATTGGGTGTGGCAACAACTTCCCAAGCCAATATGATCCTAACAACAACAACAACAGTCTTTCCTCAGACACTGGATTACAATATTTAAGTTCAAAAGGACATAAGTGTACAGTTGGATTAAAAAAAAACATTAGTAAAGAAGGGGACAGAAAAAGAAAGAGATCCATTAATGCACCTTGGATTTCATCATTAATAATAACAGTTCCTTGTGATGTACAATGCAATTCTATATACGTCTTCTTAGAAGTAAGCTCTATTTTGTTCACTGCCAGGTAGGTGAGTATAGGACTGCAAAGTTAGTGACAGAGGAAGCGGAACAAAAGTAATAAATCATAATGAATCACAGGAAAATCCTGTGTGACCACAGAAATTGTATATGACTCAGTTAACCCCATTTTAATGTACATATCAGAAGGGCAAAAACAGTGGAGGTGCCTCATTTTTATGCCTTACTGATGAGCTTCCATCTGACTCCTTTTAGAAGCAAAACACTGGATTAGCACCTTTGAGTCCAAAACTATCTTGAAGACCTTGGGTGGTGCGGCAGATATATTTGTCCATCCTACTTATGATAGCGTTGAATGAAATGATATGGAAAACTAATTTTGAGTGAAATGATACGGAAAACTTATTAAAGTGAATCTGTGAATAATAATGCCATTTTCATGTTATATTTCAATATTTAGTCCGATATATTTAGCAACAGATAATGCATGCTTTCACAGCTCAGGAGGAAGAGCATGAGACTCTTAATCTTAATCTCAGAGTTGTGGGTTTGAGCTCCACATTGGGAAAAATATCCCTGCATTGGAGGGAGTTGGACTAGATGACTCTCGTGGTCCCTTCTAACTCTATGATTCTATTATTTGCATTCTGATACCTTCCTGATACAGCGGGTGGCGCTGTTGGTTAAACCACAGAGCCTAGGACTTGCCAATTAAAAGGTCGGCAGTTCAAATCCCCGTGACAGGGTGAGCTCCCGTTGCTCTGTCCTTGCTCCTGCCAACCTAGCAGTTCGAAAGCACATCAAAGTGCAAGTAGATAAATAGGTACCGCTCTGGCGGGAAGGTAAACGGTGTTTCCGTGTGCTGCTCTGGTTCGCCAGAAGAGGCTTAGTCATGCTGGCCACATGATCCGGAAGCTGTGCACCGGCTCCCTCAGCCAATAAAGCGAGATGAGTGCCGCAACCCCAGAGTTGGTCACGACTGGACCTAATGGTCAGGGGTCCCTTTACCTTTACCTTCCTAATGCTGGAACATAGATGGTGAAATGATGTGGACAGCATTTGGGGACAAATTCATTTATGGCATGAGAAGTTCAAGTCTCATATCTGCATCTTTTTCTTCTCATGCACTTATTCATTGGATATACCATTGTATTACAATGGATGGAACTCACTGAAGTGAGTTAGGTTCCAGGGAATCAGTTATGCAGCTGATCAGGAAGGTTCTGTAGTTCTTCAAAGTCCAATGAAACAGTGAAGACACACACACATATACTACTGTGGGATATAATCCATTGGTACAGTCAAATGCAACTTTCCTTATTTGCTTAGAGTGGGCACATGCAGGGGGACATCCAGTCAGTGAAACTTCCTCTTCCACTGCTCTGAAGCTTCCTCCCCCTGCGTGTGATCTGGGAGATGGGCATGGCTCTGGCTGACTCCATAAAAGAGCTGATTCATGCAGCCATTTTCTCAGTTCGTTTTGATAATGCTATTGTCTTGTTGCTGTTCTTTTGCAGCCATTTTGTATTCTTAATGTAATTTTGCTGTCTGCTGGATCTCAGCCAGCAGCACATGAGTTCATTCTCCCCATGAGATGAACTTACAGTTTCTTTGTGTAACTACCAAGTAAAGTCTGCCTTTCAGGGATCAAATCGTGAACTGAAACATGAGTTAACTTTTTGTTACTTTACTCAGAAAGACTCTTGTGTCTTTATTCTTTTAGGAGGGATCAAAGGGGACACCAGGAATAAACTCAACTAAGAGAGTCAAATGAATCTGCAAACTAGCTTCCAGCTATATTGAGGGGAATATGCTCTGCTACATCAATTACTAGCGTGAGTGAAGGAAGAATATTCAGTATATCCTTTCCTCTATCCTTAACATTCCCACAACTGCAATGAATCAACAGGTAAGGAGGAAGGTTTAGATAGCAGACTTCAGCAAGGGCATGTAATATTGCAGAGCCACGAGACAGAAATAGATTTATGTATGCACAACTGCAGGAGCAGCACCTTGGAGACAGTGATCTCACTTTATTGTCTAGATACAGCCTGCGCAGGAAAGAACTGGGAATCCAGCTCCTTAGCTTGGGATCACTTACTGCAGGGAAGAATTAGAAGTTCACACCTGTTTGGAGCTCCATTTTCTACAACAGGTAGCATTGAGTATCTTCCTCCTGCAGCCCCTTCCTCTGGCACTCTTTTTCTTCCCAATAATGGGAGTCTATACAGTGGTACCTCGGGTTAAGAACTTAATTCATTCTGGAGGTCCGTTCTTAACCTGAAACTGTTTTTAATCTGAAGTATTACTTTAGCTAATGGGGCCTCCCGCTGCTGCCACACCACCGCTGCCCAATTTCTGTTCTCATCCTGAAGCAAAGTTCTTAACCCGAGGTACTATTTCTGGGTTAGCAGAGTCTGCAACCTGAAGCGTCTGTAACCTGAACTGTCTGTAACCCGAGGTACCACTGTATCAAGAGAAATGACACTCTCGTGTTGAAAATGAGTTCTACAGAAGAGCAGATGTCCAGCTGCTATCACCTCCATCTCCATTTGGCTCCTAATATCACAACCCTGCCAACACCATGCTATTGGGGCCAAAGGGTCTTTCACCATCAGAGACAAAGCAACCTGCTCTGCTACCTGGAGCGGAGCTTGTCCCCGGGGGCGTGGCGCGCATCCCAGGGGGTGTGGTGTGCTGCCCACAGGGGCCGTGGCACATGTCCTGAGGGCATGGCACCCCCCTTTGGAATGGCACCCGGAGTAGACCGCCTCCCACCCCACCCCCCGGAATGCCCCTGGTCCCCATCATTAGAAGTTTGAGTCTCATGAGAGGGATGGGAGGACGTTTCAGTTTTATTTTCTCTCCGTTTCTCATTCATCCAGGCTCCAGTCCAGTTTGCCACATTTCTGCATTGCTTTGTGAATTGTTTTAAGAAGTCAGCATACATGTTAGCATCTATAGACATTACACTGTTCACATGAGTTGAGCTGTGTGAGAAGCGATTTGCACATATTGGAACCAATTCGTAGTATATGTATCAGTCTTCCTCCCAGTTACAGACAGAAGGTACCTATGCACAGGAGTTACTGCCTCTGTGGTTTCTCCCATGGTGGTCTAGGTCAGGGGTCTGCAACTCGCGGCTTTGGAGCAGCATGTGGCTCTTTTACACCTTTGCCGCGGCTCCGGGACGGATACTAGCGAGAGGAGGAGGCGCACTCCCCACTGTGGCGGGCGCTGTACTGGCTGTGACATCGCATGGGGGCGGTGCGTGTGTTAGTCACGCACCGTCCCAACATCACCTTCCCGCCCGCCCGCTACATTGTAAGGGGCATGTATGCTGATCACTGCATTGAAAGGGGGCATGTACGCTGGTCACTGTTTTGAAGAGGAGCGAAGAACACACACACACACAAAAAGGTAACTTGTTAATTTAACGTTTATTTCTATGAGGAGGAATAATTCTGAGGGGTCAAGCAAAGAAATAATAAAAAAGTGACAAAAAAGTTATTTTTATAATGACGGGTTTTGCGGCTCCCAGTTTTTTTTTCCTTCGGAAACGGGTCCAAGTGGCTCTTTTTGTCTTAAAGGTTGCAGACCCCTGATCTAGGTGTATATATATTAAAGCTTCCACTTGTGCAATTCATTCTGATATCATGAAAGCAAGGCTTTTTGGAGCTCCACCACTTGTGAGATATGCAAGCAAGATGTCAAAATAAGTCCCCAGGAAGATTTTGCTTATGAGTTGTATGCAACTTGGTGCTAAGGTGGATGTGTTTTCTTGTACAAAGGAATATTCTCCCCTTCTCCTTCCCCAGGCTTAATCTGTGCTGGGGCTTCTCCCACCCTCCAGAATGCTAGTGCTGATCTTTGTGCTAGTGCAATTATTTAGTTGCATACTGTCCTATATTTGGATTAGCAAATGTACCCACTTCACGTTCACGAGGTCCTCTTTGTGGTACTGGGTCTTCAACACTGAAAGTACAGTTGGTGGGTGTGAGAGAGAGCCTTTTCAGCTGAGAGGTCCAAATTGCTAAATTGCCCTCAAAGGGAATTTCATCATTTTCCCCCACCTTTTAACTGCTTCTAAATGGGCTCTCAAGCCTGTTTTATTCATGCAGGCATTCATTATTGTTATTTTTGCTTAGAGCCTACAATGCTTTAGCTGCACACTGAGATGCTTTGTGATGTTGATGCTGCTATTATATTTGTGTTTTTCATGGTTATGATTGTATTATAATTTGCATTGTATTGTGCATTCTTTCGCTTTGAAAGCCACTGTTTTGTGCACTTGTCACAGAAAGGCAGGGTGAAAATGCTAGTATAAATAAAGAAAAACAACAGCAGAGACACTTGTGCAACCAAAGGAAGATGAAAAGGATGGTCTAAAATGCTAGAAAAGCTGCTAATTAGATTTTAATCAGCTTCAGCTTTTGGCCATGTTCATATCCTCTGTTGTTGTTTAGTTGTTTAGTAGTATCCGACTCTTCGTGACCCCATGGACCAGAGCACGCCAGGCACTGCTCTCTTCCGCTGCCTCCCGCAGTTTGGTCAGACTCATGTTTGTAGCTTCGAGAACACTGTCCAACCATCTCGTCCTCTGTCGTCCCCTTCTTCTTGTGCCCTCCATCTTTCCCAACATCAGGGTCTTTTCCAGGGAGTCTTCTCTTCTCATGAGGTGGCCAAAGTATTGGAGCCTCAGCTTCACGATCTGTCCTTCCAGTGAGCACTCAGGGCTAATTTTCTTAAGAATGGATGCATTTGATCTTCTTGCAGTCCATGGGACTCTCAAGAGTCTCCTCCAGCACCATAATTCAAAAGCATCAATTCTTCTGCGATCAGCCTTCTTGATGGTCCAGCTCTCACTTCCATACATCACTACTGGGAAAACCATAGCTTTTACTATACCTCTAGCTCCAAACAATAGAATCATAAAATTGTAGAGTTGGAAAAGACGTTGAGGGTCATCTAGACCTGCAATGCAGGAATCTCAACTAAAGCATCTATGACAGACGGTCATCTAACCTCTGCTTAAAAACATCCAAAGAAGGAGAGTCCATCACCTTCCAAAGGAGTCAATTCCACTGAATTAAATTCTATTACATACCGTACTTTTCCTCTTGGTGTGTTAATGAGCAATCTATTTCCCCAAACCAATTTGTGCAACACAGTGCCCTCTTTTTACAGAATAAAAACAACAACACAGCAGAGGAATATCCCCAGAGGACTAGCACATGCATTCCCTTCATTGATTACATTGTACCGTATTGATAATTACATCGTGTTACATCACTTAGCAGAATGATAACATTAACAACAGAATGAGAATGCATCATACACTGGATAAAAAGGCAACGAATCCAGTAATTAAGAGCAGGCCACTTTCTCAGAGGAAAAAATGCAATCAAACTTGATTACCTGACCAGCTTAAGAATTCCAAAACTATGTACCAGCTTTCAACCCAAAGATGTATCAGAAACCAAGTTTCTGTTTCACCCAGCAACACTGACTGTCAAAGTTACATGTTCTTAATGTGAGCCCCCCAACGCACTGTATTTGCTTATTTAGTGACAAATTAGAAAAGATACTGTGAGATCAAAGCTGTTGTCCATCCACCCAACACATACATCTGGAGGGGATTAGAGCTGGTGGAATTTGTCTATCCTTTATCCTCTGTACTGTTTTGCTGAAATAGTGTCCCACACCCAAAACAATACAAATGGCAGATTCAATGAGTATTGGGGGAGTGGGTGGTATTGAGGAATGATCCAACGGCCCCATTCCCAGCACCATTCTTCCAACTCCACCCTTCCTGATAGTTGGATTTGCTTTAAATTTATAGATATATATGAAGCAGCTGATCATGTAAAATTAACAGCTGATCACACTGGCTGTTGTACTTTATCATGTCATGGATTCATTTGATGGATGAATCTGCCAGTTTTGGTTTCTCCAGGTTTCTCATTTTTTTTTTTCAGTCTTAAGTTCAGTCTGCTATAATTCCTTGCCAGTTTGTGCATTTTTAAAAGTCCTCACCCAAAACTAAAAGCATTTCAGTGGTACCTTGGTTCTCAAACTTAATCTATTCTGGAAGTCTGTTCCAAAACCAAAGTGTTCCAAAACCAAAGCACACTTTTCCATAGAAAGTAATGCAGAATGGATTAATCTGCTCCAGACTTCTAAAAACAACCCCTAAAACAGCAATTTAACATGAATTTTACTATCTAACAAGACAATTGGTCCATAAAATGAAAGCAATAATCAATGTAGTGTACTATAAAATAAATAAAACAGTATTGTAGATGATAAAAATTTAAATTATTATCATTTCTTACCTGCACTGATGATAGTCAGTGTTTGGATGGAGGGCTTTTATCCATTTCCGCAGTCACATAATGAGGCAATCAATCAATCAATCAATCAATCAATCAGTAGTTGAACTAGGATCCACACAATCACAAAAACAAATTAACTGAAAAAGCCTCAAAACAAAAAACGCAAAATAAATAGCAAAAACAAAAGCAGCAAATATAAGCTGCAAATATCACCTCAGAACTCTGCAGTCGGAAACGGAAGGCTTGAATTATAATGGGGGGACGCAAATTAGCAGCGCATCAGGAAACACAGGGGGACTCAAAATGGAGCACGTTCGGCTTCCGAAAAAGTTCAAAAACCAGAACACCTACTTCTGGTTTTGCAGCATTCATGTTCCAAGTTGTTCGTGAACTAAGCTGTTCAAAAACCGAGGTACCACTGTATTATTGCACACATATTTTGACTGACGAACTTAACCACAAAATTGGGAGAAGTGTGAATTTTGAAGGATAGTTGTGTTTCGGCCTTCATGTTATTTTGGGTAGGTTCATACTGAAATGCAAACCAAACCAAGCTTCTCTCTGATCCCATCCTCCTGTCATTGGCTTGCCAATTGCAAACCATGGCAAATACAAAAAACCACCATCTGTGAGAATGTAGGGAAGTACCAGAACAACCCAAAGGTCTGTCTAGCATTTCACCACCATTCAAATAACACCCACCCAGCCAGATTTCTCTAGAAGCTCATCAGTAGTGTGTGATGAACCCCTATCCCTTCTGGTTTGTTGCAAACGTCTCATATACTCCATGCAAACTTGGAGCATCCAAGCAACTACCATGGATTATAGTGACTAGTAAATGGTAGACCAATTTTTCCCAATTTTATCTAGTAGTTTTTTAAAAGTCACAAAAGCTCATAGTCATCGCTGCAGCTTTTGAAAGTGGATTCCATACATTCACTGTTTGTATGTATTTCCTTTGCATCAAATAAATTCAACATTGAGTTATGTCTGGTGGGAGAAATGTTCTCCTTTTCTTCCTCGCATTCAAGAGAAGCCATTGTTTTGTCTGTAGAACAGTAATTACACGAGTAGGTGACATTGTCTGTGCTTCAACCAGAAGAAGATGAAACTTTAAAAATTTCTAATTAAGCCCCAGGCCTACACAGTTTGGTAGAAATTAGAGGAGAGAGCCTTTTAACTAGTTCTGAAAGATGCTCTGAGTTTCTGAAGAGAACTCTGGAAGTAGGATAATGAGCTATCGGAATCTGAATTGGTACTTTTATAAATAAACTTTCCCATTTTGAAGAGTATTTCCCAGCCTACTGTAATGTTGGAGAATTATAACACTCTTGTTTAAACTAGAGGAAAACTTATCAAAAGCTTTCTCACACTGAGAGGGAAATGACATTTTTTGTGTTATTAAAATGTAATGTATGCTAATAATTAGGTTTGAATTATTTAAAATCACAAAACAACTCCTAGACCAAAGCCACAATGAAAATTCTGTAGGAATCAACATAAACAACTTTGATTAGTCAAACAGTCATGTGTTGTCAATACATTAATTAAATGCAATTTTTATAACTGGATGCCCAGAAATGTGGCTTATGTTTAAGCAGTATCAGCACAGTGTGTTAAATTATGCATTTGCAGTGGGAAGGGAAAAAAATGAGACAAAGAGAGAGCTTATAGCTGGAAATGGGATTAAAAAGAAGACCATAGGTTTATAAAAAGGACAGGGCATAGTACCCATGGCCATCTTAAGCCTATCTGGTGCTGTGGTGCAAAGATCCTTCCGGTGCCCCCCACCTTTCCCAGAGTTTTCAACCTTTTTTTAGGGCTGGAGGAGACAGGCAGCAGCTGGAGAGCGGCTCCTCCGGCGGGGAAGAGGCGGAGACTGGACGCGGCACCTCCCGGCTTAGCTGGCTGCATTGTGCTGCAGTAGCCACGGCAGGCAGCAAACCGAGCAAGCAGGCTTGCACCGAGTGAGTGAGGGCGTGTGTGCTGCTCCCGCCAAGTGTCGGCTCACTTTTTCCCCTCTTAGCCTTCTGGTGCCCTGCAGAATTCGATGCCTGCAGCATAAAGGGAAAAAACCGAGCTAGCGCTCGGCGGGAGCAGCGCACACACCCTCGTTCACTCAGCCTGCTCGTTCGGTGTTCCCAGGACTCTTGCCTGGTGCCCTCCAGAACTTGGCACCGTGGCGCCCTGTGCCACTAGCCTCTGTGGGTAAGACGGGCCTGATAGTACCATAGATAATAAGATAATAAGACAGGTCTGGAGGGGCTGATCCCATCTGTAATGCCTAAGGGAACTAGAGAAGTCCCCCTGGCATAACGCTATGAACCAAGGAGCTAACTAGGGGAAAACAACTATTGTGTCATGCCTTTGGTATCATAGATCAGAGGTTTTCAACTAGTGCGCTGTGGCAGCCTGGGGTACCTTGAATGATGGTCAAGGGTGCTGCAGGCAACACTGACCTCTTTCATTGTCTCCCTTCTCTGATGCCTTTTCATTTCTCAGACTCCCAAAGGCTTGCACGGCTGCTTGTTACAATAGCTTTGGTTACAAGTTCTGCAGGCAAATGGTGCCTCTGGGGCTGCCCAGAAGACTTCCAAGGAGAGGGGAGAGGAGTCTAAGGGAACACTTCATAAGGGAAGGTGTTTAAAAAGGAGCGAGGGGCTGTTGGCTCTGCAAGCAAAGGGTGATATAACTGGGATATGAGGTTTGGAGCACATTTCCCCACAGGGGAACTGCAGAAGGAATGTAGTTGGTCAAGGGAGCCATGGACTCAAAAAGGTTGAAAGCCTCTGTCATAGATAGAAGTTCCATTATTGACTGCTTAGACTTCTGAATCCCCTGCCACCAGCCATCCTGGCTGTCAGGACACCTTCATGTCAATTCATGAACTCTGAATAAGCACCAGTCACGGGATTAGCCTTGTATCTGCAGCCTTGCTTCTGGGTCCAATTTGACTTGTTTCCAGCTTGACTTGTTATTTGGGTCCAAATCAAGTAATCAAATAATTAAATTTTGCTTCTCACCCCCTAATTTCAGGTATTCTTAACCTACTAAAATGAGCCAAATATACCTAGAAAATAGAACATCAGATTACACCCAGTAAAACAGCTCTTACCAAGCAGTGTGACCCTAGCAAATGGTTTCCTCTACAACTGATCTCCAAGTCCCAAGGCATGCTTACTATTTGGCCATTTAAGGAGCTTTCCTGGAAAAAGCTCCATGCTTGACACAGGGAAAACCAGTGGGGACAACAAAATACACATGAGCACACAATAAGAGTCATCAAGGTTAGCACCCCCATGAAAATTGTACACACAGAATCCCACTTGCAGCCCACACCTTGCACTCAACACTCATGATAGAAAAGCCCGGATCCAAATAGTGACTTAAATGCAGCTTCTTCCACCTTTGATCCCAGCTCTTAGTCTGACACTCCTTCTTCTTCTTCTTCTTCTTCTTCTTCTTCTTCTTCTTCTTCTTCTTCTTCTTCTTCTTCTTCTATCACTCGTAGCCAAGTAAGATTGTCTTCCATGAACATGGTTTTAACAATGAGTCTGTAAGTGACTGTGGAGGCTAATTCTGGATCCAAACATCCTTCCATAGTGGGGACATAGGTTTCCGGGCGGGAGTTGATCATGGTGAGGGTCTGCCAAATGTGTCTTCCTCTTAGTACATTTCTCCCTTTCATCCTGAATTCGAGTGTCTTCAAAGCCCATGACACCTTTGGTAAAGGCTGTTCTCCAATTGGAGCACTCGCAGGCCAGTGTTTCCCAGTTGTCAGTGTTTATACTACATTTTTTTTTTAGATTTGCCTTGAGAGAGGCATTACGCTTTCCATTTTTAAGTTCAGAATAGAATGGTTGCTTTGGAAGACTATAATCAGGCATCCACGCAACATGACCAGTCCAATGAAGTTGATGTTGAAGAATCATTGCTTCAACACTGGTGATCTTTGCTTCTTCCAGTACACTGGCATTAGTTCGCCTGTCTTCCCAAGTGATGTGTAAAAAAAATTCGGAGACCCCATTCATCAATTTTTTTTAGGAATTGGTATGGCGTTTATAAGTGGTCCATGTTTAGTGGTTAGATGTTAAGTGGTTAGAGTCTGACACTCTAATCGCTACACTACAATGGCCCTCAAACTGGTTTATGAAAGTGAGTGAATGAATGGAAGAGATAATGAATGGATGAATGATGACTGAAGATGGGGAGGGAAAAGGGGGTACCCTCATTCATTGCTTTTGGCTTTGCCCCCACTACCCATTGTCAGCATTTGATCCCCTAACGAAAAGATAAAGGTTAAGGACCCCTGGAAGGTTAAGTCTGTTAGGATATTTCTGTTCCACCTTAAAAGGGAGCAGGATGTTTGTGTCACAGCCTGCGTATTTCCTGTTTTCACAGGATGTTTCTGTTGTGTCTTTGCTTTCATTTCTCTCTGTGTCTGGAGACACTGACACAGGCAGTCGTGTCTTTCTTTGTTCTGATCAACGCTGAATAAAACTTGTAAATAATGCTCTCCTGCGTGCGACTTTTGCTGTGCATTATCTGCTGATAGAGTGTGCATGAGCTCTGGAATGTGGCAAGCTATTTCAGGAAACTCATGTCCCTGAGTGCTGATACTGCGTGCCTACGGGAGATCGATGGATCGTCCGGCAGACGGCTTGGGGCCATGATGGACTTTGTCTCCCTGGCAGTATCCCAACAAAGTCCAGTCGCAGACGGCTCTGGGGTTGCAATGCTCATCTCGCTTTACAGGCCAAGGGAGACTGCTTTTGTCCGCAGGCAGTTTTTCCGGGTCATGTGGCCAGCATGACTAAGCCACTTCTGGTACAACAGAATACCGAAACCAGAGCAGCGCATGGAAACACTGTTTACCTTCCCCCCGGAGCGGTACCTATTTATCTACTTGCACTTTTTGGCATGCTTTCAAACTGCTAGGCTGGCAGGAGCTGGGACTGAGCAACGGGAGCTCACCCCGTCATGGGGATTCGAACCGCCAATCTTCTAATTGGAAAGCCCAAGAGGCTCAGTTGTTTAGACCACAGTGCCACCTGTGTCCTGATCCCATAACTACTAGCCACCAAAGGAATGTGGCTTTCAGTTTCAAAAAAAATATTTGCTCACATCTGCCAGAAGGGAAGCCTTCATGTATACAGCTGTATATGTGAAGGACTCCCATTCTGCGAATACCCACATCAATGAGCTATGGAATTTCAGGAAGTTCTATTAGGTGCTTGCTGGTGCAGCCTACATGCCAGATTACTTCTGAGTAGAGATTAAGCCGATGATGAATACTACAGGTTTTTTATTTTATTTTTTTATTTTTTTTAGGTATTTGATTACCTCACATTCATGAACAGTTGAGCAACATGTTGCTTGTGGCATGGTGACAAATTGGCAGACTCTTGATGAATGCACTTGTTATTGAGAACCTCACTATTTAAAAATTAATCTGTAAAAGGTCCAAGATTAAACATCTGTTCATCCAACTCCTACCTCAGAGAATAAGGTTGAAGAGGGATAAGGAAGCAATCCCTTTCCATCTGTGGGTTTTTGTTTTGTTTTGTTTTGTTTTTGCAACGATAAGCTCCTATAATAGATTTCCTTTCTACAAAAGATTTGCATTTGTCGCTTTGGCGAGGAATAAAATTTAATATGCTTGCAACAAATATTGAACTGATGGAAATGCTCAGTCCAATACTTCAGAAGCTGAATATGTTGCACGGCTGTTAAAGAAACAATCTAAATAAAGAACCATTAAGATGAAAGATTATCATTCCTGCTGTGGAAGAAGGAAAATCAGGTAGCTCAAGGCATGAAATGGGGAGTGAGGAATCCAGACTGAGATAGCAGAAGGTGTAATTAGCAACAGTTTGTGTAACAGAGGGGATATTATGTTGGTTTTAATCCTTGCAGTTCCATGATATCCCTAAGAGAAGTTTCCCACATTTTGGTCAATACCTTTGACAATAGCTTTATCCCAACACTTTCATATTTTAGTGGCACTCCTGCCAGGCATCAAAGGTCTGTGGAATTATCTGTCTTACTGGTACAATTATGGAACACTAATTTAGATTTTGTATTATTAATATGAAAGTTCCCCTCCCAGTTGGTTGGGACACTCACACTGCAGACCTTTTCACAAAGCTCTCCATGTGTACACAAAGTGCGTATTGATTGATGCACAATCTAGGGAATAATTTCATAGGTGAAGTTGTGCCTCAGTTCCCCATCACTTCCTTTAAACCCAAATTCCAAGAACACAGAAGTGGATTGTTCCTTGAATTTCTTTCAAGGGAAAGAAACAACCAATAATTAAGCACTAATCTGCAACCACTCCAACAAGATAAGTGGCCATATTAACTTACAGTTTGGTCCACAGTTGTGACTTGTTTATAAACCTGCTTTGCATAATTATAAGGATTAGTGTGCATAACGAGAGCAATGCAACAAACTGGATTTTGTGTGTACATTTTTTTTTTTGATTACTCGGTTTGCCTAGGGCCAAGGGAGAGCTATGCTGTGTCTGCTGTAGCCCAGAGCAAGATAACCTCAAATAATAATTATTATATATACATTGCTCACATAGAAGTTAGGAAATAGTGTGGGACTTGATAATCCTGTACATGTGTTATGTGGTGGCTGGAAAGCAAAACTGGAAGTTTAGAACATCATCTCTTTCTCTCCAATGCATTTTATTTCTCTGTAGGATTTTTAAATAGAAGTGGCTAAAAATGTGCCTGTGTGATAATTAGAATTATGCTGATTAGCTCAAAAGGATGAGTAATCTCATTTGCTTCCAGTGAGTGGAAGATAAACCACATAATATTTCTGCTGGCTCGAGTCCTGAACAGGCTTGTATGATTACCCAAAGTGTAGTTACACTAAAAAAATAAAAAAGGGAGAGATTGTGAGCTTCACAGTTGGAGCTAAACCGATCTCCGTAATATGGAAAATAATGGTACAGCCAGAAACAACAACAACAAAGTTATTTTGCCAACTTGCATATTTGAAATATGAGCTTTGCAAGGAAAAATATTTGGGGCATACTGAACAGGTTGTTGGTATTGGTTATTAAAACCATCATTAGAAGACCTAACTCTTCTGAGGTAAGATGTTTGACTACTAGGGATAAGGTCTTCTTGGTAGGGTTGCCTAAGGAACGCCCTCCTTTCTTCTTAGATCAGCTTACACCTGGGATAGGGAACCCATGGCCCTTGAGACATTTCTGAACATAAACATGCATCAGCCCCAGCCTGCATGGGCAATGGTTAAGTATGACAGGAGTTGGGAATTGCAGTCAGACAAACCTAGCCAATTTGTCACCCATAGTGCTAACTTTAGTGCAACCAATTTATAGACTGTGGCAGCTTTACTGTGGCAGTTTTATCTTAAATCCTCAAATTGCTGTTCAGCACTTCTGTGTTGTGGAGTTGTGGGCAGTAGTGGACAGTGTAATGGGATGGTATTGCTCACCTGATCTCCCATCGGTCACATTGCTGCTGGTTACCAGGAGGTAGAGAGGGAGGGGCAAGACAGCAGGGAGGTCACCATAGAGCAAATGAACCAATGGTGCACTAACTTCCCTCCTTCTCTGCTCTCCCTCTGAGTATAAGGAACAGGAACATGAGTGACCAAAGGTCAGGTGAAAAGTGGGGCTGCACCAGGCTGTCTACTACTGACTATGGGCCATAGCACTGTGCCCTTAGATGAAAATTATTTGCTTGGATATTGAAGGACACAGAACAGGAGAAAATACCGAGCCAGCATTCTGAAAAAAATAGAGATGAGAACAGGCTACAGTTCTGCTTGTTGACAAACAAGGAGAGAAATAATTATGAATGAGGGAGAAGATTCAAGCTCCACACACTTTTGGGTAATGTAACATATGAGCTGTTGGAGAAGCTGCTGTGTTCTTACTTCCTAGGAATCTTGGAAGTCAAGAATCATCATTGGCTGGATTCAACCTGGGCCATAGCAGACCCAATGGGACTTCAGTTTGATCAGTAGAGACTGGTAGGGTGGAATGTGTGGGGCTCTGCTGCTCTCCTGGCTTCCCAACATCATGGATTGCTGTTGCTTACCAAAAGGGAGAGGAGAGGAGCAAGGCACAGGGAACGTAGCATGGTGTGGACTCTGGGGGCAGGAGACCAGGTAGACTTCATCTCACTGCACTGAGCTTCCTGCACATTTTGCCCCTTCCCTCTTGATAAGTAGCATCAATCTTCAGAGCTGGGAAGCTGAGAATGCAAAAGAATCCCACCTGTGCTACCTCACCAACTGCTACTAAACTAGGTTGTGACTAACAGGCTCCATTAAATTCAATGGGTATACTCTACTTGAAGAATGTCTTAGTCCAAATCCATCCCAGTACTTTGAGTCAAGTTACAAGACTAAACATCAGGAAGAGCTTTCTGACAGTAAGAGCTGTTCAACAGTGGAATGGTCTCCCTCAGGAGACCGTGGGCTCTTCATCTTTGGATGTTTTTAAGCAGAGGTTGGACGGCCACCTGTCATGGATGCTTTAGCCGAGATTCCTGCATTGCCGTAGTTTGGACTAGATAAGCCTTGGGGTCCCTTCCAACTCTCCAATTCTGTGATTCTGTACATAAGAGTCGTTGCAACTCACAGCCTTATCTAGAGTTATATGTGGCAGATAAACACACCTCACAGATATCTTACCCAAATATCAGAGCAAAGGTTGTCATTATAAAAAGTGAAGGACTGGAGCCATTCAGCCTGTCAAGAGTCAGACTTTGATGTAAAGGCCTACAATTTATACTTCAAAATATGCCTTTTTCAAGTCACTTATGGGCTTATGTAATAGTGGGCTGGTTTAAAATGAATTTCTATTAATACCTGCCACCTTCATTCAAGGCTTTGTGTTAGGTCCTGAAAGCTGGAGCGCAGAAAGTGAAGTGGGTGTGCATATTGATGCCACCTTTGGTGGGAGGAATGATTTAATATTAAGTTTTCCTAATTATGAAAATACACCCACACACCTGTACAAAATTGCTTGGAACAAATCATTGCCTAAGGCCAAACCAGGAGTCCTACCTGGAGTGTGCAAATTATCTTTCTCCCTCACTCCCTTGGTAAAAGTGTCACAAAAGCCTCTTAAAAACAGACTACAGAAAGCAGATGTTTATCCTGGAGGTGAAAAATCCACATATTCCATAAATTCTGAGTATGAAAAACATAAGGTAAATATTAATCAAGGTGGAACTCCCCACCGACTCTCACAATACAATCCTACACATGTCAGCTCAGGCTGCTAAGACACCATACTTTTAAAGCATGTGGCTTCCCCCAGCAAATCCTAAAGTTCATTAAGGGTGCTGGGAATTACAGCTCTGTGAGGAGTGAACTGCAGTTCGAAGGATTCTTTGGGGAAAGCCATGTACTTTAAATGTGTGGTTTGTTCGAAGCCTCTGACTCAAGGGACTCCTGAGTGGCAGGCTGAGTCCTGATGTCAGGGCCTGACTCTGAAGCACCTCTGCTATTTTCACTGCTTGTCTTTCTGACTCAGCTGATCCCTTCTCTCCTTGCATCGGAGTCCTGCCTGCAAGTGCAGTGCCTTTGATTTGATGCTCAAATATGCATTCTTTGCCTTGAAAATAAGTGCACTGGAAAACAGCCAGTATAGTCTTCAGACCACTTTCCCCACACTTCCTTAAAAGGAAGCCCTACAACCTCAAATTATTTATTTGTAACTAAATTTATAACTTGGGAAGCCATTTCATATTTATTTATTTTTATTGATACACCAAAAGACAAGAAAAAACAAGAAAAACAAGAATACAAATGAAAATAGAGATAAACACAATATTAATTACAAGATTATAAAGCAAAAAATGGTCTTTGGACTATAGACCCATCCTCCCGTCTAGTCCCTGTTTCAGTTATGTTACTTGTTGCCAATATACACTTTTATCATAGATTGACTAATTCTTAGTTTATCTTAGATCTCATATCTTTCTTAATGCTACTACTGAATTTATTCAAATGCCATTTTTAATCAATCTCATTTATTTTTATTCAACAAGTTTTATATACCATTTAATCAACAAAACAATATGAAACTTTAATTAGAAAATACCTATAAAATTGGTATATGATTGCTCAAAATATAATGAAATCAAGGGTTTTAAATTAAATGTGCATCATTTAGTTTCATGTTCAAAGGACATGTCTGAGTAGGCTTGTTTCAACAAAATGCTTTTAATAGGTAGCAAATAAAATAGAGTGAAAATGCCTGCCTAATGTTAATAAGTGGCCACCACATTGAGCGGCTGATTCCTTACAAATACAGAACTGATATTATGTGGTGCATATAAAAGTCCCAGTTATGTGGTTTGAAGCAGTGAAGCAGGCACATAGGTAGAATAATAGAATTGTAGAGTTGAAAGGGACCCCAAGTTTCACCGAGCCCAACCTCCTGCAATGCAGGAATCTCCACTAGCACATCCATGACAGATGGCCATCCAACCTCTGCTTAATAAGATGAACTCACCACCTCCCAAGTCCCGAGGGAGTCCATTCCACTGTCTAACAGCTCTTACAGTCAGATAAGTGCTTCTTGATGTTTAGTTGGAATCTTCCTTCTTGTAACTTGAAGTCGTTGGTAGGGTCCTACCCTCCAAGGCAGGAGAAAAGAAGCTTGCTCCATCTTCCATGTGACAGTTCTTTAGATATTTGAAGGTGGCTATCATATCTCCTCTCAGTCTCCTCTTTCCCAGGCTAAACATATCAAACTCCCTCAACTGTTGCTCATAAGGCTGGGTTTCGAGACTCTTTATCATGTTGGTTACCCTCACTTGTCTTCCCTCTCACTTATGTTGTTGTTGTTTAGTCGTTTAGTCGTGTCTGACTCTTCGTGACCCCATGGACCAGAGCACGCCAGGCACTTCTGTCTTCCACTTCCTCCCGCAGTTTGGTCAAACTCATGCTGGTAGCTTCGAAGACACTATCCAACCATCTCATCCTCTGCCGTCCCCGTTTCCTTGTGCCCTCAATCTTTCCCAACATCAGGGTCTTTTCCAGGGAGTCTTCTCTTCTCATGAGGTGGCCAAAGTCTTGGAGCCTCAGCTTCAGGATCTGTCCTTCCAGTGAACACTCAGGGCTGATTTCCTTCAGAATGGATATGTTTGATCTTCTTGCAGTCCATGGGACTCTCAAGAGTCTCCTCCAGCACCATAATTCAAAAGCATCAATTCTTCGGCGACCAGCCTTCTTTATGGTGCAGCTCTCACTTCCATACATCACTACTGGGAAAACCATAGCTTTTACTTTGTTGGCAAGATGATGTCTCTACTTTTTAAGATGCTGTCTAGGTTCACTTATACTGATGGTTATATCTAAGTCACAAAGTGTATTATGATTCTGTATCTGTTGGTGAATAAGTTTTTGTGTGACAAACTTTCTCGTACGTGTTTGACTTAGAAGGAGCATTTGATGGCAAATAAGGCCACGGTATTCAAGGCGTCAGGAGTGTTCAGAGTGCAAAAGCAAGTGTGGGGAACTTTGGCTTTCCAAATGTTGCTGAACTACAACTCCCATCAGCCCCAGCAAGTATTGCCATTGTCCGCCTAACAACCCCTCCCCAAGAAGAACTGCCACATGATTGATTAGCAAGTGAGACGGGGAAATAAACTGTGTGGAAATAAAATTATTAACTAAAGGCTCTGTTTTGCGGAAGACCTGGAAAGGAAACGAAAGGATTTTGGATGACGCAGTTCTAATTGGGAACCGCCATTATGAGACAGACTTTGTTGCAAGATTTACAGCCAAAGGGGGAGGGAGCCACTGCTCTGTTATCATATCTGAATTCTACGTTTGATTTGGCAAGAACTCCCCTGAAAAGGCTGATTTATGGAGCAACTGGTCTGGGAAAGTTAATGAGCAGACGCTTAGACTGTATTTTATGGGAAATGCTGAAATGGTGCCTGCCGTTTGAATAGGACTTTTGGATCAGCGTGAAAATCCACACAGGACTATAACAATGTTTGCTTCAGCTCGCTTGTGGAGATAACTCAGAGGTTATTAAGAAGAAAAATGATAACAACAAGAAGATTGGAAGACGGGATTTGTAAAGGATAACAACAAAGAGACGGAACGATGGGACTTGTGAACATCAAAGCAGCAGAAATATGAGATGATTGTACCCTTTCTGAACTTGAAGCATGGGTACCCCCAACAAAAATTTAAAATTCAGCTAAATATTTTGAGTTTATTATGTATTGGTATAATTTAATGTGATATGATTGGTTTGTTAATTGGAAATTTAATAATTTTTTTAAAAGTATTGCAAGTGTCCAGGGGTTATAGGAGTTGTAGTTCAGCAAGATCTGGTAGGCTAAAGGTTCCCCACAACTGTGCTAAAGCAATATGGACATATTATCATCTGCCCCTATCATGTAATTGTCATACATAACCTGTCTTTCAATGAACTCCAGAGATAAGCAATGCTTCCAATAGATTTCTGCTCTATTGAACTAATTTTAATTCATTCTAGGAAGAGCAGGCAAGAAAATAGAAGAGTTGGCTTGCTTCAGACACTCCAGATTCTGGTCTACTTACTATTTCTCCTCCTTTAGCAGGAAAAACACCTTCAACTCAGAATCTAAACATTAATCAGCCTGAAGCAGTAGATTCAACCAACAGAGAAGGGATACAATTTTCCTGCCTCAAGCTCAAGTTTTCTGTATCAGTAGACAGGTAGATGGATATGAAGACTTGTCCACAAGGGGTAAATATTCTTGACCTTTCACCTTAGGTGTAAACACACACACACACACACACACACACACACACACACACGCCAGTTGGCACAGCTTAACATTATTAAATACCACACATAATAGTGCAAGAGAAAATAAATACACAAAGTAGCATTCCAGAAAATAAATGCAATGTGTGTGCCTCTATGAAGTAACTAAGGGCAAAGAACTGAATATGGAATGAAGAGCTGGAGACATAAATAAAAGCAAGCTTAGCAATGTGGTCTATTTCAGTATGCACAGCAATCATATATAGGTCATAACAGATTCTGCATATAACCAAAAGATACATTTAAAATGAGGGCAACATTTTCTCTCACAAAAAGTTGCTGTGATTTTATTTTAGAGTTTATAAAATGTGCTGGTGGGGAGCATTTAGTAACAGAAGGTCATTATAGCAACCTGGGGCAACATGCCATAGTCTCTAACTGGTCCCCAAATGCTGGGACTCTCCCAAAAACCCTTATGCCACCATGGTTTCTCACATTCCCACGCGGAGTCCAAAATTCACTCTTTAAAACATTGCATCAAAAAACACCTATACCATTATAAATGGTGGGCAATAGCTCAGTGGGAGGGCATTGGGTTTGCATGCTGAACATCCGAGGTTCAATTTCCAGAATTTCCAAGTAGAAGAGGGGCCAGTCTGAACACCTGGAAAGCTGTTATTAGTCACTATAAATACAGACCTAGGTGGTTCAAGGCTCTTACTCTGTATACATCAGCTTCTTGTGTCCCTATGGTCAGCCATCTCTCCTTGCCCTCCCAGCCCCTGCAGCCCATGCTCATTGTGAGATACTTCAAAGCATCCTTCCATGGTGGCATTGATGGGGGGAAATGGTCCTTTCTGGAAATACTGCCACAACCTGGAGCAACAGCAAAACAGTACTTAGTATTTTATTTCTTTTTAGAAGGAAAATAAGGGAGAAAAGCATCTACCACCAGCAGTTTGGAACATATGTTTCCCAGCCAAGCCCAACAGTGAAGATGGTTTGTGATGGTGTAGAAACACTTGAGGCTTAGCTTTGTAAAATGGACACTTGTAACAAAAAAGGCCGGCCTTGTCCTTCAGTTTAGAAGTACGCACATCTGCCGAAAGCTTTCCTGGTGTTGCAACAGTATGCTCTTTGCAGAAACAAGGTTGTTCCAAATTCTATCTGGAAGCATTTTAAATTATCCTCATCCACTTGCCTTCTGAGGACTGTGCATAGGGTGGAATACCAAATCGCTGGCAAATGAACTGAACTGTTAAACAAGTATTGTGTTTCCCTTACATTTGTATTCCTCACTGCAAACAGGGGCTAAAATGTATTGCTCCCGTTTAAACGTATAAGCTTGGATCTCCTTGATGTCTTTCATATCTGCTGCTTCTATACTAGAAGTGGCTTACTGCGTGGGGTACAGCAGCTGCACTTGCTTCCCAGAAGGTATGTTGCTGTTGCCTATTGTGAGGAGAGGAATGAGGTGGTTAGCTTGGTGAAAGCATCCAAGGAACTAATCCAGAGTCCCAAGTAGAAGTGGTATCTTTGGAGGTATTGTCAGAGGCAGAGGCATAGCAACCTGCTCTGGTACCCAGAGCAGCACTCATCCCAGTGAGCATGGCGCATGTCCCAGGGGGTGTGCGGCACATGGTGAACCCCCAGGGTGCCACCAATAGGGGGTCAGCATTTTGTCACCCTCCCTTTAGAATGGTACCTGGGGCAGACCATGGAACACCCCTGGTCAGAGGCAGGGATGAGGAACATGTGGCGCTCCAGATGTTGCTGGATGAAAACTCCCACCATCTCTACTAGCCAGTATGGCCTGTGGTAAAGGAATTATGGGAGTTGTAGTCCAAAACCATCTTTTGAAGGTTCTTCAACCCTGGTCTGTGGCAAAACAGCATTTGTAAGAGGCATCCTGAAGTGAAGCAGAGACCCTTGCAAGGTTTTGTGTTGGCCTGGCATTTCAGACATCCAAAAATGCTGCAGACAAGTGTCTTCAAAAGTACAACTAATGTCTCTAAGCTTACCAGATGAGGAAATTGCCAGATTGGGGATGAGAAGGGACAGCAAATTCCAGGGTGGGGAAAGGAGGGGAAGGAGAGCTCTGTTATGACTGACATGCCAAGCTTGTAATAAGAGGAAATGGTGTTGCTCTCCAATCCCAGTGCTTTGGGAAAAAGATGTTGTAATACAGTGGTACCTCGGGTTACATATGCTTCAGGTTACAAACGCTTCGGGTTACAGACTCCACTAAACCAGAAAGATTACCTCAGGTTAAGAACTTTGCTTCAGGATGAGAACAGAAATCGCGCAGCAGCGGCGCAGCAGCAGCAGCAGGCCCCATTAGCTAAAGTGGTGCTTCAGGTTAAGAACAGTTTCAGGTTAAGTATGGACCTCCGGAACGAATTACGTTCTTAACCCGAGGTACCATTGTAAACTGCAGGGCACTTACAATGCAATTGAATGGAGGAGGTGTATTCATGTACATTTGTATCATGTATGCCCCCTTCACATTAATGTCAAATGCATGGCTACTAGGGAAGTGGTCAATAGTGGGATTCCCTCCCACATGGGTTTGCTAAAGGCATGGAATTAACAGACCTATACACAAATTAACCTTCTAAAACATTGCCCATTCTTTGAGCTCTCTCTAGCTCTGATTTCCCCAATTCCAATAAGGGTCTAACTCTTACCATAATGTCAAGTGTCTTTTGAAAAGGGGAAAATATTGTTGAAGAGTCATTGTTTTGACACTGAGAGTAGACTATATCGGAAAGAATAAATATTATTGATTCAACAGCAGCATTTTTATCCTTATACAGAGTGGTATAATAATAATAATAATAATAATAATAATAATAATAATAATAATAATAATAATAATAATAATTTCAAGTAAGTGTGTGGACATTAAACCAGGAGTAGCTGACACAGTGCCTGCCAGATTTTCTTGGTCTGCAACTCTTGTCATTCCTGACTATTAATCATGCTGGCTGAAGTTGATGGACATTATGGTCCAAAAACATCTGGAGGGCAGCAGATTAGTTATCTCTGCTTTAAACTATCAAGGCTTAAAGAGGTCAGCCATTTTAGTTGGGAAAACTCTTTGCATTTTCTGAATCTAGAACAGGGATGGGATGCAGGCAACTAAACTTTCAAAAGAAGAGTAAGGTTTTGCCAGTTATGGGAAAGTTAAGGGCCTCTCTACTAGGACTGCCAGCTTTAAGATTTAATCACAGTGATTAATCAGGGGGGAAATGTAGCAACGTTCTAAAAATTTGTCCTCAGTTAATTAGTGGGGCTGACAATAAGAGAAGATGCCAGGAGGTTGTCTCTTGAATGGTCTGTCACATTGTCAGCTGCAAAGAAACAGCAGTTTCCGGCTGCATTGCTAGGCTAAAAGCCCACCAAGCCAAATGTTTAAACTGCCCTATCAGGGGCATGCAAGTGCGAAGGGCCTGGATGGCAGAACAGAGTAGCAAAGATGGGCCATAAAGCTTCCAGCAGAGGTCTAGGGATTGCCTCTTTGATAAATTACCATCTTAGGGAGGCCTTCATCCTTAGCACTACCCTGTTGAAATTTCAGCTGTCCATTAGGAGCCTGAATACACCCAGTGCTTGAGCCAAAGTCCACCTACAGTTCTAATCAATAAAGTTGTGGCCAATGTTTACCCCAGATTGTCTGTTCCTTTACTCCTAACTATTGCTCTCTCACCTTCGTACTGGGGAGGGGGCGCTGTGACTGGGTCTGCAACACCATCTGGCATGGATTTAACATGCCTTTCTTTCTGTTAAGCTTATTGTTTTACATTTTCAGCCATATCCAGGGCTGTTTATCAACAGGAACGTGCTGGAACTCAGTTCCAGCACCTCTCAGGTGGACACCATTGCCATTCTAAGACAATGAAGGAGGCATTCATCATGAAATCCAGCACCTCCCCCCCCCTTTTCAAAGAAAAATAGCACTGGTATCCATACTAAAAAACAACAACAACAAAATAATAATCAAAAACCAACAATGTGGATAGTTATATTTCTGGCATACCCTTCTTTTATCTAGACTTTTTAATAAATAAATAAATAAATAAATAAATGAAACCTTCTTAATCAATAATTAAAGATATGCGATGCTCCCTCTAAGCGATGTGCACCACACATCTTTAGCGCTGAGTGCTTTGACACCCAACTGTGTCTCTCTGCGGGAATTGTCCTTTTCTGTCCCCTTTTTTTGATTAATGTTATGCTCTGCAGAAATGATGCATGGTGATAATCGTCGCTAAATAATCAGCCGTCAATACTGCATGGAAACTGGGGGGTGGGGACAGCAGAAGTATGCTTATCACTATTGTTGCGAAACAATTAACAATGCAACATAACTGGAAGAATAAGTCATCTTCTGGCTGGAAGAGAAAGCAGGATGTGTAAGCACATGTGTCATGTGTGGTCCTGAGCATTGTCCAGGAAGGTTTGCCTCATCTATATAGGAGTTGGGCCACATGGTTCAATCGTGGTTCTTTTTTATAGTGGAAAGAGACAAAAGCTGTCTGGGTAGCTGAAAACTAGAGATTCACATGCACCCATGAACTGATCAGAGAGGTTCTGGGAACCTGGTGGAGGTGAGACAAAAAAGAGAGGACTTAGGCCGGATCCTAAGCTTGTTCATTTTGGTCACATGGCTTGGTATAAAACACAGTGTAAAGGCTTATTTTCTTTCTGCCAGGATTAGATACAGCAGCAGCAGCAGCAGCAGCCCCATTGCTGAACTGGTTTTGAATCTTTGACTGGACTTAACTGCCCAGTGTTCCTTTACCTTTACCTTTTACCTGTGTATACAACCCCTATGCCAGGAGTAGAAACCCTTTTACATTCTGAGCACTGCATTCTCTCTTGGACAACTTTCTGAGGGCCACATGCCAGTGGTGATCAGGGCAAGAGGCAAAGCAAGGGGTGCAGCCCTTACTTTGCACAGTAGGTTACATTCTAGCCATGTGAAGCCAAATGTTTCTACTCACACGCCTACATTCTCCATCCAGGGAAGCAGGAGGCATGATCACAGTGCAAGGACACATTTAATGCAAGGAATAGCACTTCAAGAGGGGGCCGAGTTAGGTTGATGATGAGTGTGTCATATGGGTGCTGCCTGGGCAAAGTCCCAAAGGCCAGATAAAGAGGCCTGGGGGCACTTCAGTCATCCCCAGGCTTGAGGCTCTCTACTCTAACCCTAGGTTGCCTGAAATGGCACCATCAGATGAGTGCTGCCCTCCACAAGGGCATCCCTCTGTGCATTGCCGGCATGCTCATTTGGGTATCACCTTAAGTGTGTGACGCAGCCCATACACTTCATTTAAGAGAAGAGAAGAGGTGCCTGCAGTGAAGCTGCAATCTCCCTGCATATGCTGCGAAGAGCATTTTGCGTCTCAAATCAGCTAGCTATTTCCTGATTAGGCGTGACAGCTCAGTTGCTGACATTCTTAATTAACTTGTGGGATAAAATATTTCCTCCAGGGGATAAGAAACAATTTAATCTCCCAAGACTGGGATTTATCTGGGACAGAGAAGTTTACTTACTCTCTTACCCTTCAAAAATGGCTGTGTCAAGTTATTTTTGGCTCGCACTCATTTGATTATCCATTACTACTATGAAAGTCAATGTGGGGAACCCCTACATTGCCAGGGGTTTATGAACTACAGCTCCTATCATCCATGGCTATTGGCCCTACTTGCTGGGACTGATGGGAATTATAGTCCAGCAAAATATGGAGGGCCAGAAGTTCCCTGTCAGGGAACTGACATTGGAGCGAGAGGCGAAGAGAAGGCTCCCAGATGATGCTGGCGAAGGACCCAGCAGCAGGGGGAGAAACAGCTCAGTAGAGGGGGAAGCTAATCAGCGCAACACCAGGGATAAAGGGGGGCAGACGGGGGAATTGGAGAGAGGGCTCCAGGACTCTTCACTGGACATCAGTGAGGAGAGCCCAGGTCCTCCACTACCCACGCCTTCCCTGCGCAGAAGACTCCCGCGCAGTGAGAGGAGGAGAAGACTGGGTGTCAAACAACTTTTATGTTGGAAGAGGTTCAAGAAACGCCCACTGACGGATTCTGCCAGTGACTGAGGCAGCCACGATGAGAAGGGGCTGTGCAGTCAGAAAGGTTTAACAAGGCAAATTAACCGAGAAAGGCACCAGTTTACACACAAGTAACTCATACCTATTACATTCCCCATGAGTGGACTCCCGCTCATTAAGAGGATGCTTTCAGCATTTCTAAGGTGGTACAGAAGCATAATTGGGGTTATTGCTGACGTATGTAAACTCTAGGCCTTTGCTCAAGTACTGTGGCTAGCATTGATAATTAGGAGATTTGAATCAGGACATTGCTAGTTTAAAACACATTCTCTTTACTGCAGCTACCACAAGCTATACTATAATATAATCATGGCGTTGGAAGAGAAACCATGGATCATCTAGTCTCGTGGTTCCCAATATGGGGCACATGTCCCAGAGGGGGGGCAATTTGATATTTTTTTTTGGGGGGGGGCAATTCGAAAATGAGTTAGATCAAGTTAATGGCCTTTTAGGCTTCCTCCATGTGAATAGGAGTTCACTTTTTGATTCATAAGAATTATATGTGACGGCGGGGGTGGGGGTGGGATCAGGATTTTAGAGATGCTTAGGTGGGGCATGGCCAAAAAGAGGTAGGGAACCACTGATCTAGTCCAACTCCCACAATGCAGAAATATACACCCGTACGGGGTTTGAACCCATGACCTTGGGGTTATCAGCACCACTCTTTAACCAGCTGAGCTATCATTTTGACATCTTGAACCAAATAGTCTGTTGTCCAGAAATGCTGTTGTCCACTCCAAAATTCAACATACTTGTGACAAATCAATTCAGAAGTCATCCTTGACTCATGGGTGGAACAGCCTGGTCCTACCACTTTTATTTCGCCAAAGTTGGCTGAGTAAAGGAGGGTGTAAATTACATAAAGGGGGTGGGTGAGTGGATTTAGACTGAATGCTAAGCCCATTCACGTAACCTGGCAACCTGGTGCAAAACACTTTTAAACACTTGTCTTTCCCGTGTTTAAGCAAGACAGCACAGGACAGAAGACCTGTATGCAAAGCAGATGGTCCAATCCTGCACTATGGAGACCACTATCCTGCTTTGAAGGATGTGGGGATGGTCTCCCTTTGGAAATGGGCTGCAGGAAGAATGATGTGAAATCTGCGAAGAGAAGATGCAGCCCAGATGCAGGTGGAACAGCAGGTGCCTCCAAGTATTGACAGAGGAGCATCACCTCTCAGGAGGGGCCTGGTCCAGGTGGGAGGGTTGCCATGGTGACAAGGACCTGCCCTCCTTTGTGACAACTCTTTGTTGTTCTTGTTGTTTAGTCGTTTAGTCGTGTCCGACTCTTCGTGACCCCATGGACCAGAGCACGCCAGGCACTTCTGTCCTCCACTGCCTCCCGCAGTTTGATCAAACTCATGCTAGTAGCTTCAAGAACACCATCCAACCATCTCATTCTCTGTCGTCCCCTTCTCCTTGTGCCCTCCATCTTTCCCAACATCAGGGTCTTTTCCAGGGAGTCTTCTCTTCTCATGAGGTGGCCAAAGTATTGGAGCCTCAGCTTCACGATCTGTCCTTCCAGTGAGCGCTCAGGGCTGATTTCCTTCAGAATGGAGAGGTTTGATCTTCTTGCAGTCCATGGGACTCTCAAGAGTCTCCTCCAGCACCATAATTCAAAAGCATCAATTCTTCGGCGATCAGCCTTCTTTATGGTCCAGCTCTCACTTCCATACATCACTACTGGGAAAACCATAGCTTTTACTATACGGACCTTTGTTGGCAAGGTGATGTTTCTGCTTTTTAAGATGCTGTCTAGGTTTGTCATTGCTTTTCTCCCAAGGAGCAGGCGTCTTTTAATTTCGTGACTGCTGTCACCATCTGCACTGATCATGGAGCCCAAGAAAGTAAAATCTCTCACTGCCTCCATTTCTTCCCCATCTATTTGCCAGGAGGTGATGGGCCCAGTGGCCATGATCTTCGTTTTTTTGATGTTGAGCTTCAGACCATATTTTGCGCTCTCCTCTTTCACCCTCATTAAAAGGTTCTTTAATTCCTCCTCACTTTCTGCCATCAAGGTTGTGTCATCTGCATATCTGAGGTTGTTGATGTTTCTTCCGGCAATCTTAATTCCGGCTTGGGATTCATCCAGCCCAGCCTTTCGCATGATGAATTCTGCATATAAGTTAAATAAGCAGGGAGACAATATACAGCCTTGCCGTACTCCTTTCCCAATTTGGAACCAATCAGTTGTTCCATATCCAGTTCTAACTGTAGCTTCTTGTCCCACATAGAGATTTCGCAGGAGGCAGATGAGGTGATCAGGCACTCCCATTTCTTTAAGAACTTGCCATAGTTTGCTGTGGTCAACACAGTCTAAGGCTTTTGCATAGTCAATGAAGCAGAAGTAGATGTCTTTCTGGAACTCTCTAGCTTTCTCCATAATCCAGCGCATGTTTGCAATTTGGTCTCTGGTTCCTCTGCCTCTTCTAAATCCAGCTTGCACTTCTGGGAGTTCTCGGTCCACATACTGCTTGAGCCTTCCTTGTAGAATTTTAAGCATAACCTTGCTAGCATGTGAAATGAGTGAAATTGTGCGGTAGTTGGAGCATTCTTTGGCACTGCCCTTCTTTGGGATTGGGATGTAGACTGATCTTCTCCAATCCTCTGGCCACTGCTGAGTTATCCAAACTTGCTGGCATATTGAGTGTAGCACCTTAACAGCATCATCTTTTAAAATTTTAAACAGTTCAGCTGGAATACCATCACTTCCACTGGCCTTGTTATTTGCAGTGCTTTCTAAGGCCCATTTGACTTCACTCTCCAGGATGTCTGGCTCAAGGTCAGCAACCACACTACCTGGGGTGTACGAGACATCCATATCTTTCTGGTATAATTCCTCTGTGTATTCTTGCCACCTCTTCTTGATGTCTTCTGCTTCAGTTAGATCTTTACCACTTTTGTCCTTTATTATGGTAATCTTTGTACGAAATGTTCCTTTCATATTTCTGATTTTCTTGAACAGATCTCTGGTTCTTCCCATTCTGTTGCTTTCCTCTATTTCTTTGCATTGCTCGTTTAAGAAGGCCTTCTTGTCTCTCCTTGCTATTCTTTGGAAATCTGCATTCAATTTCCTGTATCTTTCCCTATCTCCCTCGCATTTTGCTTGCCTTCTCTCCCCCGCTATTTGTAAGGCCTCGTTGGACAGCCACTTTGCTTTCTTGCATTTCTTTTTCCTTGGAATGGTTTTAGTTGCTGCCTCCTGTGTAATGTTGCGAGCCTCCACCCATAGTTCTTCAGGCACTCTGTCCACCAAGTCTAAATCCTTAAACCTGTTCCTCATTCCACTGTTTATTCATAAGGGATTTGGTTTAGATTGTATCTTACCGGCCCAGTGGTTTTTCCTGCTTTCTTCAGTTTAAGCTGGAATTTTGCTATAAGAAGCTGATGATCTGAGCCACAGTCAGCTCCAGGTCTGGTTTTTGCTGACTGTATAGAGCTTCTCCATCTTTGGCTGCAGAGAATATAATCAATCTGATTTCGATGTTGCCCATCTGGTGATGTCCATGTGTAGAGTCGTCTCTTGTGTTGTTGGAAAAGCATGTTTGTGATGACCAGCTTGTTCTCTTGACAGAACTCTATTAGCCTTTGCCCTGCTTCGTTTTGATCTCCAAGGCCAAACTTGCCAGTTGTTCCTTTTATCTCTTGATTCCCTACTTTAGCATTCCAATCCCCTATAATGAGAAGAACATCCTTCTTTGGTGTCACTTCTATAAGGTCTTGTAAGTCTTCATAGAATTGGTCAATTTCAGTTTCTTCAGCACCAGTAGTTGGTGCATAAACTTGGATTACTGTGATGTTAAAAGGTCTGCCTTGGATTCGTATCGAGATCATTCTATCATTTTTGAGATTGCATCCCAGTACAGCTTTCGCCACTCTTTTGTTGACTATGAGGGCCACTCCATTTCTTTTACGGGTTTCTTGCCCACAGTAGTAGATATGATAGTCATCCAAACTGAATTTGCCCATTCCCGTCCATTTTAGTTCACTGATGCCCAGGATGTCAATATTTATTCTTGCCATCTCATTTTTGACCACATCCAACTTACCCAGGTTCATGGTTCTTACATTCCAGATTCCTATGCAATATTTTTCTTTACAGCATTGGACTTTCCTTTCGCTTCCATGCATATCCGCAACTGAGCGTCCTTTCAGCTTTGGCCCAGCCGCTTCATCAGCTCTGGATCTACTTGTACTTGTCCTCTGCTCTTCCCCAGTAGCATGTTGGACACCTTCCGACCTGAGGGGCTCATCTTCCAGCGTCATAACTTTTATATGCCTATTGTCTTTGTCCATGGAGTTTTCTTGGCAGGGATACTGGAGTGGCTTGCCGGTTTGGTCAAAACTCTCCACTATGACCTGTTCATCTTGGGTGCCCTGCTCGGCATAGTTCATAGCTTCTCTGAGTTATTCAAGCCCCTTCACCACGGCAAGGCAGTGATCCATGAAGGGGTTCAAGGTGAGTACAGCCACCTTTTTTTCTTCTTCTTTTTGGTAACAGAAAAGCACTGAATATAGGGATTTATTTTCAATCCTCATTACAGGGGGGGGGGGAGAAGAGAAAAGAAAAGAAGCAAAAAAAGAACTTGCAATCAATACACGCACAAACACACATCTGATAAAATTCTATTGTTGGATCAATGGCTGCACAAACGGTGGGAATTTCTCATTATTGAGAAAGTGCCACATCAATTGAGTGAAACAATGGACCTTGCTAATCCTGAAGACTTCCTTCTAACATGGAAGCATTTTCTAGCCTGCAGATGCAAATACGTTCTTCAGCTTCACAGCCCCCGTTACTTGGGAGGTATTTTGAGTGCTACAAAGGCACACATTTCCTAAAGCAGAGTTCCCCAAACTTTGGTCTGTGAGCTTCACTCAGGTGGCCTGCGGCATACCCACATTAAATATTCATATCGACTTCTAATTGTATTCTTACTGCCCTTTTTATTTCTTATATTGTATTTTTTTTAATTACAATTTGGGTTTTATGGAATGTAAATTGTAACCCAAGAAAATGCAACGAGAGAAATAAAAGGAGTAATTAAAGCACAATTAAAAATCGTTCCACTCCTAGCACAGCACATGATGATTGCTGCAACAGGCGGGGGAATTATGGGGTCCTCTAAGGCCATCAGCAGTTTTCAGGTTGTCCATGGGAACCACTGTCCTAAGAGGGGACAGGGAGTAGGACTTTTTCCCCACTCAGATTTTTCAGAATGCTTATGAGGCGTTCTCCTTAGTGGCAGATTGCAATAAGAGAGAGAGGGGAAGGAGTGTTTTCCTAGTCATGGTTAGCCAATGAATAGAGTTCTGTCTGCATTGTTCTTCTTCTTCTTCAGAAGAAGAGTTTTGATTTGATATCCCGCTTTATCACTACCTGAAGGAGTCTCAAAACGGCTAACATTCTCCTTTCTCTTCTTTCCCTGCAACAAACACCCTGCAATAAAAGGTAAAAATCCCCATCTGCCTATGACCCTGCCTACCACTAATATGTGGGCCCCTAGAAGGCTATCCTGAATAGTGTGCCCCCCCAGGCTGTAAGATGTACCCCAGCTTGGTGCAAAAGAAGAAAAGTCTTTTCCTTTTCCTTTCTTCTTCCCTGCTATTTAGCATAATATAACTAATCCACTTTATTCTCTACCAGTCTCCAAAATCCACATTAGTGGCCTCATTTCCATTGATCAAATAAGTGCAAATTCCTGTTTGGAATTCATCTAATGTTGCTGAATCCATTTAAGGCTTCTTTAATAGTGTTAAATAGATTTAGCAATTTGGATACGATCAGTGCTTTCTCCTAAATTACAGATTTCCCTCCCTTCTCACATTGTCCCAGATTTTCCTTTAATTCACATCCAGAGTGTTATTTCCAATAATGCAGCATATGATTACTCTTTAATTAAAGTAAAATGAAAAATCCACTGTGAAGAAAATGGCCGGGACAAAATCTCACGTCTTTGTTCTGTACTATTTTTTTTTTTTACAGTGAAGGAAATCAGCATTGCTTTGAAATGGGGAGAGGGGGGAATCAGCCTACATTTTGCATTTATCACATGGGAACAACTCAGACATATATATATTACCTGGCCTCTGAAATGTATGTACCGGGTAACAACTGTTTTTCTTCCTCATCACAAAATGCATTTCTACACCAGTGTCACCCACTGCATGTAGGTTTTTGCCAGTGGACAGCAAAAGAGGTTTAAAGAAGCTCTCAAGGCAAATCTTTGAAAATGACAACTGGGAAACATTGGCCTGCAAGCACTCCAGTTGGAGAATAGCCTCTACCAAAGGTGTCATGGACTTTGAAGAAGCACAAACTCAGGATGAAAGGGAGATTGAGCTAAGAGGAAGGCACATTTGAAAAATCCTCACCATGATCATAGCTCAGAAACCTATGTCCCCACTGTGGAAGGACGTGTGGATCTAGAACTGGCCTCCACAGTCACTTACGGACTCACTGCTAAAACTGTGATTATGGAAGACAATCTTACTTGGCTACAAGTGATAAAGAAAGAAAGAAAGAAAGAAAGAAAGAAAGAAAGAAAGAAAGAAGAAAAGAGTTTAGATTTGATATCCCGCTTTATCACTACCCGAAGGAGTTTCAAAGAGGCTAAACTTCTCCTTTCCCTTCCTCCCCCGCAACAAACACTCTGTGAGGTGAGTGGGGCTGAGAGACTTCAAAGAAGTGTGACTAGCCCAAGGTCACCCAGCAGCTGCATGTGGAGGAGCAGGGAAGCGAACCCGGTTCACCAGATTACGAGTCCACCTCTCTTAACCACTCGGTCCAGTGCCGAGGGCCTTCTGGTGGTTCCCTCACTGCAAGAAAGAAAGATGTCTGCAGATGCTCCATGTAACCTGGAAGAATATATGTCACTATATGTTTTTGTATTGTGGCAGCCAGATTAGCAATATCTAAACATTGG
Source organism: Podarcis bocagei (assembly GCF_964188305.1). NCBI lineage: Eukaryota > Metazoa > Chordata > Lepidosauria > Squamata > Lacertidae > Podarcis > Podarcis bocagei. The sequence continues at coordinate 15,779,122 of NC_138130.1, forward strand.
ATAACCTTTTTATTAAATGTTCAAATTTTAAAAATTCTTTTAAGCAACACTCAGAACAAATTTCTCATACCCACTGACTTCCCCTCCACTCCTCCATGGTGCTCTTTTCTTACTATATAAACCTGCTCTATTACTTATATTTTACCCATTATATACATTGATTCTAACTTATTAAATTTTGCTTCAAATCAAACATACGTTTTGCCATAACCATGATTCCCCCCCCCTCCAAAAAAAATCTAAACCTTGGAGGACTTCATCTGGGGACCTGATTCTTGAATGAACCTCTCAGATTTGGTCTTTGATGCAGAAGTTGGCATATAAAGTAGGTGCAAGAAGAAAGAACTGCACAATAGATACATTTTGTGATGTTTGGCCAGACTTCATTTCTTCTTGCTCTAGTTATCTCTTGCTTGGACTACTGCAATGTGCTCTACGTTGGGCTACCTTTGAAGGTGACCTGGAAACTACAACTAATCCAGAATGCAGCAGCTAAACTGGTGACTGGGAGCAGCCGCCAAGACCATATAACACCAGTCCTGAAAGTCCTACATTGGCTTCCAGTACGTTTCCGAGCACAATTCAAAGAGTTGGTGTTGACCTTTAAAGCCCTAAACAACCTCGGCCCAGTATACCTGAAAGAGTGTCTCCACGCCCATCGTTCAGCCCTGACACTGAAGTCCAGCGCCGAGGGCCTTCTGGCAGTTCCCTCACTGCAATAAGCAAAGCTACAGGGAACCAGGCAGAGGGCCTTCTTGGTAGTGGCGCCCGCCCTGTGGAACGCCCCCCTCCCATCAGATGTCAAAGAGACAAACAACTAACTGGCATTTAGAAGGATCTGAAGGCAGCCCGGTTTAGGGACGTTTTTAATGTGTGACATTTTAATGTATTTTTAATCTTTGTTGGAAGCTGCCCAGAGTGGCTGGAGAGGCCCAGCCAGATGGGCAAGGTACAAATATATTATTATTATTATTATTATTATTATTATTATTATTATTATTATTATTATTATTTATTTATTATTATTATTAATTATATGTGTGTGTATCAGTGACTAACAAAACATACGTTTAAAATTCCTATTGCAAATTATTGCTTCAGCATCTGCCGTCATCAGTTGCTCTGATAACAATGATGTCATTTCAAAGGTGGCAGTTATAGATCTTTGAGGACAGAATGCTCAGGAGACCTTCAGACCTTCTCTGAAGCTAAGCAATCCTGCTGCTCTCCCCTGTGTTGAAGCCAGGCAGTGTTAATGTGTCTGGCATGTACATCTAAAGGTTCTCCCTTTCTACTAACATTTTTGGATCTGTTGGCAGCTCCAGAGCAATTACTGCCGGGCTGCGGTTCTGAGAATTCAGATGTTTACCACCAGGGATATATTAGCCATATGCATGCTCCTAATAGTTAAATCGATTTTTTTATTTTTAAGAGAGCTATTGTATGTCAGAAGAAAGCATGTTAAACTTACACCGGAAACCCATGGCTGCAAAAACCCTGCACTCTCTCTACACAACTGGGAGTACCGTTCCACATGACCGTTTCCATTCACTTCAATAGAGGGACCGCTCTCCTGCACATTTTTGGTGAGTATTAGTTGACTGCTATGTGAATGCTTTACAGTAATGGGTGTCCACAGGAGGGGGCAATGGTTAAATGCTTGGGCCAACTCTGTACTTGCCTCGTGAGGTTGTTATGAGGAGGATTAAGCAAAAGACCCAATTCCAGAGAATACAGGCATTGCTTTCCAAATGCAACAATGATATACAGCAACTACGAACCCATGCTAACGATTTTCCAATCATGCTTTAGCTAAACATTCCTGAGGGGCTGTTCTGTTGTTCTCATTTATTTGTTTTACCCCATAATTGCCTTCCATCTTTGTCTGTTTAAGACAACAAGGAATAAAAAGGCGCTCATAATTGAATTCAAGGAAGAAATGATACCATGCGGATTGATGCCAACCTTCCCCTGAGATAATAACATGGTGAACACAAGAATACAGCTGAAGGATCATGTATTTTATTATGAGAAGCATCATTCAAAGCAACTGGGAAATTAGTAAGAATCACCACATTTCAGTATACTAACATGGTGGTGCAGTTCTATGAGTTATGCATAATAGTAATTTTGTGAAGAACATTGCAGAATTACAAAGCCTTTTAGGAGTAACAGGTGACTTAAATGTGTCTAGTAAAGGAGAATGATATTGGCTTCACTTTAAGGAGAAAGTGAAGCTCTTTATGGATATGATTAGTTGTTCTTGTGGTGCTGGAGGAGACTCTTGAGAGTCCCACAGACTGCAAGAAGATCAAACCTATCCATTCTTAAGGAAGTCAGCCCTGAGTGCTCACTGGAAGGACAGATCCTGAAGCTGAGCCTCCAATACTTTGGCCACCTCATGAGAAGAGAAAACTCCCTGGAAAAGACCCTGATGTTGGGAAAGATGGAGGGCCCAAGGAGAAGGGGACGACAGAGGACGAGATGGTTGGATAGTGTTTTCGAAGCTACGAGCATGAGTTTGACCAAACTGTGGGAGGCGGTGGAAGACAGGAGTGCCTGGCATGCTCTGGTCCATGGGGTCACGAAGAGTCGGACACGACTAAACAACTAAACAACAAAACAACAACAAAGTTGTTCTTGAAAAAGGCATAGATTGAAGCATTTGTGTCTCAGGGTACTGCATCAGTTATTACTGTTTAAGAGAAATGTTCAGCTGCACTTTAGTCCATCTTCACATGAAGAAGAAGAAGAAGAGGAGGAGGAGGAGGAGGAGGAAGAAGAAGAATTCAAGTTATTTGGACAAATTGTAAACATTTCAGAGATCTGAAAGTGTCTGTGTGAGAGCCTCAGCTAATTTGTAGGCTTGCCTGTATTAGGTCCTAATTTCCAGCATCTGTAGCTAAAGAATCTTGGGTAGCAAGGTTGAAAAATGCATTTACTTGTGTCTCTGCTGCCAGTCAGACTTGACAGTACTGAGGTGGATGGACCAATGTTGTGACTTGGTTTCAAGTAGATTCAGATGTTCATGAACCTTTGTGTAGGCTATATCACTGCAGGTGGGAGCTCATGGCACTGAATCCTCTACCCTTCAAAAAAAAAAAAAAACCCCTACGTCCTGCTCAGCTGGCCACAGGGACACTGCAAGGAGTTGACAAACTGAGTTTTATCATTCCCCTGCAGAACTCACTTCACCATCGACCCCATTCAATAAATGCCATGTTTGCCTTTTCATGCTTCCTTGAGGGCTCAAAGATAGAAATCCCCTGCTTTGTTACTCATCTCAGCTGACTCCATGCTGGGAAATTGTGGCCAGTGAGTTTTTCATGATGGTAGTCTGGGCGAAGGGCCTGCATATTGCTCATGGTGCATGGATGAAATAAATGGGAGACCCCAAACAACTCAGTGACACCTCAGCAGCTCTGCAGTTTCTGCTGATATACTGCGTCAAGCAAGGGAAGAAGCTTGTTAGGTTGGTGAATGAGCAAACACTGGACCTAGGACCATCTGTCTACTTTGTACTTTACCACTAGGGAATAGACCTACAGTGGGCCTCTTTAGTTTGGATATGGCTATATTGCTATTCTCTTTGGAGGTTGAAACACAGGATGAGGTAGAAGGTAGTGTTCCACAGGCCAAGCACCCAAGATGCAACAGACAATTTACCATTAGTCTAGTTCCCATGCTGTGGCTGTGGGGTTAGGGAGTGACTTTGCATAGTGAGAATTTCGGGCTTTTGACCTCCTGCTCACATTTCTATTTGGCATCCTTGGCAAAAACACCCACTGACTTCCATCGCAGCTATAAGGCAGCTTGTGGTGCTGGCCTATGAGCTTTTTCTTGTGATATATGTCATCTTTATTCATCAAGCTGACATCTTGTTCCTCCACACAGGGGGCACTAAACAGTGCAGAGTTTAGTAGGAGCTTTGGATCCATAGCAGAATCTGAACCACGATTCTGGAAACTCCATAAGATCTCCACACTTTCTTCTTACCTAATGGACGTGAAGCTTGATGTATGGTGTTCTTGTAATGGTAGTCCTTTGTACTCTGTCTAGAGTGTTAGCTATTTGCATGCTGTCTGTGTTTCTGCTGCTAGGGGACATGAGTTCCTACCTGCAGAAGTCCTTGAGGTCTATGGTTTGTCCATTGCTGTTTGCCCTCCTACCCATTCCATGGTGGTAGCCTGCACTGGAAAAGAAGCACCTTCTTGCTGCATGCTTGTACTGTATATTGTATATACATGGAGGTTCAGGACACAGTGACAACGCTCTGCATTGATTGGTGTCTCCCATACATGTCCAATATGGAAGGCATTACCAGCTGGTGTTGGTGTGTCTGTCAGGGTTGCTGTTAGCCCCTTGTTTCTGTAACTGTTGTGGCGCTTCTGACTTCAATCATGATTCCATTATGTCAGGATTCCATTCAGAGCCATGGTTCCTGACGTAGACTGTTGTTTATCTGTTGTTTAAAAATAAATTGTAACTTAGAAATAACAACAGTAGTCACTTACAAACAACCCAGTTCTCACAAAATATCCAACGGTTTGGGAAAGCATATAATTAAGATTGTCTCCAAAACTTCAGCTAAACTATTTCAAGTAATTAATCACTTGTACTCATTTTTTTGTTATGTATTCAAAGTTTGATATACCTTTAAACAAGTTTTTTTTAATAGACTGTTAGCTTCCCTACTGTTGCAATTTCCCACATCTTCAGGAGCTATTCATCTTTGGCCAGTGAGCTATTTGCTGAGTGTTTTGAAAAAACAAGTCTAGCAATCAGATTACATATTACTTCCTGATTACTTTTTGATGCACATATAAACTAATATGTCGAGACTGCTTTCTACACTTTTGAGATATCAAAGCTGTGAAGGTTGAACATTACTGAATAATCCAAGTGCCCAATTCAGAATGCCAAAGATTTTTCAAAATATAGCAACTGTAATTCCAATTTCTTTGGAGCTGTAAGAACACTGAGGCTATGTTTTGTAGCATCTTTTGATCAAATCCCACTGGGACTTACTTTTGTGTAGACACATACAGGATTGTGCTGTGATTCTCTTTTCAACAGTGCCATCAATAAGCCTGTGCAAAACAGTAAAATGATAAACATGGATCAGGGCCTATCTCCACCATTGTTGTTCCTCACTGAAACCATTGAAAATCATTCCCACTCATTGATGTCCCTTCTACCCATTCATACAGATCTTAGTTGGGCTTTAGATGTTCACATCCATGATTTGTAGTACGCTGCTGGGATCACATTCTGGGTCTACCTCTCCTGTCTTGGAAAGGACTTTACCATCACCCCCTGGACCTTTCTTGCTATCATGGAAGCAGGACCCCGCAACACACCACCTTTCTCTGTCTCACTCCAAAAGCTTGTCTGAGAGCCTTTCACTTGTCTTGTTATTCCCTGCAGCTGGTTTCCTTACTTCACACCACTTCTGATACACAGACCTGTCACTTTCCACAAAACAGCTGGGGCTTTGGCGGTGAGGACTGCTGTTTCAAGTCTTTCATTACATGTAAAATCTGGCCAGTAGGAAATTGGCAGCACAAAGCTCTTTGGCAATGGTAATTTGACAGGGTTTCTATAATTCCTGGGACCTCCCTGCTCAAGCTAGAGACCAGCTGGATCTTGCTCGTCTTGGTGGGTCTTGCCATAAATTGCTCCCTAAGCATACTTAGGAATTGTGCTGCCTGTCTATTGCTGATGTATGAACCTGCATCCACATTTTGTGCTGTAATCTTCTTTGGAAAGAAAGAAAGGAAGGAAGGAAGGAAGGAAGGAAGGAAGGAAGGAAGGAAGGAAGGAAGGAAGGAAGGGAGGGTCTGGGGAGCTGGGGGTATAACTCTCTTTCTGTACCCTATATGAAAGTGCTGTCTGCAGCACTCCTCTGATCATTTCATAAGTTCATGGGTGAACCAGTCTCTAGTTTTGGGGTGGCAATATATCTCTTTCCTCTTTCCACTATTAAAAAGGAACTGCACTTAAGCTTAGTGGTCCAGTTCATATATGGGAGAGGCAAATCTTCCTTGCCATTACTCAGGACCGCATATGGCAAATAGGCCTACACATCACATTTCCTATTCTAACCAGGTAAAGGTAAAGGGACCCCTGACTGTTAAGTCCAGTTGCGGATGACTCTGGGGTTGCGATGCTCATCTCGCTTTACTGGCCGAGGGAGCCGGTGTTTCTCCGCAGACAGTTTCCGGGTCATGTGGCCAGCATGACATAACCCGCTTCTGGCGAACCAGAGCAGTGCACGGAAACGGCGTTTACCTTCCCGCCGGAGTGGTACCTATTTATCTGCTTGCACTTTGATGGGACCATCGGCTGGGTGAGGACTGCAGGGCCTGCTCCCTTCCAGGGCCTTCTCCAACTGGCCCAGGGGGCGTGGCCCAGGCCCTTTCTCCCGGCTATAAAGGGACTCCTGCTGCAGGGAAGCCTCGGACCATCGGCTGGGTGAGGACTGCAGGGCCTGCTCCCTTCCAGGGCCTTCTCCAACTGGCCCAGGGGGCGTGGCCCAGGCCCTTTCTCCCGGCTATAAAGGGACTCCTGCTGCAGGGAAGCCTCGGACCATCGGCTGGGTGAGGACTGCAGGGCCTGCTCCCTTCCAGGGCCTTCTCCAACTGGCCCAGGGGGCGTGGCCCAGGCCCTTTCTCCCGGCTATAAAGGGACTCCTGCTGCAGGGAAGCCTCGGACCATCGGCTGGGTGAGGACTGCAGGGCCTGCTCCCTTCCAGGGCCTTCTCCAACTGGCCCAGGGGGCGTGGCCCAGGCCCTTTCTCCCGGCTATAAAGGGACTCCTGCTGCAGGGAAGCCTCGGACCATCGGCTGGGTGAGGACTGCAGGGCCTGCTCCCTTCCAGGGCCTTCTCCAACTGGCCCAGGGGGCGTGGCCCAGGCCCTTTCTCCCGGCTATAAAGGGACTCCTGCTGCAGGGAAGCCTCGGACCATCGGCTGGGTGAGGACTGCAGGGCCTGCTCCCTTCCAGGGCCTTCTCCAACTGGCCCAGGGGGCGTGGCCCAGGCCCTTTCTCCCGGCTATAAAGGGACTCCTGCTGCAGGGAAGCCTCGGACCATCGGCTGGGTGAGGACTGCAGGGCCTGCTCCCTTCCAGGGCCTTCTCCAACTGGCCCAGGGGGCGTGGCCCAGGCCCTTTCTCCCGGCTATAAAGGGACTCCTGCTGCAGGGAAGCCTCGGACCATCGGCTGGGTGAGGACTGCAGGGCCTGCTCCCTTCCAGGGCCTTCTCCAACTGGCCCAGGGGGCGTGGCCCAGGCCCTTTCTCCCGGCTATAAAGGGACTCCTGCTGCAGGGAAGCCTCGGACCATCGGCTGGGTGAGGACTGCAGGGCCTGCTCCCTTCCAGGGCCTTCTCCAACTGGCCCAGGGGGCGTGGCCCAGGCCCTTTCTCCCGGCTATAAAGGGACTCCTGCTGCAGGGAAGCCTCGGACCATCGGCTGGGTGAGGACTGCAGGGCCTGCTCCCTTCCAGGGCCTTCTCCAACTGGCCCAGGGGGCGTGGCCCAGGCCCTTTCTCCCGGCTATAAAGGGACTCCTGCTGCAGGGAAGCCTCGGACCATCGGCTGGGTGAGGACTGCAGGGCCTGCTCCCTTCCAGGGCCTTCTCCAACTGGCCCAGGGGGCGTGGCCCAGGCCCTTTCTCCTGGCTATAAAGGGACTCCTGCTGCAGGGAAGCCTCGGACCATCGGCTGGGTGAGGACTGCAGGGCCTGCTCCCTTCCAGGGCCTTCTCCAACTGGCCCAGGGGGCGTGGCCCAGGCCCTTTCTCCCGGCTATAAAGGGACTCCTGCTGCAGGGAAGCCTCGGACCATCGGCTTGGTGAGGACTGCAGGGCCTGCTCCCTTCCAGGGCCTTCTCCAACTGGCCCAGGGGGCGTGGCCCAGGCCCTTTCTCCCGGCTATAAAGGGACTCCTGCTGCAGGGAAGCCTCGGACCATCGGCTGGGTGAGGACTGCAGGGCCTGCTCCCTTCCAGGGCCTTCTCCAACTGGCCCAGGGGGCGTGGCCCAGGCCCTTTCTCCCGGCTATAAAGGGACTCCTGCTGCAGGGAAGCCTCGGACCATCGGCTGGGTGAGGACTGCAGGGCCTGCTCCCTTCCAGGGCCTTCTCCAACTGGCCCAGGGGGCGTGGCCCAGGCCCTTTCTCCCAGCTATAAAGGGACTCCTGCTGCAGGGAAGCCTCGGACCATCGGCTGGGTGAGGACTGCAGGGCCTGCTCCCTTCCAGGGCCTTCTCCAACTGGCCCAGGGGGCGTGGCCCAGGCCCTTATTTGGAACAAACTTTTGGGGAAGCTGGGAAGTGTTCTGCAATTGCTTCCCTGTTCCAATGTGTTTTAAAATGTCCTCAAGCAGTCGGTGGCAATTTAAATTTGTATTTCTTTTTTTCCTTTTTTCTCTTGCTGGGGGTGGGTGGGTGTAATGGATATTTGGTTGGGGATTAATTTTAGTGTAATTGTTCTGTTTTTGTTTTCTGTTGTTTTATTGGTTCTGTATAGTTTGTGTTTTGTTTTTAAGGGTGGGATCAGGGCTGCCTGGGAGTGAGGCCCCAGCCAACACGATGGCTGGGACAAGTTCCACAGGGGGGGAAGCACTGGGACATCCGATCTCGGTGATCATGGGCAGGAGGCGGAGTTACGCTAAGACCAGACCATGTCATTACCGAGGAGGCAGGTTTAGTCGTTGTTTGAAGACTATCCCTGCCTCCGGGTCTGGCCTTGACCAGATGGATACTGGAATCAACAGGGGAAACCCACATAACCTGAAGGTGTTGCTGTGTAATGCCAGGTCAATAGTGAATAAAACCACTGCCATCCACGACCTGATTGTGGATGGAGGATTTGACCTGGCTTGTGTGACAGAGACCTGGTTGAATGAGACAGATGGGCCCGTCCTTGCTGCCGCTTGCCCACCAGGTTTCTCTTACGCACAGCAACCCAGGTCATGTGGGCGGGGAGGGGGGGTTGCAGTGATTTTTAGGAAGTCATTAGTCTGCACCAGGCGTCCTACTGGGAAGACCCAGTTTTCTGAGTGCATGTTCTGGAAGTTGGGCAATAGGGGCAGTACAGGATTCCTTTTGGTGTACCGACCTCCCCGCTGCACCAAGGATTCCCTGTCCGAGCTGCTTCAGGTCGTGGCGGATGTTCTCCTGGAGACACCTAGTTTGGTTGTCCTAGGGGATTTTAACATCCACGCCGACACGACCTTACAAGGGGCCGCTCGGGACTTCGTGGAAAGCATGGCCTCCATGGGGCTGTCCCTGAATAAGTTGGGCCCAACTCATAGTCATGGACATGCCTTAGACCTGGTATTCACCTCTAGCGACGTGGGTGATCTGACACTAAGTAAAAATGAAACCAAAGAAGTGCCATGGTCAGATCACTTCCTGGTGCAACTGGACTTCTCCGCGACCCTTCCCCTCTGCAGGGAGGTGGGACCAATTCGGATGGTCCGCCCCCGCCACTTAATGGATCCAAATGGTTTCCAGAGAGTGGTAGGGGATGCTTTATCCCGTGTTGATGGCCTTTCAGCTGATTCCCTGGTGGCCCGCTGGAATGCGGAGTTAACCAGGGCTATCGACTGTCTGGCTCCGAAGCGCCCTCTCCGATTGCATGGAGCCCGGACAGCCCCGTGGTTTTCTTCGGAGCTGAGGGCGATGAAACAATCGCTGAGACGGCTAGAGCGTCGGTGGCAGAAAACTCACTCCGAATCTGACCGGACACAGGTTAGAGCTCAACGTCGAGCCTACCAAGTGGCGATAGCGACGGCAAAGAAGACTTTCTTCGCCGCCTCTATTGCATCTGCAGAAAATAGTAGCAGGAGACTCTTTCAGGTGGTCCGCAATTTAACGGAACCACCTTTACCATCGGGGCCTTGTAAAGACCCCAAGATCTCCTGCAACGATTTTGCAAAGTTTTTTGCAGATAAAATCACTCATATTCGGAAGGAGCTAGACACCACCGTGGGAGCAGGGCTGGGGCGGGAGAGTGCTAGAGCCCTGTCTGGTCAAGTTGCATGGAATCAATTTCAATCCGTTACCCCCGAGGATGTGGACAGGCTGCTTGGACGAGTGAAACCAACCACCTGTCTCCTTGATCCTTGCCCATCCTGGCTTATAAAAGCTAGCCGGGAAGGGCTGGGCGATGGGCTCTGCGGGGTGGTGAATGCTTCCCTCTGTGAGGGAACATTCCCAGATCCGCTGAAAGAGGCAGTCATTAAACCGCTTCTTAAAAAACCATCTTTAGACCCGGCCAGTATGGCCAACTATCGCCCAGTTTCAAATCTTCCATTCTTGGGCAAGGTGATTGAGCGTGTGGTTGCTGAACAACTCCAGGCACGCCTGGAGGATGCGGACCATTTGGATCCCTTCCAATCAGGGTTCAGGCCTCATCATGGGACTGAAACTGCCTTGGTCGCACTGGTTGATGATCTCCGGCGAGCTAGGGACAAAGGTGAGAGTTGTTTCCTAGTTCTGCTGGATCTCTCAGCGGCCTTTGATACAATCGACCATAACATCCTTCTGGACCGTCTAGAGGGGTTGGGAGCTGGGGGCACTGTTATACAGTGGTTTCGCTCCTTTCTCCTGGGCCGTGTTCAGAAAGTGGTGGTGGGGGATGAGTGTTCAGACCCTTGGGCCCTCACTTGTGGGGTGCCTCAGGGTTCCGTCCTCTCCCCCATGCTTTTTAACATCTATATGAAGCCGCTGGGAGAGATCATCAGGGGGTTTGGACTGGGTGTCCATCAATATGCAGATGATACCCAGCTCTACCTTTCTTTCAAATCAGAACCAGTGAAGGCGGTGAAGGTCCTGTGTGAGTGCCTGGAGGCGGTTGGAGGATGGATGGCGGCTAATGGATTGAAGTTGAATCCTGACAAGACAGAAGTACTGTTTTTGGGGGACAGGGGGCGGGCTGGTGTGGAGAACTCCCTGGTCCTGAATGGGGTAACTGTGCCCCTGAAGGACCAGGTGCATAGCCTGGGAGTCATTTTGGACTCACAGCTGTCCATGGAGGCGCAGGTCAATTCTGTATCCAAGGCAGCTGTCTACCAACCCCACCTGGTACGCAGGCTGAGACCCTACCTGCCCGCTGACTGTCTGGCCAGAGTGGTGCATGCTCTAGTTATCTCCCGCTTGGACTACTGCAATGCGCTCTACGTGGGGCTACCTTTGAAGGTGACTCGGAAACTACAACTAATCCAGAATGCGGCAGCTAGACTGGTGACTGGGGGCGGCCGCCGAGACCACATAACACCGGTCTTGAAAGACCTACATTGGCTCCCAGTACGTTTCCGAGCACAATTCAAAGTGTTGGTGTTGACCTTTAAAGCCCTAAACGGCTTCGGCCCAGTATACCTGAAGGAGCGTCTCCACCCCCATCGTTCTGCCCGGACACTGAGGTCCAGCGCCGAGGGCCTTCTGGCGGTTCCCTCATTGCGAGAAGCGAAGCTACAGGGAACCAGGCAGAGGGCCTTTTCGGTGGTGGCGCCCGCCCTGTGGAATGCCCTCCCATCGGATGTCAAGGTGATGGACAACTACCTGACATTCAGAAAACATCTTAAGGCGGCCCTATTCAGGGAAGCTTTTAATGTATGATATTTTAGTGTTTTTTGGTTTCTGTGGAAGCCGCCCAGAGTGGCTGGGGAAACCCAGCCAGATGGGCGGGGTACAAATAATAAATTATTATTATTATTATTATTATTATTTGATGTGCTTTCAAACTGCTAGGTTGGCAGGAGCTGGGACCCAACAACAGGAGCTAGCCCCATCGCAGGGATTTGAACCACCGACCTTCTGATCGGCAAGCTCAAGGCTCAGTGGTTTAGACCACAGCACCACCCACCAGAGGGTGGCCAATTTCCCTGGCTATGTTACAGTGTCAAGTATATTTCACAACACTAATAGCAATAAGTATGCTTCTACTATGTTTCCCCCCAGTATCCATGCAGTGTTGAAGGCTGATTATTTAGCGACCATTATCACCGTGCATCATTTCTATGGCAAACAACATTAATCAAAGGAGAGACAGAAGAGGACAACTCCCGCAGAGAGACACAGTTGGGCGTCAAAGCTCACAGTGCTAAAGATGTGTGGTGTGCATAGCTTAGAGAGAGCATCTCATATCTTTAATTATTGATTAAGAAAACTCGATTAACGAAAATAAGTCTAGGTAAAAAGAAGGTATGCCAGTAATATAACCATCAGCATTGGGGGGGGGGGAGGGGTCTTTTTAATTGGAAATGGCTGAGAATGTAAAACAAAAGGCTTAGCAGAAATAAAGGTATTTGAAATCTATGACAAATGTTGTTTTACAATCAAGACAGGATTGAGAATTGATCCATGGTTTCAACAAATCACATTCCTTTCACAACACAGCAGTCTTCAATGTGCATACAGAGCAGGCTTTAACAAGCTGTGCTTTGAACTACAACTCCCATAAGCCCTAGCAGTAGAACAAAAAGGTAAAGGTAAAGGACCCCTGGACGGTTAAGTCCACTCAGAGGTGACTATGGGGTTGCAGCGCTCATCTTGCTTTCAGGCCAAGGGAGCCGGCGTTTGTCCACAGACAGCTTTCTGGGTCATGTGGCCAGCATGACTAAACTGCTTCTGGCACAATGGAACACCGTGATGGAAACCTGAGTACACAGAAATGCTGTTTACCTTCCTGCCACAGCGATACATATTTAACTACTTGCACTGGCATGCTTTCGAACTGCTAGGTTGGCAGGAGCAGGGACAGAGCAAAGGGAGCTCACCCCGTCATGGGGATTTGAACCGCCGACCTTCTGATCAGCAAGCCCAAGAGGCTCAGTGGTTTAGACCACAGCGCTACCCACGTCCTAGCCCCAGAAGTATTGCAGGTTTGCAAAGGGAAGGCTGACCTAAGAGACAGCATGCTTGAATATACCTCCTCCACAAAATCTACCTGGATGGGTAAGCTTAGCACATCTGGAGCAAGGCTTCTCATTGACTTGAGCTATGTAGGAATGATTAAAGCTAAAATGCTATGTGTGCATCTGATGTAGCGATACTCCTGCACTTTGTAATTGCCTGCTTCAGTGAAAACATGTGGTCTGCATCCAATACTTAAACTTTTATAGCATCCATCAGCTTTGAAAACCAAGAAAATAAAGGCAAGGGGAGGGCTTTGTGGTAATATATAGTCTCTGCCTAAGCTTCAGCTTATTTGGGTGAGAGAGCTTTGGTGTGTTTTGTCAAACAAGCTCAGATATTACATAGCTCCCTTGTTCCCAAATCTTTGAAGCATCCCTGGGTTTACCCATAGCTCTCTGAAGCCTTAGAAGATCACCCATTGGGGGCTTTTGCATGGCTCAGTCTGAGCTGTGATTAATGTCCAAGACTTGTTCTAGAAACATGGAATTTTCCGAGGGGCAGTTAATAAAGCAGTGTGTTAAGGTTGCCAGCACTATAAGCTGGGACAGATCTTTTTATTATTACTTTGGGAGAGGGTTAAACTTTTTCTTTCGGAGTTTTCTGAGAAAGCTCATGAATACCAAGCCAGAAATAAATTAAATGGGCGTGAGGGAGAGATGCAGTACTATGAGGATTCTACAAGGCGACCTTCTCCAATGGGGGCTCAGATATTTGTATTGTGGAATAAGTGACAACTGTGACTTACAAGTAATTGAATACTGCTCAAAGTTACACAGGTTTCTATAGAAGCTTTGGGTTTCATAAAGCAGAAAAATTAAGTGCCAACTGGGATGGGGAGGGGAATTCAGTTTGCATTCTAATGGAAACCTTTGTATTCTGAAACAGTACGCAAACTGAAACCCAGCTTTCCTTCCAAAATTCACACTTCTGCAATTCTTCCAAACTGTGTAAAAAAATGTATGTCTCAAGGGAAAGTATGCATAAAAATGCATATATCTGTGAAACCAACACACAGCTTTTTATTGGGGAAGTTGCTTGAAAAGGGTAAATATTAAGCAAAATTAAATACCAAAGTGTACCTAGAATGCTGGCCAATTTTCATGAGCGTTTTCTAAAAAAAATAATAATCAGTAAGTGATACATAAATATTGCAAACTGAACCTAAGGCTGAAAAACTGAGGAAAAACCACAGCTGCTTGATTCCTCCATCCTTGTTTCTAGCACTGCTAAACTGGTCCCTACAACTACACTAAGCTTTAAAGGAGCAATCCTATGCACACAAAGCTGGCATAAAGCAAGCCAGTATAAGTTAAACCAGTGTAAAATTGCACCAGATCTAAATCCCGCTCAGTAGTGGGGCTGCTGCTGGTCTATCTAAGCCTGGCAGAGAGAAAAGCAGCCTTTAAAATAGTGTTTTAACCTGGGTTGCCAGCTAACATGGTCAAGCTGAACAGACTCAGAATCCCTGCCTCTGAGTCCTGCCATGCTCAACAACTTTGGCCTGCCCCAATTGGGGGGGGGGGCGCTGGGCAGATCTTTGCACCCCAGTGGTGCATATGCTAAAGATGGCCCTGGCTGGACATCCCAATGGATCTTGCTCCCTTAAGTCTCATTCTTGACTTTTCCATCCTCACAGTATAGGAAAGAGTGTGCTTCCTTCCACTATGCAGAGAACATGTATTGGGAAATTGGGTCCTCCCTTAAAGAGGGCGCGTATTGCGGTGAGACCTGGAAACTGACACCCTGTGTTGTGGGTGGGTACAATTGGTCAGCCACAACACCCAATTGGTAGGTCCTTCATAGCTGGGTGCAATCTGGCCAATGGGATGCAGTCCAAACGGTTTGAGGGACCTATTTATACCCGTGCATGTGACCCAGAGCTTCCTCTTTTGGCGCATTTGGAACACCAGCCCACCTCTCCCTACTTTTAGGGCTTTGCGTTTGACCTTGCTATGCCGTTGTGTGTCATCTGTCATTGGGACAGGGGCATGGCAGGAATTTTGCCCGCTTGGCTGATTGGCTGTTGCCATTTGGGTTTCGCCTGCCGCGTAGCAAATCGTCACAACTTGTAAGGTTGCGGATAGGCTCTGGTTCAATTGATAGGGATGGGAGAATGCTCTCGCCATCCCTATGTGAAAGGTATTCCATTAAAGGAATCCAGGGACTCGATGATTTGGTCAACCCCTGAGAGTGGATTGTGCCCATGCCTGAGTCCAGGGGGACATTTGGGTGCTGGAGATAGCCTGTTCCTGGCTTTCCGCTTATCCAGGTGTTCACCTTTGACTGACCTATGCTGGAACCCTGGGTCAGTGCTGCCTGCAAGAGTGTAGGGAGCTAGTCGAACCAGAGCCTATGCAACCATTCACTTTCTGTAATCAATAAAGTTGTAGCCTAAATTCTGCCAAAAACCAAAACCAAAATTTGAGTGAATTTATTTAGTGGGGAGGTTTCTGGGTCTGAACACGCAAAAGCCTTTCATTGTTGGCAGGTCAGGCAGAGGGAGAGAATCTTGTAAACCAGATCCCTGCATGACTGATCCCAATTTTACTGGGACATCATTGATGTCCCAGCAGCTGTCCTGGCTTCTTATGTCAATCTGTGATGTCCTGCTTCCTCCACAGGGTCCCCACCAAGGCCTGGAGGCCTGCCACAGTCACTGACATGCTTCAGGAAGCTGGGCCGCACTTCCAGAAGCGCACTTTCTCTCCTCTCCCAATCTGAGCACTCAGCAGAGGCCTTTTGGAGATGGTGGGACTTCTGGTGGAGGCAGAGGGCGGGGGGATGAGTTGCGAGGTTGCACAGGGTAGTGGTGGTGGTGGCAGACCTGAGCGGGTGGGGGGCAGCGGCATGGATTTCAGTTAGAATAAGTTGGAGGGTGTGGCGATCACACAGGATCCCTGGACGTTTAATGGTCTATTGATCCCTGAGCCACCACTGTGCTTGCTTCCGCACTGCCACCAACCAGTTACTCTCTGGTAAAACACTGAGTCCAGTCAGTTGTCAAAAGTGAACCAAAAAAAACCCCAGGTTTATTTTACAAACATTAACAAGTTTATGGTTTCTCAGATAATATTCCTGTCAGTACTTTAGTTTCTTTACCAGCAGAGCCTAGGACGGTTCGAATCGCTGCAATGGGGTGAGCTCCCATTGTTTGGTCCCAGCTCCTGCCCACCTAGCAGTTTGAAAGCACGTCAAAGTGCAAATAGATAAATAGGTACCGCTCCAGCGGGAAGGTAAACGGCGTTTCCGTGTGCTGCTCTAGTTCGCCAGAAGCGGCTTAGTCATGTTGGCCACATGACCCGGAATCTGTACGCCGGCTCCCTCGGCCAATAAAGCGAGATGAGCGCCGCAACTCCAGAGTCGGCCACGACTGGACCTAATGATCAGGAGTCCCTTTACCTTTAATACCCTCCTAATACCTTCTGACTGATTAGCTCAACTGTTTGACTGACTCCTCTTAACAAATTCTCTCACTGTCTCACACCAGACTAGCGCAACCAACAGACTCATCCTCTCTGTCCCTTCTAACTCCAGACTGTCTTCTCAACAACTCTAACTAACTTAAAAACCCCTCTGTGCTTAAACCTTATACCCAGTTACCGTATTTTTCGCCCTATAGGACGCACCGTCCCATAAGACGCACCTAGTTTTTTGGGGGGGAAATAAAGGGGAAAAAATTATTTTCCCCCCAGGCGCGGGGCTGGGGCAGCCCGAGCTTCCCCCGACCCCAGCCCCCAAACAGGCAGCTCTCTGCAAGCCGTGGGAGCCCAGCGGTGGCTCCCGCTGCTTGAGAAGAGGTCCGCGAAGCCTGGACGCACTGAGATCAGCGCGCGCAGGCTTCGGGATGCCGGCAACTCTCCCCAAGCAGCGGGAGCGTTCCCGCTGCTTGAGGAGAGATCCGCGAAGCCTGGACGCACTGAGATCAGCGCGCGCAGGCTTCGGGATGCCGGCAACTCTCCCCAAGCAGCGGGAACGTTCCCGCTGCTTGGGGAGAGATCCGCGAAGCCTGGATGCGCTGAGATCAGTGCGCGCAGGCTTCGGGATGCCGGCAACTCTCCCCAAGCAGCGGGAGCGTTCCCGCTGCTTGAGGAGAGGTCCGCAAAGCCTGGAGAGCGAGAGGGGTCGGTGCGCACCTACCGCTCTCGCTCTCCAGGCTTCAGCGAAAGCCTGCATTCGCCCCATAGGACGCACCCACATTTCCCCTTCATTTTTGGAGGGGAAAAAGTGCGTCTTATAGGGCGAAAAATACGGTAACTCTGCCCCCTGGGTTCCCATTGGTTAGACATTTTACAATTAGTTAACCCTTTCCCTATGAGCCCAGTATGATGTCACACACATAGGAGGGCAAACGCCACAGAGGGTTTACCCTTGATGGCATCTCTGTGCTGAAAGAGAGCGCAGTGATCCTGCTCATCTAACATGCAAGAAAGTGACTACACTGTCAAAATGTATGAAGCTGAAAAGCAAAAGGAAAGAAAAAAGGCACCAGTGAAATGGAGAAAAGGAGGGAGATGGAATCTGAAGGGTGTGCTTTTGAAGTAAGCCTGGGGCAGGGGGACTGCATTTTGCTATGGTCAGTAAAACTTTGTGCACATTTGAGAATTAATATCCCCCCTTTCCCTCTTTTTAAATGTATGAAGGAGGTTGCGAGACTCTGAAATTCAACAACTCTTGTTCTATATAGCAATAGCAGCAGAAAATATGATTAATAGGCGGCCTGATTTCTGAGCAGTAGAAGAAAGGTAGAGTGTGATTGTAATGAAGAAGAAATGATACACGTCACACAACCCAACTTTCTAAAATGCTTCCAAACTCCAAACCATTCCGGATGCCCAAATTCAGAACACAGAGGGGAATTTCTCTGGTCAGCATGTTTAAACAGTGAATCAGACAGCCGAGGGTTTATTGATCTGGCATGGATTTTACCAAAAGGGGTCAAACCTGAAATACTGTAGGTTAAATATTGTGGGGGATGTTTCTCTTTTGTGAAAACATATTTCGCTTCAGGCAAAACTGGTAGCTCTACACTTTGTGTTTGAAAACACAGTTTGTGTGACACTAATAAAGGGAGACTATGACTCAGACACCTTATTTATGCTACAACATGCTAGAAATATAATTCAATGAGTATCCTCACCTGGCAATAGCTATATATGTGCACTGAAGAATTTTGTGGTATTGTCTGAAAGAACATGTTATATATCAAATAAAGAGAAGACCCTGAAACTTCAGGATTTTCTCCCCTCCCCACCCCCCAAGCAGACAGTGGGTAACATTTCAATTTTGCCTCTACTTACCTTTACCCTGTGTGGGATGACGGTGACTTCTTTAGCATAGAATTGTAGATTTGGAATTAATATAAAATTGCATAGTTGGAAGGTACCACCAGGGCCATCTAGTCCAATTCCCTGCAACACAGGAATCTTTTGCCCCAGGTGGGGCTCAAATCCACACTCAAAATAGTCAGTCTTGGCTTTTTATTTGCATTGAATGTTATTTAAGCTAAAGCTTTTGATTTATTGCCATCCATCTTTGAAAGCTAATCCTACACTTTCAAATGTTATCAAAAAGGATCTCTGCTGTTTTTTTTTTTTTAAAAAAAGACTGGAGTTCTGATTTTTTAATTTCATATTTTTTTGCTCACTTTGACTCATCTCTTTGAAAAGAAAATTGCAAGGGTGAAGTAATCTAACAATTTTATATGCATTTTAAGCAAGTTGGTGCGGGAGTATCACAGTACTTTTGGATTATAGAATGTGAAACTTCTTTTTTTAAAGTACTGTGGTAAACATTTTATTTCAGTGGTTTTATTTTGAATTGTGTTTTAAGATGCTCTAAGTATTTCACATGTATTGGTTCTGAGTTAGCTTTGCATCAGGTTTCAAAGATAGGGCATTTTTAGCTGTACATTCTCCCCACCCTTATTATTCTCATAGATCATAATGATCTTGCAACAGTTCAGAAAGATACTTAGCATACATTGCTGTTTACCCATATTTCTCAGATGTTTCAGAAATGGGAGACCTGGAATGGAATCAGCTGTTATGAAGGATCTGAAAATCAAATCCATGTGGCACAGATCTAAAATGCAGAGCAGATCACTATGGATGTCTGTCTTGCTAGTGTCTTCAAATCCTGAATGGAATTTGGATCTCATGTACTTTGCATTATCTTAACTTATGATGGGCTTGTTTTACAGCAGCTTTTTGTGTATCCGATTTAACAGGATTGTTAAAATCTCCTTACCTTTGGAATACATGAAAACTTTCATCAGAGCATCTAAAGGCATACAACTGCAACACACACACACACATTCTTATTACAAAATCTAAACTGTCAGTATAAGAAATGTAAGATATATTTTGGGTGGACAAAACAATGGTGTGAATACAGTAGTCAAAAGCGAACTTTTAAAATTGCTTAAACTCAGCCAGTGATGTCACCCCCCCCCCCCCAGGGATGAAACCCGGGGCAGACCACACTCACTGCAACCCCCCTTCCTATGCCAGTGAACTCAGCTATTCTTCATGACTTCCCTGAAATCTGTTAGATCATACCTCTCAACTGATTCTCCATTCCAAATTCCATTGGTTGCAAGCTCACAATCAATACATAATCAGAATGAATTGTGTTTGTTTTTAGTGCCTCGGGTGGCACTATTATCGCCACTGTTATTTTATTCACCACTTAATACCAAAATAGGAGTCCATTTTGGTAACAGCACATCAGAGGCATCCCTTGCTACCCCCATCAAGGAGCTGTATCTGCACACACCCCAGAAATATATATATATCAATTTACAGCAATATCCACATTAGAAATTACTACGTTTTACATGTCTCAAATACTTGAAGCATCCAGAGTGAAGGCAAGGCAAGGAGGAAGGGCGAACAAATTTGCATGCCTTTGTGCCACAGTGCACGAAGGATGAGAAGCTTCTCCTGTGTTTGATCTCTCCATAACAGCAGCATTGTGTCACCACACACATATATGCATCAGACACCCCATAGTCTGATTTTTGCGCCCAACTGGGCATGCACCCTTGCCGGGGGCAAGATTCACCAACCCCTAGGGACGCCTCTGCACCACATGCTTCTAGATCTTCTTGTTTATCATTATTATTGGTTTTCCATCTGACAAGGCTTATCGCTGGCTATTCCACTGGTGATAGTTTTTTGTTGTTTTTTTAAGCCCTTTATTAGAAAAGTTGCCATTGTATATAATTGACCTCCAATAGTAGCAAGGGTCAGTTCATTAGGGGAAACTGGTTGCAAGTCTTCTATGAACATTCTGTTCTCATACTGCCCATTAGCAGTTGCTAATGTATATTAATGATTGAATGTGCATTAATGAGCCATTGATTTTTATTTTTTTAAAAAAGAATTAAACAGCGCTCTTAAATTATATCAAGGGAAATGGTCTGTTAGTATGATGCAAATTAATGCTTACCACTTCCCCCCAAAGAGAAAAGAAAGTGGAACATTAAGACCAGGCTGTTTGGTGTCTTTCAGAGCCCTACCCTGGCAAGAGGCACAGAGAGAGAGAAAGAAAGAAAGAAAGAAAGAAAGAAAGAAAGAAAGAAAGAAAGAAAGAAAGAAAGAAAAAGACATCAAAAGTGCAATGTCACCATCTCAATGTGCTATCAGACTGAGCAGAAGCTAACTGCAGCTTTGATCATATTGCCGCCTCAGCCTTAAACTTAGTGCAGAATAAGGGAGAAGCGGATGATGCTGTCAGAAATTCCTTTTAATCTTTGAAAGAAGAAAGGAAAGAAACTGTAACTGCAGCAGTAGTAAATCAAAGTTAGACTCCCAGATAAGAACTGTTAGCTGATAGATTCAGAATTATTAAGTGAATTGTAAGATCGGATGGGGTGTTGTACATTTTCTTCATGTATATCAAACCAGCAGTGTAATGTTCTTAACATTAATATATTTTTAAACCATGCAATAAGGTTCAGTGGGGCATTCCATGGTAATTGAGCATAAGATAGCAGCCTTAATTATCTGTCTTTGTTTCTTGGTTCCTGTATGATAATAAATAAAACAAATAAATGTGATCCAAAAAGTTTAGTGGCACTCGAAATCACCCCTGAGCATTATTTCCTAAGAAATAAATTTGTCTGATTTTAATGCAATTTACTTCCAAGTTAGCACACAGAGGATCCTGGCGTAACGCTGCGGCATTCAGGTAGCTTAAACCAGTTGATTTCTATTGCCTTTAACTGAACTCAGAACAATTTAGCATGGACGTTTCCAGTGGTTTGTTTGTTTTTTGTCAGCACAATAACCTCGTAATAAGGAAATGTAATCATCATGGTGCATTCTGCCTGTCTTAGACTTCCAAAAAGGAGAGTCATCCAAAGCCCTTAACCTGATCAGGCCAATATAAGCAGCAGTAACTGTCCTGTTCCAAATTACACCCTCATGCAGGAAACTCGTATGTAACCAGGGGATGCATGCATTTGTCCATTTTGGCTCTCTAAAGGAGCAAGCCAACGCAAGGGAAGGTAGCAAAAGTTATATTGGTATGCCAAAACCAAACTCCATTCAGGAGTGGGGCTACTGCAGACTGAGCCAGTCAAAGCCTGGCAGAAGGAAAATAAGCCTTTAAATTGTTTGACTTACAGCACATCTTTTGAGCTCTGAGGCGACCAAGCCCTTCCCCCAAGTAAATAACTTCACACTGACACATATTTTTGGTTTAAGTTGTTGGGCAAAATCTAGGCCACAACTTTATTGATTACAACAAAGTGAGTGGTATTGGCTTAAGCATTGGCAACTGACTATAACTGACTCCTACCTTTCTGGCAGGTAGTCTGGAAGGGTAAACAAACGAGGGAGCCACATCAATGAAGACCAACCGAAGCTCACCCCGGGGTTCCTGTGGTTCTGGCATGGCCCTAGCCCCTCAAGTGGACTTCGGATGAGATCTAGGACCCCCAGATTCCTTTACCAGAATACCCTATTCATGGAGGGGCAGGTGATGGCCGCACCTCCCCTCCCACACACCTCACTAAGCCAATGCCTAACTGCCAAACCTTACAGAGTTGTGACAATTGCTAAGGGGGTAGGTAGGCGAAAACCAAGTGGCTAGTGCCAATTTGCCCAAAGGACAAAATTCCTACCCGGCCCCTGTTCCAAAACAGGCAACCAACCAACATCCGAAGCAAGGCCAAAGCAGCAACCTATAAATAGGGACGGGAGGGCAGGTGTTGGGCAGCACAAAGCAAGTGTCTTGGCCATGTCACGCTGCCACTTTTAAAGCCCCCCCCCCAATCACACCACCTGCCTCGGATTGGCTCAAATGGCCTGGTGTGTGTGTGTCTCAGGGTGTGTGTGTGTCTCAGGGCCCAAGCACAACCAGGGCCCTCATTAGGATCCAGCCTAAGTTTCTACTACCACCACCACTTTCTGGTCCCCCTGTCATACCTGTGGAACACATTGAGCTTGGCTCAGCGTGTTGGGTTCTGGCTGGGAATGGGGGAGAGATGCTGAACATTCCTGTGGCTGAGTCAGGGGTGAAGGAGTTAAGACAGCATAGCCTGGGTTCACCAGATAAGAAACTGGCTGACAAGTCCTCAGCAAAACTTTCAGTGTAATCGAACTTACATGGTTGAGAGAATAAAATGGGTAGCCCACATCTGCTACCTGAACACATTGAAAGGAAGGGTGGCATGCAAATGGTTTTAACCAAGCAAATGGATCAATTATTCATTTAAAAACAATAGATTTTGCTAATTAAAAACCTTTCGAAAGTTGACTGAGAAATCCATTATAAAGCTAATATAGTCTGAGGAAATGGTTCCTACAGCTATCCCAGAGTGATTAACTGGACACATTCTTATCTGTCACTTAAAAGGAGACTTGGCAATCACGGTGTCTGATTTTGACTCTTTATGAAAAGAATTAAATATAACATATGGTTTGTTTATTTCTCTTTCTCTTTCTAGTTGAGAAGGCAGATGCTTAATGGCAAGACTTTGAGAAAGAGCCTTTCTAAAAGTCACTTTTAGAGTTATCTGTCAATTTGATTTGAGAATGTAAGATGGCCATTCTTCTTAATATGAAGCCCAGTATTATGATAGAATGAATGCAATTTCTGACATAAGCATTTACATCATTACCTCGGCTTCTTCATAGCTATAGCATATTAGTCAACCAGAAGTCTTGGGAAGATAAATCACTGTCAGCATAGGAGGGAGATGTGATTTATATTCCACTTCCACATATTTATTTAGAATGGAACTATGAGATTAAACAAAAAGCTAAATTGGCTGTTGACTCAACAAGCGAAAAAATGAACACTTGTAAATAAATTGTGCTTCACAGACCAGTACTTGGGACATTAAATGTAAGCTCTGCCCCTTTCTCTCCACCAACTAACTGCCAAACAGCATGTAGAAAATAAATTACGAGGGGAGGGGGGAATCACAATTTGCTAATGTTCTCCAAAGGGCTGTGCCAAGTTATGAATAGAGGTTATAATTCTTGTGGCTTGATTTGGCAATAATATGGGAAGTGATGTTTTGCTTAAGAAGCAGTCTGATAAAAATGTTAACTTCGTTGCTCTGTTATTTTTGTTTTAAAATGCATCCTGTTTTCAAAAGCACGGGACTGCTATCCTATTTCTGGGAATATTCAGTCATTCATCTGTGTATGCAAGAAATTATTTTTTACTAGTGCCATGTGTTAGAAGCTCTATGCCAGACCTTCCCAGCCATGCAACAAAACAGTTCACCAGAATGTCCTGTTTCTACATCCTGGCTATGTATGTAAGAACCAGGAAATTGCCAAGTACCAAGTAGGTTAGTGTAATGGGTTCTCCTTGTTGATCAAACGGTGTATGGGGCTGCTCTTTAGTAATCATATAATTTTCAATTAATAAATATATTTTTAGAGAGGTATAATCTAGAATTCCCAAGTTCTTTCTGAGTTTGCCCTGAAAAACTCAGACACACCTAATAAATCATGACAATAACATCACCTAGCCTGGTAAAAGCCTGGAATACATAGAACTCAGTTTCCTTCTGTACTGGGCTCTAGATAGAAATAATTTACTAGGACAATTGAAGCTATTCAGCTCCATAGTCAAATTAACAAAGCTGTTGTTAGGGAAGAAAAAATATAATCTGTGGTTATCATGATCTTTCTCCACAGGAGTAGAGACAGCTTCAGGTTTAAGAACATAAACAGGATTAGCCCAGTGGCTCATCTACAGTAGTACGGCATCCTGTTTTCACAGGGGCCAACCAGGTGCTTATGGGAAGCCCACAAGCAGAAACTGAGGTCCAGTATTCCTGTGGTTTCCAGCACGTAGTATTCAGAAGCTTACTGCCTCTGTCAGTGGATGCTTGACGTAGTGTTCTCTTCTGAGCCATATTCTATTCCAGTGCTTTCTCTAAATGTGGAACTCCATGGTGGAACCATTGCAGAATTGCTTGCTCACTGTGATCTGTCCAGGGTGCTGAATGACCTTTTTTCCCCCAGTCACTGATTCGTGATCCTGAATGGGACCTGCAACTCTTATCTCTGCATGGCAGGCTTGCATTTAGAGTGCGAACCTTACTTGGGAGTAAGGCACACTGAACTTTCATTTTTATAGGCTTGGTGTGTTGGACAGGCAAGCTGGTAAATAGCCTATTTTCATTTGAGGGACCAAACCTAGAGAGCAATTGGATTAATCCTGGAGCCTTTAGTGGACACAGGTTATATCATTTCCAAAAAACAAATCGTGCCAAGTACTATACAGCACAGGGTACAGGTTATTTGCCTGATGTGACATTCCATACAATTTGCTGTTTATTAGGACTTGAGCTAGGGAGAGCTAAATACTCTAGGTAGGTAAAATCTATTAGATGTACTGCAGCAGCTACCCCCTGTCAATAAGATTGTGCTGCTCAACTGGTGGAGACCATTTGTAGCTAATAAGAATCAGTGCATCAAATTGTGTTAAGACTATGATTTGATAAGTCAAATACACCATCAGTGTATCAAACACCTAGCAGACCAAAAAGAAAAACGTAGGTGTCCTTATTGGGATGAACCTTAAATTCTACAGCTAAGTCAAGACTGAGAGAAAGGAAGGGGGAAAGAGTTAAGGAAACACAAAACAGAGAAAGTAATAGCTAATATCAGTAGCTATTAGCTGTGGTGGCTAAATGAAACATCTCTTTTCAGAGGCAGTATAGCATACAGCCCAACTAAACCTTGCGGGGTGGGGTGGCAAGAGGTGGAGAGGGGGCTTAATCTGTTCCCTTCATGCTGTTTCTTTTCTCCACATAGCTTGCAGAAGGCAATTTGTAGTAGAAAAGCAGCATGAGGAGAGCACGTTAAGTCCCTCTTTCCCCTCTTCATGTCAGTCTTCATTTTAGTTTGCAGTGTTCAGTTGTGCATTTTGAAAAACAAAACCCACCCAAGTCGGGGTTCAGATCCCTGCGGCTAAGCTTCATGTATAGCCTGACCTTCAGGGTCAATTGCTCAAGAACATCAGATTGGGTCTCATTTTCATGCCCTGTTTCACCTTCCAGAAGCATCTGGCTGTTACCTGTATGCAGGCAGGTGCAGAAAGGCGGACCTTTGACCCGATCCATCAGGGCTCTTCTTTTGTTCCCAGGCTCTTATTCAGGGTTTGATAAGGGGCTTAAAGGATGAAATAATCTAGCCACAACTAAATTGTGCCTTCTTGTGAGAACCTATGTTTTCCCATAGCATTGTGAAGCACTGGTGGCTTGCCAAATAATCTCTTGATTTGCTATCGGTTCATTCACGTATCTTTAAACATCACACCCTTGTTGTTATACAGAATGGGGCACCTCATGCCTTGCTTACATTATTCAAATATTAAAAACATTGCTGCTTTGCTTTCTTCAGTAGTCCTTCTTCCACAAACATCTTAAATGGCTATAACAAGAAACTATTGCCGATTCACCAGAAAGATTTGAGAGCCTATGATTGTGGGTAAACAGGTTAAACTTATTCAATATAATGAATTAATTATCTAGAATAACTGGAAGAGTACAGGGTGGAGCTGACAAACAGCCTAGTTTCTTCCTCTTTCCCACTGAATGATGGCATTGTCATTTTCTCTCTTTTTTTTCTTTTTAGTCTCTTTTGCATTTAAAAAAAATTACAAAGAAAGCATATATTAAGCATTACATCCAAATATTCAAAACTAAAAAGAAAAAAAATACAAAACCAAATATATATATAACAGGAGGGGGGAGAATTTTTTTAAAAAAATGAAAGATTGATGAAGAACACCAAATTATTCAAAGGATACAAACATTGATTTGATTATTCTATATGGCAAGTTACCAGAAAGAGATTGCATTTGTACTCCTTCCTTCCTTCCTTCCTTCCTTCCTTTCTCTCTCTCTCTCTCTCTCTCTCTTTCTTTCTTTCTTTCTTTCTTTCTTTCTTTCTTTGCAGTCACTTTCTTTCTGCTCTGGAGAACTGGTTTGAATCCTTTCTATGTTGGATGACTTCCCTCTATCCCTTTGCAGTTTCAATACTTTCCTTAAGTAATGAGTATTCTGTATTCATTTATTAAAATCAGTTTTCCCCATATCACTTGAAATTAATCTAAGTACAACCAAGTATTATTTTTGGAACCATATTTTATCAGGTAGTTTTTGAAGCAACCCCATTCTTTTTTTACCTTATCGCCTGAGTGGTTTCTTATTAGGTAAGTCATTTTGGCTAGTTCGAGTTACTCGCACAACTTTAATTGCCACTCATCTTTTTTTGGTGTTAACTCGCTTTTCCAATATTTCACTATTAGCACTCTATTGTCGCATAGAGAAACACTCTTTTATTTTCATTGACATTGTCGCTTTCTTTGCCCAGCTAAACAAACTCTCCTCTTTTTTTCCAGGTGAGGAAGATATGGCAAAGGAGATCACCATCTGAGGCCATTCTTCATGCGCCTCCTCCATGAGAGGTCCAGAGGGTGGCAACATGAGAGCAGGGCCTTCTCTGCAGTGGCTCCCATCTGTGGAATGCTCTCCCCAGGGAGGTTCACCTGGCACCTTCATTATACACCTTTAGGTGCCAGGCAAAAATGTAGTTCAGATTGTAATAGTAATAATAATCCTGCTCTAGAGTAAATGCTTAGTGGATTGTAGCAAAAACAACAACAACAACAACAACAACAACAATCCACCCTCAATTTTTTATTAATTCTCATTTTTTAATGAGCCCAATACACTAATTCGTTTTTCTAAAAGTGCCAGGCCCTGCAAAGCTGATTTGTGCACGTGTTGCTATTTTACAAAAACCAAATTAAGCTTCTTAATTATAATTAAAACAGAATCACATGGATGCTTATTAATTTCAAGTGAACCATATTTAAATATTGCAGATGATAAGGGCAATGTTTTGTAAATGTTTCAGTTTCCTTTTACGGTTTTTAACAGGAGATGCATTTTAATATTTTCTACTTGAAACAACTATTTAATTCTTTTAAATAAATGTTTACTGTAAATATATTTGGAGTTGAAATATGCATTCTGCTATTCAAGACCCATCAGCTACTCTTCAGAAATATCTCAACATTCTCATGGCATCAATTATGTTCCCTTACATTATCATATTGCCGTAATAGTGCATTCAATTCAGTGAATAGCATGGAAACAATCCGTTACTTCTACTGCAGGCTATACCATATCCACTACTTATTCTGTACCTTAACAAATAGATACATTTCATAAAATGTAGCTATATTATATATGGAATCCTTGCAACAGCACTGACTGTTTGCATGGCTGGTGATAGTGATGTGCATCACAAATCCAATAACAGTAGACACAAATTCAAATGTCAGTTAATAAGACAGTGTAGGTTCTCAGTATCTTCTGCCTAGCATTCCTTGAAGAAATATTGAAATTTATTTTAATTGCCTTGTCAGTTGTTTTTCCAAGAGGATATTGGAAGTATATATGCCTTTCCTGCAAACAAATGTCCTTAAACAGTTTGAAAAAGAATACTCCCACTGTTTAGATGCAGCTTCTGCCCTCTCTGATGTTATTCAGATGCACAATTGCCAGCACACACACAAAAAGGACCCAAGATGCAAAAATTAAGCGCTAAATTATGGTTATATTTATTAAATGTAGCAAAATCAGAATATCTGGAAAACCAATCAACCAGATTTAACCAAATCGTGTAAGTCTGGTCAAGTGGGTATATGTAATAAGGAAATATATAATCCCTTCCATCTCCTGGGCATGTTTACAGTTGCAACCTGTGGCCATGGGATCAAGGTTTGGGGAAAAAAAATCTGTCTCCTTGCTATGTGAACCTTGTGTATATGAACCTAGCATTGCCCCTCGGTGTTAGAGACTGGGCAGAGGAGGAATGGTGGAGACCGCCTCCCCATCCTGACCCTTCCAGGGAGGAGGACCATTTAGATTTATGGTCTTGAGGGAGATTTGTGGTTTGAGGGAGGTAGCACCTCAGAGGCAGATGAAGGAAAAGCTGGGAAATCATGGGAGAGCCAGAACAACACCCAGCTGATACGTTGTGATGAGAAAGCATTCCAGACCCTCCATCTCCCAGAACCCGGAGAACTTTAAAAGTAGGAGAGCAAAGAGCTCAAAGACAGAGGGCATGTAGCATCACCCATAGAGGAGATGATGAGAATGGCGAGTGAGGAAGTGGGAGAGACAGGGGTGGAGATTCACTCGGGACAATCCCATTATCCAAGAGGCTTTGGTATGTAAAACTGCAGTCAAGTACAACATTCCTACAGTGGACATATTAGGGGATGTTTTGTACCACTCAGGAGAAGACTTTCTGTTTCCTCCTGAGCTGGGACAGGCTTCCACTACATGTGACTTGAAGAGGGTGTGGTCCGTTGCAATAGCATGGAGGAGCACATGGCCTCCATGCTCTGATCAGTGTGTGTTTTCCATTTTGTATGTTGCTGTGTGTTTGGAGAAGTGACTGCTTAGTTGCAGTCACTTGGGATTAACTTATTTATGGAATAGTTCTAGTTGTTATGTAAGCTAAGCCTGCCTTCAGGGATATTACTGTGAACCTGAATGAATCTGTGAGTAAACTACTTTTATATTAACATTAATCTTGTGTTTATTCTTTTTAAGAGGGATTAGAAGGGATTTTACCAGGAAGGAATCTTTAATAGTAAGACTCAGATGAGTCAGCAACAAGCTGATCGCTGCGTAATTTAAAAGGGGGGGATATTTGGAACTCTGCTAGAATATGGAGCTTGCTAGCGCAAGTTATGAAGGATATGATTAAATAATATATCCTCTCCTGCCTCTCTAATTATCCCCACGGAGGCTGGGTTCTATAGCCACTCTCTGTAAAGATTAAAATAAAAATGGACGGTAAGAAACTTTTCATTGTCTTTATACTTTCCTGGGCAACCAACTGGGAGCAGCTGACAGCATCCTGACACTGGGTGAACACTGGATTGGGTGAACACTGAAAAAGCATCAGTGCTTTTTTTCCTGATGGGACGCAGGGGTATGCATACACCTAAACATTTTGTGAATCTTTGTACTTTTGTCCATAAAGGTAAAAGTAAAGGGACCCCTGACCATTAGGTCCAGTCGTGACCGACTCTGGGGATGCGCCACTCATCTGGCTCTATAGGCCATGGGAGACGGCGTTTGTCCGCAGACAGCTTCCAGGTCATGTGGCCAGCATGACTAAGCTGCTTCTGGAGAACCAGAGCAGCGCACAGAAATGCCGTTCACCTTTCCGCTGGAGTGCTACCTATTTATCTACTTGCACTTTGATGTACTTTCAAACTGCTAGGTTGGCAGGAGCTGAGACCGAGCAACGGGAGCTCGCCCCATTGCGGGGATTCAAACCACCGACCTTCTGATCAGCAAGTCCTAGGCTCTGTGTTTTAACCCACAGCGCCACCCACGTCCCTTCTACTTTTGTCCATATACTGTATCTCTTTTCCCCAATTCGAACTATAAAATGGTGAATTTCTTGAGTCAAAATGGAGTACCCCTAAACATTTTTTTTTTAGAAAAAAGCACTGGATAGCATAGTCTAAAGGACACCCCAAGGGTACCCTAAGCCAATGACAATGAGAAGTGACTAAAGAACATTCCTCACCTTTAACGCAATAGTGCCTCAGGTGTTCAACAACCAATTTCTTAAAATTCTCTCATCAAATGGCCAAATAACAAATACCCACATATGCCACTCTTCTAAACCAATTAGAATCACCCAGCAGTGCGAAGGAGGTGAAAAAGAAGAATTCCAAAGGCCAATCAGGGATTCCTTGCAAACTTCCAGTGAGTCAAGTAGCGAAGCCCACATAGTGAGGGGAAGAGTGCTGCAGGAAGGAAGAAGAGCTGGAGGCAGGAAGAGCTGGCTTCAGAAGGCTGATACCACTCCTTATCTGGACTAGCCAGCCTCTTATGTCTCTAGGGAACTCCTCCCCTTGGAGTAACCACTTGGGTCTTCTCTGTAAGAGGAATGCGCGTGGCACAATCTGAGAATGGGAGTTGCACTTCTGTCGTGCTGTGCTTTGGAAATGTCTAAACTTTAAAACACTGTTGAGTTAGCAGCCTCACAGAACCTACTATGCACGTTCAAGTACACATAGAAAACTCCTCTTTGGGGGGGGGGAGTAGTTTCATCCCATAAACAAACAGCAAAATTTGGCATTGTGTGATAGGAGTTACTTGGGTGGAAAAGGTTCATGCCTCCTGGGTGGAGGGGGGGGGGCTAGTTTATAAATAAAATTTGAAATGGGTCTACTTATTTCACAAAAGTTATTTTTGCTTCCTTGGTATCACAGCAGCTCGTGGCTTCCACAACATGTCAACATGAGTGCAATTTCCCTGTACATAGATAAATTTCTAATAGTGGATGATGGCGATGATGATGATGATGTTGATTTTCTTAAATTGCAAACTGCTTTGCAACTGCTTTGCATGTGCATTATTTATTTGATACATCTGAATCATAATTAGATCTTTAACACCCATGACTCAAGTTTCTCGGAGCACGGTGAGGATTTCACAGTGCAAGCGGAGCCTTTCTGCCTTGCCAAAAGGGGACTTGGGATGCATGCTGCAGCATACTGTTTTGATTTCGTTCCAGCCCAAGCCATATTTACACGGTTCTGTCAATTTGTTAATATTGTTTGTGCCACAAGACAATCACCCTTGATTTCCAGATACGTGCAATTTTCACTGCGGCTGCGATAATAAAAATTGTGTAATTTGGACAGTGTCCTCAAGCTGTTCTTCTCTTTCCTCCTGAATGAGATCCCTGTGCTGTCTTGGAATGGCAGAATAGCAAAGCTTAAACTAGAATATACTGCTGCCATAACCACGTTGTAAGGCAGAGGATTGTAGCCAGTGTTCGCTTCCATTTCAATGTACACCCATTGAAATTAATAGGCAAGGCTATGTCATTGATCCCAGATGTGTCCTATTTAGCTGTTTAACAAAGAACCCGAAGAAGTACCAGAAAAAGTCATTTTGTAACCAGTTGTGAACAGTGTGAATTATGCTTTTGAAGGAAATGTTTTGAGACAATATCCATGATCTTGGAGCCTGTGCTGGAAAAAACATGAACTCAAACTTGCTAAGCAAACTTGAATTCCTGAATGGTGAGAGTAGCCAGAGATATAAGCTCAAGAGGAAGGAGAGAGAGGAGTGTTGATATAGAGACCAAGGGAGCAATCCTATACACAAGAAGCTGGCATAAAATAAAGGTAAAGGGACCCCTGACCATTAGGTCCCGTCATGACCAACTCTGGAGCTGCAGCGCTTATCTCGCTTTATTGGCCAAGGGAGCCGGTGTACAGCTTCCGGGTCATGTGGCCAGCATGACTAAGCCGCTTCTGGCGAACCAGAGCAGCACATGGAAACGCCGTTCACCTTCCCGCTGGAGCAGAACCTATTTATCTACTTGCACTTTGACGTGCTTTCGAACTGCTAGGTGGGCAGGAGCAGGGACCAAGCAACAGGAGCTCACTCCGTCACAGGGATTCGAACCGCCGACCTTCTGATTGGCAAGCCCTAGGCTCTGTTTTACTGTGAGTTTAACCCACAGCGTCACCCGCATCCCTAGGCATAAAGTAAGATGGTGTAAATTAAACAGGAATAAAATTACACCAGATCCAAACTCCATTCAGCATTGGGGCTAACTGCTAGCTGAGCCAGCCTAAGTCTGGTAGAGGGAAATAAGGCTTTAAAATTGTGTCTGGGTTAATTTATGTCTAGTTGCTAGGTTACATGACCAGAACAGACTTAGGAGCCAGCTTCAGTCCTACCTCTCTGGTAGTGCCCCCATGCCTCCAGAATGTCCCCTTTCAGGGCTTTAAAAATGCAAAGGACCCCTGACAGTTAAGTCCAGTAGTGAATGTCTCTGGGGTTGCAGCGTTCATCTCGCTTTACTGGCGGAGGGAGCCGACGTTTGCCCACAGACAGTTTTTCCGGGTCATGTGGCCAGCATGACTAAGCCGCTTGTGGCGAACCAGAGCAGTGCATGGAAATGCTGTTTACCTTCCCACCGGTACGGTACCTATATATCTACTTGCACTTTGACGTACTTTCGAACTGCTAGGTTGGCAGGAACAGGGATCGAATAACAGGAGCTCACCCCATCATGGGGATTTGAACCGCCAACCTTCTGATCGGCAAGCCCCAGGCTCAGTGGTTTAGACCACAGCGCCACCCGTGTCCCTGAGGGCTTTCAGGGCTTTGGCTAGGTTAAAATTCACCGGGCTTGATGCAGGCAGCTGGGTCCTGGCTGAGCTGGCATGGGGAGAGATATCCTGGTGTATATTTGGCTGTGCTCAGGATGAGGCTGTTAATTCTTCATAGGCCAGATGAGTCAGGAACCTCCTGATCCAGTCAGAGTTCTGATGAATCTGAACTTGCATATACTGGTTTGTTTTGCTTTAGCATTGCTCTCTGAGATGGGAAGTGGGGGGATCACAGATTTATTTATTTTTTGCATTGATATTATGATTGGGACAAAGAGGAGCGGAATTAAACAATTAATTAAGTATATTTAAATAGAATCTTATCTTTGCATCTATCTTTCCTTTTTTTGCCTGTTGTAATCACTCCTTTTCTTTTTTCTTTGTCAAAGTAGGGCTCTGTTCTGGTATGGGTCACTTAAGACTAGTTGCCTTCTTGTCCCTGGGAAAGTTGAGCCTTGTAACAGTGCTGGGAATCCCAAATTCTAAGGAAAGTCTGTTACTCAAGTAAGGCCTTTCAATCTCTGACATTAATCAGGTAGGGGATTAAAGGATTTCTTACCCATTAATTTCAAATACCTATCTTTTTATAGTAAGTAGAATAAGGATAAAAATAATTGGCTTCTCCCCCCCCCCCTTAAATGGAGAGGTTGATCATGCTAGTAGGACCAAAGCAGTGTTGTGGACAAGAGTTTTGGGGAGCAGAAATGGGAAATTTATGTTCAGGTGCCATCAAACCACATGATGTCGTCGGGCAAATCAATATACTGCAACTGAACCTAATTATGAAGACAAAGGGGATATGAATTATAAATTTTGTACATGGAAAGCTGTCACTGAAGCAATCAAGACACTTGTCATTTAACAGATTCTATTTATTTGTTTTTAAAAATGGGGGGTTTCAGCCCACACTTACAAAACAAAATAAAATAAGTGTAAGCCACACAAGGCTGTAATGGCTTCAGGTCAACAGATAATAATTAGTCCGAGAATTATTGTTTCCAGTGTTGGGAATATCTGTAAGGGAATACAGTATTTGGATTTGTGTGAGAGAGAGAATCTGAAGTTTATATTATAGGGTTTTTGGTTGAGTGAAAATTCACTTAAAGCAAAAATTCAAGGTGCATTTTATAACCCTTTTGGGAGCGAACCATATGAGAATTTTCACAGCATTTCACAAGAGGGTTTTTGTTTTTTGGGTGTGTGTTTTTTTGATTCTGCAAAGGTGTGTAGAACCCAAACTTAAAATGGGTGGAGGGATTCGACTGACACGAGTTGACAGATTTATCCACACAGAAGTCTTCAATTAACCAGACTCTTATGTACTTTCTGTTGTCTGCAGTATGTCTCACAGTGGGCTTAGAGTCATCACCAAAATGTCTCCTAAAGCTACATCCGAAGTTAATTTGAGGTACGTATTCAGAAGGAATGCTTGATGAATTTGGTGAGAGGGCAAAATAATGTTGCTATGGATGGGATAGTGGATCTCTGCATCCCTAGGCTGTCACCAGATCATGCATGAATTAAAATTTGAAATAAATTTGGATCTTTGGCTGAACATCTGATAAACTGTGACAAAAAAAAGTTTAATAGGCTATGAAATTTCTCAGGGAGGTTTCACACGCTTCTTCGTGTGAACTATCCACTACAAAACAGGCTTATTTTCTTTAGTTTGGCACTTTGTGTGTGCACGCATCTCTGAATTTTAATAATGGGTTCATTAAGTGTTTCATTAAGCATAAACAAGAAAAGGCAAAGAAGCAGAATGTCCAATTGTGATTTTGTGGATACAGCATTAATGTCAGATACTATAATATCATCTTAGTGTGCATGATGTAAACATATTGTTTCCCCTCTGAAACAGCTTTCTTCCCATTTTTCATGTCCGCTCAACACATAAATCAAACTTTGCAGTTTATCCATGCCAATATTTAATTATTTTGTGCCTTTGTGGTCTTTAATCTGCTTAATCACATATTATTGGTAAATTGATAGGAAATGAACATATTGCAAATGTAGAATAGAAATCAGATCTAGTAATGGAATCTTGTACTTATCACTCAAATGTCAAAATCCATCTTGCTTGTCGTTTAAGTAGTGTATGACAAGTGGAAGGAATTCAGGAATGACATCTGTCATTTAGTTGAGCCATCTGGATCTGTTTTACCAATGCAGAAACTCCAACACATTTCTTGTGATGTACAACAGCAAACCTAGATAATACATCTGTTGCTGGACTGCTATACAGAGAGAGATTCAGATCCTATATCTGAATATTGGGGGCGGTGGGGAATTCGCTGTGGTATATGCTTTAACATTCTTAACTAGGAACTGAGAGATCAGGGTTGAAAGCCTCTCTTGGACATAAAACTCACTGGGCGAATTTGGGCTTTTCAATCATACATGTCTTTAGGCATGAGGTGAAAACATTCCTCTTTACTCAAGCCTATCACTATTAAGCAATCTATGGCCTGTGAAAGTGTGGGAGAGAGGACTGTTATTTTTTCCCCCCTTCAAATTTTTAAATTAATTTTCCAGCCAATTATTCAAACAAACAAACATACATACATCTCAACTGCAATTAAACCAAACTTCATAACATTGTTAAGTGACTTCCTCGTATCCCCCTGGTTGAATTTCAGTGTATATCATTTTAACAGTTTTCCAAAACCTAAATTCTTAAAAAATTACCTTAATCACTTAATATCTTTTTTTCTTTACAATTCAACTTTAAACATGTTGGTTCATCACATTACGTATTTAAATCCTAAGCCTATCTGCTGCTTTCCAATTAAGTTAATTTGACATATTTAACTAAATAGTCTTTAAATTTCATCCATTCTTCCTGGTAATCCGCTTCCTTCTGGTCGTGGACTCTTCCAGTCAGGTTGGCTAGCTCCGAAAAGTTCATCATCTTCATCTGCCAATCTTCCACTGTTGGTACTTCTTGTGTTTTCCATTTCTTAGCTAGTAAAATTCGAGCAGCAGTTGTGGCACACAAAAATAATTTAACATCTTTCTTGGGCAATTCCAGACCTGTTATTCCAAGAAGAAAGGCCTCTGGTTTCTTAATAAATGTATATTTCAACCTTTGAAAAAGACGCCTTTTTGGACTCCACAAAGATAAAAAACTTGGGGTTTTCCTACTGGCTTCCCCGAGTAAAAGCAGTCAAAATCTGTGCCAACTACTTGGTGGAGATCACTGATCCCACCCTTCGGAGAGCTTTCACTATGGCACGGTTTCAAACATTGCCAACTGCATATCTGACCGGTAGATTCACAAAAACCGCAGTAGAACATCGTTTATGTCCTTGCCTTATGAAAACTAAAGAGGATCTTACACATTACCTCCTCTATTGCCCCATCTACTCGGGCTTTAGAGACGCATTGCTGCAAATTATACCCAACTCTATAACCAATCCTGAAGATAGAGTAAAATTCTTGTTAGTTGATGCAAACCCACGTATTACCCATGTGGTAGCGGTTTTTGTGATGAAGGCCATGAAAGCCAGTGAAAGATTTATGGATGACAATGTAAAGACCCCTTCATCGTCTGTTTAACTCGTTGCTTGTTTTCCCTCTCTTTCTATTTTGTGGGATGAAGGTATTTGTTGGCATAGTATCTAATGAATTTTAATATTTTTAACTATTGTGGTGTTGATGTTTGTGTACAGGCATGGTCCTCACAATAAACGGATTTGTTTGTTGTTTGTATATTTCAACATTTCCCCCCCAATTCATTATAAATCTTCTCCCAGAAGTCTTTCACCTTGGGGGAGAGAGGACTGTTATTAACTATTTTATTATTTGTCTGTCAGTTTGCTTTTTATTATGTTCTTATTATGTTTTTATTATTGATGTTCTGTAAGGTGTTTTTAATGTTGCACACCACCCTGGTATCTTTTGATAAAGGGTGGTATATCATTTGAAATAATAATAATACTTTATCAGTGGTTTAACTGTAGGCTTCCTGACTGCTTTCCTAATCTATTTTTAAAACATTGTGCTGCCTTTTAGTTATTGTCCCTCTTCTAATTTTTATTATTTGTAATATTTATGTTGTAACTGTTTTTATTGTATTTTTATGTAAACTGCAGGGTGACCAAGACCGATTCAGGCCCAAAAGGGTTCTGAACTCAGACTGAAATAAGTCTGGGTTATCAGTTTCCTCCAGTAAAACTTATGGTTGCATCTTTATAGAAGACAGAGGTGGCATTCATGAAATCAATTATCAAACTTCTCAAGGGAGAATGCAGAAGATTATTGCATTCCATCGCTGTGTCCTAGATAGCTTGTTTCTGAATGAGGATTTGAATTCAGATCCACCTGAGTCCAAAGTCGAACACTCCGCCACTATACCATACAAACTGTGGAATGTGAGGTGGTGAATGGAATTCTGTACCCCAGGAGGTATGCTTTGGGCGTGCATACTTAAATGCCCATAGCCTTTCAGTTGTAAAACAAACCTAAACTGGATTACCTCATAAACTGAAATATTATGTGGTTTTAGGCATTTTCCATTTGCCTATTTGAAGCCTTCAAAATGATTCTTCTTACCTCATTTTCCCTGATACAGATCTAGATAGCAGAGGTGTTGTATCAACTGAATTGCTTGTACAGATTTCTAAGCCACTCTGAAATCATAGTTTTGTTTACTCTATTCCACTATCTTAGAGATTTCCGGAAACTATGTTTCCTGGGAACCACTCAGGAAAAAAATCAGCTGCAATATCTTTGTATCTGCTAGATTCACCATGAACCAATTGCCTGAGATGGAAGGAAAAATGAATCAGGATGGAAGGAAGACAAGAATGGAAGAGATCAAAAGGTCAGGGGATACTTTTCAACTGAAGTCAGACATGTCCGGAATAGGATATTGCAACTATAAATTAAAATTGTTGAGTAAACCTTATCATTTTTTTATGATGCAGCTAATTGTGGTTTGTTTGTTTTTTTGAAGACAACTAATCCATGTGCTTTGCTGCCCCAGTTTGTACTGAGGCAAAGGGAATCAATTAATAAGGTGAAAATCCCTTTATTCACTGATATGTTTGAAAGCTTTTAGCAATATTGCATTAACCTTGACTTTCAATCTATGCTTTCCTGACACCAGTCTCCTCGAACTGACTTTTAATCAAAGGGGAGGGAAGTTATGCTGCCCAAACCAACAAGAAGAGGCTCATAATCATAGCAATGGTATATCAAGGTGGATTTTCGGAGCGCAGTGCACACTTTTTACTAATTAAGTATTAAAAGACTATTAAATATTAATTACAATTAAAAGCTTGGCTGCACCAGCAGCCATTTTTAAGCAATATGTATCTCTAGGCAAAACTGGATATGGGCCATATTCAGTCTACACAAGCAAGAGGATGGAAGAAGCTGCTATATCTAGAGCAAAAAATTCAAATTGTGCAATATTGCATTGAATTCTTCCATATATATATATTTTAAAAATGATACTACAATTACAATACAAAACAAAACAAAACAAGAGTACATTAAAAAAAATCAGATTTCACCCATGGACACATCTGCAAATTGAAGAAACTTTTGTGAACACCACACAAAGAAACTTAACACAGATTGCAACATATTATATGGGTTATGATAGAGTGCTTCTTACAAACCTACTTTCTTCAAGGGAAGAGAGCCCTGTGGCAATAAAGGCCTCTAAGGGGACATATGTGCCTATGGATGTCATGTCAACAGTGTCATGGGACAAAGGTTCTTGACAGCAGAAGAAGCAGTAAGGCCTACAAGGTCTACACAATCATTCAAGCCTAAGTCTACTAACTGTTAACTGTTAACAGCAAACTGCTAAGTCACTGTGACTTGTGACTCATCTTGGGTGATGACTCATTCTCCCTATAAAAAGTAGCCAGCCTCTCTATGGGCCTCAGTTAGTGTGTCTCATCCAGTGTGTGTGTTGTGTTGTTGCAGACAGAGTGGCTCCAAGACTCTAGTAAATCAGTAACTAAGACTATGCCTCTGTGAAGAGTCAGATAGCTGCTATGACCTCTCTGTGTATGCTCTTTGACTAAGCTGTCTATGAACAAGTTTATTTTCTTCAGTAAAGTTTTACTAAGTTTATGAAGAAGACTCTGCTTGATTAATTTACCGCTACGCGATAAGCAGCCCCTGATACACCTCATTCCTTGTATTTCCAAATCATGGAGTGAATGGCAATGCTTATGTAGCCAAAATGGCAGCAGATTGAGAATAAAAAACCTACCCCAGGTTTGCATAAGTAAAGAAAAGGTAAAAACGAAACAAAAACCCACATATCCCAAACCCAAAGGAGGCCAACTCTTCCTGCTGCTAAAAAACAAAACAAAACAAACATCAAAATTGTGTGTGTATGATTCAGTTACACAAGTTTGCTACTATAAAAATCTGTTGGAATCAGAGCTCACATGGCAGACCTCCAAAATCCATTAGGCAGGCAGCTGGCGCAGTGAGTTAGTAGATCTTGATATATGTGGGGGTTGGGGGGTTGGGGGGGGCATTAGACTAATTAATTAATCCATGCAACATCAACAAATTATTGTTCTTTTATCAGATAAGCATCTTTGCTACCAGCACATTCATACACAGAAGAATCGAAAGGCCATTGGACCTGCAATCCTATGCCCAATGACCTGGGAGGAAACCCCATGAAACTCAATAACTTACTTCCGAGTAGACATGTCTAGGTTTACACTACTGATCACATCTCATCATATGAGATATGGGTTTGTAAACTGGTTTGTTGAGGGAGAGGGGAAAGTGGATGGATGAAATGTTTCCCTTGTCTATTCACTGTTAGGTTTAAAGGCCAACACTTGAGAGGGGATGTTGGGGAATTCCGATGGAAACAGAAGTGGAAGCTGCAATATCCTTTCCACTGAACTGAATGGTGTGAAATAACACAATAGTAACATAATTAATTAGGTAAAAATCCACGACAGCAGACAGCAAGATGAATAGCATAGGTTTTGTCAAAGGCTGAACTGTAGAGGAAGGGAAACATTGCTACGTGGGTCCAAATGAAAATGGCTGCCATCTTACATCCCAACTCTTGAGTGCAGTCAAGACTACATTGCACAGATGCAATGATAAGAGCATCTTTTGCTACTTTGACATTGGCATAGATTACAACCCCCACCCCACCCCACAGTCTGCTAGCCAGAAATAAAAGAGGCCTTCAGGAAAAAACCAAACACATATGTAAAGAAACTATGGGCTTGGGAGCCACAGCAGTGTGGCTCCTTCCCATGCCATGAAGGCCACCTGGAGGAAGCCCATGGTACAGTTTATGAAATGGGCAATGTTTGAATAGCAAAGAATGGCAGTCAGGGATTACATTTGTGTGACTTGGAGCTTCTGATGTGTCGATTGCAGCATGGAGAGAAGCCACAATCCAGTGGCTCCTTCCCATGTTGTGAAGGCATACCCTCCAACATTTCTCCGATGAAAATAGGGACGCCCTATTCCATAATGATAATTTTATTCTTTATACCCCACACATCTTACTGGGTTGCCCCAGTTCCTCTGGGCAGCTTCCAACATATATAAAAAACATAATACAACATTAAACAAAACACCTTCCCTATACAGGATTGCCTTCAGTCAGCTCAGGAGTCGAATAACTCCATACCTTCCAACATTTCTCCAATGAAAATAAGGAAAAGCAGGACATTCTGGGATCAAATCAGAAACTGGGATAGCTTCCCTAAATCAGGGACATCCATGGAAAATAGGGACACTTGGAGGGTCTGTGAAGGGGTCCAGAGATGGGTGGTTGTGATAGGCATGCCCTCCTTAAATAGCATTTTTGTGCAATACAGGATGGAATCCTTACTGGGCTAGAACACAGGATACAAAAGAAGTCATATTACAACTGATGTGATTATGTTGCATCACTTAAATGAGGCAAATGCTGTGCTCAAGAAATCCAATATGCTGCAGCTTTTCTTTTCATTTAAATATTGTATAGACCATTAAAAATGAGAGGGCAGGAAATTAAGAAAATGAGGCTGACGGGGAGAGCTGAACTTTGATCTTGCAAAGGTAGGGATTTATTTTTTGCTTTCTTTGCCAGCCCTACGTCCTGCAACTCAGCAGCTTGTCTGCTTTCTCAATCAGCACTTCTCTGATAACTGCTTTAAAGTGTATGTTTGCTGCACATTCTTTCCCCATGGGACTGGGAGTTCAGAGGGGAAATTCAACCTAAAGAGACTGGGCAAAGCAGCTAAAATGAAAACAATGTGACAAATAGGCAGCAAGCAATTGTCTAACACTGAACTGTATGTTTGCACACACAGAGCAAAGTGTTGATTAGGCCTATCCTAACTCAGATTTCAAGAATCAGAAGGCATTTATTTGTTATACTGGTAGATGTATTTATATGTTTTATATACACACACACAAACACACAATTTATCTCCTAGCTTTTCTCCAGGGAGGTTAAGATAGCACACATTGGTCTCCCCCTCCCCATTTTATCCTCACAACAACCAAGGTCACCACATGAGCTTAATGGCAGACCCTCCAAGTATCCCTATTTTCCAGGGACAGTCCTAGATTTACAGAAGCCATTGTGGTTTCTGATTTGATCCTGGAATGTCCCATTTTCCCTTAGGACGTCCCTATTTTCATGAGATAAATGTTGGAGGGTATGGAGTTATACGACCCCTAAGCCAAGGAAATAAGTATACAACCTTTAGAAGACATCTAAAAGCAGCCCTGTATAGGGAAGGGTTGTTTTTTTAAAAATGTTTAATGTTTTATTATGTTTTTATATGTGTTGGAAGCCGCCCAGAGTGGCTGGGGCAACCCAGTCAAATGGGCAGGATTTAAATAATAAAATTATTATTATTATTATTGAATAAGGTATCTCTCTTGTCAGTGGAGAAATGTTGGAGGGTATTTAATGGCCAAGTTAAGATAGACCGACAATAGAAGATAGGTAGTGTTTCAAGTGTGTACATGGACTCACATGTGTGTAGCTAGCGCTCATGAATGTTCATAAATACAGTGGATGCTTGGGTTGCGAACGTGATCCGTGCGGGATGCACATTCGCAATCCGCAACCCGCAGCGTCCGCAACCCACAGCGTCGCATCTGCACACGTGCAGGTTGTGATTTGGCGTCTCTGCGCATGCGTGGCCACGAAAACCCAGAAGGAACCCATTCTGGTACTTCTGGGTTTCGGAGGTCCACAACCCGAAAAAATGCAACCTGAAGCATCTGTAACCCTAGGTATGACGGTACACTGCTGAGAGGTTTAGGATATTTTGCTGGAGTTATGGTGTGTGCTTCTTAGGGATGTGTGCTAATCCATAGCCTTATGCCCACAAGAAACTCTCACAGAAAGAAATGAAGAAAGCTTGGTTTATTATATGACATAGGAGTCACATAATATATAAAAATGCTGCTTCGGGCAGCAAAGTTGCGACCTAAACGGGTAGCAAGTT
Organism: Podarcis bocagei; assembly: GCF_964188305.1. NCBI lineage: Eukaryota > Metazoa > Chordata > Lepidosauria > Squamata > Lacertidae > Podarcis > Podarcis bocagei. Next base: position 15,821,197 of record NC_138130.1, read on the forward strand.
TTACAATACATACGCATCTTGATTAAAGGGTAAAATATTCCCTATTTTAGCCATCCACCTGAATCGAAGAGAGAGAGAGAGAGGCGGGGACGCATTTATTTGACCTGCACTAGAACCAGGGGCGACCCCCAAACCAGCTAGGGAGACAGTTTGCTGTCGTTTTTGCACCTCCACTAACCAAATCAAGGGAGGATAACTCTCCAGAGACAGACTGAGTGGGAATATATCCGCCTACACACCCATGAGTAGCAACAGATGGAAGCTTTCAAACCCTTCATTTGCACTCTCAAAAGCTACCCTAAAACCACTTTTCAAATCCTCTACCCTGATAGAATTCAAAAGAAGCCCACTGTGTTGATTGTTCCTATTATAAATATATTTTTAAAAGATCTCTGGAATGTTTTCATAGCAGGGGCAATTTACCATGGACGTGTTTTTGTGTGTTTTTTGTAGACCACCTACCTTTTTTCATTCATGATAACTTAACTAACACCCTTCTGTGGCTTTACAATATCCCCGAAACAATGGTAGAAATTGCTTGCATGGAGAGACAGAGAAAAAAAGGAAAATGTAAAGAAAGCATCTAATATGCTTTTCTCTGCATTATGAAGCCATTTAGTTGCAGGAAATAGGAAGGAGCAGCAGTAATCGAAAAACTCTCCACAGACCAGTAGCAAATGCTCTGTGAATTAATGCTTAGGAGCCAATACATGGGCTATTTGTCTCCTTCTTAAGAAGAGGTTTACTGGAATAATTGAGGTTAAAATTGTGTGTGTGTGTGTGTGTGTGTGTGTGTGTGCATGCCAGGGTCCATTACAGTATGTTTGTGTGTGTATTTATATATATGCAAATGACCAAATGCTACAGCTGCCCATTAGCATTGGCTAAATTGCGAGAAGCGAATTCCTGTGGGTGAAAATTGTTTTTCATGTTGGACTGAAATAGCTTGTCGACACTGACCACATCCAACAAATTCCAGGATTTGCTTATTATTTAAGCACGAAACCTCACATAGTATCCAAAAATGTTCATGCCGTTCATGTAGCAAAACAGCTAACAATGCGCGGGTAGCTAGGCATGGACTAAGAATTTTAAATATCAATAAAGAATGAAGAGCAGGTTCCCATGTTTGATGTTCGGGGACAACAACTATAAGTGAGCTTGTGCAGGGCTGGCCTGCCCATGAGGTGAAGCCAGGGTCACATTTTGCTGTGGCGGTGGCTTCTAGGGAGTAATTTTTTTAATTAGTTTTTATTAAAGTTTTACAAAAAGACTTTAATTTTAAAAATAAAACAAAGGAGCAAAATGTTAACAATAAAGGTGTGCTGTTTGACATTAAAGTTACCTACATCTTGATTAATTTTTGCTGGTGTGTGTGTGTGTGTGTGTGTGTGTGTATAGTATTACCTGGTAGGCAGGGGAGAGACTATGAAGAAATTTCCCTACTTGACAGTCAAAGTAGATGGATTTGTTTCATTGCATTGCATTTTGGAAAATGATATAGAGCATCTGAGAGGATTCTATTTATATGTGTGCGTGAATGATATTCATTGACAGAATTAATTTGCCACAAGTGTCAAGTGCAAAAATTTATAAATGTTGCTGTAAATGTCAGAAACTTGGTGAATGTTGACATTTGCAAATAATTCTTAAGAGTTTAGGAGGCCAGTGGGGGAAGTCAGAAACGGCCATTGGACGGGAAGCTTCCAGCTCATGAAGCTTGGGGGGGGGGGGAATCTAAATTTTACTTTTGCAAAGGAGTTGGGCATAAATTAAGAACACGGAAGACCTCAAGAGATTGTCTTCACAAGACAATAGGAGACAGGCTGCTTCTGAATTAGTCAGTAAATTACATATTTCCAATTAACCTGGTAGAACTGATGATTTGTTCTACTTGGATCTACCTCAATTTATAGCTGTAATTTGGTGCTGTTGAAAGAGACCAGCAGGTCGAAACATGTCTGCAGCTGTGCTATTTTTGCACAAACATTTTTGTGCAGGGTGGAAGCTGGGCACTGACAATTTCATGTGTATTCTCATGTAGGTTGACAGATGTGTGTTTTATTACCAATGCACAATGGGAGTTGTGTTTCGTCAATTCAGGAATGGCTTAGTTTTTGAAGGATGAAATATCTTTCAACATTATAGTTCATATATTTGATATTAATGGATGGTCTTTATACAATGTGTGGTGATCCTGAATAAGTCCATTTTGTGTAGTTTTGTATACTCTCGAGTATATTAGTGGGAAAGGAAGACATTCCCCATGGCAATAGGTATGACGGTTGAATATAAGCTCCTATTTTATTGTTGTTGTTACTCGGATAAAATTCTGACATCATTCCAAAGCCTGGTGTGAGTGTATTCACGGGTCATAGAACTGTAGAATTGGAAGGGAACATTCCCTTTCAATGTAAGAATCTTTGGTCCAATGTGGGACTTGAACACACAACTTTGAGATTAAGAGTCTCATGCGCCCGGGTTTGCGTCTCCGTTCCTCCACATGCAGCTGCTGGGTGACCTTGGGCTAGTCACACTTCTTTGAAGTCTCTAAGCCCCAGTCACCTCACAGAGTGTTTGTTGTGGGGGAGGAAGGGAAAGGAGAATGTTAGCCGTTTTGAGACTCCTTCGGGTGATGATAAAGCGGGATATCAAATCCAAACTCTTCTTCTTCTTCTTGTCGACTGAGCTATCTGTCCACCTGAGTAAATCAGCCATCCATTTCAAGTAAACCATTACTAGGTGTTACTATTTTCAAATAGTTTATAAAAAATGGTTTATAAAATAATCCCACATCCAATAGTACCTCGGTTTAAGAAATTAATCCATTCCGAAACCGTTCTTAAACCGAGGCACGCTTTCCCTAATGAGGCCTCCCGCCGCCAGTGCCCTTCCACCGTTCGGATTCCGTTCTTAGACTGAGGTAAAGTTATCAAACCAAGACACTATTTCCGGTTTTGCGGAGTTTGTAAACCAAATCGTTCTTAAACCGGACTGTTCATAAACCGAGTGTAATAGGTATAAGTTACTCGTGCGTAAACTGGTGCCTTTCTCGGTTAATTTGCCTTGTTAAACCTTTCTGACTGCACAGCCCCTTCTCATCGTGGCTGCCTCAGTCACTGGCAGAATCCGTCAGTGGGCGTTTCTTGAACCTCTTCCAACATAAAAGTTGTTTGACACCCAGTCTCCTCCTCCTCTCACTGCGCGGGAGTCTTCTGTGCAGGGAAGGCGTGGGTAACGGAGGACCTGGGCTCTCCTCACTGATGTCCAGTGAAGAGTCCTGGAGCCCTCTCTCCAATTCCCCCGTCTGCCCCCCTTTATCCCCGGTGTTGCGCTGATTGGCTTCCCCCTCTACTGAGCTGTTTCTCCCCCTGCTGCTGGTTCCTTCGCCAGCATCATCTGGGAGCCTCCCCTTCGCCTCTCGCTCCAATGTCAGTTCCCTGACACCGAGGTACCACTGTACTAAGGTATGAAAAATTCTAGCAATTGGATACACACACACACACATATACATATATATGCATATGCTTCTGTTGTTCTTAGTAGAAGACCCTTTCAATAATATTTATTGTGTGTGTCTCAGTGAAAATGATGGTTACGGTTTTTAGCAATTCAGGTGAGCATTTCATAAGCATTTTGTGGCTTCCATATACCTCGCATTTGAGAAATTGAGCTGTGTTTGTACAGCACAGTGGTACCTCAGGTTATAGATGCTTCAGGTTACAGATGCTTCAGGTTACAGACTTTGCTAACCTAGAAATAGTACCTTGGCTTAAGAACTTCAGGATGAGAACAGAAATTGCGGTGGTGACAGTGGGGCGGCAGCGGGAGGCCCCATTAGCTAAAGTGGTACCTCAGGTTAAGAACAGTTTCAGGTTAAGAACGGACCTCCAGAACGAATTAAGTTATTAACCCGAGGTACCACTGTACTCAGATATCTAACCAGCCACAATGAAACCCCTTGAAGGTTGGGTCAATTTTTCTGTTATGATGCAGTAAAGAATGAGGGCTATTTTAAAGAAAAACACTTTGAGAGCATTCCTATGCACACAAAAAATGGTGTAATGCAAGTCCAATATAAATTAAGCCAGAGTAAAGGATACCAGACGTGTTCAGGTGTGGGCTATTGCTGTCTGGCAGAGGGACAAGAAGCCTTTAAAATAGTGTTTGACTTACACAAACCTTTTTGCCAGCTGAATGTATGCTTGGATGCCTGGTCACATGATGAAGCTGAATGGGTTTAGGATTCAACCAAAGTCTTCCCTCTCCAGTCCTAGCCCAACCCTGCCTCTGGAACACCTTTTTTCAGGGCTTACACTGGCTGGGTCCTGTCTGACCAACATGGAAGAGTTATGCTGCCATTTCACTGTCTGAGCGGAGGGTGAGGTAGTTAAAACAGCATAGCCTGGCTACACCAGAAACCTAAAACGAATGGCACCATTTTTACAGAAGCACAGTTCATCTATCCATAAAACAGCGAGAACAACTTTAGTTTTAGATACAAACGTGTTATAGGAATGCAAAGCATCGTTGCCTGCTTTGAGTTGTTTGCCTTATCCTTAATCCAGGGTTACAGCACTCATTTTTGCAAGTAAAAATGTATGGATGTTGAATACTTGCTACCCTACTGTGCAGCAGATGGGAACATAAAATCTTTATTGAATAAAAATACATCACTATGCATATTTTATGTGTTGATTTCTTGGCACTCATTGCTAATAGTAATAAGAGATGAGAAATGCAAGCTTTTGCCACTTGCCTACATGAGTCCATTTGACGTGTTTATCACAGAATAGTAGAATTTCAGATTTGGAAGGGATACCAAGGGTCATCTAGTCCAACCCCCTGCTATGCAGGAATTTGTTCCAGCATCCTCTTTCCAGCTAGGTCAGGGTTGGATCTAGACACATCAAAAGAACATTTCAGGAAAACACGTTGTAAAGTTTGTAATGGGAAATCATGTTGCTGAAGGATAGAACTCTACAGCGCCATCTGGTGTTCACAAACTAATGCAGCTGAGTCCCAGGTGGCTCTGGGGCATTTCTAAGGCACTCCAATGTCTGATTCAGGGCATACCGGACCTGCCCAAAGCTGGCAATGGGTAGCTCAAGAGTTCCCCAATAATGCTACATAAGGTAATGGGTAATGGGACCCCTAACCATTAGGTCCAGTCGTGACCGACTCTGGGGTTGCAGTGCTCATCTCGCTTTATTGGCCAAGGGAGCCAGTGTACAGCTTCTGGGTCATGTGACCAGCATGACTAAGCCGCTTCTGGCGAACCAGAGCAGTGCACGCAAACGCCGTTTACCTTCCCGCCGGAGTGGTACCTATTTATCTACTTGCACTTTGACGTGCTTTCGAACTGCTAGGTTGGCAGGAGCAGGGACCGAGCAACGGAAGCTCACCCTGTCGCGGGGATTCAAACCGCCAACCTTCTGATCTGCAAGTCCTAGGCTCTGTGGTTTAACCCACAGCGTCACCCCAAAAAACATTTGGCTAAACACTTTCCTGCCTGGACTAACAGCCAATCACCCAATCAATCAGAAAACACACCACTCCAGAACAAGAAAACTCCCAGCAGTATGGAATAGGCCAAAAGAAGAGTCCTTGAGCCAATTTGGGGCTCTCTCAAAATTCCTATGCAGCTCCCCAAAACAAGTGAATAGCAAAGCTGATACTGGGTTGGTGCAAAAATTGGATCAAAGTGAGGCGCCCTGTCATAAACTACAGCTAACTCTCACACAGCATTGGCCTATTAGGACCTGTCTGTCATTGCCCACGCCTCTCCTGAGTAACAGTAGTGAGTCTTCTTTTTTCAGTGAGACCAGGGTGTGGCAAAGTTGCCCCCATTAAGCTGGATGTAATAGCACTGTGCAATAAGAGTGGGACAGAACCAAAGGAATCCTATCAAGGTTTTTAATCATCCATGCAAAACACTTTGAACTCACGGCTGCGTTCTCATAAAACTCTTTCTACTCCTCCTACCTAAGATATTCATAAAAAAAGAGGAAGGTTGGTCAAAAATTTATGGGACCACAAGGGAGTGTCTGCTGTGAGTGATTAATAAGAACTTTACTACGGATAGCAAGATGTAATAAAAATATAAGATCTTGAATTCACTAAGACCCTTGTAGTTAAAATTACTCAACAAGGTTAAGGGCTTTAACAAAGATTTCACGAGGGAAAGTAAGGCGAGTACGAAACCAAGCCCATAAGTAAACTGAGGGAAGAAAACAAAATCAATGATGATTTTAAAATGGATGAGCTGCTCAACTGCTTTATGAAATCAATATTTAACAAGAACAAAAAAAGGAAAGAAAAGGGGTATGTAGAATTACAAAGTAATAAAGACCTTGTCAATATTGATGTTGATGAAAAGCTGGTAAGGGGATACAGTGGTTGTAAAAACAATGCTATACAAATCACCACAGCCTGGATATGATCTGTGACACAAAAATGAATTGTATCTTGTATGTTGTCAACCGTTAGTAGTAGATTGCAAAATGCCACCATCCATGTCTTGGGCTAGAACCATAAATTACTGGAGGAAAAATCAGCATGGATGGTTCTCTTTGTCACATGCAGTGATTAAAATGGTAATTGTGATCTCCATGCTAAATTGAGAATATAACTTTCTTGCATTAGACAAGCTATTCAGATCATGGGCTTAAGAGTGGAATTTCAATTTGCCTAGGGATGCGGGTGGCGCTGTGGGTTAAACCACAGAGCCTAGGACTTGCTGATCAGAAGGTTGGCGGTTCAAATCCCTGCGACGGGGTGAGCTCCCGTTGCTCGGTCCCTGCTCCTGCCACCTAGCAGTTCGAAAGGACATCAAAGTGCAAGTAGATAAATAGGTACCGCTCCGGTGAGAAGGTAAACAGCGTTTCCGTGCGCTGCTCTGGTTCGCCAGAAGTGGCTTAGTCATGCTGGCTACATGACCCGGAAGCTGTACGCCGGCTCCCTTGGCCAATAAAGCAAGATGAGCGCTGCAACCCCAGAGTCGGCCATGACTGGACCTAATGATCAGGGGTCCCTTTACCTTTAATTTACTGATTTTAAGTAGATATGGTATAATGCAGGAAACTCCTTTATACCGAGTCAGATCATTTGTCCATCTAGCTCAATGGGCCAGAGTCCGGGTTGCCTCATCCCTTGTGGGCTATTTTGACAGGTTTGCAGAGCTCATCTACCTGGCAATCACTATGTTGTCAGGATGCCTATTTTTTCTCCCTTTTAAGCTGCATTAGAAAGGAAGTCCAAGCCTAGCAAACCAGTGCTTGACGTTACTGCCAATCAGCTTTCTGCAGAGGACTTCTTTATCATACCAGATGCCATAGAACATTAAATAAAATATTAAGTATCAATTTTATGCACATTGTAAGTGACATCAAAGACGACATCACCAAAATTCACTGGAATGAATGCCACATTTCAAAATGTATTATATGTATGCCTTACATCCTGACATGTATGGAATCAGTCTTCAGTTGCCTAATCTCAATAAAGATCAATGAATTAGTACATGCCAGCCCAAGTTAGGCATGCTTAAGTGCCATTAATTTTCAGTGGCTGAAATCAATTTGTTAACTTTGGCTGGGTTGTTCCTAATATTTGTATCCCTTGGTACTTACTTGCTGTAATCTCAGATATAGCAAAACTGAAATAAAGTTAAGATCTGATATCTTGGAGGGAAAGGATATAGAAATATATAACTTCTGGTTTTATATCGGCTCTGCCTTGAAGTCTCATGGAGAGATTTTTGCTTGACCTGTTACTTGCAGCCTTTTATCTAGGGGTTGGACCTGGGACGCTCTACACACAAATCTTGTTCTCTGTAGCTTAGTTTCAGCAGGAATTGCTATTTTGGTAGAGAGAGAAAAATATATATATATTTCAATAAACCAAAATAGGTTAGGTTGTGAGGATTTCGTGTATACAAGATCTTCACAACCTAACAAAGGTAGGCATATTTGTTACAAAGGGAAACAGATAAAAACTAAGATTTCCAAAGTAATAGTTTCCCCAAGGTGTTTTATCTATATGGAAGAAATGCTAATCTTCTACTTCAGCTGATCTCAGGAACTACTCACACTGTTGTTGTTTTTTAAAAGACTTTGGTGGGCACGTCTTAGTGCCATTTTACATCTATAATACAGGGTCAGAGGACAGCCACCCATATATATGCATGTTTACCTCTCAATAAGAGCTAGAGCCAAGCTCTTTTCAGGTGTTCTCATCTTCTACATGAGTGGAATCATAGGTGAGAAACTGGGGATAGGTCCATTAGGTCCACTCTCTCACCCACAAAGAGGCAAATGTCTGCAGTGGGTAGCCTGCTTTACTCATGACCTCTCCAAGCGCAATTTAAAAACTTGGAAGACTTAGAAAGGCACCCGGCTTCAGAGGTTGACCAGGATGGTGAAGGAGAGTGGAGCCAGTGTGGTTGTCCCTGCTTTCCTGTGAGAGAGTTTAGATCTGGACTTGAGTGATTACTCACATGTGTGAAACACCAACAATAAGTGCTTTTATTTTTTAATTTATTTTTGCAGATCAATTTCCTCACGGGTGAAGCCACCCACTTCACAACAATAAAGCGCTGTAGCCAGACGTGCAGGCTTTGTTTAGCAGACCGGTTACTGCTATTTATGAGGGTCGTAGTAGAGAAAAACTCTCACTCATACCATTCTCCAAGATCGTACCACGATTATGTGACGAACTCCTTGGATGTGAGCAGTCTGGTAACTAAGCATATTAAGGCCACAAGATGTGATGATGACCGCCAGTTTAAATGGCTTTAAAAAAGAATTAGGCAAATTCATGGAGTATAAGGCTATATTAATGGCTATGAGCTCAGAGACAAGCATACCATTGAATGTCAGTTGCTTGGGAACAAAAATGAGAGACAGAGATTGCGCAGCTTGTGGGCTTCTGAGAAGCATCTAGCTTGCCACTGGATGTTAGACTAGTTCGGCTCTTGGTCTGAACAAGCAGGGCACTTTTAACAGCCATCTTTGAGAACACTAACCTGCCCATCTCATTACAACCAACACTCAAGTTTTTGAACGGAGCATATATTGCTCCATAATGAGTTCCTTACTATTTATTGTGACACATTGTCAGTGGAGTCAAAACAGTGAATGCAAACTTTATACCTTCATCCCAAGTGGCTACACAGATGAGCACCTGACAATGTGAAAACATTATTATGATTTTTTGAAGGGCAAAGTAATTGAATGCTCATTAGTCATCTGCAGGGATATAACAATGTGAAGTGCTCAAGTAATTAATGTTATGACTTAACTTATAACACAAAGCCATGGTTCAAATTTATCGCCATTTTATTACCATATTAACACCTCCATATTGTTCCGAGTGATTATTTAAATTAATTCAGGGTCCTTTTCCAGCTAACTACTGTATGCATATAATTTGTCCCATGAGTCCAGTAATAGTTGCTGTAATTCACAAAAGATACATGCCTTGGAGGGGGACAGAGTTCCCCTTTTTTGAAATGAAGACTTTGTCACTTTCTTCGTTAAGTCTTGGAAGATTTGGAATAAAAAAAATACATATTATATATTTTAGTATAATGTATTAAACATAAGTCTTCTTCCTTCAGCTGGGGAACATGAATGCCATTAATTAATATGAGTCATGGAAATACACCCTTGTGTATATTTGTTACAGCAAATGTCCAAAATCTGGTGAAGGAAATATTCACATATTAATGTTGACTATTCAGAAATAATTTTGTGAATCTGTGGTGTATACCCACTCTGCTTAGAAATATGTCAGTGAATGTGGACAATCACATTTTGGAGATTGTCAGCATTTATTGGGGTAACTCATATTTTGTTTGGTGGGGGACTGTCCACTCATATTTTTGCTGTGGTTTGTCATTATTTGTATGTGAACGTCAATGTTCACCAGTCTGGGCCATTCACTACAATACACATATTCCAGAAATGCTATGGAAAAGGGTGGTCCAACTTTTCATTCCAAGTGGTATACGACACATTACTCACAGGCCACACACTGCCTTGCTATGCAGGTGGGGAGCAAGGCCAATATTTGGCACACACCTGCGCTCAGCTCTCACACTGCTGTCCCAAAACTATGGAGTGCTTCACCTAGAGTCCTTCCACCTCCTTCCCAAAGTGGAGAAAGCACTAACTAGGCATTGGACCACCTTGCTGCAGAAGATTCATTTGAGCTGAATGATTTCTGAAAGCTTTCTTGTATCCTCAGATTATCTGCTGGGGAGAAATACACTAACACTGGCCCAAGGAGTGTCACAACACCCTGAATCATCTTTCTTACAAGTTTCATAATAACTATTGGGTGATGAAATGGCACTCCTTCCACCACCCAAAGCATCCTTGTTGCTTACGTCCTTGTGCAGAAAGCACCACCTGCTTCTGATTTAATCTAACAGTGTATTTTAACCTTTTTTTGAACTGCAGTCTTGGGCACCTCTGTGATCAATTTGTTTTAAAGTTTGGATTGCTATCTTAATTAAAATATTATCCATGTGGCTTCCAGGGGCAGGTTAATTGCTTCTGCCGCACTTCGAAGCAGGCAGGTTAACAGCTCCTTGAACCACTGAGATGAATGCTGTACCACGCAAAAGACCAAAGAGCACACAAGCGGCATGAGATTTGGATTTTATAGATGCTGTCTAGGCTTACTTATTTGGAACATGGGTTAGTGGGACTTCTGAGTACACAGGATTAGGTTTTAAGCAATACCCCTTCTCTCACCCCAGGCTCGCTTTTTCTGATCCATGAAGACAAACTGCCCCCTCCTTTTCAAGGAATTGTATGAATCAGGAGACCCTAGGTCATCAATGACTGCTGGCATAGTAGAAGAAAGGGAGCATACCAGTGCTTCAAATATGTGAGCTGAATGCCTGAACTGGACCCCTATAAACAGAGTAAGACAAGCTGTATCTCAAAGCGATCTGCGAAATATAAGGAACAGTAAATCTGAAAGCTTGACTTCTAGGAAATGGACCGCCTAGAACAATGCACAAGAATGGTTAGTATTATCTATTTTCATTTAAGTGCTGGTTATTATTATTTCTTGATTATTATTATTTATTTAATTTATACCCGGAGGTCTCACATTTGGCCAAGTCTTTAGGAACTGATGAAGTAATAATAATAATAATAATAATAATAATAATAATAATAATATACTATTATTTATACCCCGCCCATCTGGCTGGGCTTCTCCAGCCACTCTGGGCGGCTCCCAACAAAATATTAAAATACAATAATGCATCAAACATTAAAAGCTTCCCTAAACAGGGCTGCCTTCAGATGTTTTCTAAAAGTCTGGTAGTTGTTGTTCTCTTTGACATCTGGTGGGAGGGTGTTCCACAGGGCAGGTGCCACTACTGAGAAGGCCCTCTGCCTGGTTCCCTGTAACTTGGCTTCTCACAGTGAGGGAACTGCCAGAAGGACCTCAGCGCTGGACCTCAGTGTCCAGGTAGAACGATGGGGGTGGAGATGCTTCTTCAGATATGAAGGAGCAAAGGAAACAATATGAAGATGGAAAAAGAGAGAGTTCCACCTACTTGTAGCAAGTAACAGAAGTGCACGCTATGCTCTGGTCCATGGGGTCACGAAGAGTCAGACACAACTAAATGACTAAACAACAACAACAACAAATTGTAGCAATGGTTTCCAAACTTTCTGCCTTCTTGGATCTTTTCCACATTGACTAAACTTCTAAGGAGCTTCAACGGATTCTAGGGCACACATATTCACTTGACCTCACCAACTACAGTGGTACCTCAGGTTAAGTACTTAATTTGTTCCGGAGGTCCGTTCTGAACCTGAAACTGTTCTTAACCTGAAGCACCACTTTAGCTAATGGGGCCTTCTGCTGCTGCTGCACCACCGGAGCATGATTTCTGTTCTTATCCTGAAGCAAAGTTCTTAACCCGAGGTAATATTTCTGGGTTAGCAGAGTATGTAACCTGAAGCATCTGTAACCTGAAGCATATGGAACCTGAGGTACCACTGTACCTTGCATTCACAGAATGTGTTGTGGAACATGTGCTTCTGCAGGTGCACTTTGTAGGTTGTCTCATGGACATTGTACTGTGGTCTCGAATACAATTCATGTCCCACATTCTCTCCACCAAGGAGCTGTACACAACCCTGTTAATAAACCATTTTGTTTCAACAAAGTCTTAGCTCTTTAACAGGATTTGCCGATAACACACATGAGAAAAAAATGGTAATAGATGACAAGGTAACTATTCCAGAAGCTTATCGGGTGCTCCTCAGGGAAAATATCAGTAATATCAGATAAGCTACCTTGGAACTGAAACACAAGATTTGAGATCCACTGTTCTATTGTTTTTAATTGTCCTATTCATATAGCTTACATTGGGAAATGTGCCATAGGCAGACCTTTTGACTGTACCGTCCATCAGGGTCCAAAAACTGTCAACAAAAGCTATGCATGTACATCTTAATACATATGCAAATCTAACAAGAGCACAAGTTGAATACATGTAGTCTCTTTCACCCTGTGAACATCTGAATTGGATGCAGGACCATTGGGACTAATCCCATCATCTGCCCTGTCCACATATTTATTCCATCATATGTTATTCCATTAGGGGACGCGGGTGGCGCTGTGGGTTAAACCACAGAGCCTAGGACTTGCTGATCAGGAGGTCGGCGGTTTGAATCCCCGTGACAGGGTGAGCTTCCATTGCTCAGTCCCTGCTCCTGCCAACCTAGCAGTTCGAAAGCACAAAGTAGATAAATCAATAATTGTGATCTCCATGCTAAATTGAGAATATAACTTTTTTGCATTAGACAAGCTATTCAGATCATGGGCTTAAGAGTGGAATTTCAATTTGCCTAGGGATGCGAGTGGTGCTGTGGGTTAAACCACAGAGCCTAGGACTTGCCGATCAGAAGGTCGGCGGTTCAAATCCCCGCAACGGGGTGAGCTCCTGTTGCTTGGTCCCTGCTCCTGCCAACCTAGCAGTTTGAAAGCATGTCAAAGTGCAAGTAGATAAATAGGTACCGCTCCGGTGGGAAGGTAAATGGTGTTTCCATGCACTGCTCTGGTTCGCCAGAAGCGGCTTAGTCATGCTGGCCACATGACCCGGAAGCTGTACGTTGGCTCCCTCGGCCAATAAAGCGAGATGAGTGCCGCAACCCCAGAGTCGGTCACGACTGGACCTAATGGCCAGGGATCCCTTTACCTTTACCTTTTATGTTATTCCATTAGGCTCAAAGCTGTGTAGGGAAGAGAAGCTACAGTGGTGCCCCACAAGACGAATGCCTCGCAAGACGAAAAACTCGCTAGACGAAAGGGTTTTGCGGTTTTTGAGCTGCTTCGCAAGACAAATTTCCCTATGGGCTTGCTTCGCAAGACGAAAACGTCTTGCAAGTTTGTTTCCTTTTTCTTAACACCGTTAATACAGTTGCGACTTGACTTCGAGGAGCAACTCATAGAACGTGGTGTGGTAGCCTTTTTTGGTGATTTTTGAAGCTTTTCCAAAACTTTTCCGACACCGTGCTTCGCAAGACGAAAAATTCGCTAGACGAAAAAACTCGCGGAACGAATTAATTTCATCTTGTGAGGCACCACTGTAGCTTCATCAAGCTTCTCCCTCCAGCAACTGTCACCTCACAGCAACCATACCATCAAGGTGCAACAGAGAAGGGAAGCAGGGCAACTCTATCAGCTCAGCCAAGATCAGCAAGTTTTGGTTTCTCATTTTGTTTCCATTTCAATATGTTATAGGAACTTTATAACCAAGTGTCTGAATCTGAATCCCCCCCCCCAATCTTCCTGTCCATTCCCCTCTCCTATTATGACTCCCTTTTTAATATGCAAGTCTGATGGCAGAGTCTGCCTTACTAGTGATCTTTCGAAGGCACTTTGGAAGTCTTCTTTTCCAGTTGAAGGCTAGGATAAAAATGCTTTAAATAAATAAGGGATTTGCCTGAATAGTGCTGCAGTTAGTTAATATGAAAGAAGACCATATTGAGCACCAAGATGTTCCCAATTTCAACCTGCACAGATGGGAACGGTAAGTGCCTTAAAATCTCACATGCAATATACTGCCTCAAGTAGACATTACTATTGGATGTCATGGTGTCCTTCAGTGCTCCAGATGAAATAGGAATGACACAAAGTTATTCACTGAATGCTTGCATTTTATATGCCACTCTATAAGTAGTACTATTATAATTTATCAGAGCTGCTATAAGAGCAACTATAAATTCACAATGAATTGCACAGGATATTTTCTACTCACTGTAAGGCAGATGGCAGTGCAGAACTGGAAGGCAAGGGTGATGATTACTGGCTCAAGTAGCTCATGAGTCATAAAGTTAACCTTTCTCTCAAAAAACTATCTTGACTCCATTGATGTTATGATTTCTCATTTGTCTCATTTGATGAATAACTTAAAGAGTTACAGACCTTGCTTACTTCTCTGACTCATTTGTCCCTAGTGCATTGATGGGAAACCTTAGGCTTACGTAAACAACCAAAGAAGACTAACTCTGAGTGTATGCACTATAACTTTTGAAGCAGCAATTAATCAACCATTCAAAAAGTAGACAGTGTAAGAATGTACAGTTCCTTCACTTGGGATCCGGCAAATACTCTGCTTAGCCAAAAGAGCTTTCAGCTGAATCCCATTCTTCACCTTGATATCCTGCTGCAGACTGAACCGGCAGAGTTACCAGGGGCTACAAGAATCAAGATAAGCATTGGCTGGCTTCACAGCCTTCCCCACGTTGTGACTTAATGCATCACACACACACACCATGGTTCATGATATATTGCCAAGTCAAAAATTATGAAATCGATATCACAATATGGACTTCAAACCAGTTTTGGATCATATCGTGATATATCACCCAACCCTATTCTCCAACCTGGTTTAGCTAAAGATATGCTGCTCTTAGTTGCTCATCCCAGCTAAGCTGAAGTTGGCTGAATTGAGCAGCAGCTGCCCACTGTTGAATGGAGTTTGGATTTGGTGTAATTTTATGCTAGTTTAGCTCATCCTGGCTTGCTGTACACCAGCCTCTTGTGCATAGGATTGCTCCCTAAAAGGCCTGGGGAGGGGGGGACAGTATTTGGCAGTGAATTTGCTGCCCCGGATTTGCTGCCAGGTGAGCCTCTCTGCAAAAAGTGTTCTACATACATGGAACCAACACTGAAAAGGCCTTCTTTATCATAACCACCTACCCCACCACACTTGGTGATGACACTCAAAGTGCCTCTAAAAATACATCAGGGTATAAAGGCTTACTGTGCTAATTTACCAGGATTTGGGCCATGGGAGAAGTGATGGGGGAGCCACAGTTACACAAACTTCCTACTCAGTTGTTTCACCCCAGCCTGTACTTCCAAACCCTCTAAACATACAGGACTTCACTGTGAATTTTAACTAACAGCCTTAAGTTACCCTCCTCAAATGCTTATATTGCTGCTTGGCAGAAGTAAGGTTTTGTATGAGAACTGTTTTACTTCAAGAAAAGAAAAGAAAAAGAAAAGAAAAGAAAAGAAAAGAAAAGAAAAGAAAAGAAAAGAAAAGAAAAGAAAAGAAAAAAGATTGATGAGCTTGGCCTCAATTTCCCCATGAAAATTCACAAGGTTTACAGTAGGTCATTGCATTTTCTGTGCAGAGTTAGTGATAGCAAAGAAGTGGTATCTTTGTAAAAGGTTCTGATATCAAGCTATATCTGTCAGCAGTTAAGACTTGAGTGTATTGATTCATCTGGAAGAGACAGAATGCCTGTGTACATTTCTTTGATGGTGAATTAAGTTATAACCATGTTGTTTCTGCACAGAGGGAGAAGAAAGGGACAGAGAGAGAGCATCAGACAATATGAATCGTGGAGTTTGGAAGTTTTATAGAGCAGGGAGGGGGAGGAAGAAAAGGTTGAAGAGCACGAGCTGAAAATGTGTGGCAAAGTGATACTTAGCGTTCTGCTTCAGTGAGCAGTGTGTTTATTTCAGTTAGAAAATCTGTCTAGATAAAAGAAAAAATTCATAAAAGGGCTCGCTTTTCTTCCTGCCCTCCTTTTAGATCTCGTACAACGTGTAGCACTGACCTTTGTAGAACCAGATGTATTGAGCAGCAATTTTGGTGTCTTACGTTTTTATAACCCATCCTTCGTAGGTCTCAGGACTTCCAAGTTTCGGTAGACTTTTCAAATCAGCAGTGAGGCTTCTAAAAATGTAACCCTAGCTGACTGAGGATCTAACAGATACACAGATTATGCTGTATATGGATGGGGGACTAATTCTATTGAATTTATATTTAATGGCAAATCAACCCAATTTGCACTAACTGAAACAATAAATGAACTGCAACACAGCCGCCCTTCCAAGGTCACACTTCTCTGAAATTTTGTAGTACGGTACTCTGGGCAAGTACCGCACCAAAAAATGCATGTACTAGGATAAAGCCTGCCCAAAATGCATATTAGTGAAAATTACAACATACAGAAATGCATTATATTAGGAGAAATACAAATATTAGGGAAATATGTTTTGCGAACATTGGAATATTAGTTAAAATTGCTTACAAAAATTGCACTAAAACGCTGATAAATTTTCATGAGGACTTTAAATATACATACATACATACATACATACATATACAGTGGTATCTCGGGTTACAGATGCTTCAGGTTACAGACGCTTCAGGTTACAGACTCCGCTAACCCAGAAATAGTACCTCAGGTTAAAAACTTTGCTTCAGGATGAGAACAGAAATCCTGCTCCTGCGGCGCTATGGCAGCGGGAGGCCCCATTAGCTAAAGTGGTGCTTCAGGTTAAAAACAGTTTCAGGTTAAGAATGGACCTCCAGAACAAATTAAGTTCTTAACCTGAGGTACCACTGTACATATATAATACATACATACAGTCGTACCTTGGAAGTTGAACGGAATCTGTTCCGGAAGTCCGTTCAACTTCTGAAATGTTCGGAAACCAAGGCACAGCTTCCGATTGGTTTCTAATTGTGCAGGCGTGCTGGAAACAATAGCAGAAGCTGCCCCAGACATTCAGCTTCCAAAAAAAGTTCAAAAACTGGAACACTCACTTCTGGTTTTCGATTGTTCGGGAGCCGGAACGTTCGACTCCCAAGGTGTTTGGGAGCCGAGGTACGATATCACAAACCAATGTAGAGAACTGAATTTAAGATTGGAAAAAATAGAAACAGAGAAACAAAAAATGAGAGATTCACTCATCCCTTCTGCTATTTAGATTGTTTTTCCGTGACTAAAAAGCCCCATCCGAAAGTTAGGAATTTATATCATATTTTAGGTGGTAGAACCAATCATCTATTTGTAAAGCTGGAAAAATGTGATTCAGACCCCTTCTTCCCTGTTCTGCTCCCAAACAGGTGATTGTTGTTCTTTCTGACTATCTGAATAGGGCTGGCTGCTGTATGGGACTTTTAAGACCTGGGAACCACTTGCAGAGCAGCTAGCTACTATAAAATCATATGTAATTGGATTATAGCCAATGTGTTCTTCAGAATTATGACTCAAAGATACATTACAACAAATGTAATGCTGGAATATCTGAATTCGACGTTTTCTAATGTCACTTGTTTTCACTAATATTATCAGGAAGAGGACCATGAAATTGTTTTAAAGTGCAGTAGCAGTGATAAAAGAGAAGAGAGATGGATATAGTAACAACAAATGAAGGCGCAACCCATGGTTGCATTTGATCCATGACTTGCAGAGATGAAGAATCTTGGAGACAATTCAAAAAGA
Source organism: Podarcis bocagei (assembly GCF_964188305.1). Taxonomy (NCBI): domain Eukaryota; kingdom Metazoa; phylum Chordata; class Lepidosauria; order Squamata; family Lacertidae; genus Podarcis; species Podarcis bocagei. The sequence goes on from NC_138130.1 coordinate 15,838,980, forward strand.
AACCCCTGCTTCTTCTTATTCATAAACAGTAAATCAGTTATTATGCATCTGAGCAAATAACAAAGCATTTTCGATTCACATCCCCTGGAAAATGTTCTATGGCTAAACTATAACTGTTGCAGATTTGTTCTCCTTAGCCATGTCTGTAAAATGGTTACACGTAATGGTTATAATCCATCAAATGCAGCATATCTATGATGCATTTATTTCAATATATATACTCCAGAACACAATACTTAACATTTAAACAAATAGCTTCTGTTTAAATAGATGGAAATAGATCTGAACCAACCTAAAACCAAGCAGGAGCAGCTTACCTAGTAGGCTGGAGCCACACTATTGCCCTCCCAACAGTGGGGGTGGGGCAGGGGAGGGCGGCTGCGGGGTTAGGGCTGTGCAGTGGCAGAGCTAATCCAGAGTTCCTGTCATGTGCCACACAGTTCAGACCTCATTGCTACCCTGCCCCATGCATGCACCATCCTGGTAAACAGCAGCGTGGTGGGGCAATAACACTGGCACATTTGTGCTTCTGTTTCATCTCAAATATCTGAAAGACCATAACAGTGGAATGGATGAAGTGAATCTTGTTTTTATATAGCACACAGATGAATAACAACAGCAGAACCGGGCTCAGGGCGGCTAACACCAACAAAATTACAATAAAACTTAATAGGAAAGAAAACAAAACAAAACAAAACAAAACAAAAAACAGTTGATTAAAATACGGGTTAAAATACAGTTTAAAATGCAGCCTCATTTTAATAGTAGCCCATATGTTGCCTTATGTTGCCTAAATATAGATCTGGCCTCTCATTTAAATTATCAGGACAGACTCTATATACAAGACTACTGTATACACATATACACTTTCACATCTTATGTAAAAATTATGTAATTTCTATTAGATGAAAATGTTATTAACAAAAATTAGACTTCTTCTTCTTCTTCTTCTTCTTCTTCTTCTTCTTAATTTAGTAAATTCTTTATTTTCTGAATCTTTTTTTCAATCTTTCTCTTTTAAATTGTTCTTTCCTCCTTCCTTCCTTCCTTCCTTCCTTCCTTCCTTCCTTCCCTATTTCTCTTCTCACCTTTCCATGTTTTTATTGTATCTATGTAAAAGTTTTGTTTTTTTTTTTTTGTAAGATATTTATTACGGTTTTCTTTACATAACAGAAAAAGAAAAAACACCCAACATACAAAATTCCATCACCACAGAAATATAGAAATAGAGTTAGACAGAAAAAAAGATAAAAAAGATATAAAATACAGTTGTTAACTGATCGTATTTTCATAGTCTTAAGACTTCCTCTCATCTCCCTTCTCTGCATTCTCAGTTCAAAAGTTATCGACAGCAATTTATTACCTTGTTTCAGTTCATAACTTTTTTCTTAGATCTTAGATCTCAAAGTTTAAACATCTTTATCAGCTTATTTCTTATATCATAAAGTCAAGTTACTGCTGCCCAGTTAATTTCAAACTTGCCGCTTCCTAACATTCATACAATTTATAGTGTTTTTGTAGATAGTCCTTAAATTTCTTCCAGTCCTCTTCCATCGTCTCTTCTCCCAGGTCACGGATTCTGCTGGTCATCTCCGCATGCTCCATATATTCCATCAGTTGCATCTGCCATTCCTCCAGTGTGGGCAAATCTTGAGTCTTCCAGTGCTTTGCAATGAGTATTCTTGCTGCTGCAGTTGCATACATAAAGTTCTATCTTTCTTTACCACCCCTTGGCCGACAATGCCCAGAAGGAAGGCCTCTGGTTTCTTAAGGAAGGTATACCTAAATACCTTTTTTAGTTCATTATAGATCATTTCCCAGAAAGCCTTGACCCTTGGGCATGTCCACCAGAGGTGGAAGAATGTTCCTTCAGTTTCTTTACATTTCCAACATTTATTATCGGGCAAATGGTATATTTTTGCAAGCTTGACTGGGGTCATGTACCACCTATATATCATTTTCATAATGTTTTCTTTCAAGGCATTGCATGCCGTGAACTTCACTCCGGTGGTCCATAACTTTTCCCAGTCAGCAAACATAATGTTGTGACCAATGTCCTGTGCCCATTTTATCATAGCTGATTTAACCGTTTCATCCTGCGTGTTCCATTTCAGCAGCAAGTTATACATTTTTGAAAGTACCTTGGTCTTAGGTTCTAACAATTCTGTTTCTAGTTTTGATTTATCTAATCTGAAGAGCTCCCTAATCTGAGCATAGTGTAACCAGTTTTGCACCTTGTCCTTTAATTTCTCAAAACTCTGCAGTCTCCAAGTGTCTCCTTCTTTTTCCAAAATTTCCCAATATTTCGGCCAGTTGGCCTCCATATTGAGTCTTTTCTGGGCCTTGGCTTCCATTGGTGAAAGCCACCTTGGGGTCTTATTTTCTAATAAGTCTTTATATTTTGCCCAGACATTAAACACAGCCTTCCTGACGATATGGTTCTTGAAAAACCTATGGATTTTTACCTTGTCGTACCACAAATATGCATGCATCCGAAAGCATTGTTAAACCCTTCCAGATCCAGGACATCAGTGTTCTCAAGCAGAATCCAATCTTTCATCCAGCAGAGAGCTGCAGATTCATAATACAGCCTCAGATCCGGCAGGGCAAACCCCCCTCTCTCCTTAGCATCCGTTAAAATCTTAAACTTTATTCGGGGCTTTTTGCCCTGCCAGACAAATTTAGAAATATCTCTCTGCCACTTTGTAAAACATTCCACTCTGTCCACAATCTGTAGGGTCTGAAACAAAAATAACATTTTTGGCAATACATTCATCTTAATCGCAGCAATTCGGCCCAACAAGGAAAGTTTAAGTCTTGACCAGCTTTCTAAGTCTTTTTTGATCTCTGTCCAACACTTCTCATAATTGTCCTTAAATAGGTTCAAATTCTTAGCAGTCATATTCACCCCTAGGTATTTCACCTTTTTAACCACTTTTAAATCAGTCTCTTTCTGAAACCTTTCTGATTCCGCAGTTGTCAAGTTTTTTTCCAAAACCTTGGTCTTTTGCTTGTTTAGTTTGAAGCCCGCCACCCGACCAAAGTCATTTATCAGTTCTAAAACCCTTTTCGTACTAGATTCTGGCTCCTGCAGTGTCAAAACCAGGTCATCTGCAAAAGCTTTAAGTTTGTATTGTTTAGCTCCGACCTGTATCCCTTCAACCAACCGGTCCCCTCTAATCATGTTCAGGAGCACCTCCAGGACCGAGATAAATAACAAGGGGGAGATAGGGCAGCCTTGTCATGTTCCTTTCTCAATCTTAAACTCTTCAGTCACCACATTGTTAACTATTAACTTAGCTTTTTGTTCTGAATAGATTGCCTCTATACCATTTTCAAACCCCCGTCCCACTCCCATCTCTCCCAATTTTTTTTTCTCATAAACTTCCAAGAGATGTTGTCAAAGGCCTTCTCCGCGTCAATGAAAATCAACACAGCTTTAGTATTAATGTTCGTTTGTAAAAGTTCCAAAATATCAATAATGTTTCTGGTATTGTCAGACAAATGTCTACCTGGGAGAAAGCCTGCCTGATCTTTATGAATTACTTCATTTAAAACTTTTTTAAGTCTGTTTGCCAAAATATCAGCAAAGATTTTATAATCCACATTCAGGAGGGAGATGGGACGGTAGTTCTTGAGTTGTGCCTTTTCAGTTTCTGATTTCGGTATCAAAGTGATGAAAGCCTCTTTCCACGATTCCGGCGCCCTTTTCCCTTCCATAATATCATTGCAAACCTCCATTAGTGGCTGTATCAAATAGTCTCTCAATGTTTTGTAATATTTGGAGGTGAGCCCATCTGGTCCTGGGGATTTGCCCAATTGCAAGTTTTGAATGGCACCTTCAACCTCTTGTTGTGTAATTTTATAATTCAGGATTGTTCTATTTTCTTGAGTCAGTTTCGGTAGGCCATTCCTTTTCAGAAATTGGTCAATTTCAGTTTCGTTTTGCGGCCCTTGAGTGTACAGTTGTTTAAAATATCTCTGGAAGCACTTTCTAATCTCCGAGGGATTCTGAATGTTTTTCCCATCAATCTCTAGATTAGTAACCGTATTTAATTTTTGCCTCTTTTTCAGTTGCCATGCTAGCAACTTTCCACATTTATTCGCTGATTCAAATGATCTTTGTTTCATTAACTTGATTTTCCATTCCACTTCCTGGTTCATCAATTTGGAATATTGTGCTTGGTAAAGTTTAATTTCTCTCAGAATCTCTTGTGATTTCGGTTTCAATCTTAACTTCTTCTCACATTCTTTAATTTTCTCCAAAATCTTGTCTTTTTTCTCATTCTGTGCTCTTTTCTTTATGGAATTCTGTTGTATCAGGAAACCTCTCATCACGGCTTTACTTGCGTCCCAGATTACTCTTTTTTCGACCGTAGTGTTCAGGTTTATCTCGAAATAGTCCTTCAGAGCTTTTTGGGCCTTTTTGGTGATCTCCTGATCTCTAAACAGGTTGTCATTCATCCTCCATCTAAAGGAGCCGGTTGTAGTTAGTCTCATATCCATCTTTACTGCGTTATGGTCGGAGCAGGTCTTTGGGCAGATTTCCACTTTCCTGATCTTAGGTGCCAGACCTCTAGTTGTCCAAATTTGGTCGATTCTTGTCCATGTCAGTTGGGCTTCAGAAAAGAATGTTCCTTCTCTTCCTAGGGTTTTTTTTGTCCTCCATATGTCAATCAAGTCCATATTGTCAGTAAGTTGAAAAAAGGTTTTAGGTAGTCTGCCATCTTTTGTAACATTTTGACTTTGTGACTTATCCATATTTGTAGACACCACCCCATTCATATCTCCCATCATAATGATGTTGTTATAGTCCATATAGTCCAGCATTGTCTCATGTAGCTTCTTGTAGAATTCAGATTTTCCTTCATTCGGAGCGTAGATTCCCAGTATCAAAAATTTTTCACCCTGAGTTTGTATTTCAATTGCCATAATTCTTCCTTGCTCATCTTTAAAGAGAAATTTTGGTGAAAGACTCTAGTTTGCGTAGATCACTACTCCTCTCTTTTTTACTCGGTCTGATGAAATAAATTCTTGACCTAATCTTTTATTAATTAACACTTTCCTGTGGAGCCTAGTCACATGTGTTTCCTGCAAGCAGATAATGTCCAATTGCTCTTTTTTTAAAATATGAAATATTCTTCTTCTTTTCTCCGGGGAATTCCCGCCATTAATGTTCCAGCTGAGAAGCTGCAGAGACATCCTGGACCAATGTGTTATTCAGTCAGTGATGGTAGTTCTTTCTCTTGGTCAATTGATCCCAAAGGTGTAGGTGTAAGTTGCGACGGTGGCCAGGAATCCGGCCCTGTAGATCCTTTCTGAAGGTCTTCTTCGTAGTCTTTCAGAAACTTATCTTTTTCCGCTGGTTTTTTGATTTTCACCTTCTTCCCTCTGAAGGTAAACAATAATCCTTGTGGAAATTCCCACCTAAAGGGAATTTTGTTGCCTTTGAGAAGCTTTGTCAAATCTGTGTAGAAAGCTCTAAGCTCCAAAAGTTGTTTTGGGATATCTTTGTAAATTTCAGCTCTCGTGCCCTGAATTAAAAGGTATTTTTCGTAGTGTAGGCCCAGTATTTTATCCCTTTCCTCCTTAGATCTCAAGGTGATTAGGTGTAGAAATGAAAAATCACGGGAGACGAGAGAGGCAGGTGTAACATGAGGCGTCTGTCAGGGCGGACCCTGAGAGCCTATTTTATTGAATATTGCAAGCATTGCCAAAAGTGTGCCTGTGGCTGATTGGTTGATACATACACACAGAAACTTGTGATTGGTTAACATAAGTACTAAGGCGGGAATTACATGTGAAAGGTGGGGATTACATGTGATCATTTATCATTGATGGAGTAAAGGCTGAGAATCGGAGCTAGAACTAGACAGGCATGAAGCCTCCTAATTGAATTGTAACTAGGGATTAATTGGCACAAACAATATAACAATCGGGTTTTATAGTTATGGTCAGCTAGGCATGGAGAGCAAGTACAGTTTGTTTTCCATGAGCTTAGGATGTCTGTTACTAATGATTGATTATATCATGTAACAATGTAATCAGGTTCTGTAGTTGTGATCAGCTAGGCATGAAGAGCAGGTTCGTACAGTGTGTGCAAAAGCAGGGAAAAGCCTACAAGCAGAACTTCTCAGAAAGCATGAGAAAAGAGGAGCAAGGCTTCCCCAAAATGGAGCAGTTTTGTGCAGAAAGAGACTTAACAGTTATGTGCAGAAAGAAGACTTCCCTTTATCTCCCCCTTTCTTTTCTTGTTTGCGAGGCATTCTGGGTAGATAAGGCAAAAATATTTCAGGATTAGTGGTGTGCCAACAAATGCCCAAAATAAGTTCGCCAGGGTCGATGGGACAAAAATATTTCGGGATACGTGGTTTGCCAACGCATGCCCAAAATAAATCCGTCCAGGATCGATGGGACAAGAATACTTCGGGATACGTGGTTTGCCAACGCATGCCCAAAGTAAATCCGTCCACATCTCACCTTAGGTTTACTGTTGGTGTTGCCATTTCGCAAAGTAGGCGGCAAGGAGTTTATTAGGTGGTTGAGGGGGAGAGAGAAGCCGGGAGAAAAGGCTTATGAGGCCAGGAACGCATTGAAGGAAGCAACATAACAAAATTAAGATGCATATAATGACAAGGGCATATTGAAAGAGATTAGGCCAGAAAAACCAACGTCTTGTGTAATGTGGTGTGTGAGATTTTGCAAATGAGAGATCTGCTTTTGGATGGCTTTGGAATTATCAGTAATATTAAAACAGCACATGTTGTCCACTGGTTCACAGCCATAATGATGAATCATCAATAGATAATCAATAGCACAATTTTGTAAAAGTCCATTATGTAGTCCACTCTGTTCTTTATTCAAAAGGTGAAGAGCTTCCGAAGTAAAATTCAGGGCACGAGATTCATCTCTGGGTCTATCCTTCTTCACTATTCTTCCCAGTCTGAAGGCAGTCAAAATTCTGAAGTCTTTATTTTCCTCCAAATTCCAGAACTTAGCAAATTCTTTTGTCAGGTAGTCCGTCAAGTTTCCCTGTTCAAATTCTGGAATTGATCTCAGCCTCAGGTTGTTTTCCCTGGAACGTAATTCAACCATAGACAGGTAGGCCTGATGTTCCCCAACCTGTTTGTGTAGTGGTCTAACTTCCTCCTTCACTGCTTCCACTTTCTGGCTGGCCGCTTCCACCAATTTACGATTCTCAGAAGTTACTTCAAAAAGTTTCCCAATTGATTGTGAATGTAAGGTAACTTGTTCAGTTAGTTTGTTAAGGCTGGCAGTGTTTTGATCAGTCTTAGCAGCTTGTACATCTGCTTTCTTGTCCAATATTTCCAATTTCTGCAAGATTTTATCTAGTACTGAGTCATCTCCTCCAGCTGCCATGCCTTCTAGTGAGGTCACCTCAATTTCTGCTTCTTGTGTTCCCAAAACCGTGGGAACCGATGATCTACGCAGCTGGGATGTCAATGTTGATTGAGTAAGTTGCTTAGCTTTCGCTTTGGCCGCCCTTGTTTTTCCAGTGCCACTCATTCCACTCCCGTCTACGTGCCAAGGTCAGATCTTGTATAGTCCCATGGGAACCACAGACTTAGAGAGAAAACAAAAAGTTAAAGGAAGGAAGAGGAAAAATACCAGTCCCAGACAGTTGTAAATCCAGAGATCCACTAGGGGCAGTAAGAGCAGGTCTTGCGAAGAACAAAGGAATTTTTTCCCAAACACTTAAATCCAAAATTTAAAAACTTTCCCCAATATAAAATGTCCCACCAGCCAGAAAGTTAACAAAAAAAAAAAACAACTTCAACTCTTCCTTAAAGCCAGCAGAGTAAATCCTTGCTTCAACAATGTTTCAAAAAGCGTGCAAAGAAAAGTATTTCAAAGTAGCTAGTCCAAAGTCACTCAGATGTAGCGGTTCACTATAACAGTAACAGAGTCCAGCAACTGACAGCTCCAATAGTTCAGCAGCCCAGTACCTGGGTTTCTTTTATATAATTGTAAATCCACAGGGAGAGGAAAAGCAGAGCCAAAGTCCAAAATAAAAGTAGATTTAAAGCCCCTTAATTCCTATAGCGACAGATCAGATCGTGCAAGAAGTTGTAGCTCTAAATTCTTAATCATAGGCATCAGTTCAAAAGAGTTGCTTTAAAGTTTAGCAGAAGAGGGAGACGGACTTCCTGGTTGCATCTCCCGCTTTGTCCAAATTTTAAAGGTTAATTTTCAGTTATTTTGAGTCCCCTTTACTCACGGGTTGCTGTTTCCGAATCCAATAATCCAGAAAAAAAGGTCAGCGCTCACCGACAGCGGCTATGCGGCTTTGCCCTCCCGGAAAGAGCGATCGACTCACAGCACCGCGCACCCTTCCACGTTCCACAACCCCTTACGGGGTCCCTTCTGCGTTTCTGGGGGCGCTTTTGGTGCCCGCCGAGTCCCACGGCCACAGGCTCACTCTGCCTGTGGTTTTCCGACGTGGGTCTCCGCTTCGCCGTAGCGAACGACCTGTTTCCGCGGAGCTTCCCCTTCAGCAGCTGAAGAGGACCGCCATTGCCGTTCGCGCTGCCTCCGGAAGTCTATGTAAAAGTTTTGGTTTGGTTAAAAAATGGGCAAATAGAACAAGTTTTGTATTTTTCTCTATAAACCTTAATAAAATTCATTTTTTTAAAAAAATCCTTATAATTAGGGATGGCCAGGAATGAAGGAGGGATCTTCTTTCAATGAATTGTGGACTCTGCCAGCTGTCATACTTTTTTGTCTCTTGCCCACCCTGCCTTGTCACTCAGCTTTTAAAAGGCAAAGGAATGTGAAATGACCCTGCCAGTGAAAAACAGCCACCAGTATAATTCAATAAGGCCTGTGTGGTACAACAGAATCATGCATGAACTCAGGGGTAAGCCCCAGTGTAGCATTACTAGGATTTCAGATGGACCGTAGCACCAAACAGAGAGGGAACACTAAACTTTTACAATAGCACTAGGGCCCTTATGTAGCTTATAGGATCATGTTGCAAAGTAATTTCCCCCTCAAATTTTCTTGCCATTGAAATATCTAAAATTAAACCAAATTATGTAGGAGCCAATGCAGCTAATCTTTCCTTTCAGCTGCAATACATTAGGAAGGATTTCTTCTTAAAAACAATGTTTGATTCAGTCCGGGGACATCTACAGAAACACTCATTTATTTAATTGTACTATAATTCTAGCTTCTTGAAATTGCATGAGTAAGAGTGTTCAGAATATAATTGGCTTGAAACTATAGAAATGTACTGTATTTTCAAAAAGATTTTATGGACCTATCTAACTAAAAAAAAAAAAAAAGAAGGAACGAAGACAATTTGATCAGAAATGAACAACTAAACTTATTGTGTGTCTAAGTAGAAATCTTTATGCATGGCACTACATCCATAACACACATGCTGTGTTAAAAATATAATAGTGATACGTATACTCGAATCTCCAAATGAGCAACGGGCACCAACAGAGAGGCAGGTGTACAAACAATTTCAAATAACAAACTACAGGACCAGAACCAGGCACTTTTGGAAGAAAGTGATTTTCTAGATGTGCTTCAATTGGGCTTTAGGCCCCAGAATTGGAGTTTTGGCACAGAAACTGCTTTGGTTGCCCTGTGTGATGACCATTGTTGGGACAAAGACAGGGTAAATGTGTCCGCCTTAATTCTCCTTGTCCTCTCAGTGCGTTTTGTAGCATTGACCAGTGTATCCTTCTGGAGCAGCTGTCTGTAGGCAGCAGTGCTTTGCAGACGTTCTGATCCTACTTGGAATTTTGTTTCCAGAGGGTGATGCTTGGGGACCATTCTTCAGCCCTGTGGAGCCATCAATGTGAAATTCTTCAGGGTTTGATTTTATCCCCCACACTTTTCAAGATCTACATGAAAACACTGGAGACTTGGTGTACGTTGATATGCTGATATATGCTGATAGGTAAAAAGGTAAAGGACCCCTAGATGGTTAAGTCCAGTCAAAAGCAACCATGGCATCGTGGCGCTCATCTTGCTTTCTGGCCAAGGGAGCCGGTGTTTGACCACAGACAGCTTTCCAGGTCCTGTGGCCAGCAGGACTAAACCACTTCTGGCTCAACAGAACACCATGACGGAAGCCAGAGTACACAGAAACACCTTTTACCTTCCCGCTACAGCGGTACCTATTTATCTACTTGCACTGGTGTGCTTTTGAACTGCTAGGTTGGCAGGAGCTGGGACAGAGCAACAGGAGCTCACTCCATCACGGGGATTTGAACCACCGACCTTCCTATCAGCAAGCCCAAGAGGCTCAGTGGTTTAGACCACAGCACCACCGTCCCAATATGCCGATGGCTGTACTTCTGTTTACATTGTCAGCTGTGGCCCTGGATGTGCTAGACAACTGTCTTGCTTCGGTAATGGACTGGATGAGAGCCAATAAACTGAATCTCAACCAGATAAGACTGAGACACTGTTAGTGGGCAGTTCCCTAGACCAGATGGATGGGAGGTGCCTTGATCTTGAAGGACTTACACACCCTCTGAGAGAGCAGGTATGTAGATTTGGGTTCCTTCTAGATCCACGGCTGTCGATTGAGGCTCAAATGGCCTTGGTGGCATAACGTGCCTCAGCCAATGGCCAATTGTTAAGGATCATGGAAGCCATAGTCCTGCAACATCTGCAGGGCCACAGCTTCCACACAGCAGTGCTCTCTGTTGCTTGGGCTCCAAACTCATGTGGACCTTCCTGCTTCCTAAGAGAGATGCCAGGTCTACTTGTACAGCTATGAGGTATGGTTAACACCTTGGGATTTCTGAAACATTATAAAAGTATTCCTCATTCTTAGGTATAAAACACAATCTATTTTTAAAAAACATATTAAGTTATGAGGAATGTTTGTGGAAGAATGGATCCTACTTTCCCCAGTACTGTTTCCTGCTCCGTGGTGTCAGGATCACATCACTTTCCTATATTAGCCATAAAGCAGAAATGAGCTTTCTTGACCCCAGATTTTCAGATATCACTCGGTGACATCTCAAATGCAATGATTCTCAGCAAACATGTCACTTTGCACATTGGGCTGTCAATCAAGTGTTGAATAATCAAATTATGAGAAGGCAAGTGGTGTATGTGAACCAGGCTTAAGAATGCAAGGATTTCCCCCATTTCTCTCCTTCACTCTACCCTGAATATTTTCCCACTGCTGATGTTATTTTTATCTGCATTGTTTTGACCTCTCCCAATATCCTAATTTAGTTTATTTTATACAGTGTCAGCTTAACTAGGATAATTTCTAAAATTAATTCTGTAGCATGTGCAGATTGCTGCAGCTTTCAGCTGTTCTACTTCATTTCCATCTCTCTCCCTCCCTCCACCCTGTCTATTGCCATTGTGAAGGGGTGCACAATATGCACTGATAAAACAATGTTGTTGTAATTATGACACATGTGATTGCATCAAAACAATTTCTGCTTGATGTTGTGCACACATGTGCTTCGGCAGAGTGGCTAAACACCATATGCAAAGATGCTGCTATATGTATATTCACATCAGGAATGTTTTGGGATGTTTTTCCTTTATTTTATTTTATATTTATTTGGCAACATGGAGTGGTAAGGAAGGCACAGAGGATCTGAAGGGGCTCAAAGCAGTAACAAACGACACCCGACAACTCTGTTGTGCTCTTTATAATTAAAAAACAAAAACCTTTTTCTTAATAGGACAGCTGAAAAATTCTAATGCATCAGATGAGAATTGGGGATGTCTCCTTATCCAGTAATAATAATAATAATAATAATAATAATAATAATAATAATAATAATAATAATTTATTTATACTCCGCCCTCCCCAGCCAGGGCTGGGCTCAGGGCAGCTAACACCAAATATGAATTACCATAAAACATAATAGGAGAAAACAATAACAACAACAAACAAACAAACAAACAAACAAACAAACAGTTAATTAAAATATGGCTTAAAATACAGCTTAAAATGCTCCCTCATTTTAGTAGTAGCCCATAAATCAAGACCATAAAGGAAGGAAACATCAGATATTCACCTGAGCCAGCTATCCATGCTGGTCGTACATGGGCCAGCAAAAAAGCCAAGGGAAAATTTATATACCAAATCCCATATAAGGGGTCAGAGTGAGTCTAAGCCGAAGGCCAGGCAGAACAGCTCCGTCTTGCAGGCCCAGCGGAAAGATGTCAAATCCCACAGGGCCCTAGTCACTTGTGACAGAGCGTCCCATCACGTGAGGGCCAGCGCTGAAAAGGCCCCGGCCCTAGTTGAGACCACTTTAACCTCCTTGAGGCTCGGGACCTCCAAAGTGTTGTTATTTATGGACCTTAAGGTCCTCTGCGGGGCATACCAGGAGAGGCGATCCTGTAGGAACGAGGGTCCTAGGCCGCATAGGGCTTTAAAGGTCAAAACCAGCACCTTAAACCTGACTCTGTACTCCTATGTATACTTATGAAGGAGAAAATCATATTGAAGTCAGTGGACGTTTCTTCCAAGTGAACATTCCTTCCAAGCTGCATGTGAAATAGAGGATAAAGTACACTGACCGTCTATTTTTAGGTCCTTCGGTTAACATTTTAAAAGGAATTTGGTGATACACCACTTCTAAGTACAGAAACAGCTTTCTCCTTTCTAACCCCCCCCCCCCCCGAAAAAAGAGAGGTTCCTTTTCCAAACATTTAATGGACCCATGCAAAAAATGGAGAATAACCCAGGCACGCTTCCTTCTCTGCACATCCAGGTATTGTGTTCAAATTGACCTTTAATTGCACTGAAGTGCAAAGAATGAAGGACAATTTCATGGGTTTTTTAAACAATAAAATTGTGTGGGGGTTTTTGTTATTATTTTCAACCCAGGAAAAAAAAAAGTTTCTCTTTCTGTATATTTTTCAGCCCTGACCTCATCTTTAGTAGTCAGTGAAGTGAAAATAGCTATCAGTGAGTGAGAAGAAAGAAATACCGCACGGTGGAAGGAAAATTTAAATAGTCTGTAGCCTTCACATTTTATCTCGAACAATTTCAAGCAATAGCAGGAATCTATCATATAAACCAATGTTATCCAAATACCCAAACAGAATGCGACATATCTTCACAAAAGGTGAAGTTTTCTGTGTTGGATTTCATGACCCTTCATCTCAAAACATACAGAATGCCTTTGAACTGTCTGATATGGTTTGTAGTTCATTACTTTTTTGTTGTTGGTTTTAAAGGCATTTCCTTGTTATTGGAAGGAAATCTGAGGGCCCTACTGTGGCTGATTCCCGGCTGATTCCCCCCCCCCTTTTTATTGACATTCTAAACAAATACAGTGGTACCTCTGGTTACGAACTTAATTCATTCCAGACGTCCCTTCTTAACCTGAAACCGTTCTTAACCTGAGGTAGGTACCACTCTAGCTAATGGGGCCTCCTGCTGCCGCCGCACTGCCGGTGTGCGATTTCTGTTCTTACCCTGAGGAAAAGTTCTTAACCCGAGGTACTACTTCCGGGTTAGCGGAGTCTGTAACCCAAAGTGTTTGTAAGTGTAACCTGATGTACCACTGTATATTTTATAACCTTTTCTGATTTAGGGAGCAATCCAAACCCAATATTTGCTGGGATGAATGGAGTTTGGAGTGGCTTGCTCATCCCAGCTCAGCCAGAGATACCCCAGGGTAAGTCCTCAGCCACTTCAGCCAGGATAAGGTAAAGGTAAAGGTACCCCCGACCATTAGGTCCAGTCACAGCCGACTCTGGGGTTGGAGCGCTCATCTCACTTTATAGGCCGAGGGATCCAGCGTTTGTCCGCAGAGAGCTTCCAGGTCATGTGGCCAGCATGACTAAGCCGCTTCTGGCGAACCAGAGCAGCACATGGAAACGCAGTTTACCTCCCCGCTGGAGTGGTACCTATTTATCTACTTGCACTTGACGTGCTTTTGAACTGCTAGGTGGGCAGGAGCTGGGACCGAACAACGGGAGCTCACCCTGTTGCGTGGATTCAAACTGCCGACCTTCCGATCGGCAAGCCCTAGGCTCTGTGGTTTAGACCACAGTGCCACCCTCGTGCCTTTCAGCCAGGGTAAGTTCCCCAAAAGGAGCATTCTGCTGGAGTGATGTGGGCATGGGATATGATAGGGTGAGATTTATTTCTCTTCCATGCCCCTACCTTTCAGTTTGGTCATATGACCTAGCAACCCAAAAGAATTCACCGGCAAAAATGGTGTTGTATGATAAATTCCTCCTGAACGGAGTTTGGAATCGGAGTAAATTACACTGGAATGATTTGTCCTGTCATAAATCACACTGGCTTTCTATAGTTTGGATTGGTTTCTTTTCACTGTCGTGCAACATGCATAAATCGGTTGTAAATTCTGTCCCGTCAAATTATAATTCAGTCTAAAACTGCTGAGTGGTTTAGCCAATGCTGGACAGCTCCACACACATAACAGGAACAAACTCATAGTGAGATCACCACAGGCTGCTTCAGACTTTAGTGTTGCTATTCAACCGGAATTTCCCAGACATAGCTAGTATTCAGCCCTCGTAAACAGCGTCCAGGTGGAAATCACTTAAATGTCTAGGAAAATCCAGACATTTTTAATTTCATTAAAAATAGCTCAACAACTTTGGGCAAAACTGAAAAAAAGCTCAACATGTTTTGTGTCCAGATTTTCACTTTTTGAAATATGGCAACCCTAAGATAGCTTTCTTCTTTAAGCTTCTGGTACCTGCTTCCCCCATGATGCTTGAAACTGGACTCATGGGGAGTTGCTATCTGTAATATGCTAAGAAGAGAGACAGGAATCCAGACCATGGAGGACATATTGCAGGGATGCAGAACCTTGGGCTCTCCAGGTTTTGTGAGACTCCTACTTCCAAGATCCCTCATCACTGGACATGCTGGCTGGGGCTGATGGGAGTTGCAGTCCAGCAACATTTATAAGGCCACATGTCCCTTCCCCTCAACATGATGGATAATACTTGGGGGAAAGTAGAAAGACTATGGTAGATAATGGGTGCTTCAAGTCAGAGACACTAAGAACCAGGCATTATGCTGGACAAAATATCTATCTTGAATTTGCTCCCCACACCACAAACCAACCAATCCATTAGCAGCTCCTGGCATCCTTCAGCAGCTGCTGGTACCCCAGCATTCTGGAAAGATAGATTAGTGACACCTGCATTTGGGCTTTTGTTTAATTTGTATCCCAAGCCAGTCTCTTCAAGTAGTACTTGGTGACTGCATCTAGCCCCGGATTTAAGTTCCCCACTGCTGCCCTGGAGCAATGCTACTTTGGCAGACATGTGACAAATCAAAATGGTCATAGGTGCCATCTTTGGAGCCAGGGCACCCACAAATTTTAATTGAAGGTGCTGCCCGCCCCAAACAAGTTCTATGCAGCAGCGTACGCACATCGTGTGGCATGCCAACATCACAGGCACATACCACATTGACGTGGCACAGCCCCAGCCCCCCCCTCTGTTGTGGGAGCAAGGCAACGTGCCTGAAAATGGAGGATAGCTAGGGGTGTGGAGAAGGGTAAAAAAAGCTGCAACTTTACAGGAAGTTACAAGTTCAGGGTGGCCTCCAAATTGGTAGCTTCCTGGTTGGATGGCTGCAATATGCCTCTGTGCTTGTTCCAAAAGTGCAAAATGCAGCGGGTTGACTGCTTACTGGGATAGACTAATGTCACCATGATACAGTAGTGATGGAATAATTGCACTGGTGGCCAAGGTGCTGATAGTAGTGTACAAAGTTGAATACAAGTAGGGACCAGGATAGCTACAATATTTTCTCATGGTTTATAAAACCAGTTGTTCACTGATTGCTGTGGGGATGATTAAGGAGGCAGGAGAGGATATATTATTTAATGATATCCTTCCTAACTTGCGCTAGCAAGTTCCATATTCTAGCAGAGTTCCAAACATCCTCCTTTTTAAATTACACAGTGGTTAGCTTGTTGCTGGCTCACCTGAGCCTCACTGCTTATGATTCCGGGTAAGATCCTTTCTAATCCCTCTTAAAAAGAATAGACATGAGAATCTGATTAAACTTAATATAAAAGTACAGTGGTACCTCGGATTAAGTACTTAATTCGTTCCGGAGGTCCGTTCTTAACCTGAAACTGTTCTTAACCTGAAACACCACTTTAGCTAATGGGGCCTCCTCCTGCTGCCACGCCGCTGGGGCACGATTTCTGTTCTCATCCTGAAGCAAAGTTCTTAGCCTGAAGCACTATTTCTGGGTTAGCGGAGTCTGTAACCTGAAGCGTATGTAAGCTGAGGTACCACTGTAGTTGTGGTACCACTCTAGATCCCTGAAGGCCGGCTTAGCTTACATAACTATATATCTACATGAACTGTCCCAAAAGGGAATTAGTCCCAAGTGACTGTCACTTCTCCTAACACACAGGAGCACAAATTGGAGAACACACAGAACAGAACATGGAAGCCATGTGCTCCTCTACCAAGAACAGGCCACACCCATTTTGAGTCACATGCAGTGGAAGTCTGTCCCAGCTCAGGAGGAAACAGAAAGATTTCTCCTGAGTGGTAGAAAACATCCCCTAACATGTCCACTGTAGGAATGTTGTACTTGACTGCTATAAGTTTTACATCCCACAATTTCTGCACCAGAAGACCATCTTATCAGGAGACCCATTCCATACAACATATGAATTAGGCATTTAGTGTGGTGTCCACCTGTCCTTTAAAATTCTTTCCCAATGCATATTAGACAGGTGCTTTCTCTGTCGTCTTTCCTTCATTTACTGAAGACTTTATTCTTTCCACAAGGCTTTTAAGTGGAGATCTTTATCCATCTGTATTTTTAACTGCATTTATATATAGTTTTTTTAAAAAGGAATGTTTTATATATGGAATTATATTTTATTCTTTTTGTTTTATAAATGTGTATTTCATTGTTGGGGCATTATGGATAAAGGACAGATAAGAAATCTAATCAATCAATCAATCAATCAATCAATCAATAATACAGTCTGACACAATATATTAACCTTTGTATGTTATAATACAATTAAATATTACTCTTAGGGGAGAGCTTCTTTCCTGCAACTGGTTAATTGGGGACTAACATGGATGCAGTTTCCCCCCTTAGGAAATATTTCTCCTTGAAAAAAAAAAGTTTCTTATAAATCAAGGTAGGTGCATTGAAAAACATCCAATAAAAGAAGAAAAAACAACAAAACATTCATCCACCTAACTATGTCACAGGTCAACCATGAAATATATACGTAAATGAATTTCCCCATCTACAGTTTATGTAATTTAGTCATCCATTCAAATTTAGAGCTCACCGCACTCAGTCTCCATGAAGATAAAAGTATATTTAAAAAGCAAATATAAAATGTCCGCTCTAAAATTAAAAATACATTTAATTAGGTAGTCCTCCCGGTTCGGTTTCTGATTTAGATGTTGTTCTGCTGGTGCAGACAATTATCTTGAACTTTCCTGTTGCCTGATTCAATCCAATTTATTTTCCACTGTGGGTGGTGATGGTAATTGGAGGTTTGATGTGCAAGGTATTGTGTGAGAGATGTGGAGAGGGGGAAAACTGAGTCTGGATGGTCATCAGTACACATATCTGAACGTAACACTGACTCTAATTGGGTTATATATTTTGATATTCATTTTGTCCATAACAAGAACAACTCATTGATCAGCATGCTGGTCTACAATCACAATGCCTATCCAGATTGGGGTAGGAGGGGCAACAACTGGAAATGCAAATGAGCCGTAATTATTCTTTTTAAAAAGTATGGATGTTTAAGAAACTCTGTGGACTTTAAATGGATACCCCAAAAGCAAGGGCAAGCAAAATGGAAAACTCTATACAAGTGAACAGTTCGAACTTTGAAAATTAGACAGTCCTAATTTAGAGTCAACCTAGAAGTTTGAAAGCACATCAGAGTGCAAGTAGATAAATAGGTAAGGTAAACGGCGTTTCCGTGTGCTGCTCTGGTTTGCCAGAAGCGGCTTAGTCATGCTGGCCACATGACCCGGAAAAACTATCTGTGGACAAACGTTGGCTCCCTTGGCCAGTAAAGCGAGATGAGCACCACAACCCCAGAGTCGTTCACGACTGGACTTAACGGTCAGGGGTCCCTTTACCTTTAATTTAGGGTCAAACTACACATTACATGCAAACACATGTATCTGTAGGTGGGTGAGTACTTTAGAAAAGAAAATAATTGATTGTGTTGGTTTGGAATGGAAATATGGTAGCTTTTCCCTGTTGTTAACCATAATCATCAGATTATGGTTACATGGTGTTTTCCTACCTCATTTGTGCAGGAGTTTTCATAGTGCTGTTACCACAAAATTTGCTGTGTATTTTAGCTCTTTGTTTCGGGTTCAGTGTCTTGGTGACTCTCTGGACTACTAAGTGTACCAATGCCCCAGTTCAGTTGTTACTTTGGCACAATGTATAATTCTGGAGTTCACATCCAAAAGACATGGTGACGTCCTCAATTTACAAAGCTTTAAATGGGGATTAGACAAATTCATGGAGCGTAGTCGTGATTGCTATACAGTCGTAATGCTTTTAGGTTCTGAAACGCTATATGACTAAAGGCCAGTTGCTGGATTGCAACAGTAGGGGGGGAGTTTACCCTTCCCAAAAGCACTGGGTGGGCAACTGTGAGAACAGATTGCCGGACAAGAGAGGCCTTTCTGATCCAGCCTAGCCCTTTTTATGTTCTTAGTTGCCCTTGTTTCTTATTTGACCAGGATTTGTCAATCAGTGAACACTTATTTTTCCCAGGATCTGACAGTGTGATCTAACAAAATCCACTTGATTGCCCTAATTTCTCTCATTGCTATTTCCCCATACATTTGTGGCAATTTAGAAGCTGAATATTGATAGAGGTGGCTACTTTCCCTTTGTATTGCAGGTTTATGCATGACTCCATGTATCCCAACTTATCCAAATTTGTTCAAAATTAGCTTTTTGGCTGAATACATAAACTACAAATAGTATTTCCTTTTTTTAAAAAAGTATTGATTTCTTGCATTGCATCCTTCCATGCCGCAGAGCTGTCTTGGA
This sequence comes from Podarcis bocagei, assembly GCF_964188305.1. Taxonomy (NCBI): domain Eukaryota; kingdom Metazoa; phylum Chordata; class Lepidosauria; order Squamata; family Lacertidae; genus Podarcis; species Podarcis bocagei. The sequence continues at coordinate 15,858,013 of NC_138130.1, forward strand.
AACCCGCTGAGAAATTTGTTGAAATTCAATCTCTGCTTTTAAAAACCTCCAAGAAGCATATTTGGAAGCTACATAATAGATATCCCTTTCAAGAAGACTCACAATCTTTGAAGAGGAAAAATTGAATGATGTATTATTACTATTCCTATAAGTTCCATTCAGAAGATAGTTTTGATCTGTCTAGTACTTTATATTTCCAGTAAGACGAGCTGAATATATCATAGTTCTGAAGACTCCATGATCAGAAAAAGTAGGTTACTTATATTGAGGATATGCTCGGAATGATATAAAGCCTCAGTTATGTGTCACCAATGATAGCCAAGTATTACAAATCATAATTTACCACAGCAGAGCCTTCCAATAAAATTCTAAGCTGAGACAGGATTTGTCAATGAGAATTAAGTCTCCAGTTATTAATGATTTAAGTAAAATATAAAACTCAGGGCTGACTTCTTCCTGCCCGGGCCCCTTCCAAAAGAGCTTAACGTGAGTCTGTAAGTGATTACACAATGGAAGGCTGCTGACAGAAGGATATGGAAAATTCATTAAGGATACAAATTACTGAAAGGGAAGGGGACAGCCAATGAGGGTACACCTGGACTACAATCTTGCACTCTTCACACATAAGCAGCAGGATGCTGAGATGCTCAGATATAAGCATCACACAAGCTTGCTTTATGCCAGCTTCTTTTGCATAGATTTGCTTCCTTAGCCATGTCCAGACATCAACCTCTATTTGAAGTTCTGATGTCAAGTAAATATATTTTTCTCTCCTTTATATATTTGCAGATGACTGAGTTTAAAAACCAATTTCTCTGCTGCTGGATTATTTGTTTAATGGTTTTGTGGTTTTCAAAGTTCTTTTCCAATTGCCTGCATTGCATTGCATTGCTTTGCATTGCATTGCAATGCAATGCATAATGTCATTCTCTAGGAACGCAGGTGGCACTGTGGTCTAAAACACCAAGCCTCTCAGAAGGTCGATCAGAAGGTCGGCGGTTCGAATCCCCACGATGGGGTGAGCTTCCATTGCTCTGTCCCAGCTCCTGCCAACCTTGCAGTTCAAAAGCACACCAGTGCAGTAGATAAATAGGTACCGCTGTGGTGGGAAGGTAAACTGTGTTTCTGTGCACTCTGGTTTCCATCACGGTGTTCCGTTGTGCCCGAAGCTGTTTAGTCCTGCTGGCCACATGACCTGGAAAGCTGTCTGTGGACAAACGCTGGCTCCCTTGGCCTGAAAGTGAGATGAGCGCCACAACCCCATAGTCACCTTTGACTGGACTTAACCATCCAAGGGTCCTTTACCTTTACTTTTTTAATGTCATTCACCATCCTGGAAAACCTCAGGCAGATGGGTGCATTTTGAACATTCAGCATAGCCTTCTGGGATACAATGCAGCAAAATAAAATAATGAAAGCTTATTGATAATGTCATTTTATGAGGTGCCACCAGCATATAAGCTTATAAGGAGATATCTGAATGCCATATCTCGCCTCTCAGTAATGGTCTCATTCCTACATTAGTTTCTCATAAAACCTATTTTAGCAAGGTCTGACAGTAGATGCCTTGTCTCACTAAGAACATTCGGTTTTTATGAATTTCAACACAGAACCACATACAGATGTACAGACCGGATGAGGAGCAAGATCTGGATCTCAGGATTTGCCCACCATCTCCATTACATATTGCTGCTGCCTCCCCCTAAACACAACTCTTCACTTCTGTTGCTACCTCCAGTTTTCTGTTCTCAGCCATGTAACCGAATTGCTCAGCATGAAAAGGAAGGCTGCCTCCAGGTATGGATGGGGGTACAAGGCGGGCAAGCTGCCTTGGTGCCCCTTCCTGGCAACACCACTTTTTACTAGTTGGTGACAGATTGACCGCCTGCACATGATGATGGTGTATGCAGTACACTGAACAGACCTCCCTGCCCATGTCAGTGGTGTGGTGGGCGCAATTGAAATGGCAGCACCAATGTTTACAAGGCAAGCATGCTGCGGGTAGCAGGGGCTGCTGAGAGGGGAGAGCCCCACTTTCAGACTGCACATCTGTACTTTCCAAAGCATGCCAGTCTTATATTTGACATGCACAAATAAGGAGTGTGCCTGGCATAATTCAGATGGCAGTGCCATGAGTTCAAGCATGCAAGAATGCCACATGCTGGCACTGAGCATGATGAATAAAATGGTGGTTTTGTGTCTTGCCCAAAGCCATGATCCAAAGAAATGAGGCTGCAACAGCTCTATATGTCTCTTGGTTTGGACACAGCTGTTGCCAACTGCCAAGAGAAAAGCCACAGCTTGGCTTTAAAATGGTGGCTTGCCTCTTCACCCATGGAGATTAATACATTGAAAAAGCTGCATTTCCCCATTAAGTTCATCCATGAAGATGCACGTTGCTAATTTCTATTGCAGCTCATAACCCATTTTCATCACTTTTATATAGGATGGCTGTTATTGAGATTTGGAAGGACAATGGAGAATTTTATTTTCGGGAACCAACTAATCACTGTGAAACATTGCCTGCACAGCTTAGAAAACTCATGAATAAAGATTATTTAATTGAGCATTCACCAATGGTTTATACATTTTGTTTAATGTAGCTCTGTGGTAAAATGCCTGATATAATAACCAATGTAAGGAATAAGTTATACATTTATATTACAGCACAGCACACACATGCCAGGGGACATTAATGTCCCCACCCCAGTTTGTAATGCAAACATAGAATTTGACATAAACCTTCTAACTACAGTACAAAAACATTTTTTTTTAAAAAAATGGACACCTTATGAGACATTTCAAACACATGTCCTAACTCAAGAACTTTAAAAGTATTAAACTGGTGATGGTTATCTTCTCTTGAGACAGCATTCTGTATTTATAGGTGGCAATTTGAAGTAATTAATTACTCATTAAAACCATTGCAGTGGTGACCAGGGGATGCATATTAACACATTATTTAGGATATTAAATTATAGTTGTATTCTTTACAATGGACACATTTATTAGTATGAAATGTTCCCCCAAAGTACCATCCAATAAATATTTCTTTTTTGCTAGTCTTTCGTGTCTGACTGAGTCCCCCCCCCCACAAAGTAGCTTATAGAATTACATGGTGAAATGACTCAAACCTAGAAGCTTCAATGGAATATTTTATAAATATGTTTATAAAATCCCATGACATGATCTGCCAGAATGAACAGCTTAGGCTCAGTCAGCTGTTTTCTGTTTCAGCTGGGTTCAGGTCACATTACACCACCAACCCCAGCTATGTCAAAGATCTATTAAGCATCTATTAACAAGACTTTTTACAGAGTGATCTTATGCATTTCCACCCAAATGTTAAGTTCCCTAAAGTTCAATGCGATGGCCTTGTTCTCATGTAAGCGTGTATATGATCATCACAGTCTTAATGACTGTGGCATCAGTGGCCAGAAGCATCAGCTACAAAAGAGTTGGAGTGACTCTTCCTAGCATTCTCAGGGCTCATCCACACTTAGAATAATATAATTGTTGAGTTGGAAAGGACTACAAAGTTCATCTAGTACAATCTCCTGCAATTCTAAATATTTTGATAAAATGACCTGACCATGACAAGGGTGTCAAAGACCTCCAAATCACTATCTTCCTGGCCAGGTAAGAATACTGAATCAAATGAATGGATGGATGAAATTTGGTTTAATTTGTTGTATCAAGACTAAAGCGACCACACTGAATTATTCTGGAAAATACATTGCTTGGGGTGGGGAGCCAACTCTATTTTTGTTCTCTCTCTCCTACTGGATCAGGAGAAACTATTTACTGTTTCTCTCTCATATCTTGAAACGATTGTGTTTCTGCAAGGTCATTTTTAAGCAGCATAATTAAAATACAAATTGGTTTTCAGCTACTGATCAGCACAGTGGCATACACCTAAGAAAATAATGCTAGCAGCTATGCTTCTTTTTAGTCGGTGCAGTAAAATTAGGAACAATTATAAGGGGGAAAGAAAGGTTTTTGCATTGCCTAAAGCAAAGGAAGCTAGTGAAAAGCTTGATGAAACCTTTCAGAGTGAGTGGAAATCATTTTTGTTTTTTTGTTTTTGCTTAGAAAAGATACATAGGAAAATCCAAGGTCAGCTCCCCATTCTAAATTAAAGGTGACTTGTAATGTTTAATGCTGAAAAGAAACACAAAGTTAATTGGTTTAACAATAAACCCTTTACAAGTAAAGCACAATAAGGCAATGTATTTTTTCCTGATATGTATAGCCTGTGAAAAATAGCAGTCCAAGACTTTAGAAATCTTTTGGACAGATCATTCCTAATGTAGTCCATTTGCCTGCTTATGGATGTAATTTCCACTTGATTCTGACCAAACTAAGCCTCCTAAAGCAAAAGCCTCCTAGCATAGGCAATAAAATTTATCCCTGAGGAACTCCACTGGGGTGAAAAAAGCACTCCCTAAGCATCACCATCTGGGAACGACCATCCAAGTAGGACCAGAAGCACCACAAAGGAGCTGCCACCTACCCCTAACTCAGAAAGCCACTCTAGACTGATCCCATGGTTGATGGTATTGAAAACCACTGAGAGGTCAAGGAAGGAGAATTAACAAGGACATATTTCCCCTGTCACTCTCCTCAACAAAGGTCACCATGCAAGGTAACCAAAGCAGTTTCTGTGCCAAAACTAGGCCTAAACTGAAATGGATCTAGAAAATCAGTTTACCACCTGCTCTGGAACCTTGCCCAAGAAGGGAAGATTGGCAAATGGCCAGTATTTACTTAGATAATTACTTAGATAGATAATTACTTAGGTAGCATAAGTGGTTGCTCTGAACAATCTAACCACCTTGTCTGCATCCTCAAGCCTTACTAATTGAAGCATCCAATACAACAGGACGAGACTAAGCTCTGGACACCATTTGAGATTCATCTACTGTAACAGCAGAGTCAAGATCCCTATGGACGCAAGCAATTTTATCTTCAAAAGGCTTGCAGACAAGTGACAGTGAGCTACTGTTGATTCTTCCACCTCCTTTGGGCCAGACAGTAACAGGCCCCACACTACCTGGAAAAGCTCTGCTGGACAGCACAATGAGGACCATATACTTAAAGTTCCAGGATACCAATTTAAACTGTCACGGCTTCTCCAAAAGGATACTGGAAGTGTTAGTTTGTTAAAGATGCTGAGAGTTGTAAGGAGACCCCTATTCCCCCCCCCCCCCAGTATTACAATTCCTGGAGTGATTTAACAATCAATACTTCTCCACAGGGAAGTCTTAGCACCTTTACAGTCACAATAATTATTTGGGGAAAACCATGATTCAGGACAGATCCTGAAGCTTAGGCTCCAATACTTTGGCCATCTCATGAGAAGAGAAGACTCCCTGGAAAAGACCCTGATGTTGGGAAAGATTGAGGGCACAAGAAGAAGGGGACGACAGGACGAGATGGTTGGACAGTGTTCTCGAAGCTACCGGCATGAGTTTGACCAAACTGCGGGAGGCATTGGAAGACAGGAGTGCTTGGCGTGCTCTGGTCCATGGGGTCACAAAGGCTGGACACAACTAAATGACTAAACAACAACAATGATTGTTTAAAGCAGTATCACAGCATTTTAAAGGTATGGTGTGAAAGTGCCCTCATCCCTGAGGCTTTCCTGGTTGGATGAGGAAAAATAAGCTTAGGTTTTAACCTTGGTGAAATTGAGACATTGTGGGTGAGTGTCTGAGAAATTGGTCAGTTGTCTACTCTGGATGGGGCTGCATTCCCCTTGCAGGTTCTGGGTGTGCATTTGGGTTCAGCTTTGTCACTGAAGGCCTATGTTGCTTCAGTGACCAGAAGTGCATTTTACCAGCTGTAAATGACAGCTACAACCATTCCTGGACTGCGTCGGAGCTCTGGTATTGTTATTGTTAGTGTTAGTACCCTGCCCATCTGACTGTGTTGCCCCAGCCACTCCAATTACTATTACCTTAAAATAATAATAAAACAACCTATAGTTTATATTGGCATATTGCCTTTGGTCTCGCCAAACCAGAGAACAACGAGAACAGGAGAAGAGAAGATTCTGTGGATAAACATTGTGCTGGACAGAAGTCTGTACACAGGCTGCTGCATGGAAATCATTGAAGGATAACTGCATTGGTGGATGCAGTCTAATGTTTTTCAGAGAGCAGACTTTCATACACCCAGATATGTGCCAAGAAACCTCCTTCATGCACAGTTTTAACACTGCAGTTTTGCTGAGGGCATGTATGATAAAATAACAATATCACCTTTCCATGATGGGAACCATTTATACTCAGAATGAGGTCTTTTAAATGGATTAAAATCACTGACCAAAGCAAAATGTGAAGTACTCTCTAAAGCTAGATTTCAACTTAGATGGCAAATTTGTGAACAATATTGGATTGTGCTGTGCATTTGATGATGGTGTTGGGAAAACAAACAGAATCAGGAAGTATAGCCTGAAGGGGACAAGAATATTTGCCAGCCAAGGCAATAAGTTTTCCCAAGAGAATCAAGTACTTAACTCTTCTCAGGTGTTTTTAACCTTAAGCAAAATGCCACTGTGACTCAGAGCCAGCTCACTACTGCAAAATTCATATTTGAAACTAAGGAGGAAAGCAAAGTGGTTGTATTTCTTCAGAAGACCACTGAAGAGCTACACTTCAGTTGGAAATGTTTGCTACATCTTTTGGAGCTGTTTCCAAGTGTATTGAATGGTGTGTTAAATTAAGTGTTGCAATAATAAAAATAAAAGGCACCCATTTCATGCAATTTAAGCCACATTTCTAAAATGTGGCTATCAATAAGAATCAACTCTTAGCATAAACTGGTCTAGAGATGGAGTAAGAAAACTATTCAATCCACATTTTGAAGTAACCCTACCCAATTCACCAGTCCCAAACATATATGCAGATTGGAACCTAGCTTTCAATCAGATAATACACTTCTCCAACTTTTGCAATTCAGTGTTGACTCTAAAGAGCTTTCCCATCTCTACTCTAAACAGATGTATTTCAAATTAATTTCAAATACATCAAGTACTTGAATCGGGCAGTTATAGATCTCATATACTGCAAATGAGTCATTCCAATATATCAGACGAGTAGTTGACAACAGGTGTTTAGTTGCTGGCATTTTAACTTATTGCAATTTCTACAGACAAGGTAAATAGGTGGTAGGGATATCAGAAAGCATTTTGATGCCAGTGATGTCATGCAGATGGTGTGAAAAACTTGGGTACATGAGCAGTACTGATCTCACAATAAATACATGTCTGGAAGCACTTCTAAGCTGAACTCTAAATTGCTCACTTAGAGAAGGCCCAATGGGATTTGGATGTCACCTCTCCCCCCGCCCCCAATTCCTCATGCTCTACTATAAGCTCTACTCCGTTTATTTTTTTTTAAAAAAAGGTTTTCCATGTGGTATTGCTCAAGAAACTTGTCCAAAGCTCCCTTGGGTGCATGCTACTAATTGCATGGGTCTTTGGATCCAATTCCAAGCCATAAAGTTCAGGAAAAGCTCTTAGGTTAATACTGTTAATTTTGTTCTATTATTTTATGCAGTGTTCATTCAGGACATCTTGAAACCAAACAGTGAAACTGAAACTGACTTCCGTTCAGCAGCCCATTTGCCCTTGCTGAAACTCCAAGGCCTGTTTACAAAAGAAAGCAGTGAGACTTTTCTGTTAAGTGAAGTGTTGTCTTAAGTGGAAGTTGTAATTAAAGCTATTCTCCCAATTATTGTACACTGTCATAAACGACTTCTAGTAGATTCTGTAAAACATAATTGACTTAACAGCAAAATAAATAAAACAAAGAACTGCAAATATGTGTTTCATGGTACTTTTACCAATTTAAATTAACTACACTCCACTAAATAAATGAAAATGTAATTAATTGTTCCATTCACCCACCACTGCAAAATACTTCTGTTCAGTGCAACAAGGGAATAGCACTCAAATTGTACCTTCTTTTTTAAAAAGCCAACTCTCTTTTTTGTTTGTGTGTTACTAAACGGACAGGTCAGCAATGCAGCACCTCTTGGTGTGTATGCACCCCCAGAGACCTCCCCCAGCTCCCACAAAGTCTCACCCCTTGGTGAAATTAGTTCTGAAAACCCTCTGTTTTAGCATGGTGTATGCATGGTGTATGTATGCAGGGACGCATATTGTATGTAGGGACGCAGGTGGTGCAGTGGTCTAAACCACTGAGCCTCTTAGGCTTGCCGATCAGAAGGTCGGCAGTTTGAATCCCCGCAATGGAGTGAGCTCCCGTTGCTCTGTCCCAGCTCCTAGCAGTTCGAAAGCACACCAGTGCAAGTAGATAAAAAGGTACCGCTGTGGTGGGAAGGTAAACAGCGTTTCTGTGCACTGCTCTGGTTTCGGGGTTCCATTGCATCAGAAGCAGCTTTTTTTTTAATAAGATATTTATTGAAATTTTCAAAGTGTTACCAAATAAAATAAAAGCAGTAGAAAATACAAAATAAAAATAGTTAACAAGATAGAAAAAAAAAAAAAAACAAACCCCTTCCAACCATATGAATACAAATTCAAAATTAAGAAAAAGTGACAGGAAAAAATAAAATACAAAAATACATCACAAACAATTAAAAACATTTAAAAACAAATTCATTATTCTCAAATCCTCAACTGTCATTACCTTCTTTCTTTGACCTCCTCCTCCTCCCTTTCTTTGTATCCTAGTTATTAATTATCCCAGCAAATCCTTTCCATATTTCATAATATTCTGTCATTACATTACCCTAAACTATTTTAATCTTATCTTTCTATAATAAATTAAACTTTAAAGCTTAAAACTTAAATCTTATCCTTACCAACTTCTCATAACCATAATATTCTTTCATAATTCTTTAAACATCTTTACTAAAGCCAAGTAATTTCATTCCAACATTTTTCTAACATTCATCAATTTTATAAAACAGTTCTAATGGTAGGAAAAAAAATACAAACAGATCCAATCTTCATCCAACGTCCCTTCCTCCTGATTCCGGGTTTTGTCAGTCCTTATTATCCCCTCGATCTAGCCCATTAACCTGGCAGCCTTATATCCGAGGCCCTCAAGTCTCTTCCATGTCCCTTCTGCAGCTCTTCTTCATATTTGTAACTGTATTTTCCCTTGTCTCCTGCTCGTGGTAACTCCAGCTTGGCAATATTTTTAACCCTTCTCAACAGATCAGCCCCTTTTCCATATTCAACACTGAATTCCATATGGCATTTAAAAGCATGTTTCAAAGACCCTCCAAAATTGAGAGCCCCCCAATCCCAAACATCTCACGGCCCATTGCTAGATTTGAAAAGTCCAAACATCCTAGCATAGGGGGGTCAATCCAGCCCCCCATTTCCAAGCCAAACCAAACTTTTTCTTTCCAAATCTGGCTTTTTCCAAGTTCATTTGTCAAATCCGAAAACTCATATTCCTGTTGGGCCTGTTCTGTCAGGACACACTCCTGATTTAATTCCTGAGTGGGCTCCACATATTTTCCCACTGTCTGTTCAAAATTTCCCACTGCCTGTTCAAAATTTCTAGTCGAAGTCACCATCCAATTCACCTTCTCATGTAATTGTTCCAGTAGGGCATTTGTTTTATAGAAAGCACACAACAAAGCTTCTGAATACATTGTCCTGCAAGGTCAAATGCCTGTTCCCACGACTGTAATCTGTAACAGCTGCCGGCTCCCTGGAGTTGGTTACAGTTTCACAGTCTCCCTCTAGGGGGAAAACTTCTATTTGTTTTTGCAACAAAGTTTCCCTTTTTGAGATACTTTGTCAATATTTGTTGCTTAAAGATGCGAAGGGAAGCAATGGAATCGCTATGTTTCTCTTCTTTTAGCTATCTGTCAAAAACACTTGTCTCTGGTCAATGAACTTCAAACGTCAGTCCTGACACCCCGCTCCAGGATCAGGACGGAGGAAAGTTACTTTACTTTAAACTCACTTTAAACAGTCCGAAAAAAGTCCCCCTCCTTCTCCTGCTGTCAAAGGGGGGTTCCACAATTTTAAATGATGAAATCCAATCCTTTAAAGGCGATTTTCTAAGCTCTAGTTTACATTGTCTTTGCTTTATTCTGTCTACAGAAGAACGGAAGGCTGACTTCCTGTTTAGACCTTCCCGTTCCGTACCAAATTAAAATAGGTTTTTAAAATCCAATTCCTTTCTGCTTGCAAGTCCTTATTTAATGTCCAGTTGTTCAAAGTCTAAGTACTCATGGGTGCTTATTTTAGAAGCCAAATTGTCCCAGGAAAAAGGCGGCGCTCTCCGGCAACGGCTGTGCGGCTTCACTCCACGGAAATAGCAGTTGACTCACAGCACCGCGCCACTTCCCCCTCTTCACTTCAGAGCCCGTTAGTGGGTTCCTTAGCGAGTTGGGGGGGCGCTAAAGGTGCCCGTCGAGTCCCATGGTCACAGGCTTCATCCGCCTGTGATTTTTAAAAGGGTCCCCGCTTCGCCGTAGCGGAGAAGACCCGTTTCCCGCGGAGCTAGTCCCTCCTGTTCAGAGGGAGTCCGCCATTGCCGATGGCGCCACCCCGGAAGAGCGTCAGAAGCAGCTTAGTCATGCTGGCCACATGACCTGGAAAAACTGTCTGCGGACAAACGCTGGCTCCCTCGGCCTGTAAAGTGAGATGAGCACCGCAACCCCAGAGTCGTCTGTGACTAGACTTAACTGTCAGGGGTCCTTTACCTTTACCCTTTTTATGCATGGTCAGGGCCATCTTAAGCATATCCGGCACCGTGGTGCAAAGATCCCTCCCCTCCCCCCTTTCCCAGAGTTGTTGACCTTTTTTATGGCTCCTCCAGCAGGGAGGAGGCAGAGGCTGGATGCAGCACCTCCTGGCAGTACCAAGCCAGCGGGCCTGTGCTCATTCAGTGTTCCCCGGACTCTTGCCTGGTGCCCTCCAGAACTTGGCGCCCCAGCGCTCCATGCCACTAGCCTCTATGGGTAAGCCGGGTCTGCGCATGATGATGGTTGCGGAGTATGTCTGTGGTGTCCACAATAGTTTCTCTAGTTTGCAAACATGTCCACAAACCCAAAAAGTATGGAGACCCTTACTTTAAACCGTCAGTGCAGGATCATCATGCAGTGTTATGAATAGGCCTGATCCAATTCTTCTGACAAAACAGAGCTGAAATGCCTCCTCCCCCTGCCCTTGGAAAGCATTGTTTGATTTGACAACCTAGAGGATCTATTAGTATTCTTTACCCTCTATTAGTTTCCTTTGTTTTTCCTACTCATTCTAATAAAACCATACATTGGGATGTTTAAGGTGTCCCCAGTGCATGTTTACTCAAAAGAAAGTCCCAGAGTTCAGTGGGGCTTATTCCCAGCAAACTGTGTTTAGGGATGCAGCCTGAATTTCAATCTGCCTTCTTGTCTTTCATTCACAGTCTGTAACCCTTTTATTTAAAAAAAATCAAGGCATCTTAACACTGCAACACTACAAGAGTAGGTTTTATTTCAAATGGATATTCATTGTGAGCTAATGTAGCATCATTCTTATTCTTATTCTTTTTGAAGCTTTACTAGCTGAGCTTAAACATAGCGGGAAACTCTTGTAATTAATGCTTGTGAAGTTGTACAGTACACTCGTACCTTGGTTTTCGAACAGCTTAGCTCTCAAACATTTTGGCTCCGGCACGCCGCAAACCCAGAAATGACTATTCTGGTTTGTGAACTATTTTTGGAAGCCGAACGTCTGGCGGGGCTTCCGCAGCTTCTGATTGGCTGCAGGAGTTTCCTGCAGCCAATCACAAGCGACACTTTGGTTTCCAAATGTTTAGGAAGTTGAATGGACTTCTGGAATGGATTCCATTCAACTTCCAAGGTATGACTGTATTGATTTCCTGGTGAAATTCCTCTTCAGTTATACAGGTTGTGGATGTGGCCTTGTCTGTTTGCTCTGTGATTTCCCTCTACACTCTGGTCAAAGAAATACCATTAGATTATCTGTGAGAGATTAATATAATATAATATAATATAATATAATATAATATAATATAATATAATATAAATATTTATATCCCACTCATTTAGGTTAAATCTTATAAGTGTGAATTGGCTTGTAGGGCAACTGGGCATAGTGTGTGGGGCCTGCTGGGGCAATGGTCCAAGACACATTTTTTTGCAAGGCAGGGATGTGATATGAATGATTCACTAGGCAAATCAGATCCCAGCATCGCAAAGCAGCTCAGAACTGCCAGGCAGCATGAGAAGGATGTAACAGCCATGTGCCCTTCGATCCCAGCCTTGCAAAGCGACGGTGAGGCTGGGATTGTAAGGCACATGGATGTTGTGTCTTCACCGCCCTGCCAGCCCCAAGCCACTTTGCAAGGCTGAGACCACAAAACGGCTTGGGGCTGGTGTTGCTCTGGCGGTGAGAATCCCTCACTCATCCACCCAATGTGGCAATAGTATTGGTTGGAAACAAGTTCCCATTTGCACCACTTGCCACAAGCTAGACATAGTGAGTTCATGGCCGAATAGATACTTAAATCAATGACTTCCCCCGCTTTGTATCTCATGCTAAAAAGCCACACCAGCTTCATTCAGCTAGAGGAAAAGAAACCTACACCAGATTTACAGCAGAGGACATTTGCAACCCACATAACTACAGGTAGGAGAAGGAAGTAACACACAAATGGACCATTTTACTCCTGAACATGTGGGGAAGTGAACAAAACTGCCCTTACCAATTCAAAGCACTGTATCAGCCAACAACAGCAAAAGGGAAGGATGCACACAACAGACTGGACTCTCAGTAGAGACAGTTAATTTCAATAGAAAAAGTGTTGTTTTTGCATAAAGTTAGCATTTATTGAGGAACTCTAGCGCCACAATCTTTTTGTTCAATATTACATTGAGAATACATATTTTCTTTACTCATTACATTTGTATCGTTTCAAGGCTCCTGAGGTGTTTTTTTTCTCTCTTCTTCTTCTTCTTCTTCTTCTTTTTCTTCTTCAACAGATTGAAAATGACTGGTTTGCAATTTTGTCCTAAACTACTGGAATGACATTTTAAAGTCTAACCGACATTTGAGTATAATTTGTGCAATGATCTTTTCCCCCTTTTCATAAACAAAAACAATGTTAAATCTGAAAGCTCCATTATGCAGGTTTCTCGTTGTTTCTCACAGTACTGAACATTTAAATGTGTGCAGTATGCACCTTTCTCATATAGTTTCATTCTACTTTCATAAGGCTGTGTGGACCCAGGCATGTTTTACACTTCTTCGATTTTTGCTCTACAGTCCGTAAGGTGGCAGTCAGTTCAAAACTGCAAATAATTGTTCCCTCTAACCTTTGATGTTAACCTTCTGGGTGATGCAAACTGCAGCCACAGGAAGTCTGTTCCAGATCAGTCCCACAATGGGGGCAGAGAGTTAAAACAAGTGTGTGTGTGTGTTTGTCCGTCCCAGATTGGGGTCCTGTGAACTCCCCATCCCTAAATGTAAGACTTAAGCGAGATAACTAATGTTGTGTGTAGCTAGGGAAGATGTCCTCAAAGATACAAATAAAATTGTAAATGGGCTCATAGTCAGGCTTCCATCCTTCTCAGGGCTGAAAGAAGAATCGTTAGTGTGAAAGCATCTCTGCATGGTTTCTCTATCCATGAAAACACATCAATATAGTTGCCATTTTGAGAAATCTAAGGATGAAGGCTAAATCACATTGTTATAAGGAAAGGACATGTCTGCTCCTACTACCACCCTATGGTAACACACTGATACCAACATTGTATTTAAAATAAGAAAGTGTATGTGTGTGTGTCAAACTTCAGTTATAATTTGCCCCTACTTTTTTTGTATCCCACCAATTAATCAAGTAAAATCAACCAGTTAAAGTGATTAAACCTTGCAGTTTACATATGTGTTATATGTAAACAAGAAGATCATCTCACAATATGAATCAGGAGTGGAGTTCAGATAATAGATTGGTTACTTGGAAGAGTGATATGCTGGATGTGGGCCACTGCACTGAAGCTGAAATTTGATGTAACTGAGGTGTTATGTGTTCCAAGTTCTCCATCTGAGAGGCAAGGCTTGTTCTGGACAGGGGTTCAGTCCCCTGGAAGGAGCAGGAAGGAAGGAACACATTAGAAAGGGTCCAATGTGGGCTAGCTATTTAGGTGATTAATTTTATTTCCCTTAAGCATGGAAGAGGAACCTATGTCTCTTTAGCTCTTGCTTGACTCCAACTCCCATCATCCTCAGCCAGCAAACCTAATGTCAGGGATGATGGACGTTTCTACTTTAACAACGTCTGGTCAGGACTTTATCTTCTTTCCATCTCTGGGCCAGAGACCAGAGAAGAATGGCAAATTAAGTTGATGGATTATGGCAAAATGGCAAAAATGACCAGAAGAACCAGAAATCAGGAAGACTAAAATTTTAATAAGGAATAGAGGAAATTTAATAATAATAATAATAATAATAATAATAATAATAATAATAATAATAATAATAATAATAATTTATTTATACCCCGCCCTCCCCAGCCAAGGCCGGGCTCAGAACGGCTTACAAGCAATAATAAAAGCAAGTTGAATGATTACAACTTAAAAACAAAATTAAAATACAACATTAAAAAAATGAAACATTAAAATATTAAAATGTAGCCTCATCGCAGGAGGAGAAGGAAAAGAAAAAAGAAAGAGAGGGAGGGAATCAAATTGGCTCCAAGCCAAAGGCCAGGTGGAACAACTCGGTCTTACAGGCCCTGCGGAAAGAAAATTTATCTTAAAAATCATTATAAACAGTTAAAATTGTTAGTAGGATTGGAATAACACTTGTAGTTTAATAGTGAATTTTGGATATAATTAAGATGTAAAAGATTTGGATTATTATAAAAGATGCAGGAGGAAATGACTAACAATAGGACCCACAAAGGGGAGGAGGGGAGACCAGGATATTCTTTGGAATCTTGTTTTTATGATGTATGTTGGATATGTGATTGTAAAACTTCAAACTGATAAACCAAATAAATAAATTTACAAAAAATAATAATTACACAATGTGTGGAGGGCCAAAGTTTTCCACATCCTACCTTAAAATCATTGTCCATGTTAATGTTACTCATGATTTCTTCATTTGGTTTCATAAATAAATGTTTGTGAAGAAACAATAGAAGAAACCAAACAATAGAAGAAACCAAAAATGAAGATTGTAGAAATTTTAGATATAATCTTATTCCAAATCCCCAGTTCATACAATAGTCGTGGGCTTTGTAATGTCTCTCAGTGGAATCAGTCCTTTGCTGTGGTTAATTTAACACAAAAGTGTTGGGTAGTAAGTTACCACCCAAAATTCCCTCTGGGCGGTAGTAGAAAATCATTTTCCCAGTTACCTACATTGCAGTTGAGCTCTTGATCTAATGTTGTACAATATGCAATTCTTTCTGTGCTGGTTTAAGCCATTGGAGCTCAATTATGATATGATATGAATAATGTAAAGAGCAAAGTAATGAAGCGCTTCATTTCCAGTGAAAGTATAACCTAAGTTTATATTTAATACAGATATGCCATTCCAACCCATTCACTTACATAGCAAAAGCCTGTTCAAAACATTTAGCAAGTCTTTGTCACTTCATGCAACATGTTCTAATTGTGCTTAGCATTTCAACATTTCTTGGGAAGTAGAACCATTTCTGTGTGCTGCTTGAGGAATTAGCTGCTATTTGCCTCAGGGGCAAGCATTAAAGAATGCTAAAGAAACAATAAAATATATAGCAGCGGGAGTCAAGGAGTAGTTTATCCTCCTTTTCAGAAGCAGCACATAACACTTCTGATCTCCTTTTAGGAAGTAATGAACATTAGGCCCTGCTTAATGAGGCAAGGAATTCTGAAACAAAAGTGCAGGGGGTTGCAAACTTGCACCCTTTTCTGAGCAGGAGAAAGTTGAGGGAAGCCCTCCCTCCCATCAAAAAAATGAGCGAACTATTGTAGTTTCTAGACCACACTTCTATAGTTAGAGTCTCCAGATCACAACCTCAACCATACCTTCTCAACCAAGATGTTGTTGGACTACATCAGAGGTAGATTTAGAGAAGGGTGACCAGTTTGGTCGCCCTGGGTGCAGAGCCTCAAGGGAATCACAGAGGGTGCTGCAACTATGATGCAGAATTGAAGGTGAGAGGTCAGGGGGTGGCACAGGGGCTACTGAAATTTGAGACCCCAAGGTCCATCACTGCCCACAACTCCCATCATCCTTGAATATTGACCATACTGGTTGGGGTTAATGGGAGTTGTAGTGCAAATCAGTTGAAGGACACCAAGTTATAGAAAGCTGACCTGGACAAAATGACCCTATCTTTTAACAGACCAGCTGCTAATTTTATGTTACTATGGCTGAGATGTGACTAGCGACAAGGAGGCACTAGCAGTAACAAAGGAGAAGAAAGCAACAAAAATGGAGCAGAAAGTCACTGCATAGAGAAAAAGTGGGGAGGAGAAAGATGGCTATTGTGGAAGCACTCAACCCATCATTCCAGTAGCTTAAATCCTGTACAGAAGAATTACTATGCTAGCTGATAGGTTAGACATTTGTCAGTAATGGCACACAAGCAAAACATTTTATATACAGTGAAAATGTAACCCATCTGTGTATAAATGATCCAACACATAAGAATCTGTTTATCTTTCCCTAATTTGCTAAAATAACATATTAAAAGGACTGTCTAATGCAGCCTTTAGCAGCAATTCAAATATTTTCCCATTACATTTTACCAGGTGCGCAAAACTGAAATTTACATATGTCCTTCTCTACTTTATGAAATTTGTTAAAGGAAGGATTTCTGTCACTTTGCTCAGTTGTAATTGCAGATGAAACAGATGCTGGAGCAAAACTGTGCAGAGTGGCTGAATAATGGGTGAAGAAAAGAGCAAAAATGAAATATTTTAAGAAGTTAAGCAGAGTGGATATTAACTGTGTTCTACAACTGTTGTGAATTTAGCAGCTTGACAACATTAGAAATTTTATTGAAACCAAGCATATCATAATCACCTCTTTCTCTCAGAGCTGAACCATGCATTATGGCTGCAGTGACAATTAGCCATCAGCACCAACACATAACAGTAAATGGCAGCATTGACCAAGTACATCAAAGCCAACTTGCAGTAAATTCCCAATCAGTAGTGGCTACGCATCATTCTAGAGTGGAAAAGAATAAGCACAAGTCCCCCCTACCAAACACAAAGCATCCCTAGGAAAGCATTTGTTAGGTGAACATTTGCATAACCAGCTGACGATTGTCATTAATTACTATGGGAACATTTTTTGATCTGGGAGGTGGGTGGCGCTGTGGTCTAAACCACAGAGCCTAGGGCTTGCTGATCAGAAGGTTGGTGGTTTGAATCCCCATGACAGGCTGAGCTCTTATTGTTCGGTCCCAGCTCCTGCCCACCTAGAAGTTCGACAGCATGCCAAAGTGCAAGTAGATAAATAGGTACCACTCCAGCGGGAAGGTAAACGGTGTTTCCATGTGCTGCTCTGGTTTTGCCAGAAGTGGCTTAGTCATGCTGGCTACAAGACCCGGAAGCTGTCTGCGGACAAACGCCGACTCCCTTGGCCTTTAGAGCAAGATGAGCGTGCAACCCCAGAGTCATCCGCGACTGGATCTAATGGTCAGGGATACCTTTAAAAGGTAAAGGTACCCCTGCCCATACGGGCCAGTCGTGTCCGACTCTAGGGTTGTGCGCCCACCTCACTTAAGAGGCCGGGGGCCAGCGCTGTCCGGAGACACTTCCGGGTCACGTGGCCAGTGTGACGAAGCTGCTCTGGCAAGCCAGCACCAGCGCAGCACACGGAAACGCCGTTTACCTTCCCGCTATAAAGCGGTACCTATTTATCTACTTGCACTTAGGGGTGCTTTCGAACTGCTAGGTGGGCAGGAGCTGTGACTGAAAGACGGGAGCTCACCCCGCCGCAGGGATTCGAACCACCGACCATATGATCGGCAAGCCCTAGGCACTGAGGTTTTACCCACAGTGCCACCTGTGTCCTCCAGGGATACCTTTACCTTTACCTCTATCCCGCCTCCTAGTTCACACATGTGCATTGCTCTTCATCATCTTTGCAAAGCAGAATGGACGTATGTGCTCTCCTCCATCATTCCTGTGAATGTACGTACAATGCAAGGGCTTTGAACAGGTGGCCCTTTGTGTGGCAGAATTCATAGGGTAAATTCTGCCACACAAAGAATGTCAGTGACTGAATATATGAACTGGCTTCTTGCCTGTAACATGGAAATGGTTTCTACAAGATGTTAACTATTAAGCAGAAATGTTGTCTCTGCACTGAACTGTGACTAGCTAGCAACTTTTTATGATCTATTCCCCTGTGAAATATTTTAGTCACCTTGCTCTTGCAACATTATCCAAATGAGTATATCTGTGCTGAGTTTTACATGGGCTGAAGCAGATGTGTGATTGCTTCACAATGCACTTAGCTTGCAGTTTAAGCAGACATTTACCGTGATTCTGCCCGGTTGCCAAAAATGGTGGTGCGATGAGTGTGTCTGCCTGCCACATTTGTATCTTGCCTTTCATCATAGGATGACATCTGTAGGATTATCCAATTTATCCTCAAGACAAATTCCATGAGGTGGGTTTGACTGAGAGAGCACAGCAGTTTCTCAAATATGAATTCTAACTTGGATCTCATCAGCCCTAAAACCAACACTCTTCCCCACAATGCCATAAAAGGGAGATATCGAGTAATCCCTTATCAGTCTATGGGACTCGGGTGGCGCTGTGGTCTAAACCACTGAGCCTCTTGGGCTTGCTAATTGGAAGGTTGGCAGTTTGAATCCCTGTGACAGGGTGAGTTCCCATTGCTCTGTCCCAGCTCCTGCCAACCTAGCAGTTCGAAAGCATACCAGTGCAAGTAGATAAATAGGTACCACTGTGGTGGGAAGGTAAATGGTGTTTCCATGCGCTCTGGCTCTGTCATGGTGTCCCGTTGCACCCTAAGTGGTTTAGTCATGCTGCCCACATGATCCAGAAAGCTGTCTGTGGACAAACGGTGGCTCCCTTGGCCTAAAAATGAGATGAGCGCCACACCCCATAGTCATCTTTGACTGGACTTAACTGTCCAGGGGTCCTTTACCTTTACCCTATCATAACCTACCGTGATGGGATGATGAGCTGCTTGTGCGTAAAATCCAAGTCCCTCAGAGTTTGTTCAAGTCCGCAAACCTCTGTCTGTAACGGAGCCCCTTAAGCATGGCTCCGTCAGTCACTGGCAGATTCCGACAGTGGTTGCTTTCGGAATCGCTTCCAACATAAAAGCTCCTTAACGGAAACACGTCTTCTGGACTCACGTCGTGACAGTTTCCGGCGCGGAGTGGGTGTCCCTATAGGAGGTCCAGAAACCTCCCCACTGTTCTCGCTGGAAGTGTCTCTGAGCCATCCCTCCTGCTCACTTTCCCTCAGAGACCCGCCTCTCCCCCTGCTGGTTCCCTCTTCAGCTGCTGAGTCTCTCCCAACCTCCGTGAGCCCTTCCACCACCTGTCTTTCCGATGGCAGTTCCCTGACACTACCTCACAGAAATGTGCTACCCAGCAAACTCAATGGCTAACTAGGGTTTGAACCCAGGTATCACAATGCCAAATCCCTGTCAGTTTTGATGGTTAAATAAAGAAGAATTCATTGAATCCATGGATCCAAACACAAAGCAGAATGCTTTTCGAGGGGGGGCAGCAGGTGTTTTAAAACACAAAATGTGCAGCAAAGCAAAACACAGGAATACAGGCTGTTTGACTTTTTAAATATCCTGTTTTAAGTCACTTACACTATTTCACCTTTATTCCCCCCTTAGCATAGAATAGACCATACAGTTAAGATTGTTTTTCCTTACAAAGTTTCCAAATGTCAGATTCATGCATTTTTCCATACAGCAGCAGAAAGCACAGGCAGAAATCCTGGGTTGCAAAATATAGTAAAAGTTTCTGAACATGCGGTCTGAGCTTGGAGTGATCAAGCTCAGGCACCCTAGATTGAGAAAATCTGGTCTAGACCCTCAGCAGCTTTTGTGTTTTTTTTTAATTTTTTATTAGTTTTACAGAATTTTTAAACACAATACAAACATGTAAAAAGACATACAAACACGTATAGTTTCCTAACCTTTTTTTCATGGACCTTGTTTCTCAGACTTCCCCATACCTCTCTTTTTCTGCATCCCAATGTACAAAGAATTTTTAGCAACTCTAAATATTTCTGTCAAGTCTCTGTCCTTTTAGTCTTTCCTTCAGTCTAATCTTATATCGCTGTAACCCTTTCTTACTCAAAACCTCGACATTCTTGCATTCATCAAGTTTATAATGGTCCTTAAGGTAGATTTTAAATTTCTTCCATTCTTCTTCCGCCGTCTCCTTTCCCTGATCGCGGATTCTGCCAGTCATCTCAGCTAGTGTCATATAGTCCATCACTTTCATCTGCCATTCTTCCAGGGTGGGTAGATCTTGTGTCTTTCAATACTTTGCGATGAGAATTCTTGCTGCTGTTGTAGCATACATAAAGAAAGTTCTGTCTTTCTTTGGCACCAATTGGCCGACAATGCCCAAGAGAAAGGCCTCTGGTTTTTTAGGGAAAGTGCATTTAAGTACCTTTTTCATTTCATTGTATATCATTTCCCAGAAAGCCTTAATCTTCGGGCATGTCCACCAAAGGTGATAGAAAGTACCTTCAGTTTCTTTACATTTCCAGCACTTATTATCAGGCAAGTGGTAAATTTTTGCTAGCTTGACTGGGGTCATGTACCACCTGTAAATCATTTTCATAATGTTTTCCTTTAAGGCATTACATGCCGTAAATTTAATACCGGTGTTCCACAACCATTCCCAGTCAGCAAACATAATGTTATGACCAATGTCCTGTGCCCACTTAATCATAGCTGATTTAACTGTTTCATCTTGTGTATTCCATTTCAGCAGCTTTTGAATGGCGTGAGGGGAAGGCGGTATTTGGGAACCATTGCTCTAGACAGCGTGGAATGTGCACTTGTAATTTTGAACATATAAAACAAATTGTGCAGCTTGATCCTATGCAAGTTTACCTGAGAAGTGTGTGAGGGATGTGATCCTTTTGTCATATTTTGCAAGTCGTTCATTTGAACTAATGTTGTTTTGCAGCTTTGCAGAAGGAAAAAGGCAAACTACCAAAACCGGATGCAAATCTATTGAAAACAAAGCTGTCTGATAGCTTTCAGGCCTTTGGACTGAACTCTGCAAGGCTTCAACTCTGCTGCAAAAAAAGAAAAAGAAAAAAGTTAGAATTCTAGACATAATGAAAAAGAGAGGGAGGGAGGGAGGGATGGAGCTTGCACACCAAATCCCCTGTATCTTGCTATCCTGTAGGTGATGAGACTATCTGGAGTAAACATGCCATCTCAAGAAAGCTTCCACTGCAGTGATAATTCTGCAGATAGTGTGAGTTGACACATCTCAGGAACAACAGTCAATCTCATGAAAAAGCACCTGTGGTATTTAAACAATCCAAATCAGTTAAAGAACCCTTTAACCAGGAGAAATGTTATTGATTGCTATAGAAGCTTTCACAGCTGGAAGAGAAGACACAAGTTGTTTATAAGCAGGTAGGTTTGAAATGACTGGAATGTAGATCCTGTGCTATTAATTACTGTATGTATGTTCATTTTTCTTAGCTGCCATTAAGAATTAAGGAAGGTGGGAGGAGCCTCCAGGCCACACCCCTCACCAGCCTTGAGTGTTTTTGCCTGGTTAGAATGTAGCCTTGAAGTCTGATAATACCTCTTGTTTGCCCGCATGGAAGATAGAGAGAGCTGTATCTAGAAACCAACCTTATCTACAAAGATAAAAAATTCATTTGTTCCTCCACTCACTTTTGTCTTTGACCCCATCTACTATTGGCACTGTGGGTTAAACCACAGAGCCTAGGACTTGCCGATTAGAAGGTTGGCGGTTCGAATCCCTGCAACGGGGTGAGCTCCCATTGCTTGGTCCCTGCTCCTGCCAACCTAGTAGTTCGAAAGCATGTCAAAGTCAAGTAGATAAATAGATACCGCTCCAGTGGGAAGGTAAACGGCATTTCTGTGCGCTGCTCTGGTTCACCAGAAGCGGCTTAGTCATGCTGGCCACATGACCCAGAAGCTGTATGCCAGCTCCCTCGGCCAATAAAGCGAGATGAGCGACACAGCCCCAGAGTCAGTTCACAACTGGACCTAATGGTCAGGGGTCCCTTTACCTTTACCTTTTTACCATTGGTATGTGACTGAGCCCCCTGAAAGACTGCCCAGAAGTAAATGTGACCCTCTGGCAGAAAACATTTCCTCCCTCTTAATTCATAACCCCTCAGATGATCTGCAAGCCATCTTGCCCCCCCCCCCAGAAAGGTGCAGAAATAGATATTATCTCTCCAGTCACTATCAAGTCACTCAGTACTACGATGTGAAAAAAACAACAAGGATATTGTTCATTCATAGTTTTGTTCTTTCATGTGGGTACCACTGATTTATAAATGCCTGGCTTTTATAGTTGGTGATTTGCTGCTGATTAGCTGATGTGTTTTCCACACACGCTAACATGGGAAAGTTTCCATGAAGTTTTGAAGCGACCTTAGCCAGCGAGCCCTGCCTTCCAGTGAGGGTGTGGATGGGATCTGATATCTGTGTGTATGTAGCAGAGAAAAGCAGTTTAATGAGTGTCAAAACACTGGTAGTGACAGACGCAGCTCTGTGATTTGCAGCTGGTTGGAAGAAAGAGCCTTGAGGAGCTCTGAGTGGAAGCTGTTTGCTTTGGGGAAAACAGATGCTACTTTAGAGACTAAGGCTGCCTGCCTGAGTGCTTGTGTCTTCTAGCATGCTCTGCATGACCATTGGCAAATAAACACACTTCAGGAAAAAAACAACACAAACCACTGACTCCATTGTTCTCTCATCCAAAATGAAACTCAGCCCTGTAACTCCTAAACTCTCTGTGAATTGGTGGAGATATACATAACAATACCCCCACACACACATACACATACACACAATACACACATTACAACTCTTTGGGAAAGGGGATGAACCAAAGTCATGTTGTCTTTCTCTGTAATAGCTGATTTGCAGATCCTTCCCAAGCATTGGATTTGTTACTATATTTGAGTATCAGAATTCAGATATGCAATACAAATGTTATCCATGCTATTAGCTGTAGCTGGACAGGTGACAACAAGAAATGGGAAAATTAAAATGGAAGAACATTTCAAGGATGGAAAATTGTAACATGTCAAACAGAAAGATTGGCAGAGCAAGTACAAGCAACAAGACAAAGCAACATGAATAATGATTTCATAGGGAAATGGTACGGATTCATTCTATGGGTAAGAGCTAGTGAAATGGGGACCTCACCATCAGCTTCACAAGAATGTTCATGGAGAGACTTGATAGGCTGAGATAAAAAATAAAACCAGCAGCAACAACAGCAACACCTCCCATACAACACCCCAGTCCAAGTCTGTTCAGCAGTCTCAGCTTCTGTAACTGGTGTCAAGACAGAGTCCCACCCTGTAGGGAGCAGGTCTTCCAGGACTCACAGCCAATATGGTATCTGGAATCTACAGTAGCATCAGCTTTTGTAGCTGGAGTCTGTCAGGGCCCTGCTCTCCCAGGCCAGGTGGGAAAAAACCAGCAAGGCAGGGAGCAGCAGGAGTCCCAGCCAAGATGTAAGTTTTGTGACTCTACAGACATGCACATTCTTGGCTTGCTTTACTGGAGGAAAGTTCAATTTGATTATTATTTTTTATTAATGCAAAAAAGAAAGTTTCATACAAAGCACAACAACTTATCAAGCAAGCAAGCAACCTCACAATTTTCATAGTTTCTAGAATTCTAGTTTTAAGCCTAAACCAAAATAGATTACTATGGCAACAAAATCCCATGTTACCTCGGGAAATTACAGTGCACTAGGATCACTTGAAAGAGAGGGTTAAGCTTAAAACAGATAAAAGAAACTTCCAGATAAAACAAGTTAGAAAACAGCCCCAACTCATATTAAATATTGCTATTCTGTCAGTCCTGTCAACATGGCCACCATAATTCTTGCAAGGAGGATAAAATGTCAGATACAAAGCTTTATAAATCTGAACACATTTTTCTTCTTCTTCAAACAGATTGATTTATCCTGGCTAAGAAACACCATCTTGGAATCTTCCTTCATCATTCAGCCAGAATATTTGTTACTGCCCCTAACCATTTAGATTTGCTATCTGAGAAACGCAAGATAATTTTTACAAAAGTAATTTGCATGTTATTCTCACAACGATAATATAAAATAATTGACCACGATGTACTATGCTGTCTTTTGTGGAACTGCTCTTGAGTAAAATAGATTGCGACTGGCTACCATGGAATCAAACAAGAGTCTATCATCAGCATATTTTATTTTTAGTGTGCCTAAATAAACTTGGAGCCTGATTTGCAGCACAGAACTGAAACAAAAACCATTAAAGCTTAGGACTTACTTTAACAACAGGAAATTCTTCTACTTTTCAGGTGAAAGAGTGAAGAATGCTCTCAGAATAAAGACACAAGGACACAGGATTTTAGATTAACGTTAATGGGCAAAATTTAGGCCACAACTTTATTGGTTATAGAATGTGAGTGGTATTGGCTTAGGCATTGGCATCCACAGACTATATCTGACTCCTGCCCACCTTGCAGGGAGTCTGGTAAGGGTAAACCACAAATAGGGGGAGCCCCACTGTTGTGGATTCGGTGGGAGGGCGGGAGATCTGCGGTGCAAGGCTGAAAGCGGGCGATTTGGCGCCGCACCATGGTTTAAATTGGTGGTTTAACTGCCATGCCCCCCCCCAGCTGCCTGATTGGCCACTTGGCTACCTGGCGTGGTCGGGCCTCCCCAGCGTAAGGCGGGATGCAGTCCCACCCCCCACGCTGAGGGGGGAGGCTTGGCAGCTCGCCCACAATGCATCCCCACTAAGAGGTGGAGCCGATTTATCAGTTGTTTGTGAAATGCTTCCCTAATTGTTCTTCCCAGAATGCTCTCAGTCAGTCTTACTACTTGTCTGGTATAAAACTCATGAGTAACCTCCCAAGGCAGGCAGAGCCATAGGTAAAAAGGGGGGTGGGGCTCTGGCTCTGGATATGAATATTTATCCGCATTGCAGCCATGCAAGAATCAATTGGCAAAACACCGAAGAAGAATCAAGACAAGAAATATGGGCAACAAGCTGTATTTATTAAA
The DNA here is from genome assembly GCF_964188305.1 of Podarcis bocagei. NCBI lineage: Eukaryota > Metazoa > Chordata > Lepidosauria > Squamata > Lacertidae > Podarcis > Podarcis bocagei. Next base: position 15,883,242 of record NC_138130.1, read on the forward strand.
ATACAGTGGTACCTCGGGTTAAGTACTTAATTCGTTCAGGAGGTCCGTTCTTAACCTGAAACTGTTCTTAACCTGAAGCACCACTTTAGCTAATGGGGCCTCCTGCTGCTACCGCACCGCAAGAGAACAATTTCTGTTCTCATCCTGAAGCAAAGTTCTCAACCCGAGGTAATATTTCTGGGTTAGCGAAGTCTGTAACCTGAAGCATATGTAACCTGAAGCATATGTAACCCGAGGTACCACTGTATAACTATAGAATCTGCAATCAGAATGATTCAACCCAGTTTACCAAAATCAATGAGGTCCATGCCGTGAGGAGAATTGGTGGAAGCATTTCAATTCTCCCTTCTCTTGAGCCCACTGTCAGTCACATGCTGTGATCACACAGCAAGGCCCGAATAAACTCTTCCCTACACACTCCACTATCCTTAGGTATATGAACCTGACATATGCACCATGGCCCCAGTGGCCAAAGTCCAGCCTGATGTGCCGGACATGTCCAAACACCACTTTGGCTCCAATATTAGTCGGATATTTTCAAAAATCCACTCAACCACCGAGACCAAATGTCAATTAGCCAAATTTAAACAAAAACACCACTCCAGTCACACATCCAACACCCAACAGTGTGAAGCAGATGAAAAAGATGTGACACAAGCCAATTAGTGTCACCCCCCAAAAAATTCCCATTCAAGTCTCCTTAAAGAAGTCAACTAGCAGAGTTCATACTGGAAAAGGGGTGGAACGATGGGTGTCTCAATGGGAAGAGGGAAGAGTGTGGGGTGGAATGAACTTAAATAGCCTGGGCTTTACTTCTCCCCTATAGGGCAACTTGCTCATGTGGGGCCCCATGGGATAGTCCATCTCTCCTGTTCTTGCAGGTCCAGAATAATTATTTTTGAAAACAACAACCACCCAATTTTTCCAATATCCATACAGTCAAGCAAGAGACCTGATCACAGTTCAAGGACATATTAGGACAAGGCAGATGCACTTGAGGATGATGTGGAGCAGGACCAGTGAGAACTGTGGCCTGAAGAGAAGAGGCATGTCCTGGGAAGAGATCAGATCCATTGCCCTTCTCAGACATCATCAGAAAAGTGTTGTGGTAGGCGCCTGTGACTTCAGATGAACTTTGCCAACTTTAAACATATTTAATAGAATAAGAACTGGATTGGAATTGCTTGAAAAAAACGTGGGTTCATGTTTGTGTTCCAGTTCCAAGAAAATGGAAATGTCCATACCTTCAGCGAAGGAAATGAAGCATGCTGATCCACTATCAATATAACTTCCCAGTTTCAGGTAGAGTGATAATGGACTCCAAAGAGAGCCTGGTCTATTTTGTTCTTTAGTGTGGATTTTATACATGCTGTATTGTGCCTTGTGGAGACATAAAAGTGTGGGAAGCAATGAGCGGAAAGAAAAATGACAAAGGAAAGAGCTTTAAAACTTTTTTTTTTTAAAAAAAGATGCTAATTGAAGTAAGGACTGAGCTAAAAGCAACTGGAATAAAAATAGTTTAGCTTGGTGTGTTTATTTATGTATAGAGGAAGGTTGAGATATGTGGTTTCTGGAATATGTGTTTGTGTGTGTGTTTGTGTGTATGTGTGTATGTTTATATACTGTGTGTGTGTGTGTGTGTGTGTGTGTGTGTCCGTCCAGAAATATCAGAATCCATTATCTGACTAAACCCCATATTTGCATACATGCCTATATAAATACTAATCTAGTCCAGAGCTTGAATTTATCTGTTTCAGGGGGATGTGGAGGCAATGAATTTATATCCCCGCCTTGTGAGCCCTTGCAAATGTGACCTGCTCCATGTAGTATTGCAAGGACATAATTCCTCTTCCTTCCTTCCTTCCTTCCTTCCTTCCTTCCTTCCTTCCTTCCTTCCTTCCCCTCTCCCCTTCGGCCAAGATCCTGCAATGGGTGTGTAGGAAGGCACTGTGTCCAGCCCTGGGAAAGGGGTGCAGCACTGCAATATTAGCTGGCATGGTGTCAGGTCTTAGGAAAGGATTTAAAAATTGATTACCCAATTGCTGGCTCATTTATCATTTTTACAGAATCTGCCCTTCAGATCCCCCTGGATCTTCTAGAACTTCTTCCTGTCTAGTCAGAGCCCATCAGTGTATATGCAAAGTTAAGACTTTTTTTTGCCTCAGTATGCACATAGAACAATTTCAAATTATTTAATTCTGCAAGTTCTTCAAGTACTCTTGGATTTATGATATCCTGACCTATTGACTTCCTAATTTTTAATATGCCATTTAACTCTGAGAACTTCAGCCCTTGTCACCTCTAATTGACATAGCTCTTCAGACACTCTCCCCAGAAAGAGTGAATCAGCTCAAACATTTTATGTGGTAATAATATAAATACAAATAACCAATTTGGTTTATTTGGAATCTCCCTATCCTGTCCTTCTCTTTCTCCTCTAATGGTCCTACTGCTTCAATGGCTGTTAGAATCATAGAATCATAGAATGATAGAGTTGGAAGAGACCACAAGGGTCATCGAGTCCAACCCCCCTGCCAAGCAGGAAACACCATCAGAGCACTCCTGACATATGATTGTCAAGCCTCTGCTTAAAGACCTCCAAAGTAGGAGACTCCACCACACTCCTTGGCAGAAAATTCCACTGTCTAACAGCTCTTACTGTCAGGAAGTTCTTCCTAATGTTTAGGTGGAATCTTCTTTCTTGTAGTTTGGATCCATTGCTCCGTGTCCGCTTCTCTGGAGCAGCAGAAAACAACCTTTCTCCCTCCTCTATGTGACATCCTTTTATATATTTGAACATGGCTATCATATCACCCCTTAACCTCCTCTTCTCCAGGCTAAACATGCCCAGCTCCCTTAGCCGTTCCTCATAAGGCATCGTTTCCAGGCCTTTGACCATTTTGGTTGCCCTCCTCTGGACACGTTCCAGTTTGTCAGTGTCCTTCTTGAATTGTGGTGCCCAGAACTGGACACAGTACTCCAGGTGAGGTCTGACCAGAGCAGAATACAGTGGCACTATTACTTCCCTTGATCTAGATGCTATACTCCTATTGATGCAGCCCAGAATTGCATTGGCTTTTTTAGCTGCCACGTCACACTGTTGGCTCATGTCAAGTTTGTGGTCAACCAAGACTCCTAGATCCTTTTCCCATGTACTGCTCTCAAGCCAGGTGTCCCCCATCTTGTATTTGTGCCTCTCATTTTTTTTGCCCAAGTGCAATACTTTACATTTCTCCCTGTTAAAATTCATCTTGTTTGTTTTTGCCCAGTTCTCTAATCTGTCAAGGTCGTTTTGAAGTGTGATCCTGTCCTCTGGGGTGTTAGCCACCCCTCCCAGTTTGGTGTCATCTGCAAATTTGATCAGGATGCCCTTGAGTCCATCATCCAAGTCGTTGATAAAGATGTTGAATAAGACCGGGCCCAAGACAGAACCCTGTGGCACCCCACTAGTCACTCTTCTCCAGGATGAGAAGGGTGTTGTCTACTTCTGGATGTTGTCTACTTCTGGTGTATTTCAAAAAACTGTTATCATTTGCTTTTGATTCAAATATGTTTTTCAACAATGCAACAGAGAGGGTGGTGGTAAAATGGTGAAATGCAATGTAACAAAAGATAGTATCGCCAGGGCAACCATTACACAGTTTGAAATCTCAACAACCATGACAATAAGCAGGAGCAATCTTTTTCTTAATGAACATTCATATATTTGAACTTCATAGAACAAGAATCCTCTCATAAATCAACAGTTGCCCCACATTCGGACGTTGTTCCAGTATACATTACATATACTCCCCCAGAGGAGCTTAATCATCGAAATAACAAAATTAAAAATAAAACAAGATTCCAGTCAACATCTATTTCCATGTGAGGTAAATAAAGTGTGAAGAGAATGCATACATACAACATTACCTGTGTAGTAAAATGTAGACAGCGCACAACTATTAGTTTAGAACAAAGGTAAATCTATAGAAGTAAAAAATGTCAAAATCATTGAAGGATATAAAATTAATATGACCCACCATCACTGATGTGACCCACCATCCATGCTTCCTTTTAGATTGCCTTCTACTCAACATTGGTCTTGCCAGAGTCTGTGTTCTTCTTCCACCCCAGCAAAACCACACTCTCCCCTCCCTCCTCATCAAAGCCACCCCTCCCATTAACTTCTTACCACCCTCTACCCCTTATAGGTTTCCAACCCCCTTTCTTCTTTTCTGACCAGAAGGCTAGATCTTTATCTCCTGCACCCCTGGCAACCCACCTGTCAATCACACAGCATCTTAGTGACATCAGGGGTTGCTTCTTCTTGAAGCCTTGCTTATCAGGACTTCAATGTGATCCACAGGGCTTTCAAAGAGTCCTTTGTAAACAACAATGTATATGTGTGTATCCTCGCAAATAAAAGTGTGCTTGTTATTGAAATGCAAAGCCAAAGAAGCTCATTCAAAGTCAAATTACAAACTGATATCCATGGCTATAGCTGCCTCAAAGTAATGGGCCTGGGAACTGATACTTGGTACGCATGAAAGCGAACGTAAAAAGTGGGGGCAAAGGGAGTTAAACTCTCATAACTCAGACTCCTAAATCGATTATTTTTGAGAGGTGGGGAGGAAATTCTCTCTGTGTGGGTGAAACATTGCATGCCAAGATTCAACCCAAGGGGATCCTCACACGCTAGACTTTGAAAATATGAGCTAATGCCAGAAATGCTGGCAGTGTTCAGCTACTAATACATTCAGTGCTATACTCTGACAAACTCTGTATGGGAGTTGCTAACACATCCTCATATTCTCCTCAGGCCTGCCACTTACACAGATGCATAGAACAAAAGTATTTCTTTAATGAGTCGCTGAATGTTTTGAAGTGTGACTTTATTGGCCCATAGAGGAACTGTTATACATCAGGAAGGACAACTTTTTACATAAAATCTGGCCATTTTTCTGCTCTTTCATTATGTCCTGCCAAATGAGAATAATCCAGAGAAGTTATTCATACTTAAAGTGGATTTCAATGGGATATAAAGAATATTTATCTGTCTATGGATTGCTCCCTATCACCCCACTGGGTTCATCACGACTCTGCCCACTTTTGGTGGTGAATCCTGCCAATATAATGATTTACAATGCTGAAAAAGAGTGGGTGCTCTTTGTGAAAACAGATAGAAGCCACTTCCAGTAGTTCTAACCACATGGAATAAATATATCTATACGGTCGTACCTTGGAAGTCAAACGAAATCCATTCTGGAAGTCCGTTCGACTTCTAAAATGTTTGAAAATCAAAGTGTGGCTTCTGATTGGCTGCAGGAAACTCCTGCAGCCAACTGGAAGCTGTGGAAGTCATATCGGACGTTAGGCTTCCAAAAATAGTTCACAAACTGGAACAGTCACTTCCGGGGTTGCAACGTTCGGGAGCCAAACCGTTCAGAAACTAAGCTGTTTGACTTCCAAGGTACGACTGCATAGGAAGTTGTACTAGTAGCTAGGAATGTTAGAGAATACTAACAAAAACAAAAAATGAGGGGAAATTGCTGATATCTGCTTATTCAGTCCGTATCTAGAATGGAAATCAAGCCAGCAAATACAATTGTTTTTTTGCTGCGTTCAGTCCCCAAAGATGCATAATTGAGCCTTGTTTTCCGCTATTTGCATTGCACTTCATCTGCAGTGAAACGAAAGGGATAGAGCAACGTAATGAAAATAGCATGTCTTTAACTGCCTAAATTATGCAAGTTACATAAATAACTTGCTACAGGGGACAAAATGATAAATAATGCAATTTGGGGTGGAAGATGAACTGCAACAGAACAGAAATAGTGTTGCATGTGATGAATATAGGGTAGGAAACCATAGCTTCTTTACATTCCTAGTAGTAGCTTAGTTATGTCTCTACTGGTTGCACGTCAAGGTCCCCAAGACACCCCAAATAAGAACATAATGAGACTTGATTATTTTTTAAGCTTTGGGGCATAATTTTGGCCACAACTTTATTAAAAATAAAGCAATGTGAGTGGTTGCTTAGGCATTGGTAGCGACTAACTGACCCCACACGGGGACAGCTCTGACATTCGCACCCCCTGCGAAGTCAGAAAGTCACCTGGGGAGAGAGATGGGCCTGGGAAACATGCCTCACCTCTCCCCAGAATACTCCCAGGGGCTCTTGCGTGGCCCTAGCCCCTTTCCAGGAGGTTTGGACAAAAGCATGGCAAGCCCCTGGGTTCCTTTAACGGAAAACCCTAGAAGCAGCAGCAGCATTTTGGAGGGGCAGGCATAGCCAAATCCATACTCCTCCACCAACCAATTCCCAGACCAATGCCTAACCACAAACCTTACAAGTTGTGACGATTTGCTATGCAGTAGGCAAAAAACCAAGTGGCACACACTAATCAGCCACATGGACAAAGTTCCTACCGGGCCCATGCTCCAAAGCAGACGACCCCATGACAGGCATAGCAAGGTCAAGCAAACAGCCTAACATTAGGGAAGGGAGGGCGGGTGATCCGAAGCACGCAGCGAAAATAGGAAGTTCGTCGCTGCGTGTATTGTATTTAACAAATAGGTCTGTCAATCAATAAATGGCAACATCTAAATTTCCCCAGGAACAGCCCGGCCCTGCTAAAGATGGCCAAACTCTTTTGCCCAGCAACAGTGAGGTGTCTTGTCAGCCCCCACCACAACACGTGCTCTCCATGAGGGAGAACACGCTTTGGCAGTAGCTGTCTGCATTTTGAGGCAGGAGTCTTCGCTTGCCCTGCATGAATAATAATAATAATAATAATAAATTTTATTTATATCCCGCCCTCCCCAGCCGAAGCCGGGCTCAGGGCGGCTAACAACACTAAAATAGTGCAACATTATAAAAACATCATAAGAATTAATTAAAATCAAAATTGATGGCAACCATAAACTAAAGTATTGTAAAGATTGCCAAAGGAGGGAGTCAGGCTGTGCCCTAACCAAAGGCCTGGTGGAACAGCTCTGTCTTGCAGGCCCTGCGGAAAGATGTCAAGTCCTGCAGGGCCCTTGTCTCTTGTGACAGAGCGTTCCACCAGGTTGGAGCCGCAGCCGAAAAAGCCCTGGCTCTAGTTGAGGCCAGCCTAACCTCTCTGTGGCCTGGGACCTTCAAGATGTTTTTATTTGAGGACCGTAAGTTCCTCTGTGGGGCATACCAGGAGAGGCGGTCCCGTAGATACGAGGGTCCTAGGCCGTGTAGGGCTTTGAAGGTTAAAACCAGCACCTTAAACCTGATCCTGTACTCCACCGGGAGCCAGTGCAGCTTCCTATCCATGAAGATAGGAAGGACTGAGTTTTGAATCCTTTGTATGCAAATCATGCAAGCTATGACCTTTCCCTAAAAACAAGGTGGCATCAGAGTGATGGAAGTCAAACCTATTTCAACCTCTATAAGGCTTGATAGGACATAGGCTCAGAAAGAGATACTCTGTTCTCCATATATTGCCAAGAATGTGCTGTAAGCCATAAAATGGTGTTTAACAGACTAAAGACAATGTATTATCCACATGGTTTAACTTGCTGCTCTGAGCTCAGATGGAAAACCGTTCACAATTTTTTATACCTGACTTAATTCACAACCAACAATTTTTTTTAAAAAGGGCTTGGAATTTGACTTTATATTTAATTTCCTGTATTTATGGTACTTACAGCAACTTGGTTTGTTCCTTCACATCTGCATTAGCTTGCTTTTCTTCCACTGTTTTTACTTACTTAGCTCAGCTTCAACATTTCTCAATCTGCTGTGTTTTCGTGGACTTCTGAAATAGATTTTTTTCAAATCAATCAGGGTTGGTAAACTGTTTCGTAGGGATGTGAACAAATCTGTACGTTTTCCCAACACAAGCTCTTTAATAGATTTTTGCATATTCTAGCAAGTCTCCTTGATGTGCCTTCCAGTCTGAATTTCATACTTGAAGTGTTACATCTGCTGCCGTTTCCACAAATGTGAACCTCTTTTCATTAAAGGAGATTTCCACTGGATTAACCTTCAGCATTTTGAACGTGTCATTTAATCATGCCTGCTATTTTCTCATAATAGAAAAGAGCAAGCCTTATGACTGTTGGCTTTATATAAGCAATACTGTACAAACAATGAGAGTTTTGTGCTTATGCTGCAGAAATGTGCAACCGTGTTATTTCAGATACCCAAGGTTTTGGAATTCTCATGGGTAACTTTCCAAACATTACTCCACTGATAAAAACACATGGCCAGTTTTGCACCCATTTTAGTATTTTTAATCTTGGGTTCTGTACCCAGTGTTTCATGAAATAAGCCAGATATTCTGAACTATGGCAGGATCATTCTTTCCCTATTGGCTGCATGCGCCAATATTCCTGCTGCCCCTCTACAACCTGTCAAAGACTGTCATTGCTGTACTTCTGACATGCTAAAATCTACCAATGTGACCTGACCCTCCCAAATAAAACCCACTAGTTTCTGCTCTCTGGTCTTATCAGTTAAATCCAGCTTTGTCTCCTACCTTTTTAGGAAATGTTCAAATGACTGCATATCATATTTACTGCCTCCACAGCACAGGAGTTAAGCCTCACCTCAGTGCCTTACTTTGTGGTGGCTATTTTTAATTTTTTTTTTTTGGGGGGGGCTCCTGAATAAATCTGTAGGCTTCTTAAACCCAGAGTCTTTTGATTCTATAATACACATTAATTAAAAAGGGGAGGGCAGGACTACAGGGTAAAGCAAACAGACCACAGAGGAAGTTGCATTAAGCTATAAAACATAAAACTGCATTTGAGATATTTTTAATGACCTATGGGTCCTTCATGTCATAGGGGGCATTTATATAAAATAAATGAACTATGACAACTAGAGCACGTAAAGGGAAATTTTATGACCAGGATGCATGACCAACAAAATATCCTGAACACAAGTAGAATACAAGTAGAACCATTCTTGAGCAGTCTTCCTTTCACTGGGTCAACTGGTGTTAATAATAATAATAATAATAATAATAATAATAATAATAATAATAATAATAATAATAGCACCTTAATATTCACAACGTAATTTGGTCAAAAAAGGTGAGCATCAGTTTTGTGTAAACGTGGTAATAATAATAATAATGGAAGCAGCTCTCATATTACACCTACATTTTATTCAAGCTTAGGTTATGAGGGCAAATATAAACATGAAAGTTGCTAGGGTGTTAGGCTGATAATTGCCTGCTTACAGTCATTTACTGGCCACTGAGTTGGCATGGGGACAAGCTAGGTTAAATGCAAACAAGACATTTGGTTGTCATGCATGATATCACAAACAACACAAGCTTTAAGCATTGGTAAAGTGAGAGACAGTTAAACATCAGGCTGAATCTGATTTATTTGGAGGCCATATAGCCTTTTATTATAGGGGAACAGGTTTAAACTGCTTTGTGGATTTAGTTACCTACTCACTGAAATGAACTCACTTCAATCTGCTTCAGGTCTGGGTTCAGCACTGCAAGAGCCTTAGAAGTCCTGGTTGATGACTTGTTTTGGGAGATAGGGGAGCGTGACCTGGATTTCCCAGGAGCTTTTGATATCATCAACCATCAGGGCAGATACTATGAGATTTCACTGGAAGAGGCCACCACATCTTCTTGTTTCTCGTGGGGGCACTGCCCCATGGGCAGTGGCAGAGGAAGCCTCTCTGGCACCCAGGGCAGGGCGAACCACCTGGCGCTTGTATGAACTGTGCATGCGCAGCAGCCCATACGGACACCATGCTCACACTCACGGCGCCCATACTGGCAATGTGCATGCCCTCTGCCACTCTACAGCTGGGGGGGGAGGCAGCGGGCCATCTTGTCACCCCCCAGGGTGGCACCCGGGTTGGACCACCCCCCCTCTGTATGCCCCTGCCCATGGGATTCCACTGTCTGAGGCAGCTTCCTCAGTCTGCCTTTAGGCAGCTCAGCCCTGTCAACCTGTTAGTCTTTCTGGGCTAACTCTGTGATGTGGACATTGCAGATACCATATTATGGTGGCTCTACTTCTCTCGGTAGTACCATTTTCATAAAATAGCATTGGGGAGACCTTTGCACAACAGCATGTCAATTGCACTGTTGGGTCTTGCAAGGTCCTTTCCTTTGCTCATGCTCTTTAACATCTATATGAAGTCACTGGGAGAGGTCATGTTGAGAATTAGGGCAGGATGCCATCAGAATATGCACACAACGCTCAGATCTGTCTTTATTCCATCTGAATCAGGTACAGCTATGCAAGGTGTTGGACCATTGCCTGGAGGTGATAAAGGGGTGGATGAGGGTCAGTAAACTTTGTCTGAATCCTGACAAGATGAAGAAATTGTTGATGGGTAGAGCCTCTGTCCAGGATGGTCTGCCATGAACAGAGATGACATCCCCCTTGAAGGAGAATACGTAGCTTCCATATTGTGTATACATTGTCACTGGAGTTTAATGTTGTGGATCGAGGGCCCCGACCCCGCTAAGTGAAATAAATACACAAGGACACGTGGTATAAGGTTAATGGGCAAGAGAAGGCCACAACTTTATTGATTACAGCAGTGAAAAAAGGTATTGGCTTAGGCATTGGATGACTATAGGTGGTGGGTTTATTCAACAGTAGGTGGAGCCTGTCGATGCTCATCCAACTATAGGCTCACCCCCTGATGTCACCGAGGGTCGTGCCATGGCCTCCCGCCAAGCAGGCATCGGACGGAAACACGACCGCCGGATTCCTTTAACGGAATAACCCACGGTAGATAGCATAGGCGATGGCCACACCTAGCCCTTGACACAGCAAACACATGAATCCAATGCCTAACCTACCCACCAATACCACAAAAGTTGTGACGATTGCTACGAGGTAGGCGAAAAAACCAAAAAGCCTAATGCCAAATGGAAAAATTCCTACCAGGCCCCCCAGACAACCAGGGCGACCAACCTAAGGTCCATAGCAAGGCCAAAAACCTAGACCCTGAGCTACATGGGAGTGGAGGGTGGGTGACTCGCTGCGGGTCGACGAGGACTGAGGGGGAGGAGAAGCCGGCGCCGCAGCATTAAGCCGCTAAACACGCCCCCTCGGAGGCACCTGGTTGGCGGCCCCCGGTGGGCGTGGGCGCCGGCTGGCCAGGTAAGGAGGGGCAGGGGCTACGGCCCCTGCCAGGGCAGAGTCCGGGCTCCCGCCCACAACCACTCCCCTCTCTTGCAGGGAGGAGAGTCTTTGTAAACCCATTATGATTATTTTGACTGAAGGTAAACACTGCAGTATCAGTGTGAGTCAACATATAATTGTTCTGTTTTCCAGTGGCTACAGGCTCCACATGTATATCACTGGCCACAGAGATGTGTGAATGTGACAATTTCAGTTTCCCCTCAGTTTCTATTTCACCCCCCAATCTTAAATGTGGTTCTCCATGTTTCCACATTTGTTCTCAATATTATATACTGAAATTTAGTGTCTAAATTCTAAACACATGATATACACATTTCATATGTCATTTCTCCTAATAAACACATTTTTGTAAATGATTTTCTCCTAATATTATGAATTTTGTCAGCTATTTTCACCAATATATACAGTTTCATGTACACTATACCCACGTACATGCGTGTTTTCCATATTCCTTGGTTGGAGAACTTCATTGCACAATTCAGAAACACGTGGATTCTGAAGATTGACTGTGTTCCAATCCTCATATTGTTTGGGAAAGTGTGAATTAAGTGCATTCACCTTTCAGTATGAAGAATATCAAATTTCTCCTCATCTTTAGTTGTTGGAACAGGTTGGAACAAGAAAGCTCCATGCTATGTGTGCAGTTTTCTTGGAAATCACCATAGAAATGACTGGAACCTTTAATAATTATGATGTCAGGCTGTCAGCATGTTAGGATTTTCCCCAGCTACTCACAATGCCACATTGGGTCTCCCTTACCATGTAATGGAACATTTTTATTATGATAATGATATCATTAAACAGTCCACTTCTGGACAGCAAATCCATATGGAAAATCAGGCTTTATTTCTGTATTCCAAAATGACATTTAGTCCAGAATGATTGTGGAGTAAGTTATTCCTTTTACCTTCTTTGCTTGTGAACATGTGTGAGCCAAAGACTAATACAACATGTTTTATCGATCCATTCCAACATTAATGGTTAGAAGACTGCCTCCTTTCCTACAAGACCTCTTGGGTGTTAAGAGGAGACCCTCTCCAAAGCTCAACTGCCCTTAGAAGCTAGTGGAAGTGTCTTGGGAGAAGAATTTCCCTGTCTTGTAGATCTCCCTCTCCACAGATGTATGACTGGCACCTTCCCTGTACAGTTTTTGGCCAATGATGAAGATGCATCTCTTTAGCCTGGTTTTTGACACCTGAGATGCATACTTGTATGTCAGGGATTGGACTGAGGAGGAATGGTGGAGACTGCCCCTCTCCTCCTGAACCTTCCAGAGAAGAGGAAGACCATATAGATTTGCAACAGTGGTTTGCAGAAGGTCATGGCTCAGAGATACAAGAGGGGCAAATCGGTGAAATAATTGGAGAAGAGGAGGGGGAAGAAGCAGAGCCGGAGCAGCTAGCAGACACATTATCACCAGAAAGCATTCCAGACCCCCCTCTTATCCCAGGACCCGGCGAGCAGTGAAAGTGGGAGAACAAAGAGCTAAGAGGCAAATGGCCTTAAGCTAAGGTTACCAAACGTCCCCATTTCCTGGGGACAGACCCCGGATTTACAAATCAGTCCCCTGACAAAATCCTATCATTCCTACTGAAGTTGAAAAGCGCCCCCAGATTCATTGAAAAAAATCTGGTAACCTCACCTTAAGCAGCCACTATAAGGGGGGGGGGTGTGCTGTTGACAATTAAGACGGGATGGGAAGGGGATGGAGATTACTCAGAGCAACACCATTACTCCAAGAGGCAGTATTCCTAAGCCTCTCTCCATGAATACTGAAGAAAATACTTGGTAAAAGCTTTTCTTGTCTACTTATCCCTGGCAGCCTGCCGTGGGGAAGGGGATCGGATTTCCTGAAGTCTGACATTGGAAGACCCACCCTACTTTTGTGATTGCAATGTGTTTCATACTGTTTTTATAGTTGCAACTTTAATTGTCGTAACCCACCCTGGGACCTTAGAGAGAAGAGTGGGTTAATTATAATTATGTTAACAGCAACAACAAAGCATTGTGAGGTGCCATCAGAGTTCGCTCCTTCCCACATGGCTTCCATGCCAACATTTGCTCTAAGAAGTCCACAACTCACTCACCAGGAGCCACCTTGGTTGTGCTACCGCTAGATCTTTCAGAAATAGACACCATCTCTAGGTGAAATTTTGTCAACCATATCCTTAGCGGAACAGGGGTATGAATTCCAATATAAAAAGCCAGTAAATTATTAAAGCAGCAACAAGAAATTATGGCCAGTTTAGAAAGAAAGAAAGCGGAATTGTGGGGTGATATAGTTAGGGTATTAAAAACACCACTTTATTTCTCAGACTTAATAATTCACTCCCTGGTCCTTCAGATTCTGTATAGATTCTCAAGGATTCCACAAGTGCCATAAACATGTATTTTATTTGCTACTGGGGGAAAAAAGCCTCTATAGCTGCAACCTGCTAATTTGTCAAAAGTGGACAGAATTGTCAATATTTGCAATTAGCCCAAGTGTGTACTTTCACAGGTTGTCTTTTTCCAATAAGTCATCTTTTTTCTGGTGCTTGGGGTTTTCTTAAAACTGCTCCATGGTTTCCCTCCCCCCCCCCTCTTAAAGTGGTAAAATGATATCCGGGGCAAAATTACATGTGACTTTTATCACGTATTTTGCCCTCGAGTGCAAGCTGTCTCTTCCACAAATTGCCAATGTGGGAGTCCAAGGAAGGAAACTGACACCTTCTCACCCACTTCATTTCTCTTCCAGATTTGGGTGGGGACCTGCCTGCAGTTTTCAGTAAAAGTTGTGTGACTTCTAACATTTGAATGTTCCAAGTGCTGGCTATAAACTTGTTGTTGTTGTTGTTGTTGTTTAGTCTTTTAGTCGTGTCAGACTCTTCGTGACCCCATGGACCAGAGCACGCCAGGCACTCCTGTCTTCCACCGCCTCCCGCAGTTTAGTCAAACTCATGCTGGTAGCTTCGAGAAGACTATCCAACCATCTCATCCTCTGCCATCCCCTTCTCCTTGTGCCCTCCATCTTTCCCAACATCAGGGTCTTTTCCAGGGAGTCTTCTCTTCTCATGAGGTGGCCAAAGTATTGGAGTCTCAGCTTCAGGATCTGTCCTTCCAGTGAGCACTCAGTTCTGATTTCCTTAAGAATGGATAAGTTTGATCTTCTTGCAGTCCATGGGACTCTCAAGAGTCTCCTCCAGCACCATAATTCAAAAGCATCAATTCTTTGGCGATCAGCCTTCTTCATGGTCCAACTCTCACTGCCATACATCACTACTGGGAAAACCATAGCTTTAACTATCCCTTCATGGATCACTGCCTTGCCATGGCAAAGGGGCTTGAATAACTCAGAGAAGCTATGAACTATGCCGAGCAGGGCACCCAAGATGGTCAGGCCATAGTGGAGAGTTTTGACCAAACGTGATCCACCTGGAGGAGGAACCAGCAAGACACTCCAGTATCCCTGCCAAGAAAACTCCATGGACAAAGACAACAGGCTATAAACTATGAAGTGTTAAATTGTTTGGAATCAGACTGTTTGGAGGACAATTTTTTCCTTCGTGACGTGAGCTTCCCTGTTAGTTACAGTCACCTCTGAAGACCCTTATCTAAATCATTCCTCTTGTCAGAGATCCATTGGTTGAGACACAGGACAGGACCTCTTTGGTTGTGGTGCCAAGCAACGTCTTCTCTCCAAGCAGCTCAGTTAATTTCTCCAGGCCTTTGGCTTGGTAATGAGCCCTTTTCTGCCTTCAGAGAGTCGTTTCCACCTGCTCCAAGGTTTGCTCCAAGGTCCTTCAAAGTTGCATCACAGAAACTGTGTTTGCTAAACTTCTAGTCATTCCAGTAACAGAGGCATTCAATATATATGAATACAAGTCTTTTCTGTTTGAGACCATGAGGACAAAATGTTTTTCAAAAAGATGTACAAGGAAACAATCAAGCAGAGACCTTGTATTTACAGAGAATCTGAGATCAAGGGCAACTCACATTATTTTTCCAGATGTCCAATGTCATACCAACACACATAAATAGTTTCTTACCGATTTACTAGATCAGACCTGCAATTGGCCATTGAGATATAAACCTATCTGTCCTTTTAAAAGGGGGGGGGGACGATGTTACAAGTGTGTTGAAAGGAGAACACGTTGTTCCTGCTGCTGTTAAAACAAGATCTAGGGTTGTTTCAGTATATTTGGCAAATTGTAAGCGGATGGACTTTTTTGTGGGGAGGGAGTTATTAAGGTTTTTACTTTGGTTCTTGTTTTGCCTGACCACATTTTATCATGGTTCTTGTATTGCTTCTATATATTACAGTATGTCTCTTTGCTTTGCTGTTTTGAATTGTGGCAGAATTTCTTCCTGATGGCTTTTGATATGGCCTATTGGTTTAAACACACAAATCTATTGATCTATAAACAGCAGGGGCCGCCAAAGTGGTCAAAACTGACAATGCACAACATACTGTTTGCTCTATCTGTTCAGCTCCTCTTTGTGCTGACTCAGGTTCCCTTAAATTGAACACACACTGCTAAGCATTCCCACATTTCGCTGTTATTTCAGGATTGAACACCCATCTTCCCTTTATTTCTGAGCAGAGGAAAGATGCAAAAAGCTCTTCTCTGTGAGCAAGTGTAGTGGTGGTTTATGTGGGCCCTGTTCTCCACTGATAGGGTGAGCCTGCAGGGCAGCATGCCCATACCATTTTGTGGTTCTGTCTCTTTTTCTGCTCTTTTGGGTGTTGCAACCATTTTGTATTGTGCCATGCCCATCTTGCATTGATGCAATAACCCCTTCCATGAAGAGCTATCAGGAGATACAGAATTCCACCCACTCCACCCCCCCCGAAAACCTGCATATTCATCAACTATCTGGAACCAAAACAAAACTTTGGCGCAAGGAAAGCAACTTTGCCAATTGGGTTGATAGTTTTGGCCAGTGCTATTTTTCTAGAAGGAGGTGTTAGAACTCACCACGGACACCTTCCTTGTTCTCTTATAATGGCAATGGAACCCACCTGAGAGGTGCCGGAACTGAGTTCTGGTCAGTTCCAGCTGAAAAGAGCCCTGCTTTTGGCAACTTTAAGGCAGCCAAACATCTTCTCCAGTAATATCTGGTTTGGGTGAGTGGTCAACATCGCTTTCTTTCATATACATGCATTTAGGATTGAGGTATTGGTTATATGTTGTTGTTGTTTAGTCGTTTAGTCGTGTCCGACTCTTTGTGACCCCATGGACCAGAGCATGCCAGGCAC
This sequence comes from Podarcis bocagei, assembly GCF_964188305.1. Classification (NCBI taxonomy): domain Eukaryota; kingdom Metazoa; phylum Chordata; class Lepidosauria; order Squamata; family Lacertidae; genus Podarcis; species Podarcis bocagei. The sequence goes on from NC_138130.1 coordinate 15,899,626, forward strand.
TCCAGTCTTCCACTGCCTCCTGCAGTTTGGTCAAACTCATGCTGGTAGCTTCAAGAACACTGTCCAACCATCTCATCCTCTGTCGCCCCCTTCTCCTTGTGCCCTTCATCTTTCCCAACATCAGGGTCTTTTCCAGGGAGTCTTCTCTTCTCATGAGGTGGCCAAAGTCTTGGAGCTTCAGCTTCAGGATCTGTCCTTCCAGTGAGCACTCAGGGCTGATTTCCTTAAGAATGGATAGGTTTGGTTATATGTTAGGAGGCTCAATTTGTTCGGGGGCTGGGAAGCTCATGTTCTGAACCGCATTGAAGAATATCTCCCCATGATGCCAAGGTAATATAAATTAAACATTGTTGCTACTTTTTGCTTGAAGATCTATTCCACTATAATTTGCCATGCCCACTGGTTAATGAAAGCTTAAGGGGTTTCACTAAATTGTAGATGATTGCAATTTTTGAAATTTGTATGTTTTTATTGCCATGGCAATTAGGATCTGAAAATCCCACTTGTAATGAGTTTACCTTTGCTGTGTTATTCTCTCAGGCCTATAGTTACACTAAGTCTTGTGCTTAAGTATTTTGCTAAACCTATGAATTAAACTCTTATAGATTTTTGCTCCTTTGTGTATTTTTTAACTTGGTGCATATGATCTCCTGTGAGTCTTCTTCAAAAGGATGCATTTTCCCATTAAGAAAATGATAATATTCATTATGGTTGTTCAGTGCTTGCTTTTATTTCCCTTGCTGGCAGAATTTGCAGCATTATTTAGGTATAACTTCCTCTTTCATTGTTGGGTTTCCTGAAACCATCTCCAATTGTAACTCATTAATGGTCTTATGGATTTCAAATTGATGGACTCCATTGATTTTCTTCTCCCATGAAACCACCTATGTCATCTGTATTACATTTATAAATGTTATCAAAAAAAAAAATCAATTGAAAGGAAGTTTTCAGATGAAAATGGGTAGGGAAGAAGGCTCACAAAATAGTACTGGGCTGTTATTTTCTATCCATTGTTCTCAAATTAAAATGTTGGCAAAGCAATGAACAAGTTGCCCCATGGCTGTTTCAATTACTGTTGTTTACAATTATCATTATGGCTTTTAATATGCAATGTGATTAATGATCTTTGTGTGGGATAAATCCAGCCTCACATAACCAACATGTGTAACTCTAATTAATGCACAAAGGGTTTAAAACCATAGAGTAATCTGTCTTGCCAGGTTTAGTTAGGTCATACAAGCATACATTGGGAGAAAAGGTTAGCAAAGTCTTTGTTCTTTTTATTTCACCATGTGAACCATTGTGTAAGGATATCTAAGCTGAATGTTCCATGGTTAGACCATGTGGCTTTAGCAAGCCATCTTTTGTTTCTACACTAAAAATTAAAAACATTTAAAATTTTTGAACCTAAGTTGTACTGCCCGTCTTTTCCTGTTGCTGTATGGAAAAGCACGTGAATATGACATTTTAAGCATTTGTAAATAAAAAAATTTTAACTTACCAAACGTGTGGTCTCTTTCTATGTTAAAGGAAGCGGGAAACTTTGGAAGTGGCTTAGAAGGAGATATCTTAAAGGTCTAACAACTTATATTTCCACGCTTTGCTTTGCTACATGTTTTGTGATTTTTATATCTGCTGAGTACTTGCCGCAAACCTTGATCTAGGCATCCTGGGAATTTTCTTTTTACTCTTTAACCAAATTATTAAAAAAAACCAACACTTTGTGTTCAGTTGGACTTACTTCCAGATATGTGTGACACTGCAACCTTGCTCTTTCAAAATGGCAGAAATGGGTGGTGGGGAGACCTAGCTTGTAACATTACCTTGCAGGCCTCAGTCACAAGACCTGGCCATGTCCTTTTCTGCCAAGGTGATTGAGGTTTATAGTTTCCAATGTATCACAGCCCAGTTAATTTTATCAGGAGGCAATAGAAACTATATCTCATGTACAATGCAGTCTTTGGCATATGTGCTGCCGGCGTGCAAAGATCAGCCCAGCACCTCCAAATTTAGTTTAGCCCCCAAATTAACCTTTATTATGATGTAAGAGTTAATTTCGCGTGCACGGTGCCATTGAGAATGACAAGCGCCGTCGCTGAGTCAAGTGCTGCTGTTGTGAATGACAAGCGCCGCCGCTGGCATGGCGCGTCTTTGGTAAATGAGCATACAAAGTCGAAAGTCCTTTAGTGAAACAGTAGGTATACATTTCGGTAATACCTAGGTATATATGTATTTTGTTTTTCTAGCTTGATCAAAATTATTTATTATTTCATAACAGGTAGATAGTTAAGAGCTTAGGCAGCATCAGTGGGGGGTACCTGGCGCCCCCCAGAATCCGGCGCCTGGGTGCCCCGCACCCCTTGCACCCCCCGAGTAAAGACAGCCCTGCTCATGTATCCTGAGAAGAAAGATTGCTCCTGAGTATTGCAGGAATATTCAGTCATTCAGTTCTCTCCTGCTATTAGAAAGCCATCATCACCATCAGTTTTCACTCCTTCCCATGTTTATTTAGGAAAGGGATGGAGGAGCAATAAGTAAGAGGATGAAATGGCTGGCATAAAATCAACTATCAGTCAGGTCAAAACTTTGGAAGTGATTTGGACTTGGTTCATAATGGGGTTAGGATTTCCAATCTGGAAGCTTTTGCTTCAGCCGCTCAAAATTCCAAAAATCTCCAGTATCAAGGGTTAATGCTGTTCAGTGTTCTTTTTGTGTAAATCCTATCTATACATGCCTATTCAAAATCAGCCCCTTTGGTTTCAATAGGACATCCACCCAGGTAACCCTTTTCACTCAGAGATAAATCCCCATTTGGGCTACTTTCCAGGGATCACCTAAGCAGCTCCAGAGGCCATATTGAACGTGGACTGCCTTCACACTATAGTTTATTCTGTTTTGTTGATGACTTCCTAAACTGTTATTTTGGACATGATATTTGAGCTTTCTCATGATATACAGGCCACTTCTGGAAAACTAATGAAATGGAATGGAGTATAGTTCAAGTTTAGCACTCATTTCCATGTTATTTAATTCCAGGGGGAAATGCATTTGCAGGAGTTTTGCTTGACTATTTCACCACCTTTTTCATGGGTTCATGTTGCAACTGGTCATGTGACAAGCCATCAGATGACATACCGGCATGCACTGCACTCACTGCCCATTTCAAGGCTTGCATCTTTCCCCAACCCCACCCTTGATGAGAAAGCATGCTGATATTTCAGCATACAAAGTCATGCTAAGAAGGTAAAGCAAAGAAGAATGGGAATGTAAAGAGAGAGGTATGGCATGGAGGAGCTACATGTGTAAATGATATTTACTGCAATGTGGAGGTATAGCAGTTCAGATGTGTTGGAACACACATGTGCAGTGTGAAAGGAACACTAAAAAATGGGACAAAAGCTCCAGCCTTATAAGGTAAAAAGGTAAAGGACCCTGGACGGTTAAGTCCAGTCAATGGCCACTATGGGGTGTGGTGCTCATCTCACTTCAGGCCGAGGGAGCCACGTTTGTCCACAGACAGCTTTCCGGGTCATGTGGCCAGCATGACTAAACCGCTTCTGGTGCAACGGAATGCCATGACAAAAATCAGAGCGCACGGAAACACCATTTACCTACCTGCCGCAGTGGTACCTATTTATCTACTTGCACTGGTGTGCTTTTGAACTGCTAGGTTGGCAGGAGCTGGGACAGAGCCTTATAATCAGTTAAACTAATGCAATGAACCCCACATGCAAATGGTGCCATAGTTAGAGGCAAAAATGGACAGAACATGAATGTGAATGTTAGTTTTCTACAATAGACTAGTTGGGTTTTTTGTTACATTTTTATGCCCTTCTCTATCCTCCATCCAGGCAAGCAAAAATTATTATCACATTTAAAAGGCTCATGAGGATGTGTAGCCTGAGGAGAATTTTGAAGACCAGTCAAAGAGGCCTGGAGAACTACATTTGGGCCTCAGACCTAGAATTCCCTGTCCCTGGAATATAGGATTAAAACCTGTTTCAGTTATACTCAAGTCACATTAGACTATCCTGACCAACCTTTGAGCTATTTCTTCAGCTGTTGATGCCTTATATCTCAGGTAGCGGGCTTTATACGCAGGGGATGAATTTGGGAACCAGTTGCTCAAGTTGTACTTCAACTTCATTTGCTACAGCTTGTACTGCAAAAACTCTGTCTACAACAAAGGCAGAGCAGAGAAGGCAGAGAAATCCCGGTAGATCAGAATGAGTAAAAAGCATCATTCTGGTACTCTGGTAAAATGGAACATTGAAACGAAGATTCTGCAAAGGCTTGAAGAGTACCAGATCACTCAATGGGTGTGAGAGTGAAAGGGAAGTGATGGGGTCTATTTGTCTTCTTCCATCCCTTCCTTTATCTCAAATCTTTGGAAGAAAATGAAACAAAGTACACACTTTTCCCTTTTGTTGAAAACACAGGCTCAGCGGTTTTTTGTGCCAGTTTCTATTTTCAGTTTGAATTATGTCCTATTCTGAAGGCTCAGCATAGATTACAGTAACAAAACCAAACAAACATCATTGCCAATATTTAATACTTCAAAAAATCTCATCTGAAATCTTCCAATACCAAGTGAACACCAATCTCAACCATTTATTTCCAAAATGCATCCTCTCCCCACTTTCAGTACTTTCCATTTTCCTTTTTCTTTTATATTTATTCTCAACCAGTTGAGTCTTTCCATTACAGTGGTGCCCCGCAAGATGAACGCCTCGTGAGACGAAAAACTCGCAAGACGAAAGTTTTTTTCGTTTTCGAGTTGCTTCGCAAGACGAATTCCCCTATGGGCTTGCTTCGCAAAATGAAGCTTGCCCCGCAAGCTCCGGGGATAGCGGGGAAGCGCAGCACGTCTTCCCCGCTGTCCCCGGACCTCTTTTGAAGCAAGGGGCGGCAGGGAGAAGATCGCTTCTCCCCGTTGCCAGCCCCGCAATCTCCGGGGACAGAGGGGAAGGCGCGCGCGCCTTCCCCTCTCTCCCCGGACCCCATTTGAACCAAGGGGCGGCAACGGGGAGAAGCGATCTTCTCCCCTCCGCCCCTTGCTTCAAAAGAGGGGACAGAGGGGAAGGCGCGCGGCGCTTCCCCTCTGTCCCCGGACGGTCTCCATAGGAACGCATTGATTGATTTTCAATGCATTCCTATGGGAAACCGTGCTTCGCAAGACGAAAAACTCGCAAGAAGAAAAAACTTGCGGAACGAATTAATTTCGTCTTGCAAGGCACCACTGTACTGTATGTCCACTGTTAAGGATGTGTCTTCATACCTGCACCGATGGAGTAGATGCTGAGAGCATCCACCAGCAAGAAAGTTACTATAGCTACTGGAGATAAGAGCAGGATTGATATAAGGTATATAGGCTAAGTTATCAGTTGATGGAGATGTGGTTGTTTTACCACTTAGACCTTGTGGCAAGGACTGGTTTATATCTGGATAAAAGCTGGGTCCACTCAGATGATGAGCCATACAGAGATCTGCTAAAATGTTATTGAACAGACCTACTCTAACTGTGTGAAAACATTTATGCATTCCATGCTTCATAGTGCTGCACAGAATGTCCTATTTTTATTTTTATTTTAGGACACAAGTATGTAAAATCAGAGTCGTCATAGTGATCCATAGCTAAAAGTAAAAGTCGGCAATTGTGTCCTCCTCTTTTTTGCTCTTCAAAAGATGGCAACCCTAGTTAAAACTACCGGTACAAACCAGTTTCTAGGTGGGGAAGCGGGATATAATTGCAGTTAAGTACATTTTTAAAAGTGGGAGTGAATAGGGCTTCAATGCTATGCCCATATACCTGGGAGTAAATCCCATTGAATTTATTGGGACTTATTTTTGAGGAGAAATGACTAGGGTTGTGCTGCGAATGTGCAAACATATTTGACAGATTAAAACTAGTAGAAATACTTCAGAACCAAACATTTCAGCCCTGAATCCCTTTCTTGCAAGAACAACCTGTGACAGCAGACATTTACTTTTCTAACATGTCACAAAAAGCAACGTGCGATATGGCACAGGTGTTTTGCTCTTTAGAGGGAAACAAGTCAAATATCCCACTGGGTGTGCCTTAGCTCTTTGGAATCTGGCTCAGCTTCTAGCAAAATTGTGAGATTGAAGAGGTGTTGCCTTTAGAACTGGTTAATGTGCACGGACTGATGAAAATCTTGAAGGAGACAGGGGCTAGGTGAAGAAAGGTGACTGTCAAATGAGTTTACACAGACATGAATAATTTAAAATTTGCAAGCAACCTTTGTTCACAACATGCAGCTTACAGTCTCAATATATCTGAAATGTCAAGGCTTTTTCTCTGAGTTAACAGATGCTAAAGGTCCAAAGCAAAGCGTTAGTTCTTGGTATAAATTAGCTGAGTGCAAGGCTTCTTTGCCAAAAAACAGAAACATGTACATTTTTGGGGGGTGGGGGAGGACCAATGCAATCCCCAAATAGATCATGTCCTAATTAAAAAATGCCTTATTCCATTTTTTAAAAAAATGTATAATTCAGTTTCTGAAAAAAATGAATGGAAACTTTTAGGACTGAAATCTGACTGAAATCACATGTACATTGAAAAAAAGGAAAGACAACATGATAGAAATTATTATTTTTTTAAATTTAATAGACATTGGATATCTTCCTGTAAAGGCAATGCTGAAGTCTGATGGGTCGCTCTAGCTAACATTACCTTTATTTTGGTGTGCTGGTTTAACGTTACTGTCAGTACAGGAAGGAAAAAGGAAGAAGACAGAATTATGGAGCCTAAGCAAGCAGTTGCTAGGGTGAGAGTAGGGATGGGTGAATCTGCCAGTTTGGTTTGTCTCTTTCACACTTTTCCTGATATTAAGTTCAGTCCTCCATGTTTCCACATAACTTTGCAATTAAGAAAAAAGTCACCATGAAAATTTCATCGAGATTTCAGTGTGAATTTCTTCTAATATACAGTCCTGTGTGCAAGTTTTCCTTAAGTAAGAAGGAATTTTCCCTAGTATAATACAATTTTGTGTGTTATTTTCATGAATGCATGCATTTCTTTGTGTACTTTACTTTGATATATGCATTTTTGTACATGACACTTAGCCAGAGAACTTCATTGCAAAATTCAGAGAAGTGGGAATTTTTAAAGATAGCTGTGTTTTTATTTGCATAGTGTTTCAGAAAGCATGAATTGGGTAGATTTCTCCCTCTTTCCTATGTGAGTGCATGGAGCCTTGTACCAGTCAGTCTGGTTAGCTATCACACTGCCCCATCTCAGATATGTGGGCCCCTCTCTCTCTCTCTCTCTCTCTTCCTCCAGCATAGTGTATGAGGGAAGGTATAGGTCATTCAGGGCCTCCCATAACATACTGTGCCCTGTTCTGTGCAGGGAGGGGGCTGGGACAGAGGAGGAAGAGGAGGAGGACGAGGAGGAGGAAGGAGCATAGTCACTCTTCCATTTCTTCTGTCACTATAGCTGCTCCTGCCAAGGCAAGGCAAAGTGAACGTTGTTGGGTTTGTTTTTGGGAGAGGATGAGTTAGAGATGGCTTGGAGAGCCAGCAAAGATAAGAAGAGACATAGAACTTTCTCTCTAGGTGCTCAGATATAATACAACCACAGGGAGGGAGTTTGGTTTTTAAGAAAACATAATTTCACATTTTAGGAAGTCTTCCAAATCCCTGCGATTTTTGTGTGAGGCTTAAGCAAACTCCTGTGACAGCCCTAGTTAATACCAGTAGGAACAGGAAAAGACTTGCCATGCCGTTGGGAGCACAATGTATTATCATGATATTACAGTGGCATAACATCAGTGTTGCCATGGCGCAACAGCTAGTTGGTATAGCAAAGGGTTGGAGGATCCATGGCTCTCAAAATGCTGTTGGACACTAACTTCAATCAGCCCCATCCAGCACTGCCAATGGTCAGGGGTGATGGGGGTTCAGCAACTTCTTGAGGGTCCCAGGTTTCCCACCAGCAAGACCATAGGATTGTATTGCTCAGATATGAAGGGGATGCTAATGTCTGTGGGGGAAAGTGCTATTTTCTTGTTTCATTAGAGGTGAAAATTTAGACGATGATGTAAATATGCAATTTGCAGAGAGATACAATTTGCTGACAACAGAAAAATTGGGCTAATTGCTTCTACAAGATTGTTGGCCCACATAATAGGTGACCCGCTTCTCATTCTCTCTCTCTCAAACAGACACATTAACCTTACATTCTCTCTCATCACCGTACTTGCAAATGTACCTTGCGTGAAGAAAGCCAAATAACTTGTTTTATCATTCATGAGTGCTTTGGTGTGTTTAATATTTTTCACTTGGAGCTATAGAGGGAGATAGGAAGAATTAAGCCACTGAGCTGGAAAATCAGAAGGCAATGGTGGAATATAATCCTACTGCCCAGTGTAGCTTCGGTTATCAACTTGCAATTGTAAAAACCACTACAATGTGATTGATGTTGCATAGGAGGAAAGCATTTGGTGACTGGATCCTGATAGCTCATCTCTATCTATAAAATGCATCTACCATCTGGAAATGTATTAACAATGGGTCAATTGTGTGCCTGTTCAGTGATTTATGTTAGCTCAGTAAGGGGAGTGTGTGATTCTCTACATATATAACCAAACTGAAGGTGAAATCAAAATACAGTAAAGAAGTATTGGGGGGGGGGGTCAGAAAAAGCAGCAAGTTGTAAATGGGGATAAGAATTTGAAAGGCCTTATATTGCTCTCTAGGAACAAGCAAGCAGGACAGGAACATCCTCTTAACCTTGCAGGGCCATACCATGATTCTTTGAGCCAGCATGGTGTAGTGGTTAAGAGCTGTGGACTCGTAATCTGGTGAACCGGGTTCGCTTCCCTGCTCCTCCACATGCAGCTGCTGGGTGACCTTGGGCCAGTCACACTTCTCTGAAGTCTTTCAGCCTCACTCACCTCACAGAGTGTTTGTTGTGGGGGAGGAAGGGAAAGGGGAATGTTAGCTGGTTTGAGACTCCTTTGGGTAGTGATAAAGCTCCTCCTCCTCCTCTTTGCAGGACCTGCAGCCATGAATCATAAAGCCACTGGCCAAAGCTTGAGCATCTACTACAGGAATGGGGAACATTTTCCCTTGTGAAAACCCTTTCAGGGACCACATGCCTCTGATGGGGATGGCAAGAGGCCAAAGTGGGTAAAGCAACAAATGAAATTCTACTATAGGTTACATTCAAGCCACATGATTGTCAGAGGTTTATTTTAACACACATGACCACACATGTATTTCTCCGTCTTCCATCCGGGCAAGGAAGAGGCATTATCACTGTTCAAGAACTCACATTCCAGACAGGCAAAACGGCTGATGAAAGGAGAGAGACTTAAGTGAGACTGGAGACCTGCATTTTGCTTTGGGGCCTGAGGTTCTCCGCCCCTGGTCTAGCAGATCCATAAGTTCTGCCCAGTCCTGATAGGATTGTCAGAAATTGTTCCGGTTGATGCATATTTTAGAAGTTCCATCAGTCAAGTTGCTCATCACAAAAATGCAAACAGGTTGAGGCATGTATTAGCATAACTGGTCCTCAGCACATGTTGTGTAATTAAAATAGGAGCTCTGTCCAGAATAAACAGAAAGCTTGTGATGGGCATGTTTGGGGCATAATCTTTGTTGTCATGATTTATGTCACATTAAAAAAAAGAAATTCTGTTGGGTAAACTTTGCATGAATGGCTGCTCACCGATGATGGATTCACTGCTTTGATGGGCCAAATTAAATTATGCACCCTCTGTTGATACAATACAGTCTGCAACACCTTTGTGTCTTTTTGATATAGAGTTGTCATTCAGGGCAACTCCCACCATGTTTAATTCAAATAATTAGAAAACTGTGATGATACTGTGCCCGAAATGAGAGCCCTCATTTGCTCCTGCTTTTGTTCTGCAGTCACAATGAATGGCTGGACTGCCTGTTTCAGGCCACATTTTAGAAACGAACAACCCAAAGTCCTCAATGATCAGAATCTTTTGCTTTGGTTCATTCACTTCATAATGCAGTTTCAATTCCAGTGAGTTTCTCCCACCAGTTAATAGAGTTCCTCTCCCTTCTTCCTGCCCCAAATTAATAATAATAATAATAATAATAATTTATTATTTGTACCCCGCCCATCTGGCTGGGTTTCCCCAGCCACTCTGGGCGGCTTCCACAGAAACCAAAAAACACTAAAATATCATACATTAAAAGCTTCCCTGAACAGGGCCGCCTTAAGATGTTTTCTGAATGTCAGGTAGTTGTCCATCACCTTGACATCCGATGGGAGGGCATTCCACAGGGCGGGCGCCACCACCGAAAAGGCCCTCTGCCTGGTTCCCTGTAGCTTCGCTTCTCGCAATGAGGGAACCGCCAGAAGGCCCTCGGCGCTGGACCTCAGTGTCCGGGCAGAACGATGGGGGTGGAGATGCTCCTTCAGGTATACTGGGCCGAAGCCGTTTAGGGCTTTAAAGGTCAACACCAACACTTTGAATTGTGCTCGGAAACGTACTGGGAGCCAATGTAGGTCTTTCAAGACCGGTGTTATGTGGTCTCGGCGGCCGCCCCCAGTCACCAGTCTAGCTGCCGCATTCTGGATTAGTTGTAGTTTCCGAGTCACCTTCAAAGGTAGCCCCACGTAGAGCGCATTGCAGTAGTCCAAGCGGGAGATAACTAGAGCATGCACCACTCTGGCCAGACAGTCAGCGGGCAGGTAGGGTCTCAGCCTGCGTACCAGGTGGAGTTGGTAGACAGCTGCCCTGGATACAGAATTGACCTGCGCCTCCATGGACAGCTGTGAGTCCAAAATGACTCCCAGGCTACGCACCTGGTCCTTCAGGGGCACAGTTACCCCATTCAGGACCAGGGAGTCCTCCACACCAGCCCGCCCCCTGTCCCCCAAAAACAGTACTTCTGTCTTGTCAGGATTCAACTTCAATCCATTAGCCGCCATCCATCCTCCAACCGCCTCCAGGCACTCACACAGGACCTTCACCGCCTTCACTGGTTCTGATTTAAAAGAAAGGTAGAGCTGGGTATCATCTGCATATTGATGGACACCCAGTCCAAACCCCCTGATGATCTCTCCCAGCGGCTTCATATAGATGTTAAAAAGCATGGGGGAGAGGACGGAACCCTGAGGCACCCCACAAGTGAGGGCCCAAGGGTCTGAACACTCATCCGCCACCACCACTTTCTGAACACGGCCCAGGAGAAAGGAGCGAAACCACTGTATAACAGTGCCCCCAGCTCCCAACCCCTCTAGACGGTCCAGAAGGATGTTATGGTCGATTGTATCAAAGGCCGCTGAGAGATCCAGCAGAACTAGGAAACAACTCTCACCTTTGTCCCTAGCTCGCCGGAGATCATCAACCAGTGCGACCAAGGCAGTTTCAGTCCCATGATGAGGCCTGAACCCTGATTGGAAGGGATCCAAATGGTCCGCATCCTCCAGGCGTGCCTGGAGTTGTTCAGCAACCACACGCTCAATCACCTTGCCCAAGAATGGAAGATTTGAGACTGGGCGATAGTTGGCCATACTGGCCGGGTCTAAAGATGGTTTTTTAAGAAGCGGTTTAATGACCGCCTCTTTCAGCGGATCTGGGAATGTTCCCTCACAGAGGGAAGCATTCACCACCCCGCAGAGCCCATCGCCCAGCCCTTCCCGGCTAGCTTTTATAAGCCAGGATGGGCAAGGATCAAGGAGACAGGTGGTTGGTTTCACTCGTCCAAGCAGCCTGTCCACATCCTCGGGGGTAACGGATTGAAATTGATTCCATGCAACTTGACCAGACAGGGCTCTAGCACTCTCCCGCCCCAGCCCTGCTCCCACGGTGGTGTCTAGCTCCTTCCGAATATGAGTGATTTTATCTGCAAAAAACTTTGCAAAATCGTTGCAGGAGATCTTGGGGTCTTTACAAGGCCCCGATGGTAAAGGTGGTTCCGTTAAATTGCGGACCACCTGAAAGAGTCTCCTGCTACTATTTTCTGCAGATGCAATAGAGGCGGCGAAGAAAGTCTTCTTTGCCGTCGCTATCGCCACTTGGTAGGCTCGATGTTGAGCTCTAACCTGTGTCCGGTCAGATTCGGAGTGAGTTTTCTGCCACCGACGCTCTAGCCGTCTCAGCGATTGTTTCATCGCCCTCAGCTCCGAAGAAAACCACGGGGCTGTCCGGGCTCCATGCAATCGGAGAGGGCGCTTCGGAGCCAGACAGTCGATAGCCCTGGTTAACTCCGCATTCCAGCGGGCCACCAGGGAATCAGCTGAAAGGCCATCAACACGGGATAAAGCATCCCCTACCACTCTCTGGAAACCATTTGGATCCATTAAGTGGCGGGGGCGGACCATCCGAATTGGTCCCACCTCCCTGCAGAGGGGAAGGGTCGCGGAGAAGTCCAGTTGCACCAGGAAGTGATCTGACCATGGCACTTCTTTGGTTTCATTTTTACTTAGTGTCAGATCACCCACGTCGCTAGAGGTGAATACCAGGTCTAAGGCATGTCCATGACTATGAGTTGGGCCCAACTTATTCAGGGACAGCCCCATGGAGGCCATGCTTTCCACGAAGTCCCGAGCGGCCCCTTGTAAGGTCGTGTCGGCGTGGATGTTAAAATCCCCTAGGACAACCAAACTAGGTGTCTCCAGGAGAACATCCGCCACGACCTGAAGCAGCTCGGACAGGGAATCCTTGGTGTAGCGGGGAGGTCGGTACACCAAAAGGAATCCTGTACTGCCCCTATTGCCCAACTTCCAGAACATGCACTCAGAAAACTGGGTCTTCCCAGTAGGACGCCTGGTGCAGACTAATGACTTCCTAAAAATCACTGCAACCCCCCCTCCCCGCCCACATGACCTGGGTTGCTGTGCGTAAGAGAAACCTGGTGGGCAAGCGGCAGCAAGGACGGGCCCATCTGTCTCATTCAACCAGGTCTCTGTCACACAAGCCAGGTCAAATCCTCCATCCACAATCAGGTCGTGGATGGCAGTGGTTTTATTCACTATTGACCTGGCATTACACAGCAACACCTTCAGGTTATGTGGGTTTCCCCTGTTGATTCCAGTATCCATCTGGTCAAGGCCAGACCCGGAGGCAGGGATAGTCTTCAAACAACGACTAAACCTGCCTCCTCGGTAATGACATGGTCTGGTCTTAGCGTAACTCCGCCTCCTGCCCATGATCACCATTCCAGGCAAGGTAAAGGGTAAAGGGACCCCTGACCGTTAGGTCCAGTTGTGACCGACTCTGGGGTTGCGGCGCTCATCTCGCTTTATTGGCCGAGGGAGCTGGTGTACAGCTTCCGGGTCATGTGGCCAGCATGACTAAACCGCTTCTGGCGAACCAGAGCAGCGCACGGAAACGCCGTTTACCTTCCCGCCGGAGCGGTACCTATTTATCTACTTACACTTTGACGTGCTTTTGAACTGCTAGGTGGGCAGGAGCTGGGACCGAGCAATGGGAGCTCACCCCGTCACGGGGATTCGAACCACCAACCTTCTGATCGGCAAGTCCTAGGCTCTGTGGTTTAACCCACAGCGCCACCTGTGTCCCTATTCCAGGCAAATGAGTACACAATTACTTACATTTATCTGTACATTTAGCCCCCAAACCTTATATTTTTGTTACATGCTTCTTTGTTCTCTTTCGGGTCACTTGAGGTGATGTTACTGAGTTACTTTTGAAACAGTCGAAAGGCTTTCTAAGCTCACAGCAGGGGGACTGATACGCTACTCCAACTTGCAGCGTAGCATCCTGCTGAACAAACCCCAGGAAGAAGACTCTAAAGAATGGAAGTCATCGCCTCCTTCCCTTACTGAACAGTATTTCATTACACTTGTATATGTTGGCAAGTGCTGGCTTTTAGCGCTGGTAATGTGATGTAACAAGGCACAAGGCTTTTAAGTAATCATAGACAACTTCTCAATAAAATAGAAAGTCATTGTTAAAAACCTTCCACAATAGCTGGGTGACGGATGGGATGTCAAAGAACCCATTAGATGTTACCTGAAATGTATGTGTATTGCTCTTTAGCAAAAAATGGATAACTGCTTCAAAATCAATTACTTTTCATTCAATCTCCTTGATTAAACTTTGACCAACTAGCCTAGCTTTTAAGGCACTGGGTCTGCGTATGTCGGCCCTTCCCCCAACATTCTTCTTCAGAACTGTTTGCCTGCAATTTCAGGAGACCATTATACCCTGTTGTGCAGTGTTGTCCTAGACTACTATCAAAAGGCAGGGTAGCTGGGGATAAAAGGTTCTATTTTACTTAAGACTGTGAGGTTTGGGAGAATGGCATGCTGTGTTCACAGGGAGTAAAGTTAAGCACCTGCATAAATCTTAGACAGATTGGAAGTTTGCATTAAACGCCTAGGAGGCACAAGTGATGGCAGCGAGGGGGGTGGGTAGGAGAATAAACAGAGAAGCTTTATAGTTTCAGGTGTATAATATATCAGGGACGGAAAAGCAGCTTGATATAAGACAAGCTGAACCTATCATAAATATGACAATTTTCTCATACAGCAGAAATATGATTTTAATATATATTGATACAGAAACGCAATATGTGAAAAACAATATTCTGTAGCATCTTGAAAACACGTTCATATTTGAAGCCGTTTGGCAAAACATTAGGTTCCACTTTAGCAGTGTTGGGGTTTTCAAATTTGCATGGTGTGCACTTTGTAAATTCCTTAAAATAAACACACATATAAATAAATTGAAGTTATGGCCAGCCTTAGACCTTAGACTGTTTCCCAGCCAAGGAACATATTTCGCTTCCTCTTGTTTTGAACACCAATTTTTAAAAGCTAGGCACTTATCATTTCACAACAATGGTTCACATTTTGCCGGTAGGCTTGATCCTTGGCTTGTAAACTGATAAGCATGATTGCCTTTTTGTATTTTTAATGCTGTATATCAGGCATAGGCAACTTGGCCCTCCAGATGTTTTGGGACTACAATTCCCATCATCCCTGACCACTGGTCCTGTTAGCTAGGGATCATGGGAGTTGTAGTCCCAAAACATCTGGAGGGCTGAGTTTGCCTATGCCTGCTGTATATAAACATATTTTTTTTTAAAAAAATACATCTAATAGTGGAAAACATGTTACCTCATGAAATTCAAGACAACCATTGTCTTTTTACAAACTTATTCTGAGTATTGCAGCTACCTGTGCCCTATCCCATATTGTTCTATCCCAAACCACAGGCACAGCTTTTCAGTTTTAAGACTAATATATGTGCTAGCAGCAAAAAACTGAACTATTTCCAACTGGATAAGTATTAAATAGTGTTCCAAGTGGATAAGTATTAAATAGTGTTACAGCCTTCAAATGTTAACTGTTACTTCAGTATACCACTTTTCTTACCTTTGTCCTAGTAAACTAAAGCACATCGTCAGAGATGGGGGGGGGGTCGACGACACTGGGCAATGTCTTTTTCAAAAAGAAAACAGCTAGTGACACCAGTCTTTGGGGGCATAGTTAAACCTGGCATACCCTGAACCTAGTACCAATAGAAGATCAATTTCAGCCATAGAAAATAAACCAAGCACAAAATTGGTTTGATTTCCAATTTATTTCAAGTAACGTGTTATCAAACAAAATGCTTCTATATTGCTTAATAAAAATTGATGGGTGAAAAATTGTTGCAATAGCATACCAAATCCCAGTGCTCCAGGTGCTTGCTTCAGTGACCTGTTCTTATATCTAACTGGGATGAAGATGGACATACTTTTAAGTAAGACGGAAACGGTTTCAATGTACGTTTTCTACCCTCTCAGAATGCAACAAATGTGTGTTCAGATTCAGACCATTTCCGCAAAACTTTGGTGTGTCTGCTTAGCCATATTCAAGTGTTAGTTTCCACGGGATTCTGATCCTGTGTTGAGAGATAGCTGGGCTGTGAACACAGAGGTCCATCTCATGGGGACAGCCTATGCATGTGTGATAGGTTCCATAGCTACATGCAGTGCTTTTTCTTCTAAAAAATAAAATAAAAATGTTTAGGGGTACTCTCATTTCCCTACTCATATTGAAATACTGCCCCTCAATGAGGCCAAATTTAGATTCAAAAAATGTTTAGGGGCATGCGTACCGCTGCGTACCCCCAGAAAAAAAAGCACTGGCTACATGTGTGTACAACATAGAGCCATTGCTAGTGTGAAATGCAATGGTAGTCCTACTGTGCTGTCTCTGTACACAATCTGACTTAGGCCAAATTCCCACCATACACTTAAAGCACTAGTAGATTCACTCATGGCTTCCCCAAAAGAATGCTGGGAACTGCAGTTAAGAAGACCCTTAGTCCTGCCACACAGCTACAATTACCAGAGTGGATTAACAATCTCTCTTACCTGGGATCTCTGAAAATTCTTCTTCATCATCTTCATCTGCGATCGCTTGTAGCTGAATAAGATTGCCTTCTGTGAATATGGTCTTAACAGTGTATCTGTGACTGTGGAGACCAATTCTGGATCCACACGGTCAAGATTTGCCAAGTGCGCCTTCCTCTTAGCTCGTTTCTCCCTTTTGTCCGCAGTCTGTACTTCTTCAAAGTCCATGACACCTTTGGTAGAGGTTATTCTCCAATTGGAGTGCTTGCAGGCCAGTGTTTCCCAATTATCTGTGCTTATATTGCAGGGAAGCTCTGCTTCTGCACATGACTGTGGCATGATGGGAAGTCTTGCTTCTAAGCTTTTATTTTGCACATGCTGCACAGCCCGTTCTAAATACCAAGACATTCCCTCATCTCCCTAGAATGTTCAGTTCATATTGAGTTCATGAAAACATTATACTCTGACATGTTCTTAATGCATAGTTGACCACATCTACGGAACGCGATTATTATATTCTTTCATGTTATGATCAACCATTAGTAATTGTTTTACTCTTGCTATATCAATCACTAGTTATAATTTAATTAGGAGGTTTCATGCCTGTCTAGTTCTGTGCTCCCTTTCCCAACCTTTAATCTATTGGTGATTAATGTAAACTTTGCTTTGTACTTGTGTTAACCAATCAACAATAAGCACATATGTGGCAAATGCTGTAAGATTCAATAAAAGGGACTCTCCAAGACTTGCTCGAGAGATGCCTCCCGTATGACACCTTGCCATTCGTCTGTTGCTTATTTCAACCCAACAGTTATTCTCCAATTGGAGTGCTTGCAGGCCAGTGTTTCCCAATTATCTGTGCTTATATTGCATTTTTTAAGATTTGCCTTGAGAGAGTCTTTAAAACTCCCAGCACCTAAAACTAAGTACAGTTCTCGGGATCCCTTGGGGGGAATCTGTTAGAAGTGATATAATAATGCTTTAATTGTAGGGTATGGGTATAGCCTTAAAGCCTGAATGAGACTTGTACCCTAGGATGTTTTTATGAAGGTCAATAAAGAAACATTTTAAATAAAGTGATAAGCTAAAACCATAAATTAGCCACGCATTCTAGGCCATTTCCTCGTTTTCAGTCTAGCAAAGGAAAGTAAATATAGACCAGAACTGAAAGCTGGGAAAGAAGTAGAATTTCCTACACTCATGATGACCTGCTTAATACAACATTGGTAGTAAAAACTTTTCTTTTAAAAAAAATGCTTTTTATTAATTTTTAACATAAATATACAATTTTGATCCAAATTTTCACAAATTCCATACTTTTAGACTTCCTTCAACTTCTCTGACAATCATCCATATTTAACTCTTGCTTACGCATTTCTTCTGTTCTCTATTGCCATTAGTCCCCCCTCCAATCATCCATTTTCATTTAACAATATACCTCAGTTTTTACAGTGCTTCTTTAAACCCCACTAGCGTTGTTTGTACTTCACATGTACTTTTCAGATATTCCACAAATTTCCCCCAGTCCTTGATGAACTTTTGGTCTCGAAGATACCTAACTTTCCCTGTTAACTTGTCCAGTTCTGCATAGTCTGTTAATTTCATCCTCCATTCCTCTTTCGTCGGTGTTTCCTCTTGTTTCCATTTCTGCGCCAGTAGAATTCTTGCTGCTGTAACTGCGTATTGAAAAAGTTTATAATCCTTCCTTCTTATTTCCTTTCCTGTAATGCCTAAAAGTAGGGCTTCTGGTTTCTTAACAAATGCATACTTCAACATTTTTTTCATCTCATTATATATCATCTCCCAGAAGCTCTTCACTTTCTTACACTCCCACCACATATGATAAAACGTTCCTTCTTTTTCTTTACATTTCCAACATTTATTACAGGTTTTATACATTTTTGCCAATTTTACCGGTGTAATATACCATCTATAAAACATTTTCATGATATTTTCTTTTAACACCGTACATGCAGTAAATCTTAAGTTTTCCTTCCATAATTTTTCCCAGTCATCAAATTGTGTATTATATCCAAAATCTCTGGCCCATTGTATCATTACCGTTTTAACTTCTTCATCTTTCGTATACCAATCTAACAATATCTTATACGTTTTTTACAAAATTTTACAATCATTGTTTATTATATCTGTTTGAAACTTTGAATCTTTTTCCATATACCCACTTTCTTTAATATCTTTTTTAAACATTTCATTAAGCTGAAAATAGTGCAACCAATCATAGACATGATCCTTAACTTGTTCATATGGTTTTATCTTCCATTTACCTCCTTCTTTAATTATTAAGTCTCCATATGTAATCCAATTACTTCTCATATTTACTTTCTTCACAGACATAATCTCTAAAGGAGAGAACCAATGTGGAACTCTTGGTTCTAATAGGCTTTTATACCTATCCCATACTTCTATTAATGGACCTCGGAATATGTGGCTCCCAAACCCTTTGTGTATTTTCTTCTTCTCACACCATAAATACGCGTGCCATCCAAATCTATTATCAAAACCTTCAAGGTCTAATAATTCCTTACTTTCTAATTTTATCCATTCTTTCAACCAACAGAGACAGGCTGCTTCATAGTACAATTTCAAATCTGGTAGGGCAAAGCCTCCTCTTTCCTTCACATCTGTTAATAACTTAAATTTAATTCTCGGCTTCTTGCCCTGCCAGATATACCTAGATATCACTCTTTGCCACTCTGTAAAGATTGATACCCCCTTTATTATGGGGATAGTCTGAAACAAGAATAACATCTTAGGAAGGACACTCATCTTTATAGAAGAAATTCTACCCCAAAAGGATAGTTTCAGTCTGCCCCATACTTCCAGGTCTTTCCTTATTTTGTTCCACACCAGAATATAATTGTTTTGAAATAAGTCAATGTTTTTGGGAGTTAGCCAGATTCCCAAATATTTTACCTTTTTCACCACATGAGTTTTAAATAAAGTGATAAGCTAAAACCATAAATTAGCCACACATTCTAGGCCATTTCCTCGTTTTCAGTCTAGCAAAAGAAAGTAAATATAGACCAGAACTGAAAGCTGGGAAAGAAGTAGAATTTCCTACACTCATGATGACCTGCTTAATACAACATTGGTAGTAAAAACTGTTATTACCTCTATATCCTGCAAATCAATCCATGCTGTAAGCATGATTGTAGAGACTATTGAGTGACTGTCAAGTCCCTCAGCTATGAGAAGGCTGAATAGTAGCTTTTAGCATGTCTGTCATTTCCACAGGGATATGCCTGTCAAAAGAATACCATCTGAAGAAAAGCACAGTGTGTCACGGCTTAAAAGGATGGTGCCATACCGAGAGAAACTGGAGAGTTCACAAGTCATATTAAGAAGCTAAATGGAACTCCCTCTTTAGCTCTGTGACTCACAGGGAGAAGTCAGACCAGAAAGCACAAGGCTAGCTGCCATTTATAAAACTCCTGGATCTTCCATTGCATTATGAAAGAAGGATAGAACATTCTGAGGCAAGCTCAAATCTCAGCTGGACGTTCACCTTGATCTTGAGTTCTCAAACATCTGGAATCCAGTGGTCATTTGCTTTTTGACAGGGCAAGTGGAGTAGTAGCAGGGAAGCCATAGTCCATGAAATGAAAAGAGAAAAGACGTGTTACCTTGGAAACTCCCAGAAAGATGAAAATCCCCCCGAGGCTGCTTCTTCCTTCATTGGTTTTGTTTGTTTGTTTGGATGTAGTCTTGCATCAGTGTTCTTAGAACCAAGGTAATGAGAAATCTGGGTTCAAATTCACACTCAGCTGTGAAGCTCATTGGGTGACTGCCACCCTCTCACTTGGGCCTGTCACCATCTCCCAATCCAGCTTACCTCAGATGGTTGCTAAGAGGTTAAAATGGGGAAGAGAAGAGCCATGTATACTATTCTGAGATCTAAATAACACAGGGAGGGAGGGAGGTTCCCAACAAAGTGCTTTTGCTAGTGCAAGGTTTTTCACTTGCAAAATGGAATTTATCTCCCTCTCTGATACCTGTGCACCCCTGTGTCTCCCCCAAATCTGCCAAAGTGGCTTGATGGAAGCCCAGGGACACATTGGGAGGGTGGTGCATGTGGATAAAAGAGGGGTGATAAGTTCCATGGAGCAGCCAAAAGCCCTCAAGCTAGTCAACTCACTTTATTGAATACCACCCATTGAAGGGAAATGGAAACTCCGAATCAGGTGCCCATGGGGGCCACCAGCTTTATTTCCTGCAGTTTATAGTCAAACCTCAATTGTCAAATGTAATCCGTTCCGGAAGACCATTTGACTTCTGAAACATTCGACAACCAAGGTGTGGCTTCCGATTGGTTGCAAGAGGTTCCTGCACTCAAGCAGAAGGGCATTCAGGTTCCGAAAAATGTTCGAAAACCGGAGCATTTACTTCCGGGTTTTCTGTGTTCGGGATCTGAAATGTATGATAATGGAGGCATTCAGGAACCATGGTTTGACTGTATTTATTTCTTGAAACTATCCCTTAACCACTCTGCATCAAAAGATTCTAGGTTGCTGAACAAAAGAGGGAACGTCTCTAAGCCCCAATGCCCCTTGGTCCCTATTCCTGACATAGCAGCATGAGGCTAGGGTCAAGAGGAACAGTGGGGAAATGAGTTTCCCTTTTCAATTCAGGGCCCTAAAATCAAAAAATAAAGTGTTTTCACACACCCTGCTACTGCACCCTGCTGCCACTGCCCCATAAGTTTATTCAAGAAAGTATAAAAGAACCTACAATGTAATAAATGAAAGATACCTTTTACAACATGATAGAGCCAGAAGTTAAAAAAAATAGTAACCTTCAGTCTCAGCCTACTTTAATCAACCAAATCTTTAGCTGACTATTCTACTGATTAAATTTATTAATGACTGCAGCCCTGATCTACTGATTAAGTTGATTAATCAGTAGATGGGGAGTGCAAACCTGAATCAATTTAATCAGCAGGTTAAGGCTACAAACTTCAAAGTGGTTCAAGTTTGCAACCCTACTTTCTGCACTACACAATTGGCTCAGAAATGCCCTTAACAGAGTGGCCCTGAGGACACAGCCACATGGAGGGTATAGCTTATGAGATGGCATAGCCACAATGACAGATACTGCTTTCTAGGTTTATTTTTAACTGAGATAGCACAAATTCTCTGACCCAAAAATATGCACAAGGTTCCCCCAAATGGCAAGATGAAAAATGATACGATGATACATCGAGTCATTAGCCAAGGATGTACAACACTGCATATTTCCAACTTGGACTCATGCTGTCTCACAGAAATGCTAGCAAGCCTTACAATGATGCTGTTTCTATTCTCAGGGAGAAGAAAATAAAGCAACATCCCATCTCCGATTTGATCAGACTTAGCATTATATTATTTTTATGATGGATAACTTTACACATAAATATTAAAATGAACTTGTTTCTTTATGCAGTGTGTGTGAAAGAACTCTCAGTAAGAGCTTTTGTGGGGGGGGGAATGTAATGCATTTGTCTCCTTAATCATATTTCAGTGATGGATGATCAACTCTGATTTCCTTTAAAATGTTTTAAAACTCTGAAGCCTATGAAGAAGAAAAAACACCCAACAATAATGGTAGAACAAAATGTCCAGATAAGAAAATGATGGAGCGTTCCCTAGTAATTCAGCTACACGGGGTGCGGGTGTTGATAATATAGAAGTCCTCTCCTTGTTCAGTCATAGAGAACACAGGAATGATAGGCACTCCAGTGGCTTGGAGCAGAATAACACAACACAATGTTCCCATCTCCTAGTTTTTCTCAGCATGTGGTCATAATATATCAGGGAAAGACCGTGTGACCTCATCTACCCCTTGCTAGGTTCCATAGCATAAGAGAACATACCAAACAGCTTAGGGGAGTCCTTATGAGTTTTATGTATGCCGTTGTTGAGCACCAGCCCAATGCATTTAAGAAAAGGGATGAACGGAAGTATCAAGAGATAATGTAGGTAACCTCACTTTGAAACACATGGATATGAGTGCAGTGAATGATCCAAAAGCAGCATTGTTCCAGTTTGGCCATGCAGCTGCTGTGATCCATTGTCTCATTGCTCGGTTTTGATCAGTGCAACAGCACCCTTTCTAGGGAAAATAACCAAATTATGGCCAGTGTTACAAATTTGCTGGGCACTTAATCTATGCCCTGTGTGCCCTTCAATACTGTTTTGACAACACAGGTGATTCAAAACGCTGCCCCAGAATAATTTCTAGGGCTCAGCCCCTCCCTAACCAAATAACACTGGTCCCACACTAAAATCACACTGGTTAGGGATGCTATACAACCAGAATTTCCCAGACGTTGCCGGAATACTGCCCGAGAAAATCCAGACGTATGGCAACTTCTGTTGGCAGTGTTGTTTTTGGTGATTCTCCTGAAAAATAGCTGAAAATCTCCCCCCCCCCTTTTTTTTTTTGCTCAACAACTACTTCGGGGGAAAATTAAAAAGCCCAACAACCTTTGTGTCTGGATATGGCAACCCTATAGGCTACTGATTAATTTCCAAGCTGGGTTCAAGCTGCTGGTTAGTGTTCATACAGATCTAAACGGCTTGGAATCAGGATAGCTGATGGATTGCCTGTTCCTTGAACCTGCCCATCAACTACAGCCATATTTTTAGTCCTGTTCTGTGTTCTGCCACCAAAGGCTCCCTTCCAGCTCCACAATTCTATGATTCTAGATGTTGTATTTATTTCTAAATAAATAAATGAACAAACAAACTATTTCCAGTTGTCAAGAAATTACTGACCATTTTAAGTGACTTGCATACTATAGGAAAGAATGACATACAAACAAACACCTTGAAGAAGAAACTGGTAAATTGGATACATTTGTTCTCTTCTACCCCAGTGCTGTTTCAAAAAACAGACTTTTACCAGATTAAATCAGATAAAAGGATACTAGAGAAGCAATGAACATTCAACTGGTACTTAAAATGAGGATACTTATGCATTTCTTTAGTGTAACAGACCCCCTTACTTTTTATTTTTATTTTTTCTCTGTTCAGGGTGTTCTAATATTGCACTGATTGCAATTATGTTTATAATTAAAAAACATCCCGAGGCAAAATATGAATAGATCCTCAAAAATTCAATTCAGAAACAATCTGGAGTTAGCCTGCTATATTATTGGATGCGCCAAAATTTAATCGAGGCACCAGATTAGATCTGGATCATTTCTCTAGACATCCCTCGACAGACAGGGTATTGCTCAAAAACTTCAATTCCCTGGTGTGAAGCAATGAGATGATTACTTACACCAGGGTCTGAAATTTCCTGACTCTGCCATGCTCACAGATCTAAAGTGGACTCACCCTATTGCAGGCTGGGAAGACCACATTGTCCCTGAGACCCAGAAGGATGAAAATAAGGTGAGAGCCATGTGTAGAGATGCTGACGACTCTGGGAACTTTATTTCATGGTTAATATACATATCATAGGAGCCCCAAAGGCTTCAGCAAAGAACAAGGTTTTCACATTATCTCCCATCTATGCACACCACCTCTCGTGTCTAATGCTAGCTGAGATAAAGATGGAGAACAAGGAAGCTACTTTATATTGAGTCAGACCATTGGTCCATCTACTGCAATATTTTCTCTACAAATTGGCAGTACCTCACCAGAGATTCTGGCAGCAAATTCTTCTAGCGCTACCTGGAGATGCCATAGGTTGAAGCTGGGACCTTCTGCATGCCTATGAGCTACAGCCCTTCCCCAGAAAAAAAGTCTACCATAGCTTCACTTTCAAGCTCTAACTCACACCAAAGATCTTTTCTGGTCTGCATCACCATAATTTTCATGATAACCAAACTAGGAAAACAAAAGTTAGAACTAACAAGGAATTGCCTCCAAATACTGATTTGAAACCATTATTATTGTTGCTGAAGCGTGTTTGCAAACCAAGGGTTTGAGGCAATCCTTGCTATTACTGACCATAATTTAATTACAAATAAATTCAGACCCAGCTGTCAGGAAACAATTGTCATGCTGACTTGAAAAAAGTAAAAACTGAATTTTAAGCAACTTTATCACCTGAAAAATCTAGAGCCTTGCCACTGGTTTGACAGGTAGGCCAAATTCTGAACCGGAAACATCAATAGTTGATACTGCCATGGCATTTTCAATCCATCATGCCGTGTTAACAATATTAGCCTTATTGAAATGAATCTGGCTAGTTATGATGTTTTGGCAGAGGAGCAGCTCATATAAGAAAAATTACACTTGGGATAAGGCCACACATAAAACCCCCCACTATATATATATATATATATATATATATATATATATATATATGCGCAAACACATAAAAGTCAAAGATGGAAATAAGACAAATAGGTCTGGGATTTGAAGAAATACAGAAGCTGAGCTAAAAATGAATTAAAGGAGCTACCACAATAGGTGGAGGGAATAAGTCTGATTCTGTGAATAAATCAATTATGACAGGATTAATGTTGTTCCAACTTCTAGTAAACAGTTATACATGGCTATCTTCCATATCTATATTTCTTAGGGAGAAAAATAAAAAACTTTCCCCAAACAGCAATCCATAAAGCTAGATGAAACACACACACACACACACACACACACACACACACACTTGTTGTTGTTCAAGAGAAGCAAAAGAATCAATAGATGTGATCATGCTCCCCGCTGTGAAAGTGCCATGGTCTGATCACTACACTTTAAAAGCCAAGATTGACTTCCCGCTCCTCCCCGGCTCGGGTGGCGAGCCTATTTGGGCTCGTCCGCGAAAACTGATGGATCCTGATAGATTCCGACAAGCCTTGCGGAACCCTGCTCCTCCTGGCGACTCATTAGATGACCTTGTTGAGGACTGGAATAACCGGCTCTTGGCAGCCATTGATGAAATCGCGCCTAAGCGCCCTCTGCGACCCCGTCGAAACCGGGCCCCTTGGTTTACTGAGGAGCTCCGGAAAATGAAGCGGGATCTCAGACGGCTAGAGCGAGTATGGCGACGGACTCGTGACGGAGCCTCAAGAACATCTTATAGGACGCTTATGAAAGCCTATGAGATGGCTATGAAAGCTGCTAAGAAATCTTACTTTGCAGCTTCTATTGCATCCGCTAGCTCTCGCCCGGCACAACTTTTTAGAATAATTAGGTCAATAACGTCCTTAGGAGGACAACCAAATTTAAGCACAAATTCGACCCACAGCTGTGAGGCATTCGCGAGCTTTTTTGCGGAGAAAGTCCTGTTGCTCCGCCGTGACCTCCCTGCCAATTTAGATACAGTGACTGAACTGGAGGCCCCTCGACTGACTTCAGGTCCAGTGTTGGACCATTTCGATCGGATACTCCCTACTGATGTGGATAGATTCCTCCAAGTTGGTAGGCCCACCACCTGCCTCCTTGATCCGTGCCCGTCTTGGCTGATTAGGGAGTGTCCAGATGTTGCGCGGACCCCCCTGGTTGAAATTATCAATTTGTCCCTTGACACGGGGACATTCCCAGGGGAACTGAAGGAAGCAGTGGTGCGTCCACTCTTAAAGAAAGCTTCATTAGATCCCTTAGACCTATCCAATTACCGCCCAGTTTCAAATCTTCCATACCTGGGTAAGGTAATTGAGAGAGCGGTTGCTGAACAGCTTGGTAGGTTTCTGGAGGAAACATCGGCATTAGATCCATTTCAGTCCGGTTTCCGTCCTGGTTTTGGGACGGAGACGGCTCTGGTTGCCCTAACAGATGATATCCGTAGACAACTGGATCGAGGCGGGTCAGGACTGCTGATCCTTTTAGATTTGTCAGCAGCCTTTGACATGGTCAATCATGATCTTCTGGACCATCGCCTTGCAGACGTGGGGATACAGGGCATAGCCCGTAACTGGTTGTGCTCTTTTATCTCTGGTCAGGGACAGAGGGTGGCACTAGGGAGGGAAATGTCGTCACGCCACTCCTTGGTGTGTGGAGTGCCGCAGGGCGCAATTCTCTCCCCAATGCTTTTTAACATCTTTATGCGCCCCCTTGCCCAGATTATCCGGAGCTTTGGGCTGGGCTGTCATCAATATGCTGATGACACTCAGCTCTATCTACTGATGGATGGCCACACCAACTCGGCCCCTTACACACTGACCAGATGCTTGGAAGCTGTGGCTGGATGGTTTCGTGGGAGCCGATTGAA
This sequence comes from Podarcis bocagei, assembly GCF_964188305.1. NCBI lineage: Eukaryota > Metazoa > Chordata > Lepidosauria > Squamata > Lacertidae > Podarcis > Podarcis bocagei. The sequence continues at coordinate 15,926,104 of NC_138130.1, forward strand.
ACTAAATCCTTCGAAGACAGAGGTCCTATGGCTAGGTCGGGATAGCATGGGGATGAGGGACCAACTCCCTTCTCTTGCGGGGGCCCAATTAGTGCCATTGCCTTCCGTTAAGAGTTTGGGTGTAATCCTTGACGCCTCCCTTTCCATGGAGGCGCAAGTCACAGCAACAGCCAAGGCGACATTTTTCCACCTTCGCCGCATCAAGCAGTTGGTCCCTTACCTTTCCCGCCCCGACCTGGCCACAGTGATCCATGCGACAGTCATCTCCAGGCTTGACTACTGTAACTCGCTCTACGCGGGGCTGCCCTTGAAGCTGTCCCAGAAACTCCAGCGGGTACAGAATGCTGCAGCGAGGCTCCTCACAGCGTCTCTGCCATGGGAGCATATTCATCCAGTGCTTTTCAAGCTGCACTGGCTCCCGGTGGAGTACAGGGTCAGATTTAAGGTGCTGCTTTTGACCTTTAAAGCCCTTCACGGCCTAGGACCCTCGTACCTACGGGACCGCCTCGCCTGGTATGCCCCACGGAGAGCCTCAAGGTCCATAAATAACAACACCCTAGTGGTCCCAGGCCCTAAGGAAGTTAGATTGGCTTCAACCAGAGCCAGGGCCTTTTCAGCACTGGCCCCAACTTGGTGGAACGCTCTGTCTCATGAGACCAGGGCCCTGCAGGATCTGATCTCTTTCCGCAGGGCCTGTAAGACAGAGTTGTTCCGCCTGGCCTTTGGATTGGAGCCAATTTGATTCCCTCCGCCCCCTTTTTCTTTTTTCTTTTCCTTCTCCTGCAATGAGGCTCCATTTTAATATTTTAATGTTCCATTATTTTAATGTTGTATTTTATTTTTGTTTTTAAGTTGTAATCACTCATCTTGTTTTTATTATTGCTTGTAAGCCGCTCTGAGCCCGGCCTTGGCTGGGGAGGGCGGGGTATAAATAAAAAATTATTATTATTATTATTATTAAGATGTCAAAGTCTTAGGCTGCAATCCTAACACTTACTAAAGAGTATATCCCATTGAACTGAGTGGGGCCACACTCTCAATAGACATACACAGAATTGTGTTAGTATTTTTTTTAAATAAATAAATAAATAAATAAATAAATTCCAAGACATACAAGCAACAGCAAGGAGACAAAGCGTGTTCTCCTTCATGGAGAGCACGTGTTGCGGTGGGAGCCGCCAGGACACTCCAAAGTTGGGGGCGGGCTAACTGATCGTTGGCCACTGATGCGATTGGGGCTTCCCTTGTTGTTGGGAAGAAATTAATGTTGCCATTTATTGATTGACAGCCAGAAATGCTAAAACTCCTCGCACGAGGCTAGGGCTTCCTCTTTTCGTCCGTGCAGCGGATTGCCCGTCCCTCCCTCCCTAGAATAGGGTTGTTCGCTTTGACCTTGCTATGCCTGTCATGGGGTCGTCTGCTTTGGAGTGGGGGCCTGGTAGGAATTTTGTCCATCTGGCTGATTGGCTGGGGCCATTTGGTTTTTGCCTACTGCGTAGCAAATCGTCACAACTTGTAAGGTTGCGGTTAGGCATTGGTTTATGGTTTGGTTGGTTGAGGGGCATGGAATGGCTGTGCCTGCCCCTCTAATGCTGCTGCTGCAAGGGATTCCGTTAAAGGAATTGGGGGCTAACTATTGCTTGTCCACTCTGACAAGGGGGCTCGGGCCATAGCAATGAGCTCCTGGTTGCATTTGGGGTGAGGGCAGATTCCCTGCTCCGCGTAACCCCCAAGTGTATTCCCCTTTTCTGACTTTCGCATTGTGTGGAATGTCAGTCTGTCCCCCATGGTGGGGGCAGATAGTCACAACCAATGCCTAAGCAACCACTCACAAATTTGTATTTTAATAAAGTTGTGGCCAAAATTATGCCAAAAACCTTAAACAAAAAATTCTGTGTGATGTGTGATTTATTGGGGTGGACCTGGGGACCTCGACACGCAAAAGGAGACTGTCAGAGCATCGAACCTCCTTCCCAAAGCTCTGGAAGCTTCTGCCCAGCCTAGGGAGGTAGGTGTGATGCTCTGGCAGGGTTCGAGAACCCTCTCGTCTCCTTCCCCAAGCCAGGCAAGAGCTTCCTGGTTTAGGGAAAGAGGCAGGAGGCTTGATTACCAGCACTTTTTTCCTAGGAAAAGAAAAAGCATTGGGCCTTCCTATTCACTTACACTTGGGAACGGGATGCAGGCTGGACAGTCATGTCTTCAGTTCCTGCAGGCAGAGATTTGGTCACTCTAATGGCTGCCGTTAATTCAAGCTGAGGGTTGCTCCCATGCGTGTAGAGTGCTTCCTCCCTGCATGGGTTTTAAATGAGTTTTATTCTTAAATAAAGTGGCTTTTCTTCGAACCCAGCCTTTGTTCCTTTGTCTTTATTCTGCCATCGGTTTGCAAGAACTAGAATTTTTCGGGGGAGAGGGTCAAGGACGAGACATTTGTTGTACCCAGCTCATCAGATGGTGCTGGAAACCAGCCTCAAATCTTGTAGAACTCCAGGAGTTGTGAAGCCCACATGGATGCAAATATGGAAATAATACTGTCAGAGCGACAAACTATTTCAGCTGGAAGAAACAGGGGGATGCGGAACATTTTGCTGCTGTTTCTCCAAGTTAAATTCCCACCTCTATACTTAAAATATATTACCAATTTTCCAAGGCACTTGGTAAATGGTATACACTTAGACGTAATTTACAGTCTGCACGAACTGCCACTCTCAGCTTGATCTAATTTACAAATAGCACATGCCTATGGTGCCTGTCTTCTTACTTGTCTGCCACCCACAAAATGCTTCCGCTATCAGTGGAATGGGTTTGGTGCCCTACAAGTTATATTTCTCATAGATTATTAAGAGGGGGGAAAACATTAACATATACTAAAAATGAACCATGAGTATGAAATGCTTCTGACAGCATTGGGAATGGAGCTGGGGAAAAGAGATACTCGGAGAATTGGTCTCTGCCTATGAAACTAGGCAAATTTCAAGGGTTTAATGCAAATACATAAACATCATGGTGGTAAGATGAGCCCTTTAAGATAGGACCAAACCCCCATCTGCTCCAGGATCCTGACTACACTGGCACTCAGCCCATATGTGATATCAAGCAACAGGTATAGAAATATATACTGAACCTGATACTGGTAGCAGTACATACAGTCATTGTGGCTAGCACCCACTGATATCCTTTGTTGATGTATTGCCACAATAAACTTGAAATGAGCCTTGAAGCACAACCTTGAAGCATGCCTGAAACACCTTCTCAGCAATGGGCATTCTCCCCAGCAACAGGTGTCCTTATCAGCACATGTCTGGAGAGATGCAGTTGAGTGTGAGGCAGTCAGTGTTGTTCAGTGCGGCTGCCAGAATATGTGAAAGTCTGTGAGTCTGTCTCTCTGGCTGGATGGCTGAAGAGAACAGAGATCTGTATATGGTTCTGTTTCTCATTTCACATGAAGACCAGTAGTGTTATGCTACCTGTAATATAAATAATAAAGACCTTAGAGAAGAACTTTAGAGCAGAAAGAGGATCAAGGAGCAAACAAACAGAGGCGGAGGGAGGAATCCAGTCCAAGATGGCATTCTTGCCTCTTCTGTTTTGTTGTACCTAGAGCAGCTGGCAAGACATCTTCCCAGTGGCTCACAGGAAGTTGAAACTGGAGATAAGGGGGTTGTTTTGGCCCAGGTATAGTCTCAAAAAAAGAAGTTCACTTCCTTCCAGTGGTGAGATGGGCGGTGACAACCCGCACAAGATCACATTACAGCACAGGAACTGGATGGGTGAGGTGATTATTTATGTCATGCGAATTTGCCAAGAGAGAGCTGTGAAGACACAGGAAGACCTTCTGAGTAACGCTACTGAGACAGAGAAAAGGAACCCCAAGAGCTGGCACTCAAGCACTAACATTCTTATCCTCCATGAACTGGTCTAATCACCTCTTAAAACCTATCCTGCATGGCCAACCATCACTAGATCTTTTGGTAGAGAGTTCCATAGTTTAACTATGAACTGTACTAAGTACTAAGTTGTTGTTTAGTCGTTTAGTCGTGTCTGATTCTTCGTACTAAGTAGTACTTCCTTTTGTCTGTCCTGAATCTTCCAGTATTCAGAGCATTGGATGGCCTCAAGTTCTAGTGTTATAGAAGCTATCTAGCCTTCTTCATGCATAGAAGGAAAGTGAGTAGCAAGGAACGTGGCCCTTCCACCATGTTTCCAAGCACAATTCAAAGTGTTGGTGTTGACCTTTAAAGCCCTAAATGGCCTTGGCCCAGTATACCTGAAGGAGCGTCTCCACCCCCTTCGTTCTGCCCAGACGCTGAGGTCCAGCGCCAAGGGCCTTCTGCCGGTTCCCTCACTGTGAGAAGCGAAGTTACAGGGAACCAGGCAGAGGGCCTTCTTGGTAGTGGCGCCCGCCCTGTGGAACGCTCTCCCACCAGATGTCAAAGAGACAAACAACTACCTGACATTCAGAAGACATCTCATGGCAGCCCTGTTCAGGGAAGTTTTTAATGCATGACATATTAGTGTATTTTTAGTCTTTGTGGAAGCCGCCCAGAGTGGCTGGGGAAACCCAGCCAGATGGGCAGGGTACAAATAATAAATTATTATTATTATTCCACACGGCATGTTGCTGCACCCTCAACAGCTCTGCTGGCCTTACATGAGGGTGAATGACAGAGGTGGGAAAGCCTTCATACATTTATCTCTTCAAGTGGAAGCTGATTGTTCAGGGAATCAAGAGAAGCCCCCATGTGTAGAGGTAAATGTGCAAAGGCTACCCCACATCACATTTGTTGTTGTTGTTTAGTTGTTTAGTCGTGTCCAACTCTCTGTAACCCCATGGACCAGAGCACGCCAGGCACTCCTGCCTCCCACTGCCTTCCGCAGTCTGGTCAAACATGGTCATTCTGTTTTTGACCATTCACACGGTCATTCTGTTTTTCCATTTATTTATTTTTAAATAGACTAATAATAATAATGTCTAAAATAGGTTTATTCCTTTTAATGAATCTCCTCTGAGTAGGATTAAGTTGAATGTCACCCATTATTATGATTATGCAGCTGTGAGAGCTGTTGATCTTTTTCAAAGATTTACCCTGAAAGTTTCATATAGGTGAGTCTAAAAATTTATAACAGAAATAAAGATAACAGTTATTTTAAGAGAAGAGAGAGTGACCTTTCTCTTCCACTTTCAGTAATTGGTAATTTGTCCCTAATTGCTCATTTGGCTTATTTCCTGTGGTGTTGTTTCTTTTGATTATGTTGTCTCTGAGTTTCTTAGATGTCAAATTTATTTAATCAAACTAGGCAATATACTTGCATCAGATAATCAAACGGTTGTTCTATGAAGCTAGCTTCCCTTCTGTGAAGGCAGCTGATTGTTATGGCTCTAAAAGCAGTTCTAGTTTTCCTTTGGAGAAGAAACATCTGTCAGTTATGCTTATATTTTGTTGCTGAGAATCAGAATTGGTGGGCACTAGGAAACAAATTTGCAGGTATTAACAACAGATGTGTTTAAATCGAAATCATACAGATTTTATGATACCTGACCATTCAAATAAGCCAGTGGTTGGTGCCAAACTAAACATAAAAAGGCAAAAGTTCAGCCCAAATCGGTTGGTGGGGGGAGTCCAGTACAGAATAAGCAAAATGGAAACTATTAATATTGCAGAGGTGGAAACAATAGGGTGAATAAAAACTGACTCTTCTTGAAATAAAAATTGTCCAATCCAAAAACCTGGTTCAAAAGTTTTACTAACAGAACTTGTTCCAAAGCAGACACTCCAAACAATTACATTAAATCCAAAGAGTTGCATAAAATCATGGGCTTCTCCAAGCACAGGTACAGCATCATAGAAATACAGTGGTACCTCGGGTTACATACGCTTCAGGTTATATATGCTTCAGGTTACAGACTCCGCTAACCCAGAAATATTACCTCAGGTTAAGAACTTTGCTTCAGGATGAGAACAGAAATCATGCAGCAGCGCAGCGGCAGCAGGAGGCCCCATTAGCTAAAGTGGTGCTTCAGGTTAAGAAGTTTCAGGTTAAGAACAGACCTCCAGAACGAATTAAGTTCTTAACCCAAAGTACCACTGTATGAAATTACTTTATCCAGAACGGAAAACAAAATTCTGTCTCTCTCCACACAGCCTGCACTCCAAACTGAGGCTATATTATTTTGGAGCAGGCATCCCCAACCTTCGGCCCTCCAGATGTTTCAGACTACAACTCCCATCATCCCTGACCACTGGTCCTGTTAGCTAGGGATCATGGGAGTTGTAGGCCAAAACATTTGTAGAGCCGCAGCTTGGGGATGCCTGTGCTACAGAGAGTCACTGGCATAATCCTTTCTCTTCAGCTGCTTGAGAGAGACAACAAAGGCCAACTCACACAAAATGGAGATTTGCAATTGAATACCTTTCTCATTTGATCTAAGTTAAACACCATGTGACTGAGTAGCAGAGATACAGTTATCAGTCAATCATTAAGCTGTTAAGCACCCAGAGAGCTCCAGGATAGCTCAGTGGAATTGTCCAATACCGTACTGGCACTAATATAAGCCGTACCCGCAAATAAGCCACACATTTAAAATTCAAGGGGGGGGGGAGAGAGACAATATGTGGGCTGCTTCCTGGGTGGGGAGCCACGCCGTTTTGCCGGCAGCCTTCCCCCCCTTCCCCCTTCTTTCCAGTGGCTTGGAGGAGGCTTGGGAGTGGCAGGCAGGCTGTGCGCTGCTGCCCCACACTCCCGCACTGCTTGAGGGGAGGGAGCCACGCCACGCCACTTTCCCAGCAGCATAAGGTCATGAATATAAGCAACACTTTAACTTTTCATGGTTGGAATTTGGGGGAAAAAGTGTGGCTTATATCCGGGCCAATATGGTATCAAGCAATACACATACAGGGTTATTTTCCATTTCAACATAGAATTGAACAATTATACTTTACAATGAGAGGGACATGGGTGGCGCTGTGGGTTAAACCACAGAGCCTAGGACTTGCCGATCAGGACTTGTGGGTTAAACCACAGAGCCTAGGACTTGTTGCCGGTTCAAAACCCTGCGACGGGGTGAGCTCCCGTTGCTTGGTCCCTGCTCCTGCCAACCTAGCAGTTCGAAAGCATGTCAAAGTGCAAGTAGATAAATAGGTACCGCTCTGGCGGGAAGGTAAACGGTGTTTCCGTGCGCTGCTCTGGTTTGCCAGAAGCAGCTTAGTCATGCTGGCCACATGACCCGGAAGCTGTACAATTGGCCAATAAAGCGAGATGAGCACCGCACCCCAGAGTCAGTCACAACTGGACCTAATGGTCAGGGGTCCCTTTACCTTTATCTTTACCTTTACTTTACAATGCTTGTTTGTAGTATCTTTGCAAGGGAGTAAGATGGGAGGAAGCCGAAACGTTGTCTTGTGCCCTGCCTATGCAACATGATTTTCTAGCCACCCTGCCATGCCCAGAGGCTGCTGTCCACCACTGACCAAAACCCACCCTCTACCAGCCCTCTTGGGCTAGGATTCCAAAACAGGGGAAGGAAGATGCAAACATTCCCTTCTCTAGGTTGATGTGCAATATACAGATTTTCTTTCTTCACTCACAGTCATAAGAAGAGACATTTTGCTTGATATTTCATTTTTAAAAAACTAAACCAATGCACAAACCATTCTGCCTTAGAAATTGACAGCTTTATATTTGCATGAGGGTCAAAAGAACCAGTTTTTTTTTAATAGGAATATGGCATGTGATACTTTGTCCATGTAGATATTTGAAAGAAGAACATACATGCCAACAAGTACAGTTACCAATTATGTTAATGTTAAGACATAAATCACCTTCCCCACCTCCTTTTCCCCCTCCCATTTTTGGCATCAGAAGCCCAGATGGAGTGTCTAGTGCATGACGATGTTGTTTGTTTTGCCTCTTTTTAAATGGAACCGATTTTTCCATTGGTATTATAAAATGCCACCAAAATGATTTACAGAGATAATAACATATTGTGCAGGCGGGCTTCAATTCAAAATTGTCTTTTGAAATATCCTCCCAAAATACCCTGCATATAAAGCATAGCTCTCTAATAGCCAGATGTCAGCTGTAAATCCCCATTTCTGGAGGAAATAATTATGACATGATCTGGAGTAATAGGCGACTACATTACTTATTAAGAGCTAAAGTCATCAAAAATGTATGAAATTTGATATTCACATACACCCTTGCCCAGGAAAAAAAAAAAGTAGAAACCTACTTTCTGAAGCTTAGCTTTACACTCTTCCTTTAATAAATCCTTTCCATCTTCGTATAAATGCAACATCTTTTCCACCCATTTGAGCAGCTTAGAGTCAATAAAGCTGTCTGCTTTTTCCATATTTTTGTATACATCCCTTGTCATCAGCTAAACTTTAACATAGGCCATATTTAAAACTGGAAAAGTGCTGAAACACTAACTCCTAGTACACTGAGATGTGTTTCTTTGTTGGTTTTAAGTACCTATAAACAGCTTTTCCAAACATCAATAACTAATCTGCTGTTGTAGGTTCAGTTCCTTGAAAAGGAACAGACAATGTTCACATCTGTGCCATACACATTTAATGTGCATTTGAAGTAGGTGGCTCCCTGCAAAGAATCCTGGGAATTGTAGTTTATTAAGGGTGCTGAGAATCGTAGCTCTGGGTAGAGTAGGCTACAGTTGCCAGGATTCTTCAGGGGAAGAATGTGCTTTGAATGTACTTTTGATGTAGGTGTAGATGTGACCTATGTTGTTGACGCTGCCATTGCTGGCATAAATGGCACTAGCCCAAGAGATCTTTGTATAGGAGTGGACAGCTGCATCAGGAAAGCCTACACTTGAGCAGCTGCTATTGCATAGGGACTTTCCTCGAGCCAGGAGGTTTGGGACTGTCTTGCTGTCTCTGTCTGAATCTGCGCTCACACTAAGACTCTTAGATTCTAACCCTGTCCTGGAATGTCCTCCTTCTCCTGACCCCCCCCCTTGATTGATCAATACCCCCTGCTACTAGCACCTTCCAACTCATCCCTTCTTCAGACTGCTTTTTAGTGTCCCACCACCATGATTCAGGATCTCAGTCATCATCTTCTGTGTCTTCCCAGCAGGGGGTGGTTCTTGAGTGGGCTGCTTCCACTACTCTTCCTCATCCAACCAGTCCCTCACACTGTGTGACAAAGCATGAGGTCCAAGGCATTTATGTGCCTGATGCAGAAAATTTCAGTGGGTCCAGGAGTAATTGCATCCTTGCTGGAGGGATGGAGCCATAGCAAAGTAATGAGCATTGATACTTTTCCAGTAAATACCATTGACAAGGGCCTTGGGGAATACTGAGTTGAAAATTAGCAAATAGCAAATAATCTCTGAAGTAAGACAATAATCCTAATCCACATACAGTGGTACCTCTGGTTAAGAACTTAATTCATTCCGGAGGTCTGTTCTTAACCTGAAACTGTTCTTAACCTGAGGTACCACTTTAGCTAATGGGACCTCCCGCTGCCGCTGCGTCATTTCTGTTCTCATCCTGAAGCAAAGTTCTTAACCCGAGGTACTATTTCTGGGTTAGCGGAGTCTGTAACCTGAAGCGTCTGTAACCCGAGGTACCACTGTACTAAGTCCCACTGAATTCAATGAGATTTACTTGGCAGTAGACATGTTTAGTATTGCACTGTAAATTAAAAGTTAAACAAGGACTTGGGATTCCTTGCTTCTTACACATGATCATTAACTTCAAATGTATTTAAAGAATTTCACATGGACTGGCAGTGGGCCATCAAATCAATGTAATTCTGATTAAAAGAGCAATATATGTTTTAATGGCCTGTTGCATGTTGAAGCATCTTGGTTACAATTATGAAAAGGAGAAAACCTTCCCAATGGCCACCTTTGCAGATAGAGTGAATTATCAGTCTGCAAACATTTGCCACATTCCTCCACTGTATTTGCTGGTGTCACAATAATGGTAGGAAGGAACTGAATTAGACATAGCCCCTCATACTCAAATCCATACAATGATAATCCCACATAAGCAAAAGCTCATTCTATTCATCAGTCTAGAGATTCATAGATCTTCAAGCTCCGACAGCTTTGTACACTCAGCAAATGCAGTTTAAAGAGCATGCATGTAGTTTAGAGGTGCCAGAGTGAGCGGTGATTATTCTACAAACACCTTTGAAGGTTTGATGAAATGTCAAAATCTATGAATGTGCATAGTTCAAAAAGGTGGGGGTTATTATTTTGGGGAGCTGTGAGTAATGCTTGCTAAAAGCACCGCTATGCTACTTTTTTCACTAAGTGTTTAGGAAATTGTGATGATGTATAAGTGGCTAAGAAATGGCAACACTCATGAAAGGCCAGGAGGCAGTTTAGGATGTCATTTGGGGTGAGGTGGGAGGACAGACTTTTATTATTAGGCATTTTAATCCAATTCATGTTTTCAGGACAGGCGATTATCTCCGATTGAGGAAAATTTCCCAGGTCTCCAATCGTTAAAACCTGTGGATCTCGTCCTTCTGTCTTCCTGTAAGCTCAATAACTTTCTCAGTCCTTAAGGGAAATGGCTATATCTCATTATTAGAGCATCTGCTTTGCATGCAGAAGGTCAAAGCTTCAACCCCTGGCATCTCCAGGTAGGGCTAGCAACCATCCCTTGTCTGAAATGCTGGAGAGCTTCTGCCAGTCAATGTAAACAATACTAAGCTAAATGACAAATGATCTGACTCAGTATAAGTTAGCTCCCTATGTTTCTTCTCCCAATCACAGAGAAGCAAAAGATGCACAGTTCCCCATGACACCACCTCCACCACCACTTCCTTGTCCTTCAAGATGGGGGAAAGTTTGTTCCCCTCACTTTAAGAGAGAAAGCTTTGTGAGACTTCTTTCCAAGAGGGGAAGAGAAAAGACATCAGTGTCCATGAGTGGCCGATCAGTGGATGGCCTCAAAGAGACCTGTGGCACCCTATGCCTGCAGCATCCTGCTGACCCACCAGAGAAGTATTAACTTAGCAAGTTTCCTCTAAGGAACCAAGTATTTTTTTGGTTGTGACTGGTTGGCTTTTGTTGCAGCTTTTCTCCCCATCTGCTCCATACTTGTCCTCTTTCCTGGGTGAGATAACACTTCATTGGCTGTTTATTCCTTTCTCAAGAATTTGATATTTGACAATTCTGATGCTGTTGTCCATCACCATTACTGGTCAGTGTCCGAATGCACTTAAAGTGAGGGCTATCTTAGCAACCATCTTAGATTCCCAGCCATGTGAATTGAGAGGTTCTGATGCTCTTGAGACCTGAAGGACCCACTTTGTTGAAAGCTAGACAGTAGGAGCAGGATGGAGAAAGCAGGTGCCCCCTCTTCATGGTGAGTTGGCAAATGAAATGTTCACATTCAACTAAGAACCAGTGCTGAGCTTCAAGCCAGGGTGGATTTGCCCAGAGGGAAAGACAAGGGGAAATTTTATTACACTCTCATTGTCTCTACAAAGTGGGAGTTCCACAGCTAATGTATTGCTGCAGATCCTGAGTTATTTAACAGTTGTGACCTTTGCTACTATATTCCTATTTCATGTGTTTTTACTCTGGCATGCCTGGAGCAATATTATATAGTTTCATTCTTAATCAAGATGTAGAGTTAACTTTCTAAAAGGATTAATATTCTTTTTCAAAAACAAGACAAAATAGATACTCAAGGCAGAGACCCATTCATTCAGCTGGGAAAGCCCATTGGAATAAATAAAATATCTCTAATTCCTTCCAGAAAGTACTTGTCATATCTTGATGGGAATGTTATTCTACAGATAAGGGGATTTCTAATATGAAGATAACAATATGCTATATTATAATTTTACCTTGGTGCTCATTCCTCAATGAACACTCTGTATGTGTGTGTGTGTGTGTGTGTGTGTGTGTGTGTGTGTGTGTGTGTGATATCACAGAACTGCAGAGTTGGAGACTGCAGGCAATGGCTTCCACCTGCCTTACTACAGCCCCCCAGCCCTGGGAGTCATTCACAGCCAATGACTTTATGAACAGCAGAAGCAGCTGGGAGGAGAGTTCAGGGATAGGTTTTTTGTTTTGCTTTGTTTCAAATAATCTTTTTAAGTTGTGTGTCTTTGTTTCTGAATTTAATCCTTTCACATCATTTTGTATGATTTGTGGTATTTTATGTATTGTGGTTTGCTCCTATTTTTATCAGTTATAGATGAGTAATTCTTTATTGTAATTGATAAATGTAAACTGTCTAATTATTACTTGCTGATGTTTAATTTTAGTGTTTACTGTTGGATTCGAATGCATTATTGCACATTGCTTTATTTGGTATAAGTTGTTTATTTTAAAGTTACAGTGGTACCTCTGGTTACAAACTTAATTCGTTCCAGAGGTCCGTTCTTAATCTGAAACCGTTCTTAACCTGAGGCGGGCTTTCAGTAATGGGGCCTCCTGCTGCCACAGCACCACTGGCGCACAATTTCCATTTTCATCCTGGGGCAAAGTTTGCAACCCGGAGCAACTACTTCTGGTTTAGCAGAGTTTGTAACCCGAAGCGTTTGTAACCCGAGGTACCATTGTATTGTGGCTTTTTATATAGGATCTGATTGTTACTATTAATGTTTGATGTTTTATTATTAATTTTGTGTGTGTTGGAAGCTATAATCATAATAATAATAGTCCAACCCCCTGCAATGCAGGAATTTCAACTAAAACATCTATGTCAAGTGGCCATCCAGCTTCTGTTTAGAAACTTCCAATGAAGAAGAGTCCACCACTTTCTGGAGAAGTCTGTTGCTTCATTGTCAAGTAGCTCTTACCATCCGAAAGGTTTTTTTTCTGATGCTTAGTTGGCATCTCCTTTCTTGTAACTTGAAGCCATTGGTCCAGGTCCTACTATGTGGAGCAGGGAAAAATCAAGCTTCTCCATCTTCCATGTGACAGCCCTTTAGATATTTGAAGATGGCTATCATATCTCCTGCCAGTCTGCTCTTATCCAGGCTAAATATACAACAACTCCCTCAACCATTCCTCATAAGACTTGGTTATAAGACACTTGACCATCTTGGTCTTACTCCAAAAGTCTGGGTTAGGTTTTAAAGCACTGAAAGCTTCTTTGACCATGTGGAATTAGTTGCAAGAGTCTTCAGATATTGTCTGTTTGTTGTAACCAAATGGATTCCTTCATACAAGGGTATGTGTAAGTACCCAATCAATGAATTAGGAGGCACCGGAAAATAAATCTGGGGGCCAAATATAGATGAAATGGCTTCCATATATACACCAGGGATTTTCACCCACCCATTTAAAACCAAAACAGAACACTAAATGTAATAATTCATGAAAAGTCACATGTGAGGGAAGATAGACTCTTCAGTGCAGTATCCATTGCAGTACAAAGCTACATCTGTTCATGACTAATATCTGTAGGAATTTTTGCACTAGGTTTGTAGGAGTCTGGCTCAAAAATCTAGGACTAAGCCACTATTGTAAAATATTTAAGCTGAATAGATAGTCTAGGACACAAAATGTAGCCATGAGTGGCTTGGGATGATTAATAGTTCAGAAGCTGAAATTGGTCATAGTGTAGCATGACAACGCACAGGTACTCATCAAATTGTCACCCATCCAGAGCGACAGTTTCCGATTTCAGACTAGTGCTACACTGTCACTCATCTCATTTGAAATGTCACTCATAAGCAGAGCTTCAGTGGATGAAGTGCTGTTCTGGTGGCAACTTCTTTCACTTTATGTTTTGTTGAGCCTTCTGATAGGAATGGTTGAGCATGGTGCTTCTGAGAATCCTACAGATTTTGCAGCAAGTCACCAAACCCACGAGAAGTTAAAGTACTTCAAAAGGAGGGGGTGTTTCTAGGTGAATGCCCTTGATTGTCATACACAGATGAAGAAGGGACCAGTAGAATCACAAATATTTAATTCATGGATGAAAGTTTTGGGTCAATTCCACTGCTGCTGTGGGGTGTGTCAATATTCTGAACGATTTGGCACTTCTCCTTTTTTAGCTATTAGTCCTGCTACTGAACTTCTATTTCCACCAACTATTATCTATTTTTGCCTCCAGCTTATATGATAAAGCACACCTGCAGAGTGAAGAAATGCTATTTTCAACTCCCACTCCATAGTAACCTGTTTACATATTGTGACAGAAATCTTCTGGCAGTTATGTGTATACATAATTTTATGGCAGTCCAGCTAGGGATATCTGTGCATGGAAGCAAGCATTTTTGTTTGAGAGGTGTGGGGTTTTTTTAATAAAAAAAAATAGTCCAAGAGCATCTGCTTTTGAACAGGGAAGCTCAGTAAGGAAACAGCATGAAGGTGGATGAAGAGCAGTATACACAAATGGGAGCTACTCTGGGCTGGATCTTTCAGCTGGGATTCTGTATAACGGACCTTCTCCCAGGCATTTGGAGTAAATTAGCAACTACTTTGGTTATATTCTTAATTACTCATTTCACCCATTTCAGTTCTACCTATTTCTACATCAGTGTGAGATTTATTTATTTTTTAGAAGTCCTCATGGAAATTTATGCTTCTATACATTATTATTTATTTATTTATTGCAAAGCAATTTCCCCCCAATATAATCCATTTCAGATGTTATTTCACTACATAGCATGTGTATTTTTGTTCACATTAGTTGACTGAAAAACTGCATTGCAAAATTCAGAGAAGTGTGAGTATTGAAGGATGGTTATGTTTATTGGAATCCTCTCTTCACTCCTGCTAGTCAAAAAGAGAGGGGGGCAATTCTGATTCCATTTGCCATGAAATTCCATTCACAATTGCAGCGTGTATATGTTTTACCACCACACAGTGGTACTGATTCAGTTTCCCCCACTATTTTTTATAAAAATCAGCTACACAAAGGACAACCTATATGCCAAATATCACACACAGTTTGATCATTATATATCAGAGAATAAAGCAAGATTGAGCAAAACAGACAGGATTCATTATTCATAGAGATTAATTAAGGAAGCAGATATTATTTTCTGTGAAACAGTATATACTGATAGCTGCTGCATGCTATTCTGTGTATGTGGATGGGTGATGGGGGGAAGTTGTAATAAATTTAGAGAATCAAGTTGGAGGTATGCGAGACACAGGGCAAAATGCATGTGAGACAGAGGGCCCTGGAAGAATCTAAACTCATCACAAATGACAGCTTTACAGAAGGTGATAAGTATGACATTTCTCAGCTTGCCTGGAAGCAGGTCTTCAAGACGGGTCTGTAGCTGCTCTCATTTCATACAGCTGTACAATGTCTGATCCCTTCCTGTGTCAAATGCTATAAACACTGGAAACATGTTGTCTTGCCTTCTGCATGGGCATGTTTTAAAGAATTTCATCAAAAGGAAGCCACAACAGTTTATCTGAAAATATGCCAGATGACAAGCTCCCAGGGAACTGAGCAGCCTTGCAGAGACCTTGGCAATTAGCTCTGGGTCTTTTGGCTTCACTTTCCTTTGGCTTCACCCACTTTCCATGTTTTCCTTCATAATGTGTGCAACATTGAAAACATCTGTCTCACCCGTCTCAGGGCAATCAACAGCCAATGATGATAAATTCCCAAATGTCATGAAGAAATTGTGTTCCCAGCAAAAAGAAATTGTCTTTGTCTTTCTTTGCCCACTAGTTGAATAAGAACCAATCATCAACTGTGAAAACAGAGGAGTTGGGAGAATGAAGTGATAACCTTTAAAGCAAGGGGCAAGCCATCCAGATGCCATCAAACTGCAATTTCCATCAGCAGTGGTGGACGTGGGTACTATGGTGCCCTGTGGAAGGCCAATCCCCCCACCCCTCAAGCCCTTGCACTGCTTTCTGAAAGGTGGATGAAGAGGTGACTGGCCCGGGGAAAGCATTATCTAAGGTTTGGGAAGGAGGCGGGAGGACTCCCTGTCGGAGTGTCAGGGACTAGCTAGATGACAAAAAGTGCTGGAGACTGCCTAACCAAGAGGCCTCCATGGAAAGTGAAGAAAAGGACAGTTTGGATCCAGGTTCATGGTGGTGGGAGACAGGACACACCCCAGAGGAGGAGGAGAGCTAGGAGATACTGGAGGATGAGAAACAAGGGGAAACAAGCAGATGCTCCAGCCCTGAGCAAAAGCAGGAGTCAAGCTTAATAGATGCAACACGGGCACCAGCTGACAGGGTGTCTGTTGAAAGCCTGCCAGCTTCTCCTCCCTCCCCTAAAACATGGCAGTTCTGCTCCACGTAACAGAGCAGAAAACTAGGCAGAAACAGAGAGGGTCCCTTGGGACTTGCCATAGGCAGTGGGAGGGATCTGACAAATAGAAAGTAGACTAGATGGGGAGGAGCAAATCACTCTGAGCAACAGTTTACGGTGAGGAGTATACTTCATGAATCTCCACGTGTTTCTGTTTTGATTCTAAATAAAAGCTGCTAGCGGTACATTCATTGTGTGACGTTCTCTCTCTCTGCTCTTTGCTAGTTTTGCTTCCTGTCAAGCTTCCCTGTGATGCAGAGCCCTTGTGCCTTCTTCAATGAGCTTTGAGATGGTGTTCACACGGCCCTAAATCCACCCCTGCCATCCGCCTCAGCCAGCATGGCCAGAGGATGATAGGCTTCGTAGTCAAACAACACCTGGAGGGTCACAGGCTCCCCTTCCAGGATATGACTGGCTGCATGGCACCTGACAGAGATTACATGAACAAGTTTCCTTTTGAGGTGGGATCCTGTACACATTTCTTAGGTCTGTCAGATCTAGGAACTGTATGGTAATGGAAGAAAAGTGCTTGTCTTGTACTAGCAAAACTAGCCACTTTAAATGTCATTGTGTCCAGCTTGCACCAATCAGGTCAGAAGGTCAAGATTTTCAAAAATTTCAGCAGTAGAAAATGAGAGGGATTCCTAAGTCTATAACTGAATGTGTGTTTGGAGCAATCTTTACGTAAACAAAAGGTGTGTGCATTCATGGATATTTGTAATAATAGTCATGGCACAAATTGGTATTGTTGATTCCCAAGATATCCTTAATTTTCTGTCATTGTTGTTGTTGTTGTTGCTGCTGCTGCTGCTTTCTTTCCAGAGTAATTTCTGGCTCTGCGACCATGATAAATATATATAAAAAAACCCTTACTTCTGAATATATATTTTTTAATGAGATATAATTAATTGATGAGTCTTTGGATATGTTCCAACTAATTCTACCCTTCTAACATATTTATTTTCTATACTAGAATGCTAAGGCAACAACTCAATATGTTGGTTTACAAAAGGTTATTTAATGCACTTTGCCTTCCTTTCCAAAACATTTGATTTCTTTAGTTTAGTGCCAAATGCAGTTTATTCTGAAAGTCGCTATGACCACAAAAATAAATTTCCCTAGAAACAGAAATAATCCTCTTATCAAGAGTACCACCTAAGCCTCCTGTCTGCTTGTCATCATAAACAGATTTTTTTCCCTAATGCCAGGAATTTCTCTGTCTCCTTCTTTTTCAAAGAAAATGTTGTGGTAAGAATTTATATTTTCATGAACACCAGTAAAGGGATATGCAAGAAAGGCCAAATAAGATTCAAAATGCCAAATACAATCATGGGGTGGATGAGTGCTAATACCCTGAAATTGAGGGTTTGAGTTGGTTTCTACTCAAAGTAGCAAAAAAGGGCTACTTTGTGAGTCACTGAAATGTTTACATCACTAAGAAGCCATAGGGCCTTCTCTGCCAGGGAGAGTCATCTTTCCTATACAGGTGATAGGGTAAGAAATCACCTCCTAGGTCAAGTGTATAGTGGGCAAATCTGTAGTATAAACACTTACAACTGGGAAACACTGACTTGCGAGTACTTCAGTTGGAGAATAAAAGGTAAAGGGACCCCTGACCATTAGGTCCAGTCATGGCTGACTCTGGGGTTGCGGCGCTCATCTCGCTTTATTGGTCGAGGGAGCCAGCATACAGCTTCCAGGTCATGTGGCCAGCATGACTAAGCCGCTTCTGGTGAACCAGAGCAGTGCACGGAAATGCCGTTTACCTTCCTGCCAGAGCGGTATCTATTTATCTACTTGCACTTTGATGTGTTTTCGAACTGCTAGGTTGGCAGGAGCAGGGACCGAGCAACGGGAGCTCACCCCGTCGCAGGGATTCAAACCTCTGACCTTCTGTTCGGCAAGTCCTAGGCTCTATGGTTTAACCCACAGCGCCACCCGCATCCCCCAGTTGGAGAATAGCCTCTACTAAAAGCAGCATGGACTTTGGAGAAGCACAAACTCAGGACCAAAGGAAAAAATGAGCTAAAAGGAAAGCGTATTTTGCAAAACTATCTTACTCAGCTACGAGTGATTGCCAAAGAAAAAGTACAATTCCTGTTATGCAGGGTTACCGAGCAGTAAACCCTATTGTGTTCAATAAGACTTACTTCTGGCCCAGTGCTCACACGATTGTAGCCACAGGGAGCAATCCTATGCACAGGAAGCTGGCATAAAGAAGCCAGTGCAAATTTAGCCGGTTTAAAATTACACCAAATGTATACCCTGTTTGGCAGCAGGGCTGCTGCTGCTGCTCTGCCTAACACTGGCAAGGGAAAATATGCTTGATTGCTAGGCCATTTGACCAAGAGGAATGGGTTAAGGATCCAGCCTATATCTTCCTAGTCCTCTCCTCATCACATCCCTTATGGGGGACTTACACTAGCCTTGGCCCAGCCAGCTTCAGCTCAGCTGGCTGAGCCCCAGTTGGTCTGGGATGAGCAAGTTGCTCAAATGTATCTTTCACTGAGTAAGGGTTGGAGACTGAATGCCAGTTGAATCTGCTTGAGATAATAATAACTTTGTTGTTGTTTAGTTGTTTAGTTGTTTAGTCGTGTCCGACTCTTCGTGACCCCATGGACCAGAGCACACCAGGCACTCCTGTCTTCCACTGCCTCCCACAGTTTGGTCAAACTCATGCTGGTAGCTTCAAGAACACTGTCCAACCATCTTGTCCTCTGCTGTCCCCTTCTCCTTGTGCCCTCAATCTTTCCCAACATCAGGGTCTTTTCCAGGGAGTCTTCTCTTCTCATGAGATGGCTAAAGTATTGCAGCCTCAGCTTCACGATCTGTCCTTCCAGTGAGCACTCAGGGCTGATGTCCTTAAGAATGATCTTCTTGCAGTCCATGGGACTCTCAAGAGTCTCCTCCAGCACCATAATTCCAAAGCATCAATTCTTCGGCAATCAGCCTTCTTTATGGTCCAGCTCTCACTTCCATACATCACTACTGGGGAAAACATAGCTTTCACTATACAGACCTTTGTTCGCAAAGTGATGTCTCTGCTTTATAAAGTTTTCATAGGATTGTCCTGTGAGACTTCAATCTGGTACATACTCATGAGACAGTTAATCTCCTCAAACTCAGTGGCACTTACTTCTGAGTAGGCATGTATGGTTTGTGATGTTAGTACACAACAGTATCCATATTTCCCTGAAAGAAAGGCTGGAGAGGAACATTGATTTTGTTAGGATTTTAGTGCAAACATAACTAACCTCTATTTGTGTGGACAGGCGGAGTCCCCCCAACCCCAGGCGACCCCCAAGCAGAATGACTCAAGACAAGATTTAGATTTAGATTTTAGATTTAGATAAATTTATTGTCAACGTGCTATGCGCTTAAAATTGGCCACAACTTTATTAAGTTTCAGATGTAGGGAGACCTCAGCTCAGGCGTTGGGCATTTATACTTCCCAGTCCCCAGCCGGGGATCTGGGAGACGTAAGGGTTATCCAGAATGTGTGGGGATTGGGCTGGCTCTGGAGAACACATGTTCAAGCAGAGAGCCTGCCCCCCCCCCCCGTTTTGCCGCCGTCGCAAGGGAGACCAATGACAGCCTCTCGGTGTATGGCCAATGACTCCCCTCAGAACAATCCCTTTAATGAGGAACCCTGGGATCACTGCCGCAAGGGGGGCATTGGTCGCTGCTTCACGCCCCCCCCCCCCCAGTTAGGAAGATAGACTAAAGGATTCCACCCAATGCCTGAAACCGCCAAAGTTGTGACGTTTTGCTACGGGGAAGGCAAAACCTGCCAATGCAGGAAAATTCCTTCCCAGCCCTTCAACAGCGACCATGACGTAGCAGCGCCCGCGCACCGGCGGAGAAGAGGTTAACCTGAAAAAGAAGGCTTAACTGAGGGAGGGCAGGGTGGGAGAAGCTCTGGAGCCAACTGACACTTCGCAGGTAAGATTCACCTTCCGTTGTGTGGGCAGGGTGGTCCCTCCCCCTACCTGGCTGACCCCCTGGCAACACCTCCCCAGGCAGGATTGGTAGATTGGCTGAGGTAGGCAGAAACCTCCAGGTATTCAGCCTGGAGAGGGCGAAGCCAGCCCGTACTACCAGCTGCTGCACTGAGATCTGGGGGCTGTGCACGACCGCGCAAAAAACGCCCCCCCCCATTTAATGTGGGGAGCGGTCATTCCTGAAACAATACATGAACCAAGATTCAGCTAGCTTTTGAAAATTAACAGTTCTCTAAATTGTGCAATCATAGGAGCCAATTCCTAGGGGTCATGGAGGCTTCGTTCCCCGCAGTAAAATATTTGAGAGGGAAGCCCCCCCCCCCAAGTTGATGGGCATTGCCATTCAAATAGTTGTGTGTACAGCATCATGTGACTGATTATGTGGTGTGGGGCATACCTGGGACCCCACAATATTCTATTTAAGTTGGCAGCCCTGTTCTTCAACAAAAGACCTCACCTGGAGTACTGTATCCAGTTCTGGGCACCACAATTCAAGAAGGATACTGACAAACTGGAACGTGTCCAGAGGAGGGCAACCAAAATGGCCAAAGGCCTGGAAACGATGCCTTATGAGGAATGGCTAAG
Source organism: Podarcis bocagei (assembly GCF_964188305.1). NCBI lineage: Eukaryota > Metazoa > Chordata > Lepidosauria > Squamata > Lacertidae > Podarcis > Podarcis bocagei. The sequence goes on from NC_138130.1 coordinate 15,946,913, forward strand.
GGAGCTGGGCATGTTTAGCCTGGAGAAGAGGAGGTTAAGGGGTGATATGATAGCCATGTTCAAATATATAAAAGGATGTCATATAGAGGAGGGAGAAAGGTTGTTTTCTACTGCTCCAGAGAAGCGGACACGGAGCAATGGATCCAAACTACAAGAAAGAAGATTCCACCTAAACATTAGGAAGAACTTCCTGACAGTAAGAGCTGTTCGACAGTGGAATTTGCTGCCAAGGAGTGTGGTGGAGTCTCCTACTTTGGAGGTCTTTAAGCAGAGGCTTGACAACCATATGTCAGGAGTGCTCTGATGGTGTTTCCTGCTTGGCAGGGGGTTGGACTCGATGGCCCTTGTGGTCTCTTCCAACTCTATGATTCTGTAATTCTATGAAATAAATAAAAGATAAAGCTTGCTAGAATGTATACAGTGGTGCCTCGGGTTATGGATGCTTCAGGTTACAGACGCTTCAGGTTACAGACTCCGCTAACCCATAAATAGTACCTCGGGTTAAGAACTTGGCTTCAGGATGAGAACAGAAATCGTGCAGCAGCAGCAGCAGGCCCCATTAGCTAAAGTGGTGCTTCAGGTTAAGAACAGTTTCAGGTTAAGAACGGACCTCCAGAACGATTTAAGTTCTTAACCCGAGGTACCACTGTATTGGGGAAAAGAGAACATAAAATGCACACTTTGGGAAAGCATTATTAAAGGGGAAGTTGCTATTAGGAAAAAATTACATAGAAAAATGTGTATATTAGGGGAAACGTACACTCAAATGCTGATGAATTTTCATGAGCACATTTTGCAAATAAATAAATAAATTGCAAACTGGTGCACAGTGGGGGGGGGGAGGAGAAACTGGAATGGACAGATTCAGTCTTCCTTACCTAAGAGTAAGCTTCATTGAACTTAGTGAGATTTATCTTTGAGTACCGGTAAATATGGAGAGGATTCCACAGCTAATCTAGGTTCTTTTAAATCTGGGTATATTATTGACTACCCTGGCAACCCGGGAAAAAGGCAAGCCCGTTGACTTCATCCTGGCTTTCTATTTCTCTAACACTTTTTATCTCTTTGTCATTTTGACATATTTTTTGTTTCCTTGGTACACACAGCCAGAGATCAACCTGGGGGCAACCTGTAGTCAATTTCACCACTGAGCTAGTCTAGCCAAAGTAGGAAGAGAAGGATCACTTTATGCATCTCCTACTGAGGCACGTATAACTAGGGGTGCAGGAGGCAGGCAAGTCTGACAAGGAAAGGCCCTGGCTATTGTCATTTGAAATTACATATAAGCTCTGTAAATCCTTCAGTGTTCAGGCTTATATTTGCCCAAAATGCCAATTCCTGCCCCCCTAAATGAGACCATTTATGACACTGATAAGGTAAACACAAGGGAGCAGTAAGTGGATTCCCTTGAGTAATTACAGCCGTCAACAGTGGCTAAGCTTATAAGACAATCATTAACTGAACCCAGCATCTGCTCATTATGTATCTGAACAGGAAAAATAACTCTGCATGAGCCCCTCTTTTTGCCAGTCACACAGCACCCTGAGGACAGGCAGTAAATAGAGGATTTTTTAATGGATCAAAGTGGTGCCAGTCAATTCTGTACTGCTCTTAGCTGGTATTGAGAGAGCTAAAGCTCGGAACACCGTTGGATTCATGTTTATGAATAATTGGAACAGAGCCTTATCAAATTTGCATCTTTTTCAATGGGGGGGGACCTATATCATATGTCACATTTTAAAAATAACTTTTAACTCTGCAAAAACTCCTCACTTGTCATACTTTGCTCTACTTTTACCAAAACCAGATCTCTTCTTAAATTATTCCAAGCTAAACACACCCCATTTTCTACATATTATGGCATGGCTCATTGGGAGCTTCACAGTCCCCCCCCCTTTGTAGATCTGAGAAGAAAGCAGGAGCAGTGGCGTAGCGTGGGGGGTGAAGGGGGGGCCGGCTGCACCGGGTACAACATCTGGGGGTTAGGGTTAGGGGGCGCAGTTCCACGCGTTAGGGGGCGCAAATTACTTGCCTTGCCCCGGATGCTGACAACCCACGCTACGCCACTGAGCAGGAGCAAAATTTCATCAAGGTCCTGAAGGTTATGTGCCTAGAAGATTTCATTTTAATGAATTAATTTATTCATTTATATTATTTGTATTTTATTTGGGAAGTATATGCTCATTTTATATGAGTAAATCTATGCCAATTTTATACCAAAGCATTAATCTTGTCAATATTTGAAAGTAGCAGTGTAAAGGTTCTTTTTCAATTCAGCCCTTCCATTGAACAAGAAAGGACCATTGTCCTGTCTCTTAACTGAGACACCAACTCTCAGCCGCAGTGTGTCCACAATGTACCAACACATGCTGATCAATTTGAAAGAACAAATTATGACTATTGTTTAATCACAAGAGACTATATGTTTTGGCTTGTTTATTCGCACCATTTCCGATTCCATCTACACATAGTGAAAAGTCTCACACCTGCACATAGCGCGAAAGGTAAGGTGTTAAGAAGACAGAAGATGTTCTGAATTCTGCCTTTGGAGTTGGCTCTTATCTTCATTTCAGAGTCTACAAGTGAACAGCTGCCCAGCATTCAGCGGCGCCTATCAGCGGCATTCATCTCCCTTGAAACATATCTGTGCTTTCAGGAGGGAGTCAAATTTGCGATTCCATATGATACATTTGCCATTGACTGTATAAACCATTTCTTTTGTTATGCAATATTATTGTGTTATAAGAATTCTGAGGTCTCAAATATAAATAAAATGTTTATAAATGTGCAAGGCAATCACATACATAAATATATAAACCACATGTCTGAAATAGTACAGGAGAGCAATCCTGAAGCCATTTTGACTCTCCGAAATTGACCTCAAATATTTCTCTGCAAGGAGGAAGGAAATGAGAAAGCCTCTCCATTGTCTTTTGCTTGCCTGCCTTAAGGATGTATTTGTGTATGAATAGGGTGAGCCTGTGACCTGGATTCAGGAACTAAAGTATTAACCATCACAAAAGAATGGCCAGACTGCCCAGGTAATGCCTCCTCTGCTGTAAACCGTCGCCTTTTGTTATGTATGGTGTTTTAGGGGAGTGGTCTTGGGCTACAGGGTGGGCAATTTCAAAAGTCTATATAAGGGCATGCACACCATTGTTCAGGGTTCTCCTCCCTCCTGTGTGCAGTGAGTGGGGACCCTGTTGCAACAGTTGATCAGGCTTACTAGCCGCTTTGCTTCTCAACATACTCTGGTTGGCCTCTGGTTGTTATTTTCTCCTACCGATAGGGGACCCACTTAAGGACTCTCTACAGGCTCTTGGATACCCCATAAGGGAAAAGAAGCAGTTATTTTCTTATAACAATTGGCAATGAAATACTTTTAGGTATATATTTTCATTGCAATTATGCAGACACGTGTATTTCATGTGCACAATCTCATTCATTGAGCAGACTTTCTCTTACTTATCCTCATATCAGTCCTGCATTGCATAGGTCTGTGTTCTTCTCTTTTTAAAAAACTGAGTATACCAAGCATGAGAGATGGTGATTAGCCCAAGGCCTCCTATTAGACCAGAGAAACACCTCGAAGATAATGTCACACAGATTAGTTAACCTTGAACACCATCCTGCTATGCTTAGGGAGACAATTAAAAAAATATTCAAAGGGTAGTTCAGGCCTCCACAACCTGACACAACCTCCACAACCTACTAAACAAAATACAGCTCATGAGGCATGGCTGGAGACCTACAAGAGGCTGGGTAAACTTCCTGTTTATGCCACCTGCTTGGGACTCTACAACACTGGGGTTGACAAGCACATGAAAGGCCATATGGCAACTCTGTTGAAGCTTGGTGCCATTGTATGGTCCTTCAGTTTCCAGATTTCCAGGTGAAATCTGTTGCATTTCAAACAGCCTTCCCTTCCCTCTTCACTTTAGCTACTCTGAAGCACAAATTCCAACCAGACATTTGTCAATCAGGCCTTCACTTCCTGGAGAACAGCAACAGCTGTATGATTAGCAAATGCTTGTGTCACTCAGCCGCTGCTCATACATGAGTACTGAATCTGTAACCAACATCCTACTGTGCCTAACCATATCACTGAACAACTTGCCACATTAATTCTGAATTGATCTTATTTTTAGGGGTGAATAATAGACCCTACATGAGTGGCTAGACTCTTGTGAAGGAGATTTCAGCAATACTGTATAAACATACTTTGAAAGTCAAATAATATCTATCTATCCACCCATCCTTCCATCTATCCACCCAGCCATCCATATATCTATCTCTTAAGTCTGGATATAAACCTGACAGATAATTCTTTTTTTTTTACCCTTCTTCTCTCCATCTGCTCAAGCTGGGACTTTCAGTGTACCTGAACTTTGTTGTGGTGCAAGCCAAGCAGGCAAGGTCTTGCTGGACAATGAGGGTGAGGATTCCAGCCAAGCAGAGACCCACAACCCAAGCTTGGGAGAGTCTTGTGGCCAATCCCACCTAAGGTCTCTTATGCCCCCCATCGCCTTTACTATGTTGTTCCTGCCCAATGCCATTTCTGCCCTATAGAAAATGTTCTTCCACCTAAGAAAAGGAAGCCATAATATTCACTGTTGGAAAGATAAACAAAGCCCAACCAAGTGCCAATCAGGTTGGATGATGAAGAAGAAGAAAATTTCTGGCTCTGTCGACCAGCAGCCCAAATTGCATAGTGAAGGCTCTCACCCAAGGGTGGGTAGGAAGCTTGTGGGATAGAATGACCCCAAACTCTGGAGGGGGAAGCTTTATAAAAGCTTCGACCCCCTCCTCCCTCCCCCAGTGATCCACAAGAGAGCTTCTTCCTGCGGGTCCCTGTGGGAGCATGTCATAGGCAGAATTGTGCCCTCAGTTGCTCCTTCTCTAGGCCTCATGCCTCTGGGCAAAGGTATTCCAAGCCAATTTTGGCCTGGAGTGAGACTTACTGAGTTAGGCTACAACCTTAACCATGACTGATCAGAAGTAAATCACAGTCAACTCAGCTAAGTGTGGTTAGGATTGCAGTTTTCTTTATTATTTAGATTTGTCAACTTTGAGATATATATTATATAGAAAGAGAGTGATGGAGAGGGAAAGGGATACACATTTATACCCACAGAACAGAAATCATGCTCCGGTGGCGCAGCAGCAGCAGGAGGCCCCATTAGCTAAAGTAGTGCTTCAGGTTAAGAACAGTTTCAGGTTAAGAACGGACCTTCAGAACGAATTAAGTACTTAACCCAAGGTACTACTGTAGAGTTACAGGAAAAGTCTTCACGTAGCACCAAATACGCCATAAAGACCCTGAATCCAGACCCTTCCACAGTTAGGGTGTCACCACCCAAAATGCCATTTCGCTACACATACCACTTTCATCTCATTTCATTCTCTTTCAGAGAAGAGCTTCAGTGAAGGAATACAGGGGCCAGAGGGAGGAAGCAGTCCTTCAGGTAACTATATTCATGTTCAAAACTTCATAAGTCAAAAACAGCAGTTTGAATTATGTTGTGTAGTGTTCTTCTCTTGTCTCCTTTATGCTTGCATTTCTTTCCCAAATATGAAAGTGCAACTTTTTACCTATAGATAATAGATTCAGAAGCTTCACCAATCACAGATAGCAAACAATCACTTCTCTAAAAGTGGGGAAAGTAGAATTTCTGAGTGTTGTTTTTTTAAAAAAATGTATAAGCCTGTAACAAATAAAACTGCAACTACACATTATCAGCTGTGGATTTGCTGACAGAAGCCAATTCATGACAATCAGCTAGAAATACATATATTTCTCTGCACGGAAAATAGAGTTCTTATTTAAACAAAATAGCATTGTCCCATATCCAATAAGAGTAATTTGCAAGGGAATGATTTGCTTTTGGATTCCTGCAATTTATAGAAACTATTAGATTTGTGCTAGTTATTTGTATGGCATTTGGGGGGGGGGGGAACAAAACAAAACAAAATGGCACATTTATGTTTTAAATGTGTGTTGATTGTTCTACTTGTCTGGGGAAAGTAGTGCACTGTCTGTTTGCAAGCTGTAACACTGTATTTATTTTACTGCCATTCTGTTAAATTAACCTTAAAGAAGGAATAAATTCTCTGCAGTCGAAATTATCTCTAAAAATATTCCAGAAACATGGCTGATATAATATGGAAAGGAGCTTACCTTTAATGAGCTACTGAATCCTGCAGCTACCAAGCACCATAGCTAGCAGAAGACTGTTATTTCCCACAAACCTTTAATTTCAACTTAAACGTGCAGTTTCTTATCATCTCACTGTACTAACCTTTGTCTCACTGTGTTTGCCAACAAAACAGTTGCTGATTGTTCTGACAGCCTGCGATTATTTTTTCTTTTCTTTTTACCCCCTTAGACATATTTGCAGCACATGTAACACTGCCACAATGATTTAGGTCACTGTTTTTGATAAAATTGGTATTTCCTTTTTACTCCTCAAGCGTTATCATGGTGAAAGGAATCTTATTTTTCAGTCTCCATATGAATGTCTACTCCTGACACTACTTCCTAAAATAATTCAAAAGCCACATGGACAATCATTTGATTCTCTTTGTAAAATATTCCCCAAATGAATCTGACATGTGCTAATTATTCTAGAATCAGAATAGTATGGTGTGTTTGTGTGTAAGGGAAGTGTTAAGGATATCATGTATACGCACGACAAATTCAGACATTTGAATGCACACCAGTTTAGAAGTGAAAGAGACCATCCAAAAAGCATGCTACTGGAAGCCTATTGCACTTCATTCTTCACGCTCATCACAAACGGTGGGTATGCCACAAGGTTCCCTATATAGTTTCCTATCTGTACTATTTAGAGAGTTTTGGAGAGAGTATCTCCTTGTGCTGTTCCCGGCATGTTTCTCTTGCTCTACCTCGCTCCGAATCTTTTGCCTGTTTCCTATGACTATTCTCCAATATGTAAGTGATTTACATTGTCTGAACCTACCCCCCCCCCCCCCCGCTTCATCTGCTGTGCGGATGTGGTCCTGCCCAGACCTCATCGTGTCAGCTCTCTGGCTGTGTGAAAGAACTGGGTCTAGTTCCTGTAAGCCTGGAAATGGCGCCCATGTGTGTCAGTGCTATTCCATCAATTACATTATACTCGGTTCTATTCTTTCTAGAAAAAGGTGCTAGAACTCACCATGAATGCCTCCCTTGTTATTATAAAGGCAGTGGTGCCCCCCCTGATAGGTGCTAGAACTGAGGTCTGGGCTGGATCTACACTGGTCTGTAAAAAAGCTTTTTAAAAAACAAAACAAAAACAAAAACATAATATAGCTCTCATTGGTGGCAGATCGCTGCTCACATTTTTCTAATGCATTTTTAATGTTTTAACTGACCAGTGTAGATTAGTCCCTGGTGAGTTCCAGCTGAAAAAAAGCCCGGATTCTATTCCTTCTCTACTAAAAGCCAGAACATCTCTGTAAAGGTCCCAATTCACTGGCGTGGATTAATTCAAACAATGAAATATGCCTTCTAACTTAGTGGTACAGTTTGCATATACAGAGTTCCAGGTTCAATCCTGGTCCTCTGGATTAGGCTAGAAAATCTCCTTACCTGAAATGTTGGACAGCTGTGGCTAGTCAGTGTAAACTATACTAAGCTAGATGGAGCAATAGCTCTGACTCATTATAAAGCAGTTTCTCACCTTCCAGTTCTTCAGTCCATATATATTCTTCATTACACATCAGTTTGCTAACTGTAAGCCACCAAATCACATTGGCAGGAAAACAATGTTTGAACGACATCGAACATCGTGAATTTCACAGTGTACCGCTATTACAGAAACAATTGTGCTAAATGACTTTGTGCTGATCCACTTTGAAGAGTGGCAGAATCAATAGTACTCAACCTTTCTCATCTCATACCTGCGGTGTATAAATGTGCCGGCTCAGGAAAGGCAGTTTAGAAAGTTCAAGGCCTACATACCCTGCGTAGGGTTATATGTGTTGCACTGGATATTTTAAAGTTTGGAGCTTCAGCAAAGCCAGTCTATGCATAGTTTTCAACACGATGTTTAATCTAGAGATACCTAAAGAACAGAAAAAATGTAAGAAGAATCCTTATGGATCAGACTAATGGCCATAGTTGTCAACTTTTCCCTTTTCTTGCGAGGAATCCTATTCAGATTCAGGGAATTTCCCTTTAAAAAGGGGGAAAGGTGACAGCTATGCTAATGGCCCAACTAGACCAGCAACCTGTTGCCACAGTTTTCCCCCAACAGCTGGTATTCATAGACATTGATCCTCTATGCAGTGGTGCCAACTTGATTTTTTAAAAAAAAATTGGGGCGGGGGGGCAAATAAGTCCAACCCTCACAATCAAACACATGATGTGGTGCACTCATACCACTGGAATGTCAATGTCCATCAACTTTGGAGGCCCCAGCCCCCTCAAATATTTTATTGAGGAGCCAAAGGGACCTCGGCCCCTAGGAGGCAGCTCCTATGCCACCACAAATTTATCTAACCCCCTCTAAAATCCATCTAGGTTGGTTGCATTTCCATAGCTTGTGGCAGTGAATTCCAGTAGTGGTAAAAAGGGGAAGTGGGTGGTGCTGTGGTCTAAACCCCTGAGCCTCTTGGGATTGCCGACTGGAAGGTTGGCAGTTCAAATATGCACAACGGGGTGAGCTCCCGTTGCTCTGTCCCAGCTCCTGCCAACCTAGCAGTTCAAAAGCACGCCAGTGCAAGTAGATAAACAGGAACCGCTGCAGCGGGAAGGAAAACGGTGTTTCCATGAGCTCTGGTTTTCGTCACGGTGTTCCATTGCACCAGAAGCAGTTTAGTCATGCTGGCCACATGACCTGGAAAGCTGTCTGAAGACAAACGCTGGCTCCCTTGGCCTGAAAGTGAGATGAGCGTCACAACCTCATAGTCACCTTTGACTGGACTTAACTGTCATGGGGTCCTTTACCTTTTTTATATATACCAGTAGTGGTGTATTTGCTGGGGCAGAGCTTCAAAGCCAGTCTCCCGACAGCAGAGTCATGACTGCTCCCTGGATATATATATATTGAATAATGTCATTATTTGTACCCCGCCCATCTGACTGGGTTGCCCCAGTCACTCTGGGTGGGGCTCTGGCAGAGGGTGGTGTCAAGATTGAGGCCATGTGGGTGCTCACATCAAAAATTTATTGCTACAAGCAATGACCAATGTTAAGGAAACAAGATAGAAGCACATATATCACATTATCCGGATGTGTACAGAAGGACAAAATAGAATAAAGTTAAGCAAAAAGGTAGCATAGAATAAAAATAATAATAAAAAATGGGTGTTTCATTTTAAAAGTCATAGTCATGTCATGAACTCCGAAGATGAAAATTGCAAGGTGTCTGGGGTCAGTCCCTGTTTGGTTTTGTTTGATGCAGCACAGTACTTGGCCACACCAAGAGTGATAGATGCATTTTTATTTGAGAGGAGTAGAAGGACATAAAATGCAACTGAACATCCTAGCAGATTTAATAGTAAGGGTTTGCTAAATATTTTATTCAGAACTTTGTAAAAGGAGTAAAACAAGAGGACATGGTTCCCTGGCCCGACTTCTCCAGAGTTGCAGGGGCATGTACATTCATGGTAGGAGACTTTTAAGTATCTTCCCTTCAGAACTGCTGAGGGAAGGGTATTTAGGCATGCCAGTGCAAAGACTCTGTCACGCTTTTGGACTGAATGTGCAGAAAGATAGCTGGTTTATTGAACTAGAATGGTCTGTCAATTAGAGGATACTTGGAGGTTGAACCTAGACCATGTTGGTGTTCAAAATCTACAATACATTGCTTGAGAGCTGTTCTAACCTTTCCATATCCCAGAGAGATGAGGGAGCTCAAGGAGAATCCGTATAGCTGAAGTTTGTGTGGCAGGGTTTGATTTCATGGAGATTGAAAGCTGTCCTGAAGGGCTATTGGGGCTAAGCTAGTTGACTGGAAGGTTAGCTTTAACCGTAAGTTGAAAAATGTGGCTGCACAAGCAACAAAGGTCCTGCTGGAGAAGAGAGAGATGAGGTCAGCCTGCAAATCCATCTGCATGTCTCTACCTGGTAGCCATACTGACCTTCCGACCCATGACTTTCTTCAGGACTCAGAAGAGGGGGAGAAACAACAGTTGTGTGGATATGGTGTGGGAGTTTCTTACTGTAGATGTTTGTGGGTAACCATTTATACCAGTCAGAGTAAAGCCTAGGCGGGTTGGAGAGATGGAAGCTGTTAAGTTACTCAAAAGCCACACAGTAAGGATGTGTTGCCACAGTGTGGGACAGAGGCGGAGCAAGTGAGTTGCCATAAGTTTAAAATTGAGTAGGAACTGTTATTGTTATTGTAGTTTTGCTTGTTTGTCTTATGATAGCAATGCTTATCTGTTGTTTATTGGACACACAACTGGGAAAAGAAGCAAGTACTGGAAGCAATATCCCAGGGATGGGGAACCAGTGACCCTCCAGATGACCACAACTTCCACCATCCCTTACCACTGACTGGGGCCAATGGGAGCTGGAGTCCAACAAGAGCCAGTGTGGTGTTGTGGTTAAGAGTGGTAGATTTGTAATCTGGTGAACCAGGTTTGTGTCTCCGCTCCTCCACATGCAGCTGCTGGGTGACCTTGGGCTAGTCACACTTCTTTGAAGTCTCTCAGCCCCACTCACCTCACAGAGTGTTTGTTGTGGGGGAGGAAGGGAAAGGAGAATGTTAGCCACTTTGAGACTCCTTAGGGTAGTGATAAAGCGGGATATCAAATCCACGTGAGTTTAATGTTGTTATAATAACAGCGGTGTATATACCTCCCGATGCAAACACTACTACAGCCATGGGCCACCTGCTAACTGCTATTAGCAGACAGCAGCAGGCCCACCCGGATGGAGCACTTGTGGTTGCTGGTGATTTCAACCGAGCCGATTTAAGGACTGTGCTCCCTAAGTTCCACCAGTATGTTGACTGTCCCACTAGGGGAGGAAATACCTTGGACCGAGTATATAGTAACATCATGCATGGATACAAGACTAAGCCCTTGCCCAATTTGGGGCAGTCAGACCACATATCCTTACTTATGATACCATCATATACGCACCTCTCGTACGCAGAATTAGACCATCAACTAGAGAGATACGAGTGTGGCCAGTAGGTGCATCTGAGCAACTCCAAGACTGCTTTCGGAGCACCGAGTGGTCGCTTTTTGAGGAGAATAATGTGGACACATATGCTTCAACAGTACTGTTTTACGTTAAAAGCTGCATTGATGTTGTCACTACCACCAAACAAATACGGGTGTTCCCTAACAACAAGCCCTGGCTAAACAGGGATGTGTATCTTCTGTTAAAGGCAAGAAATGCTGCTTTTCACTCTGGTGATGCGCAGCAGTATAGAGAAGCCAGAGCCAAATTGAAAAAGGGCATTAGGAACGCCAAAGCTATGTACTGCCGGAGGATCGAAAAACATTTTGAGAGCTCCGACCCTCGTCGAGTATGGCAAGGCTTGAGACAAATTACAGGACAAAATACTAAAAACGAATTGGCTAGCAGCAGTGTGCACCTGGCTGATCAACTGAATCAATTTTTTAGCCGCTTTGAGGAGGGAACTGGAACTACCGTCACTGCAGCACTGGCTACCAGCACATTATCAGAAACTACTACTGATAGACAACCACTTTTATTACAGACCTGTGACGTACAACGTGCCTTTCGGAGCATTAACATCAGGAAGGCAGCTGGACCGGATGGAATCATGGGACGGGCTATTAGGGACTGTGCTGCAGAATTAGCCGGCGTATTTACGGACATTTTCAACCTATCCCTGTTGCAGGGTTATGTCCCTACCTGCCTGAAGACATCGATTATAGTGCCAGTCCCCAAGCAGTCAGTGGTGGTATCTCTCAATGATTATAGACCAATAGCCTTAACATCTGTTGTTATGAAATGTTTTGAGAGATTGGTGCTAGATTATATTAAGGCTAGTCTTCCATCCACTTTAGACCCGTTCCAGTTTGCATACAGAAGAAACAGATCTACTGATGATGCTATTTCCATCGCCGTCCATACTGTATTGAGTCATCTAGAACGACAGGGAACCTACGCAAGGCTGTTGTTTGTGGACTATAGTTCTGCCTTCAATACAATTCTGCCAGACAGGTTATTTCTTAAAATGACCAACTTGGGTATACATCAGAAGATCTGTCTGTGGGTAAGGAATTTCCTGACTGATAGGCCGCAGACAGTGAGAATGGGACCTTACTATTCTTCTACTCTAGTATTAAGCACAGGAGCCCCTCAGGGATGCGTGCTAAGTCCCTTTCTCTATTCTCTGTACACATTTGATTGCACCCCACTGTATAAGTCCAACACAATCATCAAATTTGCGGATGATACAACAGTGGTGGGGCTCATCAGTGAGAACGATGAGACTGCTTATAGGAAAGAAGTACAGGGGTTAATTCAATGGTGTAAAGAAAATAATCTTATGCTTAACACCAAAAAAACCAAAGAACTCATAATTGACTTTAGGAGAAAGAAAAGTGTATTGTTACCATTGCACATAAATGGCGAGGAAGTGGAGAGGGTTGGTAGTTTTAAATACCTGGGCATTTATATCTCGGAGGACCTCTCATGGACTGCAAATGTTAATATGGTTGTGAGGAAGGTGCAGGGGAGGTTGTATTTCCTGAGAATGCTCAGGGGACTGAATCTATCCCAGCACCTACTCCTGTCCTATTATCATAGTACCATTGAGAGTGTCTTAACCTATAGTATATTATCGTGGTATGGGAGCAGCTCTGAAACGGATAAAAAAGCTTTACAGCGAACAATTAAAATTGCCCAGAACGTTATTGGGCTCCGACTACCAACCCTGGATGAGATCTTCACGTCTCGCATCTTGAAGAAGTCACATAATATTCTGAGAGATCCCACCCACCCTGCTCACAACTTCTTTGAACTATTGCCTTCGGGCAGAAGATATAGGACAATGAAAACACGAACCACACGCCTTCTGAATAGTTTCTATCCAAGAGCTCTGATTGCACTAAATAATGATCTCAGGGCCAGTTGCAAGGTTTAGTAAGTAGGGAGTGGAAGGAATGAGATAGGTTTTAGGTTATGTTATGTTTTTAATAGGTCACGCTATATTCTGGATTATGTTATGTTTTATAGATTATGTCTAAATAGGATGAGAGTTCGGAGATACGTGCAAATGTATATGTGAACCCGGTCTTTGTGTGGGTGTTTGATTTTCGTTGTTGTGTATACTGTGTATATACGGACAATGACAATAAATTTATCTATCTATCTATCTATCTATCTATCTATCTAGACTCTTCTTCTTCTCCTCTTCTTCTTCCTCTTCATCTGGAGGGGGGCTGGCAGGGACTGACAGGACACTGAAGAGTGTGCAGCAGGGGAAGATGGGCTGGAGTCTGACTCAGGAGAGGGGGGGCAGTGGTTTGTGGGGAACTGTAGCAGCCAGGAGGCCAGAATCAGAGGCAGGGGAAACTTCAGAGTTGAAGCATAGAACATGGATGGGATGTGTCAGAAGAAAAGGAGGAAGAGGCAAGTCAGACAAGTGAAAAGTCAGGTGCTTCCTATTCCCTCCTGCGCCATTATGATGAAGAACCAGAAGGAAATTGAAAAGGGAAGAAGTTGCCTCACAGATGTGGTCTCCATGAACGCAGCTGGAGACTGCATCTGTGAGGCAACTTCTTCCCTTTTCAATTTCCTTCTGGTTCTTCATCATAATGGCGCAGGAGGGAATAGGAAGCACCTGACTTTTCACTTGTCTGACTGCGTTCATGGAGACCACTTGGGGAAGTTCCATAAGCTGGTGGAGGAGGAGTGGTCACCTGTTGCTGCAACTGCTCCTTAGGGTGTGGACCTGGGAAGAGCTGCCTAGCCATTTGAGTGGGGTAAGTAGATATCAAGAGCTGTAGAAGTGTCATCTTTGACAATAGATACTATCCACTGTGTGTATTCCTTGGGCTAGGAAGAGCCCTTGACAGGTTCCCTCTGTAACCCATTGCGCTTGCAACCAACTACAGGTTCCTAGAACCAAGGCAATAGATAGAGATAAATCCTGAGGCATTTTCTACAGTGCTTAGTCAAGCACCACCCACAGGGTATTTTTGGACCTCACCATGCCCATGGTGAGCTGAGGTTATGTCCTAGGCTACACCCAACCTTCTTGGGCTGTGCACTACAGAGGCAATGTTTATCTGGCAGCATTTGATACATAGCACACTTGTATCATTCATCCTCATATGGCCATTAGGACTTAGCTCAGTGATTTTCAAACTGTCATCTTAAGAACTGTAACGTTCCTTGAAAGCTTAGCAGGCATTCTTGACGAAAATCAGTAATGGAGGAGGACAAATGTCCCTGAAAGACACATTCTATCATTACTAATCTTATCCTTCAGTACAGTACACATTCTATCATTACTAATCTTATCCTTCAGTACAGTACAGTTTTAGACCAGATTGTGAGTTACAGTTTTTTAGGGCAAGGAGAGACAATGAAGACCAGTATTTTGCCCCATGTAAAGAAGAAGGGTATGGGAGAAATTGCATCCAGTTCCTAGTTAAAGGTGAACTTACCTATTTCAGACCTCCTGAAAAAGTATGAGAACCTAAATGCAGCCGTATGTCAAGTAACAGGTTCAAAAATACATATACTAAGCCTAAGGTAAAGTTTGGATTAAAATCATATTAGTAAACATAACAATGTGGTTATTTAGGGGGGATGCAGTTTGCAAAAATGTGCGCGTTTTCTTTTTTCCTTTTGTAAAATTTAGATGACATTGAGGGCAAGGACAATCTGTTTTTGCAAATGTTCATGAACATTAAAAGCAATGAGGATGAATACTATGCCTTTTCAGATCTGGTGATTACTGATCATGTGAGTATGATGTTTTATCTTTTTGTCCTCCTCTAATAACTGCAAAGAGTAACCACACATTGTCTTTCCATTGAATTGGCTTATGAACTCTGTTTCAAGGATATTTTGTAGTGCACAAATTGTGCACATATTATGCACAAGGACCTCCGTTGTGGCAGAAGTGGTTTAGTCATGCTGGCCACATGACCCGGAAACCTGTCTGAGGACAAACGCTGGCTCCTTTGGCCTGAAAGTGGAGATGAGCGCTGCACCCCATAGTCGAATTTGACTGTCTCAACCATCCACGGGTCCTTTACCTTTACCTGTAACAGACCTAAGAAGCAATCCTCTATGTGTAGCAAGCTGGTGTAAAGCAAGCTGATTCAATTTATACCAGAGTAAAGATGTACCAGATCAAAAACCCCATTCAGCTGTGGGGCTAATGCTGCTACTTTGCCTAAGCCTGGCAGATGGAAAATAAGCCTTTAAAATAATGTTTAAAGCTGCTTGGCAGGTCACATGACTCATATTCTCCAACATTTCTCAGATGAAAATAGGGACCTCCTATTCCATTACAGTCATATCTCAGTCTAAGAACAGTCCTGTTAACAAACGATTTGGGCAACGCACTCTGCAAAACCAGAAGTAGGTGTTCTGGTGGTGGAAGGGCACAGGTAAAGGGAAGCCTCATTGGGGAAAGTGCACCTCGGTTTAAGAATGTTTTTGGTGTAAGAACGGGCATCTGGAACGAAATAAGTTCATAAATGGAGGTACCACTGTATTATTATTATCCAGCTCATCTGACTGGGTTGCCCCAGTTACTGTGGGCAGCTTCCAACATATATTAAAACATTAAACAATTAAAAAATGCCTTTTCTATACAGGGCTGCCTTCTGATGTCTTCTAAAGTTGTATAGATGCTTATCTTCTTGGCTGAAGGGTTGCATAACTCCATATCCTCCAACATTTCTCCAATGAAAATAGGGATGTCCTAAGGAAAAGTGAGATATTTCAGGATCAAATCAGAACCTGGGACAGCTTCTGGAAATTCGGGAGTGTCTCTGGAAAATAGGGGCACTTGGAGGATCAACATGACTGAGCTGAATGGACTAGGGATCCAGCCTAAGCCCCTGCCCCCTCCGGATCCTGGCCTCAGAACATCTCTTTTCAATGAAATTGCACCATCTCCAGATGGCTTATATGGATATATCACCACATATAAAGAATCCTTTATAGAACTTTCAAATATTATTAGCGGCAATTATGTTTCCAAGACTGGTTCTGAAATTCCAAACAATTATGAAGAAATTGTTGAGCACTTTGAGACAGAAACAATTAATAAGTGGCCACCAGATGCATTCCTGCCACTCCATGTATTTTAACACTCACCCTGTATCGACTAAAGTGTCAGGAATGGCATGTAATAGTAGGCCGGGCTGGGCTTTCAGTTGCTCATTGATTTTTGTCCTCTGATAGTTTTGAAATGAAAGTGAAGGCAGGATGATGAACATCAAAACTGAGATTTACCAAATGGAGAGTAAAAATCTTTACGGGAAAATCTGTGATTGCCTCTGATAGAATTACCTGTATTGCTGTAATAGCAAATGATATGAATTATTATTTTGGATGAGTATGACAGACACAGTCAATACTAATGGCATCAGAAGTGGCTGCACATGACGAGTGAGTCCCTTTTTCACATCCGGTAGACAGATCTAACATTCCTACATATCTGCTCTGGTCGACAGTGATGCCAAAGGATCAATGCTCCAATCTGGCTAGGAGCATAGAGGCATATTTCTACAAACATGCATTTCTAGTTAGATGAGGAACTGCACACTCAAATGAATCCCTAACCCAGATTAGCAGCTGGGGATGCTTAAATGAAGCTCGATATTATCACAAGCAATGTTGTTGTTGTTGTTTAGTCGTTTAGTTGTGTCCGACTCTTCGTGACCCCATGGACCAGAGCACGCCAGGCACTTCTGTCTTCCACTGCCTCCCGCAGTTTGGTCAAACTCATGCTGGTAGCTTTAAGAACACTATCCAACCATCTCATCCTCTGTCCTCCCCTTCTCCTTGTGCCTTCCATCTTTCCCAACATCAGGGTCTTTTCCAGGGAGTCTTCTCTTCTCATGAGGTGGCCAAAGTATTGGACCTCAGCTTCACGATCTGTCCTTCCAGTGAGCACTCAGGGCTGATTTCCTTCAGAATGGATAGGTTTGATCTTCTTGCAGTCCATGGGACTCTCAAGAGTCTCCTCCAGCACCATAATTCCAAAGCATCAATTCTTCGGTGATCAGCCTTCTTTATGGTCCAGCTCTCACTTCCATACATCACTACTGGGAAAACCATAGCTTTTACTATACGGACCTTTGTTGGCAAGGTGACGTCTCTACTTTTTAAGATGCTGTCTAGGATTGTCATTGCTTTTCTCCCAAGAAGCAGGCATCTTTTAATTTCGTGGCTGCATCACAAGCAATAGTTGGATTCAAGATGGCAGTTGGGTGTTAAATACGTTGTGTAATTAGAATTATTTGAGTGAGAGAGCAGACCGTGGTCACTATGCCTGTATTGTTGTTATATCCCTGGTCCCACTGCTGTCCAGATTGAAGAGAAAGTCTGAGGAGAGAATACTGTTCTCCAAGTGAAGGCCCCTTCTGTGATCTAAAACCTTGTTCAGGTAAACCAGTCTCCCTACTTCAAAACTTCTCTTCAGGTATGTGGATGGCGGTGAGGGGATATGTCTGGGCATGGGTTGAGCATGCGGCAAGCATAGCCCTGCTCTTCCCTTACGGGATTCTGATTTTGTGTGGAGATGAATACAGTGGTACCTCTGGTTACGAACTTAATTCGTTCCGGTGGTCCGTTCTTAATTTGAAACAGTTCTTAACCTGAGGTACCACTTTAGCTAATGGGGCCTCCTGCTGCTACCGTGCCGCCACCGCACGATTTCTGTTCTCATCCTGAGGTAAAGTTCCTAACCCGAGGTACTACTTCCGGGTTAGTGGAGACTGTAACCTGAAGTGTTTGTAACCCGAGGTACAACTGTACCTGTACACTGCTATTGTTCATTCCTACAGTGAGATCTGGGCCCAAGATAATTAAGTGTAAAGTTGTCGACCTACATGCAGAGCATATTCTGACCTAATTATATTTTCCCTGTCAGAATGTTATTAAAGAAATCACTTAAAATGCATTTAATATCATTTACAACCCTGTGTTTATCTGGTCTAGCTGAGGCTATATCTACAAATTGATTGACTCTCTAATACAAGAGAGGATTGATGCAATTTATATTCATACAGAAACAACAGAACCATTTCAGACAATGACACAGAGGTCTACACCTTTCAGGTGGATACTGAAATTGCAAATAATTTTAGATAGAGAGATTCTTTGAGGGAATAACATTTACTTTATATTCCATCTGAGCATTATAAGACTGTCAAATTTGCACTGGTATAATACAATCAGGTAATTCTGAGATTTAGTGAGATCACTAATTAATACTGCCTATTCCTTGTGATGTCATATCTGGTCAGGGTAACACGTGGCTTAGAGTTGTGATAGCATGAGAGAATGTTTCATAGAATCACAACATAAATCATATAGAATAATAATTTCAAAAAAAACAGTGAAACAATTACAATCTACAAAACACAAAGCAGCAGCTAAAATATAAGCTGAACGTCAGAATTAAAACAAAAGTCATATTTCATTACTAACAAATCAATACAGCCTTTGTAATCTATAAAACAATATTAACAACATGAACAAAATGACAGCAAAAAAATAAACTAAGCAATGTTAAGTCCATGCACATACTCTCCAAACCCCGTTGACTCATAATATTTCATTTTTAAAAAAAAGATATTTATTAAAGTTTTCAAAGTATTACAAAAAAAGAAAAAGAAAAAAGAAAAATACAAAATAAAAATAGTTAAAAACAATTCAATCTTTCATTCAAATTCTCCACTTTCATTACCTTCTTTCTATGACCTCCTCCTCCTCCCTTTTCTTGCATCTTGGTTAATAGTTGCCACAGCAAATCCTTTCCATAATTCATAGTATTATGTCATTACATTACCTTACTCTATTTTCATCTTATCTTATAAAAAACCTTAAAGCTTAAAACTTAAATCTTATTTTTACCAACTTCTCGTAACCATTACCTTTTTACCTAATTCTTTAAGCATTTTTACAAGAGCCAAATAATTTCATTTCAACATTTTTCTAACATTCATCAATTTTATAAAACATTCCTAATGATAAAAAAAGAAATAAGAACAATCCAATCTTCTTCCAGCGTCCCTTCCTCCTGGTCCCGGGTTTGTCAGTCCTTTTTATTATAATATTTCAGTCTATTCAGCTCATTAAAATACAAAGACACATAATGTTCATTGCAGCAACTGCCTTTTGGAAGGTTCCTTGGGCTGAAGGTCCCCACAGGTGAAACCAACCACCCATTGATGGAAAACATAGTCTCCCTCTCGCTCCCCTCACAGATTTTCCTCTGGAAATAACTCACTTATGAAGGCTCCTAGGTCTGGAGGGTGGGGCAAGGAAGCTGGAGAAAGCCGCTTCCTGCTGGCCAACAAAGAGTCTCTCTCACTCTCACCATCTCTAGATACCAGTACATATAACCCCCTATGTGTACATTGCTGACCTTTTCCACTATGAAATAGGGGTCCCTATGGACAGCAACGGAGCAAGCCGATCGGGCGCCTGGGGCAGCACGTGTGACCTGCACCCAGGGGCGGGGCCAGCCACTTGTGCGGCAAGGCGAGCTGGAACAGGATGCTCCGTGGGGCCTCCAAGGAGTCTGCCTGCCTCCTCCCACTCAGCTGCCCTACAGCTGAGGGGGAGGTGGCAGGTGGACCGTTTGGGGCAGTGCAGAGCCTGTGGGCGCCCAAGCCACCATGTCACTCCTAGGAGAGACGCGTGGCTTGGGCGTGCTGCAGGCCCCATGATGAGTGCCACCCAGCATTTTGCCTCCCTTACCATCTTACCATCCCTGGAAAAGTTTGTCCATTCCTTCATTCGCTCA
The DNA here is from genome assembly GCF_964188305.1 of Podarcis bocagei. Lineage (NCBI taxonomy): Eukaryota > Metazoa > Chordata > Lepidosauria > Squamata > Lacertidae > Podarcis > Podarcis bocagei. The sequence continues at coordinate 15,966,847 of NC_138130.1, forward strand.
ATGCTGGATAGCTCAGTAGGCTAGAGCATGGTGTGGATAACATCAAGGTTGCAAGTTTGGTGATCTTCAGGGTCATTCCAGCTCTATAATTCCTTCTCTGCTGACTTATTAACCTGATGGTGTATTTTACAGTATCTCTCATTAATTCTATTACTGGGTGGTTGATTTTATATATACAGTGGTACCTCTGGTTAAGAACTTAATTCGTTCCAGAGGTCCATTCTGTACCTGAAACTGTTCTTAACCTGAGGTACCACTTTAGCTAATGGGGCCTTCCGCTGCCGCCAAGCCGCCACGGTGTGATACATTCAGGCATGTTACCCCCCCCCCCCGTAATTTCCGTAACAAACCTGAGGTACCACTTTAGCTAATGGGGCTTCCCGCTGCCATGTGATTTCTGTTCTCATCCTGAGGTAAAGTTCTTCACCTGAGGTACTACTTCCGGGATAGCAGAGTCTGTAACCTGAAGTGTCTGTAACCACTGCATTTTACTAAGTTGCAAATGCCGACTATAATAACATCCAGCCCCACTTATTATGTATAAATATTTGTAGAAAACACCTTCTAATGTATACCTGATCTCAGACAAACCCATCACAAGATAGATGCATCCTGGTTGCTAGGAAGGGAAAATTTTGATGATTATAATCACAAGCAAATGAGGCATATGTGGTAAAGAAATGCTCACCAAAACGGAAAGGGAAATCTCTCTAGGATCCCAGGGATTCATAGAATTTACTTGTCAATAGCAGCTTTGGCTACAAGTGCCAAAAGCAGGATCAGCCAGGCTGTGCCATCTCACAAAAAGTTGCTTAGAAGGTTGCCAGCACATTTTGTGTCATAACTTTTGTTCTAGAAGGAGTTAGGTGCTTAGTGGTCACATTTATTATTTTATTAAAGGTTTGCCTTTAAAAGGTGGGGTAAAGGGACCCCTGACCATTAGGTCCAGTCATGACCGACTCTGGGGTTGCGACGTTCATCTCGCTTTATGGGCTGAAAGAGCTGGTGTACAGCCTCCAGGTCATGTGGCCAGCATGACTAAGCCGCTCCTGGCGAACCAGAGCAGTACACGGAAACACCGTTTACCTTCCCACTGGAGTGGTACCTATTTATCTACTTGCACTTTAATGTGCTTTCGAACTGCTAGGTGGGCAGGATCTGGGACTGAACAACGGGAGCTCACCCCGTCGCGGGGATTCGAACCGCCGACCTTCTGATCAGCCAGTCCTAGGCTCTGTGGCTTAACCCACAGCACCACCCTGCGTCCCAAAAGGTGGGGTGGAAATATATTAAATAAATGTTATTGACTGCTACCCACCTGGAAATAACAATTCTGAACAGTGTAACATGATACTTTCTGTTGGGGGTTACTGCCCCCAGAGCTTTATACGCAACCTGTCCCCTGCCAAAAATGCAGTCTGTATGCTCAAGGAAGCAACAGAACAGAAAACAAAATGAGCAGTTATAATAACATATTTGGAGATCACGCTTGCTTCACTGCCCTCATTTCACTATATTTTCTTTCCCATTCTTTCAAATGAAGGGAGAGCAGAATTGCCTAAGCTCAAGGCTCACTGCAGCACATCCTCATAATACAAAACCGATTTTATTTTTTTTTAATTTACATGTGAAACTTCCATTGATTTTCCCCAAAGTGTTTTGCATGTTTAAATGCTCCAACACAGTTTAATCACTGCAGGAAAAACTTTCATTTCCTATTATGCCATCTCAAACGTAATACTAATCCAATGGAAACATTGAGGTCCACGATTATGTACTGAATGGTCAAGGAATGAGAGATCAAGGGAAATGCATGTATTTCAGAACAAGCTCCTTTCTTGGGTTAAAAAATAATTTTAAATCTAGTTAAAAGGAATTGTTCTTGTTTCTGTGGTTTTGCCCTTATTGAGTTAAATATTGCTTATCCCACTCTTCAGGCAAGAAAGTCTCTCGGAGCAACTTACAAATATAAATAGGACACTGATATGCCCTACCCTCAGGCTTCGAGTCTAAAAGCTATGATATGACAGGAGAAGGAACAAAACAAGCCCATGCAGCAGTTCTGAGTTAGAGAGTTCTCTTGTGACAACCATAAAGACTAGAGAACAGCAGCTACAGGTACCTGATGGCCTTTCAGCACAGGTGATGGAAATGCCCTGAAATCTCTCCTCTCTTCCTTTCCATTCCTGTTGCCTAATGAGGGAATGTACTGATGAATTTACTATTCAGGTAGGAGTCTGATGAAGCTTTTTTTAGCAACCGAATGAATGGAGAGACCTTGAGTCTGTAGCTCACTGGAACATTTTACCTTAGTCACAGGTTCTAATCCAGTGTTTTACTTACTAAAATATGTAAGAGCATAGAGGTGTCTACACCAACCTTTCACTCGAGAGAGGGTTTCTTGGGAGATGCTGTGGCTTATCATTCTCCACCTCTGTCTTCCATCCATTTTTCACATCAAAGCTGCACTACTAAGCATACTTGCCAGGGGGGAAAGTCACAATGAACTCTGGAGGGATTACTCCTGGATAAACATATTTTGGATCAGTTTGGGCAACTAACCAACCAGGATGAGGGAAATCCTCCATGTGAGAGGCTACTGCAGAGTGCAAATAGCTTATTAAATGTCTTAAACCATTTCTCATTTATTGCATCTGTTATTTACCAATTGGCTTGCAGCTGAGATTGCTGCCAAAAAAAGAAAAAAGAAAAGGTCCAGTAAAGTACTATAAATCCACTGATTATTTTTAGCCCTAGAATGCAAAGCTGGGTTTGAATTCAATATTTCTTATAGCCCATTATGTGTATGCACTTGTTTGTTTTTCAAGTTAGAAATGGGTCAATCAATGCCATGCCTCTATTTGAAATAACATTTGTATAGCAAACACTGTGTATTTTTAAAATTACCTTACTTGTCATGTATACATTCCTATCAAAATGCTCTCTAAAACCCAGCTATTTGGACATGATGTTTTATAAGGCATTTTTCGTCTTAAGGGGTGAATCTCATTTTAGAAAGAATATCCCTTTCACACAGTAAATTCCTGTTCTTCCAGACTTTCCATATTCAGATAGTTGTGCATGCATTTTATAGCTTCATCTATCCAAAATGGTATATACATTAAGTCATCTTATGTTTTGATTAGCATTCCACATCTATGGTGTTGATAGCATGACTCATACAGTATGGTTTACCATAATATAATTTTGTGTGTTTCTTCTTTCTTTCCTGGCATATACTTATCTCTAGATGTGGCTGGAACCTGGATTGGGGGAAATCAAATGCCTAAAAGGAAAAGAAATATTTTCTTGAACTGCACATGGTGAGGAGAGTACAGAGATATATTTTATGGGAATACAGCAGTGATGGACAACCTGTAGGTCTTCAGAGGTTGTCGGACTACAACTCCCATCATTCATGACTGGGGTTGATGGGAGTTGGAGCTCAACATCTGGAAAACCTCAGGTCCCCCATCCTTAGACTATACAATGTCCCTGCCATTCTTTGCTTTATCTCCCTAGTGCGGGGCACATTGCAATGTGCATAGATAGCAAATTGAGATTATCTTGCACATTCCTTGAGGCATCTGAAGGCCAAGCTCTTCTTAGGCCCCATAAAAGCAGAACAAGGATTTCTGTAGAGCTCCATTTCAGTATCAGGGAAGGTCTGACCATGAGCAGTGGCTGCCAGCAGCTGCAACACAGTACAGTGGGCAAATGCAGGATATCTTTGGACAACTGCTGGGCATTTTGGATTTGGATACATTCTGGGACATTTGTGGAAAATTTAGACTATAGTGCAGTCGCCCATCACACAAGGTAAACACCCACACAAAATCTGAGGGAATAGGTGAGCAAGTTGACCCCATCAGGTGCCAAAAGGTGTTCTGAATTGCCAGATGTTGATGTTGAGATCAGACCGGAATGCACTAATCAGAACCACAGCTGTAGTCCAGTACTGGATGACTTTTGCTGAAGTAGTCCTGTTTTGCTTCATCCATCTAATCCCTTCTGGATTTTAGGAGAATACATTTTACACAATAACTGATTCAACCACACACAGAGAGAACCTAAGGCAAGACCACAGGTGCCGAGTTGCGCCCAACATTTGTGAGGGGCTGTGTGTGCATGTGATGATTGTTGCATCAGGAGAGGCAGGCCAGGCCTCCTGTCGGTGCAACATTCACACACCAGGCTGTGTTGGTTGGCCCAGGGTGACATCCTACCAGGCCTCTCTGGCCACTCAAGGTTGGGGTGGGGGCTGAGCCCTGTCCCAGCAGATATTGGGGGTTGTAGAGGCCTCCACCCCATAGAGTTGGTGCACCTAGACAAGACTATGGAAGATGCGAAAGATGCCAGCATGCTAACTTTGATCCATGCATGAGGTTCAGTCTACACCTGCAGATGAAGGAAGTAAAATGATGAGGTGCACACAGTGAGTGGGATAATATTCTATAGCTTCCCATGTTTAAACCTCCCCAGATATACAAAATTAGCACAACCCAGCTAAGGGCTATGCTGGAACCTTTCTACTGACCTGGTATTCTATTTGCAGAGTTTTGTTGTCTTTGTTTCCATGGAGGAACAGTCATTGTTTGAGAGACTGCAGATGTTGCAGCTGCTTTATTTTTCTCCTCAAGAACCATTTTATCACAACTGTCTTCATATTTCCTTCTGCTTTGTCCATTCCTCAAGGCCCATCTGATTTTTACAGCACCCATTTTATTTTTATTGTACTGTAGGACTTCTCCCATTTTTCCCCTTTGGAGTATGATCTAATTTTCTCTCACACCTAAAAATGACACAGCCTGTGGTAAAATACAAACATTTTCTCAAGGTAACTGGTTGCCAGAATTCAACTGCCTGAAGTAAAGGAGTTCAGTTCCTTTCAGAGGAATCTTACGCCTTCCCTTTCCCCAGTTGTCTGCCTTTATATTTATCTCCGGGCTCCTAAAATAAACAGAGCTCTTTGTCTGCATTGTAGATTATATCAAGATAGCAAACAACGAATGGAGCACCTTGGAAGCAACCTTACAAGAAAATGCTAGTAAATATACCTCACACTGAAAAAGCATTGATGTCTTCCCGGTTGCCTCTAGAAATCGCAGGAATCTCAGAGGTGGCAGCTCCACCTACTAGAAGATTGTTAAAGTATGAAAGAGAGGGTTCTCCCACTCCTTTCCTGCCATCATATTGCACCCATATATGGAATAAAGTGGTGAGACACATGCATTGGGTTTAAAAGAGACACTACATATTACATAGGTGATAGGTTGTCTGCATGTATATGGAACACTGTGGGAACTGTCTCTGGAGAGAGCCTGACCCTGCACTGAACCACTTGTCGGCTTCCATCTCATCTGGTCATACCTTTTGGGGGGTTCAGGGAAGCTCTTTTGGGTTACTCCCCATGCCCCAAGCAACAACACTGTGGGTGTATTAATCAGTGGTGGAGCAAGTCGATCGGGCGCCGGGGCAGTATGCGGGCCTGGCACCCAGGGGCAGGGCCAGCTGGGACAGGATGCTCCAGGGGGCCTCTGAGGAGTGTGTCTGCCTCCTCCCATTCAGCTGCCCTACAACTGAGGGGGAGGCAGCGGGCGGACCGTTTGGAGCAGCGTGGAGCCTGCAGATGCCCAAGCCACCACGTCACTCGCAGGAGAGATGCGTGCCTCGGATGCTCTGCAGGCCCCGTGGTGAGTGCCGCCCGGCATTTTATCACCCCCTCAGAGGTGACACCCGGGTCAGACCGCCCCTACCGCACCCCCTTCCTCCGCCCCTGGTATTAACCAGACAAGCTCTAAAGAGTCTGCATGTTTTCTTCATTTTTTAAAAAAATTAGGCGTAAGATCATTTCCCACCCTTTTAAAGAAACATAAAAATAGAAAAATAACAGAAGTGCAAAGGAGGCCACATATCCATTCTTTTAAATTTTCAACAACACACGAAGTTGGGAGGAGACACATGTCAGTAGAAACATTAAGAAGTCCATATTTCCCACACTGGTAGCACCAAAGAGGCAAGTTGTATTGGTATAAATAATAAAGTCCTACCACACAGTATAAACATGTTCTGGATATTCTAAGCCTTTGGAAATTTTCATATTGTGGTTTATCTTTGTTGTGATCATCAGGTTCCATATGTTTTTATACCACAAGGATATTTGCAGGCCCTTGCAAAGTCTTCCATTTTTGTGCAAGCAGTACAGTTGTACCTTGGAAGTTGAACAGAATCTGTTCCGGAAGTCCGTTCGACTTCCAAAACATTTGGAAACCAAAACTCGGCTTCTGATTGGCTGCAGGAAGCTCCTGCGGCCAATTGGAAGACGTAGAAGCCCCATGGGACATTTGGGTTCCTAAGAACGTTTGCAAACCGGAACACTCAGTTTTGAGTTTACAACATTTGGGAGCCAAAACGTCTAAGTACCAAGGCGTTCAGGATCCAAGGTACTACTTCTTTAGATTGCATTCTTTGAGTATGACCATCTCATATATTTAGAAATGAAAGCTAGGTGGGTCATTTGTACAGTAGTCTTCAATGTAATAGATACCTCCTGATGCTCATTAGACAAAAACCGTTTTGTCAGTGGACACTCCCTCCATAACTGGGGGGTGGGGGTGGAAATCCTCTCTCTAAATCCCTGCCAGCAAAGTGGTGTCATTCTTGAAGTCACAGAGGACAACTGTATTGGCGGACAGTGACACCTATTTGCAAGTTTCAGTGAGCATTCCTGGATGTATGGGGGGGGGAGAGATCTGTATGGCTTAGAAGACAATATTCCATTGTTCCATTTACCAATTGATATGCTAACCCCCATGTCCTGACACTTAAGTTAGTCTAAGCTTGTGTGAGGAATCTCGATGCTTCCATCAGTATTTTATGGAATGGACTGAGCTTATTTTGTGTGAATATGTCTTTCATAATTTCCATCTTGCCCTATAGGCTGAACTTTCCTTTCCAAACCTTGCCATATTGGAGAGATCTTCACATCATGATATTTGCAGGCTATCCACATAAGTTAAATCCAATGGAAACGACAGACAAGACTTTTCTACAGCTTTAGTTCTTAGACAAACAAGCCCCAATTGTCTAGTAGAGACAATCAAAGAATAAAAATAGAAAGCATTTTATTGGAAACCTGCAGCAAAGACATCAATTTGTTTGATCTAAGTTGTCAGCTATGTTGCTTTTGAGTCAATCTTTTAGCTTCTTTTGTATAGCTGAGTTGCAAAAGATACCGAACATTCTCAGACTAAGGTAAATAACACTGAAGCATATACTTTATTTCTTTTCAAGTGAAATAAGTGTTCTGTGTCCATGTGTGCCTTTAATGAAAAATGTAATTAAACATGTCGATTTAATGGAAGAAAAAAAACTTGTGGCAGTTTCCTATAGTAATTCCGTATACACGCAACAGATACAGAATGGCTTCATATAGTGAATACCAATACTATTGGGGCAGAAATGAAAGTACATTCCTGGGATCTGTGACTATATGGTACCAGGATTTTTACTTTGTCTGTCATTTTGCTGCCTGAACCAGAGTAGCAAATGACATTTTCCCCACCCACATACACCTAGTTTAAGTGGCAGGCAAGTTTAAGTGGCAGTGTGGAAATTATAAAAGATATATTCACACAAAAGAAATACAATCCATTCTACAGAGCATGCATGGAAGTGCAGAGATTTTCTGCATTAGCATTGCCTAACCCATTCACTTCAGGGACTGTTCATTGTAAAATGCTATTTTGGCACATGAGGCAGAAAATCCCACACATGCCTCTTGCCCTCCCTCACAGTTAAAAAGCAGCAACAATAATAAACCATTTGATATCCTTTCTTGACACCTCAAATTTGTTTGTGCCTATGACAACTGCACTACCAAAGCAGTTCCTTCAACAGCGAATGTCATCTTTAACCACATAATAATTACAGTAAGTCCAGTATCTACATAAGGGTCATGCTCATATGTTTCAGTCTCCGATCACCTGCAAGAATTAGATTCAGTTCATTGATGATAACTCAGATATTCTATGCCAGATTCAGTTCAGGGCATCCTGCTGTTGATTTTTTCTTTCTCTTTTATTGGCCTTAATCCTATAGTATAATCAATCCTTTCAGTAGCCTAATTCACACCAGCTTTGAATCTGTGTCTTGAATTGTAGATTGTAGCAATAACTCCCCACTCACCCACTAAGAAGAGTATTCCTATCGTGAGGAATCTCCACTTGCAGACTGAAGTCCATACAGTTCAGACATATAGCAAGCTGATTTAGGTACTGAGAAAATCTGTCCATTTTGGTTCCTCTCAATTCTCATTTTTTCCAATCTTACATTTAGTTCTCAACATCAGGCTGAAAATTAAGTGATAAAAAGTTCTCATGAAAATCCATCAGCATTTTAGTGCAAATATCACCAAATGCACACAATTTTCTCTGCTATTTTGCATAGGCTTTTTTTTGCAAAGCATTTTCCCTTAACATAGCATATTTTTGTGTGTTGTTTTCCCTAATATATGCAAACATGTGTACAATTTCCCCTAGTTATATGCATTTTTGTACCCATTACCTGACTGGAGAACTGCATTGCAAAATTGGGACTTAAAAAAAATCCTAAATCATGCCCTAAATTGTTCGAAACTTCAGTTTCTTGAGCTGATGAAAGAATTAGGAGATTTTCAGATAACTATCAAATTTTTAAGGTAGCATTTTTATAGTAAATAATACAAATGTATCAAATTTAAAGAGTAAAGTCATTCACTGCTTTGAAGACCTAACCTCCATGGAGCATAATTAATATGGTGTTTCCAAATCTTATACTAAGCAGTTGAATCTCTGACTGAGCTGACAGATGGTTAAAATCACATATATTAGGGAACCACCATAATGACTATGCATCTGGGGAGGCTAATTATACCATTAAAAGTGTTAAATGGATTAAGCACAATTAATTTTCTCAAGAAAAGGGGGTGTTTTCTATTTTTAAAGTTGGTGAGGGAGTGTTGCTCGGAGAATCTTCATTCATTAAGAATGGGAAACTGCAAGCACATCTTCTGACATTAAGCCAGGAAACATTACGAAATCTGGAATATGTTGAGTTCGTTGAGACAATAAATAGATGAATAATTTGGCCCGAGTAAAACTTGCATTTAGCTTTTGTAGTTTTGCTGTGATTGGGGATGCCTAACCTTGTTTGCTTCAGACTACATTCTATTAAAAGCAATGTCAATTGAGGTTTCAAATAGCCATAGAATTGTAGAGCTGGAAGAGACCTGAGGGTCTTGTAGTCGAATTGCAGGCGATGAAGGGATCTCACCTGAAATCCCCCATGACAGATGGCCATCCAACCTCTGCTTAAACATCTCCAAGGAAGAAGAGTCCACCACTGTAGCGTTTGCCCTCCTAGGTGACATCATGCTGGGTCATAAGGAAAGGGTTAAATGAGTGTGATGTGATTGGCCAGAGAGAAACTGATAGGAGGAGTTAGAGTGAGAGTTGAAGTTGTGTGGAAGTCAGTTGAGAGTTGAGAGTTGGGAGTTGGAGAAGGAAGAGGGAGGATAGGTCTGTGGGTTGATTGAGTTGTGTTGTGAGAGAGTGAGAGGAAGTTAGGTGGAGTCAGATGCATAGTTGTGATAATCAGTTTGAAGTTGTTAGGTCAGTATAGAAACTAAGATTAAGAAACTGACAAGAAAAATTAACTGACACTTAAACTCGTATGTGCTTATAAAAATAAACTTGATTATTTGTTAATGTTAACAACCGTCTGGACTCCGTGTGTACCCGTGGGAAACGGGTTGGTGGCAGCGAAGAGGCAATCACAGTGGTGGCACAGGGATCAAAAGAACATCAAACGTCCTGTGTGATCGCCACAACAATTTTTTGAGGGAGTCAGTTCAAATGTCAAACAGCTCTTACCATCAGGAAATTATTCCTGTCTTGGAAATCTCCTTTTTTGGTAACTTGAATCCATTGGTATGAGTCCTACCCACCAGAGCAGGAGAAAACAACCTTACTCCATCCTCTGTGTGGCAGCCCTTTAGATTTTTGAAGATGGCTATCATGTCTTCTCTCAGTCTCCTCTTATGCAGGCTAAACATACCTGCATACACCATCCCTCATAAGGCTTGGTTTCAAGACCTTTGATCATCTTGGTTGCTCTCCTCTGTACACATTCAATTTTGTCAATATCCTTCTTAAATTGTAGTGCCTAGAACTGGACACAGTACACCATTTGTGGTCTGACCAATGCAGAATAGAACAGTAATCCTATTTCCCTTGACTGGGACACTACACTTCTGTTGATGTAACCTAGAATAGAATTAGCTTTTTTCTTGCTGCTGCATCACACTATTGACCCATGCTAAGCTTGTTGTCTCCTAAGACCCCTAGAGCCTTTTTATATCCTCTACTCATACCAAGTGTACCCATCTGATATTTGTGCAGCAGTTTATTCCTGCCTAACTGTAGAACCGTACATTTGTCCCTGCTGATGGCTTTTGTTGTTTTGTTTTTGCTGTGCAATCCAAACCCTGGCTATTGCCTGGCCAGGATTAATGCAGGGGTGAGGCCAGCTTTTCATGCCATTCTGCAGCAGAAGGTAGGGCAAGCTACTGTATAACCCAAACCTCATTTACCTAGAATAAGCACCACTGAATTCAACAGGACTAACTTCTGAATGGATATGATTAGGATTTCACTGTTATTCACTCTGCTGACTATAAAGTTTATAATGCACATTCACATGAAGGAGTCAGATGATACATTCACTACAAGCACCTACTGTGATCTTAGAAAGGTTAATAGGCCACAATCCTTCTGCTGGGAGTGAATGTACAGTGTATTTTTTCCATGAATGTTTTCATATCAATGCTAAGTTCGTATTCTTTTAAAAAGCAACGCAATATGAATTGTGTAAATGCAGTGTTTTTACTGCCCTTTAATATGTTATAGTTGTGCTGTATTTTACTAGATACTTCATAACTATGCCGGCAATCCTATACCAGTTGTACATAATAAAAAGCGTGCAGTTCTTTGGATCGGCATTGTCAATAATGCATGGATGTGTGCCAGCAGAGAATATTGGCAGAAATAAAAGGGCAGGCATTCCAAAATATTTATTCTGCCATGTGTCCACCATAAAATCACAGTATGAAAAGCCATGATTAACCATGGCTTTCTAGTGTGCCTTTCCATTGCAGAGAAAATAGCCTCTATAACCATATGAACTGCATAGGCAGATAGGTGATCAGGAAACTACTACCATTTCCCAAATTATTTCACAAGATAGATTCTGCAAGTAAACCAAATCCAGCACTGTCCACAGCAAACTACTGCTATAGATTAAAGTAAAGAAACATTTTTATTCCAGATATTCTCTGGTGCTCATGCACACAGAAGTTCCCTGTTGTTAATCCCTGTTGTAAATCTCTTACATGCACTTATGAGAAGGTTCCTTGCATCTGATGTCACGTATAGGACAGAGACCACATGAAGTCATAGGTTTGGAAATAGGAAAGAAACAAGAAATGGAAAGAAAGCAACTCACATACTGCTATGTACCTGAATTTCCGCATCTTTTAAAAATGATGTTTTGCATTTTAACTGATCATCTTAACAATTAATAAGTAAAATAAGTAAAGTATGGGGGAGTGGTATGCCATAAGGCTAACAACCCCAAATGTAAGCAATGTGTTAATGATAAAAAGCACAAAGATTAATATTATTTTTGCCTGACTAGTTGTGCTTGGTTTTTATGCTCATCAAGCTGGCAACATCAAAGGCCCTTTCTTGTCACACTCTAAAGAAGCTGGAAGGGGAAAATGCAGGGAGGGAGGGGGAGATATTAAAATAATAATTTTAAAACTCTCAAACTTCTATTCACAAGACTGGTGCATTCATTTCTCCTTTTCTTACTTAATTTCAAAAAATGTATTTATATGTTTGTTTGTTTCAAAATCTATAATAAAACCTTTAGATTAATTCTTTCTCAAAAAGATAGAAAGAATATGAAAATATAATTTAAAACATCAACGTTAATAAAAATGGTAACAAAAAATAGATCAGAATTTTTTCATCATCAGAGATGGCAGACCAGAATGCAACTTTGGTGCAACTTTTTGGCATAGATCCCTCCATCCCCCCCCAAAAAAAGGATATTGTATACATGGACCAAAATGATCGAGGGGTTCAATTTGGAATGGGAGAAATCACTGTTATAAAATTACTAGCAGGGGGTTCTCAGCACTGCCTGGGAATCCGTGGGAGGGGGAGGGGTAAATGGATAGTGTAATTTATGAGTTTGAACCCATCACATAAAGAAAAGGGTGAAATCACACCAAAGTTGCATTTAGGTCCACCATCTTGCTTTGAAATGGTGACCTGCATACAAACCCTCATGCTAAATTTGGAAACAATATCTCAAGAGCCAGCCAAACCTATGGAGAACAGATGGACAGAGAGACAGATAGATAAACTCCTTTCAATAATAATAATAATAATAATAATAATAATAATAATAATAATAATAATAATATATTATTTATACCCCACCCATATAGACAGTAGAGGAATGAATTGTATGTAGAAAGCCATTATGACACTATAACACACAATGAAATTGGTTGGCAGTAGATTCAGAATAGCAAAATAAAGAACTCAATACAATAGCTATGTAATGTGTGGAATTTCTTGCCATAAAGTGAAAAAAAATGGATATTAGCTTCATTTTATTTAAAAGAGGAATAGACAAATTCATGGCACACAGGTCTAACAATGGCTATCAGTCATGATGGCCATATGGAATGGCGAAAGTCAAAAACAGAATGCCGCAGAATACCATTAATCAGTGGAAGGCTTCTTGATCGACTTGACCGTTGTAGAAAACAAGGTGCTGGACCAGATAAACCTTTGGTCTAATCCAGAGTTGGGAAACCTTTGGCCCTTCAGGTGTTGTTCGAGTCCAACTCCCATCACCCTCAGCCATCATGGCCAATGAACAGAGATTATAGGAGTTGTAGTTCAGCTACTTCAGGTGGGATCACATTCTAATCAAGTGGGATTACATTCTAATCCAGCAGGGACTTCTTGTGTTCTTATGTATAAGGTAAAGGGACCCCTGACCATTAGGTCCAGTCGTGGCTGACTCTGGGGTTGCGGCCGAGGGAGCCGGCGTACAGCTTCCGGGTCATGTGGCCAGTATGACTAAGCCGCTTCTGGTGAACCAGAGCAGCACACGGAAACGCCGTTTACCTTCCTGCCGGAGCGGTACCTATTTATCTACTTGCACTTTGACGTGCTTTCGAACTGCTAGGTTGGCAGGAGCAGGGACCGAGCAACGGGAGCTCACCCTGTCGCGGGGATTCGAACTGCCAACCTTCTGATCAGCAAGTCCTAGGCTCTGTGGTTTAACCCACAGCGCCACCCATGTCCCTTGTTCGTCTGTATACATAACTATAATAAAAATGAATACATGCATCCCTAGGTTAAAAGCTTGTGCGCCAGCTGTGCTGCATTAATTTGACCTCACAGCAGTATTTAAAATTCCATCTCCAGTCCTAATTGATTTGATAAGGCTGAGCTAGATTGTAAATAAACGGAGTCTGGCTTGTGCACAGCTGACAAATAGCCTTTTGGTTTTTAAAGCAGAGAGGAGTGAGGAAAGTGTCTCAGCAAAAGTCTCAGGTGCATTTCTTCCACATCTTAATGGTGTCACTGCTTGACAGCTTTTGTTGCAAAGCATCTGGAGTGATAAACTGGCATCTCTTTTGAAGGTGTAAAACCGTTTTTGTCTCTGTTATACAGCAGATTTCGCTTTATTGAAATGCGAAGCACAAACGGTTGAAAGGGATTTTAGTGTTTGCATGTACATTTCAGAGACATGGGATTTTTGAAAGAATTTATCCCAGTTGCATTTGATCAGAGATACCAATTTCAATAGAGCGGAGAGGCAAAACAGGAGACTGGACTTGAAGGCCAATCTTAAATAAACAGCAATGTCAATGTAAAGTAGTGGGATTTTCTCAGAAATAAATCTACCGGTACTTGAAACTGAAGGTAAAATGTGAACTCTCACAAATTTAGACTGAATATTTGACCATTTCCCCACCATGTCATGCCCTATGAGAATCTACTCACATCTTATGAGTAGTTCAAAATGCACTAAACTATGTTTCTGTCACCTTTCCATTTTTTTGTACTTTGTATTGAGTTTTTGAAATCCACATGGCTCTTCTTTGTGAGATGATGATGATGATGATGATGATGATGATGATAATAATAATAATAATAATAATAATAATAATATAATAATAATAATAATAATAATAATAATAATAATAATAATAATAATAGTCCAACCCCCTGCAATGCAGGAATTTCAACTAAAACATCTATGTCAAGTGGCCATCCAGCTTCTGTTTAGAAACTTCCAATGAAGAAGAGTCCTCTTATTATTTATACCCCACCCATCTGGCTGGGCTTCCCCAGCCACTCTGGGCGGCTTCCAAAAAAATATTAAAATACTGTGATACATCAAACTGTTTTTGTTTGGTTTTGTTAGTTTAATGTGTTAGTGTTATGTAGTGTTTTTTGTATTGTATTGTATTTTTTGTAGTGTTTAAATGGTTGGAAAAGTAATAAATATTATTTTTTTAAAAAAATAAAATAAAATACTGTGATACATCAAACATTAAAAGCTTCCCTAAACAGGGCTGCCTTCAGATGTCTTCTAAAAGTCTGGTAGTTGTTGTTCTCTTTGACGTCTGGTGGGAGGGCATTCCACAGGGAGAGCGGCACTACCGAGAAGGCCCTCTGGCTGGTTCCCTGTAACTTGGCTTCTCGCAGTGAGGGAACCACCAGAAGGCCCTTGGTGCTGGACCTCAGTGTCCAGGTAGAATGATGGGGGTGGAGACGCTCCTTCAGATATACTGGACCAAGGCCGTGCAGGGCTGTGCATCCTCTAGGTTAAAATAATAAAGAAATCAGCAGATCAAGAGAAGCCGGATTCTGCAACTTGCATCAATAACACTTTCCCACATTTTGATACAATTTATTCTATAATATTGGCATACTTTTTGTTGCTTCTGCCAGCCTTGGGTCCCATCGGCACTGTTACGTCAAGGTAGTATCAGACCACTTTAAACCGTTATGTCTTCCCTCGTTGAATTCTGGGAAGTGTAGTTTGTTAAGTGTGCTGAGAGTTGTTCAGAGACTCCTATTCTCCTCACAGAACTAGAGTTCCCTGGGAAGAGGGGTTGGCTGTTAAACCACTGTAAGTACTGTAGCTCTTTGAGGGGAATAGGGGTCTCCTGATATATCTCAGCACCATACTAAATGTATGAGTTGGGGACTCACCTTACAACGCATGTGCATAAATCACATGGAATGGTAACCTATTCCCAAGTACCCTGGTGCCATAATCTGCCTTAGAAGGGCGATTATATGTCTCTTAATTTGTGCAGGCAGATGCTCCTCAGGCTTTGTGAAGCAACCCAAGAACTAGGAGGCTCCCCACACACACTCTCTGAGCCTAAACTACACAACCAGTGAAATCATCATGTCTTTTCTCCCACTCAGTTCAACCAAGAGGATGAGGTTCTCATCTAGAGGCTTATTTCCAATTATACATTGTTAGACCCCTTGGTGGGCAGACTTCAAACTTGCAGGATTTACTTTGCTTTTTATTGGACTGCTAAGATCCTCCTACTGAGGCCTGGTGCAAAAGAGTCCAGAAATAATAAATAGTAGTAGTAGTAGTAGTAGTACAACAACAGCTGAACCATACCCTCCAAGTGTCACTATTTTCCAGGGACAGTCCTGGATTTACAGAAGCTGTCCCGGATTCTGATTTGACCCTGGAATGTCCTGCTTTTCCTTAGAATGTCACTATTTTCACTGGAGAAATGTTGGAGGGTATGGAGTTATGTGACCCCTGAGCCAAGGAGATAAGTAACTATACAACCTTTAGAAGACATTTTAAGACAGCCCTGTATAGGGAAGTTTTTTTTTAATGATTATTATGTTTTTATATATGTTGGAAGCCACCCAGAGTGGCTCAGACAACCCAGTCAGATGGGAGAGGTCTGAATGAATGAATGAATGAATGAATGAATGAATAGGAAGTCCCTATTTTCACTGGAGAAATGTTAGAAGGTATCCTGAATTAAAGCAACAGTTTATATATATATAAAAATCCTAATTACCCTGTTTTCCAGCTTTCATCATCCTAGCAGTGTGTGTGTGTGTGTGTGTGTGTGTGTGTGTGTGTGTGATGTTGTTGCACCCAGACCCACGTAAATGATGAGACAGACATCTTGGTTTGGAATTTAAAATGGGTAACCATTTTTATTCAGTATAATTGAAGTTCTGCCGAGGGAAATGCTTAATTACTTATTGACGATCAGTGTGGGCTCTTATAAGTCTGAGAGCTGTAAAAACTAAACCAACTCTGCAGGTTTTGGAGTGAGCTACCTTTGCTTGAGACCCCACAGTAGTTATTTACCTATTCCTGGCCTTTCCTTGCTGGCAAACTACTTGTGCCTAGGGAATTCTGCCCAGCTCACTATCTGTTCCGGCCTTGAGGCATTGAATCTGTGAGCTGGGCAGTCCTCAAGGACGGCCCTTGTCCCTACCATTTCTGCTTGAGGCATTGGTGGGTAAGTCTGAAAATGCTCCCCTCCCCCTTCAGCTTCTAGATGGTGCCTCAAGGTGCTCACCAATTTCCAGTGTAACCCCTTTCCTACTAACCCCACAATGACTCTGTGAAAGCAACTGATAAACCTATTTAAAGAACCATCCTGACCCCAATTCAGTGTGATGCAGGCAAAACCAACCAACCACTCAGTGCTGTGTAAGGCCAAACAGGACACTGAAAGGTGGTGGACCCTATGGGGCACTATAAAAAAGATGAGGCATTATAAAAGGGGGGGGCAGGCACCATCATAACCTGACTGTGCAGTTGGCAGGGAGGAGCCAGAGACAGGTCAACAAGCTAACTATGTACACCTCCCCAGACAAACTATACATCTGCACTTAGCCCCATGGGACATGCCCCATTGGCAATTGGCCCACACCACCCCATTCATTTCATTTTTCATTTCAGTTTCAATTTGTATACCACCTTTCTATACCACTATATGCAAGGCAGGTTATAGCAGCAAAATATGGTAACAAAGAACACACACCTTATAATAATCTGATCCAATACAAAAAGCCATAATAAAACATAACTTTATAATATACAGTCGTACCTCGACTCCTGAATGCCTTGGGAGTCGAATGATCAAAAACCAGAAGTGAGTGTTTTCTGGTTTTTGAACATTCTTTTGGAAGCCGAACGTCCAATGGGCCTCCCGAGGCTCCTGATTGGTCCCAGGAGCTTCCTATAGCCAATCAGAAGCCATGCTTTAGAAGTCGATTTTTTTGGAAGTCAAAGATTTCCGGAATGGATTCTGTTCGACTTCCGAGGTATGATTGTACAAGTATTCTGAGGACTGGGGAAAACGGTCAGAGTTGTTACCATTGCAAAGCATTTAGGAGTAAGAAATCCATACCAATCTACTTCAGATCACCCAAAGAACTATTCAGTAGATCCTGTTCGACTTTCTGCCTGTTCAGTTGTGAGTGAACATATCAGACGACACAACGATTTCTCCAAAGCAGCTCTTTATTTGTAAGCTGGAACCGAACTGAACTGAAGGGCTCAGTCAGCCTGCTTATATAGAGCTCCAGAACCTCGTTACTATAACAACTTTCTAAAACTATCCAATCACTGAACGTCACTTTCAATCCTTCATTTGCATAACTATCTACAGTATCCATCCAGTCACTGAACGTCACTTTCGATCCTTCATTTGCATAACTATCTACAGTATCCCCCTGCTGGCCCAGGGTGAGAACTTCAGTACATAACACTGCCCACCCTCGCCATACCAACATCCCATACAGGAAATGTGCAGTTAACATAGTTTCCCCCCAGATCCTTACTGGCCTAGTTTTCATTCAGGTGATGAATTTGTTTCTGCAATAGAACTTCAGACTAGAGGTAAGGGTAGACATAGGTGAAAGCTCCCTACCCCCCACAAAAAACCCATAAAATGTAGGAATCAGGGTGAACTAGTTTTCCATCAGGAGTGCATTATTTTTAGATGGAGAACTATTCCATTAAGCAAACCTTCAGCAGTAGTCTGAAGTGGTATATTCCGTACATAGGCTTATCACTCAGTGAAGCCACTGTAAAATTTCTTTCTGGCTCTTTTCATGCACATAGAAAATAATCTCACTCTTAACGGCATTTGTAGGTTCTAATTAGTTGGTGTTCAAAATACTCAGCTGGTGAGTGAAGGATCAAAGTCAAAACCCCTGCCAGCCTACTGAGGATGTTTCGACACATCAGAAAGGGAACACTTTGACCACATGCCAGGAGAGTCGCTTTCATTATTCATTTCAACCTGCACTGATCTTAATAGAAAATTGTTGTTTACAAAACACATTTTTTTTCCACTGCACAAAGGGCTATGACACAATCTGTCATACTTCCCATGTCCATCCTGTGTGGTAAAGTATTATATCACTTTCTTTTTCTGTTTAAGTTGCCGGCTGGATATATCATGGTTACAAGCCATAATTCATTTATATATTTTTCCCAGAAACAGGGAACCGACATGGCTTCTTTATCTCAGAATCCTAGACGTGAAGTCTGACACTTGTACCACCAGGCTGAGACTTATTCAGCCTGCAGTCTCCATCTTGGAATGGAATCTATAAGCTAACACAATGACTACAACATTCAGACTAAGTTTTGTACTTTGCTGTTTGTTTGTTTGTTTGTTTGTTTGCTAGTGTAATGTCTTACCTGATTAAGGTTTTGGAGAACTTGGAAGCTTACCACTATTTTGTGATCTTTGGTCAAAATAAAAGCTTCACTCAACTGTGAATTTTGAAGGTTTTTATTTTCTTATACCCCAGACCAATACCAACTCCTCCTTTTTATATAATTAGCAAAAGAAGGCTTCCTGTCTTTCTAAAGGAACTCTGTTTTCAATGTTGTTGTTGTTGTTGATGTTGATGATTAGCAAAATGACATTTAAGGCAAGGAGGGTTAATCTGGGTAAATGACTACAGAAAGGTGAAAGTAAAGGACCCCTGGATGGTTAAATCTAGTCAAAGGTGACTATGGTGTTGCGGCGCTCATATTTCAAGCCAAGGGAGCCAGTGTTTGTCCACAGACAGCTTTCTGGGTCATGTGGCCAGCATGACTAAGCCTCTACTGGTGCACAGAGGACCGTGATGCGTGCCAGAGAGCACAGAAATGCCGTTTACTTTCCTGCCACAGCGGTACCTATTTATCTACTCGGACTGGCATGCTTTTGAACCACTAGGTTGTCAGGAGCTGGGACAGAGCAACAGGAGCTCACCCCATCATGGAGATTCAAACCGCTGACCTTCTGGTCAGCAAGCCCAAGAGGCTCAGTGGTTTAGACCACAGCTCCACCTGCATCCCTATCTTTTACCTTTTGAATGATTGCAGAAACTGCAGGGAGATGCATCTCTATTTTTGCAGACATAATACAATGCCACTGCCACCCCAAGCTCTTCTGTCACTGGTGCCTGAACCTCTGAATACCAGTTACTGGCAGTTGCAAGTGGGATGAATGGTGTTACGCTCATTTCCCTTTTTGTGGGCTTTCCACTAGCATTTAGTTAGCCAGGATGATTTACCCTTCTTCTTAGTTCTTAGGACACCTACAATGGAGGTTTCAGCAGGATAAATAGTCATGGACTCTGCTGCATATGTTCACCTGAGCAGAACATCTAAAGACACTGGAAGAGAACAATGGTTTGTATCCATTTTCTACCAAGTCTATTGACCATTTATGTGTAAGCCTTTTGATGTCCTAGTTTTGGCCACGGTGAAGTAATGTTCTAGTTGATTCACCACATGCACAGATTCATATTTATGGAGATGCAACCCATTTAGGTGTACATGGGCTTGCTGGCAATCTGTCTCTGAGCCACAACATAGATGACAGCTTCATTACATGTATGTAATCCTACACACATTTACATTGGAGTAAATCCCAGCGAATTCAGTGTGTACAGAATTGAAGCCAAGATGTTTATCAGCAGAAAAATAATAATCATTCTCTGGAGTGCTTTATCTGTGGTTTTAGTCAAGTCCACAGGCACTCTTTGCAAACATTATTAGCTTTTGCAAGTGTGAGGAGGTGGCATTGAAGAGACTGTCTTTCTCTCCGTGACTTACACAATTTCATTGTAAAGAAAGGAGGCTACTGCTGTGATGCTTCTTACATTCCTTGCACATGCTAATAATGTGAAAATGATGAGGGTCATTTTTTAATAGCTCTGTGAATAAGAGGTTTGTGTTGTGTGACTTCTATATATAAGTATCACTTTTCTAGAAATGAAAATTCCCCATGAGACACGACGTGTTTCTGATGTGCGATGTAGCTCTGTTTCAGACCCACAAAATAAATTATAAATGCTCTTATTTGTATTACAGTATAAAGCGCATGGTTCATTGTCTTGCTCTAAATTAATTATGCTGGCATACTTAGCTGTTTTCGCTTTAATCTTTGGTGCTATGAGACATCACATTCTTACTTATCTTGACACTTTGTTGTCTTCCAAAGTAAAAGAATTTCTGGGGGAGTCTTTTCAAAATCTATTTCAGATCTTCACTGATTCCTGTTTGTTTTTCTTGGATGTTTCCAGCATAACAAACAATTCATGCTAGTCAGCCCTAGGGCTGCATTCAGACATGAGGTTTATTGAATGTCCTACTAGTTATAATGATGGTGCTTCTGTTCTGATTTATAACATTTCTGTTGCACTGCAGTACCTGTTGTGGCATCTACTCACCCACTTCTACCTTCTTCCAGAAAGACAATGCTATGGGATACAACTAGATTAATCCATCCCAGTATAAATGGCTACTAGAGATTGATCGATCAACCTCGTTCTGTCCCCAAGGCATTTTCATGTATTCACAAAGCCTGTTCCATGTAATCTAATTTGTGTGAATATTTTGGGGGCATGGGAGGGGGATCCAATTTTTTTAAACCCAAAATACTTACTAAAAGGTCTGAGGTATGCCACTTCCTACCTACCTTAGTACCTACCTACATTTTACAGATGCTTAAAGCTGCTAATCCTTTCGCAAGGTTTACCTCACCTGGGCTGATTTACTCCAGTGGTGATCCCTCCATAGGCCGGATTGCGCATGCGCTCATGTGCGAGTGCCCACGATTTCCGGCGTCTGCCTCTGCGCAGACACAATTTCTGGCGCTGCAGAAACGAGTCCCCATGAAGTGAGTGCAGCATGCGGGGACTCGCTGAGCGGGTGGCTCGTGGGCCGGTTAAACAACCACTGTGGGCCGCTTGTAGCTCATAGGCCTTAGGTTGCCTACCCCTGCTTTACATTGTAATGTGCAGTGCCTTCCTGAGGAATTGTGCCAAGAAAACTTCTACTTTCCCTGGCATAACTAGAGGACCAGTCATCTTTCTGTCCTATCATTGACTTTCTAAGGCAGCCAAGGGCATTGTATAGTGGGGTGGGGGGAGAGATGGAAACCCTCACAGTTACATGGGGGCAGCCATCTGCAATTCTCCAGGAATACATTGCACTTTTGATGTACAGTTGCTGGGGTGTTGTGAAAATGTCACTTTTCAACCTTCAGAATGGGTACTTTTTCTGTTGTTCGGGAGAATCTAGAAACCCCCCTGGGAGACATGTCAGAAGGCAGTTGCAGCTAGATGATTTTAGTAAACATTAAAAAAAATCTCTTTAGAGAGGTCTGTAGTGATAACGAAATTACATGCTACAAGTAAATATTTGACCGGTCAACATTCATATTCTGCCCCTCTACCAAGAGTTTGAGAAGGACAGTGTGCATAGAATTCACTGAACCCTGTCAGGTAGGAGTATATTTTAATGCAAACCTTTTTGCTGATTTGACTATCGCAGCCTGATGAATGCTATTATTTTCATACAGTGGTGCCTCGCAAGACGAAATTAATTCATTCTGCGAATTTTTTCGTCTAGCGAATTTTTCGTCTTGCGAAGCACGGTTTCCCATAGGAATGCATTGAAAATCAATTAATGCATTCCTATGGTCAAAAAAAGTCCAAACAAAGCCAAATTTGGTACAACAAGAGTTTATTAAGTGCTCTTTAAAGTCACACATACTGTAAAGAGCATTTCAAAATTCAAACCCAGATTTTTTTAAAAAAACAGCAGTGGCCCAATGGTCACAGAAAATCATAAAAATGCAGAAAAAAACCACAAGCTTCCAGATTCTTGTAAACCCCTCTCCAACTGTTCCCCCAGCCACCCAGCACACAGAAATTCAAATCCAGATTTTTTTTAAAAAAAACACAGCAGAGTGGCCCAATGGTCACAGAAAATCATAAAAATGCAGGGGGGGGGGGAACCACAAGCTTCCAGATTCTTGCAAACCCCTTCCCAACACCAAGTCCTTGAATTCCAAACACCCCAACCCAGAATCCAAAACCCCCCAAAAAAGTTTTAAAAGCTTAACTTACCAAATGGCTGCAAAAGAAGTTTTGGAAAAGCTTCAAAAATCACCAAAGTCTTTAAAAACCTCAAAAAAGGCTACTATGTACACTGCGTTCTATGAGTTGCTCCGCGAAGTCAAGTCGCAACTGTATTAACGGTGTTAAGAAAAAGGAAACAAACTTGCAAGACGTTTTCGTCTTGCGAAGCAAGCCCATAGGGAAATTTGTCTTGCGAAGCAGCTCAAAAACGGAAAACCCTTTCGTCTAGCGAGTTTTCCGTCTTGCGAGGCATTCGTCTTGCGGGGCACCACTGTATTGTTAGCTGTTTGAGTACCAGTATCCAGTAAACAACCCTGGATAAATAAATAGCTAAGGGCGCATTCCAGCTAAAGCTGTGCTCCTTTAAATCAGATTGATTAAGACCCAATGATTTCTCTGGGAGAGCTAAACATGTGCTTAACTCTCTCCCACAGAAATCAGTAGGAGTTAAAAGTATTTAACTTTGGTTGGACTGAATCCTAAATAAATAACTCACCCAGAAAGTGAAATCTTCAAACTTCTTTGGATTATGTGGTGTCCTCCAGAAGTTGTTGGACTACAATCGCCATCATCTCTCACCATTTTGGCTGGGTCTGATGGGAATTGTAGTTTAACGCCATCTGGAAGACACAGTATTGAATAACCTTATTGTCTGTTTATGCAGGGGGGTTCAGGAGGACTTTTGAGGTTTTCTGTGGCCACCTGAATATCCACAGACCATACCAGGTAAACGTGTGTCTGTATAGCTACCTATGCAATCTGTGGCTTTTTTGTCCAAGAGAAAGTGCATTAAATTTAGGCAATATCCAATGCACTTCTCTTAGCACAAAGATTTCTGTTTCTCCAGTGGAACGCACCTGCCCTCTTGTCCCCATGTTCCAAAAGCATAAAGGTTTAGGGGGCACATGGAATGCACAAGGAGAGGAGGAGGAGGGGAAATTTCACTGCACTGACAGAATGAGTGCATTGAGTACAGTACTGAATGGTCTTTGATCCTCAGATGGCTTAATTTGCACTAGGGCTCATTAGGATTTAGTAGAAACTCCTATTCATTTTCAGAACTGAGTTATGTAAAAGAGAGAGTGTGCTAATTGAACTTTTGATTTGATTTATTTTGATTTCTTGCATTTCCATGCTACTTTTCATTCAAATGAACCCCAAAGAGGCTAACAAATGATAAAGAATAATAGCATAATTGAACATCACAAATACAACATAAGGCATATGTAGAATAATCAATGAAACAATTACAATCTATAAAACACTGTTAACAAAGCAACTACTGAAAAATAAGCTAAACATCACAATTAAAGCAAATGTCATATTGTATGATTAACAAATCAATAAATCATTTATAATCCGTAATACAATATTAACAGCATTAATAAAATAGAAACCAAAAAACTAAACTAAGCACTGTTAAGTTCATGCACACACTTTCCACAATCCCAGGGCTCATAAACTTCCAGTCTATTAAGCTCATTAAAATACACCTACACAATGCTATTTTTCTAGAAAAAGAGGTGCTGGAAGTTCACCACAAATGCCTCCTTTGTTCTCTTAGAATGGCAATGGTGCCCACCTGAGACATGCTTGAACTGAGCTCCATTGATTTCCAGCTGAAAAAAAGCCCTGCATATACACATAATACCCATGGCAACAGCTGCCTTCTGAAAGTTCATTGGGCTGGAGGTGGGGTGGTACAGGTGAAACCAACCACCCCCTGATGGTAAACAGAGTCTCTCTCTCTCTGCTCACACCTTATGAAGGCTCCTGGAGCTGGAGGGTGGAACAAGGCATTACCTGCTGGCCAACAGTCTCTCACCCCTACCATAGCCATTAGAGGTAAGGCTACTAAGATAGAACAGCTCTTCTTTAAGTAATGAACTTCTTTACACTTCCATAATTATGTGTTCTGCTCCAAGTGCTTTGAACTCAAGCAGGGGTTCCAGCAGGAGTTACGATTCAGACTATGGTCGGGTATAGTCAGGACCCTGGACAGCTCCAAGTGGAGCTCAGGCTTCAGACTCCCACACAAGTAGTCTCACAGGTTGCTTCAACAGCAGCAATCTAGCAACAGTGGAGAGCCTGTGCTACTGAACTACAAATCCCATCAGGCCCAGCAAGCATAGCCTATGGCTAGAAATAATGGGAGTTACCCCCCCCAAAAAAGTATGGAGGCCCCACCCTTTCTTTAAAGTCTAGAGCAGTGTTTCCCAAACTTGGATCGCTAGCTGTTTTTGGACTACAACTCCCATCATCCCTAGTTAGCAGGACCAGTGGTCAGAGATGATGGGAATTGTAGTCCCAAAACAGCTGGAGACCCGAGTTTGGGAAACACTGATCTAGAGCAGGCTTCCTCAACCTCAGAGATGTTTTGAGACTACAGTTCCCATCATCCCTGACCACTAGTCCTGCCAGCTAGGGATCATGGGAGTTGTAGGCCAAAAATATCTGGAGGGCCGAGGTTGAGGAAGCCTGGTCTAGAGGCTAAAATAAGGCTTCAGTTTCATCTGGGCAGCTAGAAGAAGCCCCTTGTAATTAAAGTGGCTTTGACCCTGTTGTGGTTTCCATGCTGGAGCCTTGTCCTCTCAAGATGTTGGTAGCATCAGGGGGAGAGTGATAGAATGAGCTCCATGTGTGCCAGGGCTTCTGAGAGGGTCATTCAGAGTTAGTACTGCAGGCAATTCCATTTCATCTCCTCCTTGTATTCTATGCAGAGGCAGAGCAAGGTGGGTGTGGTAGTTGTAGTCCACCCTGGATGTCATCCCTGGGGGGGGGGGGTGACATCGCCGCCGCCCCCAGGGATGCTCACCATGGGTGGTGCACCCCCTGGGACACTCGCCATGGGCGGCACTCCGCCACTGATTCTATCGCTTCTTCAAGTCAATACATTCTATTACTACACTGTGTGAGACTAAATATAATGAAATTAATGAAATTATGCAGGAAGCAGAGATATGCTTTAGGGGTATACTAGCCCCTCTGCAACTCCCCCCCCCCAAATTACTTTTGAAATTACTCAAATGTCTCATCTAAGCAGGAACCTACATATTTGCTTTGATGTTCAGCTTTGGGTGAAACCCTTGACCGTAGCTGTTATTCACCTAGATGGCACTGTTGAGATAATTCATTAAAACTGCTTTTATGATGAAGAGTTGTCTGTCATCCCTGCTTTGCTCAAGTGTGCATCTGCCTCTATTCTATTCAGTAGTATTTTGGTTCCATTGAATTTTATACTTTATATTAACAAAAGGGCCTGTAAGTGCTGTAACTTTCCCAAGGGCATTTAAAGCAATTAAAAATACCTTCTAGATCTTTTATTTCCAGCAGCTAGAGAACTGTAAGGTTTTTGTGTGTGATCTCAATAGACTTTCCCCCTTTCTTCCAAGCCTAGAGCAAGCATTTTGCAGACTTGAAAATTTCCCCAGTGCTAATTTGTGGTTCTTTACATTTTGTTTTTGGCACATTTTAATGTCACACTCAATAACATTTTGAAGCAGAAATGGCAGCCTGAACGTCATTTTCGGCTGGAGGGCACGCAAGTAAGAACTGTGTGCTGATGCAAGTATATTTCTTAGGATCCAAATAGTAGGACAAGTGAGGAATTTTTATGATGAAGTTGCCTTTTGAGATGTCTTCGCTGATTCCCATATTCCTTGCAATTCTGTAGATAACTTTGTAAAATGAAATGCAATGGTCAAATCCCTCTAGATGTGTTTGGACTATTGACTCCCATCATCCCTGACCTTTGGCTATGCTGGCTGAAGACGATGTGAAGGAATGGGTTTCCCAAACCCAAAACTGACTGTGCAGGCAGTTTGAAACAGGCACCAAAATCCCTATTTTCCCTTAGCTAAAATCCATTAACTTGAGCTCTGAGTCAATGTATAAACAAAAACCTGACTGTATAAACAAGTGCTCAGAGCCCTCTCCTTTATCAGTTCGTGACGGCAAAGATGGCCTTGACTGTACCAGTAGAACAGGGATGACATGTCTAGGTTTTATCTTATGTCCTGACCACACTCTGACGCACAGACCTAGTCTGGGAACAGCGCCAGAGTGTGTTCTTGGAGTTGGTGACCTCTTGCTCCAAGAGAAGAGTAGGAACAGGAATACCCTTTTATGGTCAGGAGTACAGGAAGGAAAACCCTTTTATGGTTAAGAGTGCCAGAGCCGGAACATCTGTGATGTCAACCTGCGTGTACAAGCTGATGTGATTGGATTCCTGGGGAAGGGGGAGAGGGTGCCTGGAGGAAATTTCTCATTTCTTTGGACTTGCTGTGGACTGACCACGCAAGGGCCTTTCTGCTGCTCCGGAGAGCAGAAATAAAGAACTCTTTCTCTGAACCAACCCTCGGTGTCATTTGACTTCCTTCCTCCCATCCAGGAGCAATGCAGAGCCCACCAATCAGTAAAATCTAATAAGGATACAGATGGAATTTGGAGTAAAACAGCATCCAGATGACAGTAGGTTGTGCAAGACTCTTGTAGCCTTACAAAGTAATACCACAATGCAAAACTCAACTCAATATTTTTGTATCTTTCCCATCGATACTTATTTCATTTATATCCTACCTTTTCTCCAAGGAGCTCAAGGAAGTATACATGGTTTGCTCTGTCTATTTTGTTCTCACAACAACCCGTGAAGTAAGTTAGACCCAATGAGTTTCATGACTGAGTGCACACTAGCTTTCAAACAACTTGCCACTCTGCCCAAAGGCACACAACATTAAAATCAATAATAAAGCTCACTGAACAGTAAAATTAACCAAAATCCCATCAAACATACCTTCTCCATCAAAAACAGTAACAGCACCAATGTCTCTTAAAAGTAATAAAATAATTGCTGAGAAATGAAAACAACAAAATATGGCAGATTAAAACTAGTAGAAAAAACTACTGAGTAGTAGTAGTAGTAATACCCCACTCATCTGGCTGGGTTGCCCCAGCCACTCTGAGCAGCTTCTGACACGTATAAAAACAATAGCAATGAATCAATGTTGTTGTTGTTTAGTCATTTAGTCGTGCCCGACTCTTTGTGACCCCCTGGACCAGAGCACGCCAGGCACTTCTGTCTTCCACTGCCTCCTGCAGTTTGTCAAATTCATGCTGGTAGCTTCAAGAACACTATCCAACCATCTCGTCCTCTGTCGTCCCTTTCTCCTTGTGCCCTTCATCTTTCCCAACATCAGGGTCTTTTCCAGGGAGTCTTCTCTTCTCATGAGGTGGCCAAAGTTTTGGAGCCTCAGCTTCACAATCTGTCCTTCCAGTGAGCACTCAGGGCTGATTTCCTTAAGAATGGATAGGTTTGTTCTTCTTGCAGTCCATGGGACTCTCAAGAGTGAATCAATATTGAATGAATCAATAGTAAATAACAAACAATAAACAAAACAGACTATTCACATTATTGACCATAATGATGGCTGACAAAAACACATGGGGGGGGGGAGTCTTCACTTGCTCATGGGATGCTTTCAGAGGAGTGGCCAGGTGAGTTTTATTTGGTAATCAGTGCATTTCAACATATGTCAGAACACATGGTAGATTTTCCTAACAGCTGAATAATGCGAGACTCTTGAAAGCTTGATGAATCTCTGCAGTCTCTAACTGCAGCTTTCATAACTCAATTCAGGGGAACATTCAGAGGTCTTAGCTGTGGGCTCAAAGGAATTTGAATGAAGACACATGATTGTAATTGGTTATATGAGCCACAACTTTATTACTTAACAAGATCTATTATGAACATTAATTCAACTTAACATGCCTAACACTGGTGGGAGACTGAGAAGAAAGCTGGAATCTAACTTAAGACTTTATGCATTCAATGTCGATGCTCTACCACTGAACTATGGGCCTTCCCTTGCTTGCAAACATGCTTCATCATTTCCCAGATCTTATTTCTGCAAACACCAATCTACACACAGCAAACTTACTTCCTACGTAACGTTAATTTCATACAGTTACTGTTACAGATAGGTAGCCGTGTTGGTCTGCCATAGTCAAAATAAAAAACATAAATCTGACATCAAGAATCACAAAACAGAGAAACCAGTAGGAGAACACTTCAATCTCCCAGGACATTCTATACAAGATCTCAAAGTAGCTGTTTTACTACAAAGGAATTTCAGAAATAGACTGGAAAGAGAAGCTGCTGAATTGCAACTCATTACCAAACTTAAAACCATGGAGAGACCTGGTCTGAACAAAGACATCGGATTCTTATCTCATTATACATGACTAAGCCATTTCTCACCTTCTCACCCCTTGCCTTTTCCTGTAAGACCTATTACAGTCGTTAAGAGTCGTCAACAGGCTCATCTCAGCTATCTGCCAATCTCCCATTCCCACCACCCTTCTGAGTAATACCCCTCCCCACCTTCTCACTATATAGAAGGATCTGGCAACTTCTGTTTCAGTGTATCTGAAGAAGTGTGCATGCACACGAAAGCTCATACCAAGAACTAACTTAGTTGGTCTTTAAGGTGCTACTGGAAGGAATTTTCATACAGTTACTGTTCCTTTTGGTGGCATTCTTGGGTTCTTTACTGTGTGTTCTCTCTCTCTCTCTCTCTCTCTCTCTCTCTCTCTCACACACACACACACACACACACACACACACACACACACACACACACTGCTTGCCCACTCAGCAATGATTACTGATCAATTGATGGTTGGGAGATGAATTGGTAAACTGACTCCATTTCAAGTGGAGACAACCATGCTGGTCATCAGTTGATGTGTGATGTGACGTGGGCCTGTGTTTCTCTAGAATTATAAACTTGGCTCTCTGAGAAATAAAGTTCTTTATTAAATTTCTATACTGCCTGTTATCTGAAGATCACAGGGTGGTTCACAAAATAAAATAAAATACAAAAGGAGAACAGAAGATACATATTAAAACAAAAACCAAACACAACCCAATAGCTCCCCTTCCACAAACACATTTAAAAGACCATAGAATGTTTAATCAGACAAAGATCCAGTTATAGAGAAAGGTCTAGTTAAAGAGATCCCTGGATCTTAGAGTTATTGTTACTTGAATGACAGAATCAAGTATGCTTTGCTCAAGGGTCTTCATAGGAGTGTGAAAACTCATTCATCTGTACCCTGATGTCTACTGCACTAATCTAAAGGTTGTGCAAATTGTAGCCATAAGGTCACACATTCAAATTAGAAACATCTCTGCAGTTTCCCAATGGAAACGTGGTGCTAAACATCTTCTATGACACCACTGAAAAACTTTTGCTACCACTACAGATTAATCAACCAGATAAACAATTCCCCCCACTCCCTCAATTGAGTGTGTCATCTTTAAAGTTTGCAATGTGTGCGGCAATAAAACTGTTAATGTTATTATCATCTAGCATATATGAATGCTGTTTCTTTTCTAAACTGTGTGCCTTGGGTTAATTGGTTTGCCTTTAATGTTGCTTAGACAGACAAAAGTTTGCAAGCTAGAGAGTCATGCTAATAACCTCCGCATTGTTCCCTCAAATTAATCCAGTGTTGCAAGTCAAGCTCTTTGTTTTGTTTTATTCAACAGTGATGGAGGCTTTCAATCTCAGTTTCAATTTTTTTATTTTTTAAATCAATTTTACTGTAGCACAGTATGTAAATTAGTTTTTTCCCTGATTATTAATTTAGAAACACAACTATACATTACAATTTGCTTATAAAACTAAGGTGCATATTTTGATGAAGAAAATCGTTGAAGCAAGTGTGGCAATTAAATGCTCTGGTTAGCAGACAGCCATTGGTCCGGTAGATAGAAGATATTATAAAAGATAGCTTTCTATGCTCTCAGAGATTTCTGCATTGCTTCCACATCTGTATATACAGATGGGTTTGATCAGGCTAAAGAAGTGAGGAAATTCTTTGAATTCAGAATGCCTGAAATTAAGAGAGAGCATAGATCTACACAATCATGGGCTGGTTCACACATGAACTGTGAGTGGTTGTGCAGGAATGGAGTCTCTTCCAGGCTTGGCCCCAATGTTGTTCCGCTGGAACATGTGCTCAACATTCCAGAAATGGGAGTGGGCAAGACATTAGGAATGAAGAGCATGCTCAAACCCCATCAGCTGCTGCATAAATGACTCAGGAGAGACAGGTAAAAAGGTAAAAAGCAAAGGACCCCTGGACAGTTAAGTGCAGTTAAAGGAGACTATGGGGTCGCGACGCTCATCTCACTTTCAGGCTGAGGGAGCAAGCATTTGTCCACAGACAGTTTTCCGGGTCATGTGGTCAGCATGACTAAACTGCTACTGTCGCATGGAGAACAGTGACGAGTGCCAGAGCACACGGAAATGCCGTTTACCTTCCTACCTCACCGGTACCTATTTATCTACTTGCACTGGCATGCTTTCGAACTGCTAGGATGGCAGAAGCTGGGACAGAGCAACAGGAGCTCACCCCCTCATGGGGATTCAAACTGCCAACCTTCTGATCAGCAAGCCCAAGAGGTTCAGTGGTTTAGAGCACAGCGCTATGCATGTCCCTACTCAGGAGAGACAAGAAGAGGATTAACAAAGACCATATTATTTTCTGGGGATGAGTGCAGAAGTCAGATTTATTGCGCAGGGTGTGGGCATAAATCAGTGTTGACTTCTGTTATGAGTTAGTCCTCCCAAAGCCAGAGTCTAGACTCAGAGATATTAAGCTCTCTTGAGGCTTGACTGGATGCTAAATAGGTTCTGAATGGACTTATTTGAAAGAGAGGTTTTCAGATGCACGTTTATCAACTTATTTCAAATGGAGCTTTTTTCTATGTAGTCATTTCATAGAACCATATAATTGTCATGTTGGATGGAGACTAAGGCTATTGGTGGTTACTATTCACACACACACACACACACACACACACACACACACACACACACACACACCTTTTTGTATATAGAACCTCCAGGGACTGCTTACCACTGAACTCTACTTTCTGTGAAACAGCAATGGGAGTGTCTTTTGGGCATCTGACTAACCAGTGTGGGAGACACAATTCTATACTAGATAGACCTTTGGTCTGATTAGGAGAAGTCTTCTTATTTCCTTCTGACAAGACACAAATGTGGTATAATAACTGTGGTAACACAGACCCGTTCGACATAGTTCATGGCTCTGCATATACCTAAAACAAGCAGAATCCATAGAAAGAATGCATTTAAGGGCTGGAGCGTCCAAATCTATTTGGGGTTCCCATCTGCAAAGAAATCACTTTTGCAAAAAATGTTCTTGAATTGTGAGTGTAATCTGAATACCCATTGGCAACCACTAGTTTAATGAAGCATTTCTAATAAGAGAAGAAAGCACAGAGGTCATAGCATGTGAAGAAGAAGAAGAAGAAGAAGAAGAAGAAGAAGAAGAAGAAGAAGAAGAAGAAGAAGAAGATCATTGTGTCTTCTCAAGTGTTGCTAGGATGGGCTTACAGGATTTAGCATATTTACAAGTACTGATTCCCTAGTGCACACTATCTTAACAATTCCAAGATAACAGCAGTACTTTGGTTATAACTGGACTATGCTCTGGCACAGCTCCAGGAAGCTTGTAATCAAGGGAGGTAAGCTTTAAAAATAGATATAGCCATTCTGTGCAAAGATAGGGAGAATAGAATGATGAACAGCAACAAATCGAACTGAATCGACAACCAAGTGAATATTTAACATATATCACCATTGTAAACAGACTGGGTACCTAATGTGAACTGATGTTCCTAGAGAATGAGTCCGTAAGTAAAAGGATATACTTTGTTTTGCCACTTGATTTGTCTTCTACAGCAAATTGGAGACTGTCAAGCATTCTGTACTATAAACTCTCTGGGCAGTTGAGATCAGCCTCAATAAACACATGTGGCCCCTATGTAGACATGGGGTGAAATCAATACAAGAAATATGTTGGTACTCAACTTCATTATACATAAACCCTCCCATCAGGGTAACCAGAGTAAGCCTTGAGTGTCCAAGAGCAATAGATCAGAATCCAATGAGCCATTAAGGAAACCTGACACTAGGGTTGTCTACATTGTTTTCCCCAGGTAACAATTCATATAATTATCATTTTAGATGAAAAACATTTCATTTTAAATGAAAAGTTGAAAGAACAGGTGGTGGACAATATGCATATGTACTTCTTCTTTAGGATTATTTAGCTAGCACAAAACTAACTGCCTAAACATTGAATAAAACAGAAAGGGGAATAATTATGTACTATTTTTGTACTGTTTGAAGAGCCAGCGACTTGGAGGCCAATGCATGAGTAGCCTCAATCCTACCCAGCTCAGCTCTATCACAAAGCTTACTTAGCTGTGCCTTGTGCCATTAGTGCTAGATTGTATTGCCACTAGCTAACCCAGTAAACTCTAAAGTGTAGTCAATGTTAGTTCTACTCAGAGTAGAACCACCTATATTTTTGGACATTACTAACTTAGGTGCATTAATTTAAATAGGTCTACTGTAACTTATGGGGCGTGGGTGGCGCTGTGGTCTAAACCACAGAGCCTAGGGCTTGCCGATCAGAAGGTCGGTGGTTTGAATCCCTGCATTGGGGTGAGCTCCCGTTGGGAAGGTAAACGACATTTTCATGCACTGCTCTGGTTCGCCATGGTTAGTCATGCTGGCCACGTGACCTGGAAGCTGTCTGCAGACAAACGCCAGCTCCCTCGGCCTATAGAGCAAGATGAGCACACAACCCCAGAATCGTCCACAATTGGACCTAATGGTCAGGGGTACCTTTACCTTTTACTGTAACTTAGCTGGATACTTTTATTATATATTCTCTCTTTCTTAAATAAAAAATAATTCAATTCACTTTATATGCCATTTTGGGGTTCTTTGGGACTGAACGAAGGGGATATAAGTTCCAAATAATATAAATAAGCAAACAGAGAAGCTGGCTTTAACTATAAATTTAACTAACTGTGAAACCTTCTGGTGGCTTGAGAAGCAAAACTGAGTGTTAAAAGATTATTATGGCAGCACCACACCTTGTTAGAAATTCTTACAGCAAAGATGCAGCGTTGCCAATTCTAAGGCCAAACATGTTTTCTTGAATGTAAAGGCTGAGATGCAGAGAGTGGTCTCCCTGTGGGAAATCATCTAGCCCCCCAGCCACAATGTTATTACTTCCAAGGTCTTGCCACATGACACGGTGTCATCTTTATATTGTCAGCGAGTGTGATTTCGCCATCCCTCCCTCAAGTACCAATATTTCCAGGCTTCACAGAAAGTGTTAACAAGAGTCTAGGTGTTATTTTGACATGTTACAAGTATTCCAGGAAGCCTGTATCCCATCCGTTTCACGTTAGGGAGTTCGGGTAACAAAGAGGAGTGGCGCCAGAAGTATTCTCCACCAGGACTTATTCTGAGGTAAGTGTGCATAGGATTGCAGACTCAAAACCTATCCATTCATTCCCATTTGTTAAGCCTTTTCTAGGAAGCATCTAAAAGCAGTTTAAGAATGAAAGCATCAAGAATAATAATAACAACAACAACAACAACAACAACAACAACAACAACAACAACAACAACAACTAGCGTGGGGGGAAGCTTTATACAGTGGATGCTCGGGTTGCGAACGTGATCCGTGCGGGATGCACGTTCTCAACCTGCAGCGGTTGCTATCCGGCGCTTCTGCGCATGCACAAAGCACGATTTAGCGCTTCTGTGCATGCGCAACTGCCGAAACCTGGAAGTAACCTGTTCTGGTACGTCTGGGTTTCGGCGGTCCGCAACCCGAAAAAACGCAACCTGAAGTGTCTGTAACCCGAGATATGACTGTATCTAAAATCAACTTTAAATCGAATATAGATACAAGGTGGGATAAAATATCTCTGGTATGGTGTGTTCATTTAAAAACAGCAACAAGATGTTGGTTTGCACCTATGTGCACATGTATGGCTTCCAAAATGACACCCAGGTGGGTACTGCCTTTATAAAGGCAAATATGAATGCAAGATTTAGCTAAAAATGGCAAAGAAATCAAGCTCTCTCTCTCTCTCCTTTAACATGAAATTGTGTGTGTGTGTTTAAAAAAACATTACTTTAATTGGCCAAAAAACCCAAAAAACCTTTGTTTGGTATGTAGCCTTGCTGTAGGCAAGGGTTTGATTAAGTTTGAACAGGCATCAAGCCATCCAACCAGATGTGATGAATGTGAAGTGTAAACAGCCCTTAGCCCCTGATTGTACAGTAATGAAAGATGTTTGCAAAGGGCAAGATTTTAACTCAGAAATGACCATATGCATACACATTCCATGGTATTTGACAAAGAGACCTGTCATTTCTCATCTAGTTCTGAAATTCAGAATTCATTTCCAAGGAAGAATAAATGCAAGCTTGGCAAGCTAAGACAATGCTAATTTGCATAACCTTTCTTCCTGTTTCCAGTGTTAAGGCTGTGAGTGATGTTGCTTATGCGGCCAAAATGACAGCTTCCCCACACAAGAGGGAGGCAGCCCCATGCTTTGGGGGTGAGGCCCGGAGACCACTTTTGCAGACACTCACGGTAAGCACCGCTGATGTAGTGAACCATTTTATTGTAGAAGAAATTGCTGTACCTGCAACAGCAACGTTTATTTATTTAACACAACTTGTATTGCTAGAACGTCTAAGCAGTGCACAAGGAATACATTTTAGACATTAAAATTGCCAATAGAAAATCAGCATTAAAAAACACATTTATAAAAAATGCAAAGTAAATAAAATCAATTAGAACTATACATTATAACCTGCAATTAAAAATATTGATAGGCTTGACTAAACAGAAATATTTTTAGCAAGCGCTGAAAAGAATACAGCTAAGGCACCTGCCTAATGTCAGTGGGAACAGAGTACACACAGAGACACACAGATTTATTTATTTTTATTCTTCCCTAGCAGCAATAACAAAAATGAATATTGATTTTCAACAACAGTTCAAAATTGGAAGAACACAAAGAGATAATGACAAGTCCATTTTGAGTGAAGATAACCCCCCCCCACATATCTTTCAAACTTTATTTCGTACCCATTTTCAAATTCATCCCATTTTTTTTTATCTGTAGCACTTCCTCTCTTTTATTTAATAGATATAGATGAGCATTGTGGGAAGGCCTCTCCTCCTTCCAGAGGGGAGGGGTTGTGAGCGGGAGCCGATTCCCACGTCACGCATCCTGCCCCCTGCCCTGTCACCATCGCTGGTGCACAACGCCACCCAGCTGGGCACCCAATCGGGTGCCACCGCGGGGGCGTGGTTTAGCCGCTCAAATGCGGCCGCACCAGTTCTCCCCGCCATTGCGCTTCAGATTTTTCCACGAGTCACTCACCCACCACTCCCTTCAGAGTGTAGCTTCTTGCTTGACCTTGCTATGGACCCATGGTTGGTCGCCCTGGTTGCCCAGGGGACCTGGTAGGAGTTTTTTTTGCAACTGGCAAATTGGCACCGGCCACTTGGTTTTTTCCGCCTACCTCGTAGCAATCGTCACAACTTTCTTGGTATTTGGCGGTTAGGCATTGGAATGTGTTGTTGGTGTAGGGAAGGCCAAGGTGTGGCCATCGCCTACCCCTTCACTTATGGGTATTCCGTTAAAGGAATCCAGCAGTCGTGAATCCTGTCCGATGCCTTGTGTGGCAGGGGACCCTCGGTGATATCAGGGGAGAGCTTATAGTTGTATTTGCATCAACAGGCTCCCCCTACTGGTGGTTAACCCCTCAGCGGACTCACCTCTCTCCGAGTGGGTGGAGTCAAATTTTCTGTGGTCCAATGCCTAAGCCAATACCTTCTCACATGCTGTAATCAATAAAGTTGTGGCCTTTTTCTTTCCCATTATCCCAATATACGATGTCCACGTGTCTTTATTCTCAAGCGGGGGTCGGGTCCTCGAATCACAAAAGGATGCTGGACTAGATAGACCTTTGGTCTGATCCAGGAGGACTGTTCTTAAAATGTAGTTTGCAATGTGTATGATACAACATTTGCGCATGATTTCCCACTTTACATGTCAAGTATTCATCTTTTGGGGCTTCATCTAGCACCCCCTATACACACACCATTAATGTAAACACACATTTGTGAACATAAGTATCAGCCTATGTATCCATTATAATACTGCTACTATCACAATAGCATGATGCTTGGGTGTTCTTCAAGCTGTGCAGCAGCTCACGTGAAATATTGTGCGTGTTCTGTTAAGAGACATTATAAACACAGCTGTGAGACTTCTGACCGTGGCTGCTTTTTTTACCTCAAGATATGTTCTAATTGAAATGTTCAGCTTATACACGGAGTGATAAACACATTTTTCATTGCACCACAAATTTCTTAAAACAGTTTCATCTCAGCTAGGTTGCTAAGTAATTAAGACGAAATGCTTTGATGATTTCATCCTTGTTAGGGGAAAATATTTTTAAGTAATTTGGCTCATCAGTGATTTGGCACCCTAACAAATATGATATTATTTGGGAGTTTTCTTGCCAAATGGATTTTTCACATAAATATTTTGAATATGTTTGTTAGAAGTGGCTGTAAGATAGTGATGAAAGCAACACACTTTGATATCTTCACTGAGATTCTAAATAGATAATCAATTAGGTTTGTGTTTTGTATATTATGGGGATTCGAAAATAATGGGCTTTAAAACATGAATTTCCCAGCTCTCAATTTTATTGCTAGATGAATTCCCTTGCTCTGAAATCTTTACTCCAGTTGTAATTAAAATCAAATACATTATGAGTACATGTGCCAATTTTGTGCTTGTGTGGTTGGTATTCATCAGAGTAGGCACCCAAAAGTGACAGACACTGTTAGGACACGCTAAGTTGCTGATTAATTTTACCCTTGTTCTCCAACAAAATTTCTGTTGACTGCAGTTTAAAGAATAAAAGAACCCATGTAAGAGAATGAACAGGAAGTA
The DNA here is from genome assembly GCF_964188305.1 of Podarcis bocagei. Lineage (NCBI taxonomy): Eukaryota > Metazoa > Chordata > Lepidosauria > Squamata > Lacertidae > Podarcis > Podarcis bocagei. The sequence continues at coordinate 16,004,302 of NC_138130.1, forward strand.
AAAGGCATTCAGAGCAAAACTCCAAAATGAATTAAATTCACATCAGTTTATCCAGCAATTATGGGAACTACTTTCAGTTCAGAGATTGCTCAGTTAATTTAGTGAATTTCATTAAACAAAATTAGTTCATTCCAAAAGTTGAAAGATGGACACATGTCTGGGTTTATTCCATTGTTGTTGTTGTTGTTGTTGTTGTTGTTGTTGTTATGCTATTTGGTATAGGAAAGCTTCACTGCAATATTATACAGTCATTTCATGACATTTACCTTTGAATCTCAAATAAAAACCTTATGTGTAGAGGAGGATACAGTAGATACGTAGTCCTAGGCCCACATGAAAATTCTGTTGAGCAAACAGGCAGTGAGCACAGCTATCTCATTCGCCAGTTTTCCCAACCCAAGGAACTACCAGATTGAATGACTTTCACCAACAAAAGGATGAGAGAGCTGGTAGGCTGGGCTTTGTAGATGCCTATTGAGCCCTCGCCATCATAACAAAGAAAATCGTTGTGGTGACGCATCCATTTTTCATTTGTCCACCTTATTTATGGCAAAATAATATCTCCGTTGTATTAACAGCCATGGCAGGATAAAATACTGCAAGGACAAGAGGAAAATGATATAAAAAGCAGTGGCAAGATGGGATTAATGCAAGAGCTGCAACAGCCATAGATTATGACAATCTAGTTGGACCCAGGGGACTAGAATCTTCTGAACGCTGTCTGATTCATTTTCAAGGGCCGTACAAAAAGCCCTCTATTTAGCGAGCTATCAGTGGAGAGCTTTCCTCAGCCACATTCATTTTTTAAAGCACTCTTTACATTTTCAACCATCAACATTTGGAAGAGAGGGGAATAAAGAACCTTGCTTTCCAAAAGCTTAAAGTGGCCTTAGGGAACGTCTGAAAGAGGGAGCAGCTGAAGCAAAGGAACAAGGTCAAGTAGGCCAAGGGAACAAAAATCTCTCTTTCTTAAACAATACTCTAGTTTCACAACTCTCTCCAGCAGATAAGGATGAGATGTAGACCCACTGGTATAGTATCTGTGAACTAAAAAGGATTAAATCCATGTAGGTAGCCTTGCTCAGACTACTTATTCAAAGGCGTCTGCAGAGCACTCGTTTCCGTTGCATGCACAAAGCTTGAGCAGAACCCACAGAACTACCAAACCTACTCACTCACATTTGAAGTCAGGAATGGTACAGTATAATTAAAAGTCATCAACATTTAACTATCTGCAAATGACTTAAACAAGTTGGATCCTCCTACCTAAGGGTCCATGTTGCGCGCAGCCTTGGGACTCCCCCCAACCGGCCTGGAGGCAGGGCTTTGGCCCCGCAACCGGTCGCTAATGCTGTGATCACGCCAGGGGCCTTCGGCCAGTCAGTGATGCTGGCGTGATCACGAGGTAAGTATATATACGGCAGCGTGACATGTGTGTCTCTCTTGCTTTGCCCTGCTGAACACCCGCCCACCCACCCATTGTTAGATCAGTGTCTGGCCTTGCTTTGGGCTTCGGTTGGTCACCTGTTTTGGAACGGTGGCCGGACAGGGATTTTTTCCAATGTGGCAGATTGGCAGTGTCCCCTTGGCTTTTGCCTACCTCTTAGCAATCGTCACAACTTTGTAAGGTTTGGCGGTTAGGCATTGATTTACGGGACTGTGGGGAGGGGAGGTGCGGCCATCATCTGCCCCTTCATTTGATAGGGTATTCCGTTAAAGGAATCCAGGGGTCTGGATCTTGTCTGAAGCCCGGGGAGGGGCTAGGGCCATGCCAGGACCCTCGGGAACCCCAGAGGTGAGCACCAGTCAATAGCGATTGTTGGAGCTCCTTCTGCTGGTAGTTTACCCTTTGCAGGCTCCCTGCAGGGTGGGCAGGAGCCAGTTATAGTCATTAGATACCAATACCTAAGCCAATACCAGTCACACTTGTGTATTCAATAAAGTTGTAGCCTAAATTTGCCCATTAACGTTTAAACTAAATTCTGTGTCCATTGTGTCTTTATTCCATCAGGGCGGGTTTTGCGGTTTTACACGCAAGTCTAATTTTGGTTCTGGCTAGTATTTCTGAGACTTCAGGACAGCTTTGCAAGAAGTAAACACTCCAGATTGAGGACACTATATGAAGAGAAGAAACGTGTACTAGTCTGATGATGATAATGATTTTACTTTTGCCCTTAAGCACAATCTATTTATTTTTATTTGTTTATGTATTTTTCAGTTACAGTCAGTTACATTTATTTCCATTACACACATCTTCTCCTATCCCGTCTGGAAATTTTGATTGAACTAGAATTTCTGTATTTCATTTATACTCAGCCCAGCTGGGTTTGCTGAAACTAGCTAGCTAGCTAACTAACTAGATATACAGATAGATGGCTGTGCTTTCCAAACTTGGGTCTCCAGCTGTTTTTGGACTACGACTCTGATCATCCCTGACCACTGGTCCTGCTAGCTAGGGATGATGGGAGTTGTAGTCCAAAAACAGCTGTAGACCCAAGTTTGGAAAGCACTGATGGATTAAGATAGGCAGACATAATAAGCAAAATTTAATATTTTGTGGCTTCCTTATACAGTGGTACCTCAGGTTACATACGCTTCAGGTTACAGACACTTCAGGTTACAGACTCCGCTAACCCAGAAATAATGCTTCAGGTTAAGAACCTTGCTTCAGGATGAGAACGGAAATCGTGCTCCGGCGGCACAGCAGGAGCAGGAGGCCCCATTAGCTAAAGTGGTGCTTCAGGTTAAGAACAGTTTCAGGTTAAGAATGGACCTCCAGAATGAATTAAGTACTTAACCCAAGGTACCACTGTACCAGCAATGTGCTGCAGAAAAAATACTGTATGCTTCTTTGAGTTGCTGTGGCATAAAGGCAACAAATAAATTTAAATAATAATGAAAATAACAATAACCATAGTAACCTCATATTTCAGAGAGCAGACTGTCCACACAACTCACCCTTGCTGTGACTGTTTTTAGGAGGGTGTTGATTCATACACAGTCAAGATCTGGTTCTTAGGACTGACACTCCTGGTTTTCATCTGCCCTGACAAAAATTTGTGAAGGTACAAAACATTGGTTGATAATAACACAGATTGCATTTTTACATATAATCCTGATAGTAGATTTCATAAAGATTGATTGGTGATGGCAAGACTGAAGCCACAGTCAGACAGTATATTCATGTAACTTGGCTGAAAGGGCACAGACATTGGCATGAGGGAAGAACAGTTAGAATACATGCGTCTGTACCTCAGAGATTTGGAAACTGTGGCCCTCCAGTTGCTATTGGAATTCAACTTGTATCAGCCCTGACCATTGGCCATGTTTGAATCCAATAACACCTGAAGAGTCACAGGTTCCCCATTTCTGCCTTATTTGTTTTATTTAACTGAAATGATTAGCTTGTTCATTAACTGAGAGAGCATCAAATGGCCATCAATGAAATAAACACAGCAAATTGTGGTTTTCAGTAACGTGATATAATAGGTGAGTACACAATGCATTTTAGGTGGTTGAAGAGGATCTCAAGCAAAACACGATATTTTAAGTCAGAAATCAAAGTTTCTCTCTGTCATCCTGGAAGAAGATGTGGTATGTAATCCATGGGCAATAGATTCTGCCTACTCCAACTTGAAGACACTTAACAAAGGACTAGGTTAAAATCAATTCAATGGCATAACAGTCTTTAGCAATGACTCTCTGATTTAGGATATAGACAGGAGAAGTCTGGACTTATCTTCATTTTGTTTTCAAGGTCTATGTGAAGCAAAGATCACCCAGTGGAAGCAATTGAAATTAAGGTGGCTTGGTCCATGCAGATACAGACAAATAGGATGTTACATTCAATTTATTAAGCTACATTCTTAACTCTCTGTGACAGGCTGCCAATCCTATTTTAACATCTGATAGGATTACAAAGTTACAAAAGTTTGGTGTTGCCTTGATTAAAGGACCTAAGCTGATTAAATGAATTAAATGAATACTTATCAAAACTGTAACTGGGACATACAGTTGGCTGCAATAGTGAATGACCAGCTACAGCTGTCTGTATACATTAGATTATGAGCAATTTTATATGACATTTAAAATGCTGAGTTAATCACTTTTCCTACAGTCTAGGAGTTAAGACTTCATCACCACCATTCAATTTCTCTGTTCCTATTTAAAACCTTTGCAGCTGGGTGTTCATTGATTTGTCAAGTGTATTTGACCTTAGTGGGAACAGATCACCTGGGCCCTGCATTAAGTATTTCAGATGCCTAACAAAATCTTGTTTTATGCATCCAGGAACAAGTACCTGTTAAGTTCTGTAAAGTAAAGGTTTGGTTTGCCACCAGCTGTGACTGACTGGATTTGTAGCCTACCCAATTCGCATTCCGCAAATCAACATGAGAATATAAAGGCAGCCATTTTTGAAATTTGCACATCTCTGAATTTTGCAATGCAGTTCTTCAAACAAACAAGAAGTACAAAAAAGAGCACATACAGTACTAGGGGAAAGTATGGAGAAAAAAATGTTCATGTTGTATTAGCAAAAATAATGTAGAAAAGTTCATTACGTTGCGCAAAATCTTTGCTCTCCCAAGCACTGACCACATTGCTGCTTAAGGCAAAGGCAGCCCTGCCCCCTGAAAACAGGCAGATATAGGTAAAGGTAAAAGGTAACGGACCCCTAGACAGTTAAGTCCAGTCAAAGACAACTATGGGGTTGAGGCGCTCATCTAGCTTTCAGGCCAAGGGAGCCGGCATTTGCCCACAGATAGCTTTCCGGGTCATGTGGCCAGCAGGACTAAACTGCTTCTGGTGCAACGAAACACTGTGACGTGTGCCAGAGCGCACGAAAATGCCGTTTACTTTCCCGTCGCAATGGTACCTATTTATCTACTTGCACTGGCGTGCTTTCAAACTGATAGATTGGCAGGAGCTGGGACAGAGCAACGGGAGCTCACCCCATCGTGGGGATTTGAACCCCCGGGCTTCCGATCGGCAAGCCCAAGAAGCACAGTGATTTAGGCCACAGGCAGATATATTTCGCTGCAACCAACTTTCAAGAGTTCCCTCCAAAGAGATGAGGAGAGGATTACTTCACAGCCATTCAGAGTGGAAGGGAAGGATCCCCACAGACTTCTGGAACTGCCCTGCAGAGAAATATAAGCCCTGTGTCCCTGACTTCAGGGAAGTCTTGTCTCCAGTCAGGTTGCTTTCATTTTTTCATAAAAGAAAAAAAAAACTCAGGCTCTGTGGCCCCTTGAAAGTGTGGGCCCTGGCACAATTACAGCTAATCTGGCTTTGGTAGCTGGCAGCTAAGCTTGCTCGCAGCTTAACTTTTTTATTTTATTGACCCATATCAAAGCTGACTTGCTGCCAACTGTCATAACAGAATACCACACAAAGCACATAATTGTGTCTTTGGGAACTGAAGCAATGCAGCAGTTTCTTGGCAAACTGGCAACTGTAGAACCATTGTAGCTTCCAGGCTTCAGTTAGAAGCAAACCAGCAGACTTTCCCCATTCTTCAGTTAAGCATAACTAACATCATGTTTTACTTTCAAATTTAATTTACTTTCTTAGCATTGTTACAGGTGCACGCACACACACACACACACACACCGCTCTACAAAGACATAGAAAGGAATGAGAGTTAAGGAAAGGTTTTAGGAGGAAGATTGGTTTGTGAGTGCCAGGGTGAAAAAGGTGAATTAACAGGCAGTCACACCAAGTTGGCACCAACCTGTCTTTCTGTTGATGTTCTTTTTCGGAAGGTGTTCAGCCTCCCAGTGGACCTTGATCCCCTGGCTAGTGATAGGGGCCACAGTGACCTTCCCTTCACCCCTGCATTATTTCACAGGGCAGTTGAAGTCATGGTAGTTATTAGATTAGGAATTTCTAACTGCAGCGTCATCTCACCATTCATTCCACACAGGAAGAAGAGCCCAGCTGTAGCCAAGAATCTAGTGAGTTTGCCATAAATTCCTCTTCAGTTTTACATTTAACTTTGCTATATCTTCTGGAAATAGAACAGAGAGACATTGATTAAGCATCTTGCCACAATTTCTCTTATTCTTAAAGTCAAAGCAGTAATAATTAGGTGCATAAGACTGCCTCATAAAGTTTTCATCGGTGCACTACCTGCAACCCCACCACATTCTGTGGTTTTATAATACCACTACTTAGTTTTTACTGTTTTTGTCTTCTCTTGTTTGCAGTTCCCCCCTCCCTCCCTTCATTTTTAGCAAGTGCACTTGCCTTGGTGGTATGGCATGCTGTTTTATCTTGCACATCTTAACATAAAAACTTGACACATGTTTCTATCTTTAACAGTAAAGGGAGAAAATAAAGCTGTAGCAATTGTCTAAAATTCCAAATTATCGCGCCAAGTTTAGATACTATGAGTTGACTTTTGCTGGGATAATTGGCGGGGAAGTAGAGATTCGTGGCAGTTGTTATCAAGCAGGTTCAGTCTGTGGAATCGAAATATGGGGGAACTCCTGAGTTTGAGAGAAATATAAAATAAGACAGGCAACTGAACGATGGCAGAAGCTTCAAGAACTTGCAAATACCTCACTCAAATTTTTCACAGAAGGGAAAGCAAATAAAAGTGACATGAGGGTGGAAATACTGTCTTTTCACAAAAACTGCAAATGGCTGTTTTATTTTTATCCTTATGAAAGCCTATTTTAGCCTGATAGACAGTAACTGGTGAGCTTCATGGCCAAGTGTATATTTGAATCCAAAATCATTGATCTCAGACTACCATACTATGCATGCTTACTCTGAAATAAACCCTAATGAACTTGATAAGCTTGACTTCCAATCAAACATGCTCAGGGATAGTCTAGCATGCTCCTGCAGCCCGCCCAGGGACAAAATTATTCCTCTGCCACCAGTCTTCCTTACCAAACAGAATTAAGTGAGGGAGCAATGATGTGAGCTGTTGCAGGACATTGATCAGTCAGTGTAACTGATTTATAAAGGATTGTGTTGACTGTCAATTGTCATCAGAATGAGGCAGGCTGTTTAAAAAATAGCAGGTTCTTTTTGCCATCAATACAATGTTGACTGTGAGATGAACAGCCAGCAGTGGCTGAAGCTCAGATGACACAGTATAATCCATAGAATTAAAAAGGGCTGTGTCTTTTTGGGTGAATCTCTGACCAATCAATAAGTTTGGGAATGATGCAGTTTTTAATAATTATCTCTTCCACCAAGCACAAGAAAGCAAACAAAGAACACGGTATCTTTCGAAACGAATCACAATATTTTTCCAATATTGTGAATATTGCTTTGCATGTGCCACAGTATTCAGCCCTGGAACTTACAAAGCAATGCTTCCTGATCTCTTAAATGTTCATGACCATATGCCATTGCTGTTCTGAATGGCTGGTATTTCCTCACATGACATCTATGTGATGCCAGTTTTCATTTCCCCTTTGACACCTTTATCAAAAATCACCTTTGGCGTGATCCCTGCACACACAGGGAAACATTCATTTCCATATATTCCTCACGTCTCCCCTTGTTTGAGTTTCCCTTCTTCCCATCTTCCTCTGTCCTTCCCCATTCTGTGACCTTGAGCATGTGCAAAGGGATTTCCTCTTAATTCTGAGCAACTGAAACCAGACCCCACTTATCTGGGGTTATGAAAAAGGGACTTCTGACTTAGAAGTAAATAATTACACAGTGTCCTGAGTCACAGTATCTCTCACTTTAGAAAAGAAACAATGACAAAATGGGGGAGAATGCACTCCCAACTTAATGGGGGGTGTCTTTGCCACTCCCAGGGCTCACCTAAGAAAGCAGACTCAGTGGTATTGCCCAAGGGGAGAGTAGACAATGATGGACAGATCCTAATGGGCCAATCCTGAGTGGGTGTTAGATGTACTTTATTAGGCAGCTCATCTCCAGGACACCTCACTTTTGACACACCCATGGTCCCTCCTTAGGAAGTATAGGTGGAGTGTTTTGACCCCCATCGTTCTACCCGAACACTGAGGTCCAACGCCGAGGGCCTTCTGGTGGTTCCCTCACTGCGAGAAACCAAGTTACAGGGAACCAGGCAGAGGGCCTTCTCGGTAGTGGCACTCACCCTGTGGAACGCCCCCCCTTCAGATGTCAAAGAGATAAACAACTACCTGACATTTAGAAGATATCTGAAGACAGCCCTGTTCAGGGAAGTTTTTAATGTGTGACATTTTAATGTATTTTTAATCTTTGTTGGAAGCTGCCCAGAGTGGCTGGGGAAACCCAGCTAGATGGGTGGGGTACAAATAATAAATTATTGTTGTTGTTGTTGTTGTTGTTGTTGTTGTTGCCTGCCTGTTTCTGGGAGCTGTATGGGAATTTTGGGGGAGTCCTAAATTGGTCCAGGGACTCTTCTTTTTGCCTACTCTATACTTGTTCTGGGACGCGGGTGGCGCTGTGGGTAAAAGCCTCAGCGCCTAGGGCTTGCCGATCGAAAGGTCGGCGGTTCGAATCCCCGCGGCGGGGTGCACTCCCGCTGCTCGGTCCCAGCGCCTGCCAACCTAGCAGTTTGAAAGCACCCTGGGTGCAAGTAGATAAATAGGTACCGCTTACCAGCGGGAAGGTAAACGGCGTTCCGTGTGCTGCACTGGCTCGCCAGATGCAGCTTTGTCACGCTGGCCACGTGACCCGGAAGTGTCTCCGGACAGCGCTGGCCCACGGCCTATAGAGTGAGATGGGCGCACAAACCCCAGAGTCTGTCAAGACTGGCCCGTTCGGGCAGGGGTACCTTTACCTTTATACTTGTTCTGGAGTGGCATGTTTTCTGTTTGGCTGTTAGTCTGGCCGCCAGGAAAGTGTTATTTGTGGCATTATTGGCTTTGGGGAACTCTTGGGTCACCCATTGCCAGCTACTCTTTGGGATCCTGGGGTGCCCTTAATCTTGGCCTATGCATCTGGGTGAACCTCAAACTGGTGGGGTTAGTATAATCTGTGGAGAGTTTCATGGGTCAGAATGAGGGGTCTGGAGAGTTACATTTGCCCTCCAGGCCTGTGGTTCTCTATCCCAGCTGTACACTAAAGATTATGCATAGAGAGAAATATAAACTGTAATTTGGAACAGTGTTGCACACAATCTGTGTATAGAGCTTGCAGAGTAAATAAACAAGCAGTTAGCAAGCTAAGATTAAACATGAAAGCAAATAAGGCATAAGCCATATGAATAACTGGATGTTTAGAGATATTTGTCACAGAAGTCCAGAGCATACTGACATGGATACAAGTCTTATTGATTATACTTTAGAGAAAATCAGATGTTGTATCTGTCAAATGTTGGAGAGTTAATATCCCTGTCTTTCTGCATTCACATAATATAGATTTATTTCCTGTGAATGTAGATACAGCAATAATACCAGCATTCACAAACAGTAACATATAATCTACAAATTCTTAACTGTAGAGGAGGGTGAAGGGAACACCTATCACATTCAGGCTGCAATACTGCATACACTTACATGAGAACAAGTACAGTGGTACCTCGGGTTACATACATTTCAGGTTACATACGCTTCAGGTTACAGACTCCGCTAACCCAGAAATAGTACCTTGGGTTAAGAACTTTGCTTCAGGATGAGAACAGAAATCATGCTCCGGTGACGCGGCGGCAGCAGGAGGCCCCATTAGCTAAAGTGGTGCTTCAGGTTAAGAACAGTTTCAGGTTAAGAACAGACCTCCGGAATGAATTAAGTACTTAAGTACCACTGTACTATTGAACTTATGTGTAGACATAACTAAGGTTGCACTATAAGTGACTAGAACATATGATTTCTAGACATATAGAACTAGTGACCATAAAACAGTGATAAAATAATTGAAAATAGGTTCACATGCCAATTATAATGATGCCAAACCTTTATCAGGGTTGTCAAGGCCTGATCAGAATCTTTGGTGTCTCCAGACCCAGGTCCATGGTACCCTTTGTATACACCATACAAATTAGCCATCCTCAGAGGTAAAAAACAAAGCAAAACCCTAACTCAACAAAGACATCATGGGTAGTGTGAAAAGTCTATCTCTTGTGTCTAAAGAAAGAATCTAAGAAAAGCCATGTTGGATCAGACCAATGGGGAAAAGCTACAGCTCAATGGTCACAGAGCATTGATTTTCCCCAATGCTTCCAGGTAGAGAGAGAAATATCCCATCCGGAGCCCTGGAGAGCTGCTGCAGACAATGGTTTGGCTCTGTATATGGCAGCTTCCTATGTTTCTGGGTCTGCCTAGCCCAGTGTTCTGAACACATAGAAATGTACATCTCTCTCTCTCTCTCTGAGAAAATGAACTTTAAAACACATTTTCTCCCAGAATATTGATTTCTCACCATATATTATTTCTGAACACACTTCTGAATTTACTTTCATTTGTTCATTATTTTCCGTGGAGAACTGAATCAGAATGTTTAGGAAATGTGAAAGCCACTGATCTGCCCATTAGCCCAGGAAGTGCTGATCAGGTTTCAGTCATCAGTCCTACCAGACTTAGATGTTTCCTCAGAAGAGGAGCAACGGGAGCAAGATTCCCCCACCCACCCAGAAGATCCCACCCTCCACATCCTCAGAGAGCCTGAAGAGCCTTCTGACCTAGACATTCCAGTCATGAGACTGGAAGTCTCTATACCAATTGCCTAGTTTCCCAACTGACTCCTGGCTGGCTCTTGTCTTTCCAAGCAGGAGCTTCATGGCTGTTTTCAGATGCAATTGAATCTATTTGGTAAGAAGGGGAAGCTTATATAAGCGTCTGCACAGATCAGGGTCTACCTGAGAAGCATGAAGGGGTGGAACCTTAATTTATTATATATGCTCTCAGTCTGAACTGAAACATTGCTGAAGCAGCAGTTTCAAGCTCAGGTAGCCTTTCTTGAAATGGGTAAGAAAAAACAGGTCCGTTTGTATCTGAGAAGCAATGTGTAATCTGACTATGGAGGCCATGATTTATCTGTAGGAAGGGTGCTTAGATCGTGGGAGCTGCAGAGGCAGCGTAGTGAAGGGATTTGGGTTTGTTTTGCTTGCAAGATGTGAAAGACTGACAGGTCAGGATAGATATCAAGTAGAAATTGTTCCTGACTTCAAAACTAGAAACATGGGGGTTAAAATGAGTGTGGTCCCAGGGCATTGGTTGGGTGAGAATGGATTTGAAGGCAACAGCCATGCCTTATATGGAAAGGAATTAATAAAGGCATTACATGTGGCAGGCTCATTTTCACAGCATCTTTTTGCATCGGTGCTAAAAGATGCCTCCAAGGAATTGACACTGTTTCCTAATATGTCTTATCCAAGGGATAATTTAATTTCATAGTGCCTCATAATGCGCAATCTTCTAAACAGTGCTGGATTGCTTTGTTTGAGTCATCTCGCTTAATAGGCATATGACAATGATGGCTGGATGGAATATTATGTCAGCATTAGGTTGTTACGAACCAGAGAGAATTCAGAGTAATTTAGCCCTCCAACTCTTTTTTAAAAAATAAAACAAACAAATCAGCATTAAAATGCCTTCCCTTTCCCCCTATTTTAGGAACAAATAAATTCCTTAGAAAAGAAATATAAATACGTAAAATCAATCATTATCATATCTTATCTTAAAAACACCACCACTATATACAGTTAACAATAAGCATCATTCACACGGGCTTTATAACATGCTAAAAGTTAGATACACTTTGTTAAGAGCTGAGAGATCTGTGACCCTCTGTGACATAACTCCCATCAGCCCCAACAGTGAATGCTGTGGTTAAGTGGTGCCACTCATCTGAATCCCCTTGCTGTTACTTCTTCTTCTTCTTCTTCTTCTTCTTCTTCTTCTTCTTCTTCTTCTTCTTCTTCTTCTTCTTCTTCTTCTTCTTCTTCTTCTTCCTCTTCTTCTTCTTCTTCTTCTTCTTCTTCTTCTTCTTCTTCTTCTTCTTCTTCTTCTTCTTGCATTCTCAGTGCCACCAATTTAAATTTAAATGGGCCTAATCAGTTAAGCCTTAAATGGTGACACCCATACAGTCTCGCAGGCTTACATTTTAGGGGTTAACGACTGACTGCTACTTTATTCAGTTTTTCTTTTTCTTTTCACTTGTTGTCCTGCTTTATCCTCTCTATGTATCCAAGAATATGGCAGAGAATGATTACAGCAGCTTTTTATCCCTGCTGATGGAATGTGCCCCCTATTTTAAAATGACATGTTGATAGGTTTATAAACTTACCATTAGCAAGAATAATACTCTCAGGATGATATCGTACAACTTAATGGTACACTCTCTGTAACAGAGGAGGATTATGTCAAATTGGCATGACCTGTTGAGGCTGTCTGAGGCAACCTTAGAGCCTGCAGGGAGACAACAGCACACATTATCTTTGTAAAAAATGTTTTCTATGAGGAAAAAGGGGAATCTTAGAAAGGAAAGTGTGAATCTCCAGAGTGGTTCCATCCTGTTTCTACAAAATCTGCAACAGCTCCTAGAAAAGGCTCCTAGAAAAGTCTCCCAGAACAATTATTTATTGTTGCCAGTTAGTGAAAAGGTCATTCCTTTAGTAGGAACCCATCACAGATACAGAGGTTCTATGGGACTAATGGGGAAGATCTTCCAGGAACCTGCAAAAGGAGTGAAGCCTAGCAGTGCAACAACTGGGCTAATTAAGAAATTTCATCAGGTTAGACTTAGATTCCCCAGGCATTCCTATAGTTTTTTTCTTCTTCACCAAATATAGGCTTTCTACAGCATAACACAGAAATTTTCTGTTCCTAACTTCTGGAAAGACCAACAATTTTTAAAAAAAAAAAAACCCCAGTCAATATAGTTTCGTTTAGACATTAAGGTATTTCATTGAATTTTTAAAAACTGTTTGCTATTCCATTATTTATTTCTTCAAAACCACACATTTATCCCAGAATTAATACTAATAATATAAATCAGTTCAGGTTTGCCTCAGGGCTATCAGTATTTTGCTGCAGAGATTTAAGCACATAGTAGAAATTTAGGTTTGCACAATTAAAGTGGATTGAAATGCTATGTCGGCAGTGTTATTTTTCTAGAGAAAGAGGTGCTGGAACTCACAATGAACACCCCCCTCGTTCTCTTAGAATGGCACATGAGAGGTGCCAGAACTGAGTTCCGGCGAGTTCCAGCTGAAAAAAAAGCCCTGTTTGTCACCCTAGAACATCAAATCTGCTTAGGGGAAAAAAACACCACTTCATGTGGTTAGGAAAGTGACAAGGAAAAGTGTGGGATTAATGAATTATTAACTTGAACATGTATAAACATTGCACAAGCAAATCACAATGTATGTTCATTGTCATATAAACTCCTTGCAACAAATCAGAACAAAGATTTTATAAGGACTAGACTATTTGCTGCATAAGCTCTGTGCAAGCAAATTAAGATAAATTTTCAATAAACAGGTTGTCTGGAGTAGCCCCATATCTGTCAACAGTTATTAGCCACTATAGTTATCCCTCTCCCAATTGCCACCACAGGGCTACCTAAGGACCATATTGCCTTGAGGAAAGAAGAGAGAGAGACTACCGATCACCTCAGAGAACTGACCTCCATCTAGCTCAGTTGTGGGGAACCTTTGGTCCTCCAGTTGCTGTTGCACTACAGTTCCCATCAGCCCAAGCAAGCATGGCCAATGGCCAAGGATGATGGGAGTTAAAGTTTGGCAGCATCACAGCTAGGGGGAGCTGAGGCTGGTCTCTCCTTCCCACAGAGCAACTCAAGAAACTTTGTTCCTTGCAGACATAGCCCTAACATCTGTGGACCAATATTAGTTTATAGTCTGTTGAATAACTTTCATAAGTAATTGCTGATTCGTGAGTATACCATCTGAACAGTATGGTTCTTAATTCTCTGAACCATAAGTAAGAATGAAGAAAAAGATGTCTAGGCAAGTATATTACTTGTGCACAGCAGATATGTTTGTGTACCAACATATTAATTGTGTATGGCCACAACAACCAATGAGTTGTCAGTGGACTTATTCACATTTCATCACCATCAGAATACAAATATCCCATGAGGCTGAGGAATACAAGGTCAGAATGTGTCCCAAAAATTCTTTTTCTTTACCAAGACTCTGTGGATGTGTTAAGCAAAAATCTGCAGAATTTGAAATAGGATTACATGCCCCGTCAATGATCCTACGCAGAATGTCAAATAGATTTAACTTCGCTTTTGGTTACATGATTCTTGATTGCAATCAAAATGTACCCAGCATGGACTTACACAGAGTATTCATGATTTTTAACCTTGATTGGCACATCTCAGCTAAATAGCGTGCAGATTGAACATTCATGGATGGTGTTGTAAGTCTTGTTGAAAGACTTTCTCATTTTCATTTACTTACAGAAATATAAAATATAAAGGGCATAAAAGCTATTTTTTATCCAAGCATAGTTTTGTAGTCATCAGTATGACTGTTTTTGGCAGGTACTGCAGGACTGGAATGAGAAATCCTGTGGTTCAGTATTATAATCCGGGTCTGGGAGTCTCTAAAGTAATTTTTTTAAAAAAAATAAAAATAAAAATTGGGTTTAAGAATAAGCTTAATAGACGTAGACAAATTTTCAGTTGGTGTCCCTGCATATAGCCTCAAGGAGGCTCCAATTCCTTCCAGAATCCTTCTCATTCTTCCAATATAGTTTAAGTCCTGGGATAGATTTGGCATTCTGAGGTAGTGGCTTGTATCAAAGGGTTGATCTGGCAAAAACATCACAGTCCGATACTGGCTGCCAATTTCCTGTGTAACCAGAGTTCCATGATGAATGGTGAAATGGCAGTTAGCTAGATACTTACACAACAGCCCAGAATCCTCCTGATATCAGATGACCAATCCGCTGTCTCTGCCTGATAAAAGCTCTCAAATCCACTGCCTTCTTTCACTTTGTACAACTTGTCATCAAAGGTGGACAGTAAGTGATTCCTCTGTATTGCCAGACAGCTTACAGTCAAGTAGCTGCAAATTCTACTGTTTAGTTTTTTGAACACCAAAGCCAGTGAAAATATTGGCAAGGATAATATTCTCCTGGAGCTTGTAAACTGTTCATAATTTGTATTTCAATAATTGGGGTTATTCTATTAACAGGAATTGCATTACAGAGAAAGAGGTAATGGAGAGACATTCCTTTATCTCAATTAAAAATGCAGAAATATGTGTTATATGTCCTTTGTGTGCCCAGCTTTTAACAAATGTCTTTAAAAGATTATGTGCTACCTTTTGCATTCACTCCAACACAGGATAACATCCCTTTGTATCCCCCCCCCCTAGTTACAACCTTGCTGCTCACTTTTACATTCTGTATTGCTAATACAAAGCTGTTCTTAATTAACTAGATGTCTACAGAGGAGAATATCATTTCGTCCGTCCCCCAATCCTTGAATAAAGGTAATAAGATTTAAGGAGTCCTTCCACAAAGTCATCTGAATACAGTTTGAATCCTGTCCGTATCTAGACAAATCATTCTTTTACATAGCTATGTAACATGATGCTAACATTTATATAACACTCCAGAAAGTGCAAAGCAGTATATTCACAATTAAATTATGTCAGTAACCCTTACAAAAATCTCTGTAGTAGGTGAGTATTATCTGAGGAATCATATGTTCTCTGCTCCCCTCCCAAAATGAACCCACATGGAACCTTCACTCTGCTTTAGAAGTGGAGCTTATCCAGATCTTGTAATAATAATAATATAAATAGTTTAAAACAAAAGCCTGAAGTTGACTAAGTACTCTGCCTAGCCATATAACTGCCTCACCATATGTTTAACCAGCACAAGCCCATGCTATAGATCTTTGAGTCTGGCTGTGGGAAGGGTTAGGTTTGAGAAATACAACTTCTCTACTCTCAATGAATTTCATAGCTCAGATGTGTCTCTGGCTTCAAAGGGAGCAGTTTTATGTGCTTCAGTTTAGCTAGCATAAAGTTACACCTAATCCAAATCCTATTCAGCAGCATGGCTGCTGTTACTGTCTAAACCAAACTAATTTTTCTTCACCCTTAGTGATCTTCGAATAGAAGACCTTCGGTCCCTAGATGTTGTTGGACTACAGCTCCCATCATCCTTGTCCACTGGTCCTGCTAGCTAGGGATGATGGGAGTTGTAGTCCAACAACATCTGGGGACCCAAAGTTGAGAAAGGCTGCCATAGACTGAGGTGCAGATCAAAATTTAGCAATCCATCACAGTTTTTTTCTGAAGCTGTGACACAGTTAACATGTATCAGAATATGCAACTTAAATAAAAATCACCATCAAGTTCACACAGAAATGGAATGGGACGACGATCAGAATAATGCAAAAGTGATGTATACCAGAAATGTACAGATCCCTACCTATCCAGAAAAGAGTGAGAATCTATGGTGCATATTATCTGTAACAGTTTTGAATTATGGTGCTGGAGGAGACTCTTGAGAGTCCCATGGACTGCAAGAAGATCAAACCTATCCATTCTTAAGGAAATCAGCCCTGAGTGCTCCCTGGAAGGACAGATAGTGAAGCTGAGACTCCAATACTTTGGCCACCTCATGAGAAGAGAAGACTCCCTGGAAAAGACCCTGATGTTGGGAAAGATGGAAAGCACAAGGAGAAGGGGACGACAGAGAACGAGATGGTTGGACAGTGTTCTCGAAGCTACCAGCATGAGTTTGACTAAACTGCGGGAGGCAGTGGAAGACAGAAGTACCTGGCGTGCTCTGGTCCATGGGGTCACGAAGAGTTGGACACGACTAAACGACTAAACAACAACAACATCTGGAACAGACTCCTGGGAAAATTATGCCTGACCACAATGTCCTGCCTTTAGGAGTAACCTGCCCTCTTGACAACTACCAGAAACTTGGGACCTAAGACACACTCACACCCACGGCAAAGGGTGGAGACAAGGAGGCCACCTGGGGAACCCACATAAATCTCTGGGGCTCCGTGAAATTTACAAGGGGATTGGCAGACAGAACAATCCTGCCATCTCTGCGCTCTCAGCTTAAGCCTCCTATGCTTGCACATTGTCACCTTTGGCACATTCCATGGCTACGGATGGGTCTGCAGTGCTCTCCTGCTTTCTCTGTGGGAGCTGGTAGGAAACTGGAGGGGGTAGGAGGAGAGACAGAAAAGCATGGTCAGCATGCTCATGCTACAGAATAAGAGAATTGCAACACGCTGCAATGCAGAAATCATTTGCCCCATGTGGTGCTCAAACCCATGACCCATGGCTGGATCTAGGCACGTCAAAAAAGCGATTCAATTACACGCATTGCAAACTCTTACAGGGAAATCCGGTAGGGAAAGACGGGACTCCACAGCACCATCTGGTGTCACAGTGTTATATCGCATATACAACACACATAAAACATTTTTTTCTTTACCAATCTAGCTGGGTCCTAAGAGTCTCGTGCTGTACTGACTGAGCCACTCTCTCTGTTTGTATGTAACTTTCATATTTGTGCAGAACGTCCAAATTGGGCTATGGAGGGAGAAACAAAGGTAGAAATGGGAGCATGTGGGCCAATAGAGTTATAGATGCTGAAAAACTTCAGTGACCGTTTTGAATAAGGGTATTCAAGATGAATTAAAGATTAAGTTAAAGGGCACCCAGAACAGTTGGTGTTTAGTAGCTATTTGCAAGATAGAAAGGCTGAAATGCATATATTTTCAGAGAGGGGATTTCATGGAGCAAAGAAGGACTGACAGAGTTGTTTGCCAAGTTCTTAGACTTCCATGAGTTGCCCCCATCTAGTGACTCTGCTTCCCTAATAGACTATCCAAGTTTTATTTGTAGGCATTTGCTTGTAAGATTCTAAAAGTTAACAAAAATATATATTCTTGGCTTACTTTAGGTCCTTTCAAAATGAGACTTTCACTCTGACAGGGGCCTTTTGGTTTTGACAGAAAATAAATAATAAATATATGGATTAATCAATGTTTGTCTAGGGGGCTTTAGCAGAATGTACACATGGCAGCCTAACCACCTGATCACTAGGTGACGACTTTAAAGCTGGCTTGCAGAAAGCTGTTACTCAAGATCACCATGTCCAAGAAGATTTTACATTTAAGAGACAGGATGAAGCCGTTTTAGTGGAAAGCAGAAAATCCTTTCATAAACAGGGGGCTGATCAGCCTGGCTTAGATAAAAATACACACAAAACTCAATATAAAGCTTAAATTTCTGACAGCTCCATAACTCCTGCAGGGCAGACGCTCTGGAGTTACCTGACCCCTGCTTATTAGAGACATTTTCAGCTGAAGCATTTTGAGCAGCAACCCAACCTGAACTTCTGCGAGGGGATACTGCTCCACCACCTTCCATGGAAATAGAGATGCATGCTCTGTCACAAGACCTGGGGCTAGAGATGTTCTGTTCGGAAGGAGTTGCACCAGCTGCCCGTATGCTACCGGGCCAAGTCCAGTGGGTGGAATTCAACAGAGTGTTCTTCCAGTCCTTCTGTCTGCACAAACATTCCTCTTTGCAAGACAGAACCATCCACCCTCTCCTACCTGTGCAAACTCTTCTGGCAGTTTTCCTGACTCCCCCCTGAAACAGGGGAAACCCCATTTCACAAGCTGTCAGGCCTGATGAACTGTTCCCACCCAAGGTGTTTGTGTTGACATAGAAAAACCTTTATGGCATGCTACCTCAGTATCTAGGGGAGCTGGTGACTCTGTAGTCTAAACTCTGAGCCTCTTGGGCTTGCTGATCGGAAGGTTGGTGGTTTGAATCCATGCAACGGGGTGAACTCCCATTGCTCTCTCTTTGCCTACCAGTTCAAAAGCCTACCAGTGCAAGTAGATTAATAGGTACTGCTGTGGCAGGAAGGTAAATGACATTTCTGTGCGCTCTGGCTTCTGTCCCGGTGTCCCGGTGTGCCTGTAGCAGTTTAGTCATGCTGGCTACATGACCCAGAAAGATGTCTGTGGACAAATGCTGGCTCCCTCGGCCTGAAAAGCGAGATGAGCACCACACCCCATAGTTGCCACTGACGGGACTTAACTGTCCAGGGGTCCTTTACTTTTAACCTTTTGCCTCAGTGTCTGATGCAATGCATTCTCCCATATGTAATTGTCCACATAGTGAGACCTGATAGGGCTGCGCTTTTGACTGTGCCACATTACCTCAGAGTTCAGTTTGCAGCAACTCATGTTTTTAGTTCAGATAAGTTCTGTAATGAGTTCAGATCAGATCTGTGATGATAAGATCTTTATGAATTTTCACCATCATTTAAAAATACATATTTTCACCCCGGGGGATTTCCCCCACTCCTCTGCACCTGGTATTTTTATTTGTATTAAGTCTTCTAGATGATGTGATGTTGCTTTTAACCACATATTATTATTTTCATTTGTTCAGAATGTTCTAATTGTTGTTGTAAACTGCTGTGGTCCTCACACTGCCTGAAAAGTTCCATATAAACTTAATAAGTATTAGTGATGGTTCTGCTATGAGAAAAGGGCTAGGGTTGAGATTGGCTCAGTTTCTTTAATTATACATGTGTGTGCAACTGTAGCTGAGTAGAGCCATAATCTTCTGCCACTATCAGTTTCTGTTTTTCATTGAAAATAAATAAGCAAAATACATACGCACTTGGGCAAATCCACACAACAAATTTGTCTAGCTCTGGGACAGGGACATGACACCTTAGCATTCGCCTCAAGTATACAGAGAAATTTACCTCCTGTGTTACAAAGGAACTTTTCTCACTTATATTTCTCATTCCTGGTCCTCAGCAGCAGCTAGTACTAAGCATCTGTGTCTTAGGAGCAACCCCCCCCCCATTTTGCTACTTTTGGTTGGATAATCATTCTGTCCTACCCCCTCCATTCATCAGTCTTGAAAACCACCATCAAATGGTGTGGTTTTAAGTGTTCCCTCTCTCTCTCTCTCTCTCTCTCTCTCTCTCTCTCTCTCTCTCTCTCTCTCTCTCTCTCCCCAAGAAGTGTAAGAGCTAGCTATATTCAACTGTATTGCTTATATTTTATTTACTGCTACCATTTGTATTTATTTACTTACAGGCTTATACCGCCTAAAAACACACAGCACAAAGAAACTTAGAATAGCAGCAGCATTAACATTTTTATAAAAAGCATAGGCCACTTAAAACAAGTAAAATATCAATCTCTAATTCCTGCAGGCATAGAAAAGTCATCCATCTTCAAATAGCTCTCTGAAGGCCTTATTTAGGAGAGATCAGCCCCGTTTAAACAAATACCGTCTTAAAGTTTGCAGCATTGGGGCCAAATGAACCCTTCGTGGGAGTCCTACAATCTATTATCACTTGACTTCTTCATAAAGTACTTAAATTAGAAGTATGGAAATAACTAAGTGCTTTACAAACTCAAGATTCTTTTACCAAGATGTGTTTACCCAGCTTGGGTCTATGCTATATATTTGTAAGGAAAGGGAGCCAGCCGTGCAGTTAAGTAGTTTTAGACTGTAGATGTAATCTCTGTAACTGGAGTGGGTAGTTGCTCTGTAGACGGTAATACACATTACTTCACTTACTTCAAAATGTGGTAGGGCAGCCTTGCTAAATTTGGGGTGCATTATGCTGGATGGGGCCCTGGGCATCTCTCCCAAAGACTTCCCTGATGGCATCAATGAAGGAAACAATAACCAGATTCAGTCTACTGGGCAGGAACCAGATCTATAGATCAGAAGTGTGTTCCTCTTCAAAGTCAGCAAGATCACAGAGATATTGGTGGCAATCCATTAGCATCTCCTTGTTTGTCACATCAGGATTTTGTACTATGCAAACCATTCTCTGCAGGCACTTCAAGTGTCCCTATTTTCCAGGGACTGTCCCAGATTTACAGAAGTCATCCTGGTTTCTGATTTGATCTGAGAATGTCCCACTTCTCCTTAGAACATCCTTGTTTTCATTGGAGAAATGTTGGAGGGTATGGAGTTATGCAGCCCCCAAGCCAAGCAGATAAGTAACTATACAACCTTTAGAAAACATTTGAAGGCAGTCCTGTATGGGGAAGTTTTTTTTTTTAATGTTTAATGTTTTATTATGTTTTTGGAGAAATATTGGAGGGTATGTTCTCTGTAGCATGGAATATTTAACAGCCTTTGGGCACGTTGTTGAAATTTGTATACTGTCCTATACCTGCAGGTCTCAGGGCAGTTCAAAGGATAAAAACCACAATATAAAACCACAAAATGCATAATCAAAATAAAAACAAGAACAACCAAATAACCCTTGAAAGGTAAAGACACATCTCTTTGCTCTGGCCTCTTTTGTGGGATGGGCATAAGATCTCATGCTAAAGGATTATACAGTGGTACCTTGGGTTAAGTACTTAATTCATTCCGTAGGTCTGTTCTTAACCTGAAACTGTTCTTAACCTGAAGCACCACTTTAGCCAATGGGGCCTCCTGCTGCTGCCGTGCTGCCGGAGCACGATTTCTGTTCTCATCCTGAAGCAAAGTACTTAACCCGAGGTACTATTTATGGGTTAGCAGAGTCTGTAACCTGAAGCATATGCAACCTGAAGCGTATGTAACCCGAGGTACCACTGCAATGTTTATAATGTTTTATTTGTTCAACTGCTTCCATGCAGATTCTATGACTACTTTATGTTTTAGCCAATTTGTATTTCTCTCTAGGATCATTTGGTGAAGGGCAGGTTATAAGCACAGCAAAATAATAACACACAATATTCCAGCTGTAATTGCCAGACACTGTCACCCATTCCCTGTTTGGGGCATTTTGTACATTAGGTGGGGGCAATCCCTTTCACTGCAATGGCAAACATGTATATTGGATTGTTCCTTCTCAACTGTAAGTTGTATTGAAAATTGCAGCTTACTTTGATATATTGATTCAGCTCTAGGAAAAGCAAACAAATCAGTAACTGTGTAGGTTTGGGTAGTAAATTAATTCAATGCCAGAAACACAGTCAGAAGCTGTCCCAGTAAAACAAAACACGCTCACACATTTTCCCTTGATGAAGAATGCTGATAAGACATGGCTGTTAGAAGTCAGCGAGGCTTGAATCTTTGTTTTGCTGTGGACCTTCTCATCAGGTGACAGTCTTTTGGTAGCACTAATTAAAGATATTGGCATCTGAAGCGTACTGCAGAAGGATTACCAATGGGAATTGTGTCTTTCCCTTTTAACTAGCGGTTCTAAGCAGCTGACAGCACCTCTAGCAAATGCACAATGTCTTCCATCTTCCACAGGCTCGGCAAACCCTCTGGGGGATCGCATGCTCAGCCCTGCAGACGTTCTTCTCAGTTTCACCTCTGCATGCCTTGTGGCCCCCATGCAGCTGACCAGTTTTCTTTATTAGTATTTACCGGGCTGCTTCTTTGTTCCTGTTCCCCTGCCTGGGGTTGCTGTGCCAAATTACTGTAATGGTGATGTCCTTAATCAACACCCTCTAATGGTTTTATAAAAGCCTAATGAATGAGGCCATTTTTCTTCCTTAAAGAGCTGTAAAAATTCATGCCTTCATCTTAAAAGGTAGTTCCATTTCCTGGTAGATCTCACAGAAATAGACACCATACACCCACACTTCAAAACTTATGAAGATGCCCTATACCAAGTCAATGCAATGGGTCCATCTAGCTGAATATTGTTGGTACTGATTGGCAGTATTTCTCCAGCATTTGCAGGAAGGAATCTTTTCCAGCACTAAACCTGGAAACACCAGAGGTTGAATCTGAGACCACCCCCACACAAAGTATGTGCTCTTCCGCATGCTCTAGTAACCCACAGTTAGTCCCCTATAGATCATGTTGTTAGTTAATCCAGAACTACCACTAACGCTTGGTTCTAGAATTCCGATTGCTAGCAAGGATTTGGCTAGAATATCCTGACTGCATATGAATTTTAACTGGCTCTAATTCTACAGCAAGCTGGATCATAAGAAGATCTCAGTTGGATCAGACCAGAGGCATATTTACAGATGAAAGGCAAATTAATACTACTACTTCTACTACTAATATCTGGCATCCTGAAATAATAATTTATAATAAAAATAATTTATTATTTATACCCCGCTCATCTGGCTGAGTTTCCCCAGCCACTCTGGGCAGCTCCCAATCAAGTGTTAAAAAAAAGTACAGCGTTAAATATTAAAAACTTCCCTGAACAGGGCTGCCTTAAGCTGTCTTCTGAATGTCAGGTAGTTGTTTATCTCTTTGACATCTGATGGGAGGGCGTTCCACAGGGCAGGCGCCACTACCAAGAAGGCCCTCTGTCTGGTTCCCTGTAGCCTCACTTCTCGCAATGAGGGAACCGCCAGAAGGCCCTCAGCGCTGGATCTCAGTGTTCGGGCTGAACAATGGGGGTGGAGACGCTCCTTCAGGCATACAGGATGGAGGCTGTTTAGGGCTTTAAAGGTCAGCACCAACACTTTGAATCGTGCTTGGAAACTTACTGGGAGCCAATGCAGATCTCTCAGAACCGGTGTTATGTGGTCCCGGTGGCCATTCCCAGTCACCAGTCTAGCTGCCGCATTCTGGATTAATTGCAGTTTCCGGGTCACCTTCAAAGGTAGCCCCACATAGAGCACATTGCAGTAGTCCAAGCGAGAGATAACTAGAGCATGCACCACTCTGGTGGGGCAGGTAGGGTCTTAGCCTGCATACCAGGTGGAGCTGGTAGACAGCTGCCCTGGACACAGAGTTAATCTGCGCCTCCATGGACAGCTGTGAGTCCAAAATGACTCCCAGGCTGCGCACCTGGTCCTTCAGGGGCACAGTTACCCCATTCAGGACCAGGGAATCCCCCACACCCACCCACTCCCTGTCCCCCAAAAACAGTAATCAGGGCTCCTACCTTCTCCAGGGAAGATGCAGCTGGTGATCAGGTAGGTCTGGACATTTTCACAGGGTTTCCCCTCCTAAGACCAGCCTTTCCTTCCTACCTGATGCTCCACTCCCTGACATCCATGGATCATTCTGGGCCATCCAGCCATTACTTTCTGAATCCAACTCAGAGAATGCCCAAATCAGGTTGAATAGGCCTGATTTGGCTGGATCCAGTGGAGTCCTAGAACACAGGAAAGTGCTTTATCAGTGTTGACAGTGCTAAGCCATCTAGACCAATCAGACCACTGGTCCATCTAGCTTCAGGTTACCAGATTTTTTTCAATGAATCTGGGGACACTTTTCAACTTCAATGGATTTTGTATGGGGACTGATTTGTAAATGTGGGGACTGTCCCTGGGAAATGGGGACATCTGGTAAAGCGTGTTCTCCCTAATAGAGAGCACATGTTGCGGTGGGGTCTAGCAGGCCACCCCACTGTTGCTGGGCAGATCTGTTTGGATGGCCACAGGCAGTCATTGGGCAGTTGAGTTTCTGTGAAGATTTTCATGTTGCCAATTTGGGGGTGGGACACAAAGGTTTTAAATACAGGTCACGCAGCTTTGGACTTTCTCTTTTGCTGCGTGCACCGGATCACCCGCCCACCCTCCCTGAAATAAGGGTTATTTCGCTTGACCTTGCTATGCCTGTCATGGGGTCGCCTGCTTTTGAGGCAGGGGCCTGGTAGGAATTTTGTCCATTTGGCTGATTGGCTGGTGCCATTTGGGTTTTGCCTACTGCGTAGCAAATCGTCACAACTTGTAAGGTTTGCGGTTAGGCATTGGTTAAAAAATTGGTTGGTGGAGGGGTAAGTGCCTATCCCTCCAATGCTGGTGCTGCAAGGGAATTCCATTAAAGGAATCTGGGGGCTTGCCATGCCTTCGTCCAAATCCCTGGCATCGGGTTTGGGCCGTGTAAGTCCCTGGGAGCATGTGGGGAGAGGTGGGGGTCTGTTGCCCAGCTTCATTGATCCCCAATATTGTTTTCCCTGACTGGCTTCCTCTGGAATCCGGAAGTCAGTTCTGTCCCTGGGGCATGGACAGATAGTCTTAACCAATGCCTAAGCAACCACTCACATTTGTGTATTTAAATAAAGTTGTGGCCAAAATTCTGCCAAAAACCTTAAACAAAAATTTCTGTGTGAAGTGTGAGTTAATTTGGGGTGGCTTGGGGATCTCAACATGCAACCTTAAACTAGCTCAGTATTGTCAGTACTCTTAGGTTCCAGACAGGAAGTCTCTCCTAGCTCTACCTGGAGATGCTGGGGACTGAACATGTGATATTTGGCATGCATAGCTTCCATCAGTAAGCTATTGCTTTTCATGCAAAATGATGGTCCGGGTCTCAATACAGTTGATGCTGCTGCCATTTTCAGTGATGGTGGTGACTTGGTAATAAAGAAAGAATCTGCAGCTTATGTCCAGCCAACTAAATTCTTCTCAGATTAAAATCAAAATTAACGGACCTAAGTGAGTCATTGCTATTAATCTCAATGGTCTATTCCAAGTAGAACTAACACTGGATGCAACTTTTTATTATTATTACTTCAAATGATGAATCCCATCCCTGAGAAACTGTGGCAGAATTTCTCCCCAAATTTCCCTGTCCTCATCTAGAGTTGAAGTATTCCAAGAAGTTACTTACACCCAGCTCTAGCTTTTCTAACTCTGTTCTTTTCTCTCCTTTGTTAACTTTGGGCAGTTCAGAGCTGAGCTTGCCTCATGCCTTGCCATTCCCAACAATTAAACCAAAACATTTTAATGAGCATTTTCGTCTCAGCATCTCCATGCCTTTGCTAATGAAGCCTGCCCACCAGTCCTGTGCTGAAGAAAACTGCAAAATTGTCTTTGGGATAAATTCACATCGGGAGACTAATGGAAGCACAAGGCTGGAAAATAAGAACAAGCTTAAGAAACGGCAGTAAGCTTCTAAATGGAATCTTATAAGATTCATAAAGATTGCTCAGCTCAGCCTTTCTCTGATGAGGGCTGATAATAGGAGCCATTGGAACACTGAGAGGGCAAAAGAAGAAGAGAGAGAAAAACAAACCAAGAAATGGCTGTTGAAGGAAGGGAATTTAACTGGAGGTGGCTTGAGATATTGCCTGAAACAGAAACCCTGACTGATAAATGTCATTCTATCGAACATCTATTAATATTTACCAAGGGCATCCTTTTAACATGAACATCTGTGAGATGATTTAGATTCTAAATTCTTCCACTTATCTGGCAGAAAGTGTGGTAGTGCACCTAAGGAATGGGCAAATCAAATTTGTTTCTGGTCTGTGTCACTTTGACAAATATTTACACATCTTTTTGCATCCAATTTCTGCTTTAATATACATTTCAAAAAGTTACATTTGAATATACATGTTCAAATTATTATTATTATTATTTTCAAAATATGCATCTTAAAAGTTATTTTTCTCTCAAAATGGCATTCTAAAATGTGTTTTAATACTTACCTTGAGCTGGGAATTATGTCAAAAAATTCAGGAACATGTGAAAGCCGATGAATTATGCAGTTAAGATTAGTTCAGAATAACTCAGTTCAGAGCCAGCCTGGAAGGTATGGATCAGGTGACTTCCTATTGGTATCCCAGCACCTCCAACATTTCTCCAATGGAAATAGGGACAATCTATTCCATAACCATAATGATAATATTTTTTTTATTTATACCCCGTCCATCTGTCTGTGTTGCCCCAGCCACTCTGGGCATCTCTGAACATATATAAAAAATAATAAAACATTTTTTTAAAACTTCCCAATACAGGGCTGCCTTCAGATGTCTTCTAAGGGTTGAATAGTTGCTTATCTCCTTGGCTCAGGGGTTGCATAACTCCATACCCTCCAACATTTCTCCAGTGAAAACAGGGATGTTCTAAGGAGAAGTGGGACATTCTCAGATCAAATCAGAAACCGGGATGGCTTCTGTAAATCTGGGACAGTCCCTGGAAAATAGGGACACTTGAAGGGTCTTTAGAGAATGGTTTGCATAGTACAAAATCTTGATGTGACAAACAAGGAGATGCTAATGGATTGCTACCAATACTTCTGTGATCTTCCTGGCTTTGAAGAGGAACACACTTCTGATCTATAGATCTTGTTCCTGCCCAGTAGACTGAATCTGGTTAATGTTTCCTTCATTGATGCCATCAGGGAAGTCTTTGGCAGAGATGCCCAGGGCCACATCCAGTAGAATGGCCCCCAAATTTAGCAAGGCTGCCTTACCACATTTTGATACTTGGAGGGTCTGACATGCATAGGATTGTTGCTGTAGTCAAATATATCAGCTTTGCCCCAAGCTGCAAGCACAGCAGTCACAATATTACTGAATCATAAAAAGCAAGACTTCTGTCATACATGTTAAGAAACTGAATTTTGTTTTTCCCCCTTTTTTTAAAAAAGAAGAAGTCCCATCTCATTGTTTCTGAGGCCCTCAAGTCTCTGAAATAACATTGGACACCAGCTTTTTCTGCAAGCTTTTAAAGCTGTTTATATTCACCACAGGTGTTTCTTCCTACTCTTCTGTCTCTCCACATGCTTCATAAATACAAGGCTGTCAGGGTTTATTTATTGCTTCAGATTATTTTCCCTAGGACTTTTCCAGTGTTACTGTGTAACTTCTTTGGTCTGCTGTTGTGCTTAACTCCTGCCATGCATGTGTGTGTGTGTGTGTGTGTGTGTGTGTGTGTGTGTGTGTGTATCTATATCATCTATCTATCTATCTATCTATCTATCTATCTATCTAGCTGTCTAATACTACTACTATTTCTCAACAACTATGGCAAGATGTGGTAACTATCATATCGTGTTGATACTAAATTTGTGTACTTACAGATAAAATAACTTTAGAAAGACACACATTGTAGCAGTACACTGGTCTGGTTCGAATGACACATTTGATCATTTGTGGTCCAGTTCTGAAGGCCTTCTGGCAGTTCCTTCACTGTGAGAAGAGAAGTTACAGGGAACCAGGGAGAGGGCCTTCTCGGTAGTGGCACCCGCCCTGTGGAACGCCATCACATCAAATGTAAAGGAAATGAACAACTATCTGACTTTTAGAAGACATCTGAAGACAGCCCTGTTTAGGGAAAATTTTAATGTTTGATGTTTTATCGTGTTTTAAATATTCTGCTGGGAGCCACCCAGAGTGGCTGGGGAAACCCAACCAGATGGGTGGGGTATAATTATTATTATTATTATTATTATTATTATTATTATTATTATTATTATTATGCTCCTTCAGGTATACAGGGCTTCCAGATGTTGTAGTTCAGCAGCATCTGGAGAGGCCCATTCCTTTTGTAGGATTGTGAGAAGAAGTAGGGATCATGAACAGAGAATTCTCAGAAGCATAATTTAAATGATTCCATAACTCTTCTGCTGTGATAAACCTGCTGCCATAACTTGGCAATATATGCATAGCTGAAACTCATGCTCAGAAGTCTTCTGTCACCATCCTTTTAAGTTTTCAATTAGGAAAAAAATACTGAAGGTTCTTGCATTACTTATCAGCATGCTCAATTTCAAAACTTCACACAGTCAGAGCTATGCTTTCCTGGTAACCCCTCACAGATCTTTTTGAAAGTCTTAATAAACTATATCTCTGCATTCACCTTCATTTACTACTTGATTCACACATCCCAGTACACTGTTAGATTAATGAGGTACAGTTTCCATTGAAGAAACCATGCTGTTTTAGACCTTATCAGTCACCTCATCCAGATGCTTGATTATTCTGCTTTTAATTAGTGGGCCTACAAGTATACTAGTAGCCAAAGCAATTAGGCTATCTGGACTCTACATCTTTTTTATGACTCCTACAGCCCCTAAATAATATAAACATAACCTAGTTATATCATCCAGCCTTCCAGGATATCAAAGCATTGAATGTTCACTCAGGCTGGAACAAGAGTAGCTATTCAATTTGTATATCTGATTCAGCAACTTCTTTGTTTAAAGACATCAAGTTGCGATAGAAAATGATGCCAGTCAACCTGCTTCTCTCTGGGAGATGTCAATTTTGGAGAGAACCCATTATTACCAGGAAGGAGCATGCCTTAGGAAATAGTACAGGTTAAACTGAATCTCCTTTTTATCTTCTGTGACAAAAGGATAGTTTGGCGCATCAGTTTCACCTATTGACAACTTTGTAGTCATTTGTTGGTAATTTAATGTCAAAGTGCATGCTATCTAAAGCATATTAAAATGTAATACTATCCTGATATACTAGCATCTTCCATACCACTTCTTCTTTCCATTGGACAGGGTATGCAGAAAATGGAATGTTGGGTGTCTGCAACTTTTGTCAAAAACCCAAGTTGTAGAATAATAGAATTGTAGAGTTGCAAGGTACCCTGAGCGTCATCTAGTCAACACTCCTGCAATGCAGGAATCTCAACTAAACCATCCATGACAGATGACCATCTAGGTAAAGGTAAAGGGACCCCTGACCATTAGGTCCAGTCGTGACCGACTCTGGGGTTGTGGCGCTTATCTCGCTTTATTGGCTGAGGGAGCTGGCGTACAGCTTCTGGGTCATGTGGCCAGCATGACTAAGCCACTTCTGGCGAACCAGAGCAGCGCACGGAAACGCCGTTTACCTTCCCACTGGAGCGGGACCTATTTATCTACTTGCACTTTGATGTGCTTTTGAACTGCTAGTTTGGCAGGAGCAGGGACCGAGCAACGGGAGCTCACCCCGTTGCAGGGATTCGAACCACCGACCTTCTGATCGGCAAGTCCTAGAATCTGTGGTTTAACCCACAGCACCACCTGCGTCCCGATGATCATCTAACCTCTGCTTAACAACCTCCAAGAGAGTCTGTTCCACTGTCAAACAGCAATTACTGTAAGAAAGTCCTTCCTGATGTTTCATCAGAGTGTTCTTTCTTAAAAGCAACCCTCAGTAGCCAAAGAAAACAAGCTTGTGGTCCAAACTTAGCACATCCATTCTATCAACGTGGGGGTTGTGGAATGATGAACTGATCCTGGGACCCAATGCCATGCCACCCCTTGCTCTGCCTGCTGCTTTCAGTAAAGATTTGACCTGTTTTATCCCATCACTGTTGCACAGTCTTGTTATTTTGCTGATCTCATGGATGACATAATGCGCCTGCCTGGGCAAATATATATGAACAGAGTCAGCAGTTCATGTTTATAGTTGTATCTGATGTATGGACTAGACACAGATGGCCTCATTTAACTATCATTGCTAAAATTAGCAGTATTATTCATGGGACTGTATAAACTTACAAACGTAGTCCAAATTGAAATGCCACAAAATGATGAATCGTACAACAACAAAACGAAAAGCAAAAGTAACAGTTTGGGGACTTCCGGGTTGACGCGATCTGGAAATGGCGGATTCCCTCCGAGCTGCGGAGGGAATCGGCTCTACTGAGGACGGGTCTTTGCCGCGCCGGCGACGCGGGGACCCTTAAAAACCGCAGGCGCGGAAGCCTGCGGACTGAAGACTCGGCGGGTGCCTTAAGCGCCCCCCCTGATCCACGAAGAGCCTTTTTAAAGGCTGCGGAGAGGATACGGGGGTGGCGTGGCACTGAGAGTCGACCGCTACCTCGGTGGAGCGAAGCCGCGAGCCATGACCAGAGAGCGCTGACTTTCTTCCTTGAAAATCTGGACTGAAAGAATTACCCGTGAGTAAGACGGATTGGGACTTTAAAAATTTTACCCTGAATTGGAGACGACCGGGGGGTGTGCTAAAAGGAAGTCCGCACCCCCCCCCTTGCAGACGATCTAAGCAACGACATAAGAGCTAAGCTGGAGAGCCTACCCTTGGTGGGGTGAGTTAAAAAGGACAATAACTTTCAAGATTTAGCTAAAGGAAATTTTGTGCTGGAGAGTGGAGTTTTGGAGACCCTCTTTATGTTTTAAACAACCCCCCCTCCCGGGCTCGGGAACGTCCTGCCTTTGTGCCTGTGTAAGAGCTGCGGAGTTTGACAGCTGTCAAAGCTGCCAAACGGGCAGTTTAAAGTGGAAAAATCACTATCTAAGATCCCTCTGGATTAAGACGAGTTATAATTGAGCTAAAATTGTTGGAAACAAAGTAATAATAATAAGCTAAAGGACTGTTGGAGAAAAGACTAATAAGTAACCAGATTCCCCCTAGGGGGAATTCTGTGAAACTACAATGGATACAATGGCTGTGGATGGAAAGTTACTAGTGGAAATCGAAAGGATGTTTCAATTGGTGGGAATCTTACAAGAGCAGAGCTTAGCCATGAATAAACAACTTATCACTATGACCTTGGGAACAGGCAACTCTGCTGTTTGTATTGAGGACCTGAATGAGAAAGAATCCACAGCTGAATGGGAAACAATGTCTACAGAGGTGGAAGAGACTAAACAAGAAAAAGAGAAAGTAACCTTGGGAAGCAACAACCAAAAGCTGACATCTGTGGAACACAAGCAAGGAGACTCTGGGAACATATCTACCACAAGTCTGCGAAAGACGCAGAAGAAGAAGGAGGAGGTTCTGGGACAATATGGAATACAGGAACTTAAAATAAAGAAATATGATTGGGGCCTCCGTTTGGACTTTGATTTTGAAGATACAGGCTTTGTGGAAATTCTCCAGCAGTTGCTTTCAAATCTCCTTGTGGGAAGAGAATATGTTTTGATGGTGAAAGATCTTTTTCCAGACTCGACGACTGACATAAAGGACTACCAACAAGACCGGCGGAGAGGGACTGAAAGAGACTTGAAAGCCTCGGACGTGAGGAACCCAGGCTGAGAATCTTGACTTTGGATTTTTATTGGGAAGGGACAAAAACCGGGGATGGGAGGGAGGGAAGAGGAGATTTTTAAAAACTCTTAAGACTTTTAGGTTTGGTTAATATGACTTTTAATTAAGATAAAATGAAAAATCGATGGAAGAGAACTTAAGTCCAACTTAGGAAAATCAATTTTTTTATTAGAAAAGAGGTAATAAAATGAATAAGATGGTTAAGAGGAGAAATACCAACTTGCTGATATAATCTTGGGAATTGGGATGCACGAGGGGGGGGGTGGGGGGAAGTCAGGGAACAAGGTTATGAAACGAGGATCTGCTGAATTTATACATGTTTGTGTCTTGTGTTATTTTTGTGTTTGTATTGTCTTTATAAAAGCGGAAAACCCAATAAAAATTTTACAAAAAAAAAAAAAAAAAGTAACAGTTTGGGTTATTTTGAGAGAAATCTCTTGAGTATCACACACCTCAGTGTATTTTGCATAGAAGATTTTCCTACCACCACCACACATACAAATGCAAACAAATAATAGATATAGATAGATGACAGATAGATAGATGATAGATAGATAGATAGATAGATAGATAGGTAGATAGATAGACAGATAGACAGATAGATGATATAGATACAGATGATAGGTAGGTAGGTAGACAGAAAGACAGACAGATAGATGATAGACAGATGATGATGATAGATAGATAGATAGATAGATAGATAGATGATTGATAGATACATGATAGATAGATAAATAGATGATAGATAGATAGATAGATAGATGATATAGACAGACAGACAGATGATAGATGATAGATAGATGATAGATGATAGATGATAGATAGATATAGATAGATGATAGATAGATAGATAGATAGATAGATAGATAGATAGATAGATAGATGTGTCATTTGCATAAATCTTAGCCCAAGGACCATGGCCCAGAGGAGGAAACATTGAAACCAACCTTTTTAAAGTCAGAACATTCTAGCTTGGTATTGTCAACACTGACCAGGAATTGCTTTCAATTGTTTCAGACATGAGTCTTTCCAAGCTCTAGGAGATAAAAGAGATAAAAGTTTGTGTGGAAACATGTACTCTTCCACTGAGCCATCCCTTCCTATAAAAAGTTTTCATGGGGGATCTAACCTCCTGAGTTCACCAAGAGCTCTAGATTGAGATGGGTGGTGCTAAAACAAAAATGCTAAAGGATCTGCACTGGCTTCTAGTCATCTATTAAACCCAATATCTGGTGTTGGTTTTTATCTATAAAGTCCTAAAATAACTTAGGAGCAGGTGATCTCCAAGATTCCCTGTCTCCATGTAGTTTGGCCAGATCTCTGTGATCTGTGGGTGGCACCCTTCTGACTGTACTACAGTCTACTGACATTTGATTGGCCAGAGTGAAGAACAGGGCCTTTTCTGCTGTGGCATCAATTTTATGGAGTGGAGATCAGGTGGGGTGCATTTGCAGATTCCTGAAGACTTTTCTGTTTACCTTGGCATTTGATAATGATGGTGTTGTTGGTGCTACTGTAATTATGTTTTATTATCTAGGTGCTTTTAACTGTTGTAAAAAGAATAATAATATTGTGAGCTGCTTAGAGGTTTTATAAATAAAAGTGCTGTATAATTTTTAATAAATACATGAATAAATAATAGCCAGTGATTTCTCTTTCTAATCACTCCAATCCTCAATCCTTCATCACTGTAATGTTGGCTCTCTAAGTACTCTCAATAGCAACCCAACTACCAATCTGGTTTACTAGATATTTTCAATCAATTGTCAATTGGCAAACAATAAACAGGCAACAGGTAGCAAAGCAAAAAATAAATAAATAAATAAATAAATAACATTTTGTTAAAAAATGGTGTCTCATCACCTACATTTCACTGCTTTCATTTCTAGCAATTGATTATTTATGCTTTAGCACATTTCACTGGACCAGAGTGCCTCCATTATCCAACACACCCTTCTCTCTTAATATCTTATTTCCCCATTGTGGTGCTGGAAGTTCTAATAAAGCCATATCCATAATTGTCAGGTCCAGTTCTGCCTTTTCAGGAATTTTGGACTTTGAAAACATTTTTTGTACACATAAGCCAACCTTCACATTTTTAAAACAAAGTTATTATGTGCTATGCTAATTGGTTGTCTTACATGAGATGCTCCATACTTCAAAGTTAATTAGCATTACTGCACTACATGCTGTTTGAATAACATTTTTTTCTAAGTTGTAACACTTTGAGGGAGCTGCTGAGACAAGTCTAATGAGGGTTCCATGTACATGTGTGCTTACCATTGATTTGTGGGAGATGATGACAATGTATAGCTTTGGAATCCTTCAGCTTGCAGATGCCCCCTCCTTGTTAACATTTTTAATTGTCTAGCATGAGAAGCAAGTATTGAGATTTCCACTTAGTATACTACAACCTGTTTAAGACTCTAATTGTGCCCAAAGAAACTAGAGTATACTCATTTTTACGCCAAGTGTCAGGACCAATTAAAAGCAAACCAAAAACCATAATATGCACACGGGTGGGGAAAGTATGAGTTGAAAAACATAGCTCTCAGCATTGGCATCATGTACTCTGGTTGAATGGGATGTGGGTGGCACTGTTGTCTAAACCACTGAGCCTCTTGGGCTTGCCGATCAGAAGGTCGGTGGTTTGAATCCCCATGATGGGGTGAGCTCCCATTTCGCTGTCCCAGCTCCTGCCAACCTAGCAGTTTGAAAGCACATCAAAGTGCAAGTAGATAAATAGGTACCACTCTGGCGGGAAGGTAAACGGTGTTTCTGTGCACTGCTCTGGTTCGCCAGAAGTGGCTTAGTCATTCTGGCCACATGACTCAGAAAAACTGTCTGCGGACAAACGCCGGCTCTCTCGGCCTGTAAAGCAAGATGAGCGCCACAACCCCAGAGTTGTCTGCAACTGGACTTAACTGTCAGGGGTCTTTTACCTTTACCTTTTTTTACTCTGGTTGAATATTTAGGAAGCAATCCAACAAACAAGAAGCTGGTGTAAAGCAAGCCAGCATAAATTAAGCCAGAGTAAAAGTTACACCACTTCCAAACTCCAGCAAGCAATAGTCTGTCTAAGCCTGGCAGTGGGGAAAAACCTTTAAGGGAGTGTTGGGGGGGAGGTCAATCCTATGGCACATTCTGCTGTGATTAGCAGTTTAGGATGGAGCAGTTGTATGCCCAAGGCCCTGTGACCCACACTTCCATAGTGATTAATAAATACACAGACATGAGTATTTAGGTTTATGGGATCAAATAGGCCACAACTTTATTGTTTACAGTGGTGAGCAGTTTGGCTTAGGCATTGGGTGAAGCCAGGCTATATCTCAACTCCCGCCCATCTGCAGGGAGTCCACCTAAGGGTAAACCACCAGAAGGGGAAGCCCTATGATTTACATCAAAAAGGGGCACCCTGAGGTGTCTCTGTTGGGGTTGTGGCATGGCCCTAGTCCATGTCCGGACATTGGACAGGATGCACACACCCGGATCCCTTTAACAGGATACCTTTAATGAGGAGAGGCAGGCAGAGGCTACAACCTGCTCTCCATCCAAACAAAGGCTTACCCAAAGCCTAACCTCACAAAGTTGTGATGATTGCTACAAGGTACTGTACGCAAAAGCCAAATGGCTGGAGCCAATCACCAAGTGGGAAAAAAGCCTACCTGGTCCCAACAATATGGCGGCCGACATTAGGCCATACAAAGTTTGGTCGTACCAATGCATAAAAAAGAGGGTGGGTGGGTGTGATGCAGCCAGATTTGGCACGAGGGAGGCATCAACTTCCTGCCCCCATGCCGGATCGCTACAGCGACCCAGGTCCCTGGCCACAACACCACCCACCAAGAAAGGTGAGCAGACATCTTCAATTAAACTGACTGCTTCCTAGCTCAGCCAAGTTCAGCCAGCATCAGGGGCACTTACCTGCCCCCCCATTGAGGGTGTCAAGTGTCACATGGTGTCATACACACAATGCCATGCACCCCTCCACGCATCCCACCCCTGCCTGGTGTGTGAGCACTTCCCAGCTGTGCTGGGCTGCGGGGAATGATGGCCCACTCAATATTGGGGGGGGGGGGTCAACCCCCTACCCACAAATATTGAGGTGGCTGAAGCCCCTTCAATCCCTATATTTGGCGCCCTGGCCAGCATTAAGCTTTCTCTCTGCCAGTTTCTTGTGAGCTAAATTTCACCAACTTTTTCCTGTCTTAATTTACACTGGATTACCAGGTCATGTGACTGAGTTGAATTGGCTTAAGATCCGTTCTAATTTCCTCCTCACCGGTCCTGCCTTGTCATGTGCCCAGAATGCCCCTCATTCAGGGTTTGCACTAGTTTAACATCCTGCAGGCTCAATGCAGACAATTTGGTGCAAGCTGAGCCAAAGATGAGGGAGTTCAGCCAGCAAAGCCTGGCTGCAGTGGGAACCTCAGCTGAAGACTTGCTGGAACGTTCACATATCCATTCCATTTCAATGTGTTACTTCTGCAGATATTTTTGCAGAGGACTCTCATATCACCTTTCTGCTGCTTTACAAATCGCTCCACCTGCACCCCTACCAAGCTAACTCAGGACAAGCTGTTTTACTCTGCCAGTGTGTATGTGTGAGTGATGATAGATAGATAGATAGATGATAGATAGATAGATAGATAGACAGATAGATGATAGATAGATAGATAGATAGATATAGATAGATAGATAGATAGATTGATAGATAGATAGATGATAGATATAGATAGATGATAGATATTGATAGATATAGATAGACAGATGATAGATGATAGATAGATAGATAGATAGATAGATAGATAGATAGATAGATGATAGATAGATGATAGATAGATGATAGGCTTTTCTTTTCTGCAATTGTTCTTCCAAACAATTTGGTAGTCAGGTGAGTTTCTCAGCCTTCCCTGTGGAAATGGTTATTATCCCTGCCATTTACTAGAACAGCTGCTCCTTGCACACCAAATCAGCATACAAAACTCAGAGGTGAGCATTTAAATAAAGCACAGGTGTCTCCAAATTCACAGGCCACCAATCCCTCTTGGGCTGTTAATATAGCTGCAGCTCCATTCTGGCAGACAAACCAAGATGTCTTATATATACTGCTCAACCTTTTGTGCTACCTCAGTTTAAAAAAAAAAAAAAAATCAGCTCAGAAGTGCCACACAAGTCTCTGAAAGAGATTTCTCCCCAAGGACATGATTCTTTGGCAGCCTGCCATTCTCTTTGTTTTTGCTATTATTATTTTTCTTCATCAGCTGCCATCACAATATAACATATATCATCTTAGACTTTAGAGCGCTTCGGTACATTATTCAAAATGAAGAGGCAGCAGACTGGATGGTATCACTGCAAATGACATGCAGGGGGCTTCATTAAAAAAATAAAATAAAGGCAGTCCCAAATTTTCAGTTTAAAAGCAATCTTTCCATGTAGTAAACTAGTGTTACAAGAAGGAAGAATTGGAGTAGCCTTTTTCCTGAGGTACTAGTTTAACTTCTGCACACAGCTGGATTTTCTTTACATGACAAAATACATCTTTGGTATGAATGTAGTGACACAGTTGAGAACTCTGTCACATTTCAGTGCAATCATATACATTGGGTATTGGATTGCAGTTTTGTTATCACTACATTCAGTGCAAAAAAATTGTCTTCTGCTGGTTCTGGGAAGGCCATCTTGCTGCATTATGTATTTATTTGTGGACTACTGAATGAGAAAAAGCAAGGGGGAAAGGGTATGGGGAGATAAGTGTTTATGAATTAAGTAGGGCAGTCCAGAAACTTAGGATTTATGGTTGAAACTCTCAAATCTCTTCCTCTACTTTCATTGGGTATGCTGGAGCATTTGCGGGTTTATCTAAGGTCAGAAAACACAGAAAGAAAGCTTAAACTCTGGTTAACTTTATTCTGGAGATTGCAATGTTACAAGACCCTGGGCTCAGGGTTTGTCCAGCAGGCTTATTCTCTAAACTACAGATTTCAAGATGAAGAATTGTTTTAACCTCAACAACAGGAAAAAAAATGACACTTGATGGCTTGATGGTCAAAACTGAGCACAAAGAGTTTAAAGAATCACTTCAAAACAAGAGGCTTAAACGATAACTCCGTTTGGAATGAGGGGTGTAAGAAGGAATCACTTTTCATTCCACCTAACAGTGCATGCAGCACTGTTTCTGTTAGGCTGCAGTTCAACTTCCACCAGAAGTCTCTGTGGCAGAATTCCACCGTGGCAGAATTCCATTATTCCATAAATCATGTTGTCATTACGTTTTTGCATTCCATTCATTTCAGTGTGAAGGAAACACAATGTAAATGGCACTGTGGACTGAAAGCAACAACGGCAAATACCAATCACATTCATGGGACTGATTTTCATTCAAGACATGACACAAATAAGTGAACATCAGCAATTTACACTTTCATTTTCATTTTCAGCTGCATTCTCCAACTGCCCAAGTTACAAACCAACATGAAGTATTTCAGTGGCTAAATAAACACAGAGCTCTCCAAAGTACCAGCTAGTGTTCCCCAGAAAAAAACCCCATAAATTGATATTAAGTTTGTTGGATTGCCTAAACAGAGCTATGCTTTCACTGAAACAATCATATTGAAGTTCAGATCCTCAGTCTACTTTCCTTTCCCCGATCTTCTTTAAATTCTAGGACTCAGCCCTTAACTTCTCTCACTTTTCAATTTCAATGACTTCCATTCACACAGCATTGGGGGCAGGACTATTTCAGAGGACATGAAGGATGGGTAGATATCAGCACATCTCTTCAAATTACCCACTATGCAGACCACAGGAGGAATAAATAACTAAAATCGTAATAGGGGGTGGCCCCCCAATGGCCTGCCAAGTCAATCTCCAAGCCCTGGTGGTCCTATATAAGCTCACAGGATAGAGATTTTTCAACCATGTCATCAGGAATCCTAAGAGATGTGTATTTATCAGAAGGGCAGCATAGAAATTTGCATATGAATAAAATTAAAATCATATAAAACCTATGTATAAAGCCCAGTCATTCTTCAGCTAGCATAACCATGTGGAAAAATTCCTGTGTATTTGTGACAAACTCTTAGGTGAATTAGAGGCGGGGTGCATCTAATGAATTGGGTTTATTATTATTATTATTCTATTGGCTTCATAGCACAAACATTCAGACTGTATTCCTTACAGCATCCTCTTCTATATTTGTTTCTGGTAAATATATGTACATATTTTTGTTACACGCCACCCCACCTCCAAGCGGTGCGAGATTCCTGGGATTCCAGTCGCTCACCCAGGCTCTGTGTTTTCATTTGGAAATGAGGTACAGCAGAGACTGTGGTGTCTTTATGATATAGGGCTTATTTACACATATATAAAACCTGAGTATGTGATGGAGGGTTTCACAGCATCAGCACCCCAAGACGATCCTTTTTCTCCCATAACCACAGCCTTGGATTAAAACAGGAATCAGTCATGGCTTTCCCTCGGCCTTTTTGCAGTTTCTTTGCATCTAGCTCCCATTGCCTCAAACTCTGGCCTTTTGTCTTTCTAACTATCTAAGAGCTGAAGGAGAGGCTGCACCATCTGGCTTTTGGCAGACAATCCCCTGTCCTTTGCTCTCTTACTTTCCATTGTTCTTCTTAATGCCCCCCACCCAAGTTTATCACAAAACCAGAAGCTAGCCTGGCTTATAGTCCAACACCTGCTGGCTCTAGGAGTTAGAATGGGTTTGGCAACATTAACCCCACCTTTTCAAAATCCTTTGCAGATGACCGCAGTGCCTGGAGATAGACAGTCAAGTTGTGTATCCACAACAGTGACCAGAAGAGAAATGACCACTGGGAGGAGCGCAGAAAAGGTGCATCTGTAACAGCGAAACCAGATGTCTTCTTCTGCCTCTTGTATGACTTCATACAAACACAGCAGGCACTGTAACTCTCCAATGGTCTGTCTTTACCCCCAATGAAAAAAATCTTCTATTGTCTTTCAAGACAAACGGATACTGACAACAACAATAATGAATGCATAAAGGAATAAAAGTAAATGCATTTTACCAAGGGGAAAACAATTGTACACTTATTATTTTTGAAGAGATAGAATGAATAATTCATTTGCCCATTACTATAAATCATTTCACTTTTTATGCTGAATGTGGTAAAATAGAAAGCATAAATTACAAGCAAGTAGATGTTAGAATAGAAACAGTAAATTTGCCACAGGAAGAAAGTAAGACTTTCTATATGTGGGCTAATAAGAACAGTATCATTCCTGCTTTTGTACCTTAGGAAAACATTAACTACTTGAAACCAAATGCATGGACATTGATCTTTGACATGGAAGACAAGTGGATTATTTCATTAAACAACAAATGGTGGTCCGAGTGGGTGAGCTATGTTTCCTGACACTATAGAATTATTCTTTTCAGCTTTGAACATAATCATATATGGATTTCATGGGAACTTTCATCTACTCCAAACTTATTCTGCTTTAAAAAAATGGGATGGTTGGGACACATATGTATTGCTACAGAAAATCATTGTATTTTGATACTTTTAAGCAGAAGTTAAAACAAATATTGGTTGAATATGTTGGAAAGTACACAGTTCCCCCACTCCAAATGATAGGAAGTTGAGGGTGGCCTTTAACAGAGTCAGGCACAAGCTAGGTGTGACATTTGTCACACACTTTTGACGCTGCATTTCTGATATTTGTTTAATGAGTAGCCTGCACAAGGGAAAGGGAAAAGCCAGATCAGGGCTGTAGTATGATGAGAGGGGGACTTCGAACCCACTGTAATCTTGACTGGAATCATGCACTGTGGAGAAAGTTGTATACATGTCAGTATGGTGTAGTGGTTAAGAGCGGTGGACTCGTAATCTGGTGAACCGGGTTTTCCTCTTTGCTCCTCCACATGCAGTTGCTGGGTGACCTTGGGCTAGTCACACTTCTCTGAAGTCTCTAGACCCACTCACCTCACAGTTTGTTGTGGGGGGAGAAGGGAAAGGAGAATGTTAGCCGCTTTGAGACTCCATCGGCTAGTGATAAAGTGGGATATCAAATCCAAACTCTTCTTTATACTTCAAAGAGAGAGATATTTCATGACCTCTGTAGCTGCCACGAAGCCTTATACTGTGATAAAGTTACAAGCCTGTTTAGCAGTAGTTGCTAGGTGACAAGCTTCTGGCAGAGATGGAGTCTGTGGAAACTAGTACCTTAAGCCCCCAATATAGGTAACATATTTTCTTTTTTTATATAAAAATTCCCTCAAACTTCTATTTTTGAAAAGAGAAGAGGATACTACTAATAATGGATATTATTTATTTATTTACAAGATTTACACACTGCATAGTAATTTAAGTTCTTTGAGCACATTTCAAGATTCTAGACTCTTCACCAGCAATTGTATTCACCATGTAATCAAGTTCCATTGAACCCTCTGAGCATGTAGGACTGAACTGCTCAGTTGTTTCATTGATCCGCCTTTCAAGTGATTAATCCATTACGTTTTTATATAACTGCATATCTGTATGTAAAGGCTGAGAGGCAAAAGCCTATGTCTTTGATTTCCAAACATTTGTGATAGAAAATGCTTCTATCATGTTTGTGCTGTTGCTCAAGGTAGTCAGCTGTTGACTTGGAAGACCCTTGAAAGTGCAAATCCTCCTGATCAGGTTTTCTGTCTTAGATGTATCCACCCAGGTACTGCCAAGATCTCTTTAATATAGAACTGTGGGACTGGTGGATTCCTTTTGGGATGTTAGTGGATTATTTATTTATTTATTTATTATACTATTTACTAAATTTGGATACTGCCCTTTACCCACAGGTGTCAGGGTGGTTACAACATAAAAACACAAAGCAAAACAACCCAGTAACGCTCCCCTCCCCAACACACTTTAAAAGGACATTGGATGTTAATCAGCCAGAGAACTGGTTAAAGAGGAACGTTTTTGCCTGACACCTAAAGGTGCATAACGAAGGCGGTAAAAGTAAAGGATGAGGGTGGCCCAGTGGTCTAAACCACTGAGCCTCTTGGGCTTGCTAATCAGAAGGTCAGCGGTTCAAATCCCTGTGATGGGATGAGCTCCCGTTGCTCTGTCCCAGCTCCTGCCAACCTAGCAGTTCGAAGGCACACCAGTGCAAGTACATAAATAGGTACCACTCCGGCAGGAAGGTAAACGGCGTTTCCGTGCGCTCTGGTTTCCGTCACAGTGTTCTGTTGCACCAGAAACAGCTTGGTCATGCTGGCCACATCACCCGGAAAGCCGTCTGTGGACAAATACCAGCTCCCTTGGCCTGAAAGTGAGATGAGCACCGGAACCCCATAGTCGCCTTAACTGGATTTAACTGTCCAGGGGTCCTTTACCTACCTATACATTTTCTAATGAAGGCTCCAGCTGAACCACCCTGGAAAGAGCATTCCGCAAATGGGGAGCCACTGCAGAAAAGGCCTGTTCTCATGTTACTACTCTCCAAATCTCTAATGGAGGAGCCACACCAAGAAGGGCCTCAGAATATGATATCAGGGTCTGGGTAAGTTCATATGGAAAGAGGCTCTCCAGCTCTATGGGTTGTATTTTGCTTGTCAACTGCCTCTTTCTCCTGCCTCCTTCCATACCCCCCCTCCCCATTGAACATCACGGTAACTGCCTGTCAGTAGCAAAGGTAAAGTGACCCCTGACCATTAGGTCTAGTCGCGGATGACTCTGGGGTTGCGCACTCATCTCGCTCTATAGGCCGAGGGAGCCGCCGTTTGTCCACAGACAGCTTCTGAGTCATGTGGCCAGCATGACTAAGCTGCTTCTGGTGAAACCAGAGCAGCGCACGGAAACGCCATTGACCTTCCCGCCAGAGCGGTACCTATTTATCTACTTGCACTTTGACGTGCTTTCAAACTGCTATGTTGGCAGGAGCAGGGACCGAGCAATGGGAGCTCACCCCGTCACAGGGATTCGAACTGCCGTCCTTCTGATCGGCAAGTCCTAAGCTCTGTGGTTTAACCCACAGCGCCATCTGCATCCCT
Source organism: Podarcis bocagei (assembly GCF_964188305.1). Classification (NCBI taxonomy): domain Eukaryota; kingdom Metazoa; phylum Chordata; class Lepidosauria; order Squamata; family Lacertidae; genus Podarcis; species Podarcis bocagei. The sequence goes on from NC_138130.1 coordinate 16,046,896, forward strand.
TGCCTGTCAGTAGAGCGAGTTGCAAAATGGCAAAGGATATGAAAGCTAGAATAACAAGTGGAGAACTCAAGCATACACCTTTATTCCCCCCCCTTTTTTAAACAACAAATTGTATTCACCCTCTATGTGTGTATGCTTAGGAGGGCAACAATAAGTGAAAAGGTTGAACATGAGGATATGATAAAATTAGGTACTGTATTTTCTGTAGTAAAATCTCTTCGTGACTTCTATTCAGAAGCAAAAAAATAAAATAAAAAATTCCAGCACTGACAGGCCCTTTGCCCCTGATAGATTATTTCTGATGGCTGCAGGCCGGTTGTCAACTAGAGGGCAGTTATCACTGTCATAAATTTGCTGCACTATGTAAGCAAAACCGATGTAGAATTCATTTGCTGTTTAGCTACTAGAAGGCTCCAAACCTCTTACCACCTGCTCCACCGTGGTCCTATTGCATTGGCTTCAGTAAACCACTTCCAATTCCTCAAGGTCCAATATGGTTCTTTAAATCGTCCAAATGAGGATATATCGGTAGCTGATATTTCAGCCTATATAGTTCGACCAGTGGACATCCTTTAATTAAAAAAAGAAGCTATTATAAGAAATAGAGTCAGTATTCAACTGAAAGCATTCAGCCTAGTCAACCATTTCCTGGGCATAAAAAGAACTCTTTTAAAAGAATTATAATCTAGTATACCCTTGTGTTGAAAATCATTTGCATGTGGAAAATTGCAAATATAATCTTGGTGAAATGTTAGATTCTGTTGCTTAGACCCACCAACTCCAATGAATGTGACTTGAATAAGTTTTTAACATGAAATTATGATTGTCTTTTAATTTCATGCTTTGAAAGATAACAAAACATTTAAAAAAGCTATGAAGGGGGAAATTAGCATGTGCCTTGTTTTTTAATGTAATCAACTGAAGTGATATATTATGTTTCACTTGAGACAATTGAAACTTGTTATAAAATTATTTATATGTGCTGATGCATCATGGAGATAGGTGTGTCAGAATATTTAGCTATTCCTGCATTTTTCTTAATTATTTTTTAAACGGATCACTTGATGAACAATTTGCTAGATTTCCATGTCATTAGTCCCCTTAAATACATATATGATTTATTACAGCTGTATGAAAGAAAGCAAATTATTACATGTCTTTTCCCCAACAAACTTTTGGCAAAAGCTATATTTTTTTTTCCAATCCTGAGGACACTAAAGAGCATTTAGTGTTCTCAATAAAGTTTTGTTACTCATGGCCAAGTTGTCAAGACAAGTTGACTTTTTACTGTTCTGCTCTAAAATCAGTTACAAGATAATGAGAGGTGCACAGAAAAATATTGATCCAATAATTAAAATCCCAACACATTTCAGGACATAAGTTTATTTCGTATTACTTGTTTCAAAAGACTCAGCCCTGATATTAAAAACAGATTTTGAATTTGGTACTGGCCAAATAAATTATTGCCATTTGGTATACCACCTTGGAGGGGCTGGAGGCCACCACCCCAACTTTTCAAGGAGGGGCTGGACCCCTAAAAATTCTGTTGTGGCCATGCACACATGCCACGAGGTGTGCTCATGCCAAATCAGCACGCCCCATGGCATGCACACATGGCCCCAGCCCCCTCAATTGCGACAGCAAAGCAGCTCACTTGGTGGAAAGCTAAAAGATCTGAACCACATGTAATACATCTAGAATTACCTCCACCACCTTGTCCCATATTCCAATTTGTGTGACCATGTGTGACAGCCCCAGCCCCCAGGGAACGTGGGAAAGGAAATAAAGACTCTGAAAAAGTTATGGAATTAAAATTAGGCCACAACTTTATTAAACTTCCGAATGTAGGAAGACCTTGGCTTAGGCCTTGGGCATGTATCCATCCCAGCCCTCAGCCGGGGAGAACTGGGGCTCATCAGGGTAAATGGGATATGGGGGTGCTCTGCACGATGTAAACATAGGCAGGCAGCCGAGCCCATATCCCCACATGCAGGGTAGTTCACTGACAACCTTTCGGTGTATGGTCAGTGACACCCATTTATGTAACCCCTTCAAGAGGGGGACTCTGGAATTGCCGTCGCAGGGGGGTGAGTCACCACTTCACACACACACACACTCCCATTACAGGGAAGAAAAAGACTAAAGGATTCCACCTAAGGCAATAACTGCCAAAGCTGTGACAAATTGCTACGGGGAAGACCAAACCTGCCAATACAAGAAAATTTCTTCTTGGTCCTTCAACAGCAACCAGTAGAAGACTGTAGCAGCGCCCGCTAAACAGGAAGAAAAGGTTAACCTGTAAACAAGAAATATTAAACAAAGGGAGGGTAGGGAGGGTGAATCTCCAGAGCCGACTGCCTGGCTAATACCGGCTCCTCCCCCTATTTATAATGGCTCTGGCCCCACTTCCCAGGAAACGAAACTTAAAGCTGAGGCTGGATGTGAACCTCTGAATAATAAACTGAGAAGCAGGCCAGCCCCCTTCTATGAGTAAGTTCCCTGGGAACTGTAGGACTGCACGTGATCCCGCAAAAGGCACCCACAATATAGTGTGAGTGCTCATTTTGGAGCTAGCATCTTAATAAATCCTTAATAAATAAATTATTGTCTAAGAATCACAAAGAACTCATAACCCACCTACTTTCAGCAGCCAGAAACACCATAACAAGACACTGGAGAGACCTGTCAGGAGTAAGCATGGACCAATGGTACCAAATAGTATGGGAAACAGCCTTACTAGAAAAATTAACCAATAATCTGAAACTGACACGGGGACAAACAGAAGAATACGCCTTTACCCAGGTATGGCTCCCCTTTATCACATACACAGCCCAACAAGACAATGACAATAACCCACCAACAGCATACAAATCAATATGGCTAACCTGATCCAAAACACCCACCCACCCCACTCACACACAAAAACATAGATCACCATAGCCAATAACAAACAAACAACCACACCCTAGGCCAACCCCAACCTCTCTCACCACCAAAGGAACACAAGTGAACAGCACAAGCAACGCTGACACCAAACCCTACATACATTAAGCATAACAGAAACATTGCCACCCGACCCCACCCCCACCCATCTTCCCTCCCTCCACCCCTTCTCTTTTTTTCTCCCCCTAATGTCTCAACAAATGAAATGTATTTGTAAAAATGTTACATGGAAAAAATATGAGAGACATTACACTTACTTCTGTAAAACAAGAAAATCTTTAATAAAAAATAATAATAATATGCCCCAGAATACAGAAATGTGGGGGGTGAGCATGTTCACTGACAAAAGTAAAATAGTTTTAAATGTTTTGGGTGGTTTTCATTCCCCAACTACATCCTGCTCAGTAGACCCACTGAAATGAATGAACAAACAGTGCTAGTGTAAGTTATAAATCCTGTGACATAGGAGTAGGCAGTTGGTATTGTGAAAGAAGTTGCTTCAGCTGAATATCTGTGATAAATTATTTACTCCGTGCTCTCTCCCCCTTCACCTTCCATCATCATATAATTTAAACTAACATCAGCAGAAGTCCGGAGTGGTCAGGCCAATAAATATTGTAATGGTGCCCTGGGTTAAAGGAAGAGGAGCAACAAGCAGAAGGGCATCTTAAAGTGCCTACATTTTAATGCTAAAAGGGTATCTTCTGCTTGAAAACTTTATAGAGGTGAGCCATAAGTTTTTTATACAAAGGTTGGAAGAGTGTCGGGAACTTGGGCAGGAGACAATGCAGAGCTTTTTTCTATGTTCCTCATTAAAATTTATGCCTTTTGAAAGTTATCCCAGATGTACTTAAAACAAAAATCTCCTTCCTTTGTCGAGTAGGATATGGACATCCGAGTAATATACAGCACTCTTTTCAGTGCAGAAAGATGAAGCTTCCTTATGCTAATTCGCTGATTTATTGCCCCAATTACCTATATTGGAAGAATGATTTTCTTCTTTGCTTGCTCTATTGTATAAGCAGTGCCTGCCTCTCTGATATCTATGGGCAAACTGATCTAAAAGTTCAATTTTCTTGAAACAGTAATACTTACAAGAAAATAAGAAACTTTGGCATGTTGCAGGCATAGAAAATGCAGCTAAATGCAATTGTTTAGACACAACTGAATGATTATTAACTGAACTTTCCATATTGTAGAATGATCTCACAAATGTCTGAAATTTGCGTTTAATCTACAGACATTCTTATGATACAGAATGCGGGGAAATAGCAAGGGTAATTTCTGTTTTTCTTTTCTTTTTATGGGTGCTAAGGATTGCTACCTTAATACTGGTTTCATGTTGTATTTTTGTTCTAATGATATTATTTACTGTTTTTATGTTGTATATCACTTAGTGGTGTTTTTTTTTAAAAAAAAGCGGTTTGAAAACTACTTTAAGCAAAATATTTCTAAAATTCAAAATGCATTTTTAAAGCATAGGTTTTAATTCTGTTTATATATGTATATTTGGATTTTTGGCAGGGGAAATGGCACAAAAAGTTTTGGAACAAAACTTATATTGTGAAAATCTCTATGCAGTACACAATCGGGGAATTAATTGGTTGAGAGAAGACATGCATATGCTAGCATGTCTTTGTCTAGGACAATCATGATTGTGCTACAAAGTATTTGAGAACTCTGGTGTGTGACAAATGAGTTTGATTCTGTTTGTTGCATGAATTCAGCATGTGGATTTGAATGCACAGGGCAGGAAGTGGTGCATTGGATGAGGCAGAACTGCTGGGCTCACTTCCTGGCAGATGGATTGCTATTGCTTGCCGGGGGGATGGGCAAGGCAGAGGCGGATTTAGGGGAGAACAACCAGTATGGCCGCACTGGGTGTGGAACCTTGGGGGTGCTGCAGGGATCACACAGGGTACTGCTGAAATTTGAGGTCCCAAGGTCTGCCACTGGGCAAGGCAGCAAGATCTCTGCAATGTTAACGTACCTGCAGAGCCAGTTCAGTACTCTTTGTTAGGATATTTCCGTTCCACCTTAAAAGGGAGCAGGCTGTGAGTCACAGAGTCTGCATATTTCCTGTTCACAGGACGTTTATGTTTCCTATTGCTTTCATTTCTCTCTCTGTGTCGGAGACACTGACGCAGGCAGTCATGTCTTTCTTTGTTCTGATCAACGCTGAATAAAGCTTGTAAATAATGCTCTCCTGAGTGCAACTTTTGGCTGTGCATTATCTGCTAATAAAGGGTGTGCATCGGCTCTAGAATGTTCTGGAGCTCATGTCGCTAATTGCTGATACTGCGTGTCTACGGGAGGTCGATGGATCGTCCGGCAGCTGGCTTGGGGGCCATGATGGACTTTATCTCCCTGGCAGTATCCCAACACTCTTGTTGTTGGGTTTGCCCCATGTCAGCATCATCACTACTGCCTCACCCTTCTTATGGAAAGCAGCAGCCAGGAAGGTAACATAGCAGCTTTTATTCACCCAGTGAACTGCTTCTGTTTAGGGCTATAAATGAAGTGAAAGTTTGAACCATAGGGAGGTTCCTTTTTCACACATGAATCAGGCCCACAAGAGCTAATGATGCATTCCAGTGTCAGCTATTTCAACCAGGAATGCAAGGCATTTTGCTGTCTGGTGGAGAATGCTAAGGTGGCTCCCCCAGCCTCATCCCATTGCAGGCATTTTCAAGGAACGGTAATGAAAAAATTCAACTGGACTAGGAGTTGAATCATGCTCAAACACTGGCAGTATCCTCCAAATCAATGGAGAGTAGCAGGCTAGCTTAGGGGAACACAAGGCAATCTGTGTGCCATGAACAGCTCTGTCCTCCAACGGCTTGTCAGTTCCTCCACCCCCCCCCCCAGTACCTGCTGCCTGGAGGATCAACCTCATTGCCTAACAGCTGGACAACCAACTTTTTATAGTTGCAATTGAAAAATTGGCAAAGCCAGACACCAGAGAGACCACCTTCAGAGAATAATCAAATCCCCAAATTGGGAAATGAGAGCTTGCCAGTGACTAGCTGCAAATATATAAATATAATAAAGTCATTAACAAGTGCTAAAAAGACTTTTGACATTATTTTGTAGCAGTTTTATATATATATATATATAAAGAGCAACCTTAAATTTTTGATAATGGAAAAAGATGGAATCCACACAGAGTAATCCTGTCATCTTAGAACTGGAGGATGATAACATCGCAGGGAAATGCTATTAATACAGGGACATCTGAGAACTGCACCTGACAAGAAGCTGATGACAATTCCTAGCTGCTGGATTATAGCACTTCTCCAGATCTCCAGGAATAGCTGGGGACAGGTCCCCCCCCCCCCATTGTGCAATACCTATGGATGTGACTTCTCCGCTAGTGATGGCTGTGGCTTTGAAGTGTTGCAACATGAGGAATCAAAAGGTACATCCGCAGCATACAAATCATGCTTGCCAAAGAAGATGAATAAATTCTTCCATTTACACAAAAGCACGTCCGAAAGTTATAGAAGCAGAAGAGCAGACATGGTAATGATGGACATTTCTTTCTCAGGGATGCAGGTAACTGTTAAACATTTTTTGTTGTTGTGACAATAGCAGATGCTGAAACAAAATCACAAGACCTGAAAGCCACACACCCTGGAAAGGAGAAACAAACCAGTCACATTTAATACAAAATAATCCATGGTTTAGATGTGAAACTGATGCACACCCAACTCCTGCCTCTCTATAGATGTTCCAAGCAGCTGGCATCACATTGAAAAGATGCTTATCTTGTGTCCATGTTGATCACAGGTCCATTTCATTTTTATTTTCATTTTAATATTTATATCTTCCTTCCAGGCTGTAGCAGATCAGAAGGCAGAAACAATAAAGTGATAATCCAGTTGGTAAATAATGAAAGAAACCCAGAAATCAGCATCCATAAAGCAGAACACTCAAATACTTCCATCAAAACAATATAAATTCCACTACAATATGAAACAATGCCAACTCTAGTCATGATCCCAGGTGAGAGCTGTCTCTAGGAGTACACTCTGTATTCTACTTGTTCTGTTTGTAGTTTCTGTAGCTGCTATCTTATTGTATTGTGAAAAACTTGGACAAGTCTCCTTTGGTCCTATATCTTTGTCTTTTGGTAGGAGAACCCAAATGAGAAGCCTAGGTAATACCATTAAAATGACAATTTGATGGTAATAACAATGTACTACACTAATTACCAAATTAAGCACATGAGATTTTATTTCTTAGTGTAATGAGTCACCCATAAATATATATTATGCATATGAGCCAATTCCCTGGTGAAATTATCTGTGTTTTGGTGAGGACATCATATGTATCCTGAAAAGAAATCCTGCCTCCATCGAATGCCATCATCCATAAATCCCATTGACTTTGGGAGGAAGAGGCCCGAACGATACGATTACAGTTTCAAATTATGCTGCTTTACACTTGCTTGCCTAAGAATGAAAAGTCATGCAGGACAGCTTTAGTAAGAGTATTTAATCTATAATGTTATTATATGCTCCATTATGCTTCAATGCACTCACTGCTAGAACCCTCAGAACTTTTGATTTCTGAACTCCAGAACAGAAAGGACAAGGTTTTTAAATCACATTTTAGGTGCTGTAATTTCCACGGAGTTAAAACTCTAGTTGTACTTTTTTGCTGTTACTTAGCAACAGAATTTGAGACACTTAAGAGATGGCATTACTGGCAGAAACTTGTGATGCTGTTGCCAGTTGGGTGCAGCTTTCTCAACCTGTCCCTGCTCAAATGTGGGTTCAATAAAAGTAGCAACAGAACCAATAGCCATAGAGCTAGAATATTTGAAGGAATGTGTACCGAAGGGCATCAATAACATGGAGCCTTTTAGCAACAGTAAACCATCGGTCACAAAATGGAGACCATACCTACCCTTAAAAATTGGTTGAGGAATGCCTGAGAAATATAAAATTGGGAATATTAGCATTTCTTTGTAAAATAAGGAAGGAGGAGTGAGCGGAAATTTGAAGATGCCCTGAGATCTATTCTCTCTCTTTTTATTACAGTGGTACCTCAGGTTACATATGCTTCAGGTTACATACGCTTCAGGTTACAGACTCCACTAACCCAGAAATAGTGCTTCAGGTTAAGAACTTTGCTTCAGGATGAGAACAGAAATCATGCTATGGCGGCGCGGCGGCAGCAGGAGGCCCCATTAGCTAAAGTGTTGCTTCAGGTTAAGAACAGTTTCAGGTTAAGTACGGACCTCCGGAACGAATTAAGTACTTAACCTGAGGTACCACTGTAATGGACTAGAAGTATGTACAAAATAAAAATAGGACTACCTGTTCCTTATAAACAATTGAGTTATAATGGAGCAAGGGGCAGTGGCATAGCTCATCTTGACACTATCTCTGAAACACCTCTTCCTTAAAAATAAATAAATGTAGGGCTATAACTCCATAGTAGAGCAGCTGCTTCAGGCCTCGCTTCAATCCCCGCCACCTCCAAAAAGGCCTGGAAGAGCATCCTGCCCCAAACCCTGGAGATCCACTGTCATTTAGTGTAGACCAATGATCCTCATCTGGTGGGTTTGGATCCGCTCATGGCCTAATCTAATGTGGGCAACAGCAGCAGCACTACTACCATAGAAACATATGGGGTTGGGGGAAGAGAGAAAAGAACGGGGTCCTCAAATGCATGCTTGGATTAAATTTGAGTCCCAGGTCTTAAAATGTTGAAGACCTCTGGTGTAGACAATACTGTGCTAAATTGAGCAAAAGCTGGCTTAGGATAAAGTAACTTTCTATGTTCCTAGATTCCTCTGGGTAACTGTGGGCTCAAAGGGAAGTGAATGGGTAGCACTGAAAGCAGTGAGAAAGACTTGGGCCCAGGCAGGAAAGGGACCCTCTGAAGGCATCTTCCTCAACAAGAATGGCATCATTATCCATCATCCCTAGGCAACTGTCAGTTCCCCGGCACAATGAGAGCCTCCGCTGCTTATGCCTGCCCTGTTCCCTCTTATCCCCCCCCCCGCCAGCTGCCACTGCAAGTAGACCAATCCACCAGGACCCACTGGCTAGAAGACACTGGCTTGGAGCTCTACAAACCGTCCACTAAAAAGGTAAAGGTAAAGGGACCCCTGACAATTAAATCCAGTTGTGAACGACTGTGGGGTTGCAGCGCTTTGGGGAGCCAGCGTTTGTCCACAGACAGTTTTTTCTGGGTCATGTGGCCAGCATGACTAAGCCACTTCTGGCGAAACCAGAGCAGCGCATGGAAACACTGTTTACCTTCCCGCCAGAGCAGTACCTATTTATCTACTTGCACTGTGTGCTTTCGAACTGCTAGGTTGGCAGGAGCTGGGACCGAACAACGGGAGCTCACCTTGTCATGGGGATTCAAACCACTGACCTTTTGATCAGCAAGCCAAAGCAGCACAATGGTTTAACCCACAGTGCCACGTGCGTCCCAAACCGTCTCTACAAACCGTCCACTAAAGCCCTCCTCAAATCCCAGAGCCACCACTGCTAGATACAACAATGAAAATGTCACTTTTTTTTCCTACTGCTCCCTCCTTCCCGGCACCCACGTTTGCAGTGGTGACCTTGAGAATGTCATCGTCTAGGAGCTTTTTGAAAAAATAAAAAATAAATCAAAGAAGCACAAAGGAATGAAATTGGGTGATCATGGAATACTTGTCAAAACTGCTGCATTTGACGTGAAAGGTAGTATGTGTGGGAGTGCTGCATTCAAGGACGATATTTGAAATTATTGTTTTTCATCCCATGGGAGCATTATAAGCTTAATTGGGTTATGTTTATAAAACCCTTTTGCAACAGTAATGAAATGCTATTACAAATGCTGGGCATTGTTGCCATTAAATAGCAAGAGTAGTTGTATAAAATGGAAGGAATGATTCAAAGCCTTCTTTTCCCCTCTCAGGAGTTGAACTGTGAATGAGGATTAGAAGCGAAAATCTGTAACAAATGTGCTGTGAATAAAATTGGATCAAGAGTATAATTTGGGTTTTATACATGCATTTTATTACCATTATTATTATTATTATTATTAATTCAAATGGCATTGGAAGGGAGGAAGGGAAAATGAATGTAAACTCTTAGGTTTCCTTGAAATTTCACTACATCATGCGCTGGGAGGATGCAACATGAAATTACTGAAACATTCTCCTCCTGTAGAGGCATGATAAACACACTACGGCCAGTTTGAAACAGCTAGTAAAACATTACACATAAGACAACACAGCCAAAATTGTGCAAATGCTTAACCTTCTCTGGCTGAAATAAATGAAATTTAAAAGGGCTCAACTTTGTCTGAAAATATGCCCAATATTGTTGGGCAATATTGGACACACAATCCCAATCTCAAACTGTTCCAAAGTATATAGCTATAAACAGTGCTTTTTTTCTTTAAAAAAATGTTTAGGGGTACTCTCATTTTCCTACTCATATTGAAATACTGCCCCTCAATGAGGCCAAACTTAGATTCACACAAAGTTTAGGGGTATGTATACCCCTGTGTACCCCCAGAAAAAAAGCACTGGCTCTAAAGGAAGGAACCTGGGAAATGAAACTACCAATTGCCAGTACAATCCATAACCAACAACTATGGTGGAATTTTTCTTCTTCAAATCCAACAATGCTGAGGACCTGCAAACCACCAAATTAACACAATTAATCAAATCAAGACAGTTTGAACAGAGAAGTTACCGAAAATGGGAGAGTTTGGGTTCCTCCCTACTCCAGGGCATGTTTACAGGCTCCACCTCTGGCCCTGTAGTAAAGGATTGGAAGAAATTCTTACCCTGTGCTACCTCCTCTTCCCAGTCTTCTCCCTGTGGCCACTCATTGTTGTCCCACCACCTGGGCTCTGAGACTTCTTCCCTTGTTGGTTCCCCAGGTAGTTCCTTCTACCATTTCTCTGTGTCCAACCAGTCCATCCCTCTTCATTCTCCCCAAATTACTTTTATCTCACAGCTACCCTGTGAGGAAGGTTACAAAGAGAACAGGCAGTTGACCAAAGATCAAGTGTAGCTTTGCACCCTGCTCCCTGTGATCTAAGTCCAACTTTGTTTCCATATACTTTTTTTTGCCTCTTATATGCCAGAAGGATATGATCAAAATAAGCTGTAACTATTACTTGATTCTCATTATATGGAAAAAACCTGTTTTGATGAAGTGATCTCCAATGTCAAATGTACGCAAATCTGAAGCAAGGTATCCTGACTAGCCCATTCCTTCAGAAGTTTTGTCTTTGAAGAAACTTCTATGGATATCTCAGTCATAATCTCACTAACTCTGGAACAGTTTCCTCTTGGGAGTCCATCTGCTTTGGAAACTGCCCTAGTTCTTTTCAATTTCCATTCACAAGCAGAATGGAGCATTACAGAATCTTGCAGATAATGCAATATAATGAATATGAGAAAGCCGATATTAAAATGAACAGAATAAATATATTATTTACCGATACAACACCATGTACAATACATATGACAAATATCATATACATATCTTTTCCTTGGAAAAATTAACAAGTTCTACCAAAATAAAATAAAAAATACACTACAGTTAAGATTTCAAAAGCTTTTCACTTTTTCTGTAGGTGATGGGCCCTATGTTTCTGCTGTACAGAATAAAAACCAAAGCTCACCAGAGATCATCTTTCAAATCTGTGATCTTGGAATCTATTTTGGATTCCAGGGCTCAATCCTGAGACATTAAAGAGGAACTGCATCTGTGCATGCCATTGCTTCAGCACTAAGTAACCCCAGTTCATCTTCAAAGGGCAGATAAGAAGGCAAGGATTTCCGTTTAATAGGATATATGGGGCTGTTGCTGCTAGCCCAAGTAAATGAGTTATTGGATTGCAGTCTCATTTTTGCAGTCAGCATAACATACACATGCTAAGAATCTTTCTCTGTGATTTGGTTGTCTAAATTCAGTGAAGATACATCACTTCCAGTCTGTATAGCAGAATTAAGAGTTTTAATGGTGTTTGGAGGTCATAAAGATTTGATACATATGTTCTTGTTTATCAGTATTGATTGCATAGCATTTTTCAGATAAACAGAGGGGCATGTAGAACTACCTCTCCCATGAGCCACTAACCTTTTCAACCTCATATATAAGGGGGGGGGGAGGGAGGAACAGGCTCCCCACATCCCCATGGTACTTCTCTATCTTTGACAGCAGCTGCCAAGACTTGAAAGGGAAAGGGGAGGTGATGTCTGTGAATAGGGAACTAATGGGAAAGGTGATTAGAGGATTAGGCAGGGCTGGTGGGGTAGGTGAGTGAGTAACTTCTGAACCTCATATTGGTTTGGAAAATGCTCCACATTGTTTGTTTTCAGAGGAAACAACTGGGGTTCATTCTGAGCAACAGAATAAATTTGTTCAGTTTGCATTTTAAGGTAAAACTATCCTTTGTAATGTGCAAGGTTCTAAATCTTGCAATGCAGTTCTTGAACACTGGGGGGGAATTGCTTGCAATATTTTTTCGTGTGCACAAAAACTGTGTACAAAATATGTACATTAGAAGAAATGTGCATGTAAATGCTTATGGATTTGTGAGTGGGCTTTTTTGTTTTAGAAAAAAATCAAACTGATGTGGAAATGGGACAAACTGAACTTAAGTTTGGAAAAATAATAAACTGTTAAAAAACCCAAATTGATTGATTCACCCATTCCTATTTCAATATTAATTAGGGTTGCCACATTTCAAAAGGTGGAAATCTGGCACAGAAGTTGTTGAGCTTTTTTTTTTTTTTTTTTAGTTTGTAGTTTTTCCCAAACTTGAGCTATTTTTCTGTTTTCATGGATATTCCACCGATGTGTCTGGAAAATTTTGGACGTATGGCAACTCTACATTATTCCAATATGAGTAGTAGGGAGGTTGCAACATCTCTTACAGCAGAAACTATTTGTGTTGTGGTTATACTATAGAATGTTTATTGTTATAAAACTATCTTCTCACTGACTACCTCCTCTCGAAATCTATTTTGCACCCACCACCATCCATCGGTTTCCCCCTTTTTCTCATTCTATAAAGTCTCCTGCAGGGCAAGCACTTCACAAATAGATGTCAGAGGCTGCCAGGTCAAGGAAGCCTTGATGGCTAAATTTCACTACCAATTCTGAATACCAGTTGCTGGAAACGTCAAGAGGGGAGAGTCCCTAAGGCATCTGTTTGGCCACAAGATGGGCTACTGAGCTGATTCAGCAGGCTTTCCTTCTGTTCTGAAGGTGTTTCTGCAAGTCTTCCTGAACTGCTAAGTCAATACAACCTCTTGTGCCACATACAGATCTGCTGAAGAAAGTTGATGGTCTAGCTTTGAGACCTTGACCTATCCATGGCTCTCAAAGTTCCTGTAGGTGACAAGAGGTCTACAGGGTCTGTGAATAATATTCTCAACTTGGGAAAACAAAAGTGTGGCAACAACAACAAGAAGAAGAAATGTTGGAGAAATGTTTGCAGCTGGAACACAGTTCTGGCTTGCTGCACATGCTGTCACATTACCCTGAAAAACTGACAAAGCAAACAAGAGCAGAAATAGCTCCCTTGTAGAAAAGAAAGAAAAGCAAAGTAAAACACATGCTCTATAGCAGACAACATGTTAACGCACAAATGCCTGATATTCTCCAGCACATTGTATTTGTTTTAGCAGGATTCCAACCAGCATTGGCACTGGTAATATGAAAGAATTCTGTGGTTTTGGGTTGCTCCGTAGGCTGCAAGCAAAATGTGAGTTGTTAATCATATTTCTCTCCTATCACAAGCTTGTGAAATACAATGGATGTAGTGCAGTATGCTTAATGGTAAATTTATCTCACAGAACTTGTTTGTGTCCTGATGCTACTGTGTTCTGTGCCCTGTGACCACTCAGCCCTGTGACAGTAATGGTTGTGGAGGGGAAGAGAGGCACCATGCCTACAGTCCCTGTTCTGGGGTGGAAACAGAATCTGACAAAATAGGATTCTGAAGTTGTCTCACCTGGTGTGTACAACTGGATCAGTAATTCAGTTGGATTCAGTCCCGTGGATTCCATTATGAGGTGGTCCAAAGTCTCTATTTCATTTTTTTAAAAAGGTAACTACAGCTATGTGGACAAGTGGCTAGAATATGGGGCTCTATGAACCTGCCCCCATGTGTGTTACAAATGTCACATTTCCCCTTGGGAGGTATGGGACTGTGGTGCAAACCAAGCAAGCAAGGTCTCACTGGGTAGCTAGAATCATAGAATCATAGAATGATAGAGTTGGAAGAGACCACAAGGGCCATCAAGTCCAACCCCCTGCCAAGCAGGAAACACCATCAGAGCACTCCTGGCATATGGTTGTCAAGCCTCTGCTTAAAGACCTCCAAAGTAGGAGACTCCACCACACTCCTTGGCAGCAAATTCCACTGTCGAACAGCTCTTACTGTCAGGAAGTTCTTCCTAATGTTTAGGTGGAATCTTCTTTCTTGTAGTTTGGATCCATTGCTCCGTGTCCGCTTCTCTGGAGCAGCAGAAAACAACCTTTCTCCCTCCTCTATGTGACATCCTTTTATATATTTGAACATGGCTATCATATCACCCCTTAACCTCCTCTTCTCCAGGCTAAACATGCCCAGCTCCCTTAACCGTTCCTCATAAGGCATCATTTCCAGGCCTTTGACCATTTTGGTTGCCCTCCTCTGGACACGTTCCAGTTTGTCAGTGTCCTTCTTGAACTGTGGTGCTCAGAACTGGACACAGTACTCCAGGTGAGGTCTGACCAGAGCAGAATACAGTGGCACTATTACTTCCCTTGATCTAGATGCTATACTCCTATTGATGCAGCCCAGGATTGCATTGGCTTTTTTAGCTGTCGCGTCACACTGTTGGCTCATGTCAAGTTTGTGGTCAACCAAGACTCCTAGATCCTTTTCACATGTACTGCTCTCAAGCCAGGTGTCACCCATCTTGTATTTGTGCCTCTCATTTTTTTTGCCCAAGTGCAATACTTTACATTTCTCCCTGTTAAAATTCATCTTGTTTGTTTTGGCCCAGTTCTCTAATCTGTCAAGGTCGTTTTGAAGTGTGATCCTGTCCTCTGGGGTGTTAGCCACCCCTCCCAATTTGGTGTCATCTGCAAATTTGATCAGGATGCCCTTGAATCCATCATCCAAGTCTTTGATAAAGATGTTGAATAAGACCGGGCCCAAGACAGAACCCTGTGGCACCCCACTAGTCACTCTTCTCCAGGATGAAGAGGAACCATTGATGAGCACCCTTTGGGTTCGGTCAGTCAGCCAGTTACAAATCCACTGAGTGGTAGCATAGTCAAGACCGCATTTTACCAGCTTCTTTACAAGAATATCATGGCACACCTTGTCAAATGCCTTGCTGAAATCAAGGTAGGCTACATCCACTGCGTTCCCTTCATCTACCAGGCTTGTAATTCTGTCAAAAAACGAGATCAGGTTAGTCTGACATGACTTATTTTTCAGAAATCCATTCTGACTATTGGTGATCACAGCATTCCTTTCTAGGTGCTCACAGACTGTTTGCTTAATGATCTGCTCCAGAATCTTCCCTGGTATTGATGTCAGACTGACTGGGCGGTAATTATTTGGGTCCTCTCTTTTCCCCCTTTTGAAAATAGGGACAACATTTGCCCTCCTCCAGTCTGCCGGGACTTCGCCTGTTCTCCAGGAATTGTCAAAGATGACTGCCAGTGGTTCTGAGATCACATCAGCTAGGTAGGGTGCAGATTCCAACCAGACAGATGACCCAACCCAAACTTGCAGGTGCTGTGGACAATCTCCCCCCACTTTATGGGGGCTTCCCTATACTATGCTTTTCCTGCCCAAGTCATTTCCAGCCTGAACAAACAATGTTATTCCACCTAACAAAGGAAGGCCATAATTTCACTGAGGCAAATGTTGGGAAAAACCTACCAAGTTCTAATAGGTTGAGAGAGAGAAATCATCTCTGTACCTGTCAACCAATGACACAAAATTGCTCAGTGAATGCTCTAACCTAAGGGTGAGTAGATGGGAAGCTCTTAAGATGAAATGGCCATGAGCTCCAGGAGAAGCAACCTTAAATAGGCTTTACCCACCCCTCTGCAGCAAGGGCTTATATAGGACAGCTTTTTCCCATGAGCCCATTGCACAGGCAAGATACTAGGCAAAAACTTGCCCAATATTTTGCTTCAGTCTACGGACCTTAACACTGCTGGGCAAAGGTGTCCCACAAAGAATGAGGCTTGTAATTGTAAATGCATATACAACTTTGTACTGTATTAGCTTCTGTACAGCTTCTGATATAGTACAGCTTTGTACTATATCAGTGAAATGATCAGTTGT
This sequence comes from Podarcis bocagei, assembly GCF_964188305.1. NCBI lineage: Eukaryota > Metazoa > Chordata > Lepidosauria > Squamata > Lacertidae > Podarcis > Podarcis bocagei. Next base: position 16,063,168 of record NC_138130.1, read on the forward strand.
AGAAATATCCTTTTGTAGTGGTTGTGTTTCATTTATGCACAGAATTTTTTCAGACAGGTTGTTTAGGGCTGTATCCATGGAGGCCTGTGCATAGGGATGGATGAACATGTCAATTTCAGTCTCTTGTTTTCCCTGTTTGTGGGAATTTAGAGCACTGAGTTTAAAACTGGGAAAACAAAACTTTTGGGCAAAGCAAATTTCTCCAATATAATTCATTCTGTTTGCTAATTTCACTAATGTAATATGCATTTGTACACACATTTACCCTAGCAAATGCAATTTTTGAATACATTACTAGGCTGGAGAAGTGCAATGCAAAATTCAGAGAAGTGTGAATTTTGAAGAATAGTTGTGTTTTGAAGGATGGCTGCTGTCAAATGTGAACGGAATCCAATTTCTCCCTATCCCTACTGTGTGCCTTATTTATCCTACACCTGTCCCCAATCTCTATAACAAATCAATTATATAAATAAATCTTAATTCCACCCCTTCTTTATCTCTCTCTCTTTATTTGTGTTGCTTGATTTGGTTCCAGTTTCTATCACAACGTAGGGTTACCATACGTCCTGGAAATCCCAGACATGTCCTCTTTGGGGGGGGGGTACATGCCCATTCAGAGGGATTTTAACAAGTTATAGCAATTGTCTGGGTTTGGGAGGGTTTGATTTTTTGATTTTTAATTTTTTGTGGGGTGGTGGTGGTTTGGGTTTAGGCTCTGGTGAAGTCAGCCTGGGCTCTGGTTGTGCTCTGGTTCTGGCAGCAGCGGGGGGGGGGGGGGCAAGCAGGCAATCACCCCCAAAAAGTCAACCAAGTTTTCCCCCCAGATGTTTACCTCTTGAAATATGGCAATCCTACCCCCCCTTTTTTATCACTCTGCTCAGAGTTTTTCAGTGAGATACTGCTGCCTCTATGTGATTTCTAGACTTTGGAGTGTGCATAGCTTGCTTTTAAAAATTTTATTTCTTTCTAAATGTTTATTTCTAAGTGCCCACATGCATGATCAGGAGACTAATCTTCAAGAATGTATATGTGGCTTTCCAAATGAAGATATGCATTTTTTGTGCACATTGTGTACCTTGTTCTTATCTGCAACCAGCTCAATTGCACTTACGTTCCCCATTCAAAAGCACACTCTTCCTTAGTGGCATAAGGCAGATCGGAAACAGTGTTGCACACTGCATGCAGCAGTTTGCTTAATTGCACGTTAATTTGTGCAGCTCGCTGGAACTTCTTAACAGTTTCAGGGATAATATTGTCACACATTATCTGTGTGATTTTTATAAAAGTATCTGCAATGGGGATATTTTGTTTTCTCATTGGAAGTAGAAAATCACAGATATTCTACACATAGCAGTTTCCAACAACTGCTACATTTTTGTAACTCTACAGAGAGGAATTCACAAAACTCTTATTTAAAAAGAAAGCAATTTTTTAAAAAACTGAGCATTTGAAGTGCTATGAGAAATAACCAAACTTATTCTGAAGAAAAATCACGCACACACAAATAAATATATTGTGGCACTAGAAGATAACCATATTTTCATTACACTTTATATTCAATACCATTTCTATTATGGTTGTGTATCTTAGCTAAATACCCTGTGCCTCCCCACGTAAAAGTAAGAAATGGAAACAATTTCCAAAGCCTCTTTTAGGAATTTTGATGCCCTGGGTAGAGAGAAACAGTTGCTAAACCTACTAATATGAGTTTTCCTTGAACATTCAACTGTTCTTCATTGCGCTAAAAAGGAAGCAACTAATTTCCCAGCCCCCATGATTACAGGTTAAGCAACTCAACTGAAAGTCTAGATTTCCCATCATCAAGGCCACTTTTCTAAAATGCAGTGCATCAGCACACATCACATATTTCTCAGTATGCTAAGTGAGCACTAGAGATGGGTTGTTAGTCTACCAAGAATGCCCTTATCTACTTGTCAGTCGGGCATGAAAAATACTTTCCAATGTGATTTTTTCTCGGCGTAGCTACTGTCGTCTAGAATGGCACTAATAGTACTTAAAATGTCTATCAGACGGTATTCATATCAGACACATTTCTTAACTCTGCCAACCATGCTACTAGTTTATTTAAGCCTAAGGCTACAAGTAAGGACACTCACTTGGAAGTGCCATTGGAAATAAAATAGAATGCCTCAGCTTTCCAAATAGGCCATGCATGTACTTATAAATGATGGCACCAACTCAGCAAGATAAGAGGAAAGTGGGACACAGGGAACCACTGGTTTTTGTGGTGTGCAGAAGGCAGACTCAGACACACATGACTGGGATTAAAATGGCAAAAACTTTATAGAGGGATATGATTAGCATAATTAAACTGAGTGAGATCAAGGCAGAAGGGAGTCCCATCCACTTTCTTCCTGATGTTCTATCAAGGGACATTCCAAGTGAAGTGTGTGGAAAGCCAATTCCAAAGAGTTCTAAATTGGTATATGGTTTGGTACGTGGAGTGCACATGCTTGTGATGCCATTTCTGGTCTATAGTACAGCCAAGGCAGAAATACATCATTGCACAAGGAGCTGCTTATTGTGCTGTTTTGCTGCATGTCATGAATCCCCATGTCTTCCCATCAGATTAATTGCTAGATCAGAGAGGAGGAGATTATAATCAGTGTTGAAGTAAGGATAGAGAAATCACAGCTAAGGAGCTCAAATCATATATATGATTGACAACCTTATTTGGAAATTAAACCAATGTCAAGACACTGACATTCAAAAACTTTACTTGCAGAAACTTAGAGTTATAGATGAATTAAAACATAATATTTATAGACACATGCTTATCCAAGCATGGACTTACAGTTTCTTCTTCTAACTTCCAAACAACTATTTGTTCTCTCTTTCCAGAGCTCAGCACTCAACCTTGCCTTGCAGCTCCTATGAGAAATTTCCACTTTTACCTTCTCCTGCAGTTTTGCTCTCTTTCTTTCAAGCAGTGAAGAAGCACCCTAACTCTCTATGCAACTCAGCAGTGCTCACAGTGGATTCTAAAACAGAGTCATCTTGCTTCACATAAATTGGAGTCTCTCCTTCACTAGATACCTGCCATGTGACCAACGTTAGCCAATCATATGAGAACTACAAGAAAACTCTCTAGAATTCACTTACCAACCTATCTAATTTTAACATGTAGTAATGCATACAAATATGGTTTGAAGCTCAACATCAAAAAAACGAAGATAATTGCCACTGGTCCCATCACCTCCTGGCAAATACAAGGGGAAGAAATGGAGGCAGTGAGAGATTTTACTTTCTTGGGCTCCATGATCACTGCAGATGGTAACAGCAGTTAAGAAATTAAAAGACGCCTGCTTCTTGGAAGAAAAGTGATGACGAACCTAGACAGCATCTTAAAAAGCAGAGACATCACCTTGCCAACAAAGGTCCGTAAAGTTAAAGCTATGTATGGAAGTGAGAGCTGGACCATAAAGAAGACCGATCGCCAAAGAATTGATGCTTTTGAATTATGGTGCTGGAGGAGACTCTTGAGAGTCCCATGGATTGCAAGAAGAACAAACCTATCCATTCTTAAGGAAATCAGCCCTGAGTGCTCACTGGAAGGACAGATCGTGAAGCTGAGGCTCCAATACTTTGGCCACCTCATGAGAAGAGAAGACTCCCTGGAAAAGACCCTGATGTTGGGAAAGATGGAGGGCACAAGGAGAAGGGGATGACAAAGGATGAGATGGTTGGACAGTGTTCTCAAAGCTATGAACACTGCGGGAGGCAGTGGAAGACAGGAGTGCTTGGCGTGCTCTGGTCCATGGAGTCATGAAGAGTCAGACACGACTAAATGACTAAACAACAACAACAAATGCATATAAGCACTTAAATTTCAGTGAATTAAATTACTATACTTAACAATCAGCAGCTCTTGTTGCAAAACTGGCAGTAGCTTTGCCACCCAAAACAGTGGTCTGGTGTCAAGTTATTTCTGCTTTCCAGCTTAACAGGCAGAAAAACTTACCCATTTTTTGACATCGTCACCATGTGTATTTTCTCACTTCCCATCCACATCATTAGCTGCCACTAGTCTCTGCAACTAAACACACAGCACATTAGCATCAGGTTATGGAAAGGAGGGAGAAATCAACATGGGGCTGCCATTTTCAGCAGAAAACCTGAGCTCAACTCGAAAAACTACCCTCAGTTCTGTGTTTAACAGTTCTTAAATAATGCAGGTAAGCTGAAGAGTAAAATAGTGTGTCGGCCTCCTGAATGTCTCACTTGCTTTGCTCCCATTTTCTGCTTTCTGAGAATGAGCTCACTGTACAACCACATGTCTCATTGCCTTCAGTCACATCTGTTGACAGTTACATTACAGAAATGGAAAAGGGAAGGGGGAGAAGCAAGCACCTCTTCACCACTGGAGAACAGGAAAGCTCCAAGTATGAATATTGCAACAGGTGCCTGGTAAACCTATGGAGAGAGCATAGAGTGTCAAAATGAGTGCGAGATGAGCACACTGCTTGCTGTTGCTCTGAACAAAGGCTATTTCATGGCGCTCACAGCACAAGGGAACACATGGAAAAGCAAACAAGTAAAAAAGCATACAAAACAGAAAGTGATGCTCACTGCCCAAGGTGGGGACTGGGGGACTGGGACAGCCAAAGGCATATTTCACCCAACCACTGGTCCACAACAAGGTGTCTGATGCCTTTTCAGTGGGGATTGTGATGAGCTATGAAGCGCACACAGGGTTTCCAATGTCTGCGTCAGAAATCCTGCTGGTGATGTGGGCATAAATTCAGATTAGAAAGCAAAGGGATACGTTCTATACTTTTTCCTGGCAATCAATCCAGAGGTAAAAGCTGACAGACTTAACAGGAGTTACATTTGAGCCACAATGATCCACAGCTTCAATATCTCTTAGCAAATACAAGGGTGGGGAAATGATGAATTGTGTAAAGGTTTTCCTCCCTCCCTCCCTTCTTTCTCTCTCTCTGCAGATGGCACTCTACAGAAGAATGGTTCTTAAACTTGAAGATAAAAAGGAAATAAAATTCTAGAACTGTGTGCAAATGACCTCTCAAAATTCTCTACAAGAATTTAGGGCAGAGAAAAGAAATGTAGAGGCTGGTGGTGAAATTCACTGATTTTATCCAAATTTTTCCCTGAGGAGGATACATTTCCCAACCATTTTCCAGGGTTGAAGCTCTATTTACAATAGTTCAGCTTCTTCCATGACCATCATTTTGACCACCTTTTTTTTTTTTTTTTTTTTTTTGCTGTGGGACATTGTGTGTGTTGGGGGAATGGCAGCTCCACAAAAAAGGGCAAAAAAGCTTGGAAACAATTAGGTGAAAAATGCACCAGAAGATTCAGTGTGAAAGCTGGTGGGAAACTAAATTCCAAAGCACACATTAGTCCTGGAGGCATAGATCAGGTCCATCTGTATCAAAGGTTCACAAAGATCCAATTCCTCAAAGATCCCTAGCAAAACATGCATGCATGATGCTGCAATCATTTTTGAACCCGCAAGCATGAATTAGTTCCCAGAAATGTGAATATTCTGTCCATGTCTTATTTGGCGAGCTGTGTAGCATTTTTGTTTAGCCAAATGCATGAATGCCAATCTAACAATAAATTAATTGTAACAATTTATACTGTATGTGTCCATCAGTGCACCCACGGTATGCTGACAGACATTTAATAAATGGCTAGGAAAAATAGGGATAAATAATTTCAAAATGTGCACAAGGGTCAAAATCTGTTCATTAAAGCTGTGACAAGGAAAGCAATTAACTTGTAATTTACTAGGCTGTGTTGTTTTTAATTTGTGTGTGTGTGTGTCGCTTCTAAGCGATTCCCTTCTGGAAATTCTTTTGGAGCATTTACTTCTCTGGAACTGCTTCCACAGCCATCTGGTGTGGCAGAAGATGCCTATTTACAGCAATGTTCCCTCATCCTCTCTCAAGAGATCAAGGCTTTTAGCCCAACCCACCCTCTTTAATTTTTACAGCATCATGTCCTCCCTCTTATTGGAGGCATAGCATTTGCTAACATAGTTTTCCCATACCATAATCTGCCAATGAATCAAGGAGACCTAGGCTTGACAAACCAATATCAGCTATCAAAACCATCAATAACAATTGCCATTACATGGGAACATGTTGCACATCCTGCCATAAACAGATAGACAATTTTCCAACTGATCTGAAACACAACAAGAGGAGAAGGAGACAGGGAATCATGAAGTGTCGGCACATCTGTCCTAGTTTCCATCTTAACTGTTCATGAACACAAGCAGGGGAAAACATAGATTTGTATGAAAACATGATAATACTGACTGTTCTATTTTGGTCCCTTTTCTAATGATCCCTACCATGGAACATTTTCCACCCCCAAGCTGACATGCACAGGGTCAACATTTTTGTTAAGCTATCCGCCATGTCAATCACTGCTAGAGGAAACTCTATCAGTGGGGGAAGTTAAATTATATTTTTAACCCAACTTGCAGCACCTTAAACCTGCCTACATTGGTCATTTTATGGCATTGCAACCCAGTTTGCAGATATCCTTTTGGAGCTCATTGCAATCCCCTTTTGTTTTTACCATCCTGAATAATTGGGTGTCAGCAGGAAATGAGGCCACCAGTCTGTTCAGAGGTAACTCTAGGGCCATTTATTAACAAATTAAAAAGCACCGGTCACAATACAGATCCATTTCTTACATCCCTCCATTGTGAGTTCTGTCCATTTATGGTGGTTCTTTCATTTTTCTACTGGAACTGCAAAGTTTACTAGAAGCCTTTGATGAGGGACTGCAAGAGCTTTCTCAAAGTCTGAGTAAGCTTGCTTTCCACTTGAGTTTTTTGAAGGAGCTTGCCTGAATAAGCAGAGAGTTACTGGATAATTCCTCTTTATTCAGCTCACTTAATCTTTAAGCAAGGTAAGATTAATAGGGGTGCAATACGTTTCTGTTGAAGTTTATATGAAAGTCAAGACAGAACACAAGCTATGGGTTTTCTCAGCTGAATAGTTTCACATCTGATTTTACTGAAAATTTTCTTAAAAATCACTAACAAGGCAAAATCCCTAACCATGCCTATCCTGTTGAATTAGGTAAACACAACTCAACCATGCTGATCTTGGGTTTCTATTGCTCCTTAATCCTTACTTCTTAGTAGACACAAATAGAAGTGCTAATCAAATTCTAACTGCCCATTCTACTGAATGTTTTATTTCCTGTTCAGCTGTTAATACAGGGCCAGATAAGATGCGATGATAAAAACACCTATAGATCTAAACTGTGCCTGCAAATGTACATGTTTCCTCTGCAGACCAGGATAGTTGTCATCTGATTGGTGCTTATGATAGGCCCACTTGCAGGTACACAGTTAGCACCCAAACAGCTGATTGGTGCTTACAATGCCCCTTCAAAGAAGTTTGCCAGTCAGCTGATTGGTGTTGATAGAGAGCACAGCTTTGTGAATGAACTGCTTTAATTGTGCTATTGAGAGTGCCCTTGAAGCTGTTGATTGTTCCTTGTTCCTGATATCCCATATAACTTCAGGTGTGGGTGGTTTGGGGAAAATGCCTCATAGGCCACGCACGTTAGGACCCTGCCAGACATGGGCTGCATTTTCTCCACTAAACAAGGGAGGATTGTGAATGGTGTGCTGCTCATGCAACAGCTTCATGTAGAAGGAAGTTCCTCTTCCTGCAGAAGAAAGCTTAGAATATAAATACTCTAAATAAATAAAGTAACTGTATTAGGAGGCTTTATGTAAGCAGTTTAATAGAGCCTGAAACAACAGGCACAAATTTTTGTTTGCTTTGGACAGGGGGTGAAATGCAAAATTAATGTGTGATAGGCCATAAACCAAAAAAGAAAATAAAAAAAGAAAACCATTAGAAAGATGGTTACTAAAACCTCAGTAGTGATAATATGTGAAGCAAATTATATCCCCTCTCAATACACAGAATATCTTATTATATCCTTTTCAATGACATGCTCTTTAAGATAAAGTATTGATGAAAGTATACCTTATCTAATCTTGATCTGGTGGTAATATATTTCCTTGTGATGTATTCAGCTCTGGGGTATCCACTGGGCTTTGCATCAAATCTCTGTTGCTGTGGGACAGTTATTCTAATTACACATTCATAATGTCTGCAGTGTACATTGCAAGCTGCAAAAGGGGCAAATATATTAAGGTGGTATTTTTGTATCCAGGCTTTCTGATTTTATTATAAGCTCAAATGTTAGCTGAAACCTCTAATTAGAAAACAACTGTACTGGTGGATTTTTAAAAAGGCCCATCTTCCAGAAGGCAATTAATGGTGCAATCCCATGTGGGTCACTAGTTTTTCATATTCCTTCTTGCATGGCTTCAGTGGGTGGAATATTCAAGCACTGGTAAGGTAATTGTCAATCATTTAAACTATTTGAATATATTATATTGACCTTCCATCTTCAAATCAATATGACCTCTGCAAAGAGCTCGTTTGCACATTGTCATTTCACTGGATATCATCTATACTTTTTAGTTACCATATCAGAATATATAGCATTTATTTATTTTTAGCAGCAATAAAGCAATAGAATAGGTAAACCTCCTGGAAGACATTAGCAGCACTTTGCCATTCATATGTCATTTTCAGCCCTGTTCTACTGCAGTCTCATCCCAGTCGAACAAAAGGAGGCACACACACATGCACACATTGTTGTTTGGGACTCCAATATCTAGCAGAACACCTCTTCCCATATATTCTTCTTCAGCCCTTTAGAGGCACACCTCTAAGTACCTCTTCTTTATGAATTACAAAGAGTGGAAACACAGGAACGAGCCTTTTCAGTGATGCCACTTATCTCATGAAAGTCTGATCAGGAACCTACATTAATGTCATTTTGCAGCAGGCAAAGAGCTCCCCCCCCCCCGCCAGACCTTTTAAGTATTTTGAACTGTATTTTAACACATTTCACCATATTGAGCAATTTCCCCCTTTAATTTGATGGTGATTGTTCTTTTGATGTGGCAGAGGGTGGGTGGGAGGATTCCAGTTGGCCTGTGATTCTGTTTGCTTTTAAACCATAGTACAGTGGTGCCCCGCAAGACGAATGCCTCGCAAGACCAAAAACTCGCTAGACGAAAGGGTTTTCCATTTTTGCGTTGCTTCGCTAGACGAATTTCCCTATGGCTTGCTTCGCAAGACGAAAACGTCTTGCGCTTTTTTTTAAAAGTCGCTTGAAGAGGCGCAGTTGCGACGGACCGTGCTTCGCAAGACGAAAAACATCGCAAGACGAAAAGACTCGCGGAACGAATTCTGTTCGTCTTGCGAGGCACCGCTGTATTGGCTGGAATAACTTTAATTGTTTTAATTGTATAAAAGCTAGAGGTTTCAGCATTAGGCAACCAATAAATTTCATTAATAGTAATAGTCAGGGCTTTATTTCCCACCTAGAACTCACCAGAATGCAGTTCTAGGACTATCTCATGTGTTCATCATTGCCATTATAAGAGAACAAGGGAGGTGTTTCATGTTACGTTCTGGCACCTCTTTTTCTAGAAAAATAGCACTGGTAATAGTAAATAGTAGTAGTAGTCAATTATAATATAGTGGCAATGATAATGATAATATATCTAACATGGAGTTATCAATCTTTCTCGCTTCAGGGAATCGTTTTCACACCAATCACTTTTGATAACAATGTGCTTACTGAACAATTCTTGAATATTTGCTAGGAGATTTTGCTTCTGGTTTGTAGAGCATTAAGGGAAGTCTTTAATGATTTCTACTCTATTCACACAAGGTACTGACTATCCTTTTGTGGCTTCGGCATCATGACAAGTAAACAAGGTGTGTTCTAGAACACACCTAACACTTCCTTGCAACTGTGTATTGTAGGTAAAAGGTAAAGGACCCATTGACAGTTAAGTCCAGTCAAAGGCAACTATGGGGTGCGGCGTTCATCTCACTTCAGGCCAAGGGAGCCAGCATTTGTCCACAGACACCTTTCCGGGTCATGTGGCCAGCATGACTAAACTGTTTCTGGCATACTGGAACACTGGGATGGAAGCCAGAGCGCATGGAAATGCTATTTTCCTTCCTGCCACAGCAGTACCTATTTATCTACTTGCACTGGGACGTGGGTAGCACTGTGGTGTAAACCACTGAGTCTCGGGCTTGCCGATTGGAAGATCGGCAGTTTAAATCCACTCAACGGTGGTGAGCTCCCGTTGCTCTGTCCCAGCTTCTGCCAACCTCATATATTATAAAGATTCAACAATAGTACACATATTTTCCTCTTTCATCATTAGTGATGTTCTCATCAAAGAGCTCTGATAAAACTTCTGAGGAGCCCCAGGAATCCCCAGAACACAGTTTGAAAAATGCCGACCTAACTCCATTGAGAAAAAAATGCACACAATTGTTTCAGATTTAACCCCCAACTTTGCAACACCAATTCAGACAAGGATGTTGCACACTACTGTGGCTTCAGGGCAGGCTATAAATCTGAATAAATTCTTCTAGATGTGGAGTTGGGTGCTTGTCCTCTAGGCTGTTGCCCCAAGAGCTTTCTATACCTTCTGTAAGGTGAAGAATAAAACAAGTCAACTATGAGTTGGGAAACTTAGGCTGCATAGTTAGACCCACTTGTCTAGGGGCAACAAACTCAAGGAGACAAATTTCCAAGTAAATGTGCACAGGATTGCAGTCCACATATATGAACTCTGCTGACCACACTCAGTTACATGCCCCGAGTAAAGCAGTGCTGGGCAACCTGTGGCCTTCTAGATGCTGTTGAACACAAACTCACATTTGACCCAGCCATAAGACCAATGGTCAGGATTGAAGGGATTTAGGAGTCCTCCAAGAATTTGAAACACCACAGTTTCCTACCTTGACATAAACAAATATAGAATGGACTGGCTCTCCACTTACATAAACTGCAACTTCCAGGATCATATTGATACATGCACTAGGAAGCTATTTGTTCAGCTTTTTATAGACTACTGTCTCCAAGCAGAAAGCAGATTAAAAACGTAGATTTGCTTATTGTTTTGGGCTATGTTGCAAAACCTGAAAATAATCAAAGTTCAGTAAAGCACAGGATTTTCACATTAGCTTCTTCTTGCCTGACGTCTCTTCTCATATTAAAAAAGAAATATTATTATTACCAAAAATAATTTTCCATGAGACAGTTCTCTCACAGTAATTGGCCTAAGGCATAATTTGGTCTGTCAGGGTTTTGTTAGGTACTTATTTGCTTAATCCACTGCTCCTCGCTGGCGAAGGAAGGAGTTAACGGCGGGAAAGTGTGTGCAGCATAACTTACAGTTTGATTTGAGAAGTGGGACACTGTTTCATTCACTCCTAACTAGGGGACTGATGAATTCTATAAAAACAAGATGATAGAATGATAATTACAACCATGATAGAAATGGAAAGAGAAAGAAGGAGAGAATATGAATACAAACTCCTTAATACAAAGACACAAAGCAGACTGCTTGCCTTCTGGATCTCCCCCTCCCCCCCTGAAGCTGAAAATTCATTAAAAGCTTTAATAACCAATGCCTCCACACCATAAGACAGATGTTCACATGCATGCTTCGTTGCATTGTGAATAATATAACAAATGCAATTGCCTCTCATAATGCTGGATTGTTTGCTATGCAGAAATTTAAACACATAATGAGGTCTCCCAAAATCTACAGAACTGCTGTTTGATCCAGAAGCAATAACATTTGTTAATTTCACTCCCGCCTATTGCACTGCTATCCTGATAGTTTCAGAACCATCAGCAGCTGTTTCATTTGTATATTCCTGGAATTCTAATGCTTCCACTCTGTTTCATGTCTAGTTCTATGGAGTACATTTCTCTGCCCTATTTCTGGAGAGAGAAATTTCATGGGATTTCTTCTAATGGAAGAGAAATTCTCCAACAGTTTCCTAGAAGTGGAGCTCCTCATCAGCTGCGGCTATAGTTACTTTCCCCCTTTCTCTTTTGTTTTGTTTTGTTTTGCAAAACAGGGCAGCAGCAACAACCCTCCACAATGTCCCAGTCCTAGCATAATTCCAGTGTTGGGAATAGAGGAATTGCATCCAGCACGCAGATATAAAATGGTGGTAAATAGAGAGAGAGAAAACTGCAAGGTGGTAAAGAGAAAACTGCAAGGTGGCCTTGTTTTTCTAGGAGAGTAAGAAAAAGACAGAACTCAGACCAAAAATGTCCCTTGAGAAATTTTGGCTCATCACTAGTCAGAAGCATCTCTCTGGGGCTTTTGAAAAGGCTGGCCCCTGTTTGGGTGAAGGAATGAGCAGAGTGAGTGTGTGGACTCGATTCCTCATTGCATAATGTTGAAAACAGCCCTTAGAAACCCCAGATCTTCAGTTTATAATTATCCCGAATAAGCTGTTATTATCGCCTGTGTGTAGGCTGTGTTATTTTTCTGAACCAAAAATAGCAGGATGTGTGCTAGATTCAAAACCTCACCATTCGTTATTGCAAACTATTTTTGCAATGGACAAGTTCATACACTTATGGGACTTAGACCACAGGGTAAAGCAAGGTGAGATTTTGTAGAGTTCTCAGTTGCTATGAGTGCAAGCTTCATGGTGGACAAATTGCGTAAAACACAGAGAGAGAAGAGGTTCCCCACCTCTACTGCTGGCGGTGAAATGGTGCTGTCATACAAGATCTTGTACATTCTGCAAAATCTCACACCATTTCCGGTGCAATTTTGCCCCAAAATCGGTACTTCTTCTCCACCACTGGCAGAAGTGGCAGGACACCCATGGGAACTTCCACCACCTCAGTCTAATAGCATAGCCAGTTCTGCCCCCTGCCATCCCTGTAATGTGAGCTTAAATGCTAATTGCATAATAAACATCACTTCTCTGTGAGCGTTTTAACAGAGGAAGGCTAGATTCTCCATTTTTATAGGATGCTCTTCGCATTGCAGTTCAGGAACTGGATGTTAATTATCACCTACAAGAAGCAAGCAAGCTTACCATTGAAGGCTACATTCTAACATCTCTGGGACTGTTTGTGATGTTCTGCCTTAGCAATTATTCTGATCCATTCTAAGTACTGGTTGGCAAGGCAGCAAAACCAGGGTGTACAAGAAGGCTTCTTAATACATTACATCTTAAGTATGTTCCTTTTATGCATCTGTGAAGATCAAGAACCAGGGCTTGAAGTACATGCCTCTTATAGGCAGGCTTATCAGATGCTCAAGATGGAGGGTACCCCTATCAAGAATGCATTTGATGGGAAACCTGGCTTAGTAGTTGTGTGCTCTGTGCATGGACTCAAACTAATAGCTGGGGTCCAAAATATGAAATTTCACTAACTTGAAGCCACATTGTTAACAGACACTTGTGGTGGTCGAGTAATGCAAAATAGGACAGTGTCATGACATACGTTATGCGATACTATGTTTTACAGGGGAGAGGGGGGAAATTCAAGATGGGGGGCACTGCTTCCAGCAGTAACCCAAGCCCTATTCAGGTGTTCTTAAATTATATTTGAGAAAAGGAAGAGGGGTGTGTATGGAAGCCTCAGCCCTGCGCCCTGATATTCCTGCATGGAGTGAAAAGTTTTAAATATGGATTCTAGCACATTCTGATTACACACAGTTGTAATTCTTCACCTGATCAGTAAACTCCATTGTGGACAGTTCCTGGCTGCAGGGAGGACTGTAACTATGTGATTCCATTCATCCAAACACACTTACAATCCCCCTTCAGATTTTCCCATTCAACATAGAAAGGTCAGTGATGGGGGCAGCTTATGTGGCATAGAATTCAATCAGTGTTATGTCTAAAAGGGTGTGGATGGAAGAGAACATTTAGAGCATCATATTTATCATATTTAGTCTTACCATTTCATAGGTAAGACTAAAGCTTTGGGTTTTAAGCTTGAAGCTTTAAACATAGTCAGCAATGGTTATTTTGTAAATTACCAAATAAGCTCTCCAAACACCTCCTGTTTCGTTTCTAACTTTTCCTGCTCAGTTGCCTTGTCTCTGGATAATGAAAATGTAGGACCATTAATTTTATTTTATTTTAAAGTGTTTTCCATTGACCCAACACTTGACGTATGATGTAGCAAGAAATGATGAATCCTGTATGTGAAAAGATGTGTTACCTGGTAGACGTGGGATACAATTTGGCAGACTTTTTAGGAGAATGTAATGGAAAAGTGATAAAACGAATGCAGCAAAAAAGATGGTATGAATGTTTTTGAAACATAGCATTGAATAGTATTAAAAAGAAAATTGGAAAGGGATGGGGTAGGTCCCTCAGGTGGTGCTGGAAATTGCGGCAGACATTTTTATAAAGTGTCAACACTCATCCAAAGCCTATTTAACAAGCTGGATTTTACAATGGAGGAGATTAACTGGGAATGAATAGTGACATAAAATAGGTCCAGGGAGCAGAACAATGAATCTTAGACCAGAAAGAGGCAGGAAAGAACAGGAGTGTCCTGTTCAACTCCATACAAATATAGAATAGCTTTCAAAGTTTAAGCACTAATGATCACATCTGAAAATCTTGATGCTCAATGTTGAATTCTACATAGCAAATAGCACTTAAATCAGCTGACCAATGTAATACTGTATCTAGCCCTTATAAAATATGGAGTGTTAATCATTGAATCTGGTACCCCTCTGTTGGTTGCACTTACCTGTGAACAGATAATCAAATTACAGTTTTCCTATGGGATAACAGTGCCCTCAAGTGTTTTGCTTTGCGACTGTATTAATTAACAAAGTAGTGCATTAATCATAGCACAGGAAGAGTCTGCATAATACTGTAAGCAACAGAAGTTTCCTGAGGTTGTTTTTTCCTCTCTTAAATTGCTGTTGAATTCTAAGCACAACAGTGCTGCAAACGTAAGAAAGATTGGCACCTTTGAATCCTGCCAAAACATTTCATGTGAAGCCACTTGATCTAGATCACAATCTATGAGCAGACAGGGAAGCATGTAAGTCAAGGCATTGCTCAAAAGATCACTCTGGAAGCAGCTCTGGAAACAGAGTCTGGCCCAGAGTCCAATCAGAAGATGCTCGGAATGTGTGAAACTCATCTGAATCTTTAACTTTTAAAGCCTTATTGAATCTCTCTTGGCTTCCATGGAAATTAGTCACCTTTCCCTGAACCAAGCTTGTAATGGGTAAAGAGCTTGCATGTCACAACTGATCTTCTCATTGAGCTACCCTCATAAGTCTCTATGTAACCCTGGGCTTTCTCAGAGCACCGTTTGAAAATCAATGCTTCATTTTGATGGGGAAAGATTTTAATTGCAGCAGGGACAAATAACTGGAGAAGGTGCTACATACCTTAAAAGCTACTAAATTATTTAACCAGTTGACAGTCCAACTATACATATATAGAAGACACATGACCTTCTCTGTCCAGTTTACACTTGAGGTGAAGTAGACTGCTTCTATCTACAACTCCTGATAAGCACTAAAGCAACCTCCATGCTCAGACACAATTGACCACTGAGCATCAAATGGTAGAAGCCAATGAAGGATGTCTTGCACAACATTGTGGGAAACAGGATGCTAGACTAGTTGGACCATTTGTCCGATACAGCTGGTCTTTGAATCAGGGGTGGGGAAACTCTGGTGCTCCAGATGTTGCTCATGTCCAGCTCCAAGTATTATTTGCAATCAGCCATGCTTGCTGGGAGTGATGGGAGGTGGAATTCAACAGCATCTGGAAGGCCAAAGCCCGCCCCACTCCACTGGCTTTAAAAGGTAAGGACATATGTCAGAATAATGGTCACAGTGCCTTTCCTTTTGATCCCTTACTTTTAACATTTATTTTTGAACAATTGTCAGGATTTCTCCCATGACATCCTATGATTCTTCAGATGATTATTGTTCAGTAGGGAGAAACGTTAAAACCACTGACCTATTGTCATGGCACAAACCTTTGCAAAGGTCGGCCTGGCAAGTACTCAGTGTTTAAAGATATATTAGCGTAAAAAGCACTTTGATGTCTTAAACTCTTATTACTATGGCAGAATTAAGGAGATTAAAATTCCAGGAAGACATTGTACTTGTCTTGGATGATTGCTCAGCCATTGAAAAATAGAAAGCAAATAATGGGTTACATCATTGGGTGATGTGCCGTGACAAGATTTAACACAACACAGTGGAATATGAACAGTACGCTCTTGTAAGCTTGTACAGCCTACACTTCCTTTTGCCTTATGGCATGTTTTAATCCCTCTCTTCATAATGTGATATGCAGAACAGAAAGTGATTTGATAGGAATTCAACTATAATAAATTGAAACTATGATTGCTTGACCTGGTCCTCAGTTTATAGTTCTTAATGTCTAATGCCCGGACCAGTCAAAACTCATCTTTGTCAAGAGCCATTGAGCTCAAAGCAGGAGACTTGTAGTTCAGGCACTGATTCCTTGCTCCCTGCATCACCCTGGGGCAAAGGAGTGAACTCCAGAAAGTTCACACTTGCACAGATATTACAGCTCAGAATCCTCTTGTCCTCGGAAATCAGGTATCCAGATTCTTTAATGACTTCTCCCAATGCCTTCATAGGGATGTTGAATAGCATGGAAGACAGGCTCAAGACCTGCAGGACGCCATAGGTCAAATGCCAGGGAGTAGCCCAGTGCTACTTTTAGGTCAAATGCTGCAGCAGTAGCCCAGTGCTACTTTCTGAAAATGATTCCAGAGGTAGGAGGAGAAAACCGCCTGCAATAGTCAACCCCTGGATATGCTCTGGGACAATACTGAGAACAGCCACTGAGAGGTGAAAGGGAATCAGGAGCTTTACACCCTCCCTGTCTCTGGATATATGTCAACATTCAAGGCAACCAAAGCAGTTTCAATGCAAAACATGGATCTAAAGAGGCCCACACAATCGATTCCCTGCAAACTTGCTTGTACTTGAGCTGTTACCACTTTCTTGAGCACCTTGTCACAAAAGAAAGTCATATTTATGACTTAGTAACAGCCAGGAGGTCAGTAGTTTGAATCCCTGCAATGGGGTGAGCTCCCGTTGCTCGGTCCCAGCTCCTGCCAACCTAGCAGTTCGAAAGGACACCCAAAATTGCAAGTAGATAAATAGGTACCGCTCCGGCGGGAAGGTAAATGGCGTTTCTGTGCGCTGCTCTGGTTTCGTCAGAAGCAGTTTAGTCACAGAGGTGTAGGAAGGTCAGGTGGTACCCGGTGCAGAAAAATTCTTGTTACCCCCCCCCATTGATTTTTATTTTATTTATTTATTTTGCCTGCAAAAATGGTTTTACGTTATTTCATATTTTATTACAAGTAGGCAAGTATGGACAGATACTTAAATCGACAGGATGGATTGTGTTTCGGCTTGTGTTATTTTATATATATATTAATTGTTTATTTATTTAATAAAATTTATTTTTAAAAACCTGCAAAGAAAAATTGGCTGCGTGCAGGCAAGGCAAGGGCTAATCTACTCAGCCTAGTCTCATTTTATTCACATAGGCCGACTTTCCAGGACCCAGGAAGCCCAGCGGAGGGTAGGGCAGTAGGGTGGTTCATAAAAAACTTTTTTTTAAAAAAATGCTTGCTCTAAAGGTCTTATCTTACTTAACTAGGGATTATATAGCTATATATGAAATTTCATACATACCAGTTAATAAATTGACCCTGCTCCACTGAATTGAAATTTCAGCCTTCACGACATAGGAAAATGGCCAAGAAAACAGCTATTTTCATGGAGGAGGGTCAAGATATTAACTGATATGTATGAAATTTCATATATAGCTATATAATCCCTAGTTAAGTAAGATAAGACCTTCGGAGCACACATTTTCAAAAAAAAGTTTTTTATGAACCGCCCAAGTAGGGCAGTAATTGTTCCTTGACAATTTGTCACCCCCCTCCATGATGGCAGCTGGGACGGCTGCCCCCTGCTCCCCTTTCTTATGCCCCTGCTGAGTCATGCTGGCCACATGACCTGGAAAAATCTGTCTGCGGACAAACGCCAGTTCCCTCGGCCTGTAAAGCGTGATGAGCGCCACAACCCCAGAGTTGCCTGAGATTGTTCTTAACTGTCAGGGGTCCTTTACATTTACCTTTTTAACAGCTGTCTAACTGTAACAGGACGCAGGTGGAGCTGTGGTTTAAACCACAGAGGCTAGGACTTGCTGATCAGAAGGTCGGTGGTTCAAATCCCTGCAACGGGGTGAACTCCTGTTGCTCGGTCCCTGCTCCTGCCAACCTAGCAGTTCGAAAGCACGTCCAAGTAGATAAATAGGTACCGCCCCAGCAGGAAGGTAAACGGCATTTCCGTGCGCTGCTCTGGTTCGCCAGAAGCGGCTTAGTCATGCTGGCCACATGACCAGGAAGCTGTACGCTGGCTCCCTCGGCCGATAAAGCGAGATGAGCGTCGCAACCCCAGAGTCGGTCATGACTGGACCTAATGGTCAGGGGCCCCTTTACCTAACTGTACTGGAGACAAGAAGTTCCTCTCGAGAGACTCATAATCTCAGGAACATGGGTTTGAGCCTCACATTTGGGCAAAAGATTCCTGCATTGCAGGGGGCTGAACTAAATGACCCTCATGGTTTATTCCAACTCTACAATTCTATGATTGCCTCTTTCAGGGTCACTGATAAGTCTCCCTAATGCAGCGAGGGAGAGTTTGGCAAACTTTTATTACGCATGAAGAACAAGGGTCCAAAATACATATGGTAGGCTGAACCCTTTCAAGCAACTTTTCCTCAGGTCACCATAACTGAAAATGTGCCAATAAAACTTGACCGCACAAATCCACAGGTATTTCTAGGAGTGCTGTTAAATTCAGTAGAAATTTAAGAAACTTCATCCTCACATACTTGCTGCTAGTGTCTGCCTCACCACCTCCTTCCAGCCAGGCTTCAAAAGCCCCTTTGTCCTTCAGAAAAGCTCTCCTACACACCTAACTAGATGATGCAATGGTGACAGAACTATAATTATGATTTGTGTGGCGATTCCCGCCTCCCACCAGTTGGAATAAATAAAGACACAGGACAGCAGAATTTTAGGTTAATGGGCGAAAAATGGCCACAACTTTATTGGTTACAGGTAAGAACGGTATTGGCTTTAGGCATTGGTCCTATCAGACTATCTGGCATAGAACCGGAAGGGTTAACACCAACAGGGGGAGCCCCTGAGAGGCACATCCCTAGGCGCTCCCCAAGGGGTCACCGCTCGGGAGTGCACTTTAGGCCCTAGCCTCCATAGGTTTCGGACGAGGCAACGCCCCCCGGAATCCTTTATCGGACTACCCCTATATATTTGGGGGAGGTGATGGCGCTCCTCCCCCCGACTCATCAGCATAATAATACCCCTACCAATGCCTAACCACCAAAACCAAAGGCGTTGTGACGTTTTGCTACGAGGTAGGCGAAAAAACCAAATGGCTTTAAATCAATGTCAATTAGGCAAGTGGAAAAATTCCTACCAGGCCCCTTGCGGCGACCAACCGAGGTCCATAGCAAAGTCCGAGGGAAAACCTAAAGGTTGGGTGGGTGGGAAACTGCAGCTGGAGCGAGGAAGGGAAAGGGGCGATCTCGGGCCGCACCGACCATATGTGACCCAAGCCCCGCCCTGCAGCCAGCCGATTGGCTGGCCCTGCACAGATGTTGGTGGGCGTGAGCCCGCAACACCCCCTCCTTATGCCAGAAGAGGCTTTGCCACCATCACCACCACGTTTGAGGCTCTTGCCCTGCGTTCAGTCAGATGTGCCTTGAGATTTGTGCCATTTGCTCTCTACCCATAAGCCCAGCAACTTCATCAAACATTGCTCATCAGAATACCCGGGAGTCAATGGGGTTCCACAATGTCTGAGAGAGTACTTGGGAGCAATTGCATTGAGATGTGATAGTGTCAAGGTCCTAAACTGTTTCACACTTCAATACACTTGCTGCATTGCTCCTGGGCAGAAAGAAATGGATCTCTGGGCAGAAAGAAAATGGATTTTTACTCTAAGCAAGCAACTGAAATCTTAATTCCTCTGTTTAATTCAAGTGTACCACGAGGGTTTCCATTTCCACTCGTTTTGTGTTATGCATGATAAACACATCCATGTTCCAGAAGAGTTATAATGCAGCCTTCAGTATCATTTGGCAAAGCCCTAACTAATGGCCTTATGTCACATAAAAAAAGAACTGATTTACCTCCTACCCAGTTTTTTTACATAGCCAAACAGTATGACAAAATCTGCTTTATTGTACTTTGGATGTGCTTGAGCAAAATGTGTGTGGTGATAGCTATTATAAACCTGGACTTATTCCAATGAGATTAGGGGAAGAGAAATGTGAAAACATTTAATGTGAAAACATTAAATATAGTTACATTGTGGGCCTCTTCCATTTTTAGTTGCAAAATTCTTATTTGAGCAGGTTTATTTATTTGGGAAATGGTTGTCATTCATCTCCTCCCCACCCCACGACCCACATTACACATTTTATACTTGGGGTAAACCATGTAAAAATTACCTCCTCTCAGAATCGCAGGATAACTAGCTATCCAAAGCTCAAAAAAAAAAAAAAAAAAAACCACCAAAAACCAAAACCAGACAAGTCATTAGAGTATCTAAGAGCTGTGAATCAGAAGAAATGGAAGCTGTCTGGTACAAGACTCAGCTGCACAGAACCTTGAGGGCAAAAAAATTCTAACTATTTCTAGCTATAGATAGGAAGAAAATAGATGCATGCACACACAAAGACATATGGTAGACAAACAGCCATCCACAAGTTGCCACAAAATGGGGTGGTTGTTTTGATGCTGCTTTGAGGATTATGATTTCACCCCTGAAATAGGTTCAAAGGTGGCAAAGTAGCATTGTAAGTTGTTTTGGTTTTTAAAGCACTATAAGTTGGATCCTCCTAACAGAGGGTCCATGTTGTCCTCGGTCCTGAGACTCTTCCCTAACTGGCTTGTGGGCGGGGCTTGCCCTGCTCCAAGCCGGTGGTGCCATAGTTATGCCAATGGCCTTTAGCCAATCAGCAGCGTGGCAAGGTTGGGGGTATTTATTTGGCAACATGATGTAGGGACCTCCTTTTGCTTCGCACTGCCCAACACCCGCCCACCCACCCGTTAATTAGGCTGTGTTTGGCCTTGCTTTGGACTTTGGTTGGTCGCCTGTTTTTGGAATGGGGGCCAGGTAGGAATTTTTTCCAACATGGCAGATTGGCTGTGGCCACTTGGTTTTTGCCTACCTCTTAGCAATCATCACAACTTTGTAAGGTTAGGTGGTTAGGCATTGGTTTAGGGGAATGTGGGGAGGGAAGGGGAGGGGCAGCCATCACCTGCCCCTCAATTTGATAAGATATTCCGTTAAAGGAATCCGGGGGTCTGGATCTCTTCCGAAGCCCAGAGAGGGGCTAGGACCATGCCAGGACCCCTGGGAACCCCAGGGGTGAGCACCAGTCTATATACAATGATGGAGCTCCCCCTGCTGGTTGTTTACCCTTCCAGGCTTCCTGCAGGGTGGGGCAGGTGCCAGATATAGTTTGATACCAATGCCTAAACCAATACCAGTCTCATTTGTGTATTTTAATAAAGTTGTGGCCAAAATTTTTCCATTAACATTTAAACTAAATTCTGTCTCCACTGTGTCTTTATTTCCACGGGGGAGGGGTTTTGGGGCTCAAAGCACAAACAACCATTAGCTTGGGTAGCAGTAGGGCTCCAGCCATCAACTTCATCCTTCCTGCCTGCCATATGCATGTATGGCAGAGGCAAATGCACTGAGGCTCATTTCAGTAAGTACATTGAAATCATCATGTGTCATAAATTTTGGCAGCATGTCCAACCTACCATAGGGCAAAATGTGATTTAGAAGAAAACACATTGACAGGAATCTTCTGAACTAGACAGGGGAGCGCCAGAAGTTGGAGGTTTTAAGCTCAGAATGCTGAAGGGCAGAGGAGATCTAACCAGGATTTGTGATCAGAAGCTAGGGTTTGTAGGTCTGTTGTCTACATTATTCCTAATCATTTATCTCCATGCCTGCTATGTCGACAATTATAACTTCTTATCTAGGGCCCATCCTTATCTTCACCTCTGACCTATCTGATAAGCAATTGATTGTTACTACTGCATTCTATTTGCAATACTGCTATTATACCATACACAGACTATTGGGAGTACAGGGCATGCAATTCATTGAGTATTGTGGAACTGACCAATTAAACTTGAGCTTTATGATCTCTCCTTCATATCCCTAGCTTGCCAAATCAATGGCTGCATTACTACCTTACCCATGTAACATATGGATTTCCCCTCTCGGTTCATAATTGCTGGTTTCCTTACCGGAAAGATGCTTTGCTTATACTGCGTGTCTTTATCGTATCACGGATTAAGGAAATCCTATATTTCCCGACTGAGGTTAAGATAAGTCTGTTTGTGAGGAAATATTTCATTCTTGGTAAAAGCAGCAAGATGGCCTTGATCCATGTGATGCTTGTTACAGCTTGGCTGGTGTCCAGGAAAGGAATAGCTTGCACAGTCGTGGATATGCCAAAGCACTCTGGAAAGAGCGATAAGTCCTATTCATGTGTTTTCTGTGCATAGAAATTATGAGTGACGAAGAGGGCTGCAATGGGATGGGACTGCTGGTGCCACCCCTGGTATTCTGTGTGGCACTTCTTGGCAACTGCATTAGTGTGGGTTTCCATCAGGAGTTGCCAGTGCCATTCAGGATGTCTGGTATAACACTAACAGCACAGTCCCACTGCCTTGTTTGCCACATGTAGGCTCTATGCCTGGTGGGTGCCTGAATTAGGCTTCAGAGAAAGGGGGTAATATCCAGCTAAGTCACACTCAAGAGGAGATCCATTGAAATCAGTGGACTTAAGTAACTCACGTTGTGACTAACATTAGATATCATCCAAGGGGTGGTGATGGAAAAGAAAAAGGAGATCAGAAGGAATGAACTTTAGGGAGCTTCATTTTTTGTTTATAAGTGTGGTGTAGTGGTTAAGAGGGGTAGATTTGTAATCTGGGGAATCGGGTTCGCGTCTCCGCTCCTCCACATGCAGCTGCTGGGTGACCTTGGGCCAGTCACACTTCTTTGAAGCCTCTCAGCCCCACTCACCTCACAGAGTGTTTGTTGTGGGGGAGGAAGGGAAAGGAGAATGTTAGCCGCTTTGAGACTCCTTCTGGTAGTGATAAAGCAGGATATCAAATCCAAACTCCTCCTCCTCCTCCTACTCCTCCTCTTCTTCTTCTTCTTCTTCTTCTTAAGTCAAAGTAAAATTACTATATTAATGTCCATGCTGTAGCATTTTTATTTTTCAAACTTCATTCCATTTTTTAATCATCCCCGTGAAACAAAGCAATTTAACAGTAAACCATCAACAATGGAAACATATATAAAACCAATTCGTATATAAAAACAATTAAAACAATGACAGATATAAGAACAGTTTCAAACACAGTACAGACACTAAACATAAACGTTTTCTGTTCCTTTCCAATCATTCCATATTAATATTTCTGAAGCCTTTTCTTCAACCTCTTATTCCTTCAGCAATTTCAACAGAGAAAGAAGAATGCTGTGTTCTCCTCAGAGAACAGCAAACATTGCATTCTTATTGGTTAAGTTTTAAACTGTACTGAATTTAAATGAGAGTTGATTTCCATAGTAAAAAAAAGGTGTTGTATGGAAGGTATGCTGGAAAGGGCGGGGGGAGGGAGCACACCTTATTTTCAACTCTTGTTCCACACCTTTTTACAGCTATTGTTTCATCAAATTGTTAATGATTTGGTCAGATTGGTGCCATTTTTTAAAACACGAAATGCTTCCTGGCTATAAGATCTCTGTCAACCAGGGAGAATGTTGTGAACATTACGACATCATGGCTGATGATGTCACTGAAGACAAACGAAGTCCTTCTGTTACTTTGAATGGGAGGCAATGAGAGTGTGCTTCACTGTTTCCAAGGCAACTGAACTCAATAGTGTCCTGTTGCATCATGCTGATGGTTTCATTACCTGCCCATGCTGCATGGCAAGTCTTTTGGTCTCATCCAGCTTTGACATGACCTGTTGGGCCTGAATGGGAAAGTACACACAGACGTCAGCCTGAATGTACAGTTCACTGATAGTAATGCTAAATGAATGAACATGACATGTGCTTGGATGTACAATTACTTTCAATAACCCATGTACACTCAGATATCCATACATCACCCTTCATATTTACCCTGAACTATTTCATTGCAGTAGCTAATCAAGCTATGACTAGATCAGAGAGTTTCCTTCCTTCTCAGATTCCTCCCAAATACCGGCTGGTTGCAACAACAACTAAGTAGTAGTACTGATAATATCTATTGTTATTACTGTAATTATGAGTCACCTTATATCATAAAGTATTATGGTGATTTACTTAGTAAATAAAGGAACAACCCAAAGTACACATTTCCTACCATGGTTACCACAACTGGTCACCCTAAAAACCCCAAGTAGCTTAAAACCACCCAATGATTGAGTGAGAATAAAAGTATCACAATCTTTCAAAAAGGAGTGTGAAAAATTGTGGAAAGGACGGGTGCCTATTTTCAGTGGGCCACAAAGGTTCACAAGATGCAACCGCATCTCTGCTTAGTAATTATTAAAGGTTTTCCTCTCCTTTCCCCATGATATATTATTTTTCAGTGAATAGTCAACATCTTTACAACACCTTTACAACTGTGAGCTTCATTCACAAGGATCCTGCATCTCGAGTTGGTGGTCTTAACAGTGCAAAAATAGTTTGCTTTTCTCGTGTATGTGTTTTGTTCATGCCAGCGAAGATGACTGTAATATCAAAAGAATGGATATGTCACATTTGTTTATGTGTGCTTTGACCAAAAGGACAAAATGCCTCAGGCTAAATACTAAAAATGAGTGGAGAATATAGGCTATTTGGTACAAAAATGGTTAAAGCACGAGAATGCAGGCACTGAGAAATACCTTGTGTTAGTTCCTGGAAGCATAACTTCTAAGTCAATTTCAGAAAAGCATGGCACAATGCTTGACTGGGGCTCTGCTATATATTTTTCTTTTAGTAATAGCAGAAAGGCTAGTTATAGATCCTTTTTAATAGCCTTTGTGGAGCCCATTCTGAAGGGCCAGTATACAAGTGTACTTTTTTCCCTTCAGATAGCTAGGAGCTGTTTTCTAGAAATTACTCCAATTTATAGCCTCTCTCTTTGAGCTTTTTCTTGCACATTTATCCACCACCTGGTACAATGATTCATGCCCTGAACCAAAACCTGTTAGTTGAAATCAATGGGATTTACGGCCAGGTAGCATGTTTAAGATCAGTGTGTTTGTGAACAAGGTACTTGACTACATGATAGAAGGATGTAGTTTGTTCAATATAGGCCATAATCTGTTCGACATGTAGTTTGTTTGTAGCTGTTCGACAGTGGAATTTGCTGCCAAGGAGTGTGGTGGAGTCTCCTTCTTTGGAGGTCTTTAAGAAGAGGCTTGACAACCATATGTCAGGAGTGCTCTGATGGTGTTTCCTGCTTGGCAGGGGGTTGGACTCGATGGCCCTTGTGGTCTATTCCAACTCTATGATTCTATGATTCTAGTTTGTGTCACTTGCTCTCTCTCTCTCCTAGCAGTGAAAGGGCTTTGGATCAATGGAACAGGAGAAAGTAGCCCACAGAACAAAACCCTATGAGAAATTGATATTAGATCTTTCCCTATTTATTTTGGCCCCATTGCATTGTGCTAGCAACAATTATATCAGACCCTCCAAGTGTCCGTATTTTCCAGGGACAGTTTCAGATTTATAGAGTTTCTGATCTGATCCTGGAATTTCCACTTTTTCCTTAGGACATCCCTATTTTCATTGGAGAAATGTTGGAGGGTATGTTATATATATGTTATATGTTATATGTTATATATATGGCACAAGGTGCCATACGAAGGCACTGGACATAGTAAAAGATCCATCGCATCCTGGTCACTATCTCTTCGAGCTCTTGCCATTGGGATGGAGATACAGGATGATGAAGACAAGAACAAGCCGTCTTAAGAACAGCTTCTTCTCCAGAGCGATCTCGGCCCTGAATGGGAAGCCCGGACTTTGAAAGTCATCTAATCTCCCTTGCTGTATTATACTGTATTGTTTAATTAGTGTTTTTATGGAGCAGTCAAGTAATTTCGTTGTCCCTGAAGTGGGCAATGACAATAAAGATATTATTATTATTATTATTATTATTATTATTATTATTATTATTATTATTATTATTATTATTATTGATGGTAATCAGTTAGCAAGGTATCTGTGGGTGCCATAACCCAAAGTTACTTTATTAGCCCTGTGATGTTATGGTGTATAGTGTATAGTGGTGCAGAAAATCATGTTTTTTAAAAAAACAACAACACACACCCAAGTTTTAAAGAAGCTCCAGAAGAAGAAAGAAGCCTTATGCTGGATCACTCCATTGTCCAACATGTCCTTTATGAAATGACATCTGCCAATATTCACAAAGGCACTTCTCTCTTCCTTTTCTCCTGGCAGACATTAGGCCATTAGCTATGGATGTACTCTGCACTAGAAGAGTAGGGTCTGAGGGCCCTCATCCACAGAAGCTAGTACAATTTGCTATTCATGAAAAAATAAATCACAATTGATGATATGAAAGATAGTTCTCAGACAGTCCATGAAACCATTACGAAAACCCCATGTGCGGGGCATCCTAGTATCTGAATTACCAGTATTTGTGTTCCTCTATTATGCAAGGATGTAAAGTCTTTAAAAATAGATTGTGGATTACTACTTCTTTTTTCAACAAACTATGACTCTAAACCAAGCAAGAATTGCTACAATTTCTAATAAATCTTCCATGTTGTTGTAGTAGTAATAGCAAAGGATATGTAATGGCTAAAACATGTTGATGTCAAAACTGATAAATATATTCAGCACAGTATGGTTTAAGAAAGAGAGGTTAAATTGGATAAGATACAGTGAAATTTGATAAACATTTCCCTGTGAAACTGGGCCATATAACATTACATTTTTTATCTTGGCAATCTTCACAGAGTAGAGTGTTGACAGCTGTTGGGCTTATGGATAAATTTATCAAAATTCTGTCCTGTTTCAACCAAATGGTTTTTCCGCTACCGTTGTTTGCAGACAAATATCTGAAGACATTACTTTAAGAAACAGATTATGACCTAATCCTCTAAAGACTGCTCTATAACAAAGTCAAGTTACCGAGGACAATCCTCACCATTCTCACAGTGTGGCATGGGACTGGACAAAATGCAAATGGCTCCTTTGCCACAAAGCAATGAATGAATCCAGCCTAAATACTGATTGTTGACTCCACACCCCTATTGTATTATGGAGAACACTGGATTTCATTGGAAGTTTATCAAGAGTTCTTCAACGACAAGCTAACATGGAAGATAACTTTCTTGGCACTACTGATATTCACCTTCAACCTAGATTTGCAGAGCTGGATATGTCTTAAAGGACATTCTCAGTTGAAAGCTGGATATGTCTTAAAGGACATTCTCAGTTGAAATTAATATGCATTCTAGAACATTTACCAGAATCACTGGAAATATACTAGGCTTGGATACCAGGCAGTCACAGGGAAGTTAACAACAACAACAACCAGAACAACAATTTTATTGTTTATGCCCCACCCATCTGACTGGGTTACCCCAGCCACTCTGGGCAGTTTACAATCCAATGACAACACAGCAAACATCAAATATGAAAAAAAAAATCTTGAAACTGGGCTGCTTTTAGATGTATTTAGAGTTGTGCAGTTCTTTATCTGTTTGACATCTGATGGGAGGGCATTCCACAGGGCAGGCACCATTACCGAGAAGGCCATCTGCCTAGTACTCTGTAGGTTCACATCTCACAGTGAGGAAACCGCCAAAAGGTCCTCTGAGCTGGACCTCAGGATGACTGGAATCCAATGGAAAATACTCCTGAGTAAACATGTTATGGATGGCACAGTTAAATGCACATTGTGGCTCTGAAGAGCAACAAATAGCCCAGTAGTAGATTATTAAGCATAACCATAATCACGTCTTGTAGTGAGAGAACTGCCAGAAGTCCCTTAGAATTGGATCTGTTTCCAGGCTGAAGACACTCCTTCAGGTATACAGAGCCAAAGCCATTTAGTGATTTAAAGGTCAGTACCAATGCTATGAATTGTGCTTGGAAACATACTGGGAGCCAATGTAGATCTTTTAGGACCAGTGTTATATTGTCCCAGCGGTTGCTCCCAGTCACCATTCTAGCAGCCCTTTTCTGGATTAGTTGTAGTTTCTGAGTCACCTTCAAAGATAGCCCCACACAGAGTGCATTGCATTAGTCCAATGACGCAACAGAAGCTAGAAAGTTTGAAAATCATTGTCTTATAGTACAGTTATATCACCACTTTAAGTTATGGGCTTCCTCAACATGATCTCACTGCTCTTGAGGCTTAAGATATAATCCAACATTTTTTATGAGATTTTGCACAATTTTTAGCACAGCCTGTGGGGAAATTGCCCTGTGCTGTTCATTGGTAATATGATTGCTCATATTTATTCCATGTTAATGCTGTTCTTACTTTGTGACAATTTCATTTTTATTTCTTATCAATTTCAGCTGTCTTCCTTACACTCTGTCTTAAGAAATGAATGTAGACACATTTATGTTTTGAAATAACGAAAGATTTCTCTGGCTTTAAGTCACAACACCATAGAGCGCTATTTTGTACACCAGTAGGGATGCTGGTGTACCCTAAGTCTGATGCTGCAGCCCATACTGTATGTAATCTGCTGGGTGACCCAGTTTCATTTGGCTGACTTTTGTTTAATTTTGACATTCATGATTCCAGGCAGAATCAGTTCTAGTCTCTCGAAGCAAAGAAGCCACTGAAGGAGATGATTAATGATTGGTGTTTTCTCTCCCCCCCCCCCCATTTCAGTATGGTTACACAAGGAATATCTTGAACCATAATAAAATGACTTTATCAACAATGATTGTCTGTGAAGACAGAATTGGGATTCAAGATGAACTTAACAAATTGGAGACAAACTAACAAACTGAATATCAATAGGGGAAAATGTAAGGTTCCACACTTAGGCATGAAGAACAGCTACACAAATATAAGATGGGGACACCTGGCTTGTCAGTAGTACATATGAAACAGATCTAGGGTCTTAGTAGACCACTAGCTTAACATGAGTCAACAGTGTCATGCAGTAGCAAAAAATGTAAATGCTATTCTAGGCTGCATCAACAGAAGTATACTGTCTTGATCAAGGGAAGTTATAGAATTGTTCTATTTTGCTTTGGTCAGACTACAACTGGAATTCTTTGTCCAATTCTGGGCACCACAGTTTAAGAATATTGACAAGCTGGAATGTGAGAAGAGGAGGGCAACCAAGATGGAAACCAAGTCTTATGAGGAACAGTTGAAGGAATTGGGTATGTTTAGCCTGGATAAGAGGAGACTGAGAGAAGATAGTCATCTTGAAATATCCAAAGGGCTGCCATATGGAAGATGGAGCAAGCTTGTTTTCTCTGGCTCCAGAGGTTAGGACCCAAACCAATGACATCAAGTTACAAGGAAGGAGATTCTGGCTAAACATTAAGAGTTTCTGACAGTAAGAGCTGTTCAACAGTGAAAGGGACTCCCTCGGAAGGTGGTGGACTTGGTGGTTTTTAAGCAGAAGATTTATGGCCATCTGTCAGAGGTGCTTTAGTTGAGATTTCTGCATTGCAGGGTCCCTTCCATCAGGGTCCCTTTCATCTCTACAATTCTGAGATTCTCTAATGAGAAGACAAAATAACATAATGAAAGTGGATAATTTATGGCATCCCCATCCAACGTGGCTTCTCAATTTCTGCGTGTTATAGGGACGAGAGATATTTCTTCTTTCTCAGCAGGTGCTTGAAAGGCCAACAATGCAAATTGTTGAGTGTATCTGGCCAAGGTCAGTGATAAAGGCGCTGCCACAGCACAACGGTGGATTCTGTCACTGACATGCCTTGTGGCACCAGGGATGACTTCAAGGGGCTGACACTGCCTAATTATGTTTCTTTCCCATCTCCAACACCAATCTGGCAGTTTGTGTCTTCTGGGTAGCTTCAGTAATGTGTGGATCATCTCATTTTCACATTTGTATATGCTTATCCCCATTGCTCCCTGCTTCTCTTATTTGATGGGTATTTCCTTTGCCAAGCCTTTCCTCTGATACTAGGAAAAGAGGCATTCCTGGCAACTGTGCTTCTTGGGATCCTTTTAAACTGGTGATAACAGGGCACGTTCTGCATGTAACACACTGGCTCTCTCAATAACATGGGTTGGGTAGTACTGTGAATTGTGCTGATCCCTGCTGCCCCAATACTGCAGTGGACTTCTGCTTTTACAATGGAACTTCCCCCTCCTGTTCTCTCCCCTGTAGCTCCCTGCACACCCTCAAAATATGCTCCAGAGGGTTGGGGGACCATTGGAGCAGATTTTGGGGGAGTGTAGGGAGAAAAGACAGGGATGCGGGTAGCGCTGTGGGTTAAACCACAGAGCCTAGGACTTTCCGATCAGAAGGTCGGTGGTTCGAATCCCCGTGACGGGGTGAGCTCCCGTTGCTCAGTCCCTGCTCCTGCCAACCTAGCAGTTCGAAAGCACGTCAAAGTGCAAGTAGATAAATAGGTACCGCTCCGATAGGAAGGTAAACGGCATTTCCGTGTGCTGCTCTGGTTCGCTAGAAGTGGCTTAGTCATGCTGGCCACATGACCCGGAAGCTGTATGCCGGCTCCCTCAGCCAATAAAGCGAGATGAACGCCACAACCCCAGAGTCAGTCAAGACTGGACCTAATGGTCAGGGGTCCCTTTACCTTTAGGGAGAAAAGAGGAAGTCCTGTTGTGTAAGTGGAGTCCCTTTTGCACAATGTTGGCACAACACTGTTTTTCTCCCTGTATTTACTTAGCCAACTGGGGGTATCTTTTTTTAATGAGGCAAAAGTAGAGAATCCTGGCTGCAAGTGCTACATGATCCTGTGAGTTGTGATACTGAAGAAAGTTATGGCTGAATGCAACCAAATGCTGGGGAGAGCTCATCATTGAACCTCCCTAGCAGCATACTTCCCCTAGCATAAATTGCTGCCTCCATTGCATCCTCATTATGTTGTCCAGCACAGCTCTTCTGGGTAGTGCAAGGCCTTTTACAAATGACAGAACCAACGGTAGCTTGCTGCGACTCATTTGCAAAACATTTGAGGATAAAATTTATTGCAACCACCGAGATCTTAAATCTGCTGTTATAGCAGATGAATCTCATGGGGTGACGAGAGCGCCGTCTAGTCCTGTTGTGTTGGATGAGTTTCAGTTAGTAAGACTCAAGGGTTTGGCAGAGGTGGAGCTAGCTGCTCTGGCACCCAGAGTGGTGCACATGCTGTCTGTGGGGGATGGGGCTAGCCACCTGTGGCGAGCATCCCAGGGGAGCACGTTGCGATGATGTCACCCCCCCCCCCAGGGATGACACCCGGGGTGGACCGCACCCACCACACACCCCTTCCTCAACCACTGGGGTTTGAACAAGGTGCTTGGGTCAGTCAGGGTGTCAGGAACATGGCTCACCAGAGAGCAGGCAAAGAGTCAGACTCAGAAATTGAGCTAAGTGGAAGAGGGACAGACTCTGCAGATGAGAGCTGGCTGAGTCGAGAAAGGGCAGTTCAACCCCCCACCCCTTCCAGAGGAAGACACTATTAGTTCTCAAGAAGAGGAAGAGCTGGAAGGCAGTGAGAGCATTGCTAGGCAATAAGCATATAAGCAGAGGTCTGAGACCGTGTCGAGTGAAAGTGCGGAGGGTGAAGGCCAGCTTCTCAGTCCCCATTCTAGGAAACTGGACAAGATCAGAGGACAACGGAAGGGCAAGAGAGGAAAGGAAGGAGTTTGGCATCCTTCCTGCTGTGGGAGGGGTGATGATTTAGACTGACCAGCTATTGTCAATGCGAGCAGGCGAGAAGCCATGTTCTGGATGTGTGTGTGTGTTTGTAAATAAACATGCATAAAACTGCCAGAGAGTCATTACTTCTTATCAGGGGCTTGCTTGCCTGTCAGAGAATCATTACACAGGGTGACCACTTATGCTCTGAATCCTTGTCCCTCTTGACTGATAAAAACTAGCAGGGAGGAGACAGCTGGCTGGGCCAGGGTGGTTGCTATTCTTGCAATTTAAAATAAACGTATCAGTTTCACGTTTTGTGTTTTTCATTTTTTCAATAATACTTGACTTCTGAAAATAATCGAAGTTAGTATGGGGGGGCATGCAAGTAGTTAGACTTGCCTAGGGTGGAAATAGTGTTGCACCAGCACTGTATATATTCATGGATAAATGGAATATATTATAGTTAAAGCCCTAGCCATTAATATTGTCAAGTTACAGCACACCAATATAGTTTTCAATAGGTAAACTGAACCTTCAGTGAAACCTAATTACCATTATATATATATATATATATATATATATATATATATATATATATATATGAAATGCTATTTAACAGTTCTGTGAACCAGTTGTTGGTCAATTAGCACACCATTATGTGTTAAATGTTCTCTCATTTGCATGGAGAAATCTGTAATAATGATTAATGAAGCTTTAATCGTGCATAATTTGAGACTTCGGATTTTTTTTTTTTTTTGCAAGATTAAATTAGAGTGAGCTGAAGAGTGGTTTCCGATGTTAAGCAAGAACTGTTGATCATGCAACAGAAGTGGTCTCCAAAAGTGGCCTCCCTATTTTATGTTCTCCTCTCTATAGCCATAACATGCAATTTTTCCTAAATGTAAAGTACACTAATTTTAAGTGATCTTAAGTTTCACTTGCTCGTGATATCATAGAAAGCATCCCCTGTCTGTCCAACAGCAGACAAGTACAAGAACATTGAGACACAACACGGCAGCATCCCATGGCAGTCAAGGTAAATGGCACATCATAGGGAGACAGGAGCCCTTCTTTGGTCCTTCAGTTCGCAAACCTAATTTCCTGCCTCCATTACAGTCCCAATGCCTGGCCACACCACCCTTCATGCATTGAATGACAACCTAGAGGAAAGTAACAGCATTGTTTAGCTTCAGCCTTCTGAGCACTCCATCCTCAAAGTTCTATAACTGCTGTCTTGGAAATGGAACCATTCTCATCTGTGCAACTGATGAAGGAGGAGGCTGAAATGTGTAGCTATAAGAATAAATGAATGAATGAATGAATGAATGAATGAATGAATGAATGAATTTATCTATCTGTCTATCCATCCATTCAATCAATCCAATCTTGAATTATCTAATCACAGTCAAGTTGGCAAGCCAAGAATAGTTTTACTAGTTGAGGTTCTATTATTCATTTGTTCATGGTATGTTTACAGAACTAATGAACTAGCTCTTCATTTTTTTATTACTCATTCATTTTCACTGCTATAAAAGGATGAAGGAAGAAGCAATGGACAATTCTTATGTCATTTTTAATAGCTTCTTATATATGCCCTCGTCTTATAACTACCGTTGTTAGTAACACACAAACACTATTAGTCTCATTCCCTTTTGCCAACAATAAAATAAAGAGTGCATTGCACCAGCTGGTAGATTTCATTTAGAAATGATTTTTCTTCTGTTGAAGTTTATTAGGTTAATATTACTTTTAAAAAACAAAA
The DNA here is from genome assembly GCF_964188305.1 of Podarcis bocagei. Classification (NCBI taxonomy): domain Eukaryota; kingdom Metazoa; phylum Chordata; class Lepidosauria; order Squamata; family Lacertidae; genus Podarcis; species Podarcis bocagei. The sequence continues at coordinate 16,096,796 of NC_138130.1, forward strand.
CCCTTTTATTTATCTTCGTTAAGAAGGGCTTTTCAGTATCTCCATGTAATGCACATCGGAGACAAAGAGTTTAATTAAGAAAGGAGCCAAAAAGAAACAGCAGCAACAAAAATAAGCCATAGTACAAAAATTAAAATAAAATAGGATATTTAGAGGGAAATGAGCTTACCAGTGGTTGCTTATGCATAAATGTGCAGATTCTTAATTTTGATTAGCTGCATTTTACTGAAAAATGTAAACCCTAGATCAGAGATGGGAAAATTTTGCCCCCCCCCATATTGCTGAACTGCAGCTGCCATCAGCCCCAGCAAGCGAATTCAGTTGCCAGGGTTGAAAGACAGAATAGCTCAGCAACATATTGAGGGCCATTTGCAAAGATTAACACTAGGTGTTATGCTGTGAAGTGTCACAGGGCTCTGTTTTGTCCCTGGTGCTATTTGCCATATGTACAAAACCATTCGGGGTGGTCATTAGGCAATTTGGAACACGTCTTCAATATGAATCTGAATCAGGATTCATATGCAAGTCCTGAGCTGGTGCCTAGATGCAGTGGTGTGCTGGATGAGGTCCAATAAACTAAGAGTGAATTCTGGCAAGACTGATGCCCTGTGGATGGGTGAGGTGTTCCTTGGTCCAGGAAACTGGGTGTTTGTGTGTTCTTGATGTGGGGTCACACTCCCTTTGAAGAAGGCTCATAGTCCGGGGTTCATATTTTTGTGAGGCACAAGTGGCTTCAGATGCTAGGGGTGCCTTCTATCAGTTTTGGTTGGCGTACTAACCACAGTGGTTAGTGCATTGGTAATTTCAAGCCTAGCTTCCAGAAATGCACCCTATGACATTCAGCCCATTTCATTCCATGGTAGGGTGCCTCCTGTTGTTCCTGTTGTTTCAGAGAGTTCCTACAAGTTACTTTGTGTCCAGCAGTGCTGTGCCCCCCACAATAATATGGAATTAATTGCCACTTCAGATAAGATTCGCTGCTGAAATCTATTATTTCAGATGCATGCTTAAGACCTTACCCTTACCCTATTTTCCAGGGACAGTCCCAGATTTACAGAAATCGTCCCGTTTTCCAATATGTCCTGCTTTCCCTTAGGACATCCCTATTTTCATCAGATAAATATTGGAGCATATGGTATTGCACCCTAACAAAGTGACATATCTTTCCTGGGCAGCCAGCGAAAGGTTTCTGATGGTACACGTATCTTTCAAAGCACTGACAGTGGTATCTGTGTCAGCCCTGAGATGCCCTCCCAGTACAGTGGTACCTCGAGTTACAAATGCCTCAGGTTACAAACGCTTCAGGTTACAAACTCCGCTAACATGGGATGAGAATGGAAATCGTGTGCCGGCGGCGCAGCGGCAGCAAGAGGCCCCATTAGCGAAAGCACGCCTCTAGTTAAGAACAGTTTCAGGTTAAGAACGGACCTCTGGAACGAATTAAGTTCATAACTAGAGGTACCACTGCATTTCACTCTAATTCTGCTGCGCTGACACGCATAGAATCAGACCGATTTGTGAATCGTTTACTTCCAAAGGGCACTGCAGTGTTAAACTTTTGTAAGTGCCATTGGTGCTTTTACCAGTTCATGATAATGTTGGTTTACTGTGGATTATTTCATTAAAGGTAAAGGTAAAGGGACCCCTGACCATTAGGTCCAGTCGTGGCCGACTCTGGGGTTGCAGCGCTCATCTCGCTTTACTGGCCAAGGGAGCCGGCGTACATGTGGCCAGCATGACTAATCTGCTTCTGGCGAACCAGAGCAGTACACAGAAACGCGTTTACCTTCCTGCCAGAGCGGTACCTATTTATCTATTAGCACTTTGATGTGCTTTTGAACTGCTAGGTTGGCAGGAGCTGGGACCAAGCAATGTGAGCTCACCCCGTCATGGGGATTCAAACCACTGACCTTCTGTTCGGCAAGTCCTAGGCTCTGTGGTTTAACCCACCGCGCCACCCGCCTCCCCATTATTTCATTAGTGCATCATTATTCCTCACTACAGTGGTGCCTCGCAAGACGAAAATAATCCGTTCCGCGAGTCTCTTTGTCTAGCGGTTTTTTCGTCTTGCGAAGCAACCCTATTAGCGGCTTAGCGGCTTAGCGCTATTAGCGGTTTAGCGGCTATTAAAGGCTTAGCGGCTTAGCAGCTAAAAGGCTATTAGCGGCTTAGTGGCTTAGAAAAGGGGGGGAGCGGAAAAAATCGCAAGACTCGCAAGACGTTTTTGTCTTGCGAAGCAAGCCCATAGGGAAATTCGTCTTGCGAAGCGCATTGAAAAATGGAAAACCCTTTCGTCTAGCGGGTTTTTCGTCTTGAGAGGCATTCGTCTTGCGGGGCACCACTGTACAGTGCTCATCTTTAGTCAGATTTTGTTTTCCATCAGTGGTATCTGCACAAATTGTCCTCCTTATATATTCCCTGTTGCTTTGGACCAGCTGAAACATCATAGCAGTGAGCTGTGCAGCGAGATTTTACTGTACCTCTAGTCTCCCCAAGGAAAACTGTAGCTTGGAAACTCCACTAATGCAGTCACAGTTTCCCGATTGCCATGCTTACAATATTTGGAACACATTTTCCGCCCTTGGGCCTAGTTGGTTCCCATAAACTGCATTTCTCCTGATGAAGCAAGTTTGGCTAATGCAACTCACACTCCTTCCCCCGAAATCGTTCTTTAATTTTGTTTGCTTGATTTTGTAGTTGCCCATATGCCTGTTCGCAACTGTATTCCATAGTTAATACCATCTATTCAGGTTAGTAATATTGACTCTAACTCTCCTAAAGTTCAATGAAAATAAAGTTTTAAAAATGCTAGGCAGCTGCATGCTTATTATATTTGCAGAAATAACTTTAACTTTTTCTTTCTTAAATATTGGAGCAGAAGTTGCTAAAGCCTGCAGTGGGCTGAAATTGTTCAGACGGTAGTTGGTTCATTTCTTTGCTTTATTTTCTGAAAATGTGGACCTATTTGGCAAATATTGACCTATTGAGCCTTATATTTTTACCCCCAGAAATCTCACTGTGAACTTTCACTCCCCTCCCCCCAAAAAGTGAGGGAGTGAGTAATACAGTATTAAGAATTGTTGGTGCATACTTGACACGGTCCAGAAACAGTGCAATGATATCAGTATGTGAAGAAACAGAGAAACTGAAGTAAAAATCAGTAATGCATTAACATTTAATTAGAGTTTCAACATTTCTCCGCTCTGAAATCTAACACATTCAATACCAAATTCAGAAATGATTTTGAAATTTGACACATTGCAATGCAAAGACCATCAACAGGCTGATTTCTGCTTTTTCCTCTGCAACATTTTTTGGCCTATTAATTAGCTACTGAAATCTTAGCAGTATTGCAGAAAGTAGTGGTAGGAAATAAAATATCTTCTATTGACTTCTATTGACATGTGCTTGTCTTCTCCCTCCCCCACCAAATGTTATAAAGAAAGGAAGAAAAATCAAACTCGTTTTACTGTCAGAAAAATTCTAATCTTCTTTTGCTAAAATTCAGCCATTTTTGCTCTTCTAAGCAAAAGTTCATTTATAACATTTTGCCTGTTGTCACTTTTGTTGTGTTTGAAAATAGTTAAAATAAAAAAATTCCTTCCAGTAGCACCTTAAAGACCAACTAAGTTAGTTCTTGGTATGAGCTTTCGTGTGCATGCACACTTCTTCAGATACACTGAAACAGAAGTTGCCAGATCCTTCTATATAGTGAGAAGGTGGGGAGGGGTGTTACTCAGAAGGGTGGTGGGAATGGGAGATAGGCAGATAGCTGGGAGAGCCTGTTGACGACTCTTAACGACTGTAATAGGTCTTACAGGAGAAGGCAAGGGGTGAGGAGGTGAGAAATGGTTTAGTCATGTATAGTGAGATAAGAATCCAATGTCTTTGTTCAGCCCAGGTTTTTCCATTGTTTTAAGTTTGGTAATGAGTTGTAATTCAGCAGCTTCTCTTTCCAGTCTGTTTCTGAAATTCCTTTGTAGTAAAACAGCTACTTTGAGATCTTGTATAGAATGTCCTGGGAGATTGAAGTGTTCTCCTACTGGTTTCTCTGTTTTGTGATTCTTGATGTCAGATTTATGTCCGTTTATTCTTTGGCGTAAGGTTTGGCCTGTTTGTCCAATATAGAGAGCTGAAGGACACTGTTGGCATTTGATGGCATACACAATGTTAGACGATGAGCAATTAAATAGTCCCGAGATGGTATGTGTGATGTTGTTGGGGCCAGTAATGGTGTTGTCCGGGTGTATGTGGCAGCAAAGTTGGCATCTGGGTTTATTGCAGGCTCTGGTGCCAGTGTCTGTGTTAAGTCTGGTTGTAGTATTATTGTGGGTTAGGAGTTGTTTAAGATTGGGTGGCTGTCTGTAGGCAATGAAAGGTCTTCCTCCCAGAGCTTGAGAAAGAGAACTGTCATTGTCCAGGAGAGGTTGTAGATCTCTGATGATGCGTTGTACTGTTTTAACTTGGGAGCTGTATGTGATGACTAGAGGTGTTCTGTTATTTTCTTTTTTGGGTCTGTCTTGCAGCAAGTTCTCTCTGGGTATCAGTCTGGCTCTGTTGATCTGTTGTCTAACTTCATCTGCTGGGTATTTTAGTTCTGAGAAGGTTTGCTGTAGATCTCTTAGGTGAGAGTCTCTGTCTGTAGAGTTGGAACAGATGCGGCTGTAACGTAGTGCCTGGCTGTATACAATGGACTGTTTGGTATGTTTGGGATGGTAGCTGGAGGCATGTAGATATGTTTGTCGGTCAGTTGGTTTGCGGTATAAGGTGGTGTCTATGCGCCCATCCTGTATTTTTATAGTAGTGTCCAAAAAATGTATTTCTTGCATAGATTGATTCATTGTAAGGTTGATTGTGGGGTGAAAATCATTAAATTTCTGGTGAAAGGTGTCCAGGGTCTGTTGACCATGTGTCCAGATGATAAAAATATCGTCAATGTATCGCAGGTACAAGAGAGGTTTGAGTGGGTAGGAGTTCAGGAAACGTTGTTCTAAATCTGCCATGAAGATGTTGGCATACTGTGGGGCCATGCGGGTGCCCATTGCTGTGCCGCTGATCTGAAGGAACAGGTCATCACCGAATTTGAAGTTGTTGTGGGTAAGGACAAATTGGCAGAGTTTGGTGGCAAGGTCCGCTGTGGTTTTATCTGAAATGGTGTTCCTTATAGCTTGGACAATGACAGTTCTCTTTCTCAAGCTCTGGGAGGAAGACCTTTCATTGCCTACAGACAGCCACCCAATCTTAAACAACTCCTAACCCACAATAATACTACAACCAGACTTAACACAGACACTGGCACCAGAGCCTGCAATAAACCCAGATGCCAACTTTGCTGCCACATACACCCGGACAACACCATTACTGGCCCCAACAACATCACACATACCATCTCGGGACTATTTAATTGCTCATCGTCTAACATTGTGTATGCCATCAAATGCCAACAGTGTCCTTCAGCTCTCTATATTGGACAAACAGGCCAAACCTTACGCCAAAGAATAAACGGACATAAATCTGACATCAAGAATCACAAAACAGAGAAACCAGTAGGAGAACACTTCAATCTCCCAGGACATTCTATACAAGATCTCAAAGTAGCTGTTTTACTACAAAGGAATTTCAGAAACAGACTGGAAAGAGAAGCTGCTGAATTACAACTCATTACCAAACTTAAAACAATGGAAAAACCTGGGCTGAACAAAGACATTGGATTCTTATCTCACTATACATGACTAAACCATTTCTCACCTCCTCACCCCTTGCCTTCTCCTGTAAGACCTATTACAGTCGTTAAGAGTCGTCAACAGGCTCTCCCAGCTATCTGCCTATCTCCCATTCCCACCACCCTTCTGAGTAACACCCCTCCCCACCTTCTCACTATATAGAAGGATCTGGCAACTTCTGTTTCAGTGTATCTGAAGAAGTGTGCATGCACACGAAAGCTCATACCAAGAACTAACTTAGTTGGTCTTTAAGGTGCTACTGGAAGGAATTTTTTTATTTTGACTATGGCAGACCAACACGGCTACCTATCTACTATTGAAAATAGTTGTTTGCTTTTTGTTCTATTTACTATGTATATTCACTGTTTTGTATGTTATGTATTGTTACCTGCCATGTGAGGGCTTTTGCCATGAGAGGCATTTGAAGAAATTGTAAATAAATTATATAAAAATTACACACACACATACAAATGCTTACAAGCAAAGTGTCATGAACTATCATACTATACCACTGTGACTATTATTACTCCTGTTACTGCATCAACTAATGCAAAAAAGACAATAAAATCAATAAAATATTATAAAGTAGGTAAGTTTTCAATTATTATTATTTAACCAACCTAACTTTATGGTATTCCAATACCCTTTCGGTAACCTGAGAGAGATTATTTGCATAGCATAAGGTAAAGGTAAAGGGACCCCTGACCATTAGGTCCAGTCGTGACTGACTCTGGGGTTGCAGCGTTCATCTTGTTTTATTGGCTGAGGGAGCTGGCGTACAGCTTCCGGGTCATATGGCCAGCATGACTAAGCCGCTTCTGGCGAACCAGAGCAGCGAACGGAAACACCGTTTACCTTCCCGCCAGAGCAGTCCCTATTTATCTACTTGCACTTTGACATGCTTTCGAACTGCTAGGTTGGCAGGAGCTGGGATGGAGCAACGGGAGCTCACCCTGTCGCGGGGATTCGAACTGCTGACCTTCTGATCAGCAAGCCCTAGGCTCTGTGGTTTAACCCACAGCGCCACCCGTGTCTCTTTGCATAGCATAATCAAATGCAATTATCTGCACTGTGATTTGCAAAGCAATACATTTACTGTCTGCCTCTAAACAGGGTCCAGCTCTGCAGCCTGCTTTAAAGAGAAATATGCACATATGTCTTCCCGCTAGTGTGGATAAATATCTTCAGAGGCTCACCAGGACAGAATATAAGAGGTAAAAACAGTTGTCACCAATCCATTTATAAGCATGCGGATATCTAATAATAGTTATATGCTGATGGTTTTGCCATGTCCTCCAGGGGAGATGAATAGCATTCTACTGCCCTCCTCTACATATGAAGCATTAAAGAGGTGTGATATACTGCCAGCTGTAAGAGCAGCACAACCTGAAATTCCTTGGAGACAAAACCATAAAGCAAGAAATGACAATGAGGGCTTTACAAATCAGGGGAAGCAACTCAGGTGTCATCCGCATGCAGAAAGATTTGCTATTCATGCTTGTTTATTGGATGGTTCAGAATCATCCCTGTCAAACTGGGGAAATAAGGGAAAGCAGAATAGGGCATGCTGATTTGAGGAGATGACTCATCCAGATCCATTGACAAGAGCGGCAGCAGTGACAGACTTCTTAAAATAAAAATAAAAATCAGCCTATTCGATGTTTCAGACAATGAAAGGTAAATTACACAATCCAAAGGCTCAGATGATGTATGTGTTGCTAGATAGCATCACTGCAGGTGTGAATTAACAGTTTCAGCGAAGGATAATTTCAATAAGCCTGGTAGAAAAGTGTAATGTGGACCCTACCTCTGCTTGTCGTGCTTTCCTCTGTTTTGAAAAAATTATTATATATTAAAACTTATAACAAGGAGAAATAGCTCCTGTGTTATGCCAAAATGCTAACACATCAGAATCTTTCTGATCTCCTGCTGTACTCAAACTAACTGTCACACCCCACACAGTGTCACTCGCTGCTGACTTTACTGAAACCTCTGTCATTGTTTAAAACCATTACTTTTTTCCACTCAGTGTTACTCCATCTCTGCTTTATTCAAACCTTTGCAATTGCTTAAAAGGGACACCTATTTCCATTCAGTATTTTTCCATTCTTCCTTCGTTCAAACCACAAATATTTGCCACCTAACAACAATTGAATGTCCCACTCAGATCACCTCCAAAACAATTTTCCCCTAACCCTAATTCACTGCCTGCCTAGATCCTGTCCCAAATCAATCCCTGTTCAGTTAACGGTCAAACCAAGAACATCTCTTTTTTACTTCTCCCTTTGCTCTGACTCTCCTTTGGGCTTGGCTATTCCTTTCTTCTGAGGGACGTGGGTGGTGCTGTGGTCTAAACCAGAGCCTAGGTCTTGCCAATCGGATGGTTGGCGGTTCGAATTCCCACAACGGGGTGAGCTCCCATTGCTCGGTCCCAGCTCCTGCCAACCTAGCAGTTTGAAAGCACATCTAAGTGCAAGTAGACAAATAGGTACCGCTCTGGTGGGAAGGTGAACAATGTTTCCATGCGCTGCTCTGGTCTTCCAGAAGCGGTCATGCTGGCCACATGACCCAGAAAAACTGTCTGTGGGCAAACGTTGGCTCCCTCAGCCAGTAAAGCAAGATGAGTGGTGCAACCCCAGAGTCATTTGTGACTGGACTTAACTGTAAGGAGTCCTTTACCTTTACCTTTTTATCCTTTGCTTCTAAAGCCAGGTGAAACTTTCTATTTCTTCTCTTCCAAATGACACTTTGTGATGTCTGCACCAATGTGCTGCTGCTGCCTGCTGTCACCAGTGTCACTCTATGTTTACTTGATGGGTGGCAGCAGCAGTTTGGAATGAGTTCTATTTTCAGGCAAATGAAATGTTTAATAAAGATCTTAAAGAGAGGGGCTATACAGAAAAAGTGTCTAAATTTCAATCAGAAATAATTGATAACGATGCTAAGATAATCTCAAAAATGTATAAAATACTTTTGGAATGGCAAACAAAAGATGAGGAGATAAAGTCGGTCATGATTAAGTGGGCCAGAGACTTCGGTTATAATATACAATTGGAGGATTGGGAAAAGGTATGGAATGAAAACATGAAATTTACTGCATGCACGGCACTAAAGGAAAACATAATGAAGATGGTATACAGGTGGTATATTACACCGGTAAAATTGGCAAAAATGTACAAGACATGTAATAGGTGCTGGAAATGCAAAGAAAAAGAAGGATCTCTCTTTCATATGTGGTGGGATTGCAGGAAAGCGAAGGGGTTCTGGGAAATGATATATAGTGAGTTGAAAAAGATGCTTAAATATTCGTTTGTTAAGAAACCAGAAGCCTTTCTGTTAGGAATAACAGGAAGAGAGATAAAAAGACGGGATTATAAACTGTTTCAGTATGCTGTTACAGCGGCAAGAATACTGATGGCCCAGAGGTGGAGACAAGAGGAATTACCGACTTTGAATGAATGGAGGATGAAACTCATAGATTATGCAGAATTGGATAAAATGACTGGAAGAATAAGATATCAGAAAGATCAAAAATTCATCGAGGACTGGGGAAAGTTTACGGAATATCTGGAAACTATATGTGATGAACAAACAACGCTAGTGGGTTTTAAAGAGACTTTGTAATATTTTAAGGTATATTGCAAGACAGAATTAGAGGTGAAAGGTTAATGGTAAATCGGCAATATTATATAGAAAATGCGGGAAAATAAGAAAAATGGATCATTGAGGGAGGTGCTGGTGGAAGTTTAAAAAACTGTTAATTTGTAATTATGGTTGTAACTAATACTAGTAAAAGGAAAACTGAATAAAAATTTAACTGCAAAATGGAATGAGTTCTGGAGATAGCATGAAACTAAGTTAACTTCTTTTTCATGTCCTTGCTTGCCTACTACCCTCACCTATGGTCACCTAATCTCCCCACCCCGCCCTGTTCAAAACCACTTCTATGAGAGTCACAGCTCTAAGGACACAATTTTCCCCACTGGCCTTGACATTTATGGAACTGTGCAGCTCCTCAAGCCTTCCTGAACATCTGTGATTACCGCACTTCACCAAGATACGTACTTCTGCGCTTGGTAGTTCTTAAAGTGTGTCTTTCATACCAGCTCAGAAGATTTCCCCAGGCAAGACCTTTTTCTTTTGCAAGCACTTAAAACTACTTATGATAAACAGACAGCTCCCCTGCGGTTGTTGCTAATATGTGTGCATATACTAGGCATGTTTTCACCAAAATATTAAATTTAAAGTAAGGCATATTTTTAATTTATTACAACCAGCTGCCTTTCCCTGAGATTGTCTTGACACTGGAGGAGGTTCACTACATCCTGTTTGAAAGATCCAGGTACATCACAGTACAGTGCATTTTATTTTTAGTTCCAATATTTGATATTAGGAGTGTTTGATAAATACAAAATCTTCCCTTTCCAAAAGCTAGTCCAGCCATTTGAGTTGTTTTGATTCTCAATTACCTTTGATGCCAATGTTAATACATTCAAGAATACACTCTGTGTTTAGTGCAATGTTACCCCGTTTATTTATATACAGAGAAGGTACATGCTCTTATTTTGTGGCATTGTATTCAGAAATTCTGTTTGGTTGGAAAATTAAATGGAACTTCATAATGTATCACATCCTGCCAACACATCAAATAGTATGCCTCGTTCATTATTTCCATCTTGTGCTCTTAAATGTCTCTGAACATTTTTGATTACTTTGTCAGCATTTTTTTTTTAAAGGCACCAAAAAATTTAAAAGGAACATATACACCTCAGTGATAATGTATTGTACTCTGCTATGTTTAAAAATTGAAGCTTTATTTCCAGACTTTGCCCTAAGGGAGTTTCCAGACTGGTGGTATATTGATCAATCATCATAATATGTTTGTGCAAAAGAAGGAATGGGTGAATATGCCAAATTATGTTTCTCTCCGTTTCTCATTTTTCCAGTCTAAACAAGATCTGCCCCCTCGGCCTCAGTTTGGATTTTATTTTATTTTATTTAAAAGAGCTCCATGAAAATTTATCAGAAAATTTCACATTTTTCCTAATACATTTTTCTACACGTTTGTGCATGATATACAGATTTTACAAGCAATTTTGCACGCTATGATGAATTTGACATGTTTTCACCAATACATACAATTTTACATACAATAATACAATTATTATTATTATTATTATTATTGTGCACATTTCTCTTCCAAATATGCATTTTTCTACATGTTACATGGCTGCAGAAAATTCAGAGCAGTGCAACCTTGAAAGGATAGCTGCACTTAACTTCGCCTGTTGCTTCAGAAAGTACGAGTTGAGAACATTTGCATTGAATTCCAAGACAAGGCAAATTTATTCTCCATCCCTATGCAAAAGTTATATGGCATTGCGAGCATTCGGTTGTTATCCCACACATTTCATTGCATTTTTCCATCACATTCCTCATCAGACTTTTTGTGGTTAGAAAGTGATGAGATAATTGCACTAGAAAGTGCAGGATAACAACCAGATTTTGTAGTGAATAAACAACACTTCTGGAAGCACTCTAATTCAGACATTACCAAGACAGGATGGTAAATGCTCTAATCAGATAGAAAACCCTTATCACGTCCATGTTATTTTATTGAGAAATAATTGTGCTATTATTTCTAAAGTTTACACCCACTCCCTATCCAGAAGACTTTTGCAGTAATAAATAAATTCATCTCTGGCTTGTCTCTATTGACGTCGAAGGCTGGCAAGAAGTGTAATCTTTATTAAAAAAAGAACAGTGTTCGGGGGGTGTTTTTTGCTGGGTGCTCAGTGTTTTCTAGCTACTCTTTTGTTCAAATATGCTTTTGTAGTGTTTCTGAGCCATCAGTTGGGGAGGGAGTGGAACCCTGGTGCCAACTATAGGGGGCCTGGGCACCCACAAAAATTGTTGTGGGTGCTTGGCACCCACACTGCAGGGCCTCCAATGTGATTTCCATAGCCTTGTGAAGCACTGGAAGTTGCATCTGAGGCCTTGTGAGAGGCCTCGGATGCAGCGTCCATGGCCTCACTGGGCCTTTGGCACAACATCAGGGGCTTCCAAACACCACTGCGGCACGTGTGCCATAATGCAACGACATCACGTTATGTCACGCGTGCCACTGGGCACCCATAATCTGAGGCCCAAGTCAGCATCCCTGAGTGGAACTATAAATTGAGATGCAAGTGTTCAAAGTCCTTCACTTACACGCTTTCCTGTCTCACCGTCTGGCAAATTCTAAAAAAATAAAAAATTTCCTTCCAGTAGCACCTTAGAGACCAACTAAGTTTGTTATTGGTATGAGCTTTCATGTGCATGCACATTTGGTATCTGAAGAAGTGTGCATGCACATGGAAGCTCATACCAATAACAAACTTAGGGACCCGGGTGGCGCTGTGGGTAAAAGCCTCAGCGCCTAGGACTTGCCGATCGAAAGGTCGGCGGTTCAAATCCCCGCGGCGGGGTGCGCTCCCGTCGCTCGGTCCCAGTGCCTGCCAACCTAGCAGTTCGAAAGCACCCCCGGGTGCAAGTAGATAAATAGGGACCGCTTACTAGCGGGAAGGTAAACGGCATTCCGTGTGCTGCGCTGGCTCGCCAGATGCAGCTTGTCATGCTGGCCACATGACCCGGAAGTGTCTGCGGACAGCGCTGGCTCCCGGCCTCTAGAGTGAGATGAGCACACAACCCTAGAGTCTGCCAAGACTGGCCCGTACGGGCAGGGGTACCTTTACCTTTACCTTTAAGGTGCTAAGGCTGGGCTGGATGAATCCCTAGCCGGAATTAAGATTGCTGGAAGAAATATCAACAACCTCAGATATGCAGATGACACAACATTGATGGCAAAAAGTGAGGAGGAATTAAAGAACCTTTTAATGAGGGTGAAAGAGGAGAGTGCAAAATATGGTTTGAAGCTCAACATCAAAAAAAACGAAGATCATGGCCACTGGTCCCATCACCTCCTGGCAAAGTAGACGAAATGGAGGCAGTGAGAGATTTTACTTTCTTCGGCTCCATGATCACTGCAGATGGTGACAGCAGTCACGAAATTAAAAGATGCCTGCTTCTTGGGAGAAAGGCGATGGCAAACCTTGACAGCATCTTAAAAAGTAGAGACATCACCTTGCCAACAAAGGTCTGTATAGTAAAAGCTAGGGTTTTCCCAGTAGTGATGTATGTAAGTGAAAGCTGGACCATAAAGAAGGCTGATCGCCGAAGAATTGATGTTTTGAATTATGGTGCTGAAGGAAACTCTTGAGAGTCCCATGGACTGCAAGAAGATCAAACCTATCCATTCTTAAGGAAATCAGCCCTGAGTGCTCACTGGAAGGACAGATCCTGAAGCTGAGACTCCAATACTTTGGCCACCTCATGAGAAGAGAAGACTCCCGGGAAAAGACCCTGATGTTGGGAAAGATGGAGGGCACAAGGACAAGGGGACAACAGGACGAGATGGTTGGACAGTGTTCTCGAAGCTACCAGCATGAGTTTGACCAAACTGTGGGAGGCAGTGGAAGACAGGAGTGCCTAGCATGCTCTGGTCCATGGGGTCACGAAGAGTCAGACACGACTAAACGACTAAACAACAACACAACAAGGTGCTACTGGAAGGATTTTTTAAAAAAATTAGTTTCAACTACGGCAGACCAACACAGCTACCTACCTGTAACTGACAAATTCTATTTTGCTTTGCACAATGTAAAACTGTGACCTCTTCATATCATATCATATGCACGCTTGGTTTTCTCAGGAGTTCAGAACCATTGTGTGACATGTTCCCATCCATTATGTAACATGGGTGTGAGAAACCTTTGATCCTCCAAACATTGCTGAACTACAACTCCCACCAGCCCATTGGCCATTGGCACTGCTTCTTGGGGCTGATGTGAGTCATAGCTCAGTAACTTATGGAGGACAAATGACTTTCCCACACCTGCTGCGATTATGATGGTGATATCGGTGGCCCTTCCTTACTGAGAGTCCTGGATATGCATGTCACATTGCAATGAAAAATAGAAGGATGAAGACTATGCTGCATGGCAGCTCAGGCACTGTTCCAGGAGCCAATCCTGGAAACCAGACAGAGGGCCTTCTCAGTAGTGGCACCCGCCCTGTGGAACGCCCTCCCATCAGATGTCAAAGAGATAAATAATTACCTGACATTCAGAAGAGATCTTAAGGCAGCCCTGTTCAGGGAAGTTTTTAATATGTAATGCTGTACTGTTTTTAACACTGATTGCGAGCCGCCCAGAGTGGCTGGGGAAACTCAGGCAGATGGGCGGGGTATAAATAATAAATTATTATTATTATTATAATCAGTTGCACCATTTGATATCCCAAAGGTGGGGCTTCAGAGATGAAATGCCCTTCCTTTCATCATCAGCTGGACTATAAGTATTGAGGGCCTAGCCTCAGTTCTGGAGCCAGTTAGGTTGTCCAATGCCTGGATCCTTGTCTTATGCCATGCCAAACTCTATAACCTAACCAATAAAGTTGTTGTTGCTTTTAGCTCATTTCTTGCTGTAACTGGGGATAGAGAGAATGAAATTGCTTATTCTGACCCAATCAAGCTTTTCTCACATCTGACCACTTCTTGCATTGAGCAGCAACATACCCATGTATTTCACCCCAGGGAGGTACAGTTGTCAACTTCATTATTTATCTTTAGGCACCAGGTGAAAAAGATCCTCTTTAGTCAGGCCTTTGGCTGATTAATATTCTACAGTCTTTTAAAAGTGATTGTGGGAGCGATGGCAATTATTTTGCTGTTTTTTGTTTTAATTACTTATTTGTGCTTTTAACTTGTATTATTATAACAACAATTGTATTATTATAACAGCATTGTATTATATTGTATTGTATTGTATTATAACAACAGCAACAACAATTCCTTATTTGCATATTAGCAATTTGTATCCCAATTAGCAATTTCTGTATCACATGATTTTTTAAAAAGATGCTTGCATTTTCTTCATCAATGCCACCTTCACAATTCATTTATGCCACCATCTTTCCAGAAGCATATCTTACTACTTATATTGCTGTTGTGGGGTTGTGTGTGTGTGAAAAGTAGGTAGAGGAGCTTTTCACTGAACAACTTTTCCCTTCTTCATTATGTGCATAGAAAATAGGTTTTGGATCTGCAATGAAAAAGTGAGGTATCTGAAGGACTATCAAGCAGGATGAAAATTCTGTCTGATTGACATCTAGGAATGGGATATTTTATCTAATCTAGTTCCACCACCTGTCTTGCCTTGGGATAAATTCTTCTGCAGTGCTATGGTATGAACTGGCTCCAGGAGTTCTAATTCACATCTCCCTATGTGCTGATACATTTTGTAAGGATTAGTTAAAAATACAGGATGTGGTCACAAGCTAAAGTCCCAAAGAATTTATTTTGTTTTAAGATTTGCATATGAATCACATTTTCAAAGTCCTGTCCTGAAGGCTTTCTTCTTCTTTTTTTGCCAGTTTCTATTTTACTAATAGATGTGCAGCCAACATCATACTAATCTTCCTTTCGACAGTGAAAGCTTTAAGATCTTGATAAGTTTAAGCTTCTAAAAGTCAAAGTCTGCAGAAACCTTAGGAATGGTCACAATGAGATGACAAAATAGCAGATATGGGGAAAACTTCAGAGCAGCCTTTTATACGGTGCTGTTTTTCTGCCATTTAAATTGCAGCAATCAGCAAGTTTTTCTTGAGAGAGGGATGGGGTACAGTCCACATACAAATCCATTAGGCCTAGTGTCAGCCCTAGCCCTTGCCTGATGCCTCTCCTGATCTGCATTAAAAATAAATAAATCCTAGTCTTCTGAGCAGCAACAGACAGCTCAGTCTACCTAGATGTCAGGGACTAGACATCAGAGGAGGAATGGTGGAGACCACCTCCCCCTTTTCCTGAACCTTCCTGAGAAGAGGACAGTATAGATTTACAATGGTGGTTTGCAGAGCATCACAGCGTCATAGAAGAGGTGCAAAGCTGGGAAATAATGGGAGAAGCAGAGCAGGAACAATTGGCTGACACATTAAGCATTCCAGACCCCCCTTCTACCAGATCCCGGTGAGCAATGAAAGTAGGAGAGCAGAGGGCTAAGAAACAATTGGCCATAGGCAGCCACTATAAGGGGGCGGAGCCGTTGACGGCTGAGAAGGGAAAGGGGGGTGGAGATTACTCAGAGCAACATCCTTACAAAAGAGGTTGCATTTCTACACCTCTTTCTGTAAATATTGAATAAAAGACATTGCTAAGAGCATATTGTCTTTCCATTACTGACAGCCTGCCGCAAGGGATCAGATTCCCTGGAGCCGGACACTAGCACTGTAATTTCCCATATTGCCCATGATATAGCATTTCTCTGAAAGAGGTTAAAATTAGCATACCCAACACTACCACTAGTCACTGTCACTGCCAGTTAAGTTCTCCAGGACCCACCATCAGAGGAGGAAGCCGACTACAGTGCAGTTTACCCTGGGCCTCCTTGAACCTCCAGATGGCCATGATCAGTCCATCGTCGCAGATCCCACGTCCTCCAAACCCTCTATTTGTCTCTAGACTGCAAGCCAATATTAGTGATTTGGTAGCAGCAAAAGGCCAGATTTAGCTTTTGGACTTCCAGTTACTGAGTCCTAATATAAACATTTTTCCATGCTTCCATTCACTTCTCTACTTATGTGCAAGAAGCTGTATTTCATACCCTCCAACATTTCTCCGATGAAAATAGGAGAGCAACAATAACAACAACAATTTTATTATTTATTTCCCATCCATCTGACTGGGTTGCCCCAGCCATTCTGGGTGGATTCCAACATATGTAGAAACATAATACAGTGGTACCTCGGGTTAAGAACTTAATTCATTCTGGAGGTCCGTTCTTAACCTGAAACTGCTCTTAACCTGATGTACCACTTTGGCTAATGGGGCCTCCCACTGCCGCTGTGCCGCTGCCACACAATATCTGTTCTCATCCTGAAGCAAAGTTCTTAACCCGAGGTACTATTTCTGGGTTAGCGGAGTCTGTAACCTGAAGCGTCTGTAACCCGAGGTACCACTGTAAAACATTAAACATTTTTTTAAAACCTTCCCTATACAGGGCTGGCTTCAGATGGCTCAGGGTTCAGATAACTCCAAACCCTCCAATATTCCTCTGATGAAAACAGGGACGTCCTGTGGAAAATTGGGGCATTCTGGGATCAAATTGGAAACCAGGATGGCTTCTGTAAATCCGGGACTGTCCCTGGAAAATAGGGACACTTGGAGGGTCTGGTATCTTAGTCACATTCTGTTCTGATGACTACGGCCATATTCACACAATTCACACATATTCATCATTTGAGGACTACAGCTTCTGAAGACGGGTTCTGAACCTGCATTTTGTATCCCCATATCCCAAGCAAAGTATCTAACCAGAGTGGTACACAGGGCTGTCACTAAGCAGCTTATAATTGCTTTTTTAAAAAAAAACTTCGTGTAATAACAGCAACAAAACAAACCAGAAGACTTGTGAGTGTAACACAAAGATGCAATTGCAGCAGCCTCCTAGCAAGTAAACTTTTAATGTTCTATTTTTGGATGGTTGGCTTTTTATATGCTACAGGAGAATTTATCAAGTTTGACAGGCTTTCCTACAAAGAAACCCCTTTAAATGCAAAACACATTGCAGATACCAAGCAAAGGAATGCCTTTAACACCTTCCTGCTCCCTTGAACTTTGTAACAGTTTGGGCTTATCATGAAAAGGGAGACTCAAAATAGGAAAGAGGAAAAAAACCAGGAACCAATCAAGGCCATGTCCCCACAAACCTTTGGGAGTGTTTACATTTAGCCGTATGGGAGTTGCTGTGGCATGAAGCATTCAAGACTGTGCTTGGTAGCACTGGAACTCTTAGATCATGTTGATGGATTTCATGGCAGTGTTTAATAATAATAATAATAATAATAATAATAATAATAATAATAATAGGGTTTATAGAGAAAATACACCAATCATTATCAAAAAAAATTTAGTCCAAACTAAAAGGTGGCACTGTGGGTTAAACCACAGAGCCTAGGACTTGCTGATCAGAAGGTCAGCGGTTCAAATCCCCGTGACAGGGTGAGCTCCCATTGCTCTGTCCCTGCTCCTGCCAACCTAGCAGTTCAAAAGTATGTCAAAGTGCAAGTAGATAAATAGGTACCACTCAGGCAGGAAGGTAAACGGTGTTTCTGTGCGCTGCTCTGGTTCACCAGAAGTGGCTTAGTCATGCTGGCCACATGACCCGGAAGCTGTACGCCGGCTCCCTCGGCCACTAAAGCGAGATGAGCACCGCAACCCCGGAATTGGCCACGACTGGACCTATTGGTCAGGGGTCCCTTTACCTTTACCTTTAAAACATTAATCTAAAGGCAAAAAAGAGAAAGAAAAAAGGAGAAAGACAAACAAAAGATAGATGAAAGAAAGAAAGAAAGAAAGAAAGAAAGAAAGAAAGAAAGAAAGAGAGAGAATTGAGAGGCAAAGAGAAGTTAAGAAAGTAAAGAACTTCTGATTCTTTGTCTGACCTCTCTATATAAACATTATTCACTTCATCCACTATAGTATGATACCTAGTAAACTCACTTTCTGTTAACCACTGCCACTTCTCAGACTTGTGTGACTCCGTTTTTGTGGCACGGTAAGGAGATGTAATAGGGATGCGGGTGGTGCTGTGGGTTAAACCACAGAGCCTAGGACTAGCTGATCAGAAGGTCAGCGGTTCGAATCCCCACAACGGGGTCAGCTCCCATTGCTCGATCCCTGCTCCTGCCAACCTAGCAGTTCGAAAGCACGTCAAAGTGCAAGTAGATAAATAGGTACCGCTCCGGCGGGAAGCTAAACAGCGTTTCCGTGCACTGCTCTGGTTCGCCAGAAGAGGCTTAGTCATGCTGGCCACATGGCCCGGAAGCTGTACATCGGCTCCCTCAGCCAATAAAGTGAGATGAGCACCACAACCCCAGAGTCGGTCACGACTGGACCTAATGGTCAGGGGTCCCTTTACCCTTTACCTTTAAGGAGATGTAATATGAAATTTTCCACTTCTCCTGGATCTTCTGCCAGTACCAGAATGAGGCCCAATCTACATTATACATCTGAAGCAGTATCACAATACTTCAAAGACTCCTAGGGATTGTGGTTTGTTAAGGGTGCTGAGAGTTGCTAGAGGACCCCTACTGCTCTCACAGAGCTATGGTTCTCAGAGTTACTTAACAATCCCTCCCTCTTCCTACAGTTTGGAACAAATGTTTCAAGCGCAAATGGACGACTTAATGCCTGCAATATGCTTTTAGCCTCTTTGGACTGAAACGCCGCAATCTGTCCCTCACAGTAGTGCCACACTAGGCCCCAAAGCTTTTCCCCACCTCTATCTGCCCTGTCATCTCTGTATTGTTGTCACTTGCAGAAGAGTGCTTGAAAGCTTGTTTATCAGGGGAACAAACACGGAAAACACAATGATGCTGGTATCAAAAGAAGCAAACCAAAATCTTACTTTCTGTACTGAATCTGGACTCATGGGCTGTAGGACTGTTTCCTACCTCATGCTTGGTTGCTGTTAGCATGATGATGAAGTGACTTGATTTCCTTCTGTCCCACTAGACCCCCAGCTTGTTGCACAGGAATAATGCTAGACGTAGAACTCCATTTCATTTCCAGTGTGGAGTACTGCTTTTGCACATATCCTCCAAACGTGCGCCTCCTTTTGTCTAGGGAGAAACCACGCAGGGCTGTATGTGTACTTCATCACAGACCATTTCCCATCACTCAGAGTGATATGATCTATTTCATAGTGGGGAACCTGTTTCAGCCTGGAGGATTTATTGCCTCATGGACAACCTTCCAAGGAATGCAGGCCAAGTGGAGGATGGGGCCGGAGGATGGGGCAGAGTTAATAATAATAAAAATATTAAATTTTATTTATATCCCGCCCTCCCCAGCTGAAGCCAGGCTCAGGGCGGCTAACAACAATAAAACAGTACAAAAGTACAGCATAAACAACACTCTAAAATCATTCATTATAAAATTAATTAATTCAAGCCACTGGCAACCATTGGGCCAGAGCTCCGCGAAGATTGCCGAGGGAGGGAGTCAGGCTGTGCCCTGCCCAAAGGCCTGGTGGAACAGCTCTGTCTTGCAGGACCTGCGGAAAGATGTCAAGTCCCGCAGGGCCCTGGTCTCTTGTGACAGAGTGTTCCAACAGATCGGAGCCACAGCCGAAAAAGCCCTGGCTCTAGTAGAGGCCAGCTTAACTTCTCTGTGGCCTGGGACCTTCAAGATGTTTTTATTTGAAGACCGTAAGTTTCTCTGTGGGGCATACCAGGAGAGGCGGTCCTGTAGGTACGAGGGTCCTAGGCCGTATAGGGCTTTAAAGGTTAAAACCAGCACCTTAAACCTGATCCTGTACTCCACCGGGAGCCAGTGCAGCTGGTATAGCACCGGGTGAATGTGATCTCGCAGCGAAGACCTCGTAAGGAGTCTCGCTGCAGCATTCTGCACCCGCTGGAGTTTCTGGGTCAGTCTCAAGGGCAGCCCCACATAGAGCGAGTTACAATAATCCAGTCTGGAGGTGATCGTCGCGTGGATCACAGTGGCTAGGTCAGGGCGAGAGAGGTAAGGAGCCAACTGCTTAGCTTGGCGGAGATGGAAAAATGCCTCCTTTGTTATAGCTGCAATCTGCGCCTCCATGGAAAGGGAGGTGTCGAAGATTACACCCAAACTCTTAACGGACGGTGCTGGCACTAATTGCGCCCCCGCAAGAGATGGGAGTTGCCCCCCCCAATCCCATATCGCCCCTTCCCAGCCACAGGACCTCTGTCTTCGAAGGATTTAGCTTCAACCGGCTCCCACGTAACCATCCAGCCACAGCTTCCAAACATCTGGTCAGTGTGGCCAATTTTAATCCCATAGCACATTGTCTTGAGTCATTATTCTGCTCAGGGGTCGCCTGGGGTTGGAGGGACTCCACCTGTCCACGCAACGGACTGGACACTGAAATTTGTACCGTAGGTTGCTTTCCAACCACATGACAGTCACAGGTTTCTACAAACACCCACACATCTCTCCAGGAGGCATTCTCACACAGAGAAACAATGAATCCAGAACAGTTTAATAGGGGGTAACATATAGTATGGGCATTGCCAAAATTCCCAAATAAGCATCTTTTGGCTTTGCCTTCCCAAGCTTGCCCTCATAGATTGCCTTCCTGGGGAAGATTACCTTCCACAAAAAGTTATTAAGATAGTCCATAAAGTCCTTTTTCCATGGCTGGCCATAGTGGGAGTCAGGGGTAGCTGCTTCTGAATAATTGTGGGTACCAAACTCCTTAGGGTGTATTGTTGGCTTGTGAAACAGAGCCCTTTCTTGCCTTGCGTGCTTAAACATTTGCCTTGTGTACTTTTCCAGGAAACTTGGGCACCTCAGAAACAAGATGCTAAGGGCACACTTAAAACGATAGACTAAGTTCTGTGCTAACAAATTACTATTTATTTCACAACTTATATCACAACTTTAAGTGGCAAATGTGTGTGTCACTTGCTTTAGCCTACTGCAGTTGCATTACGTTCCTCCTCATCATCCATTTTTCTTGCATTGAAAAAATGTTGAAATAGCTCCTGTGGGTGCCCCAGCCCATGCCAGGATCACTACCAATCTCTTAATTTAAGTTAGATGCCTTCTTTCCAATATCCTCAACTCCTAGTGATTACATCCTATGCCACAGAAAGTGGAGATCATTATTGATCTCATATTAGCATGTGAAGTACACACCAAAGACTGCCCTAAAGTTTGCAGATGTTTTGCAGATATGGGACTTCTGAAACAAGGAGTTATGGTGCTATTTTATTAAGTTCAATGTTATTATCTCAAATTGTATTCATGTCATTTGCCCAATGATACTTTCCCCTTAAGGTACACAAACCAAATGAAGCTGAACTATTTAAATGAGTATACATCTCCTTGCCAATTTGATAGTAATGAAATCAATAAATTGTTTAGCAGCTAGTGGTGCAGCAATAAAACTGCTAGTACATTTGCAAAGCTAAGCAGGGTCTGGTATGGTTTCAAATTGGATGGGTTGACCATTTGTTGATATTCCTGCATTTCAGGGGGTTGGTCTATATATCCCTCAGGGTTCCTTCCAACTCTAAAATTATATGATTCAATGAACGCTATTATTTCTTGAAAAACAAGGAAATGTGTATTTCAATTATTTTAAAGCAACCTGAGAAAAGCTGGCTGAGTTCTTCACAAATATTTTCCACAAATAAGTTCTTATGGAATCCCTTAGTCATTTGGATTCTGTTTGGCTTGCTAAGTTTAGAACAAATGTCAAAGAAAGAGATATTATGGTGCTTGGCTGTGCAGTTTGCGCGATACAGAGCACCGCTTTCAAAGCATATTTCATCTTTATTATTCTCCTATAGAATATCAGAGTTGTTCCACAGTAAAGGCGTTTGTTCATTTAGCTCTTAGCAATTCAACTTCTTTGGACAAAAATATAAATGGTCAATGGTTTTCTTTGACAGTCAGCTAAAATTGAAGCTGATGACAACAATAATCTAATATGTAGAAATTATGTGGTTTTCTAATATTTAAAGGTGTTTTTAATACATATTTTTACTTCTTTACCTTCAAAACCATGGATTTTAGATACACACTTACCGTATTTTTTGCACCATAACACTCACTTTTTTCCTCCTAGAAAGTAAGGGGAAATGTCTGTGCGTGTTATGGAGGGAATGCCTACGGGTGGCATGCCTACGGATTTTCCTCCTCTAAAAACTATGTGCGTGTTATAGAGCGAAAAATACGGTAATTGTTTGTGATACACCTCCTCATTACAGTGCAAATGGTATTACTAAGTCCTAATCTGGCTTCTTGAAGCTTCAGATGTTCTGAAACAGCAAAGCAACACTTAGGCACCATAGTTTTGAATAGTTTGGAGTATCAAGGAATAATGTACTCATACTCTCCTTTCCTTTCCCGAATTACTTACTTAAATAACCTTCTGTCTTAAACAAACCACAGTTTGTTGTTGCATCCAAACTTGCAAACAATGGTTCAAGCAAGTGTTCCAAACCAAAATTGCAAACATTTGCTGTGATCCTGGTGTGCATCATGATCTGGAGATCAATATCTCTATTTTCTGCCTCAGATGTAATAAAAAAACTATTGTTTGATTAAGTCAAAAAGTTTATGTGTCTCCTTCCTCATCTCCATATTCCCCTTCTACTGAGGTTAACCAGTAAACAAGATACACATGAGTCTCTAACTTTAATAGTTTGTAAATGCTGCTGAATTCCATCTTTTATATAATGGAAATATGTATCAAAGCCCTGTTCTTTTGCATATGGTAATTCACCTGCTGCTAGTGGATGGAAGTCACAACACATGCAGCCATGTTTGAAGGCTTAAGGTTAATTTGTGGGCAAGGAGCTAGCAGCTTGTAATCTTAGCTTCACACCAGAGGAATGAGTAGCAGGTTGAGATTTTTGAGAATAAAGCTTAAAGGCCAGAGGAAATAGATACTTTGGGACACCTTAAGTGAGAGAGGCGATCATATTCTTTATTGTGTTTCTGGTCCCTTCTCCTCATCTTGCTACCCATTTTTCCCCAAGTAGTATTTAACTGAAACATTCAAGGGTTGTGGGTAGTTCACCCGGAAGTCATAGTCATGTCTCACCAAGATCTGAAGCCACATTCACAATATTCCTTGCATTTTTGCAGTGCAACTTGGCAAAAGACAGCAATAATAGTTACAAGGATTCTATTGGCTGAAAGATACATAGTTCCTAGTAAGCTCTTGAGGAAACTGAGGTCTGGTAGTATTAGTCAAGGGGATAATTTGGCCTGGTTTTTTCACTCGTAACCTATTTCAATGCAATCATTACATCAAGATTTGGTCCATCCATTTTGGCTCTTCACATAGGCTGGATTTATTCTCCATGGTACATTTCCTACAGGTTCTTCCCACGCTTTAAATCTCCAGTGGGAAGGTAACCATTCGGCATTCTTCTATGCTTCCTGCACTTTTCTCCAGATATTGTCTCTATAGGCTAATAGAGCTGTCAGCGAGTACAACTGAATGTTCTGTAACCGACTACCTCTAAATGCATCCTGATTCAAAGAGTGGGCTAGAAGCACAGTGGCAGGAGTAATACAAGAGCCACAGTGCAGAGAAAGTACCTAGACAATATGAAAGAGAACTGAAACAATTTACAGAACATTTGGATAGTTTTATAGCTTTCTGTAATAAAAGGACCGTTCATAAATCAGGTTTAGCAGGCTATTTGTACAGGCTTTGGACAGAAACGGCCAGCAGTTTCTGATGTCTTCAACAAAAGAAACTAATAAAGATGTGCTACATTGACCACTATATCTTTGAAGCCAGTGGTTTTTGAGTTTGTTCCCCTGTTCGAACCGCACAAAATGGCTTGGGAATATTTTTAGAGAGATACTGGCATTCTGGGCCACCTATCAAAAATAAGAACCAGACCAAAGAGCAATCATTTAGTAATATGGCCACCACACTCTTTCAAATGTAGTGCCACCTCTAGATTTCTTGGAAGGTCCAGAGGTCCAGATGTGGGCACTTGGGTTTTGAGGAGTCTGGTGAGAGGGATTCTTCACAAATAATCATTTGGGACAATTTCAAAAAAAATCAGAACCTTGTTCCAAGAGAGCAGGTCAGGAAATGGATCAGGAAAGGCGAGCTGCGTCATCTCCCCACCCCCACCCCCGCCTTGTGGGCTGTGTTTAATAGTTAAGTGGGTCCAACCCAGAGCTGTCTTTACCATAGGGCTTAGTGGTGCATTGTGCCAGGGTGCCAGCCTCTCAGGGACACCCCAGCGAGTGGGGGAGCTGTGCGGCTTTGCCGGTGGCCTTCCCTTTCCCTGCACACCCGCCAGCTGCACCCCGTCAACCATATGGCTGGCGGGCATGTAGCTTGCCTCCCAAGCCTCCTCGGGAGGAGAGCGATCGGGAGGAGAGAGGCTTAGGATGGAAACTGCGCCACCCCCCATGGCTGGCAGTGCACAGCTTCGCCCCTCCCCCCCCCACTATCCATGGTAATTTGGGGGCTCTGGGCAGATATTTGCACCCTAGCGCTCCATCTGCTAAAACTGGCCCTGGTCCAACCAAGCTGTCAATCACTTTATATCACAGTCATTCCAAAGAGTTTGATTTCAGACAAATTCTTTGAAATCAAACTGTGTGGGCCAAAACATAGCCCAAGTGCTGACAATTACCTGATCATCGGGTCTTGCAAGCCTGTTCACCCCTTTCCAGTAGACGGTGTTGCAGCTAGCCAGCCGAGCCTCAACAGCCTTCTGATGTAGGGTAGGTACTTGCCTTCCTCTTCTGTATCACTGCAGGCCTGCACCATCTGTTCTGGGGAGAGCCCCAGCCAATCGGCTGCCAGGGAGGGCGTGGCCACGGGCCATTTAATTTTCCTGAGAGCGGCTGGCACACTCTTCTTGCCTTTTGCTTCAGATCATCCTACCCTCCTACCAGTTTTTCAGGCGTTTCTCTGATAGGACCTTGCTATGACAGTTGTTCGGTGGCTGGGTAGGAATTTTTCCACTTGGCAAATTGGCACTGGCCATTTGGTTTTAGCAACGGTCACAACTTTCTGTGAGGTTAGGCACTGGGTAAGCATTTGTGTTGTCGGAGGGGAGGTTGTGGCCTCGCCTGCCCCTCCTCAGTAAGGGTATCCTGTTAAAAGGATCTGGGGTGTGAATACTGTCTGAAGCCCAGGCGTGGGCTAGAGCCATGTCACAGCCCCTACGGGAACTCCATGGGGTGCCACTATCTGACGTACGTTATAGGGCACCCCCTGTTGGTGGTTTACCCTTCCGAACACCCTGCAAAGGTGCAGGAGTGAATACATAGCTGGGCTTCACCCCAGTGCCTAAGCCAAACCGCTCACATTTTGTAACCAATAAAGCTGTGGCCTTTTTGAACCCATGAGCCAAATATTCTGCATCAGTGTGATTTATTGTGTTTCTGGGAACTTTGGGGCTCGGGTGCCTTGGCATGCAAAGTGCTGCACATAGCGCTCCGCAAGATCTTTTTAATCAATTGATCATCAGAGCTTGGCAAAGTGGTGGCGCCTGCAAACCACCATTAGACACAGTTGAATCTTTACCTGTTCCACAATTGAGATCATATATGAAACCATGTGCAGCCTAGATGGGCATGGCTTGGCTGAAACAGGATTGCAGGGCAAATGGGGATGCTTTGCTAGCCTAATTCAGTCCACAGGACAGTAGATTTTTTCAGTCCACAATTGAAATAGATAATACACACACACTAAAATGAAAAGCCTTTGCAGTGAAATGAATGGTGGCAAATAAGAGAGCAATAACTTAATTAATTACATATAATTCTTACACTACGAAGAGTAAGATGAATAATTTTAATTTTTCAATGGAAACCAAACTGCAGCAGAACAGAAACAGTGCTGCATAAAACAAAAATGACAGAACAGAACAGAACAAAATGCCTTATTACATCCCTACCAGACCAGGACTTAGGCTGGGTCTACACATAGAGCACAATGAGGTGAAAGATGCTCAGGTGGTAAAAAAGGACACACACCCCATGGGGAGGCGGGGAGACCACTTTGAACATTTCCTTATATTAAAAAGAAGAGCGACCCCTTGCAAATTGCATCAGGGAGAGACTTTCTCACATAGCCTTTGTAGTGGTTTCTTTTTTATGCAGGGTGTGATACAGCTGTTAACTTAATTGTGTTAAATATCCAGTTCAAAGAGCTCCAGATCCAGTAATAAAAGTATTTTAAAGCTGATTCCTGTTAATATGATCAGGTGTTCTTTCATTCGGATGCCTAGCAAAAGGGTGTGTGTGTGTGTATAAAGATTGCATACACATTGACATTTTATGGGATTTTTTTCCAGCTTTTTGAAGCAAAGTTCCCCAAAGTGTACACAAAAATGGAGGATGCCATAGATTTATGTAGATGCATTATTATTTTCTTGTTAACACTCTCCCCCTTTCCTGAGACTTTCTAACATTCAATTTGCTCCTTTGACAAGTGACAGTAGCTATCAGCTGATGTTGTCAGTAAGCCTTTGCGTATAGAAATCTCCAAATCTACAGCATATAATTGAAATCAGATAGCAAATATTGAAATTAAAGTGTTACCTAGTCATATAAGATATCACAAATCCCCCCTATGCACGAATGTCTATAACTTCAAAGTTTTCACCTGACATTGTAAACAGGATCCAGATGAATACACACCTCTTACCTCAATATTAGTCCGCCCCCCACTGCAAAAAAGTGTTCCGTTTAAAATCTATTTGTGAAAAATGCATTACTTCCTATTTTGCATCATATCTTGCAGAGCCCTGTACAGAAGCCAGAAGAACACCTGATGACAATTCATTAGGCAAGATGAAATCAGAATCTCACCAATGACAGCACAGATTAGAGCAGTGTTTCCCAACCTTTTTTGGGCAAAGGCACACTTGTTTGATGAAAAAAATCTCGAGGCACACCACCATTACAGCCCCGTGACGTCAGCGCGCAGCGTCACGCCGGGAGGGACGCATGAAAGTGTAAGTTTCAATTTTTCCCCCTCCCCTCCTGTGTAAAGGGGAATGCACTCTGCTAAGTAAAGGCACTTGCCACAGCAGCGTCAACGTCACAGCACCCACCGGCACCCAAGAGAGAAGGGGTCTCAGCAGCCCTTTTGCCAGGAAGAGGAGCAAGAACGAGAGGAGGAGGAGGAAGAGGAAGAGAGTCCCCCCCAAAAAAACATTCTCCTTTTGATCTTCCTTATTTGCAATTCCTCATTGCAAAACAGCGGTTGATATACAGCTGATTTTTTTGTTATTACAGTCCCCACCCCCTCACCTAGAAAAACACCACCTGTCAATTTTATTATTATTATTATTATTATTATTATTATTATTATTATTATTATTATTATTATTATTATTCCCCGCCACTCTGGGAGGCTCAAGCCCTTTAAGGCTTCCTTCTGTCCACTCTCTGTGAATTACCTGCCCGGAGCGGGTTTCGGGGGGGGGCGCTGCTGCCGGTGTCCTCCCCGTCGAGTCTCGCCTTGTCCGGCGCGTGGCGGCCGCCCTTTCCCACACTCTGCCGGCTGCGCTGCCAAGCCCCGCGGCTCGGCCTGTCAGCGTTACCGGGCTCGGCGGGCGGTAATTCCCGAAGAAAGCCGGCGGCGCTTGAAGAGCTGGCAAGCCCCCATTTGCATGTCTGTTTTCCGCAGCCCTTGGAGAGGATTAAGTTCCCTCCTTCCTGCCGGGGAACCTCCAAGCTTTGGGGGTGGGGGGGGAGGAGGCAGCAAAGCGAGGCAGGAAGGAGAGCGCGTCTTGGCTGGGTGAGCTTTGGCAGGGGCAGGGAATGAGAGCCGCGAGGCGGGCGCTGCGGACGGAGGCGCTGCCCGCCGAGCTCGCAGGCAGCCAGGCAGGCAGATGGCGAGAGCCCCGCGCTGGGCGGCCTCTCCTCACCGCCGCCGCCCCGCCTCTCGCCGCCCGACTCGTCCGCCTCCCTCCAGGCAACATCTCGCAGCACACCAGGCAACATCTCGCGGCACACTAGTGTGCCGCGGAACAGTGGTTGGGAAACACTGGATTAGAGGTTAAAACAAAAAAGCTCGGAATGTAAGAAGGTGAAAGGTTTCTGGGAATTGATATATAATGAGTTGAAAAAGATGCTGAAATATACATTTGCTAAGAAACCAGAGGCTTTTCTTTTAGGAATAGTAGGAAATGAAATAAATAGAAAGGATTGTAAACTTTTCCAATACGCAGTAACAGCAGCGAGAATATTATTGGCCCAAAAATGGAAACAGGAACAACTGCCGACGTTAGAAGAATGGAGAATGAAACTGATGGACTATGCAGAATTGGACAAGTTAACAGGGAAGATTAGATATCTACGAGACCACAAGTTCATCGAAGATTGGGGAAGGTTTACAGACTATCTGAAATGCATACGTATGAGCAAATAACGCTAGTTGGATTTCAAGAAGCTCTGTGAATGTTAAAGGAATATTGTATAGAAGAAAAATAAAAGGGGAGAGGGTATATATAATGCAATATAAAATTAGGAAATGCGTAATTAAAAAATTGAATAATGGATGATTGTCAGAGAGGCTGAAGGAAGTCTAAAAGAGAAAATATGTGTCAGGGCTGCCTCAGGTCTCAGCTCACAAAAGACCAACGCCAGGTTCTTCTTATATACAAGGATGTTTATTGCAGTTCATTATTGGTTCCACAACCGAGGCGCGCAGCCCCGCGTCTCTTAGCCTAGACGTTTTAAGTCCCCTCTGAATCGGTCCCACCCCTACACCAGCTTAAGAGGCTTGTGCTAGTCCACCTCTTCCTGTCTTTCCTTTTCCGCAGGGTCTTTCTGCCCCCCTGGGTTCCTTCCCTCCTGCTCTCTCCTGAAGCGGATTCCTCAGATGCCTGTTCCCCCCTCCTTCGTGCTTTGGGGCCAGGCTCCTCCTCCGGGCTTTCTCCATTTCCGCGCGCCTCCACATTTGAACTTGGTGCGCGTTCGCTACCCCTGACCTTCCTCTTGACACTTACACTACTCCCTGTACTACTCTCCGCCTCTTCCGGCAGGACGTCCTGCCCCGATCTCCTTCCCCTGTCTCCTTCCTGCTCCGCTCCGTGTGTCACACTGGGAACTCCACTCTCTTCACTTCGTTCCTGCTGGGAAGCCGGCCCCGATCTCCCACTCCCACTCGGGGTTTCCCTGCTGCTTCCCTGCTCCTGGCAGGTCCCCCCTGTGACCCCCCTTGGCCTGACTAGGGGCGCCCCCTTCTGGGAATCCTCCGATTCACTTGAGAGACTCATGGAAGACCTCAAGTCATTGTCATCCTCTTCCTCACTGTCCTGTGATTCTTCCCCATCGCTCTCCGTCTCCCCCCTCACCTGTGCCTCTGTCTCTGAACCCCTGACAATATGTGACAAATTTAGATTGGATATTATTAATGTATGTTGGAAAATTAATAAAAAATATTTTAAAATAAAAAATAAATAAAACAAAGAAGCTCAAAGTTTACTTAAAGACTGCAGTATTAAGTGTAAAGCTAGGACAGGGGTAGCCAACATGATGCCTTCAGATGTTGTGGAATACAGTTTCCCATCAGCCTCAACCAGCATGGTCAATATTTAGGGAATCGAGCAGTTGCAGTCCACAACAGCAGTCCACCTTGTCTGAGCCTTAAAGTGGATAACATAGTTTCAGAATTCTCTAGTTTCTCCAAAGGCTTTGGAATTTCCTCTCTGCTGCTCTGCTGCTCTGAGATTTTATTTTCTTTTTTTTAAAAAAAACACACGCACACACACGAAAAAATACTATTGCAAGCCACCACAGTTTCCAAGTGGTATGAAATGCCAGGGGTTCCAGGACCTTACCCAGGGTTCTGTCATTTTGCATTCCTTAGTGCAGAAAGTATGGGTCTGATGTGTAAAGATCTTTCCTCTTCTAATTAATTCAAGAGCGTCCTGGAAGCTTCTCTGTGTGAAAGAAACAAGCAGAAGGTTCATGATGTTTGGGTTATTCCTTCAGAGACGCTGAGTACAGTGGTACCTCAGGTTACAGACGCTTCAGGGTACAGGCTCTGTTAACCCAGAAGAAGTACCTCGGGTTAAGAACTTTGCTTCAGGATGAGAACAGAAAACATGTGGCAGCGGCAGCGGGAGGCCCCATTAGCTAAAGTGGTACTTCAGGTTAAGAACAGTTTCAGGTTAAGAATGGACCTCCAGAATGAATTAAGTTCTTAACCCGAGGTACCACTGTACAGCTGGCTTAAACTGGTTCTCTTATCTGTTCTGTCAAGGTCATGCTGACTAAAAGTAAGGCCAGATGGAGTCTGGATTTCATTTCCTCTTTCTGTCTCTTTTCCTTCTGGTGTGGGGTTCTGTACATAATATGTTTACTGTTAAGGCTTAGACTTATTATAAGTTACTGTAAGTTTAACTTAAGTCTGCTGCAACTGGATTTCTTATGGACAGTGCCAATCCTGAAAGTATGGGATTTGTGACCATTTTGGTCATTTGCCTTCAGTAACAGTTAAACTCTGCTGGATTAAATGCCTGTGGTCTATTTTGGGGGAATCCTGCAACGTGTTTAAGTTTTTACTCCATTTTACTTCATTGGAATCTACTCTGGATCAATATTGAGTAGAATTCAATGACAGGTTCATGGTTCTTTTGACATGGCAAGGTGTCTTTATGATATATGCTTTGTTTACACATATATGCAACCTGAGCCTTCAATGGAGGGGTTCACAGCATTAACAGCATTAACACCTGAAAAGGGTCTTTCTTCTCCCATAGCTGTTGCCTTGGATTCAAAACAGTAATCAAGCATCATTCTGCCTCGCTGGCCTCCCAGCTTTACTACTTTTCAGCTGCCAGCTTCAAGTTCATATCACTCAACTCTCCCCTCTCAATTCTGGCCTTTTTCTTTCCAACTACCAGACACCCATTTGCTGTCTGGCACAGATCCACTTCATTTGTTCCCTTATTGGGCCATTACTTAGGCTGTCACATCACCAGGAAACTAGTCTAGCTATTCCAGAAATTTGAATTCTTGTTTTACTAATATAAAGAATGTAATGTTATTTATTTTTATTTTTTACTTTTGCTCTCCAAACAGGAACCTGTGTTATTCATTTAATGTGTGGTAGAGATCTGGGTTACACCTGGGCTTTATATTCTCAAAAATGGGGAGGTGCCACTGTATCTTTATGGCTGCAACAACCAGCTTTAGCCTCCTTCTCCACATAGGTGTACTTACAGGGTATACCAAGTGTACTCATCAATATCCTAAAGTCTGAAAAGTGGCCAAAAAAGAAGAAGAAAAGAAGATATTTTGTGTATCTTTTTTAAAAGTTTGTATTTAAGTACAGTGTTACCTCAGGTTACATACGCTTCAGGTTACATACGCTTCAGGTTACACACTCCACTAAGCCAGAAATAGCGCTTCAGGTTAAGAACTTTGCTTCAGGATAAGAACAGAAATCAGGCTCTGGTGGCACGGCAGCAGCAGGAGGCCCCATTAGCTAAAGTGGTGCTTCAGGTTAAGAACCGTTTCAGGTTAAGTACGGACCTCCGGAACGAATTAAGTACTTAACCCGAGGTACCACTGTATTGTTATTAATTTTAAAATGTACCGAATTTTTCACTCTATAAGATGCACCAGACCACAAGACGCACCTAGTTTTTGGAGGAGGAAAACAAGAAAAAAAATATTCTGAATCTCAGAAGCCAGAACAGCAAGAGGGATCGCTGCGCAGTGAAAGCAGCAATCCCCCTTGCTGTTCTGGCTTCTGGGATAGCTGTGCAGCTTGCATTCGCTCCATAAGACGCACACACATTTCCCCTTACTTTTTATGAGGGAAAAAGTGAGTCTTATAGAGCAAAAAATACGGTAACTGTAAGTTTTGGTTTCTTTAGTTTGATGAATAAAAATAATGTTTTTTATTATTATGTATTCAGTAAATTTTCGACTTTAAAATATATAACTAAATAAAATTCCCTGGGTGCACAACCTAATGATATAGGTTGTTTTTCTTTTCCCCTTCAGCATACTTATTGGGCCAAATCACTTCAATTTTTTCCTCAAGGAAAGCTGCCGTAACCCATTAATAATTGTATACCCTTTTTTCTTTTTTGAAATGCGGTGACTCAAACTGTACATGGCATTCTAAGCGTGTGCACACCGTAGATTTATACAGTATAGCAGAACTGCTGTTTTACTTTCCACCACTTTCCTGGCAATTGATTTTTTGTTTTTCCCTTTTCACTCCCACCGTACATTGAGTTCATGCTTTCGTTGAGCTTTTTGCTCTGACCACAATATCTCTTTCTGAGGTAATCACAGCAGCCAGTTTAGTGAAGTTAGCATTTTTGGTCCCAGTGTGCACTTCTGACAACACAGTGCCAAATGATATTGTATTAGAAACTGCATTCATCCACTTTGGAGCGGACCTTTTAGAGCTTCTTCCACTCTACTTGGAATTGCACCATCGTAAACAATCTTGTGTCATCTGTAAACTTGGGACACTGCAGCATTCAACCTTGACTCCATATGATTTATAATATATAAGCTGCAGCCACTATATCAAGCTGTAATAGGGGAGAAAGGAGAAGGGATTCAAGGCCACTACCAGCTCTGCTAAGAAGGACAGCTTCTTCCTTTTTCCACCGTCACCTGGCAGCAGCTATTGTATCAGGCTGCAAAAGGGGAGATAAAAGAACGGAAGCAAGGCCACTCCATCAGCACAGCTAAAAGACAAACATTGTTGGCTCCTGTTTTTGAACTGTCCCACCTCAGCTGGTTGTTATTATTATAAGAGCTCTTAACTAAAATTGAGTTTGCTTATTTCCTCCTCCCTCCCAATTCAATTTCCTGTTGTGCCGTGTCCTTTTGCCCAGGCAGGCGCATTATGTGACCCACGAGAGCAGCAAAATAACCAGACTGTACAACGGTGATGGGATGAAATCAGACTAAATCTTTATTGACAGCAGCAGGCAGGGCAAGGATTGGCATGGCATTGGGTTTCAGGATCAGTTCTTCATTCCACAAGCCCCATGTTGATGGAATGGATCCACTGGGTTTGGACTGCTCCAAACCTGCACAGAGGGAGTTGGCCCATGTTGAACCTTGCCATGGTGCAAGCCAAGCAAGCAAGGTCTCACTGGAGGATCAGGGTGCAGATTCCAACCAGGCAGATACCGAACCCACGCTTGGGTCTGTCTTGGTCAATCCTCCCCTCAGGCCCCTTATGCCCTCCCCATACTTTGTTGATCCTGTCCAATGCCCTTTCTGCCCTCATACAAACAATATTCTTCCGCCTAACAAAGGAAAGCCATAATTTCACTGTGGGATAGGAAGAAAAAAACCCAACCAGGTGCCAATCAAGTTGAGAGGGAAAAAAATCATTTCTGGCCCTGTCAACCACTGACCCAAAATTGCTCAGTGAAGACTCTAACCTGAGGGCGGGTGGGAAGCTCTCAGCAAAATGGCTATGGGCTCCAGGGGAAGCAGCCTTATATAGGCTTTCCTCTCTTCTCTGCAGCAAGGGCTCATGGGGCAGCTTTTCCCCTTGAGCCCATCACATAGAGAAGATACTGGGCATAGCCCCACCAGGAAAAGGCATCCCATTCTTATTGGGCATGGAACAGGGCTTATGTTGTAAACCTTCAGCTAGAGAGTCTCTCTCCCTCCCTTCCTCCCTCTCCTCTCCTCTCCGCTCCTCTCACCTCTTTCCCTCTCTCTATAACACAGGTCAACTGGACAAGTCCTTACCCATTTTTCTAAGCCTTTCACTATTATTTTGTTTTGCTGCAACACACTAACATGGCTACCATTCTGTGGGGGAGAATTGCCTAAGGAGTCCCATCAGCAGAATCGCTGCACAAATTCTT
This sequence comes from Podarcis bocagei, assembly GCF_964188305.1. Lineage (NCBI taxonomy): Eukaryota > Metazoa > Chordata > Lepidosauria > Squamata > Lacertidae > Podarcis > Podarcis bocagei. The sequence continues at coordinate 16,130,962 of NC_138130.1, forward strand.
CTCCTTGTGCAACAGGGCTTTCCCTATCCTTCTCCTGGGCCCACCCAAATTGAATTGGGGGTGGTCAGGGAACCCATATAACTGAGTGGAGATCATTCTGTCTCACAAGTGGAAATGCTTGTGCAGACAGGACATTCATAACTAGTTAATGCTGAATTCCACCCCATGAGCTTTGTTGCTAGCTTTTGGTGAGTGATGTACAGTATGCCTTGCCCTGCCTGCTGCAGTGATCTCTTCCAACTCTACTGAAGTGGCTTTCTGAGCACTAAGCAGGCAAAAGTAGACACACCACAATGCAATATCATGAAAAAAAACTTTAAAGGAAAGTGTGCCACACATCTTGCTCTCCTCCCATATGTGCAATAAGTCTCCCCTCCTCTGCAAAGCTCATATTCATCACTGCTTTCCAACATGAAAACAGTTAGAAAATGTATTGGCTGAGGTTCACTGATACATGCAGCACTGTGCCTGTTCTACTGCGGTTTGACTTCCACCCAAAACTATGTTATTTGTCTGGCTGTCCACTGTGCTGAAATGATGTATGTAATTAATTACATAATTATGGTGTCCTAATGAGATTTCAATGCAAGTGGGTAATCAATTACACATTGTTTGGGATGTATGAGGTTCTAGGAAAGTGGTAGTACCTCAGGTAGAGTTCACATAGTTCTCCTTCTGGGGTAGTTTGTCCTCTTTTGATCCCTATCATGCACTCAGCTCTCACCTGTGGCTTTGACTGGCTTCAACTGGCTGGCTAAACCAGTTGAGGGTAGTCAATGAGTCTCAATCCCTCCATTAGTTAGGATGTCCCCTGCATGTGACCAGTTGTGGGTCCAATGGTGAAGAAGGCAGTTTCTGCACTTACTGTAGAGAGAAGTGAGGGGCAGATGGGGCTCATCAGCCTAGGAAGGTAGCCCATCTAGGAGAAGGAAAACGCTTATTCTAAATCTCTGCTACCTTGCAGAATATTTTCCATAAAAGAAAAGGCTAAGGAGCAAACGCAAAACAAATCAGAAGTCCCTAAGACAGTTGCGTGGTGCCTTGTATGCCTCCTTCTGGCAACTCCTGAGGTCAAGCTGGTGCCAAATGTATTGATCTTCTTTCTTTTGGACCACATCAGCAAGGCTGAGAGTGAGGTCTTATCATCTGGGCAGCCCAGGTCCTCCACATAAACTGCCCAGGCTTGTGCCCTGGGGAGGTCATTTCATTGCTGCTAACACAGCAGTTTGATCTCACCCTTGGAGGCACACTCCATTGTCTCTCAAGTGAGATGCACATCAACAACAACACATTGTTCACAGACTGATAGGTATTCACTGTTGTTACTTTCATAGAATCATAGAATTATAGGGGTTGAACCAAATGACCCTTGTGGTCTCTTCCAACTCTATAATTTTAGGATTCTACAAAAGCAAGAACAATGGTGAATACTGATTATATCTGCTGAATTGATTTCCATTCCAGGAAAATTAGAAAATGACTGGAGCTGTTGATAATAATCTAGATTATGGGACAAATGAGCTCCTGACTGGAACTGTTGATAATAATCTAAATGCTCCCTCCGCCACCCCAACAGTGAAGTTTGAAGATGCTGTATACATATTTAGCCATCCTTTTTATTTTTAAAAGGAAGGGATCCAATACATAAATATAATTATTAAAGCAATGCTACATTTGTCATTAATTTTAATTTTAACTACATTTGGGAAAAAATAAAATAAAATCCATTTTGCTCTGGGCAAGAAATATTTCGTGGAAGGCAACTAAAAATGTAATTAGAAATGTTTTTCCATAAGGCCATACATCACCATGGGAATGCGTAAGGAAATTGATTTTATGCCTGTATTGATAAATTTTCACAGTGGTTTTACAAGGCTGAATCTAACTAAAAATGTCAAGGTTTTTATCTTAGCTTTAAAGAGCTTATATAATACTCCAATCTTCAAACAGAGAGGAATCTGAGATCAACACAGGATAACCAAGTCACTACAGAGACTGATTCTTCATTCCAGATATCCCCTTTCTCTACTCTGAATGACTCCTAATAGTATCCTAGCTACAGGAGTCAGTGGCTAGGAGCATTTACAGCAAGAATAGCCCCCACTTGTGCATTCTTTTATGCATGTAGCTGCTGGTGATTGTTCCCCCCACAATCTCTACAACAGAATTCATCTAGCAACACAATAGGAACCTAGGAGCTCTCCAAGGTACTGAATGTGTGCAGGATGCCTTGAACTGCTGGCAGGAGATTACTGTGCTTCCCCAGTAACATTCAGCTCCCTACAGCCCAGGAGCTTTCCCAGGTGAACTTTGTTTGCAACCTGAGATGGTGGGCATTTGAAAGCACCCATAATCTTAGGCTGCAAACAGTAGCTACTTCTCTGCAGTCAACTGCCTCTTCTTAGTGCTGACATGTATAAACAAAGATATTAACAGTGGCTCAACACAGCTCAATAAAGTAAAGCTCATTCTTTCTATTGACTGCAGTTGTATAAATCTATTTTTATATCCAACGCTGCCTGTAAATCAAGGCATACAGCTGGCCTGACTATGTGCACTATTGTGACACAAGCTTTTGCTCTCATAAATGAAGAGGAAATGCCCTAGAACGAAGCAACCACACAAAATAGATGGGTTCAAAAATAGACCATAACTATATTAATTGCATGTCTAATTTGCAACAGTCTTAACTGGTTGACCCTAATCTCTCTTAATTTAGTGCTATCAATGGTAGGGTTGGGAGACCATGGACTGCTCCAAACTGGTGCTGTTGTTGTTTTTTCTTTTCAAATGTATTCTGCAACATGTCACTGATGCAATAATGCATTAGAGAAGGGTTTACACTGGCTTATACATTGCTTCCACAGTGCTGTTGTATTATTGCCATCTGGAGGGGTACTCTTTCACCACTGTGCAATGAGAATGGAACAAAACCAAAACAAGCAAGCAACAACTTGGAACACTTGGAATGCAAAAGGACTTCAGCAGAAAGCTATGGCACGTGCATCCACTGGAAATGAAGCAGTATGTCTATCCTGAAACATTTGTACGCTCAAACAGTATTGCTAGCAGAATCACATATAATGACTCTAGAATAATAGAATCATAGAACTGTAGAGTTGAGAGCGACTCTGAGGGTCATTTAGTCCACCCTCTGCAATGCAAGAATCTCAAGTAAAGTATCCATGGCTGATGGCCATCCAACCTCTGCTTAAAAACCTCCAAGGAAGGACAGTCCACTGCCAGGTAAGAGGGTAGGTTGCTGCTGTGTCTGAAAATTGCTGGGAAAGACCTGGCTGTCTTAAGTGAATACAGCCATGCTTGCCAATGCTGCCTGAAGCATAACAGTTGGCTCAATTTCATTAAAAGGTGGAGGCAAAAATTTTATTGCATACAAAAAGCAGTTCTTACATCAGAGGCTAACTGCCATCCAAGATTACTGATACATCTATAGCCATTTCTGTATCAGAACGAGAGGAAAGGTAGCAGGCCCCCCTGTATTGGTCTATCATTTGGTTTCCCCCATTTCCTGTAGGTGTTTGAAGAAAATAGCACAAATCCAAGTTTTATGTGATTTCTGTTTTGTAAGTTACCTGGAGTTCTCCACATTTCTGCATCAGTTTATGATTTTTTAAAACAAGTCCTCAATATATCAATCAACATTTCAGTCCAAATTTCTCATAATATAAGCAGTATGCCTGATATACACTTTCTGATAATAATTTTTATTAATTTTCAATTACATTCCAATAATAGCCTCATTATAACAGGTCCAATTTATAATACAATTACTAATACCTATCATTCAAATACTGAATTATATAATTTAGGTGGCTCCCAGTGTGCTAGAATTGATGCTTTGATAATTCTCTTTATTTCTGCATTCCAAAATAGTATTAATTACAATACAGAATAATTGCCACACACAGGAAGCAAAGGGATATAGGTTGAGTGCCTCACTTGTAGATTTATAAATCATTTAATGTGTCAACACAAATAGAAGTTATTAATCTGAAGAAGTGTGCATGCACATGAAAGCTTATACCAAGAACAATCTTAGCTGGTCTCTAAGGTACTACTGGACAATTTTAAAAAATATATTTCAACTGCGGCAGACCAACATGGCTACCTACCTGAATCTAGAAGTTATTAATATTGCAGTTGTTGTATAAGGGATTATTATTATGACCGGAATGTAATTGAAATTGATATACACATTTCTGCAAACAAATTACTCTTTGCCAAGAAAAATATAAAACATTTTCCTACGATGTTTTCACTAATATGTGCAATTTTATGCACACTTTCCCCTAATGTGTCTATTTGGGTGGGGAAAGGCATTGCAAAATTCAGGGAAGCATGAATTGCAAAGGTTAGCTGTATTCCACCCCCCCCCCACACACACACGGGAAGTGCAAGTTAGGTATTTTTTCACTAAAATGCTAACCAAACCAAATTGCTCCCCTATCCCTGGTTCACTTCAGTGGAACAGTCATTGGCACGAACAATAGCATATATATTCAAAGACAGTGTGAAATGTTTTGCTCCCCCCTCGTAGCTACTGTATGTTGGCTTCATATTCAGGACACCAGAAATCCTGATCTTTATATCTAACATATGATCCATTATAATCTGTAGCTCTAAATGGCAAAAGGTACATTATTCTGACACATTGGTTTGTTTTTCCTTCCCACCAAGTGAAAGAAAATCTATTTCAAAAATTGCAGTCAGTGACTGGACTTTATCCCAGTCTCAGAAGGCACAGCTGGACAGGGATGTGTCTTTGTGACAGCCATTCTTTGGACACAGCTCTAATAAGAAGTGGTATGTTCTGGCGACTTTGAAAACCTCCAGCTTAAGAAAGCAAGAAAAGAATGAATCAGCTTGCTGTAAATTCTGGGCAAAAGACCTTACATTGCTTTCCTCCCAAAATTGCAAGTTTAGCCTCTGCAAGTTGACAAAAGATGACAAATATTGTGCATTGTTAGTCATTTAAAATAGTTAAAAGATATCAGTCCTAATCCAGCTAAGAAGATTTATGGCATGTAAGCAGATTAATCCATGCATATCACTTGCTGGCTTTGTAAATCAGTGTAAATAAGATTTATATCCCAGTGTGCATCTATGAGAGGGATACAGTTTTAAACACACTGTGCTGAATTGCACATTATGGTTTATACTGGCCATCCCACCCCATTCCCACCACCTCACAACTAGTGATACAATGCAATTCACATTGGACATTTGCGGGGGGTGTGTGTGTGGAGGTTTTAGCTATTGACATGACTAGTCAGAGTGGAGAACTAATGGTATGTTCCTTGATTTTGGATTATTCTATTATATTCTAAGCAAATCAAGCAGATAAATGAGTTGGTGTTTGACTGATGGGGTGGTAGTGTATTGGGAGGTTCAGTTAGAGGTCATTAACCCTTTTGGACAGGCGGGCAAATTTGGAGTCTTGAGAAAGCACTGTGGGTGCCTTTCACAAAATGGCTGCTGTAAGAGTGTGGCATGACACAAAATGGCTTCCACGTCTAAAAGAGTCGGAAAAGAGAGAGCACCACAAAACATTGCAAGCGTTCGCTTTGTGATTTCAGGCAATCAGGATTACATGTGGGATGTGATGGCATCTCACAAAAACACAACCTTTCCAAGTTGGCAATATTATGTTATTTATTTCATTGGCTTACATGGCATTCAGAGGAAGTTTCCCACCCAGATTTTGTGAAGCAGAGTGCCCGCCCTCAGGTGGGAGATAGTTCAACATGCAGAATCTATTCAATAATAATAATAATAATAATAATAATAATAATAATAATAATAATAATAATAATAATACATTGCAGATTCTAGGGAATACCCCTGCTGCTACCACCACCCACTGGGAGCCCAACTATGGGAGTATTTACATTGCAGTTACTTAGGCAGCAATCTAAACTGTAGATCATTCAGAATGAGAAAAATTTGGAATACACAAATATTCCGCTGAGCCAAGACTAGGATAAGTTCTCCAAAGGGGTCTTTGTATGAAGTGGTGTAGGGGAGGGTCCAAACTCTATGCTGCTAGGTCAAGTAATCTAGCAACACACCAGAAATTACAGTGGTGTAAGTCAAACTGTTTTAAAGAGTTGGTTTCCATTTGCTTGGTCATCCAGCAGTAGCCCTGCTGCTAAATGGAGTTTGGAGTAGAGATACGTCAAACTGGCACAATTTACTCCAGTGTAAATTATGCTGCCTTCCTATATTTTTGAATGCTCTGCCATGCTGCTTTGTCTTGGGGGTGGGGTGGGGGTGGTTTGATTCAATGCCATTGATTGGAGCTTGTTTTCTTGGGAGCGGGAGCTTTCCCATTGATGGAAAAGTGGCTGGTGAGGGATTCCCCAATGCAATGGACCTTCTTTTGGGGTGGGGGTGAGGAGGAGAAGGACCCATCCTTGTGAGGAAATGGGGAGATTCAGGGAGATGATAAAGCAAAGGAAACAAGGACTTCTCTGTCTGTGCAAGTTCTGCCCTCCAACCGCACAACGACTGGGACAAAAAAGGTGGAAGAAGAAGAGACAGGACAGAAATTCCTTAAAGGGCCAGTGGAAGGAGATGGAGAGGGGAGAATGGGAGGATGACTTCAAATATGGGATAATCTGCATCCATTTTAATATAGGACGCAGCATTTTACTTTCAAATATGGAATGATTCCGTATTTTAAGGGATGGGTGACAACCCTATGCTGAGGTGATCTCACAGAAAAACAAATACAGTGTCATCACCTGCTAAGGATGAGGGAAGACCAAGGAAGGAAGGAAGGAAGGAAGGAAGGAAGGAAGGAAGGAAGGAAGGAAGGAAGGAAATACTTTATTTTTTCAAATAAAGGGAGAGGTTAGCAATCAGGGCAGCATAGCAGGAGAGTGTGGCAGTCAGGAGGCAGAAAAATAATATTGCCCAAGGCCCTTTCAAAGCTGGAGTATCTACTGTATCAAAACCATAAACAGGAGTACTCTGTTAATAAATAGATATAGGCCGCAGGTGAACTTTACATTCAAATTTCTATTATACCACTTTACTAGTCATGGCTTTTCCCCAAAGCCTTCTAGGAACTATAGTTTGTTAAGGTTGTTGAGAATTCTTAGGAGACCACTGTTCCCCTCACAGAGCTACAATTTCCAAAGAGGTTTAACAGTCCATTCCCATGGAATTCTGGGAACTGCGGCTCTGTGAAAGGATGCAGGTCTGCTCACAACTCTCAGCACCCTTACAAATTACAATTTCCAGGGTACCTTTGGGGAAGCTATAACTATTACTGATATAATAGTGCTATAAATGTAACGTGCAGATTTGTCCATACATGAAAAGAGTGAGGCCATATGGCAATAGAATGAAAAAAGTACAGTCTGAGACAATTTACTGTAAATTGCAGTATAACACTAAACTGACAGACAGAGGCCCTGAGAGAAGCAAACACCCTTGTCCTTGCTATTACTACCAAGTGACACCATAACACAATAAAAATATAGAATGCTCCTTAAAATAGGGTATGTTTCAGTTTACTATGGTCAAGTAATAGGCAGCCTGTTCACTGGGCAATTAAGAATATTTTACCAGTGAATTGACTGGCATCCCAGCTCTAGCTGATAATGGATATCATATTGAAAGGGGGGGGGCGTTTAAAGCAGGAACCACTATTTCCATTATATGTGTGGCCTAGTCACTCCCATGACAAAAATTGTAACATGGAATGATTTATATCTGACTCAAATATAGCTTCTCTGAGATGCAGGGAGCAGTACTGTCTTTTCAATGGCCATCCATAGCAATTGGTGTTTTTTTATTCTGTACATTCAGGGACTTCTGAGAGAACAAATAGCAAATCTGTAAAAGCTGAAGCGTGTGCTAGTTATTAAACTTCTCAGGGCCTTCACAGTCTGCAATAAACCTGTCTTCTGCAATGTAAAAATTTCAAAAGTTCTCCCTAGATTTCTTAGCCTTAAAGTACAGTTAAGCGGCGAAATGAATATGACACCATTAAAGGTGAAGCAAAATAATTGGCGAAATCATCACCATCATCATTATGCGCCTCTTCCTCTCAGTAAGTGTCACTGCTGCCAGCGAGGGTGCAGAGGGAATGTATGTATATAAAACTATTTTTGGTGATAAACAAAGTAGCAGAGTAGCCTTACACCTAGGAAGTTAAATAACTCTTCTAGGTGATTGATAGCTTCTTTGGGAATTACAGGGACAGAACTACCTAAAGTGTATAAAAATTTATTTATGTATGCGACTACAGCAGCAAGAATGCTACACGCCCCAAAATGGAAAAAAAAAAGCAGAAGTCCCAGCAAAGGAAGAATGGATACAAAAACTTATGGAATATGCAGAAATGGTGAAACTTACCAGAAGAATAAGACTCAAGATAACAAACTTCTTATAAAAGAATGGAAATGGTTTGTTGAATATTTACAGATAAGTTGCAAACAGATAAAAACATTGTCAGGATTATTGTAATAGCCTGCAGTTTTATAAGAGTATATATTTAAAGTAGATAAATAAATGAGCAAATTAAAGGAATTTGGATATGCAGAAGATATTAAAAAATAAATTTAAGGAACCGCAGAAAGAGGGGAAAGGAAGTCAAACCTTGAAATGTTGAAATGATTGTAAAATTAATGAAATGTATAAATTTAAAAAGTATAAATATTTTTTTTAAAAAAAGAAAAGATAGCTTCTTTGTAAACATTATAAAATATCCAGACTCTTTATATTCAAAAGAACTTTTCTTTCATAATCATATAGCTGAGAATATATTTACAAACTCATGCTTATTCAAACATGGGGTTGTTCTCACCTGAAGTCTTATAAACTTAGACTTATAAATAAAACTGTGTTGAGACTTGCACCAAAGTTTTACCTCACTTAGGTCTTACAGTTTATGAAAAGATTTATTATTATTATTTTACTTTCACCTCACCTCTCTTTGTTCCTTACAGAGAGCTCCCGCACAGGTTTCTCCCTATTAACGTTTAGGGATATCATGTCCCCCTAAAAGAGGGCACGTCTTGCGATGAGACCTGGAGATCGACCTGTGTTGTGGGTGGGTAAGATTGGACAGCCACAACACCCAATTGGTAGGTCCCTCATTGCTGGGTTTAATCTGGCCAATGGGGCACAGTCAAAGTGGATCGAGGGACCTATATATACCCTTGCATGTGACCCAGAGCTTCCTCTTTCAGCTCATGCATTTGGAACACCCGCCCACCTCTCGCTCGCTACTTTTAGGGCATTTTTCACAATTGACCTTGCTATGAAGTCATGTGTCGTCTGTCGTTGGGACAGGGGCATGGCAGGAATTTTCCCTACTTGGCTGATTGGCTGTTGCCATTTGGGTTTCGCCTGCTGTATAGCAAATCGTCACAACTTGCAAGGTTGCGGATAGGCACTGGTTCAGGTGATAGGGACAGGAGAATGGTCTTGCCATCCCTATGTGAAGGGTATTCTGTTAAAGGAATCCAGGGACTCAACTGGTTTACTCAACCCCCAAGAGGGGGTTGCATGAGTCCAGGGGAGCATCTGGAGGGTGAACATAGTCTGTTCCCAGCTTTTCACCTACCCAGGTGTTCACCCTTGGCTGACCTATGCTGGTGCCCTGGGTCAGCTCTGCTTGCAAGGGTGCAGGGAGCTTGTCAAACTAGAGCCTATGCAACCACTCACTTTCTGTAATCAATAAAGTTGACAGTCAAGGTATGACTGTACTGATCTAGATCAACCAATGGCCTGACTCAGTATGAGACAGCTTCCTATGTTCAGATTTTTGGGTCACTGGGTCAAACAACACAACGCCTGTGGTCATACGGAATGAACCCTCATCTATAACCTACCCATATTCAACCTCAGATAATATATCTCAGTAAAGAAGCTGAAGTTTGGCATCTTGTTATGACACTAATGGGACATGTGGCATGAGCAAAGTGATCTATCTGATGGAGCAGAAAATGCCTTTGATTAATGGAAAATGAATGCCATTCATCTTAATGTGATTTCTATTATACAGGTTCAATAGATAATGAGATCTTTTATCTTTCTTTGCTAAGCATAGGTAGCTCACCCTGAGGGGCAAGCTCTGTGTTTAAAAGAGAGAGAAAACATTCGACTTTCTCTCTCTCTCTCTTTGCTTTACTTTTTAAAAGATATAGTATTTTTAGATGGCTGGTGACAATTTAGCCACAACATGGAGACCAATTAATGACTCTCTTGAGAAAGGAAATGGGTCAACTTTACCAACTCTTCATGTGACTCAGGAGAATATCTACATCAGGAACATGTGAAATCGTTCCCGTTGCTCTGACAGATAATTTCTACCTTTCCTATCCTGTTGGAATTGTCTGGCAATGACACTGATCCACCTAAGTAAAAATTAATCTTTCACAATATACTAAATAACAATAATAATATATTTTACCCTGCCCATCTGGCTGGGTTTCCCCAGCCACTCTTGGTGGCTCCCAACAGAATAATAACAATACTAAAGCGATAAAGCATCAAAAATTAAAAACTCTCCTAAACAGAGCTGTCTTCAGCCATCTTCCTAAAGTCAGGTACTTGTCTATTTCCTTGACATCTGATCGGAGGACGTTCCACAGGGTGGGCACCACTACCGAGAAGGCCCTCTGCCTGGTTCCCTGAAACCTCACTTCTCGCAGTGAGAAAACCGCCAGAAGGCCATCGGAGCTGGACCTCAGTGTCTGGGCTGAATGATGGGGGGTGCAGACGCTCCTTCAGGTATACTGGGCAGAGGCCATTTAGGGGTTTAAAGGTCAGCACCAACACTTTGAATTGTGCTTGGAAACATACTGAGAGCCAATGTAGGTCTTTCAGGACCGGTGTTATATGGTCTTGGTGGCCACTCCCAGTCACCAGTCTAGCTGCCACATTCAATATTAGTTGTACTTTCCGGGTCACCTTCAAAGGTAGCCCCACGTAGAGCGCATTGCAGTAGAGTGCATTGCAGAAAAACAGGTGTGTATTTTATGAGTATGAGCCCTTGTATTTGCATGTCATGTTTCTCATTCAAAGGCACAATCTTTTCAATCAATATAATGTAAATTTAAATCACTTATGTGCATCATGTTACTGCTGACTTTGGTGCATCTGGCCACTCTTGCTTTTTCCCAAAGAACCACTGATAAAAATCTCAAACCTGCTGCCTGATTGGGTTGCTTCTCTGTGTGTTTTACAATGGGAGAGGAAAATCCTGGTGATATTTGCAGCACCCCTGGGTCACACCAACACCATGCATTCAAAGCACATGAATTCCCCAAAGAAACTTGGAAACTGTAGTTTGTTAAGGATGCTGGGATCTTTCTAGCACCTAATCCTCGCAGCTTCTTTCAAGAGCCTTCCTCCTCTCCAGTCATTTCTTTTCTTTTTTTTAAAATGACTTTTTATTCAAAATTAAAACAAAACATATTACCCAGAAACATATCATCCTTATTTTTTCCCCTTTTTCCTCCCTCCCCCACCCTCCCACACGAAACTCACCCACCCCCACCCCCCGACTTCCCTCAGTTCCAGTCTTTGATTTCTCTAGAAATGCTGTTTTCTGCATGTTACAAAGTTGTATAGATCCTCAAACTATTTAGCTGATTATTATCAATAAAAAGTTTGTGAATGTTTATTCAAAACCAGCCAAGGAGTCCAGTTCGCTTTGTTGTGTCTTCAAATACTTCGTAAAGTGTTCCCATTGATCTTTAAAGTCACAGTTATCCTTGTCCCGTAGCTTATATGTCAGTTTTGCCAGTTCTGCATAATCCATCAATTTTTCTTGCCATGATTCTTTAGTTGGGGTTTCTTCAGTCTTCCATCCTTGTGCTATTAAAACTCTCACAGCTGTTGTTGCATACATGAAGATGTTTTTCAGCTTTTTTGGCAGATCTTTCCCTACCCTACAATCCCTAATAAAAATGCTTCAGGTTTTTTTAACAAATGTTAAATGGAACATTTTCTTCAATTCGCTGTATATCATTTCCCAAATTTTTTTAATTACCTTACAATCCCACCACATATGATAAAATGTCCCCTCCTTTTCCTTACACTTCCAACATATATTTGAACTAGTTTTGTACATTTTCCCTAACTGCACTGGTGTTGTGTACCATCTGTACATCATCTTCATGTAATTCTCCTTCAATAGGGAACAATCTGTAAATTTTAAGTCAATTTTCCATAATTTTCCCCAACCTTCCATCATAATGTTGTGACCTACATCTTGTGCCCATTTAATCATAACTGACTTTACCTCTTCATCTTTCGTCTCCCATTCTAATAGTATGCTGTATGCGGCCTTCAGTAATTTCACATTGCCTTCAATCACTTCCATTTGAAACCTAGATCTTGTATAACTAAATCCTTTCTTGCTGTCTTCTTTATGTGTATCAGTCATTTCTGATACATCCTGCTCAGCGGCAGACTGCTGAGTCCTTAGAGTGATGATTCAGCCACTGTGCTCACCATTCGCAGTCTCTGGCCATTTTGTTTTTCACAGATATGCCAGAGACTATCCAAGTGATACTCCATGCCACAGTTTGGCAGCTTTATGCCATTTAAATGTGGACTTTTTGTGCGTTTCCCCACAAAATCCAAAACAAAGAGGATGTAATGCAGGCATCCCCAAACTCGACCCTCCAGATGTTTTGGGACTGCAATTCCCATCATCCCTGATCACTGGTCCTGTTAGCTAGGGATGATGGGAATTGTAGTCCCAAAACATCTGGAAGGCCGAGTTTGGGGATACCTGATATAATGGATCTAGGATTGCACACCAATGAGACTGAAACGGGATTGGTCTTCCAGGTACAATGGAAGTGCACCACAATTTGCCATGAAAACTTTGCTCAGTTTATAACACCAACAGGGAATGAATGTGTGTGTGTTGCTTTGTTTTCTTAGTCTGTCTTATGGGAGCATATTGTTCAAATGTTGCCTTATAATTTCCCAATAGCAAGTGCTGTCATGTGGGAATATCTGTCAACAGCCAAAAAAGAAAAAGAAAAAAAGAGTAGTATTTTAATTCACACACTACTGGTGAAACTGAGAGAACTCTAGAGAAATGAAAGACACAAAATAGCAGTCAGGGCAACAAATGTGTAGTCCTGTATTTTTCCTATTAGTATTTCAGACGTACAAAAGTGATTGTTACTCTGTTTTTCTCTGCATACGTAATTACTTCTGCCTAAGGAGCTCTATATAAATCAGTTCATGTAAACATGCTATACTGCCACGGAGAGCAATCCAGATTTCAATGGAAAACATCTTAGACAGTTTAGAAACTGTTTAGAAACTAATAAGAGAAAAAACAATCATATATGACTTTTGCCCATGGGGACTAGTGTGTTGGAAGGCAGGGAACACCTTTTGGACTCCCCTCCCCCCCAAAAAAAGCCAATTGTGGAGCCTGGGAGAGGAGAAAGGGGAAGTCCATTGCTCTATGTGGAAGTTTGTGCACATGACTTCTGCTTGCAGGAAGTAAGGCAGGTGAATCCTGCCCAATCTGAGTATGCCTAGCATTAGATACAATACTATACCAACTTTACAGATCTGTCTATGTACATGGTCAGTCCTACCATTTGGTAGAGTGTAGGAGCTGCCTCAGGCTACCTCACCGGTTGAGCTGGTTCTCCCACAAGATTTTGCACTGCCAGTTTCTCTCAACAACAGAAACCTTTGAGATTGGTTCAGTAAGAAATCAGCTTTAGGGTTATTGGTTTTTTGTATGTGCTATGGCTGTTTCTAATTTAATATAGATTTATTTCATTAGCTAGCTGTCAGGGAGCTGCCATCGGAGCCAGAGGGAGAGGGAGGGCTCCAGAGGGGTTCTGGAGAGCGTCCTGGGAGGGAGAGAAGCAGCACATCTTCTGGGGAAGGAAATCAGCGTAGCACCAGTAAAGAAGGGGGACAGATGGGGGAATTGGCGAGGAGGCTCCATGACTCCTCGTCGGGGATCAGCGGGGAGAGCACGGGTCCTCCGCTGCCCACACCCTCCTTGTGCAGAAGGCTTCCGCGCAGGGAGACTAGGCGGAGACTAGGCGTCAAAGAGCTTCTTTGCTGGAAGAAGTTCAAGAAACACCCACTGACGGATTCTGCCAGCGATTGAGACAGCCACGGGCGAGTGGCTGTCCAGACAGTAAGGGTTCACCCAGGCAACCCAGCCAGGTGTGGCGACGATTTACACACGAGCAACGCCTAGAACCATTACACTAGCGTATTGGATATAAGGCGCACCCGCAAATAAGCTGCACCTTTGAAATTCAAGGGGGGGAAAGAAAAAAAGACAATACATGGGATGCGGCGCTGCTTTGCTGGGGGCCTCCTCCCCTCCCTCCTCCCGATGGTTATGGGGAGGCTTGGGAGCGGCGGGCTGCCCTCCATTGCCCTGCGCTCCCAGGCTGCTTCTTGGGGGGGGGGGAACTAAGTCACTTTGCTGTCGGCATAAGGTCACGAATATAAGCCACACTTTAACTTTTCATGATCAGAATTTGGGGGGGGGGATGCGGCTTATATTGGGGCCAATATGGTATTTGACTTCTATAATTTTTATAATACATTCAAAGTTTTATACATATACGTATATGTATGTGTTTGTGTAGTTGAAGAATGACTTAATGAATGTATTTCAATCTTTTTAGATAAGCCCTTGAAAAGGGCATTTGGGGCTAAAATGTGTTGAGCACATAGTATAGATAACAAATCCATTCATTTCTCTTCCTTGTATGCCAGCTGATTTTGAGTGTCACAAAAGGATAGCAAATTCATCATTTAATGCATTATTGTTGTTATTTGTACTGACATGCGAGGAGAGGAGGCCTTTGTGAGATCTTCTGCCAAAATAACTTGGCTAGCCTTTGATATTATGCATCTGTATTTGTGGTATGGGCTTCTCTCAAGGCAGATTTGTTGTTGTTGTTTAGTCGTTTAGTCGTGTCCGACTCTTCGTGACCCCATGGACCAGAGCACGCCAGGCACTTCTGTCTTCCACTGCCTCCCACAGTTTAGTCAAACTCATGCTGGTAGCTTCGAGAACACTGTCCAACCATCTCGTCCTCTGTCGTCCCCTTCTCCTTGTGCCCTCCATTTTTCCCAACATCAGAGTCTTTTCTAGGGAGTCTTCTCTTCTCATGAGGTGGCCAAAGTATTGGAGTCTCAGCTTCAGGATCTGTTCTTCCAGTGAGCACTCAGGGCTGATTTCCTTAAAAATGGATAGGTTTCATCTTCTTGCAGTCCATGGGACTCTCAAGAGTCTCCTCCAGCACCATAATTCAAAATCATCAATTTTTCGGCGATCAGCCTTCTTTATGATCCAGCTCTCACTTCCATACATCGCTACAGGGAAAACCATAGCTTTAACTATATGGACCTTTGTTGGCAAGGTGATGTCTCTGCTTTTTAAGATGCTGTCTGTATTTGTAGGAATGGGCAATTGCTGCCCTGCTTCAGGCAGCAAAATGTCTTGGGTCAGCCCTGTTTATATTTATGAATACTATTGATGATCCAGATTCATTTCATAACCCAAATCTCAGGAGAGCTAGCCCACCGAGCCCCAAAACAGCAGCAATGCTTGTCACTTGTTTATCTGTAATATAAAAGCATCCAAGGAGAACTCTGAAGGGGATTGTTAATGGAGAGGGTCATCCTACAGTATACGTCTGCCTCTCACCTTTGAAACAAACCTTGCAGTGCAAGAACCCATAATCCATACTCCCCTTTTGTTATTGCTGCTTATATAAAGTGATGAACAAATAGGGTAAGCCACAGTGTTTTCCTTCTTTTGAAATTGACAACACTTCTGGTGTTTTTCAGAAGCTCAGATAGTTTAACACATTTGTTTTTCAGGAGGTGGGTTGTGAGTACTGTGTCACATCCTGACCTCAGCCAAATTGGACTAAGTTTTATTATTCCAGTTATCTTTTATTTTTGAGAAAGGGGAGGAGAGGTAGAAATGCAGGGCCAAACTACATATAGATATTATTTTTCCACAGTTATGCATTAAAATAATAATAATAAAAGGTTCAGGAAGTTACAGTTTTGAGGAATGGGATCTTCAGATAGGGGGTGAATAACCCTTCTCCTGCCTAAACATGGTTCTCTGGTCTAAATAAGTTTATACTTGTTTTTCATGCATGAAGCCTAAGATTCATGCATGAAGCTCTTGCATCTCCTGAAAAGATGGAGCCACTGTGGTTCTGAGCTGTAGAACTAGTCTATTATCTTCTGCTCTATATGTGATTCCAGAGAATATTGGAGAAGGAGACTCAACTAGTTGCATTCTCTAAATGTATTCCACTGCACCAGCACAAGCCCACTTTCTACTGCTGGGGTAGGGAACCTTTGGCCCTCTAGATGTTGTTGGCTTCAGGTAGCATGTTCAGTGGTCAGGGATGATGGGGCTTGGAATCCAACAATGTCTGGAGTGCCACAGGTTCCACATCTCTATTCTAGAGGGTCTTTTGGGGAGCAGGAGATAGCTGCTCTTATCTTGCAAGATGAAACTAAAGTAGAGGGGAGCACTTTTAATATGCACGCTGTAAACTCAGAGGAATAGGGAGATGTCAGTCTCAGAAAACCCAAGTGATAATAACCGAGATTTCTGGTGCGTGTTTCTGCCAATGAATCATTTCAGAAAGTCTGCTTGATCCTTTGAAATTGAAATGATCTTAGGCGTAACTCATTCCGTTCTGTTGGCTAGAATATTGGCAAAAGTTAATAAACAAGAAGGGTCAATAATTACTGCTGGACCAGGAATTTGTATTAGCTATTCAGTCACTGATCGCTGGCTCAGAGAATGATTCATGGACTCAGCTTGTACAATGTAGCTTGTCAAATGCAAGTTTCAGCTTGGGAGAGAGACATTCACTGAACTGTTTAAAGAATCCTGCAATGAAATCATTGGAGCCAGAAGAGTTTTAACATTTTCTAAGTCCTTTGCTGCTGTTGTAGTTCTCCTCAGCTCTTGGACAGTCCAACAATTAGTTTTTCTCCTTACTCTTCTTTCTGATTTTGTAATTAAACACAATGTAGAATTTACCTTTCACAACCGCATCCAATGCTTCATGTATGTGGGGCTGCCCCACTTTTAACTCACAAGAACCCAGAGAGTTCAGTTAGGTTGGGAGATAGTGGCACAATAGATCTAGGCTGAGCCTTCACAGCTTGTGACTACCAGAGCACTTGCAATCGACTAGCCACATATTGTGATCACCAGAAGTTTTATGCCTCCCAATATATACAATTATATATTTCAGCAGCTCAGTCACACCCCTATTTTTTTTGCAGATGATTGCTTCTGAAAGTTTACTGAGCCCCTGATGAGATACCACACATAGCTAATAAATTGTGTTTGATTTCAGTTCAGCAAAATTTCAGACCTACTCCATGCAATGGAATGAGGAACAAAGACAGAAAAGGAGACAGCATCATGTTGGTTCAGAAAAAAAAGGAAGAGAATGAAATAGAGGTTTGGGGCATATATTGTTTGGTGAGAGAAACCCATCAGAGATTTAAAATCTCAAAATATGCAGCAAAGTAAAGCATGGAAATATAGACTATAAAACCTTTAATTTATGGCCTTCCAAGTGAGTTCCAAAATTGTCCTCTTTAAAAGTTATTTTCAGTTTCCTTCTTCCCCCAGCATAGGAAAAGGCCACACATTTGGTAAGTTAAAAATGCTTTACTTACAAACTCTCCAAAGGTCAGATTCATGTGCTTTTCCCTACATCAGTCAGAAAAGTTGCACAGGCAGTAAAACATATTTTATTTACAAAGTGGTAACAGTTCCTAAAACTATTGGTATAGGAATGTAAAAGAGGCTTGTGAAAGCTATGTGACTGACCTGGAGGAGCCAGCTCAGACTTCCTCGCATGCTGAGTTCACAGGTATGCCGAGGGGATCAAAGGCTTGATTACCCATTTCCTCCCAAGGTAAAGGGAAGTGACATAATTAAGTTTGGCAGGGCAGCTTACGCAAATAGCAAGATTCAAAGACATATAGGCTTGTGGTTTGTACAGCAAACCTTAAGGGATTGTTTCATAATATTGCTGTTTACCTGAACACCTGACAAAGCAGATGCTTCCAAGGTCCACCAATCATATCTGCATTAAATTCAGTGCATACACACACCCCTCAGTAAATGTTATGGGCAATACGTATGCTTATCACCATCTGGAAACAAATAGTGTGTGTATATATGTGCGGACAATTATGGAGATATCTAGGATTTTCCTTGCCTAAATATATTTGTAAGAGAAGCTCAGCTTGTCAGAAGCAAGGACCTCTCCATTAGTCAGCAGTGCATCTGTCAACAGACTGCTAATGTGCCTAATGGGGTTTCGCTATATATCATTGTAACCTCGAGACCCCCAGGCTGAACACTGCTTTGCTGGCAGGTTTTACTTGCTTGCATGTGGTGTGCAAATTATCACTATCGGTATGATGGCGTGAGATAAACTGCAGCTCCTCTCTTGCTTTCTTTTGTTCAAGATCTGAGAACGTACAGGTGACTGGAGCTAAGAAAGAAAGGGCAGAAGAGGCTGGAAACTGCTACGCCACAGTTTATTTCCATTGTTAAGAAATAACGAGGAAGGTGCACTGTGAAATGTAGAAACACTAGGGGGAAAAATTGTAAGAACAGCATTAGGAGATAAAAGTAGTACTGAGGCTTGTAGTAAGGAAAGGTTTTAAGACAAGGGTAGTAAACATGGGGCGCGGGTGGCGCTGTGGGTTAAACCACAGAGCCTAGGACTTGCTGATCAGAAGGTCGGCAGTTCGAATCCCCACCACGGGGTGAGCTCCCGTTGCTTGGTCCCTGCTCCTGCCAACCTAGCAGTTCGAAAGCACGTCAAAGTGCAAGTAGATAAATAGGTACCGCTCCGGTGGGAAGGTAAACGGTGTTTCCGTGTGCTGCTCTGGTTTGCCAGAAGCGCCTTAGTCATGCTGGCCACCCCAGCTCCCTCGGCCAATAAAGCGAGATGAGCGCTGCAACCCCAGAGTCAGTCATGACTGGACCTAATGGTCAGGGGTCCCCTTTAGCCTTTACCTTAGTAAACTTTGGCCCTCTTGATATTGCCAAACTACAACTTCCCTCACCACTTGTCATTAGCCACATTTGCAGGGGCTGATGGGAGTTGCAGTTCAGCAACAGCTGGAGGGTCAAGAGTTTCCCACCCCTGTTTTAGGAGTACATGGGTCTTGTTCTACTGAGTGAGATATGAGACATGCTTTTAAAGCACTGTGAATTTGCCATACAAATATTATTCAGTAACACTCAACATGCGATCGTGTTTGTTAGCTGACATGCAGTAGCATTTAGTATTTGGTAGTGTCTGGCTAGCAAGAGTAGAATTCAGAATTTGTCTAGTATACATAACGTTCAGTATTTAATGATATTTATTGGCTGGTCTGCAGTAGAAGTCAATATTTGGCAGTATCAGATCTTGTATTAATTTCACTCGCCTCAACAATCAAGAGACTGTTAAATTTTAACATTGATGTCCAATTCCGATCTGAAATTCACATATCAGATTTTGAGATCAGATGTTGACTTCCATATCCAAATGGCTCATTTTAAATGTTTATCTGATTTTGAATCTCATTTAACATTGTGAATAAGCCAAGATCACCCTGGGAGCTTCATGTCTGGCTGGAGATCTGAGCCCTTAAGGCTTCGCTCCCTGCCCCCCTGCACTAATTAAGGGAAGAGGACAGTAAGAGGAATGGGAATTGTCTAAGAATTGATAGAGAGCGGCCCACAAATCTGCAGAGCTCAATTTTAAGATGTTTCACTTACATCTACATCTATGTTTCATCTACACTTATCCCAGATTTTTGTTTTTGGTGAAATTCATCAAGAACTTTTGAGTGGGCTGGGGAATAGTGTGACAATAGCAAAGTCCAGACATTCAGTTCAATAATATTCTCCTTCTTATGGCTAGAACTGGCATCTTGTGAACAAAGACATATGAAACAGACCCAATGGATACTTAAGGTCATTAAAATGTGAGAACGAGCTCTGTACATCCATTCCTATATGCAATGAATCTGGGATAGGGGAATAGGAAACGATGCATATTCTGAATACATGTACAGTGGTACTACGGGTTAAGGACTTAATTCGTTCTGGAGGTCCGTTCTTAACCTGAAACTGTTCTTAACTTGAGGTACCACTTTAGCTAATGGGGCCTCCCATTGCCGCCGTGCTGTCAGAGCACAATTTCTGTTCTCATCCTGAAACAAAGTTCTTAACCCGAGGTACTATTCTGGGTTAGCGGAGTCTGTAACCTGAAGCATATGTAACCTGAAGCATATGTAACCCGAGGTATCACTGTACATTGTTTATTGCTTTCATTTTATGGATCAATGGTCTCGTTAGATAGTAAAATTCCTGTTAAATTGCTGTTTTAGGGGTTGTTTTTTAGAAGTCTGGAACGGATTAATCCATTTTGCATTACTTTCTATGGGAAAGTGTGCCTTGGTTTTGGAACGGACTTCCGGAACAGATTAAGTTTGAGAACCAAGGTACCATTGTATAGGAATTCAGTATGCTCATAGAATTACAGAATTGTAGAGGTTAAGGGTCATCTAGTTCAACTCCTGCAATGTAGAAATCTCAACTAAAGCATGCATGACAGATGGTCATCCAACCTCGGCTTAAAAACTTCAAAGAAATGAGAGTTCATCACCTTCTGAGGGAGTTTGTTCCACTAGCTAACAGCTCTTACTGTCAGAAAGCTCTTCCTGATGTTTAGTTGGAATCCCCTTTCTTGTAACTTTAATCCATTGGTTCAGGTCCTACCATCAGGGGCTCCTGTGGTTCTTTGGACCAGGCTGGATGTCTTCAGTGTGAAGTTCAGTAATTAAACTAGTCAATACAGACAGTTAAGTACTTACCACAGATCTTATTGTGACCCTGCCTTTTGAGGTTGCCAGCCCACTTATGTGACATAACATAACCATTTCTCTCTGTATTTGATGACTTGATAACATGCCACATTTCTTTGAGGGGTTCCATAAAGACAAAACTTATACAAATTAAAACATGAAAGCAAGATCATTCTGTACAGAGCAGTTCAAACATGTAAAAAGAGAAAGGAGACTGAGTCACCAAGGCATGCAGTTTGATTTCAGCATATAAGGAACACTGTGGGAAGTAAAGAGAGACTATTCACTGTGTGCATGTATATAAGTGTATGATAAAGTGAGACTTGAAAGAGAATTTCAAAGAAAAGGGTCATTTTCTCATTTTGCACCAAAGCCACTTTATACTTCTCAGGAAGTAGCTTACATTGACAAAGAGGTTTAGACTCTATCGCTGAGAGATTGGAGATTACTTTTTATAGCTGAATGAGAGAAAGTGCATTAGAAGTGACATATGCTGGACTTTGTAACCTGTTGTTCTTTCTTGGAATGTGCTGAGAAATTCCAGGCATCTAGAACCTTCTTACAAGGTCCCAGTCTTGAAAAACAACATCTCCTAAGATGTCTATTCTGACTCTTCAGACCCATTCTGTAAGATCCAGAAATTCTTCTACCACACACAAACTCTCACAAGATATTGAATGTCTGCATGCTGCCACTCGTATCAGGGGTGAGCAACCTGTAGCCCCTGAGAAGTGGCTGGATTATACCTGACCACTGACCATGTTGTCTGGAGTCCAATAAAATTCTGAAGGGCTACAGGTCACCCCCCCCTTCATGGATCACTGCCTTGTCGTGGTGAAGGGGCTTGAATAACTCCAAGAAATTGTGAGCTATGCTGTGCAGGGCCACCCAAGACGGACAGGTCATAGCCGAGAGTTTAGACTAAATGGGATCCACCTGGAGAAGGAACTGGCAAACCAGTATTTTGCCAAGAAAACTCCATGGACATACAAAAGGAGAAACTTTGAGAAGAAAGTGAGAGTTTCCAAGGCATGCGCTGGTTCATGGGGTCACAGAGAGTCAAACACGACTAAGACAACTATACAACAACAACAGGTTGTCGGTATCTTTGGGTCGAAAGGCCAGCTGGCTAGGCCCCAGCTGGGTCGTCTCCCTCTCAGCCTTCACGCTGTGGAGATTCATTGACCTCTGGCTCCGACGTAAATCAGTGACTCAAGCTTGCTGACTTGAGCACACTATACGTAGCAGAGTAAACGGCACAACAGAAGAGGCTTGAGGCTGTGGATACATACTAAAAATACGGATTTATTTTACATAAATCAGAACAAAGAAACATGTCATCTCTCCTTACCGTCTTCTCGGAGAGAGACTCAAAAATGAAAGCAAAACACACTGAGCGGAAGTTCTGCTCACGGGACCCAGCAGTCTGTGCTGGAATGTAAACAGAGATGTGGCATGCAACAATCCCATGTCTACAACAAAAGGTAGAATGGAATCTCCAACATCGGTTACCCACCACAAGATCACTTGATGCCACTTCATACAAAGCAGATCAACTCTTGGTAGTTAGGCAATGTCAGAGAATTCTACCAAAATGGAAATGGGAGCAAAAATTGCTAATGCTTGGTTATTCATCCCAATTAAGGAACAGAAATCGATCCAGTGAATACAATAATAATTCACTGTTATTGTTGTTTTCGATCTGCAAATGATATGTGATTACATCCCCCTAGCTACCCCCCCCCAATTGCATTGTGTTTCCTTGCATTGAAATGAACCGGGTAGAATGATGTAGCCACAACATAATTTATGGAATTAATTATGTAAATTACATAATTTCACCATTGGAGAGTGAGACTAATAACATAAGTTTCTGGTGGAAAAGGAACAGCAGAGGATTGGAAACCATGCTGCGTGTCCTGTAAGAATCGCAGCTTGGAATGGAAAACAGTGCCTTCACCCCTCATTTCAAGTTGTGCCGTGGATGGCTCAATTGGTCGAGCATGAGGCTGGATCTAGATGCGTCAGGAAAGTGTTTCAGGAAAAAGTGTTGTGAACCTCAAAGTGGGAAATCATGTTGGAGAAAGATGGGACTCCACAGCGCCATCTGGTGTCACCATGTTAAAACACATATAAAACGCTTTTTCTTTGCTAATGTAGCTGAGTCCTAAAGACTCTTAATCTCAGGGTTGAGAGCTCAAGCCCCACATTGGGCAAATTTTTTTGCAGAGAGTTGGATCAGATGGCTCTTGTGCTCCCTTCCAACTCTATGATTCCATGGTTCTATGAAATGCATCCTTGAAAAAGCAAAACAAATGTTTAGACTTTTAAAAATGTTTTACATGTTTGACACTTTATTAAATTTTTATATGTGTTGGAAGCCACTTAGAGTGTCTGGGGCAACCCAAACAGATGGGCAGGGTATAAATAATGACACTATTATTATTATTATTATTATTATTATTATTATTATTATTATTACTTTAGTATGGATTTAGTGGCATAAAATATCAAGTGGAACATGAATGAAGTATCTATAGGAACGAGACATACCTGAACAAGCTGGAACAGGACAAAATGAAACCTAAGAATACAAGGCAAAGTTGTAAGTTACCTTAACACTTTTGCAGACCCTGGATGAGTTGCGGACAGCCACTGATAGGCATTTGGGTTCATGATTTTTCCCGTTGCCAGCATGAGTTGAGCCAGTTTGATCCTCCTTAGATTGCACCTCCTAACCCACTGAAAGCTTTTCTTGAGGCTTGGAAAATATCGAACAGATATTACCTTGGGTCAGATAAGGCAAGAGGGAAGACAGGTAATCTCTGTTAGGCTACGTGGCATAAGGCAAGGTGGGCCCCTATAAAGATTGCAACAGGGACCAGGAGAGCAATGTTTTCAAAGTTCTCTCCCTTGGAAGAAATTGGGGAAATTTTGTCTTCTCCAGCTTGTAGAAAGTATCGTGCATCCTATGTATGTTATCCCATGTTTATGGCTGGTATTGGCTTTAGTTCATCTAATTGCCTCAGTGGGTGATGGAGTGTGGTATACATGATATATAGAATTTGTAGGAAGGGGTGGCTACGTTAATCAGGGATTAAAGAGAGTCTGAGAAATAGCCACAGAAATTCAGTAAAGGTTCAAATGACAAATCTTTAGTACCTTGGCATTAATAGCCCATCACATTAGAATAGATTACATTAGATTAAGTGACCTCCCTCATTTCTATGCACAATGCCACTTTTTGACAGCCAGAAATATAAAATACCCTCCAAAGCATGTTATGTGGAATGTTGCAGTAATTAGAATTAATGGGATTATATGCAAAAATGCTGCAGATAATTTGTTTTACTACCTCCCACAGACTAGACTAAATTACTTGGCTCCGAGTTCAGTAAAACAGAATGGTTGAGGCATAAAATGGATTCTGGAAATTATCCTGAACATTTTGTATTTTTTGACCTCATGCTTTGAACAACCATTTTAAACTTTCGTTTCAAGCGTTTACTTAGAGCTGGGAAGTAATTACTTATGAGACACACAGTTTCTCTCTTTCTTAAGTTTAGTTAGGTAGCAGAAAATTCCATTTAATCAAGCAACCTCTACTCTTAACAGCTAAGATCTATGGTATTCTGTTCATGGTTACTTTGGTTATACAAGTTTTTTTTCAAGAATGCACTCTGTTGAAACCAAGAAATCATAAATCCAGTCCTTTAGCAGAAGCTTTCCTCCTCTCAGCAGGAAAACTATGTGCCAATTCACACACATAGCAATCTTTCCAGAATCCATTTTGTCAGTAAAGGTTCAAATGACAAATCTTTAGTACCTTGGCATTAATAGCCCATCACATTAGAATAGATTGCATTAGATTAAGTGGCCTCCCTCATTTCTATGCACAATGCCACCTTTTTGACAACCAGAAATATAAAATACCCTCCAAAGCATGTTATGTGGAATGTTGCAGTAATTAGAATTAATGAGATTATATGCAAAAATGCTGCAGATAATTTGTTGATGACTCTCATACCAAGTAATGATTTGCATGTGTGCAACAAATGTCACATACAGGTTAACCACTACAAATATAATTTTCCCCCCAATGGATCTAGCACATTCCAATTCAGAAATGTTTTAAAGTTTCCAATTTGATCTTAAATGCCAGATTTTGAATTTGACTGGGATTTCTTAAACAAAATAAAGCAAAGCCTTCTTAACACCTGTTGAATTTTAAAGCAGTAACATTAAGTTTCATTATAGTTTCATTCATCCATTCCTTGTTTCATTAATACATTTCTACTGTTATTTTTTCCCCTTCTAAAACAAAATCCAACCATATCAGTACTTTGGAATTTTTCAAGTTTTCCAGGGGAAAGTGGTTGCGTACATAATCAGCCGCAGCCATGAACTGCAATCTGTCTCCTAATCCCCCTTTAGTCATGGATTTTACTGAGCCTCTTTGGACTAGCATGTTTATATTGCCTCAATGCAGCTGTGCGCTTCCATCTCTGGGCTCAAATGAAAATGGCTTCTCCACGCAAACCAGAAAGTGACCTCTCCAGATCTAGATCAAGGGAAGTAATAGTGCCACTGTATTCTGCTCTGGTCAGAGCTCACCTAGAGTACTGTGTCCAGTTCTGGGCACCACAATTCAAGAAGGACACTGACAAACTGGAACGTGTCCAGAGGAGGGCAACCAAAATGGTCAAAGGCATGGAAATTATGACTTATGAGGAACGGCTAAGGGAGCTGGGCATGTTTAGCCTGGAGAAGAGGAGGTTAAGGGGTGATATGATAGCCATGTTCAAATATATAAAAGGATGTCACATAGAGGAGGGAGAAAGGTTGTTTTCTGCTGCTCTAGAGAAGCGGACACGGAGCAATGGATCCAAACTACAAGAAAGAAGATTCCACCTAAACATTAGGAAGAACTTCCTGACAGTAAGAGCTGTTCGACAGTGGAATTTGCTGCCAAGGAGTGTGGTGGAGTCTCCTACTTTGGAGGTCTTTAAGCAGAGGCTTGACAACCATATGTCAGGAGTGCTCTGATGGTGTTTCCTGCTTGGCAGGGGGTTGGACTCGATGGCCCTTGTGGTCTCTTCCAACTCTATGATTCTATGATTCTATGACAACAGAATGACTCATCTTATCTCTGTGGCTGTGATCTCCTAAGTGACGCATATGCCATTAAGCAATTGAATGTGCATGTGTACTCCTCCACATGGCCTCGGGCACTGGCAACCCACGCTATGTGACTGAAGTCAGCTAAGCAGTGACTGCTGCTGAGAAGAAACAGAAGACAGTGGCCGTCTTCAGCCATTATTGCTTGAAAGGGGAACACACATGGAACACCTCTCAGAGCCATGCGACTCCTTGTCTTCCAGTGCCGATCTGTAGCAGGCAACCTCATGAATTCGTGGAGGTTTTTCACTCACACAACGAGCTTCCATGGATACATGAGGCTCCAAGCTGCAGAAGAATTGTTTCCATATATTGTTTCAGGAAGTGTGAATGAGACAGATTTGTGTTACAATGCAGACCAAGCCACATTTCTCCCTCATCATTAACAGGATTGAAAACCTAAATATGTCTGAGCAAAGCAACTAGCAACTAAGCAGAAAACATGGGTTTTAAAAAAGCCACACATTAAATAAATGCTCACGGTCCTTTTTCTCCACTCTCATGATTGCTGTGTGCAGATGTGTAAAATGAAGGCACAACACCACAGGCTTTGTTCTCGCTTACAGGGCTTTGGCACTGCAAAGAAGCATTATGTGGGAGTGAATTTCACTTTTGGAAGAACTCTGTGACAGTGAAATAAAGTGTATTTGACATGCCTTTTATTTCTTTGGCAAAACTGTTACCTGCCATGAAATCCTTCCGATCACGGCTGCAAAATGTGGGATAATTAGCTGTTATGTACATAACGTCACAGCTGTAAATAACAGGCAGCTAAAATTAGGCTGAAACTTATATTTAGGCACCCGGCTGACTTTTCAGAACTGGTGCTGAGTCCCAAGTAGTTCCCACTGACCTCATTAACCTCTTTGCTACTTAATGTAATTTCATTCTGAGGACCATTACATGCAACATTCACCACTTATGAGCAACCTCCAATTTGTGAAGCTAGACGTTTAAGAAAGAGAGAAAATGAAATGGCTCTCTTCTAATATAACTGTCACCAGTGGAATATAAATTTATTGACTAAACGAGTATTCTGGATGATTTAGTACTGAAATTCCCTCCCCTGCATGATGTCTCCAATCCATTGCATATGGCTTCTGGGTGCCAAACAGCTATAAAGTGGGGGAGAATGAGAAAAGCATGATTGGTGGCTAGGAAACAGCATACAGGAACGAGAGACTTAACCCTTCCTTGATCATTGCATTCCCTCCTTCCTAGCAACTCCGTCACAACCTACCAGCTTGTTTCCCATCCTGCAATGCAGTCAAGGTTTGAGCAAGAAAGCAGGAAGGTTGGGGAGGTGGCTGTGGTAAGGGTTCAGCTTCCATTCAACACTTCTTCATTTTAATTTGCAGTTGTTGTTATAGTGACTCAGGTTCATACTCACCAAATATATCTAGACCCATGGTTCCCAATGTGGGGCACAAGCCCCACAGGGGGGCAATTTGATTTTTGAAGGAAGCAATTCGAGAATAAGGCATTAACAGTTAATGGCCTTCTACGCTTCCTTCATGTGAACAGGAGTTCACTTTTCGAATAATAAGAATTATATGTCATGGGAGGGCATCAGGATTTTAGAGATGATTAGGTGGGGCAAGGCCAAAAAAAGGTTGGGAACCACTGATCTAGACAATCATAGTATAATATAGTTTGACAGAATACATATGTATATAGGGATGGTTAGAGACTCCCCTGACTCTACTTTTCTGTCACCATGCATGGAAAACTGAAGTGGCAACTGATTGCCTTCAAACTTGGTCTACTTCCTCCCCTTGTGCTCAAGTGAATCCACTTTGAAGTCATGTGCCAGAAGAAGGTAAGGGTGGAGGCCCAAATGGTGGTGGGTGCTGGGGATGGGCACAGGCAAGGCACCAGTCCCAGTAGACCCAGAAGGTATGGGACCTGGCAAATTCTTCAGTATGTAGGGTGGTAATACCAGTTCTGGAAGAGAGGTCTACACTAAGGTTCAGTGGAAGGTCCCTATAGCTTTTAATTTAAATCAACTGGAGATCTCTTGCCAATATACCTGTCATACTATCAAACTGAAATATGTTTTGGTTGTGGATAATAAAATCAATACAGAGGGCACATCTTGTAATAGTAAAACGTCATTGATTTTGTGTTTTTAATTCTAAGAAAGTCCACAATGGAAATCAATACCGATATATGACATTACAGCATTTTCATGTATAACAGTTGACATAACACATCTGTTCTGTTTTGTGTCAGCAATTTAATAAGTACCTGTGAGGATTTTAGCAACTCAACAAACAGCAAAGCTTTAAGGACCATTGGGCTACATTACCACAGATGAAAAAGAAGGAAAGAAGAAAATGTGGGTAGTTTTGCACACTACTTAATGTTAACTCGTTTTTGTTTGATGCTGCCTGGGGAAAAACGCATAGCGTGTATGTTTTAATTTTTTCAGTAACAGGTTCAGAAGTTTCTTTAGCTTTAAAGTTCCAGCATTTCAGAGCTTCTTTTGAACAAGAAAATTTTCTTCTGCTTGTGAAAAAGAAGGAAACAATCCTTCATGAACATATATTGACGGATGTAGCTTTGAACCAATGAGCTTGCATGAGCTTTATGCTCATACACTTCCTCCTCTCCTTCTATGGCCATGAGGAAAAGACTTTGCTTCCTGTTTTAAGACAGCTATAGGAACTATGGCTGGTTTTAGCTGGGTTTATGGGGGGGGGCAGGGTTGTTATCCAAGGTTTAAAGTTGTCTTAACATAGTTAATACAGTGCATGGTTTAGACGAAGCAATAAACAGTGGTGGCATGTCAAGGTCCTCAAGACACCCCCCCAATAAAACACAAGTAACACATTATATTTGTTTAAGGTTTTTGGCATAATTTTGGCCATAACTTTATTAAATTGCAAGCAATATGAGTGGTTGCTTAGGCATTGGTTGCGACTATCTGACCCCGCACGGTGACAGTCTGACATTTGCACACCTGCGAAGTCAGAAAAGGGTAAGACACCCAGGGAGAGAGACGGGACTGGGAACCATGCCTCACCTCTCCCCAAATGCTCCCAGGGGCTCTTGCGTGGCCCTAGCCCCTTGACAGGATTCAGACAAAAGCATGGCGAGCCCCTGGGTTTCTTTAAGGAAAACCCTTGAAGCAGCAGCACTTTTGGAGGGGCAGGCACAGCCGAATCCATACTCCTCTACTAATCAATTCCCAAACCAATGCCTAACTGCAACCTTACAAGTTGTAACGATTTGCTACGCAGTAGGCAAAAACCAAATGGCACCAGCCAATCTGCCAAATAGACAAAATTCCTACCGGGCCCCTGCCCCAAAAGCAGACGACCCCATGACAGGCATAGCAAGGTCAAGCGAACAGCCTAAAATAGGGAGGAAGGGAGGGTGATATGATGCATGCAGTGAAAAGAGGAAGCTCAGTGCTGCATGCAGGGCATTTAAAGACTAGGGCTGTCAGTCAAAAAATGGCAACATATAATTCTCCCCAGCAACAGCACAGCCCTCTGCTAATGGTGGCCAAATTCTTTCCCGCCCAGCAAGAGCGGGGTGTCTTGCTAGTCCCCACCACAACACATGCTCTTCATGAAGGAGAACACGCTTTAGTTTAAAATGGAAAGCAATGCTGCTTTTCTCCTCCATTTGGCTGGAGGAGGAGAGAGAAATGTGGGGTTTGCCCAGGGTAATTCCCATAGTATTAAAGAATTGTTTGCGATTATGTTCAGTATAGACCAGCAAACATGATGAATCAAACTCCTCTGTGCTCTACCAAAGAGGAGAGTAAAAATGGATTTGGCAGCTATTACTGGAGCAAGTTGACTTTTATGTCTGAATGAACTAGGGAAATTTTAATTTGTAAATATTGTTTTTTTTAAAAAAAAGACTGGTAACAGAGTCCCCCCCATTACTTTAGTTGCTTTTATTTCATTTCACTTGCATTTTTTTGTATATGGGTATTACATTTCCTAATATTTATATGCAATCAGACAGACCATTTGTGAAAATAGATTTACCGTTTATTACATTTTGTATCCTATCGTTATTCAAAAACCTAAGTGCAACATACATAAAGATATTTATTAAGATATTATCACATGGAAAATAGCACTCGAGATAGCCAACATAATTTTTAAAAACACATGCAATGTTTAAAACAATTTCAAAATAGAATAGAGGCAGAATGATAGATAATGAAAGCATCGTGGTAGCAAGGTGATCTGAAAAAGAGAGAGACTAAACATCATCATTGTCACTTGGCAGAAGAACCCAAAAGAAGAAAGGATCAAATAACTCCCTATGGGAGGGAATTCTACAACTGGGATGTAGCCACAGAGAAGACCCTCTTGCATCAGCTGAACATCAGCCTTTGACAACACGCAGATAATGGAGATTCCATTAGATCTTAGGGTTCAGGCAGGGTGGCATGGGAGGGTGAGGTCTCTCAGGACTCAGCCCATTTGGGTAGTAATCACAGGTAATAATCAGCAAACTGAATTGTGGCTGGAAGCAAATTGGTATCCACTACAGCTGTTCCAAAATGGGCATAATGTGCTTATATAAGTATCATTGCTGCTGAATTCTGGACCACTCCAAGCTTCCAGGGCCACTTCACAGATGTGAAGGCCATGGAGAATGTGTTAGCCTAGTCCAATCCTGGTGTGCGTCATCATAGCTAGGTCCATCTTCCCCAGAAATGGGAGCGGTTGGTACAGCAGACTGACCTCATCAGAAGCCATGACTGCTATATGAAACATTATGTTTTCCCTTTGCTTAGTATGAAACCATGCCCTCCAACATTTTTCTGATGAAAATAGAGATGTCCTGGACCATAAAGAAGGCTGATCGCTGAAGAATTGATGCTTTTGAATTATGGTGCTGGAGGAGACTCTTGAGAGTCCCATGGACTGCAAGAAGAACAAACCTATGCATTCTTAAGGAAATCAGCCCTGAGTGCTCACTGGAAAGACAGATCGTGAAGCTGAGGCTCCAATACTTTGGCCACCTCATGAGAAGAGAAGACTCCCTGGAAAAGACCCTGATGCTGGGAAAGATTGAGGGCAGAAGGAGAAGGGGACGACAGAGGATGAGATGGTTGGATAGTGTTCTCGAAGCTACCAGCATGAGTTTGACCAAACTGCGGGAGGCAGTGGAAGACAGAAGTGCCTGGCGTGCTCTGGTCCATGGCGTCACGAAGAGTCGGACACGACTAAACGACTAAACAACAACAACAATTCCATTATTATTATTATTATTATTATTATTATTATTATTATTATTATACCTCACCCATCTGACTGAGTTTCTCCAGCCACTTTGAGTGGCTTCCAACATATATAAAAACAGAAAACATAAAAAAAATCCCTATACAGTGGTGCCTCGGGTTACATACGCTTCAGGTTACAGATGCTTCAGGTTACAGACTCTGCTAACCCAGAAATATTACCTCAGCTTAAGAACTTTGCTTCAGGATGAGAACAGAAATCGTGCAGTGGTGGCGCAGCGACAGCAGGATGCCCCATTAGCTAAAGTGGTGCTTCAGGTTAAGAACAGTTTCAGGTTAAGAACAGACCTCTGGAACAAATTAAGTTCTTAACCTGAGGTACCACTCTACAGGGCTGCCTTCAGGTGGCTCAGGGATCAGATAACTCCATACCCTCCAACATTTCTCAGATGAAAATAAGGACATCCTATCATATCCTCCAACTTTTCTCCAATGAAAATAGGGATGAGATCAAATCAGAAACCAGGATGGCTTCTGTAAATCTGGGACTGTCCTTGGAAAAATAGGAACACTTAGAAGGTCTGTAATATGTTAAGCTGAGAAATGACATCTTTGCCAAGGCTGCCTCCATTAACTTTGTTGTTGAGCAGTTATTTTACCTCATGTCTGCCCAATAAAAATCCAACGCTCAAGCCAAGCCAACCATTTCAGCAGAAGTAGCAGATCTCTGCCTGTTCCATTTCTTCCTCTAATGCAAGGAATAATTCAGGCCATGTGCACTTGAGCTCTGTATGCTCAATTGGGATATACATGGCCTCTGAACTGAGTAACTAGTGTTTGCCTAAGTGAGATTGTTGTGCTGAGACAACTGTCATGCCCCTAGAGAAGTGACAACATGTTCTGGCAATTGTGTAGCGATGCATTTTTACTTTGGCATATTGCTTTTCCCGTGGGTGAAGAGCGGCAACGAGAAATGACATTAAGGAAGGACCTTACGTGGCTCACAGAAAAGACCCAAATCTGTAAGCAGTGATGAGGGAAGTGCTACTGAGAATTAATAGCAAGAAATCCCCTCCGTTAAGCCAGCTATTTTCAGCCTGTCATTTAATAAATGTTTACATTCCTCAGATTGAGGCCAATGATGTCTGAAATTTAATTTAGGTCCATTGAAAACATTCTGCCTGTTTAGGTGCCAGTCGTGCACTTTAATTACAATAGAATGAAATAGCTAGATTGAACATCTAAGTAGTGTTTTCTTTGATTCACCTTGTCTGCTTGGTCAAATGACATTATTACACAGTGTCCAGGAGAAGTTTTTAGGGCACTTGGAAACCTGTATGAAATAATAACACCTTCATCCATTTTAAATTACAAAGTACATTTTTATACGGCAGACATTGATAAGTGCTCTTTCCCAGATCTCTTTGATGAACACTTGTTCAGAAAGCCTTTTTCCCTCTCCTTTACCACTATTGAAAATGAGAACATCATGCCACAATACATGGCAGATATTATAGAAGGCTACTACTTAAGGGCTAGTGGGACAATACTCCATCAGCCCTAGAATCTCCAAACCCACAGAGCCTGAGGCAACACTTCCCCTCTCGTGCCTCCATGCGATGATCACACATTCTTTGCTCTGTCTGTTTTGTTGCTTGCCCTTGTTGTTGTTGTTTAGTCGTTCAGTCGTGTCCGACTCTTCGTGACCCCATGGACCAGAGCACTCCAGGCACTTCTGTCTTCCACTGCCTACTGCAGTTTGGTCAAACTCATGCTGGTAGCTTCAAAGACACTATCCAACCATCTCGTCCTCTGTCGTCCCCTTCTCCTTGTGCCCTCCATCTTTCCCAACATCAGGGTCTTTTCCAGGGAGTCTTCTCTTCTCATGAGGTGGCCAAAGTATTGGAGCCTCAGCTTCAGGATCTGTCCTTCCAGTGAGCACTCAGGGCTAATTTCCTTAAAAATGGATGGGTTTGATCTTCTTGCAGTCCATGGGACTCTCAAGAGTCTCCTCCAGCACCATAATTCAAAAGCATCCATTCTTTGGCGATCAGCCTTCTTTATGGTCCAGGTTTCACTTCCATACATCACTACTGGGAAAACCATAGCTTTTACCATATGGACCTTTGTTGGCAAGATGATGTCTCTACTTTTTAAGATGCTGTCTAGGTTTGCTTGCCCTTAACTCTCCAGAAAAAGAGGCAGCAATTTCCTTTGAAAAACAGTCTTCTAGAGGCATGAGAGCATCCATCAATCCTCTGTATGTTCTCTTTTCCTTGTGACTGGCAACACCTAAGAATGTAAGAACACAAGAACACATTGGATCAGGCCAATGGCAAATCTTACCCAGCACCCTGTACTCACAGGGCCCAACCTTGGCCAATCGGACACAGTTATTTGGTTCGAAAGGGGTGTTTGTGACTCCAGGCTACAACCAATTGACTCAAGTGCTGTGGGAACCGATTCCTACAACCAATTAAATGTATGCACTGTGATTGCTGACTCCCATGAGTCAGAGCTTTGAAAGCTGCAGCTTGTCCCTGTGGAGACCTCTCAAAGTTAGGCCAGTAGCAACAGTAAGGTAGTTTAAAACTTCTCTCCCAGCACACATCCAAATTCAGGAAAAATCATATGTGTTTCTGGGTCTAACAAGATAATGTGACGTGAAATGAGCTTTTGCAGCTTTTTAAAAACAACAACAACAACAAAAACTTCATTGGCTGACACACTCTGTGGTTCTCAAATTGCCAGCCATGAAATGGGGGTCTACAGATGGTTCAGTATAATTCTAATGCACTATTATTGTCAATAATATATTGCAGAATACATACCCTCCAACATTTCTCTGATGAAAATAGGAGCATCAATAATCATCATAATCATAATCATAATACCCTGCCCATCTAACTGGGTTTCCTCAGCCACTCTGGACGGCTTCCAATATATGTAACATAAGCATTAAACATTTTTTTAAAAAAAATCTCTATACAGGGCTGCCTTCAGATGTCTTCTAAAGGTTGTATAGTTACTTATCTCTTTGGCTTGAGGGTTGCATAACACCATACCTTCCAACATTTCTCTGATGAAAATAGGGTCATCCTAAGGAAAAGCTGGACATTCTGGGATCAAATCAGAAACTGTGACAACTTCTGTAAATCCGGGACTGTCCCTAGAAAATAGGGACACGTGGAGGTTTGAGAATATACTCACAAAGAAAGAAGGAGTCTGTTGGGCTCTCCATAGAAGGCGACTTCCTGTGTTCTTGTGCATATTTTGGTCCCCATATGCTATTAGACTCCAATCCCCATCATCCCTGCCTAGCATTGTCAATTGGGGTTGGGGTTGGGGTTGATAGGAGTTGTAGTCCTACACCTCTATGGAGCCCAAAGTTGGAGAAGGCTACCCTGGAGCTTTCCAGACTGATCCCATCCCATTCCTGCAAAATTTATAGTCCTCTCAGCTTTCTGCCTTACCGAATTTGACTTGATAACAAATCATTTTTCTGAACCTCCCACTGATTGCCACCTTCCAAAGATTTCTAGTCACCAAGAAACATTAATATGCTTTCATTAAGTTCCTGATTATTGCTCAGCAGTGGGCCCATTGACAGTAATCAAGAAAGCCATTCTCATCACGGTACCTGAAAGCAGCATTCCACATACAATTTTCCTCCTCCTGTTATGAGGAAGTTTGGATATACTGACTGAGGAGCAGGGATCACAGTTCTTACCTCTGAGTAGGCATGGTTACAATTGTGCTGTTATTTTGTGTTATCATTAATGTATTTTGTTTGCTGTCAGCTGCTTCTAGCACCAGAGGATGTGGGACATGAAGGACTGCATTAAAAAAATAAAATGTTCCTGGTGGCTTTGAGCTTGATGGTCCTATAACAGTAGATGAGGCCACAAAGGGCTGTAAATTCTACATGCACTCATTTCTACACAGGTGGAGCATGACCAGAACAAGAAGCATCTAGGAAGAATGGAGTGTGTGTAGCAGTTTAGTCATCCAGTTGAGGACCCAATGTTTGTTTGTTTGTTTTGCTTTGCCAAGAAAGAAAGAAAGAAAGAAAGAAAGAAAGAAAGAAAGAAAGAAAGAAAGAAAGAAAGAAAGAAAGAACACTGTGTCCAGTTCTGGGCACCACAATTTAAGAAGGATGTTGACAAGCTGGAATGTGTGCAGAGGAGGGCAACCAAGACGATCAAGGATCTGGAAACCAAGCCTTATGAGGAACAGTTGAAGAAGCTGGCTAGGTATGTTTAGTCTGGAAAAGAGGAGACTGAGAGGAGATATAATCTAATCTAAAGGGCTGTCACATGGAAGAGGAACAAGCTTGTTTTTCTCCAGCTCTGGAGGGTAGGCCTCAAACCAATGGCTTCAAGTTACAAGAAGGGAGATTCTGACTAAACATCAGAAAGTACTTTCTAACAGTAAGAGCTGTTTGACAGTGAAACAGACTCCTTTGAGAGGTTGTGAACTCTCCTTCCTTGGAGGTTTCCAAGCAGAGGTTGAATGACCATCTGTCATGGATGCTTTAGCTGAGATTCCTGCATTGCAGTCGGTTGGACTAGATGTCCCTTGTGATCCCTTCCATCTCTACAATTCTATGATTCTATGTAGCCTTACATTACAGACCCTGAGAAATAAGCCAGGATGACACGTTCAGAGATAAGGTCTTCAAAATCTACATCCAATACATGGACAGTGCGTCAGATATAAGCGAATCATATAACACCGGAGGTGGGATCAGTTGTGCAGCTACACTCTCAGGTTATTGCATGTCTCCCTTTCACTCCTATACATAGGAACCTAGCAAGCTAACCTTATTGCCCAAGACAGACCATTGGTACATCTAGCTCAGGCAACACTGACTGGCCGCAGCTCTCCAGAGTTAAAGGAAGACGTCTCTCCCAGCCATACTGAGAGATGCCTGGGATTGAAATTGTGACAGATGCTGTATTGCTAAGCCATGGCTCTTTCTACAATGCATGACTAGGACTAGTGCAGTCCTCTGAAGGAATAAATCCTAAGACCATAGCATGAGCCTCTGGGCTCACCCACCAAGGCACAGAATAAGGCCCCCTACCTTTGCTTAGGCTTTTAAATTGATTGAAGTTAATGCTGTTCTATTCTATCTTTTTATTATATTCTGATCGTTGTTTTCGTTCAGTTTGTGCTATTGCATTTTGCCTTTTTATTATATTATGATAAAATGTAATATAGTACACTATATTATTGTTCCCGTATATGAGACATATTTATCTATTGTTTTTATATTTTGAGGCATCTTGAGGGCTTTGGAGAAGCCACAGTTATAAATTAAATTAGATTAAATTAATGGATCTACATTATTTTGGGTGCTTTTTTCAGCATGAAGGCTAATAATAAAATGTGCAACTAAAAAATGACAATGGTTGTGTTTCATGTATACACAAGCTGTTATGGTCTGTTTTTTTCTCCTTATTGTTTTTAGGCACCATCTGACTACAGTGGTGCCTCGCAAGACGAAATTAATCAGTTCCACGAGCCTCTTTGTCTAGCAGTTTTTTCGTCTTGCGAAGCAACCCTATTAGCGGCTTAGCGGATTAGCGCTATTAGCGGTTTAGCGGCTATTAAAGGCTTAGCGGATAAGCGGCTAAAAGGCTATTAGTGGCTATTAAAGGCTTAGCAGATTAGCAGCTAAAAGGCTATTAGCGGCTTAGCGGCTTAGAAAAAGCGGGGGGAGCGAGAAAAAATCGGAACACTTGCAAGACGTTTTCGTCTTGCAAAGCAAGCCCATAGGGAAAAGTGTCTTGCGAAGCAGCTCAAAAACGGAAAACCCTTTCGTCTAGCGGGTTTTCCGTCTTGTGAGGCATTCGTCTTGCGGGGCACCACTGTATCTTGGCTTCTCCACTGCCCTAGAGATCTTCAGTCAATGAGTACATCCACTCCATCAATTTCAAGCATTCGATGAATTGGTTGTTGCCTCTGAAAACTTGTGTGAAAAAATAAAGGGAGGATGGAAGGGCCAAACTAGTGATGGGGAAGGATTGGGGCTTTTGCCACAACTTGCAGCAACCCCCCCCCCCCGGAATTATCTGGCATCCTGCACACAGCTCTCACCTGTGGGTCCTAGAAGCTGCCAGCATATGACAGTGGCCACACCCTGGGAATGGCTTTGACTGCCTGGCTAAACCAGATGAGGGTGGCCAATGGGTTCCAAACTGTCAGAGAGTTATGGACTTCCCCAGCATTCGAAGAGAGGCTCCTGTGGATTGAGCGGATGAGACCAGTAGTGGGTGATCCATCAGAACATACAGTGGTACCTTGGTTCTCAAACTTAATCTGTTCCGGAAGTCCGTTCCAAAACCAAAGTATTCCAAAACCAAGGCATGCTTTCCCATAGAAAGTAATGCAAAATGGATTAATCCGTTCCAGGCTTTTAAAAACAACCACTAAAACAGCAATTTAACATGAATTTTACTATATAACGAGACCATTGATCCATAACATGAAAGCAATAAACAATGTACTGCAGTCACACAATTAATAAGTAGCTGAACTGTCACAAAAAAGAGCCACAAAAACACAAAATAAATAGCAAAAACAGACAGACCTCAGCATAACACTCAAAACGGAAGTTGGCATTCAGTTGGAAGCATAACAATCAAAATGGAGCATGTTCAGCTTCCAAAAAAAGTTTGCAAACTGGAACACTTACTTCCAGGTTTGCAGTGTTCAGGTTCCAAGTTGTTTGAGTGCCAAGGCGTTTGAGAACCAAGGTACCACTATACTGCCCCTTCCATGGACGTTTTACTCGAAAAAGTTTTCAAGTGCCTTCTACCTGCTGCAATCAGATAGAAATGATTTAAAAGAATGATCCAGGAAGCTCTCCAAGCAGCTCAAAAGTATTTACAAAACAATTCACCACTGGTAGCCAGTGAAGTTTGGCAGATCTGCCCTTCAGACACTGACATTATGGCAACTTATCTGGGCAGATCTAAGGCTGGGTAAGGCAACAGCGCGGTCAGAGTTGCATGGATGCACTAGCGCAGGCATGGCCAGACTTGGCCCTCCAGATGTTTTGGGACTACAATTCCCATCATCCCTGACCACTGGTCCTGTTAGCTAGGGATGATGAGAGCTGTAGTCCCAAAACATCTGGAGGGCCAAGCTTGGCCATGCCTGCACTAGCAGAATCAATCTGGTATTCTCAACAGCACATGCGTGCAGCCTCAATGATGCCACACCCCAGCCCCATCAGGTGAGTAGCAGTGTTGCTGGGTGATTTCTGCCCTACCACACTGGATTAGGGGTGCCATACATCTGGAATTTCCCAAACATAGCCGGGATTCATCCATCAAAAATGGTGTCCGGGAGAAATTTTTGAAAATCGGTTAAAATGCCCGGGAGAACCAAGGCAAATGGCAGCCCATATCAGAAGTGTTGATAAGAAAGAAAGAAAGAAAGAAAGAAAGAAAGAAAGAAAGAAAGAAAGAAAGAAAACAACAACAACAACAACAACAACAACAACAACAACAACAACAACAACAACAACAACAACAACTTTTTTGGAGATTTTCCAAAGAGAGGAAGAAGAAAGCTCAAAAATAATTTTCACTTTTTGAAATATAGCAACCCTGCACTGGATGCGGCTGAAATTCACATAAGTTAAAACCATGTCATTATTGAGTCAGAAGGAACCATGCATAGCATCAGGTCCACCCGCATGCAATGCAGGAATATGCAGTTTTCCTCTAGGGGAATAACACATGTGACTTTGGTGTTATCAGTACCATACAGCAATGGACTTTTAAAGAAGAAAAAAAGAAAATGATGTGGACTTGTGTTGAAATAAACATGTTCCTCTACTTGTCTGGAAGGGCCATGAACTGGCTGAAGATGATTTTGTCTATCTCTGGGCCAGGAAAACTCAAAGATTCACATTCTGTTACAATGGTTGGCCATTAAAATATCAATCCAAAAGAAAATTTAAATGTACTGGTTACAAATAATGCACTTCAGTTGAAGGGTGATATTGTGGGTTGAGAGAGAGAGAGAGAGAGAGAGAGAGAGAGAGAGAGAGAGAGAGTTTGGTCTTGGTTAATGTTAAATTTTCTATATATTACGTACCTCTGAGTTAATGAAGAATTCATAGTTTTGGATGCTAGCATAATAGTGTAGACCTGCTCCCCACCCAAATGTCAAGTTTAGCTCTGCACTTTCAATAATAAAAGCCATTTGAAATATCTGCCTTCCTTTTAGGAAGCAGATTCATATTCATCACACATTGGGAAGCAATTATCCTGTCTTTAATGACCTCTATTACAACATTCACATCCAACTTCCTGCAGAAAAAATGAAACTAGAGATGAAACTTAAACAATTGGATGTGGCTCAGTTCCAACTCTATCTGCAGCACCCATTTGCTTCTGAATTTCCTCATCCAGCCTCCTTGGAGTGAGAACTGGAAAGATCTCTAGTATAAGGTATGCCCAGTGCTTTTTGTTTTGGGGGTACGCAGGAGTACACATACCCCTAAACATTTTGTGAATCTAAGTTTGGCCTCATTGAGGGGCAGTACAGTGGTACCTCGGGTTACATCCACTTCAGGTTACATCCGCTTCAGGTTACAGACTCCGCTAAGCCAGAAATGGTACCTCGGGTTCAGAACTTTGCTTCAGGATGAGAACAGAAATCGCGCAGCAGCGGTGCAGCGGCAGCAGGAGGCCCCATTAGCTAAAGTGGTGCTTCAGGTTAAGAACAGTTTCAGGTTAAGAATGGACCTCCAGAATGAATTAAGTTCTTATCCCGAGGTACCACTATATTTCAATATAAGTAGGAAAATGAGAGTACCCCTAAGCATTTTTTAAGGAAAAACACACACAGGGTATGCCACATTAGAAATAAGCAAACTATATACATTCTTGACCCTTATAGAAAGGGTAACTAAATGGTCAGCCTGAGCACAGCTACATAGATCTCAGCATTGTTAATGAGTTGGGAATGTTTTGAAATAATCAATGGCTGTCCCCAGCACTGGGACATGGCATGATCAGACAAAATTGTCAGGATGAGCTCTGAGAAAACAAGCAATGGAGCTCTAGCCTGTAGGCACCACTTTCTGCATTATTTACAATATCCCTTGCCCAGAGGGATGCTGGGGAAAGGAAGATATTACTGAGGAGCAAGAATGTATTGAGCGTCAATGCTGACTTTAAAGCAACAGTATTTACAGTGTGTGCCTGTGTATGTCTCCAGAGCTATTTTTCTGACTTTTAAAGCCCTAAACGGGCTCGGCCCAGTATACCTGAAGGAGCGTCTCGACCCCCATCGTTCAGCCTGGACACTGAGGTCCAGCTCTGAGGACCTTCTGGCAGTTTCCTCACTGTGAGAAGTGAAGCTACAAGGAACCAGGCAGAGGGCCTTCTCGGTAGTGGCTCCTGCCCTGTGGAACGCCCTCCCCATCAGATGTCAAGGAAATAAACAACTATCTGACTTCTAGAAGACATCTGAAGGCAGCCCTGTTTAGGGAAGTTTTTAATTGTTTGATGTTTTATCACATTATTATTATTATTATTATTATTATTATTATTATTATTATTATTTTGTTGGAAGCTGCCCAGAGTGGCTGGGGAAATCCAGCTAGATGGGCGGGGTATAAATAAATTATTATCATTATCATTATCATTATTATTTCTAGAAAAAGAGGTGCTTGAGTTCACCATGAACTTCTCCCTTGTTCTCTAAGAATGGCAGTGGTACCCACCTCAGAAGTGCCACAGCTGAGTTCCTGTGAGCTCTGATAGAAAGAAAGAAAAAGCTCTGTATATATCTCTTGGACAATGTGTATGGAGATCCTGGGTTCCCCCTGAATACCTCTCAGCCTCGCTGATGTGGTCCAAAGGAAAGCAAAGTAATACATTTGGCTCCAGCTTGGCTGCAGGAGGTGCCAGAAAGAGGCATACAACGTGTCATCCAACTGCCTTAGGGCCACCACTCCATGTAGGGATTACTCCTTAGCCATTTATTCTCCCAAATGTAAGGAGCTCATCCTACACTCGAGTAGGACCCTGGCAGAGACACATGCCCGACTGGCATGTTCCCTCCCTCCTGGTCGATAGTTCGGGAGCTTCAAGAGCTTTCTTCTGCCCGAACATCACAGCGACCGATGTCAACCGACACCGGCACACTTAGGGATCTGCCAAGTCTTTGCAGCTTGCATAACAGATCTCAGCAACTCAGCATTTTGGCTAATCTACGTTTATTTACATATAAACACACACGGAGTACTGCAACATGGCTCCATCTCTCTCTAGCATCAGACAGCAAAGAGAAAAAGAAGAAAGGACAATAGTCCCACTTCACGGAACACAGTAACACATGCAGCCTGTCTCCATCACTTTGTGGAGTCAAAACATACACCATCATGTGATAGACAAAAATCCCATGATTGCAATCATGGAGCAGGAATTCTAACACCAA
The DNA here is from genome assembly GCF_964188305.1 of Podarcis bocagei. Lineage (NCBI taxonomy): Eukaryota > Metazoa > Chordata > Lepidosauria > Squamata > Lacertidae > Podarcis > Podarcis bocagei. The sequence continues at coordinate 16,172,729 of NC_138130.1, forward strand.
AGTCAGCCTGGAAGGCATTGGATATGCATTATTGCTCAGGGTTTACTCCTGAAGCTTTGCTCAAGCCACAAAGCAGTGGACAGCGGCACCAACTATAGGGGGCCCTGGGGGCCCAAGCACCCACAGAAAAATTGTTAGGGGTGCTCAGTACCCACACCACAGGGCTCCCAACACAACCTCTGGTGCCTCACAAAGCACCAGAAGTCACGCCTGAGGCCTCATGAGACCTCAGAAATGCTGTCTGAGGCCTTGCAAGACTTTGGAACCTGACTGTGTCTTCATATGCAAGGGAAGTCCCTAACTCACAAAGGGTTTGAGACCCATCACCTGGTTTAGCTGTTACCAGTGTGTGGCTACTGTTACATGCTGACAGCTTTTTGAGTTCTATGGGGCTTACTGGCACCAGGTCTATGGCTACAAGATTGCAACCTAACAGCATAAGTAAATTCATGCTTACTTAGAAGTAAGGCCCACTGTGTATAATGGGGTTACTCCTAGGTAAGCGTCTACAGGATTGCATCTTTACAGTGAAATCCTAAAAGTGCCTATTCAGAATTAAGTTCCGTAGTGATTACATGGGAACAGGGTTGTTTGTTGTATTCCTCCCAAATGGTTGTATCCAATATTAGTCATAGTCAGAGCAAACCCACTGAAATGAATAAACATAACTGATTTTGGTACATTAATTTCGGCAGTTCCACTCTGAGTAAAACTTTGTTAGCTGCAGCCCAATTAGTCCCCAGCACATTGCAGCAAACACACAAAAAATGCTGCATAATATTTGTATGCTGCCCCATTCATTTCAGTAAGGGCTTATGTAAGAGTAACACTTGATGGATTGCAACCTAGAGCTCTCCTTATATTGAGATGGCGATAATTATTGATTTGCAGCCTCTCGGCCCAGAGTGGAATACAGTAATTTTATTTTATGTTGTTTATTCTTTTTTTGTCATTTGAATGCAAGGCCTGAATAACGTCGTATGAGGTGTCAAGGTTAATGTATCAAATCCAGGTAGTTGCTTGGCTGAATTTTGTCAAATATTCCAGTGCTGCACTAACCCTCTGAGACTATACCGAGACTAAAATGGAAAAGGAATTTAATTAGAGCGTGCTGGGAATGTAATGTGGGACATTAAGCATTTATTAAACAAAGCTGTTTCTGAACCTTTCGGATTACACATTGGGAAATCTTCATTAGCGATCAACAAAATACATGTGTGTACAACTGAGCAGACCAAATGTGATGACAATACATTATGTATTGTCTCACACACTGATTATATGAGGTTGCACAGGAATATTTTAAGCAAAGGCTATTATTCCAAAGTGTTGCAGCCAGAATGATTTTTTTTTGGGGGGGGGGGAGTTTATCCCCATACCGATTGTTCATTTTAAAAACTTGCTATAAAAGACATTCTCTTACTAGGCCTGTTGTAGGCATTGGAATTCAGCACAGCTCTGATTAATTTCAAAGGCATATTGGTCGAGGGTTATTATTAGGTTAGTTTGTTAATGCACAATCTGTCATGAAAGCCTTGAAGTGGAAATGTAGCAGATGCACAAGTCCTACTTTGAAATTTCTTAAATCACTAAAGACATGAATAATTTCATTTCTGTTTCCATGCAGAGAGAAATTGTATGGTGTTAAACACTGCATATTGTGTGTGTGTGTGTATCAAAAAATAAAATAACATGTTGTTTTCATAGCAATTTCTTTCTTATCTATGTAAAAACCAGACAGACTAATTGGGCACGTTGTTGTTGTTTTGTTGTTGTTTTGCTGAATTACAATCGTTCGTGCAATTCTTATCAACATGGGAATATCACCACGAAGTGTGTTTCTTGCCTAAATGTGACATAGGTCCCATCCATTCCAGACGTTTAAGACACCTTTGGTATCAGTCATTGAAAGTCTTAGGGACAATGATCCACTAACCGTGATGATCTCACAGAGCTATATTTTCCAGCACCTTTAACAAACTGCATTTCTCAGGGTTCTCCAGTTGTACAACAGTGCTTTAAATGTATGGCACGGAAGTGACCAAGAGTGAATGTTTTTTTTTAAAAAAAAAAATGGTTATAGAGATCCTAGGTCAAATATGGAGTTCAGCTCAAGAATATCAATGTACAAAGAAAGCAAAGTAACCATATTGATTTCACACAAACACATCCCATGCAGAGACTACTAAATAACAGAGCATGCAAGGAAAGGAAGGCTAGCAATTCACTCGCCACTTTCTTTCATTCATGTCTACGTTCATTTGGCACAAAAGACAAATCTGTGTAATGAAGAGAACACATAGACGTTTGAGGTCATGTTATACCTGATTTCCACAAATTCTTCAGTAATAACATCGTTGTTGGCATTTCTAAGTTACTGAGTGCATTTGTATTCCTTCCCATATAACAATAAATAAATAAAATTCTATGGGAGGCTTGCAACATAAAAAAGCAAGATAAATTGTATTGATTGTAAAATAAAAACTCCCTCTATAGACAGACAAACAAATAGAATGTGTGATATATAGAAATCTGCACCACAAAAAGCAGTGCTAAAAGCTAGGTTGAATTTTAAAATTTAAATAGTCAGCCTGGCACTGAACAGTCAACCAAAAAACTCTTCAAAGACAGACCTTCCCTGGTAGTGGAGTGCGCTCTCTCTCTCTCTCGCTCTCTCTCTCTCTCTCTCTCTCTCTCTCTCTCCTGTTCCACTTAGAGCTTTATTGAATGATTCCCACAATCTACATATTTTACTAGTTTATTATTATTATTATTAATACTTATTAATTTTATATACGGTCCTTCATATGAAAACTTAAATGTACTGGTTACAACTGAAGGGTGGGGGTGTATGTATGTTTTTGGTTATTTTTTTTATTTTGTATATATAAGGTACTTCTGAGTTAATGAAGAATAGTTTTGGATGCTAGCATAATAGGTAAAGGTAAAGAACCCCTGGATGGTTAAGTCCAGTGAAAGGCAACTATGGGGTGTGGCATTCATCTCGCTTTCAGGCCGAGGAAGCCGGCGTTTGTCCACAGACAGTTTTCTGGGTCATGTGGCCAGCATGACTAAACCTCTTCTGGTGCAACAGAACACCGTGATGGAAACCAGAGCTCACAGAAATGCTGTTTACCTTCCCACCACAGCGGTACCTATTTATCTACTTGCACTGGTGTGCTTTCGAACTTCTAGGTTGGCAGGAGCAGGGACAGAGCAACAGGAGCTCACTCTGTCATCGGGATTTGAACCGCCAGCCTTCTGATCGGCAAGGCCAAGAGGCTCAGTGGTTTAGACCACAGCACCACCGACGTCCCTAGCATAATAGTGTAGACCTAGCCCCCCCCCCATGTCCTCTGTTTCTGAACTACTGGAGGCTCCTGGAAACTGAATGCCAGACTCAATGGACCTTCAGATCTAATGCAGAAAGACACTTCTGTGTTTCTGCTCTTATGACTGCACTTTTAAAACCAGCCACGGAGGCTTGTGATTCTTAAGTTTCTTATTGTTGGTAGCATTGTAATTAAACATTCATATGAAAACATTTTACAGCAAATGTGCAGCTCAGAATGAAAACAACAGCAGGCAGGGTGCAAGGAAAAGAACAACAGGAATTTTATTAGACTGCATTATAGTTGCTGAACTTGATTAGGCTGTATTTATAAATACCAAAGACTGCGAGCCAGGAAATGATTGCTTGAAATAACATATCCAAATTGCTGAGACACACAGTAGGGGCTAGTTCGTTCACGGCCTGGGTGCCTAGCCTATCTGTTTGGCAAAGAATGGGGGCAAGGCTTGGGTTTGTGCATCAGTCTCCACCATGCTCCTCATATATAAAATGGGAAGACCAGTGTCTAAGGAGAGTTGCAGGAAAAGAAATTAAACTTCATGTACATCTTACCTCTCATTATCAGTTGCACACATGGTGGTAGAGCCTGCACAATGTCTCATGTTGTTCCTGCACATGGATGACCTACACACCTGAGCCATGTGTGTGGGAAAAACCCTTTGATTTCAAAGACATCAAAATCTGGGTTATCTCACTACGCTCCAAGTGTCCCTATTTTACAGGATTTTTACAGGATTTGCAGAAGGCGTCCCGGTTTCTGATTTGATCTCAGACTGTCCCTATTTCCCCTAGGACATCCCTGCTTTCAGTGCAGAAATTAATTAGTATTGTTGTTGTTGTTTAGTCGTGTCTTCCTCTTCGTGACCCCCTGGACCAGAGCATGCCAGGCACTCCTGTCTTCCACTGCCTCCCGCAGTTTGGTCAAACTCATGCTGGTAGCTTCGAGAACACTGTCCAACCATCTCGTCCTGTCGTCCCCTTCTCCTTGTGCCCTCCATCTTTCCCAACATCAGGGTCTTTTCCAGGGAGTCTTCTCTTCTCATGAGGTGGCCAAAGTATTGGAGTCTCAGCTTCACGATCTGTCCTTCCGGTGAGCACTCAGGGATGATTTCCTTAAGAATGCATAGGTTTGATCTTCTTGCAGTCCATGGGACTCTCAAGAGTCTTCTCCAGCACCATAATTCAAAAGCATCAATTCTTGAGCTTGTTTGGAGGTTCTAGCAGGGGAGCGCAGCTATCGTATACCCTTGACCGAAGAACGGTACACTCCTTCTATCTGGGATGGTCGTCCTCTTCCACCGAGCGCGCAGCTTCGGGAGGGACGCACATGGAGCGGTGAGGAAGGAAGGGGACACCCGCCTAGCCAGCCAGATCAGCCGAATCAACCCTGGCGATCAATGGGGTGACAGATGTCGCAGCCAGACAAAAGCATCAATTCTTCGGCAATCAGCCTTTGTTATGGTCCAGCTCTCACTTCCATACATCACTACTGGAAAAACCATAGCTTTAACTATATGGACCTTTGTTGGCAAGGTGTTGTCTCTTTGTAACCTGCTACTTGTGAAATGATGCTGCACTCCAGCTTCCATGGAAATGGTTTCATGGAACAAGTCATATGTAACAGTGATCGCAATTGCACCCTAAAGGGGAAAGCCATTGTATAAGGCCGACGTGCTGGCACATTCCTGAAGTTATTGATACAAAATCAGCATCAGAGTGCCTGCATGCTGAGTCAATCTTTTTTGTCTGTATGAAACTACCTCTTTAATTTGTTGCTTCTCTCACATCAATTTGTCTTTCTGGGCATTTTATTCTTTGGAAAAGGATAGAAAAATGTGGCATGTTCCTAAAACTTATACACACACACACACACACACACACACACACACTTTGAATGCAACAGGATATTGACATTTCACAATGTGAAAAAGCATCACACGCTACACAGCTACACATCCACAGCAAAGTATTTAATCTGATGTTCTTTAATGCTTTCTTAACAACATAGCTTTAGTGAAACAAAGGTCAACATCCTTGGAAATTATTTAACATGCTTTGCATTCAAGGGCTTGCATTTCAACACTCTTGACTTGAAATGCTTAAACCTTTCAATGGCTTTCACTGTAGTGCATTGCTCAGCCCCTAAAGAGTTAGCTTATCACTCTAAGCCACACATGGTTGCTAGCTGCACCTCAAAGAAAATGTAAAATGTATTCAGACCCTTTGATACTTCAGTGTGGATCCTACAAAATGTACTAAAGAACAGAATATTCACCGCATCGTATTGAATTTTATGCTTAACGATATCAGCACTGATAATGCCTATATGCGGTTTAGAAATCTGGGAATACAGAAAGAATAGAAATGGGTAGGTAGAGACCACATTTTGTAAGAAAATAGTGTTATCACAGACAAAAACAACAACAACAATATATGTAATTGATCAAGCACACCAAACAATTGTGTATTTATGGCTGCAGTCTTGCTCACAATTACTTGGAGCAATTCCCACCCACGTGTATGGGACTTAATTCACTAGACCAGAATATGGTTGGAAATATTTAAATTAATCCAGACATGTCAAATATGTTTGTTTGCTCATTCAATCATTTGTAAAAAAAACCCAAGGGCTTCGATCGAGCTTTAGGAATTAGCTCTAATGTGGAGCTTAAGGGTGAAGCTTCTCTGCTTTATAAAACACTATTGGACCTACAAATGAGCAATGGGCAGAATTTTAGAGAGGTGTGGGAAGCTGACAGGGTAATAAATTTATGGAGGCAACTGGAGCTTTATACGGTCTAACCCAAATGCGCACCATTTTGGCTAAATTGCAGGAAGCTTCTTTAAAGATCATTTTATGATGCCCCTGTGCATTTTAAGAGTTAACCATACTCTCCTACCCTTATGCCAGAGAGGATGCAAGCTTAAAGTTCCTCCACATGTGGTGGGAATGTCCTTTGCTTAAAGATTTCTGGTCCCAGTTTTTTTCATGGTCATCCCCCATTAAGCGGCAGCATATTGTACCTGATCCCATGTTAGTCCTGCTGTCAATGGAAAATGATATTAAACCAAATGTCAAGCAATATATGAGTCTTCTTTCTTATGACACAAGCAAGATAAGTAGTTGCTTTCAGTTGGAAAAAGCATCCCATCTCACCACAGAAACCTGGACCCAATGTGTGTGGAATATATCATTTATAGAGCACTTAGCTCACCATCAGAGGGAGATAACAAATAAGGATGAATTTGCTTCTGTATGGTCTCAGTTTTTATCATTAGTTAACAATAATACAGTAATCTTCCTTCCATCTCAGTCGCAGCAGCCCCCATGGAAAAATGACTGTATCATAACCCTTTAGATTGAAGTATACACTATGGATGTGAGTTGAATTTCTAATGTAAAAGATTTTCCATATTTGTTTTTTTGCCATGTGGATGACTGCATACAAGACTTAACATCTGTACATGTATTGGTGAGGTTTTTGTTTTTAAACCAATAGAATTTGTGCTGTAAGGTCAGCATGCTGAAGTTCATACATGTCAGTGTTGGAGAAGCCCATCTTGGCACTAGGATACTTAAAATATCATCTTACCCTTTGTATACCTAACTGATCACAGCACTCTGCAGTAGAGCCCCCCCCATACCATTTCATCAGGAGGTCCCTTCTGTACAATGCCAGAACCCAGGTCTTTTTGTGACAGTGCCTACCTTCCTTCCTGTTACATATCAGGCAAGGGAGCAGGTGGTGCTGTGGAATAAACCACTGAGCCTCTTGGGCTTGCTGATTGGAAGGTCGGTGGTTCGAATCCACACAATGGGGTGAGCTCCTGTTGCTCTCTCCCAGTTTGAAAGCACACCATTGCAAGTAGATAAATAGGTACCGCTGTGGCGGGAAGGTAAACGTTGTTTCCATGCACTCTGGCACTCATCACAGTGTCCCATTGGTTTAGTGGTTTAGTCATGCTGGTCGCATGACCTGGAAAGCTGTCTGCGGGCAAATGCTGGATCCTTGGCCTGAAACAAGATGAGCACCACACCCTATAGTCGCCTTTGACTGGACGTAACCATCCAGGAGTCCTTTACCTTTATCTTTTACGTACATATCAGACAGTTGCCTTCTCTTTTGTCTTTTCATCACCTACTGAAGACCTTCATTTTTAAAGAAGACTTTTAAGTGTAGGGTACACATGGGGCTTGGGGACGCGGGTGGCGCTGTGGGTAAAACCTCAGTGCCTAGGACTTGCCGATCGTATGGTCAGCGGTTCGAATCCCCGCAGCGGGGTGAGCTCCCGTCCTTCGGTCCCAGCTCCTGCCCACCTAGGAGTTCGAAAGCACCCCTAAGTGCAAGTAGATAAATAGGTACCGCTTTATAGTGGGAAGGTAGACAGTGTTTCCATGTGCTGCGCTGGTGCTGGCTCGCCAGTTGCAGCTTCGTCATGCTGGCCACGTGACCCGGAAGTGTCTCCGGACAGCGCTGGCTCCTGGCCTCTTAAGTGAGATGAGCGCACAACCCTAGAGTCGGACACGACTGGCCCGTACGGGATGGGGTACCTTTACCTTTACCTTTACACATGGGGCTTCCTGATAACCTGATATGGAAGGAGACAGGAGCCCTCTGCTTCTGAATCTCACATACGTCCACAGATTTCTACAGTGCAGCCACTGTGTTCAGGTTCACTTGCTTTACATCCATTAAGCACGTTCACACATTCATGTTTATTGGTTGACTGTCAATTAAGAGGATGTTCTCTATGACTGAATGCACCATCACAAACTTCTATTACCCAGCATCAATTCAAAACCCAATATTTTTCATGTTTTTGCCCAAGTGTCAGCATCTGTTGAGGAATCTGTGGGAAGGGATCAAGTGATCAACATGTGTGCTCTTCCTCTCCCCGCTGCACATTGGCATTCTTTCTTAAACCAAGTGCTGTTCGTAAATGAGGAGCCACATTTATTTTACTTATTCTCGTTGCATTTCCATCTAAAAGGAGGGGAAGCTCACTGTGTGGTGAGCAAGAGGCATTATATAGACAAATATAGAAATTGTGTTGTTGAATAATCTCCAGTATTTCTCTGTTGCTTCTCTGGTGGCATTTCATGTGCTAGGAAACAGCAGATTTATAGCAACCTTTCAGAGATGCTCCAGAGAAGTTAATGAAGTAATTCAGGAGACTGTGAGATACGTGCTGGTTTCACAGTAGGAAAACAGGAAAGTTTTTCAGTACAATAAAACCTGATATGAGGCTGTGTACACACTCCCATTTACTCTGTATTCGGTGTGCTCCTGTCGGTGGTTTGAGAAGCAGTGCACACATGACACTAGCCACAACACATATATATTCTGTATATATGTGTTGTCCCTGAAAATAGCTTCAATCCAAATTGAGGGGGTGAAAAGAGTGCCTTAACTGCGTTTTCTGCTGGTAATGTGTACACAGCCTAAACTCAAAACCACTTATGATTTCTGCAGGAACAAAAAGTGTTCTTAATCCAAGTTACACATATCATTTTAATGAGTTCTTCATTGGGGATTATCAGAGCATCAGGTAGTCTTGCCATCCTATCTGACAGCAGAATTTGTTACATCACTGAGTGATTTCACCAGGCCATTCTGATTTCACAATACTTATAACAGTTTTCACATCAGTACAGAAAAACATCCACAGGGACTTTGCTATAAGCCCTCTGACCATTTGTTTTAGCTATGCAGCTCAGTCTTTTCAACAGACCATTTGGCTGCGTGGTTGGACACTTTATCTTGCTAATTTTGCCTTTAGATCGGGGGGGGGGGGGAGTGCAGTGGCGTAGCGTGGGGGTGCAGGGGGGCCGGCCGCACCGGGCACAACATCTGGGGGTTAGGGTTAGGGGGCGCAAATCCACTGGTTAGGGGGCGCAAATCCACGGGTTAGGGGGCGCAAATTACTTGCCTTGCCCCGGGTGCTGACAACCCATGCTACGCCACTGGGGGAGTGTCTATTGCTGTTGCTGCTGATCTGTTATAAGCCTCAGTGAAGAGATTAGTTTATTGAATCTGTTCAGGTAAAAATCCAAGGAGCGATGCAAGGAATATTTATGAATTCCCACTCCTGAAGAACAAATCACACATTTTTTTCATGGTCACAGATAAGTGTCCAAGACAAACAACAAGTTTGTGAAACCTTTATTACTGGAACCATGTAAAAATACAAGAGACCATGTAGAATAGCTACAAGTTCTGTGCTTGGGTTGGGAGACTGACTACCTGCAGCAGCCTGGCATATTGTACTCTTGCTGGTTAGTTATCTGAATGAAGAACAAATATCATATAGCCATGATCTTTTATTGGAACGAGCCAACTAGGAGGGTAAACTAGCCCAATGAAGCGAACTGACTCGCAAACTCTGTTTGCAGCTCTTTTGCCCACCTTTTCTATATTGCCTGTTTTCTCTTGCCTCCGCCAGCAGCAAAAAGTCTCCCTTGATCAACAACTACGTACAGATATCCTACATAGCTTTCTTCCATTCCTCCCATATTACCTTGTTATTTGAACACAACTTTTATTGTTTTGAACACAGTATGCTTAACTGAAACATGTTCATCAACCAGGAGAACTACAGCCAAGGAACAGGCTGGTTAGAGGAAAATCAATACAAGAAATCCAACACTCTGTACTTATCACTGCTGTTCTCATAAGATTAATAGACATCACATTGTTGCCCTGATGGTAGAAGTACCAGCTGACATCCTTTTCCCTTCTATGTCACTCTTCAGGGCTTATGAGCTCTTGTGGTCTAGAAATGGCAACATCTTCAGTTATCTTCACCTTTTGCCCTTTCTTACATCTCACTATCATCAGAGCCTACTGCTTACTTCCCTGCTTGCCTTTGATTACCCATCCTCTTGGCTCTTTGTCTTTAGGTTCCTTATCTACAGGGACTTCTTCATAGCAACTTTCTTCTTTACTCACCTCACACAGCTCAATGGGCTTTTAAGAGGATACATCCTAGCCCAACTGAAAACTTTCCCATCTCATGGAATGTGGAGATGGTAGTCAGTGGACTATGGTGATTTAAGGCAATTTATTTCAATTGGTCTACTCTGAGTATAGCCTTCGTTTGATGTATGTTAGTATATAGCATTTACATGCATTGCTGCTTCATAACCAAAGTTCTCTGAGTAGTGTACACACACACACACACACACACACACACACACACACACCTCATTTGTTAAGTGCCATTTATCAGATAGTTAGGAATCAAATCCCAGGATGATGTACAAAAATGTAGTTAAAACAATGTAGTTAAAGCATCAACCCCCCAAAAAAGATTTGAACCCAATGTGGGTGGAGCTGTCCTGTACTCAAATTACTCCAAAAGTTGTTCTTCTGTAGCCCAAGATCCCTCTGTCACCTGTTACCATTCTCCCAGAAAAGACTGAAAACTAAAAAATATGCCACTCATAAAATATATTGAGGGTTGTTGTTGTTGTTTTTAAAGCCACAAATGTGAGTAGTCACTTATGATCAAAAGGGGTAAATTAGGACAAAGAGGAGCTCAGTCTGAAGAGGTTTCTTAAAAGTGATGTTTGTGCAGTGAGTAATCTTCCTACATACATTTTGTTGCATTTAGATATTTTCCCCCTTCCCTTTTCTGCCACCCTCCCTGCTAATTAGAAGCAATCATCTTCCTTCTATAAGTCTGTTTAGCACATTTTACACCGATAGTGCCATATATATATAATAACTCGAAGCAGAAGTATATGAAAATGTTTGATAATTTCTAACACAGCTGCCACATCCATTGAAGTTAGGCTAACGTGAACCCAGGTATGCTGCTTTCAGTACCATGGATTAAAACAGACCTTTACATTTCCAGGTTTCCCTGTTTGAAAAGATAACCTGCATCACCAACATGTTTGAGATTAATTGCATTATTAACATCAGACTGGTATTCAGCTAGTGGGACTTGTGTCCTATTTACATCAGCTTTTCCTTCTGTTCCTGCTTACTGCAGGTTGTCATATTGGTATTTTATTGATTGCCAAAAGTGACAGATGAGTCTGCTCGGTGGCTCAGGCAGCAGGGGCATGTTCCCAGACAGACAGCTGCCATTCTGCCTCAGGAGATTTACTGTGCCACCTGAGCAAATCATTCAACATTCACTGGCCTCGGACCAGGCAATTGCTCAATCTGCTTCTCACAATTAGAAGTACATCGCGTTCTTTGCAGCCAGCCTTGTGGGGCATTTCACCTTTTTTTAATCGCCATACAACCCTGGCCAGTACTCAAACAGTTAACACAGAATTAACCTTTTCTCAAACTCCTGGTGCTTAAAACATTCTTATTGCCTTCAGGCTGTTTCTGGCTATGATGATAATTAAGCTTGCCTTGCACCACTGTTATCTGAAGCATCCTTTGCTTCCTGTACAGGAGAATCCGGACAGTTTTTCAGCCACAGGAAGGAGGAAAGAAAACACACACTGTGCCATGTTTTAAAGGGATTGGAGTATCACAGAAAAGAAAGGAGAATGGTTGAAACTCCAGCTTAAAAGTGGTTGGCTTTTTTGTTCCTTTTGTAGATTATCTTCAAAGACAGGCCACCCACTGAAGAAATCTTCTGTATCTCCAAAGATGAAAATCTTCTGGAGTTGAGTTCACAGGGGAATTCTGAAAAAACTTGTCCTCTTCCTGCTGCCACTCCAGAGCCCCAAAGCTGGTTAAGGGTATTATCCATGCTGATGGGAAGATTCGAGTCTTCCGTCCATTTTCTTTCTTAAATAAATATTTCTGTACTAGGGATTACACCCCTCCATAAACCTCTTTCCTAAAATCAACAACCACGTCTTGCCCTGGAGACTTGTACGCTTATTATAGTTAACCTTTCCTTCTTGCTATAGTAATTGGCATCACACCTTCACAAAAGCTATGACCTTCTTCATCTAATAATATGTATTATGCGTAAAGAAAATATCCATGTTGGATGATGGGCCTTACACAGCTGAGAGAGGAACACAAATTGTGAAGGAAGTGGGCACTACAAACAGACAGAAGGCAAGTTCAGCTGACACAATCAATGCTGTTTCTTGTTCAGGCAGATTCTTAGCCTAACTTGAAAGACTTGACAACCCTGTCAGGTCAGGGGAAGTCAGTGGAGTTGCCTAGGTGGGCAACATCTTGTAGCATGAAAGTTCACCTGAAAGCCAGTGTGGTGTACTGGTTAGTTTTGGACTATGACCTGGGAGACCAGGGTTCAAGAGAATATACCCAAAGCACAAAGTGTATTATATGGAGCATGATTTTGCAGATTAAGCTGGTTTAGAGGAAACAATTAATAAAAAAAATCAAAACCAAACTTAATTTCATTCAGCATGGCAATGGAATCCAAACATTTTCAGTACTTGTGACAGGGGAGAAAATGCATTCTTCATAATTACCCAGTTAAACAGCATTGTGGAGTGATCAGGTATAAAGAAATGGGGGGAGGGGGCCTCAAAAATGCATCAAAGAATCCAACAGTAAACCTGCCATTTTCTGTTTCTGGTGCCAAAAAAGTCATGTGCCTTTGAGGATCACTGTCTCAAACATTAGCATGTTTGATACTACATTGTGAAATCTACAGCCCCAAAACAGGACCAGTTATGGATAATGCATAATTATGCAATGTCCAATAATGATGGAAACCCACATTGTGAACTCTTCTGAACACACCATGTCTAGCTTCTGTGATGGCTGAGCTATTTGCAAAAGGGAAGGGACAGTTTTGACAAACACTCTACTAAGAATTAAATAACCAGTGGATCATCATTGGTTCATCTCTACAGCAAGACTTCAGTTAATTTGTCTGCTCTAAAAGTTGTGCTAACTATAGTTATCCATTCCTTCAACACTAATAAGTATCTCTAGAAGCCAATGCAGAGGTTGCTTCAAATGTATGTGCAAGTGAATGATTTATATGCAGTTTGAGTCTGATAGTCCTTCATGTTTTGAATCTTCATGGAGAGTATCAATTTGTCTAGTGTAATAAGAAATAAAATAGTTCATCAATAAAGCAAATAAAGTATATTTTCAGAGAGAAGTTATGATATAGCGTAAATTGTTTTTGGATTTCTGGACAGTTGAAGAGATTGATGTATAAACTAAAGGCAAACGCATTACTGGACCAAACTGCCTGGAAACTCAGTGTTTAAAATCTCCCACAAGTAATCAATCAGTGGCACTTCAACACATAAACACTCTCTTCTTAAGAGGAAATATGTTATGATGGACAGTGGAGGATAACTAAGCTCCCTCTCAGAATGTGTGTGGTTGTCTGCTGAAAGGATAATCTAAACATTTGTGCACAAACACATGTATTAATCATAAAGTGTGAGGTTTAAAAATCTGTAATATTCACATTAATCATTGATAGCTGCATCCTCCGGTACAGAGGGGGAAAGAATCACTGCAACTGAAGATAAAGTAAGGAAAAACTTTTGCATTGCACAGAATGATGTCTAACGGTTTCCTGAACCAAGGAGAATGGAAAGGAATATAGAGAAGAAAAACATAGTCACACCAATATGTATTTAATGCTGACAATGTGTTTTGCAACTGCAAAAAGAAATGCATAGGCAAGGAGATGGGTACAGGAGAAAACACATAACTTGTAGAAGAAGAATTTTTATTTGCATCAGCCACTTGCCATAGCAATAAAATAAAATGTCCTGAAGATAAGGGTAAAAACTTAACCATACAAAATACATCTTGGAGGTTTACATCAATAATCAAATAATAGATCTTATTCTAATTGCCCCCGCTAAAAACCTTGCAGTTTTTGCTGTCACCTGATCATCTTGATCTGCTAAAAGAAAGGACACAGTAGCAATAGCTGAGCAACCTGGCATGAACAATAATAGAGGGGTAATAACCTCACCCCTCAGAAGTACAGAACATGTATCTGATATCTAGAGAATCCAATTGCCCTTATTTTGCCAGCGAAAGTAACTGTTATCTAGCACCTGTCTCAGGGCTGGGTCTGTGATGCAGCTGGGTAAAATGACTTGCTTTAGACCAGGCTTCCTCAAATTCGGACCGCCAGATGTTTTTTGGCCTACAACTCCTATGATCCCTAGCTAGCAGGACCAGTGGTCAGGGATGATGGGAACTCAAAACATCTGGAGGGCCGAGTTTGAGCAAGCCTGGTTTAGACAGTGCCACTGAGGTGGGGGAGCATATATAGGAAGGTTTGGATTGGTGTCTGAATGGTATGGCGAATCTGTTATAACTATTGGGCCAAGCATGTGGGGTTCCACCTCTGGCATCAACATGTCTTAGGCTCTCACTGACCTGCTCAAATTATGCAGGGACACCACTGCTGCACTAATGGAAAGGTTATCATATCCGATTGGGTGTGCATGTGGAGAAACAGTGTAAAAACAACAGACATTTCCCCAGGAACTCTGGAAACGCCACGGCAAAATTTGGACATGAACTAGGAGGAATATTTTGATCTGTGTAGAGTCACTGAACTGAATGAATTGAGGCCAGACATCATCTACCTAACTGCATCAACCTAGGTCTTAGACTTGTGTCACCATACTCACCCAGTGCCCTGCGGAAAATGGGGCATCTTGTTTCTTTGTGCGAGATTGCGGCAGCTATTTTGGGTGCCTCACTATCCCACTGCACCCATGCCCTGAAACAAGCACTCTTTTTTGGGGGGTGGGGGAGAGCGAGATGGCGGCTTGGGTCACGTAATTCACCTGGGAGCACGTCCTAGAAGATGCACGTCCCGGTTTTTTAAATGAAAAAAGTATCCGTGTGTTATCAAGGCCTAAGATGGCCACTTTGCTAATTGACCAGGATTCTTCAGCTGCAAAGTAGCATCATACTCTCAGTTCTGGAAACCTCTGATTGGCTATGAAAATTTAAGCCAGCTGCTAAGCCAAAAAGTATAAATCACCCATATTCTCTCTGTTTGATGCCTTACACTTTGTTCCATACAAAGTCTTCCTGTCTTCCACTTGTGTTGCACCTCTGTGAGGTCTTGAATCACTGGTAATTTATTAAGTTGGCTGGCTTAGTTTTGCTTTACTGCTTTTGTTTTCTTTTATGGTTCCCCAAAGCCCTTTTATTCTCAGCAGTATTTTCCACCTATATTTTCCTTCTGGTAAATGGTTTCTGTTTTTAAGCTGCTATTTTTAATTATTATCAAGAAAATCTACCTCTTCATTCTGCTGTGGTTGTGTAGAATTAAGCCTTCATACTAAATTCAGTGGCTTGGCAGCTTTGTCAACCTGCTCTTGTATAATTTTATTCCTGTGTAAGGTTCGAGAAGCAGAGCATGGGACTTTTAACTTTTGCTTCTTGGAATCTGAAGGATGCCCAGTTAAGGCTCTGGGAGATCTCCTATTCCTGGACAGTTATAACTTTCAATGGAGATACTACTTCACTGCCAGTCCAGTCAGCTCCTGTACATAAAATGGAGGCAGGCATCATCTAGTCCTTTGCTTCACGCAGCAAAATGTCTTTTGGGTACTGTTATGTACTGAAGTTCTCACCCTGGGCCAGCAGGGGGATACTGTAGATAGTTATGCAAATGAAGGATCGAAAGTGACGTTCAGTGATTGGATAGTTTTAGAAAGTTGTTACAGTAACGTAGTACTGGTGCTCTATATAAGCAGGCTGCCTGAGCCCTTCAGTTCAGTTCTGTCCTGGCCTGTGAATAAACAGCTGTTTGAAGAATCGCTGTGTCGTCTGATATGTTCACCCACAACTTAACAGGTACCTCTTGGGTAACTTGTTTAATTCCTTTAAAACTTGGATATAGAATAAATGTTAGTGTGTTTTTGTTTGATATGGATCATCAACTGTAATACTTGGTAGACTGCAAGAAATAATAATTCAACGCACATAGCTACTAGAAAGAGAAGAAAACAAGTTTGCATTAATCCACTTCAAAGGCAAGAACTCAAAATTCATTTTTTGGAAGTCTTCATTTGATGTTACAGTTTTCTTTCTCTTTTTTTGTTTTAACATGTTTTGAGATAGTTGGCATTCTGGATTTGCAATCTACAACACTTTAGCTTTTTAATCAGTAGGGTGTGATGAATAAAAGTGGCCTAGCTATAACACACTTATGATTTGCACCCCATTGAGAAAGAATGAGACTATTTTATACTGGTTGTTAAAATGAATATACTGAGCTCAAGCCTTTCAGTCCAGATTTCAGCACTAAAGTCGTTTATATAGAAGAGTTATCAATCTTTTGGAAAGAGAGGGCAATCTTTATTTAATTCAGAGCCCCTCTATCTTCACATAAGTTGAAAGACAATGAGGCTGTTGTGTATGAATCTCTCTGTTTGGTTCAGATTTTGCTCAAATTCTAAGAAAGCTGGAATAAATTCAAACTCATATGTGTGTAGGAATAAATAAGATGTATCTCTTTATCCTGGCCTTGAGATCATAGAATCGTAGAATTCTAGATTTGGAAGGGATTCCAAAGATCATCCAGTCCAATCGTCTACAATACAGAAATCTCTGCTAAAGCATCCTTGACAGTTGACCATCCAATCTTGGCTTTAAAACCTCCAAGGAAGGAGAACCCATAACCTCCCAAGGGAGACTCTTCCACTGTCTAATAGCTCTTACTGTCCAAAAGTTCTTCCTGGTGTTTATTTCAAATCTCATTTCTTGTAATTTGAAGCCACTGGCTCTTGTCCTACCCTCCAGAGCAGGAGAAAACAAGCTTTTTCATCTTCCATGTAACAACCCTTCAGATATTTGAAGATGGCTATAGTATCTTCTCTCACTCTCAACTTTTGCAGGCTAAATATATATATTACGGAACTACTCTAGTTGTGTTTGTAATTTGTTTTAAACTGTTCTTAATGCTCTATTTTATATTGCTGTAATCTGCCCTTGGATATTTGGGTCATCAGCATCATAACCTGCACTGGTGGTTCCCCCAAACCCCCAGAAAAAATATGGGGGGAACATGGTGGAATGAGGAGGGAAAAGGTCAGGGTAGCTCTGTTGTACAGCTAAAAGTCCTTGTGATTATGGAACTGTTTCATTCCGTGGTCCCCTGAAAAATCTTACATGGCTCACCAAATCCTCAGATATTTTGCTCAAATCCTTGTTCAAATGCAGCCCATTCTCCCATTGTGTATGTATGTTTTCTTCTCCGTCCAAATTCTTATTTTGCCTACAATAGTATATGTGATAGCTAAATGACCCGTTTATGACACTAATCCTTCCTCTGAAAACACCACCTGTTCCTTTTTACCACTCTTTCTGTTCACTTTAAATCAAATGAGTAAGGAAAGTTTCAAATACTAGTTTTAGGACTGACACTTTAGGTGGTTGTGAATGCTTTGCATGAATATTTATTATATTTGTTCCCCAAGTTCTGACTAGGAGTACCAATAATGTGTTCATTTCTTTGAAGTAGTGCTGCTTTGGAGATAAAGAGAGAATACTATACATGATTGACAAATATATTTTCTTTTGTGGGAGTGGCTTTCTATGTTTCCTGGACCAGGATCTGAACTCCATTGTCCATATGTGGACTCTATTTCCCTTCCCCACCCACCCAAAAAATATTAAATTTGTTTTCACTATGTTTCCTTGATATTGCTTATTCTTGGAATCTATTGTTGCTTTTTGCCCATCAATTTCAAGAGGTGCGGGGCGGGGGGAGGGGGAGTTCTTGCTTTGGTGGCTACTGCTAGATAAAGAAAAATTTTCACCATTAAAAAAAGCTGGGAAGGAGAAGGGGATATTTATCTTCGGCAGCCTTCGTCCTATGATGCAGGCGTGAAGAAAGGAATTCAAATGTGTAGAACAATGTTTTATGGAAAAGACAGGAGCAGCCTTCATTACCAATGAATTGCTCTATTATTTATATGAAATCATACTTGTTTGGGGACTTGTCGTCTCCATAATTTATACAATAAAATTTTCACCGGCTCCTGGCAATAAAACAACAACTTGGGATCCAATATTCTGAGGTGCTGAATACTGTAAACTAAAATGAACTATGTGGCTGTTCAATGTTGATAAAATTTAGACCCTGCGTATTTTGGTATGATAATAAATAAATAATAGTAGTAGGAGTAATAATAATGTTTCAGTTGGAGGTACAATTTTTCAAACCCAGCTTTGCTGGCAAAGTACTTTGTCCAATTGCACATATCCATCCTGTTCATCCTTTTCCTATTTCCCCCCCTCCTGTGAGAAAGGCAGAATTTAGAGGATGAAGCACATGGTCACTTTGCAGGAAACCCTGCTGATGGTAAAGGGACCCCTGACCGTTAGGTCCAGTTGTGACCGACTCTGGGGTTGCGGTGCTCATCTCGCTTTATTGGCCGAGTGAGCCGGCATACAGCTTCCAGGTCATGTGGCCAGCATGACTAAGCTGCTTCTGGTGAACCAGAGCAGCGCACGGGAATGCTGTTTATCTTCCAGCTGGAGCGGTACCTATTTATCTACTTGCACTGTGTTGCTTTCGAACTGCTAGGTTGGCAAGAGCAGGGACCAAGCCATGGGAGCTCACCCCATCACGGGGATTCGAACCGCCGGACCTTCTGATCAGCAAGTCCTAGGCTCTGTAGTTTAACCCACAGTGCCACCCGTGCCCGTTACCCTGCTGATGAGACTTGCCCTCAGATTCGTCCTATGCACCCCAAGAGGACCAAACTAACACAAAAATGTTAGGGGTTGAGTAGGGATGTCAGAGGATTTTGATCCAGGATGGATTTTGCTGTGGCGCCCCTGTGCAATTTGTCTCATTGAAGCAGTCCTCGGGACAGTTAGTAGATCTATGTTTTAGTCCACAGATCTACTAAAACTTTTTTGTGGGCTAGTTTTTCTATTGCCTTGTATGCACAATGGGCCACTCTACGTGCAACATATCAGTAAGTCACGGGACCAGCCATTTTGTTGTATTATGGTGGTCTTTTCTTCATAGAATTACACAGGAAGAGACATGCAGTTTCTTCCTGCACCACTTTTAAAATTGTTTTTACCCAGTGTGATGGAGGTTGCATAATTTGCAGCTTCTCCAAGCAACTTTATGCTGTTTAAACAAGAGGGGTGAGGAAAAAGGGCAAGCAAACCCTTAGCTCACTGTGTAAGTACTCCTCAGGTTTTATGTATGTGCCTATGCATGATTGTTTTGATAAGTGAATTTTTAAGGATTTCCCTGGAAAAATCATTTTTTTAAAAAACGCCCACAAGTAGGGCAAGGCATGCATTAAGACATCCACATGGAGAACCGGAATGGAATGGTCTGGGGCAGATTAGCTTATAGGGTCTTCTACTTACTTACGGGGTCTTCACATCTAACCATTGCTATATCAGCTGCACTGGCTCCCGGTGGAGTACAGGGTCAGGTTTAAGGTGCTGGTTCTAACATTTAAAGCCCTATACAACCTGGTACCTATGGGACCGCCTCTCCTGGCATGCTCCGTGGAGGACCTTATGGCCCGCAAACAATAACATCTTGGAGGTCCCGGGCTCGACCAGAGCCAGGGCTTTTTTGGCCCTGGCCCCAGCCTGGTGGAATGCTCTGTTGCAAGAGACCAGGGCCCTGAGGGACTTGACAACTTTCCGCAGGACCTGCAAGACAGAGCTGTTCCGCCAGGCCTTTGGTCAGAGCTCAGTCTGACCCCTCTCCTTTTACAAGACCCTGCATATAAGTGGCCTCTCTAACTCTTCTCACCAGCTCATACAAATAGCTGAGCCTGGTGAGTACTTAAGGCTCCCAACCCCTATGGTTATAGGGGTAGCCATCTGATTTTATTTTGCAGGTAGCCATCTGATTTTATTTTGATTTTAATCTGATTTTTAAGCTGTATTTCAGTTGATTGCTGAATTTTATGTCTTAATGTATTATATATTTTGATGTTAGCCACCCTGAGCCCGGTTCTGGCTGGAGAGGGTGGGATATAAATATTTTTATTTTTATATTTATTTATTTATTTATTATTATTATTATTATCCTTAGGGAAGAGGAGGATCAACATGAGCATGTCTTTATAGCACTCTGAGGCCAATGGTATTTTCTGGAGAGAATCATTTTCAGAAATGAAAATTGGGCACTATTTGGGTAATTATGAGGAGGTGGGCAGCAGGACATGGGCCACTCACCCTGCTGTTTCTGTTCATATCTGAGCTGCCTACTTCCCATGCACTTTATAGAGATAACTACAGAGTGGAGATTGTAGTACATATGTTGGCTCTCCCCATGATATGGAACTGTGGGTGTGCAGGGATCTAAATATAAAGCTCCTTTCTACAGACAATGTACAAACAGCAGGGGCAGTGGTTCTTGTGGAGATATGAAGGCCCACGCTCTTCCTCCATGTGATTGTTAATCCCTTGGAGTGAACACTCAGTTGCAACTTAATTTACCATTGGAAACATCAAGCCCAGAACTGTTGTGCTTCCCCTCAGAAAAGAACAGTTTTCAATATATCTAAGTACTATTCTCTTTGAGCAAGCGATACTGTCAATTAGCCAAACCCTGAGGCTTTTGTACATGTTATTTGGAAATTGCTCCTAAATATATTTACCAGTTTAACAACAAGGAAAGAGTAATATGAACAAGGAAGCTGGCAGTTGATCTAGATATTTTTTTCTTTTCTTTTCTTTGCCCATTTGCTAATAAAAAAAAAAAGGCTGGCCAACTTTGGATGTTTAATTCACCTTCAAGGGACTTAGGAAACACAAAATTATACATCATATTTAATCATCGTAATTACTACTGCTGCAGGGGGGAAGCTGGAATGAAAAGGACAAAAAACAAAGTGGATATGTAAAGTGCATATATAACCATTGGTTTAGTTTGTATTGCTTGGATTAAACCAGGACCACACACTCGTGATGAAGGTCTCGTGACTGCCGAAAATTCATATCACCTTGGAAACCCAATGTGAGAGTAATGCAGCCCCACGCAAACTAATGCTGACCACCTATTGGTAGAAAAGTGTAACTAGCTCATGAATCATCATCAAGAGCCTAAGACTTACCTGTCTATTCCTGCTTGTCCTTTTGCGCATTCAGACTGAACACCTGAAGAGTGTTTATGCTCCTCATCTACCTTCATTTTTAAACAGGGGTGAATCACACCCCTCTTTAGTCTGAGTGACACAAGCTTACAGTGGTGTCCCGCAAGACGAATGCCTTGCAAGACGGAAAACTCGCTAGACAAAAGAGTTTTCCGTTTTGGAGGTGCTTCGCAAAATGAATTTCCTATGGGCTTGCTTTGCAAGACGACAATGTCTTGCGAGTTCCTGATGGTTTTTTCCCCTTCCCCCCCTTTTTCTAAGCCGCTAAGCCGCTTATCAGCTGATCCGATCAGCAGATAAGCCGCTAAAAGCCGCTAAAAGCCGCTAAAAGCCGCTAATAGTGCTAATAGCGCTAATCCGCTAATCCGTCAATGGGCTTGCTTCGCAAGACGAAAAAACCGCTAGATGAAGAGAATCACAGAACGGATTCTTTTCGTCTTGCGAGGCACCACTGTATTTGCCTCTTACAGCCACAACCTTTGGAGGTTGATTGGGAAATAAACTGTTCAGTGGAACTTACTCCCAGGTGAGAATGGATACGGCTGTAGCCTTAGTTGTGCCACATTTGGTGTTGCTTGAACTGACTCCATTGACAAGTGTCGTTTGATGTAATGTTGAGTAATAGGAACATTTGAGCTTTAGGATATGACCTGTGCTGGCATCCGAGGCTCCAGCAACATATGAATTGTGCATCAATCAGGAACCTGAGACAAATGGAAGGGGAATAAAGTTACTTTCACAGCCTGATTGTGTGCTTCACTGGGAAATCTGGTTGGCAATGTTAGCAAGAGAATGCTCGCATAAGCAAGCCCTTCATCTGATGTTTTTATTTCTTTATTTGTGACGGGCACTAGTCATCTTCAACATTTGGGCACAGCAGAGGGAAGGGTGGAATATAGAAAGCTGTCTTATACTGAGTCACGACTATTGATCTGTCTAGCACAATATAATCTACAATGACCGGCAGTGTGGGCTTTGAATAGTGAACTTTCCTAGCCCTATTTGGTGACCTGGGACTTTTGCATTCAAAGTATTTGTTCTATTACTGAGTTAAATAATAATAATAATAATAATAATAATAATAATAATAATAATAATAATAATAATAATAAATCCGTACTCTGTAGAAATATAAATAAATAAGCACTGGAGAGCACAACGGAACTGTGTTTATGAATGGGCTCAAAAAACCCGCAAAACATAGAAGTATGTGACTGAATTCAGGAGCACAGCAAGAAGGGGGAATGGGACCACCCAAGAGTAGAATTCCCCACTCTCATCATTTCACAGTATCCCTTCTATTAAATGGATGGCTACCTTACAGTCTAATCTCCCAGGAACTCCATCTTTGAGAGGTCCGGAGGGTGGCAGCATGAGAGTAGGGCCTTCTCTGCAGTGGCTCCCCGTCTGTGGAATGCTCTCCCCAGGAAAGTTCACCTGGCACCTTCATTATGCACCTTTAGATGCCAGGCAAAAACGTTCCTTTTTAACCAGGCCTTTGGCTGGTCTGATGGAAATCCTATGCCCTTTTAAAAATGTGGCTCTTGGGGGGGGGGCTGTTATTGGGTTGTTGTTTTTATTTTGATTATATATATTGTGCCTTTTATGTTGATCTTTTCTGTGAACCACCCTGAGACCTCCAGGAATAATAATAATAATAATAATAATAATAATAATAATAATAATAATAATAATAATAATAATAATAATATGGCAGGGTATGAGAGCAACTGATCGCTATGTGTACTCTGCAGCTGGGATGTATCCAGCACTATTTTCCCCTTGTTCTCTTATAATGGTAATGATGCCCAATGAGAGGTGCCGGAACTGAGTTTTCGCAGAAAAAAAAGACTTGGATGTCTCTACATACATCCATGGGTCCCATTTCTAGGAACCTACCATCATATAATGGGATGGAAAGATTTGAGACACCTGATGTTTATGCATACCACCTGCCTCACAGATTATGTATGTACTTATTTCCACAGTGCGTTGCACATAAGGGATTCACAGAAGGCTACGTCAAGCAACCTGATGAGTTCATCTCTATGCTAGAAGGGATAACACTCAGACTTGTTAAAGAAAGCATGTTCTTTAAGGTTAATGCTTGTTCATTTCTTAATCTCTAAACTGTACATCTGTTGTTTAAAGTTGCCTTCTCACCTGCATAGAATTAAAATGCTTAGGCAGGTGTTCATTTTACCTGCTTTCAAAGGCATAAATCATCAACTGTACGGCAAGAGAGGGTGGCTGGTGTACTGCAAGCAATAATTGCTTTTGTAAAAATAGGAGACCCCTCTGCGAGACCAAAATATACCCAAATATGGGGAATCCACCTGGGCACTCTTCTGGACTTGTTGAATTCCAACATCCTTTCGGAATTAGGATAATCATGTTTTGTTTTGCTTATGCATTGTGTGTGAATGGATAATTTGCTTACTGCCAACAGAACTACCTGCTGTAAGAAGCGGCATGTCCAGAACAGTGAATTACAGAAATGGAGAGTATGGGCTTCTCTCAAGGCAGATTTGTTGTTGTTGTTTAGTCGTTTAGTCGTGTCCGACTCTTCGTGACTCCATGGACCAGAGCGCGCCAGGCACTCCTGCCTTCCACCGCCTCCCGCAGTTTGGTCAAACTCATGCTGGTAGCTTCGAGAACAATGTCCAACCATCTCGTCCTCTGTCGTCTCCTTCTCCTTGTGCCCTCCATCTTTCCCAACATCAGGGTCTTTTCCAGGGAGTCTTCTCTTCTCATGAGGTGGCCAAAGTATTGGAGCCTCAGCTTCAGGAGCTGTCCTTCCAGTGAGCACTCAGGGCTGATTTCCTTCAGAACGGATAGGTTTGATCTTCTTGCAGTCCATGGGACTCTCAAGAGTCTTCTCCAGCACCATAATTCAAAAGCATCAATTCTTCGGCGATCAGGGATGGACAAATCTGTCAATTTCACATTCTCTAAGCTTTCCTTTTTCCAATTTTATTTTCAGTTCTCCACCATTGTCAGTTTGTGAATTTTTCTTTTCTTTATGAAGATTCATCTGCATTTCAAATAGCATTTTTCCTAATACACACATATTCCACTTGCTTGCAATTTTCCCTCATATGCACACTCTCATATAAGCAGTTTTCCCCAATACAATGTTGCTTTCACTCATATATGGATTTTTATGCATGCTTTCCCCTAACACACATATCTCTGAAAATTTTCGCCCCAAAATGGAAAGAAGCAGAAGTTCTAACAAAGGAAGAATGGATACAAAAACTTATGGGATATGCAGAAATGGTGAAACTTCTGGTGAAAGCATCAAACATTAAAAACTTCCCTAAACAGGGCTGCCTTCAGATGTCTTCTAAATGTCAGGTAGTTGTTTATTTCCTTGACATCCGATGGGAGGGCGTTCCACAGGGCAGACGCCACTGTAACCTCACTTCTCGCAGTAAGGGAACCGCCAGAAGGCCCTCAGCGCTGGACCTCAGTGTCTGGGCTGAATGATGGGAGATGCTTCTTCAGGTATACCAGACCAAGGCCATTTATGGCTTTAAAGCTCAGCACCAACACTTTGTATTGTTCTTGGAAACGTACTGGGACCCAATGAAGATCTTTCAGGACCAGTGTTATATGGTCTCGGCGGCCACTCCCAGTCACCAGTCTATTCTGGATTAATTGCACTTTCCGAGTCACCTTCAAAGGTAGCCCTACATAGAGTGCATTGCAGTAGTCCAAGCAGGAGATAACTAGAGCATTCACCACTCTGGCAAGCATTCCTCTCTGTGCATAATAGCAACCTGGGGGTTGTGCATCCTGTATTGTCCCAGACACTTACAGAAAGAGGGTGTGAGATTAAGAGTTTCAACATAGCATGTAGTTTGGCCCTTACACATTCTAAAGCAAGCCTTTTTCAGGTATAGGGGTTCTTTCCAGGTTTAATCCAGGAAATAAGTACAGTATCATAATTTTGAGCAATATCACATTAAACAGTGCATTGTGGAGACCAAATGAATTGAGAAGATGCTAGTTTTTAGCCACAAGTCATTTGCTAGGCATTCAATGTACCATTCAGTTGAAGTGGCCTGTTTACCATGCCAGTGGTTTTACCTTCATATCTGGAAGGACCACATGGTCCAGGGATTTGCAGATTGGAGCATTGTGTGCTAAAATGGTGATGACTCCCTTTGAGTGCTGTCTGCCAAGTCAACCATATTGTGCTGAATTGTGTAAATCTATGCCAAACTGTGTGCATCTGCTTTCAAAGCAGGCTGTTCATTACAGAGATAAGCAGCAGCATACACTTCATACTGCAAGTACAAAGTACGGGCCAAAGTGGTTGCCTGATGCAAAAAAAAATGTGAGGTGTTGCAACATGCCAGTGCAAACACACACACACAGAGAGAGAGAGAGAGAGAGAGAGAGAGAGAGAGAGAGAGAGAGAGAGATATTCTGGCAGGAATTTAGTGCCCATATTTTGCAATAGCAACACAACTGGCAAATAATTCATTCCATTTACACACACGCACAAACCACAATAATAACTGTTTTTTACAAGCCTCGGGCTGCAGGATGGGATTACTTTGATTTTAAGGAGGTTTTTAATAGAATATGCACAAATTTGGGGTACGAGATGAATCAATGATTATTCTATCATCCTTAATTCACAGTGTGGATAACAGCTTTTGAAAAAAATAAGCAAAAAAGCAGAAACTGTCTGGTTTGGATTATGTCTTTAGATCTGACGTTACTGTTAGTTACTCAGACAGTATCTGTTTCTGAAGCATCTTTCATCAGCTTTGGTCAATGGATCCATCTCCTCCTGGAAAGACGTCATTTTGCCACAGTTTATGTCTTTGGCTCTGGTGACACCTTGTCCAGTTTGCTGCAATGTATTTTGCACACAGGCCAAATGGTTGCCAGTTAAACTGATAGCAGCCATTGGGCTTCTTGTTTGTTTCTAGGCACAATTCAAAGTGTTGAGTTGTTGTTTTGTTTGTTTTTGTTCCCACATGGATCAATCCATCAAAGGAGAGCATTTTCTGAGGCCCTTCTCCACGTGCCTCTGCCTTCAGAATCTGAGGCCAAGTTGGACTTCTTCCATGGTGACAATCAGGTAATAGGACTCACCCTCTAAACACAGAGAGCATCTTCTGAGGACTTTCTTCATGTGTCCCTGCCTTCACTTTCAATAGGACTTTAAAGATCTTTGTTTTAACCAATTTGTGTTTTGATTTTTTTAAAAGAAACAACAACGACAACTTTGTTTTACTATTGATTTAATTTTTCTGTATGTAATGTCAACAGCTGCACAGATGGTGCTAGCAAGCAGATGGGAGCAGGACAGCACCTCATCATAAGATATTGTTCTGCATCCTGTTTGGAAATACAAATAGAAGTCTGTGATAAATAATTCTGGAATAAGTTGGAGGGAGAGAAATGTTCGCATGGAGTAATCTGCCACAGGCCCTTTAAATTGTCCAGAGAACCTGTCTGAGCTCTCCCTCAGAGCTATAGGAAAGAGGCCTCTGATAAGTTAGAAATCTTGAAAACAAACATTGTTGAAGGCAGCTTTGCAAGAATGTTTGCTCTCCATGTGACTACTAAGCTCGCTTAAGGAGCTAATCAGAGCTAATCTACAAATGATATTGTAGATCCATGATTGTATTTAATGTCCATTTCCCACTAATAATAGTAGCTGTTGGGAAAACGTAAGCTTCAATATCTCTCAGGTCTCTGATGCTGTAAAAGCTGCTGGTCCGTAGATGGTGGTTAGCAAGTGTTTTATCTGAAGCATTTGTAGGTAACCTGTATTTGTCTCTTAAAATTCATCCTCTTTGTTTATCAGCTGATCTAATGTTAATATAGCCAAGTTTATCCACCTCTTCCATATGACCATTTCTTTCCCAATTTTTAAAGATGGGTTTCCGCACAAAGTCATTTTGCTGTGGGAGAAATTTATATTTTTTGGACATGTGTTGCCAAACTGATGTTATTGCTTCAATAGCATCTTGAGTAGTAATGTATTTAGACCCAAGGGCTCTATGTGGCTAGGAGCCTGTGCGGCTAGGAGCCTGCCTCCCCATCCACGCACTTCCTTCCCAGTCAGCTGTGTGAGCAGAGTTACAAATGGGGCTCGGAGGGAAGAAAGATGGAGAGAGCAGGCAAGAGTCACAGGAAGAGGAAAAAGGGAGGGAGGGAAGCAGAAGAGAAAACAGTGAGTGAAGGAAGGGAGGCAGAAAGATGGACCAACAGAGCAGGAGGAGGAGGCGAGATGGGACAGAACAGACCTGATCCCAATGGCCATAGAGGAAGTCACTGGTAGACAACAAAAGCAAATTTGTTAAGTTTCTGATCCAAAGTCTCACTTGGTTTCAGAGGCGACAATACAGCTCCTTGCAAAGGGTTCAAGGAAGCCTAAATATGCCTCTACCTCAGTCCCACTGAATCCTCCCTGCAACCCACCACAATTTGTTCAGACTTGCATGCGGCCTTGAACAGACCAAGTGAGCCAGAACGGTTTGCTAGATGGCCCCTCTGCATCCTTAAGTATCATTTGGAAACAGATTCAGCCTTGTCATTGAGCATTCAAGTACGCCTCAACCTGTGACATTGTCCAGCATTTCCAGAACAGTGAGCATTTTCCAGCTTCACGGCAGCGAGCCAAATCTATTCACCTTCACATCCATAAAAATACAGGCCACTGTTATAACTAATAGCCAAACAATGTTCCTCTTAAGATAATGAGACTCTTTCTCATCAATAAGATTTATGATGTTATCAAACAGTGAGCTGTCATAGCTTGCACTCAGCTCTCAAAATACACAGCCTTCATGGGATGATTTACTGTCTAAGAGACTTCAGCTAATTAGATCATGCCGCTATATTTTAATTTTAAAATAAAATTAGAATGGTCTAGACCATTCTTGTAATTTGCCAGGGAGTTTAAAAATCCTCTCAGTCTGATGGGCCAGTTCAAGTAGATTATGGAAAGAATCCTATATCATTTTTTAAAAATTATTTATTGGCCAGACTGGATAAATCAGATGGCAGTTGGTGTTCCCCAGAGTTCTGGTCTTGGGTCATTGCTGGTCATGCTGAAAAGCAATGAGCTGGTAGTTTTCTGAAAAGGGCAGAGACCTGCATGTATGGGAATGACATCTGGTTTCAAAATGCAAATTATCTATCCCCTTGTGCTAAAAAAGAAAAGAAAAAAAGCTAACTGCATCATTTTGAAACTCTCTAGGATGCTGAAAATTGTCCATACTGTTCTTTGTATAGAAGAACTAACCACCATATGTGTTCTACAGCTTCTCAAAAATACAAGGCCAACAAGGCTGAAGTTTTATCTCTTTAAACCTCCATTGGCCTCACTGTGAAACCGTACCAGTAAACTAACATGCCACAAAATGGATATTTCATCCACTGTATTAGGCAAGTCACTGGAGATATGCGGACTGACCACGTGCAGTTTAGGACATCAAAATCACCAATTATCAGCTGGGGACTTCTGTGAAAAACTGATTGACTCTTGGAATAAATGAATGTACAACAAGCATTAAAAAGGTAAAGGACCCCAGAATGGTTAAGTCCAGTCAAAGGTGAATATGAGGTTGCGGCTCTCATCTCGCTTTCAGGCTGAGGGAGCCGGCGTTTGTCCACAGACAGCCTTCCGGGTCATGTGGCCAGCATGACTAAACCCCTTCTGACACCATGATGAGTGCCAGAGTGCACAGAAATGCCGTTTATCTTCCTGCCACAGCAGTACCTATGTATCTACTTGCACTGGTGTGCTTCTGAACTGCTAGGTTGGCAGAAGCTGGGATAGAGCAACGGGAGCTCACCCCATCACACAGATTCAAACCGCCAACTTTCCGATCAGCAAGCCCAAGAGGTTCAGTGGTTTAGACCACAGCGCCACATGCTTTTTACAGCAACCATAGACAGGTTTTGTTCAACTGTGAACAAAGCGTTTGTGATATAAGGTTGATAGGTAGAATGTACATCATGGTCTTCTATGGGTGGACCATCAAATTGCTGCATGTTGTTTAAATTCTTACAAATAATGCTAGACAGTTGTAGTGGATGGAACTTAATTTGATCCAACAAAGGACCTCTTGATTTCTTATATTTTTAAGCAACATTGAACATTTGAGATCACGTAACACAGCCCAGGAAAGGCCATTGTGGTAGAGCCCATGCTTTGCCTACAGAAGCTCCCCTGGTTCAATTCTCAGCATCTTCTACTGGGCCTGGAAAAGACCTCTTTGTGAAACCCTAAATGAGTCACTGCCCGTCACTGAAGACAATCACACTACACAGACCAAAGGCACCTTCCTGTGGGGCCATGTTTCAGCTTAGTTATAGCATAATTTTTAGGGGTGCATCCTTAGCCTAGAAGTTTACCATTATCTCTAGGAATGAGTAGAACTCTTTATATGATCAGGATCAGAGTCAACAAATATAGCAGCTCCTTTTTTCCTCATAAAATTTGATGCAGAGAGTTTGCTAAATTTTCTACTCTGTAAGTAGTTCAAAAGTGGGATTAGTGTAGAAACATTTATTTGCTAAAAACCTACAAATAGAGAAAAACAAAGCTGTAGGAGAGTTGGAATATAAGCATTTCAAGTGTGAGGCCACAATGTACAGTATTATGTCTGTGCCTGCAAAGCTGCAACTTGGTTTTTTGTTGTTGTTGTTGTTTTAAAGGAGGCTAATGCCTCAAGGTGATAAATGCTTTCAGTGGGTGTCTTCTAAACATGACTAAGCCATCTGGAGCCAACCTACAATGTTATTAGACATTGCAAAAAGAGAGAGTCTTGGTTACTCATTCAACTAGTTGTGCGCTCTGGGAAATTACAGATAGTAGTCATGACTTTGCTCCAACTTTAGGCATGCAGTTGTTCTGTAACTATTTTAAAAAGAAAGCGTGTTGTGATGACTGCCAGTGTGTAAAGGTGGTGTTTCCCCTTTGCAGTAACACTCCGGCACAGTCAGCATGGTATTTACAGTCTTTATTACATATATACAAGAAATTCGAATTACGCATCCGAACCCATTGAGTCAGATTCGGGGAGTGGCTTCCTACCATTCCTGCACTAAGAAAGTTGGCATGGGAATCGCGCGATACGTCTTTGATCCTTACGTTTCATTTCCTTCCTTGTCTGTGCTGATTTGAAAGCCCCCTGCCTTCCTGAGTCTGAGCTTCCTTCCCGAGCCTCTGGGTGGTTGCAGGGCTCTTCAGCATCCCTGAGTCCCTGTCCTGCCTCTTCTGTCCATTGCTCCTCCGAATCCTCCCTGACACAGTATGACACTATTATTTGTGGGTCTCTTGTTGCTTTGGCACCTCAGACCTGCACTCCATTGCCCACCCCTGCCAGGAGCACTGTTCAGTCTGTGATGGTCCATTCAGACATGTAAGTCATTAGTGGACCCTTGGAATGTCAAGGGATGGTCCTTCATCCACAAACCATGTTACATTATCAAGTTTTCAGAATAGGATTGTCATCTCACTAAGATCAACCTGACCTAACCCTTAACAGTTGCTTGGTCTGCATAAAACAGTGTGTGAAGCCTTTCACAATATGGAGGAAAGCATTATTACTTACGGACATCTTCAGATCAAGACTTAATGGGGGCCAGTGATAGAGCTGGGAACCCTATAGGATCATCAAGTTACGCACATGCCTGTATGAGCCAGCCCTAAGATGAAATGAGATGGAGACCACCATCAAATTGGCAGCATTACAAGCCATTTGTTATGCATAGATATATCTAGTACATCTAACGTATAATGAGGCAGGGGGGCTCGGGGATTTCTTACTTTTCCTCAAAGCAATGCAATAAGATCTGAAGTTAATGAATAATTACCAATTATTTGCCCAGCTCTAACCCTGTTTCTAAATTTGCAATGTGGCTGTCTCTCTGAAACCTGAAATAGAATCTCTGATTTTATATCTCTATTCAGCAGCAAAGTTATTTGTTCTGTAAGCAGAACAGCTAGGAATACGAAATTAAGCCTCACAGGGGAGAATTCTTGATAGGGATGTGGAAGCAGAAAATTATCCACAGATTTAAACTACCCAATAGTTATCCCTGGAAGGGATCTATCAGTAGTGCCTTCGACTCCAAATCCTATCGTTTGAATGATAAAGAGCCAAAATAAAAGGCGCTGGAGATAGATTTTGGTTATTACCTGGCAGTAAAGGGAAGGATTCATGTGGGGTTAAGATGATGTTTTTTCCTAGATATAGGGCGGGGGAGGAAGCAAACGGGGAAAGTAGCAATCACATTGAGCTGCTAAAATGCTTAGGCTAAGAAACAATATAAAGAATATGAGATTTCATTAGACTGTGGCAAAACACATTACACTGTAGTTCAGCTATCTAATGAGTTTTTAAGGTAGCATGCAAAATAGCATGAAAGTCATATTGCCACTACCCATATCACAGCAGTGACAGCTAAGACACATTTAATTTGTTGCCGGGTTTGCTGGAGAAAGCCCGCGAGAGACAGCTTTTGTGGTTGCCCCCACAACCTGGCATTCCTGAGGTACTTCCGACCCAGATGAAATTAGATGGATGGGACAAAGCTTGTCCACCTTTGGTTACTCGCAGCTGAATGTGTTGAATTTTGGCATCCCGCAACAGGGTGAGCTCCCATTGCTCGGTCCCTGCTCCTGCAAATCTAGCAGTTCGAAAGCACAAAGTGCAAGTAGATAAATAGGTACCGCTCCGGCGGGAAGGAAACGGCGTTTCTGTGCGCTGCTCTGGTTTGCCAGAAGCGGTTTAGTCATGCTGGCCACATGACCTGGAAGCTGTACGCTGGCTCCCTCGGCCAATAAAGCAAGATGAGCGCCGCAACCCCAGAGTCGTTCACGACTGGACCTAATGGTCAGGGGTCCCTTTACCTTTACCTAGGGTGCAGCTGACATTTTAAAACCCAAAGTCAGGGAAAACCAGATATCAGGAGGAAGAGATCAACCCTCACCTTCTCCCTGATTAGTAGTTTGCACATCAAGCAAGAGCAGCAACAGCACTAAGCAGTGTTGGGCATGCGCGGAGGTCCATAGCCCACTTTTTCCAGCACTCCTGAACATGTGAAGAACAGAATTAAGCAGAATGATATTTTTTCCTATATAGAGACCAGAAGAGATCTTTTATGTGCTTCCTTCCCCCTCCTCATATCAGGCTATTTAAGACATAGAATAAAAATGCAAAAGAGCTTTGAGTAGGAATGGTCAAAACTGTCTATTTCAGTTTTTTTCTGCCAGCTGTTCATTTTCCCATTCTTAAGTTCAGTTCTCCACATCAGTGTTAGGATTCAATGAATAACGAAATTCGTCAGCATTTCAATGAAATTTTCTCGCAATATACATGTTTTTTGCAAAACCGTTTCCCCTAATGCAATACATTTTTTGCATGTTATTTTCAGTAATGCATGCACATATTTGCCTAGTATATGCATTTTTTGGACATATTTGTTGGCTGGATAACTCCATTACAAAATTCAGATAAGTGTGAATTTCAAAGGATGGTTGTGTTTTGGTTCGCACATTTATTTTTGAAAAGTGCAAATTAGGAAAGTGCACCTTTAAATTCAAACTGAACTGGATTTTTCATCCATCCCTAACTTTAAGAGATAAAACACCCAACCACACCCAAAGGTAGCTTATCACTGAGCATTGAAGTGCTTTGGGGTGATCTGGCAATGTCTGATAAGGCTTGTTCCATGACAAACAAAGCTCTGGACACCAGGTCCATTGTTAAGTTTTCCTTCCCAAAGCAACATACACTTCTTTTATTATTATTACAAAACTTTGTGGACCATGGTTTTAGGTAACTTTAAAGGCATTCCAGTGTTGCAAGATAATAAAAAGATATGGCAAGTCAGTCAGGCTATTATTCTGGATAGAAACCAAGGAATTCTGACTGCTTTGCAGCTGCTACAATGCAAAATAGGTATCCCACTTCACTGGCCATCATGATTATTTTCAGGCAATTTTGTGTGAGCTTTATTTCAAATCTCATAGCTTGCTCGCACTACTTTATATCACTACTTCACTGCTGCCAATCTAGTTATTATATATATATATATATAGAGAGAGAGAGAGAGAGAGAGAGAGAGAGAGAGAGAGAGAGAGAGAAACTATTGTGTGAGGGGAGGGAAAACAGGGCATTGTGTGAAACTGTTTATATATAGATTCAAACAACTGTGGGCATCTAATTCTGATTGCTACCAGTTTCACTTCAAAGCTGCTTTCTCCTCCTGTTATGTGCCCTTATTTCCTGCATACTCAGCTTATCAGTAAAGATAAGGATCCATAGGAATGCACATGTGTTTTCAAATGCTTTTTCTTCTCTCCTGCAACTCTCTCCTTCGTAGCATGAGAGACTGCAGTCATCCAAAGCAGCACAAAAAAAACCAGCTTTTATTTTTAAACAAACATGTCTCAAGGCCATGAGTTTTGCAAAACCTGATGTCTTGTCGAATTCTAGATGGTTCTTTTAAAATTAGATTCAGAAGCAAAACAAACGCAAGTGGCTGAGAAGTTTGCAGGTTTTATTCCAAACAGCAAGCAAAACATACATTACCAAGCAACACTTCAATCTGCCATGAGGAAGCCTTGAAGACGTGGCCAAGGTAGCCTTGATGCACAGAACTGTAGCCAACAATCTATGCAGAGCTTCTGACTGCTCTACTCCAGAACTAGATATTTTATAGATCTGAGTCCTGTTAGGGTAATACAGGCTCAACTACGGCTACAATAAAAGGCTTTTACTGATCAATGCTATTTACCAACAGACCACACATCGAAGACCTTTTTACAAGGGATATAGAAAGTAATAATAATATAATAATAAATTTTATTTATACCCCGCCTTCCCCAGCCAGAGCCGGGCTCAGGGCAGCTAACACCAGTAAAATTACAGTAAAAATATAATAGGGGGGAAAATCAAATTAAAATAGTAGTCCATAGATCAAAACCATAAGGGGAAGGTAACATAAGGGTCAGACTGAGTCCAAACCAAAGGCCCTGCGGAAAGATGTCAAGTCCCGCAGGGCCCTAGTCTCTTGTGACAGAGCGTTCCACCAAGTCGGGGCCAGTACGGAACAGGCCCTGGCCCTAGTTGAGACCAATTTAACCACCTTGCAACTTGGGACCTCCAAAATGTTGTCATTTGTGGACCTTAAGGTCCTCCGCGGGGCATACCAGGAGAGGCGGTCCCGTAGGTGCTTGGGTCCTAGGCCTCATAGGGCTTTAAAGGTCAAAACCAGCACCTTAAACCTGACCCTGTACTCCACCGGGAGCCAGCGTAGTTGGTAAAGCACTGGATGAATGTGATCCCATGGCAAGGACCACGTAAGGAGCCTCACCGCAGCATTCTGCACCCGCTGGAGTTTCTGGGTCAGCTTCAAGGGCTGCCCTGTGTAGAGTGAGTTACAATAATCAAGCCTGGAGGTGACCGTTGCATGGATCACTGTGGCCAGATCAGGGCAAGAAAGGTAAGTGACCATCTGCTTAATATAATAAAACATGAATAACCAGAGGCAGGAAGAGTTAGGCAGATAACCAGAGGCATGATTAGGGTTGACCATGTCAGATCATTATCTCCTCGAAATCATAATCATCTCTCACATTATCCACACAACTGGGCTACAATTACAGTGGTACCTCTGGTTACATACGCTTCAGTTTACAGACTCCGGTAACCCAGAAATAGTGCTTCAGGTTAAGAACTTTGCTTCAGGATGAGAACAGAAATTGGGCTCCAGCGGCGCAGCAGCAGCAGGACGCCCCATTAGCTAAAGTGGTGCTTCAGGTTAAGAACAGTTTCAGGTTAAGTACGGACCTCCAGAACGAATTAAGTACTTAACCTGAGTTACCACTGTACTTTGGTGTAAGACTGATTAAAGTCAAACAGAACGGGTTTAGTGTAAATATGAACAGATTTGGTCTACACATTTCTAGAGAAGGGAAAAGCTTTGAGGTGGGTGAGGGAAAATGGAGTGGGTGCTGACTAAAGGAGAGAAGATGGATTTGCAACACCCTAAATCAGGGACCTGGGAGCCCCTCCCTCCCAAATGCTGTTAAACTACTAACCCCATAATCCTTGACCACTTGCTATACTTCCTGGGGATGATGGCACTTGGACTCCAACAAAATCTGAAGGATCAGAGGTTCCAAGTCCCCTGGCATACCCCTTTACCGTGCTAAGTTGCCATTTAAGTTTAAGTTTAAGACTTGTATTAGGTTTGTTTGCATAGCCTGTGGTCTCTGCTTATGGGAAGCTGCTGCCAAAATACGCAGGTCATTTGTTTACACAGTATCCTGGGACCAAAATTGTTCTCAAACTTTCTGGAATATTTCTACCCCCTTTCCCTTCTCCAGTTCAAAAGTGTTTTTTAAATAATAAGAAATAAGAAATAAATAAAAAATAATGGCTGGTCCCCTTCATCATTCTTCTTGCTTCCTCAGTCAGGTGTCTAATTATTGAAAAGAAATGAGCAATTGCAACATACGGGCTGTGAGCAGATTTGATGCAACACCAAAAACAACAAAGAACGTGTTTGTAGTTGCTGAACCATGTCATTAAATGGGGGTCTGCCTGATGAAAGCACAAAAGGAGCAGACACACATGCTACAGGGTGCTGAATCATTCTCCTACTCAATGTTTTCTCCTCACCAACCTTTCATTTACCAGCAGGTATCATTTTCAGTGCTGGTGGAATGACTGGGAGTGAGGGTTTGACAGACAGCAGGTAAATCCAGCACCCAACTCCCATCACATACTTTCTGCACTCTAAATAGCTCTTCTCAAATGATTTGGGCATGTGCCAGTTTTGGAAAGCAAAGATAACTTAGAATACTGTGTTGTTAGTTGTAGGTATTAGTGGGTCTTTAGTGAGGAAAGTGTGGCCATTCAATAAACAAAGCAAACATCACAAACTCAGGGAATATCACAAAGTAGAATAATTCAAATCATTATGTCTGGCTGCATAGCAATACAAATATTTACATCCTTTAACTGATTGGGATACAGAAGTCTTCCAGCTACCCCTTTATACTTTAAAAGATATTTTAAAAACTCCACCATAAAAGTTGGGTGTATTTTTAGAAAACACAGTTGGATCTCTCCCCCTCCCCACGCACACATTTCATTTGACAGGAGGAAACTTTTTCCCTTTCATTCTGTAGATCTTCTTACTGTCTGTCTTCGCACACACAAGCGCACGCGTGCACAATAAATATGTCAGTCCCTTGCACTGGGTAGGAAAAACATGAAAAGGGGGAACAAAAGCTTGTCTGCTTTGCAACACAAAAGCCAGGCAGCCTTAATTCAGATTGCCGCCTTCACTTTTCTGTGATGGAACGTGTACTAATGGGAACACTTTAAAATTCTTCCCCAAAGGAGCTCAGGCCAATTGCTTTCTTCTGCTCCTACCCTTAATCCCTGTGATGTAGATTAGGCTAAAACAGCCCCCCCCCCCAACCTGCTGCACTCCAGATATTTTTGACTACAGTTCCCATCATCCTCAACCACTGCTAAGCTAGAGGAAAGATATGTCAGTCTTCCTCTAACAAAATGAGCTTAAAATTCCATCACTGAACCTCTCTCTGTTTGTTCTGCTCACACTCTGAGCTGGAGAAGTGAAATGTACAGAGAAAATTAGAATTCAGTTGTTGAAATGAATCCATAGGTAGGCATGGACTTGTCTTCTTCACACTTGATCATAGATGTTTGGATAAATAAATGGGGAGGGGCGGGAGAGAAGTAATCACATGCATGAAGTGCTACATTCCTATTTTGGCTACCCATGATTGCCGCATGGTAATCTGTTGGTATAAATAAATTCTATTTACTGTATTTTTTCGCTCTATTAGATGCATCGGACCATAAGACGCACCTAGTTTTTAGGAGAGGAAAACAAGAAATAAGAAAACAATGCAAAGCCTCCTGAGCGAAGAGGGAGCGCTCCTCCCTCTTCGCTCAGGAGGCTTTGCGGGGCTATCCCTGAAGCCAGGAGAGCAAGCAGGATCGGTGTGCACTGATCCCTCTTGCCCTCCTGGCTTCAGCGAAAGCAAGCCTCCTGGCTTCCCCCCACCTCCCGCAAGAGCCACATGCTCTTTAAAGGGAGCGCGGTTCTTGGGAGCTTTTCTGGGAGGTGGGGGAAGGGACAGAGGTGCACGCTCTGTCCCTTCCCCCACCTCCCGCAAAAGCCAGGGATAGCCACGTGAAGCCTCCGCAGGGCAGTGGGATGAAGGCTCCCCGCTGCCCTGTGGAGGCTTCGTGCCGCTAAGGCAGAAGCCCGGGTTTCCCCTGCCAGCCCCAAAGAGCTGCTCAGGAGTGTGGGGCTTCTGTGCGCAGCCTGGCCGCTGCTCCCAGGGCTGGAGGGGGAAGCCCCGGCTGCTCTGCTGGAACCCGGAGTTTCCCCCGCCAGCCCCAAAGAGCAGCTCAGGAGTGTGGGGCATCTGTGTGCAGCCTGGCCGCTGCTCCCAGGGCTGGAGGGGGAAGCCCCGGCTGCTCTGCTGGAACCCGGGGTTTCCCCCGCCAGCCCCAAAGAGCAGCTCAGGAGCATCCCGCACTCCGGCAATTCTCTCCATAAGACGCACAGACATTTCCCCTTAGTTTTTAAGAGGGAAAATGTGCGTCTTATGGAGCAAAAAATACGGTATACCAACAGAGTAATCTCAGATCAGCCAAGTCCAAGGATAGATGGGGAAATGTTGGCTTCGTTTACACACCCATGCCTGTCCCTTAAAGGCCGATTCATCAACTGATGGCTCGCATGTGCAATTGTAACATCACAGACAGAACTTTTATATTGCCTTTCCTTGACTACCATAGTTTTAAATGAAACCAGTTCACATATTTGACATCCGGTGATTAACTGTCTAGCAACCAAGGAGAGTGTGAAGGAGCCTTTTATGACACAAAATTCATTACACATAAATTTTGAAGCTTGAACTTTATCACTCACTTGCCACCCCACTGCCGCCGTTGTCCTATGATTTCACATGTCGGGCAGCAGACCCAATCAGACCCCAGTTTCATAGCAAAGAAAGGTGTTTAGCATTTGACTCTTAGCAGTCACCGTCATTTTATGCAAAGATTGTTTACAGTTGTAAAAATCTCTGACTTCATTTTTGAGATCACAGAATTGCATCTTAGCAGCCTGCCACTTTGGGTAACAAGTTCATTACATGTATGTAGCAATGAAACTTCCTTCAGAAATCTATAGATCAAAGATGGTCTGATGCAAAATAAATTTCCAATTAGACAGTAGTGAAGCAGTGTGTGTGAGACTCAATACGCTTTCATTCAAATAAAGTTTAATTTGGTATCCATCTACCCATACATGCATACATTGTGCTTTCATTTTGTTCCCCAATTAAGCAAGTCGTGTTGCATATTATAAATGGGGCACCATAACTACATGTTTGCTTTTTAACAGCATAATCTACATTGAAATGAGTCCTGTGAAGTGATA
Organism: Podarcis bocagei; assembly: GCF_964188305.1. Classification (NCBI taxonomy): domain Eukaryota; kingdom Metazoa; phylum Chordata; class Lepidosauria; order Squamata; family Lacertidae; genus Podarcis; species Podarcis bocagei. The sequence continues at coordinate 16,211,590 of NC_138130.1, forward strand.
GTCTAGAAAGCTCATAAGCAGGGGTGAGACATTTATTTGTGTCTAGGCCTCATTCCATTGTGTGCTGTCTCTCAGGGCTATATACTAAAGCAGACACTCAAAGTGTCCCTATTTTCCAGGGACGTCCAAGATTTACAGAAGCCATCCTGGTTTTTATTTGATTCTGGAATGTCCTGTTGTTCCTTAGGATACCCCATTTTCATCAGAAAAATGGATAGAGGCAGAGATGGTGGTCTGCAAGACCACCATATTTATCCTCTTTTTAAAATCCCCCTTTCTATTTTGCTCTCTTTCTGGGGCCTCCTTCACTCTCCCCCACTCTCTCTGTTTTCAGTTACCTCTCTCCATAGCTGTCAACGTTTCCCTTTTTTAAAGGGAAATTCCCTTATTCTGAATAGGATTTCTCGCAAGAAAAGGGAAAAGTTGACAGCTATGTCTCTCTCTCCCCACCATTCTCTATCTTCATCTTCTTCCTCTCTTTCATCCCTTCATTTTCTCCCTCTTGTCTCTTTCTCCTTCCCCCTCAAAAACAAAACAAAACAAAGCAAAATACCTCCACATGACACCCAGACATAGAAAAAAGGGTTCATGAGCGCCAACGGAATTCCCCCCCAGCTTCATTGCCATGTGGGGCAGGGCCAAGGAAGGGAGACTTCAGGATTGGATCCAAAGGCACTGAAGGCAAATCCAGTCTATGGCCCAGCAGCTCTAAAGAAAAGGAGTTAGGTGTTCTACTCCAGGTTCTTAATCACTTGTCCTAGGGGGAAATAATCATTTTCTGGTTTGATGGACTGCTACAGCACAAAGCATATCATTGTACATTTACAGTGCAGATTGGAAAGTCTGACCCAGTTGCCATAAAAAAAAAAATCTGAAGCAAAATTCAAAGTGGACTTGGAAGATCTTCTTCAGACAAAACATCTGAAGAACTTCAAGCGAAGCCATATATATATATATATATGACTAGAAGATTTAACAGGGGAATTAAGCACATGACTGACTACTCAATATAATGTTCTACTTGTTCTTACAAGGTTTCTTCCCCATTGTCATAATCTTTTCATATAATTGTGTGCTTGTTTCACATGACTTAGCCTATTGTGTATATAGAAGCAAATAGAGAATTTGGAGGATGTTTATCAGTTTTAAAGAATTTCATGGGAATCCCAAAGAGATTTGATGAGACTATCAAGACGCGGGTGGCACTGTGGGTAAAAGCCTCAGCGCCTAGGGCTTGCCGATCAAAAGGTCGGCGGTTCGAATCCCCGTGGCGGGATTCGCTCCCGTTGCTCGGTCCCAGCGCCTGCTAACCTAGCAGTCCGAAAGCACCCCCGGGTGCAAGTAGATAAATAGGGACCGCTTACTGGTGGGAAGGTAAATGGCGTTTCTGTGTGCTGTGCTGGCTCGCCAGATGCAGCTTTGTCACGCTGGCCACGTGACCCGGAAGTGTCTGCAGACAGCGCTGGCCCCCGGCCTCTTGAGTGAGATGGGCGCACAACACTAGAGTCTGTCAAGACTGGCCCGTACGGGCAGGGGTACCTTTACTTTACCTTTACCTATCAAGACTGCAATATTGTTTTGTGCATCCCTAACCCACAGACTCAGGAGCAAGTTCCATAGTGTTTAATAATACTTATTCCCAAGTAAATGTGCCTAAGATTGCAGTGTTAGGTCAAAAGTCTTCAGAATACAGTAGAATCATAGAATCATAGAATCATAGAGTTGGAAGAGACCACAAGGGCCATCGAGTCCAACCCCCTGCCAAGCAGGAAACACCATCAGAGCATTGGACATAGTTGGGCTGTGGATAGACACAGAATCAGGCTATAAACTATATTTTGTCATTGTTTATTGTTGCACATTACATTTTAAATTAGTGTACATGAAAGTTGTTGAAATTTATTTTGGCAAAATCACCAAAAAAGGATGTTTTTGACATGGGTTGCCAAACGTCTGGATTTTCCCAGATATTTTCTTGAGCTTGTTATTAAAAGGCAGGGTAGACATTTTAAATAAATCATCTGATAGTGGGATTCATGTTTCCTTGACACAATGTATATCTCAAGCTGGTAAAGGCTTGCTGAAAGCATGAAAGAGAAGCTCACCAGGAACGCAGGTCTTCCTGGCATCCACCTGTCTTGGGAGATAATGGAAGAGTGATCCTTTGGGGGTGAAGGCAAACTGTTGGAGAGTTACAGCACCTGCTGTGGGTATAGAGACCGATATGAGAGAGACATGTTCCATTGCAGCTGGGGCACATGAAGGTGGCCAGTTGTGCTGCTGTAGATGCACCAGGGTGTTCCTTCTCTCTGTATTCCTGCCAGCAGGAAAACAAACCAAGAATACAGCAGCACAGGGGTACAATTTTGTGAAAGTGATGCTTCCTCCCTCTCCAAAAAGAAAATTCAAAGCACATCTTGTTGTTTTTCAAGAAATTTTATTTGTGGCCAACTAAATGGTTCTATAAGGATGCGGGTGGTGCTATGGGTTGAACCACAGAGCCTAGGGCTTACCGATCAGAAGGTCAGCAGTTTGAATCCCTGCGATGGGGGGAGCTCCCGTTGCTCGGTCCCTGCTTCTGCCAGCCTAGCAGTTCAAAAGCACATCAAAGTGCAAGTAGATAAATAGGTACCTCTCCGGCGGGAAGGTATATGGCGTTTCCGTGCACTGCTCTGGTTCATCAGAAGCGGCTTAGTCATGCTGGCCACATGACCTGGAAGCTGTACGCCGGCTCCCTCGGCCATTAAAGTGAGATGAGTACCACAACCCCAGAGTCGTCTGCGACTGGACCTAACGGTCAGGGGTCCCTTTACCTTTACCTTTTAAATGGTTCTATAACTCTAAGTGGTTTTTACTGTAAGTGGGCTTTTATAACAGATATATCTACTTTTGAGAGTCCCATGGACTGCAAGAAGATCAAACCTCTCCATTCTTAAGGAAATCAGCCCTGAGTGCTCACTGGAAGGACAGATCCTGAAGCTGATGCTCCAAGATTTTTGCCACCTCATGGGAAGAGAAGACTCCATGGAAAAGACCCTGATGTTGGGAAAGATGGAGGGCACAGGGAGAAGGGGACGACAGAGGATGAGATGGTTGGATAGTGTTCTCGAAGCTACCAGCATGAGTTTGACCAAACTGCAGGAGGCAGTGGAATACAGAAGTGCCTGGCGTGCTCTGGTCCATGGAGTCATGAAGAGTCGGACACGACTAAACGACTAAACAACAACAATATCTACTTTATAAAAGAAGTGGACACTTTGTGCTGTTTTGATTAAATTGTTACAGCTGTTTTGAGATCAAAAGTATTTTCACAATTAAAAAGTTTCTGGTTTTGACTAGATCTTTAATATTGCCAAGAATCTTGCCCCAACCCTAAAAACATGGTGCCCTGAACTATGTTTATTTGAACATTGGCTTTATTTGTTGCTATTGGATTTGCTACCAATAAAGAATGCTAAATTAGGAATGAAACATTAATTTCACTGCTGATGTCTGTAGGTGATGCAATACTTTTTAGTAATCACACAGCAGAAATTTCAGAAGGGGCTTCTTTTTGTGTGTGCTGCAGTACCAAATTTGGACAAGAAGTATAGGGATATAACCTTGCCTACTGAGTTAAATTTAGCTCATTGAAAAGACAATGAGAATTATATGTCAATATACACTTTAGGTGTTCCATCTTTGCTTTATAATCTCATTAAAGGTGAATACCAGCCCAGCTAAATAAATAACCGTATGTTGCCTCCCTTTTACAACCACATTTCACTGCTTTTACTATGTATTTATTGAAAAACTATTAACCCTATTATTCAGATTAAATGCTATCGCAAAATCTAAGAAGATCCAAATAAGAAATAATGTTTTATTAGATTTAGCGTGAACTCTTTCAAAGCCCAATTCAGCAAATATAATTAAAAAAGGCATCAGTCTTCTTATTAATAGCAGTTCCATTAAGAACTATGTGGCAGATCTTCTTTAGCAATAAGAGTTGTTTAAAACTTTTTCCACTGTAAGAACAATTTACAAATTAAAAATTAATACAAAAAAATGCTTCTAAATAAAATATGTACTTCAAACATCAATAAAATCCAAGCTTTTCCTTCAGCCCGCAAAACATCTACAAATTGTAACATTATTTACATAATTATCTTGAATGTAATTACAACTGTTAAGCCACAGAATGTATTCAGAGTTAGCCCTAATCAGAGTAAATCCATTGAAATTAATGGACATAACTGATGTAGGTCTGTTAATTTTAATTAGTCTACTCTGAGCAGGGCTAGCACTGGTTACAATCCTGTGTTTGCTTTCCAAAGTCCTATTTACACATTACATTGAATGTGAGAATTGTATGCACTATATCTGCTCCAAACCTCCACACATTCGGTTTAAACTAGTCTGCATACAGCTGCATACACACAATGTCTTTAAAATGTGTCCCCCCCACCCCCATGAATCCCAGGAACTGTAGTTTGCTAGGGTGCCGGGAAATGTAGCTCCGTGAGGGGTGAACTACAATTCCCAGGATTTGGGGGGGGTGCTTTAAAAGTATTTTATATGTACATGTTATCCTTGCAGCCTACAGATGTAGAGCTCTTTCCTCATAAGCAGAGGCAATGGGAAAACAGTGAGAATAGAGGCCAATAGACTGTATGCGTGGAGGTACTTTACACCAACCACCGGGCCCATTGGCAAATCAACTTTGTGTTACAAAGATGTCTGCAAATGTCACATGAAAGATGGCAACGTTGATCCCATTGTGTGGGAATCCCTTGCAGCGCTTGGAGACAGTCAGGTTGTGTGCCCACAGCAGTGAGCAGCAGAAAAATGACTGCTGGGAGGAACACAGAAAGAAGAAACTCCATGGTACACTTGCCTCAGCACAACTGGACACCTTCATCTGCCCCAGCTGCAACAAATCGGTCTCCACAGCCGCAGCAGGCTCTGTGTTAGGGTCCTGTCAGCGGCTCCTGGCTGGTTGCCCAGGAAAGTATGGAGACAAGGAACAGTTTCTAATAGTCCTTTTTTATTTCAAACTTTACAGGTAGAGGCTATAGAACCCAGCCTCTTGGATAATGGCATTGGCCTGAATGAATCTCCACCCCACCCGCTTCTCCCCCACTTCCTCATTCATCCTCCTCCTCATCTCCTTTACAGGTGCCATCAGCCTTTGAGCTCTTTGCTCTCCTACTTTTAAGGCTCTCTGGGTTCCTGGAGACGGTGGGTCTGTAATGCTTTCTAGTGACGACATGTCAGCCAACTGCTGCCCTGGCTCTGCCTGCTCCTCCTCTCCCATTATTTCCCAACATTCCCTCTCATCTGCCTCTGAGCTGTGACCTCCCTCAAACCCCGCTTGTAAACCTATACTGGCTTCCTCTTCCTCCTTCCTGGAAGGGTCAGGATGGGGAGACAGTCTCCACCACTCCTCCTCCTCTGCCCAGCCCCTGACACTCTGTAATTCTCCAATGGTGAAAGCACACTCTTCCGTTGTCTCCTGAGATAGATGGATGCCAACCACAACTAGGTAATATATAAGGGGTGGCTAACAACTGGCCCTCCGAATATTGCTGTACTACAACTGCAAGCTTGGGGTGCATGTGGTGTTAGAGGAGGGAAAGTACCTCTGGTGGAAAAACATCATGGTCCTTCAGAGGTACTTTGTCCATCTTTGGTCTCCACCCAACACTCAGCTCTCACCTGTGGCTCCAAGAAGCTGTCAGGATGTCACAGCAGCCAAACCCTGGGAACAGCTTCAACTGGCTGCCCAAACCAGGTGAGGGTAGCAGATGACACAAATAATGTTTCCAACAGTCAAGAAGGCAGTTTCTGTGTGTGCTGTAGAGTGAAGTGAGGGGCAGATGGCACTTGTCAACCTGGGAAGATAGCCCGTACAGAAGAAGGAAACTCTGATCCTAAAACATTGCTACCTTGCAGAATATCTTCAGGAGAAGAAAAGGCTAAGGAGTAAACCCTACACAAATCCAGAGTGGAGTCCCTAAGACGGTTGGATGGTGCCTTGTATGCCTCCTTCCAGCAAATGGGATCATCTTAATAGATGGTCCTGGTTGTGGGCAGGCTCTCAATTTGGTCCCCCCCCCACCCTGGCATGGGGTGGAGCTATCACCCTTCCACCGGGGTGGCACCACAATCAACCAGGGCTATTGCCCAATCATGTCAAAGGGTGATAGTGAGGGAAAGTATAAAAGCAGCAGCGCAACGTGTGCCAGGCTCCTGCTTCGCGCTGCCGAACACCCTCCCACCCTCCCTTTAGTTTAGATCCTTTGGCCTTTCTTTGGACTTTGGTTGGTTGCCCGGCTTGAGTCGGGAGGCGGGTAGGAATTTTTTTCATTTGGCAAATTGACACGGGCCACTTGGCTTTTGCCTACCTCTTAGCTATTGTCACAACTTTGTAAGGTTTGGTGGTTAGGCATTGGCTTAGTGTGAATGGGGGAGGGGAGGTCGGCCATCATCTGCCCCTCCAGTTTCAAGGGTATTCCGTTACAGAAGCCGGGGCCTGGTTCCTGTCCAAAGTCTGCTTGAAGGGTGAGGGCCATGCCAGGCCTCCGGGAACACTAGGGGAGATGCAGGCGGGTTCCCCCGAAGCAGTTTCCCTTTGGGTGGTTTACCCTTACAGACTTCCTGCAAAGGGGGCAGGAGTCAGATATAGTCTTGCCAATACCGCTCTCATTCCTGTAATCAATAAAGTTGTGGCCAAATTTTTGCCCCAAAACCTTAATAGCCATGTCCATGTGAATTTATTTATCCTAATGGGGGGTCGGCTTGAGGGACTTGCCACGTAACTCCTGCAGCCAAGCTGATGCCAAATGTATTGCTCTGCTTTCCTTTGGAGCCTGAGAGGGGGTGTCTTGTCATCTGGGCAGCCCAGGACTTCCATACACACTCCACAGGCTTGCACCCTGCAGAGGTCACTTCAGTACACTTTGACTTCAGCCCTGCAGGCACACTCCATTATCTCTTGAAACAGACAGATGCCAACTGGAAGAACTGCAATTATCCCTGAGCATGGAACATGCTGGAACTGGTGAGCTTTGTAGTCCAAGAACATCTGGAAGGCCACAAGTTAGCTACTTCAGTTCTATGCTTCCAAATGTATGTCTGCAACTTGGGAGTGGGATGAATGCCTATGATTATGGTCCAGCACCCCACACATTCATGTCTCTGAGTTCTGGTAGCCGCCCAGCCAAACATACCACACATATAGTAGGTGCATTTGATAATCTTTGAGCAATGGAGATAAATGGTACTATTCAATATTGGCACCAGGATATATATATTTCTTTTCTCGTGATATAAGCCAATGTAGTAGACAAATGAAGATTTTCGCCTTAACTTGTTCTGTAGGGACTGATAAGGACATGGACGTCTCATTTTGCACATCACACAACCTCATTCAAGTCCAAATAATTGATACAAGACTACTTTGATCTATATCACTTTTGACCAAGCTGTTGAAACTGTTCATTAATGACCCTACTGATTTGATATGAAATCCTCTTATGATCCTGAGTAAATAGTTATGAGGAGGATCCAGACTTAGGTTTTAATCCTAACCCCACTTATCTGGGAGCAAACGCCATTAAATTCAATGTAGATACAGTTAGGATTTCAGCTGAAGACAAAGTAGCATAGACCCATTGACCATAGCTATCAACGTTTCCCTTTTCTAAAGGAAAATTCCATTATTCTGAATAGGATTCCTTGCAAGAAAAGGGAAAAGTTGACAGCTATGCCATTGACATAAGTGGGACTTAAGTTAGTCAAAATAAATTTTAGGTATGTATCTTCATCATGATGAATCACACTGAAATAGGGGTTTGTGTCTCCTCATTTTGGATACAAAATAATTTAGTTTTGGGTATGAGATACTTATTTCAAACCACAAAACAACACTCAGTTTGTATTGATCCAAGCCAGAGTCAGACTGGTTAGTTAGGAAGTAAAAAAAATTTCTTCCATTTTGGCCAAATGAAACCTGACACACACTGAAATTGTGCATATTTTCAACCAACCTCTGACTCTATCATCTGTCTTTGCACCTATAAATGTTTCTTTGTAGAATTGTGTGCTGCCCTCGAGCAACTTATTACTCCTAACAACTAAATGGACCATTTCAGAATTGTGGTTATAATAATCTTTAACAGATTTCTATGCCCAAGGAGCTCAAAGCAGTAAATGTAGAGGTTATCCCATTTTTAACCTTACAACAACCTTACGAGGTATGTTAATCTGACAGAGAATGAATGGTCTGAGGTAAGCCGGTGAGATTCATGGCTGAACAAGAATTTGAATTTATAGTTCATTACTCCAAGTCAAAGGTGAGAGCCAGTATACAGCAGGGTGCTGGCATAGTAATGACCGCTCCACACTTAAAACGGGGGGCGCCCTTTGCATGGACGCGTGCAGCCCCTAGATCTGGAGCGGCTCCAACAGCATAGGCTTGGTTTGCCTTCCCTCAGGTGGGATACCTGGAGGTCTCCGCCTACCTCAGTCAGTTGTCCAATCCCACCTGGGGGAAGCGTTGCCAAGGAGACCAGGCCAGGTAGGGGAGGGATTACCAGCACACAATAGAGGGAGGATCTTACCTGGGAATCCTCACTTGGCTCCAGAGCTTCTCCCACCCTACCCACCCTCAGTTAATGTCTTATTTGCAGGTTAACTTTTCTTCACAGGTTTTGCAGGTTAACTTTTCTTCACAGGTATGCGGGCGCTGCTACGTTAAGGTCGCTGTTAAAGGGCCGGAAAGGAATTTCCCTGCATTGGCAGGTTTCGCCTTTCCTGTAGCAAAACGTCACAACTTTGGCGGGATCAGGCCTTGGGCGGAATCCTTTAGGCCATCTTCCTCTTTGTGGCGGCGATACCAGGGTTCCCTGTTAAAGGGGTTTCTGAAGGGAGGCTTTGACCGTACGCCGAAAGGTCATCATTGCTCTCCCCTGCGGCGGCGGCGTAACGGGGGCGGCTATCTCTGTTTGAACATATGTTCTCCAGAGCCGGCCCATCCCCCCCCCACACACACACTGGATAACCCTGGGGACCAGGGAGGGAGAATGCCCAATGCCTGAGCCAAGGTCTACCCACATTTGAAAGTTAATAAAGTTGTGGCCAATTTAATCCCATTGCACGTTGTCATGAGTCTTTATTTTACATGACGGGGGGGGACCGCGCGGGATCTGGGGACTCCGCCTGTCCACGCAAAATGTTGCTTAAGCTGCAGCCCTATATACCGTTACTTGGGAAAACATTTGACTGAATGCAACAGAAAATACTCCTGAGTAAACATGCTTTGGATTGCACAGTTAAATGCACCTTGTGGATCTGAAGAGCAACAAAAAGCCCAATAGTAGATTTTTAAGCATAATTGTAAAGGGCTGCAAACTCATTTTCTCTGGGTTTTGAAAGGGCAGCTCTAATCCATGCCTTTTCAAGCACGACAAAGATTACTGTCAGCAGACTGTAGGGATTCAGTTTTGGAACATAGCTATTTCTTTGTATAAATGATTAGGATAATGATATTTTACAGCTAAGTGTCCACAAACCTAGATAATACAGAAATAAAACAGAAGGCTGAAACCCAAGTATGGAGATTTAAGGGCGCATGGGAAATTAGTGTAAGGTGATTTTCAGTGTCAACCATATGCTTCTCTTATCTGGGCATGAGAGACCATAGGTCTCTTGTACTATAGGTCAAGTTAAAACACAGTCAATTTTAATTTCATTGTCAGTCCTTTTTTCAGGAGAGAGAGAGAGAGAGAGAGAGAGAGAGAGAGAGAGAGAGAGAGAAAGGACTTTCCACAATGATATTAACAATAGGACATGTATTCACTGCCTCCTGCAGAACATTCTATAAATTCTAAAATATTTAATTATATCCATGCATAACTTTCCTTGGATAATAACAACTTTGAGAGAAAACACTGCCAATTTGATTTGGTTTGTGCCTCCTTTTTCATGACGCAAATGGCCAGATTTATGAAGGCATCCACACTGCTAATTTGATGATATTGCATTGGATCAACACAATCCTACTGAATTCAATAGTCCATGCCCAGATAAATTAAAGTTAGGACTGCAGTTTAGTTACACTTAGTTCCCATTGAAATCCATGGGACTTAAGTTGTGTCTGACCTTTCCCACTGATTTCAGTAGGAAATTAGTGCAAATATCTTAGTCTAGATGCAACTCATTGTCTCTCTTGATGGGTACGATAACTCAGCTTGAAGCCACCCCCATCCCTAAAGATTCAGAGTGAGTAAAGGCAATACAGTATTTTTATTTTATTTTATTTTTTTTAAAAAAACTGTTTAAAATGCAGTAATTGATCTGCTCTTTCAAAAATCAATCCTATTTCAGCAAATTTGCATGAAAGCAAAGCCTAATCTGTAGGGTTGGGTTTTTTTAATGCTAGTCCTTGCATTTTAATCAACAAACACTACCATTAATTGAGTATTAAAAGGAATGGATATTGCCCTCCATCTTTCCCAACATCAGGGTCTTTTCCAGGGAGTTTTCTCTTCTCATGAGGTGGCCAAAGTATTGGAGCCTCAGCTTCACGATCTGTCCTTCCAGTGAGCACTCAGGGCTGATTTCCTTAAGAATGGAGGGGTTTGATCTTCTTGCAGTCCATGGGACTCTCAAGAGTCTCCTCCAGCACCATAATTGAAAAGCATCAATTCTTCGGAGATCAGCCTTCTTTATGGAAGATAGGCCTTTACCCTGTATCATTTCTGATCTACCAAGCTTCAGGTCCCAGTATTGTGGCCTCCCAGGTGACAGCTGCTTGTGGAAACTGTAGTAGGCTGTAAAAGAGGTTTATAGAGACTAGATACGCTGGTTGGGCTGCATTTGATGTGGTGGGTCCAACCAATATCCAGACCTGCCCTAATGTTTAAGTAGATCAGCAGGAGTAGACATTTTCTGATGATGTGGGAATAATTGATGAATTCAGGATCTAGGACATCACACACATTTTCTGAGGTCCAGATTCTTAGACATTCTGGGACACCTGGAAAATATATGTTTTTACTCTCGAGAGCATTTCACTCAACAAAAGCTTCTGAGGGAAAATCAGCACTGAAGCCTGAACAATGAAGAACGCTCTAGTCTGAATAAGTTTAAATAATCATGGCAGTAATAAAAGTCTGAACACTTTTGCTCCAGCCAAGGGGAACCACATGCATAACAAGTTTCTATCTTGGTATGATCTGTTGGGTCAGGAAAACAGGTGTGAATTTGGTATGCATGCAAAATAGCGACCAAGTTTCAGAAGCAACATGTTGCATGTAAAGATATCTTACATAACCATGGTTATGTAAGCTTTCAGAATATTTAGAATTAGCCAAATTGACAGATATAATAAGACAAAAACCAAAAAGTGAAGTGAAAAGGGAATGGGAGTACCTAAATGAATACCTTAAAAGCCTAGGTTCGAGGACAGAAATCTGGCTGATTCTGGAATAACCTTGTGAAGTGAAAGGATAAGAAAGAGGGATTTATATCTAGATGTTAGGATAGAGATGATAAGGAAAACAGGAAAAAACAATGAGAGGTAAAGGAGGTGCTGTGGGATTGGTGGAAGTCAATGTTTGTTTTTCTTTTTACTGTTTATATTATTAACTTCTAAGATTTGGATTTGTTTTTTGGGTTTTTTGCATGCTTGTATTGTTATTTTTTGTTTTTTGTTGTTGTGTGGAAAATACTAATCAAATTTATTATTAAAAAAGATATATTATAGAACAGTGACTAGATTTTGAATGGAGCAAGAATTTTTAAAGGAGAGCTGTGTTTGAAAGTTTTTTAAAGAGACTGTTCTGTGGTGTGTGAAATACTCTCATTTTTATCTTTTGCCAATAAATTTACATGACATAGATTCAAGGGGAAATATGACATCAGCAAGATCTTCAGATAAGAATGGCTGGTGGAGGGTTATAACATCTGGAATGTTGCTCATTTATCTGTTTTGAAATAAACTCTTAACTATACAGCATAACATGGAAGGGACTGTAAAATAAATTTGTCCTCATGCTACCTATTAGTAGAAATAGAAATGGTTGACATTTCCTTGCATGGAAATCTCGACAGTCAAGAGAGCTCTTCTCCAGTTTAGAACACAAAATAAGTTTCTGTCCATGCATAGAGGGTGCTCAAAACATAAATCGATTTTATTTCAAGTCCTGGACACCAATTAGTGCTCATGCACAGCTAAGAAAATGGTCCCAAAGGGGGGTTGTTAAGGTTCCAGGCATTTCCACTAGGGCATCTGGGGATAAAGTCTGTTTTTCTCACTATAAGCTAAAGAGATGGTGGAAATATAGGCTCGGGGAATAGGTAGCAGAGCCTGTAATAAAAGCCTTTTGGCTCTTAGCTCCTTAGGTTAGGAAGCATCCCAGAGCTTGGCCAGTCCAATTCCAGGGCTATATATTCTCCATATTCTCTTCCTTCTCCACCCACAAGGCTTGGGAAGTGACACTGGGCTTGCCCATTGATGTCTGGAACTTGAAAAAATGCAGACTCACGAACCCCATCCAGCAAGCAAGAGGCATTATCAGAATTCAAGGACGTACTCTCACCAGGCAAAAGCACACATGGAAGGTATGAAACAGGAAAGGCAAAGGGTGTGGCCTTTGGAGAGGGTGTGTAACTGAGAAGAGGTGTGGCTGGTGGGAGTTGTGGTCTAGGGAGAGTCCCATGGGCTATACAGAAAGGCCTGGAGGGCCACATAATTTTTTATTAAAATCTGATTTTTTTGTGGTGATGTGTAAATGGCTACCCTGCTCATCATTTAGCTATTTCCCTAGGCCTTCTATTTACCTTGGATTCTGGTTGGTCTGGTCTGCCGGGCTTGAACTTTCCTGCCCGTAGTTTTTCTTGTCTGAATTCAGCCGAAACTTACTTACGTTTTACTTGATCCAGACGTACCATCAGGATCTCAGCTTGCTCCTTAACAGGATGCAGAGTATATTTACTCCTTTCCCCCAAAAAATCCACAAACAGGCAGTGTTGTCATGATATAGCAACAAGTATATGAACAAGAGGGGAAGTGGTGCCTTGTGCAATTATATGAGGGCTGTTCATTTATTCACTTTCCTCTCCCATAGCATGCATATGGAGGAGTCACTATGCACCCATATGCCCTCAGACTCTGATCCATGCATGCAGCATAATGATGAAACGGAGAGCCTATTGAGCATATGTAGGCTCTCCAACCAACTATAGGGTTTCCAATCTTACATGTGAACAGCTTACACATATAGGTTCTTATGCAAATCTTGAGAGACAGTGCTTGAAGGTGCATACATACTGAGAACAGGATCAATGTTCAGGACCAATAAACATGCTTCCCATCATCATATGTGCAGTATATATGTGACACGGGTGGCACTGTGGTCTAAACCACTGAGCCTCTTGGGTTTGCTGATTAGAAGGCCAGCAGTTCAAATCTGCGTGACGGGATGAGCTCCCATTGCTCTGTCACAGCTTCTGCCAATCTAACAATTCGAAAGCATACCAGTGCAAGTAGATAAATAGACACAGTTGCGATGGGAAGGTAAACTGTGTTTCTGTGCATTCAGGCACTTGTCACGGTCCTCCATGTGCCAGTAGCAGTTTAGTCATGCTGGCCACATGACCCGGAAAGCTGTCTGTGGACAAACGCCATCTCCCTTGGCCTGAAAAGTGAGACGAGTGTCGCAGCTCATAGTCACCTTTGACTGGACTTAACCATCGAGGGATCCTTTACCTTTACCTATATACAATATATATTTGTTAGAAACACAATAGTGGGAATTGGTTAGGTCTGTCATCCTTCAGAATAGTAAGCTAATAAAAGTAAACATTGGAAGGATGCAACTCTTTATGTTTCCAATGAGGAAAATTGCACAGTAGCGCTAGGAAGACAAGGAACATGTGGAATGATTAAGAAAATGTAGCCAAGTGAAAACAGATCAGAGGACCAGGCATGGGATGTCCTGCACAAATATCTGTAGAAATAAGGGAGGTTTTGTGCAATCATGCCACCTAACTCAGCACACATAAAGCATAGATTTCCAGGTTGCTCCTCCATTAACCACTTTCTGTTATTCCCATATAAAGATCCAAATGGTCTGGCAATGTTGACAGACAAAGCAGCATTTCCTAAGCACCAGCCAACACCGGCACATGTCAATTTTTGTACCAAAGTTTTCCCCAATACTGCCCTGTTGTATTGTGGTATCAGCTGAGAAACGTACTGGATTTCCTTCAGGAGGAAAGATTGAGTGCTTTAAAAAGAGTCATTGCAGACCACACAACAAAATAATGCTGACAAGACCCATCAAGGAAAGATGATGGAAGGCTTTCAAATGATCCCAGCAGTATCGACTCTCTACTTTTGAAATGACAGCTATTGATGCCGCTGAGAACATATGACTTGTGAGTCAGTCTGCTTGCAGGGAATCCTCAAGTTTTCATCACTCAGAATTAATCTGTTACCATTACTACATCAGTGGTATATATTTTTCACCTGCCGTTTTTCGATGAATATGTACGAAGAGCATGGCAGAATACATTACAAGCAAGCCAAAGCAATAGAGATACCACCTGCCTGAGTATACCATAGCACTGGTGTGAAAGTTGAGTTCTACGTGCTTTCAAAAAAATAATTTCTTGAACATGCTGCCCTCAACAAAGCTTTCTCTTATTTATTCCACATGCTGAGAAACTTATATGGGAGGAAAATGTTAAAACTCACAAATGCATGTTACTATCATTTACTTTATTTGCTGTAAGGTACAGCGTGCACATCATTTTACAGGACACAGAAACTGAGATGGCCTACCCCATGGACTGTTCCAATGCATGTGATTGTGACAATTCCTCTTTTGCAAAATAACATGTGCCCAAGTCAAGATCGTCTAAATGAGGGGTTCCAGCTCATGATCTTCTTCTCTTTCAGAAATGGCTGCTCATGCCTTTCCCCAGTGGGCGGTGGTTGCAGCCCCTTACTGATGGCTGTCATACCCGGCAACTAGAACACCTGTGTTGAGCCAGCCATTTTTAATCCAGATTGTTGTCTGCTTGAGTTTGTTTTATGACACCTTACTTTAGTCATTGCCTAGGGAAGAGTGGTGCTGTGACTGGGACCCCAGCAAGAAGCCGTCTTCCATGAATGCAACATTTTATTCTTTTTGAATTTGCCTCTGAATATTCTGATCCATTCCTCCTCACCCCCAAGGGTAAACTTTGCTCATATTTGTTGGTTCAGAGGGCTTGGAAGAATCTCCAGAAGAATCATTCTGTCCAGCAAGTTGGAATGCGTGTGCAAATGGAACATTCATAATAGGACAACACTGAACTCCAGCCGAAAATTTTCCACAACAACCAGTGCGTCTGTGCATCATTAAAACCCACATCATTGTGTTAGGATCTGACGTTGACCTAGAATATTACGCAGATACAACAGTGCAGGTCAAAGTTGTTATGCTTACAGTCATTAGAAGTGGAAAACGGATGACCACATTATCATGCGGAGCTGAACTGGATGGACAGAAGGTGCATGAAGAATGGAGGTCAAGATCAGATGCTGATAAACTGAGAGAGAGCTGCTGGATGTTCCAGCATTTGTGGTATTATCTAATAAATGTTATGACATGTAGATATGAGGCCAAATCTTGAGGGCAGATTTAATAAAAGACAGCATGGCAATCAACAACATTGTAATAATATTGATGCTTTAAAAGCATGCTTAATGAAGCATACCTCCCAAAGTGAACAATTGCAGGTGCCAGGGGGAATGGAGTGTTCTTTCCAGATTCTGATCATGTGTGTGTCGTGTGTGTGTGTGTGTGTGTGTGTGTGTGTGTTTAGGGGGAGATAAAGGACTAAGTCAGAATTTATTATTAAGAAACTGACCAGATCAGGACCTGCTGAACCATTGGCAATATTACTCCACCCTGGGCCTTCAGACAACGCCCTGACTATTTAAACCAGTTAGAATACCGCAAAACTTACCTTTACTCAAAGCGGCCAAATAAACAACTTTTATTCACTGGAAGGTGGAGGAGTCGATTGAAATGTAGCTTTATCCTTATGAAGGCTACCAAAAAAATACTTCTACGTTGCAGATAAGTGTGCTTTTAAAAACAACAACAACTGGGTATGCTACATGTGGAATCAGTAAATAGGGTTCAAATCCTGAGCATAGCTTCCTTGCTCGTGTGACCTTGACCAAACCGCTGTATTGCCTGCTGATCCTTATCCTAAATTCAGACAGTAGACTTAAGTAGACCAGGTACATCTGTTTATGATGGAAAGATTAAAGGTATCTTAAATACTGATCAAAGTTTGTTTATGTTGGATTATAGAGAGGAAGTGAATTGTCACAACACATCTACAGATTTATATTTCACTTTAATAATCCAGCACATCTAAAAAGTTCTCAAGAGTTCTGCCACTGTCTGATACCTAGCACAATTGTTAGAATTGTTTCCATACTCAGGCAGAAATTCTGCTTTTTTTAAAAAAGTGCATATAGATATATTTTTAAAAAAAGTAAGTCAGTACAAGTTAATTACATAAACTTTGTCCGCCAAAGATTTGTTTTGTTACCAGTCATCTTAAAGACTTTATCAAACAGATTCTACAATGCTGATAAACGTTGAATCAGAATAGATAAAACTCAGATGTTAAGGTTCAAACATTTTATTTAAAGGGAAAACTAGCTTCTTTAGTATTTCAGACACCACATTTTTGATTTTATGCATAATTTCCCATTGAAACTATGGGAGATGAGGCATGAAATCAAAAATGCATGAAATCAGAAATAAGTATAATTTAAGTGAACATTTGAAGGGGAGCTCCTCCTTTTATGCTAAAAGGCAGGAATTCATATTTTATGAATGCAATCTTGATTCTGCAAAGGTCTCATTAGAAATCGCTCAACTCAGAAGATAGTAATCCCCCCCCCATAAAAAGTATGTTTGTTGAGATGTCTACATTCTGATTATGTTATTCAGATTGCCTCCAGACTGTCAGTATTTTGCAGGAGGGGTTCAAATATAGGACTGGAAATTTAGGTCAATGTAATTAACCTAAATTAAGCTCTATTGCTAAGTGCAGGAGTGGGACACTTCTGGCCCACAGGCAAAGGCGGATTTAGGAGAGCATGACCGGTTCAGTCACACAGGACACAGACCCTATGATGTAGAATGGAAGGGGAGAGGCAGGGGTCAACAAATTTTGGCATCACAGGATGCCACTGAAATTTGAGACACCAAGGTCGGCCACTGCCACAGTCTAATGCGACCTAGCATGGGCCCTAATTTGGCTTGTGAGGGCATTTCTCCCAAACCACACACACCTGCACCACATATGATGTGATATGCGATAGCAGGTAGAGATGTGGCTATCAATGCCCACCATGATAACATGCAATTGTGGTGCTGTGGTCTAAACCACTGAGCCCCTTGGGCTTGCCTATCAGAAGGTTGGCGGTTCGAATCCCTGCAGCGGGGTGAGTTCCCATTGCTCGGTCCCAGATCCTGCCAACCTAGCTGTTCGAAAGCACACCAAAAAGTGCAAGTAGATAAAGAGGTGTGGCGGGAAGGTAAACGGCATTTCGGTGCGCTGCTCTTGTTTCGCCAGAAGCGGCTTAGTCATGCTGGCCACATGACCCGGAAAAACTGTCTGCGGACAAACATCCGCTCCCTCAGCCAGTAAAGCGAGAGGAGTGTCGCAACCCCAGTGGTTTGCGACTGGATTTAACTGTCAGGGGTCCGTTACATATACCTTTAAGATGCTTAGAGCAATGATTTCAGAGCTATGAAACAAGTCAAGAATACATTAATCAAATAAGGAAAAGCTCCTATGATGTGAGGTGGAGGCTACCTGCTTCTACAATAATTACTCTTCTGGCATTGCTGCCTTTGAATTTGGCCCTGCTGGCGGGGGGCGTTCTGTTGCATCTCTGCACTGAACTTGATTGGGTCATTCAGTCGTTTGAAGGACAACAAAGTTATCCACCATCTTCTTCTTTCCAGGATAAAGCATTTCAGATTGGGAATTTGCTCTGGGGGTGGGGAAGATCAGACTCTCTCACACACTGAAAGCATGCTGAAACTCAGGGCTGATGCACACAGCAGCCACACTCTTGCCATGCTCACATTGGCCCAAAGTCTGTTTGCAGGTGAAGCTTCTCTACAGATCTACCAATGCAGATGGGCAGAGCCTTTTCACACACCAGCTGAATGCACGACTGACAGGGCATGTGCCTATTGCATGCATCAGTGGTGGTGTCAGACATCAGTGTTGTTGTTTTTTGGCCATTGTTCCATAGTAGCAGTAGCAAAACACTGCCTGCATCGCCAGGTGCTAAAACATTGGCTGGGTGGCAATCCTTGACTTGAACAGGAGCCAGATTATTTGGATAGGATTATAGATACATTTTGAATTTGATGCTTTTGAATTATGGTGCTGGGGGAGACTCTTGAGAGTCCCATGGACTGCAAGAAGATCAAACCTATCCATTCTTAAGGAAATTGGCCCTGAGTGCTCACTGGAAGGACAGGTCCTGAAGCTGAGACTCCAAGACTTTGGCCACCTCATGAGAAGAGAAGACTCCCTGGAAAAGACCCTGATGTTGGGAAAGATGGAGGGCACAAGGAGAAGGGGACGACAAAGGACGAGATGTTTGGACAGTGTTCTCGAAGCTACCAGCATGAGTTTGACCAAAATGCGGGAGGCAGTGGAAGACAGGAGTGCCTGGCGTGCTCTGGTCCATGGGGTCACGAAGAGTCGGACACGACTAAACGACTAACAACAACAACATAGATACATTACCCAACAGATTTCATAGGCTGGGCACTGCAACCCAATCAAGGAGGCGAATAAGGTAACACAGCCAGATCTGACCAGTGAGGGGCCTTTCTGACCCACTGAGCCTCTCAGCCAGTGCCCACCAGTTTGGGAGACTACTGGTGGTACTAAACCTGAAAATGAGCGAAACTGGGATTTCCCTGCTAGAAGCATTTGACATTTATTTTGTAGCACAACGAAACCTAATCACACTTTGCATAATCAATAGCCGAGTCCTCTCACCTTATTTTAAATGAGCACTCTATGAGCCCATGATATTCAGAGAATGTGAACCCCATTGTGGGTATTTGTTACAATTTCAGACTTGAAGACTGAGAGCAGGGCCTTCTCTTCTGTATTTCATTGTTAATCATCTGTTTAATGTTTTTTTTTCCCTAAGATTTGTGATGAAATAGATGCAAATAAAGATATTTCACAAAGGACTGAAACCAGTGGCAATTTTCAAAGCAAACCAACTATGGAAGTAAAATATTGCATACTGGAAAAAAATGGAATCTAGAATTGGTTCACATTTCACATAGTTCTCTTTATGTCAGGGATGGACAAATCAGTCTAGATCTGATATGTGTCACTTTTGCATGTATTCACTCATAATTTTCCATGAAACTTCAACATTTCAACTGCTTTTCTCTCAAAATGCCCATTTTGATGTGTTTTTTGAGCTGAGAACTGCACTGGAATATTTGGAAAGTATGAAAGCTAGTGACTAACAATGGCATGATCTGCACATTAGCCCAGTGGTTGCAGATCAGGAAAGTTTTCATCAGAATTTGCAAATGGCAAATTCTTCAGGTATCTAATATACACACACATGTTATTTCCATTCTTTATATACTTCCTGCAGGACACACCACTGTAGCATTGGCATTCATCACTACAAATATAACATTTAGCATTGCCCACAGATCTCTAGAAAAGTGAGATAAATAATGGGGAGTAATGAATGGAGATGAATCAGAGACGGAGGAGGATATTGGTGATTATAACAAATTCTGTAGCACTTCCTTAGAATATTTTTGCATGTTTTTGCATGTTTACCCAGAAGTGGGACTAATGTCTAAGCAGAATGTGTACTGTACAGCTTAAAGTATGCAGACAGCAAAAGTACCAAGCATAATTTCTGAAACAATATGTGCCTGGGAGTTGCACTCTCTGAGGACCATTTTATAAATTCTCCTTTTCCTGCAGAGAGCAGGAAAATAACCTGCCATGTATACATCATTAAATTTGTCAGTCACACACATTTGTAGGTTCATATGCTGGAAACAATTGCAAGCTAGGTATTCCACATGTACATACAGTGAAACACAAGTGATTATTTCCCTTGCACATGAATGTCTACAGAGGAGATGCATGTTATTTCCTACATATATCTAGGATCATATGTCAAGGCCCTGTCCTGAATCAAATCCATACTATGTGGGCCAACTAATATGGTTACTAGATGGTGAAAGACATTTTGCTCACACATAAAAGTTCTCTCTTTACTATGATTTTAAATATTTTCCTGTTGGCACTGAAAACCAACCATCACCTATCTAAGAAAGCAAGAAGCAGGATCTGAGTTCAAGGACTAGCCAGGCAAAATGTGAGTGCAAAGTAGGGTGTGGGGGGGTGCATACCCTCCAACATTTCTCCGATAAAAATAGGGACATCCTATTCCCTACCCTCCAACATTTCTCTGATGAAAATGAAGTCATCACCTCCAACAGGATGGTGCCTGTAAATCCAGGACTGTCCCTGGGAAATATGGACACTTGGAGGGTCTGGGGAATTTGCCTAGGGAAGAGCTGCAGCCTGCAAAAAGTTTGGAGGGGGAGCAGAGCATCCTTTTGAATATATTGATTGTCATTACCATCTCCTTCTCAATGATGTCTTAAAGAGATGAGATTTATCAGGCCTGTACATAATAAGGTAAAGGTAATAAGGTAAAGGACCCCTGGACGGTTAAGTCCGGTCAAAGGCGACTATGAGGTTGCGACGCTCATCTCGCTTTCAGGCCAAGGGAGATGGCGTTTGTCTGGGTCATATGGCCAGCATGACTAAACAACTTCTGGTGCAACGGGACACCGTGATGGAAACCAGAGCGCACGGAAATGCTGTTTACTTTTCCTCCATAGCGGTACCTATTTATCTACTTGCACTGGTGTGCTTTTGAACTGCTAGGTTGGCAGGAGCTGGGACAGAACAACGGAAGCTCACTCCATCGTGGGGGTTCGAATCGCCAACCTTCTGATTGGCAAGCCCAAGAGGCTCAGTGGTTTAGACCACAGCACCACCTGCATCCCATTCCTGTACATAATATGGGTGTCATGGCTGCATCATGGTTTTCAAAAGGCATTATTACATTGAGCATTTCATGTTCAGCCCCTGTACTGGCAACCTCCAGCATGAAATATGCTGTGCTAAAAAATAATTTGTAGTAACTGATGCACTTTGTTCCTATGTTCTTTTCTCACTGAAGAGTTCTTCAGCTGTACAGGAAGGTGTTTATGGAGAATTTCATGTGCGATGTTTGAATGGGGCTGTGCTCATTTTAAGTACCGACTCTCAGAGACATTCACTTCCTCACAATTTCTGTTGACCGAGGTCAAGATTAGACACCTAGCTCTACAGTCCACTCCAGAAAGAGACAGAAAGCTATTAAATTGGTGATCGTGCACGCAAGTGACAATACCCCTATCATCTGGGAAAGAAAATTAGAGTGAAAACTATTCATCTTGACATGACAGTGCAAAAAAGGAATAAATGATAAAAAAGGGAATTTCCATCTCTGTGCTATATTGCTATCAAGTGAGGCCATCCTGCCCACCCCAGTAAAATGGCTTCTATTACTGAGTGCTCTCTCTCTCCTTTTTCTTTTATAGGACTTCTTTCCTCTCAGCACGCTTGCAGAAAACACTTCGAGGGTGTTGTTGCCATGTCGGTTCAACAAAATGAAAGAGAGAGCAGCTTAACACAAGCTGATCTCATTTGTTCATTAAAAATAAAAGACACCATGTTAACCTGGGAAGAACTTTCTAAAGTTCCCAGGTGCCATATTGTCAGAGCTGCTTCCAGATCCTAGCTCACAGAGGATCACGCTAGCCAGCGTTCACTTTATAAAAGTCTTTATTGAGTTACAGTTTCCATTCTCAAGCTGCTGCGTGCAGCTCTACGTCTTAAGGGTTAGACCAGCGAAGCTCCGTCTGAGTCTCCGCCCCCTGTGCACCAGCTAAC
Source organism: Podarcis bocagei (assembly GCF_964188305.1). Taxonomy (NCBI): domain Eukaryota; kingdom Metazoa; phylum Chordata; class Lepidosauria; order Squamata; family Lacertidae; genus Podarcis; species Podarcis bocagei. Next base: position 16,233,673 of record NC_138130.1, read on the forward strand.
TAACCTAGTCTTACTCCACCTTTTCCGCCTGACCGTTCTTCTCTGGGTCCCTCTGCCCCCCGTGGTCTCTTCCTTCCGGGATTCTTCTGACGCGGACCCCCCGGACCCTCCTGTCTCCTTGCGCCGGGCTTTAGGACCTGGCTCCCTTTCCGGGCTGCTTACTGCGCCACCTTCCTGTGCATTTGAACTTGGCGCGCGCGCCCAACCTTCCACTTTCCGCCTGACCGTTTCTTCGCTCCCCGATGGAGGTGTGGCCACTCCTGACTCGTGCCCTCCCTCCTGTTGCGAGCTGCCAGCGCTTGATACCTGGCGCCCTTCTTCTCCCCTGCTCTCTGTTGGTGACGCTGGTCCTGATTTCCAACTGCTCCCCTCTGAGCCCCCTCTGGACCCTTCTTCCTGGGGTGTCCCCCTAGGTTCCCCCCTTGTTCTGGCCACTGGTGCTCCTTTCTGTGAATCTTCTGATTCACTGGAAAGACTCGGAGATCTCGGGTCGTCGTCATCACTCATCTTTTCCTCTGCCTCCTCCCCCTCGCTCTCTGTTTCCTCCCTTGCCCTCGCCTCTGCTCCTGAACCCCTGACACATATGAAGACAGGAACAAGTGGAGAGAGCAGTATTATTTTTCTGCTGTGAAGATAAGGAGCATCTTTATTTGGTACAGAGTAGTGTTTGGTAGAGGGACGCGGATGGCGCTGTGGGTTAAACCACAGAGCTTAGGACTTGCCGATCAGAAGGTTGGCGGTTCGAATCCCCGTGACGGGGTGAGCTCCCATTGCTCGGTCCCTCCTCCTGCCAACCTAGCAGTTCCAAAGCACGTCAAAGTGCAAGTAGATAAATAGGTACTGCTCTGGTGGGAAGGTAAATGGCATTTCCGTCCGCTGCTCTGGCTCGCCAGAAGCGGCTTAGTCATGCTGGCCACATGACCCAGAAGCTGTACACTGGCTCCCTCAGCCAATAAAGCGAGATGAGCACCGCAACCCCAGAGTCGGTCACGACTGGACCTAATGGTCAGGGGTCCCTTTACCTTTACCTTTAATGTTTGGTAGAAAGTTCCTGCTGGGGGGGCCCTGGGCAATGGCTATCAAACCACACTCCTCCCCTCTCTTGGGCCCACCTCTTTAAAGTAAAACAGATAAGGAACACACACACCCCGAATCAAAGATATGCCATTCCCGTGCACCTGAAATTAACCCTTGAATCTCTATTATAATCTCATTTCATACTTCCCTTCTCAGAGATAGGAATAATATGTTTTATGTACAGGCAAAGTACATAAATAAGCAATATTTTATGTTATAGCAACAGCCATAAGAATATTAAAAGAGCCATTAGAATATTAAGAGACCAACATCCTGTTGGAAGCCCACAAGCAGAACCCAAGAACAACAACATTTTCAATCCCCAGAAACTAATAAACAGAAGCATAATCCCTTCCTTCCTGCCTCCCAAGCTCCATGGCTTTCTCTTAGGCAGAAAACCAGCTCTAAATCTGTTCACCCGCGAGTAAGCCCTATTGAAATCAACAGGAGTTATTTCTAAGCAGTGGCATAGCGTGTGTTGGCAGCGCCCGGGGCGAGGCAAGGATTCTGTCCCCTAACCTACTTGTGAGCATCGCACAGAGGGCAACAGTAGACTTTTCTGCACCCCTGCAGTATCTGCTTCTCAAGAAGGTTGCCTGCCAGTTGCCACGTTTGCCATCTCAGCTTGGCGATCTCCTGATGGGATTGGCAGCTGGCTCCTAGGCAGGCATGAAGACATCCCAGCAGCACTGGAGCTGCAGCTGCAGCAGGCCTAGGAGGAGGGTGGTGGAGAACCGGCTGAGGTGCCAATCTCAGCCCTTCCCTGGCCGCCTCTCCTTGGTTGCGCAGTATGAAGACGGGCACTGGCGGGTCCCAGAGGGGTGCATGCCTCACACAAGGACACATGCTAGGAGGAAAGCCCCAGGGAAGGGCCAATGCAGCCATGAAAAGTTATCAAGCTCTGGTCGGTGGGAGTTCCGCCCAGGGGTGGGAATCCCTTCACCAACAGCAAGGAGAAGAAGCCACCACAGCAGCCATGAAGGCCACAGCTCACCTTCCTGCACCGTGGAAAGTGGCAACCATGCAACCTCAGTGCCAGGTTCTTGCCCCTCACAATTCTGTGCCCAGAATTCTGCTGCCTCGCCAAGTCCCACTGTTTCTGAGTAGACATGGTTAGGATCACACTGCTAGGCGCTTTCAGCCAGTTCCTTCAGGGTTGCCTCTTTTCTCCTGCTGCTACCTACCGGACAGCTCCATCTCTCTCTCACCTCTGTTTCCTTTCCTGGCCAGAGCTCTTCAGATGTGTTCCAGATCAGGTTGTGTACCTGTATGTTCCAGCCTGCTAGTGAACCACTTACCTCCCCTTCTTATCCTAGCTGGAACACAAGCCTTTTCAAAAAGGGCTTGCTTCTAGATTGAGTTGTGCAGACCAGCCAGCCAGTGCTTTCTTGATTTGTCCCTACTCTCCTGCTCTGCCATGAAATTCTAGGTGCAATGGGACCCAGCTGGCAGCAGCTCCCAAAACACATGGCAAGGCTATGTGCTGTGCAATCATTGCTCAGAGATTACTTGTTCCCAACTGTTGTTGTTATCACTGCAGTGGTCTACCAAAGCATGGGACCCAGGCTGTCACTCAGATCCTTATATCTCCAAAGGACAGTTGGCAGAGTTGGACCCTCAAAACTCCCAGGCTTTTGACCAATGCCTTATTTGGCCCACTGCTGGTGCTAACCCATTAGTAGCGATATATTTCCTATGATTTCTAAAGCTTTTGGTCCAATCATTAACATCGCTCCATAAGATTTCCACTGCAAAAGTAAGACTGCATGTGCTCTGCAATTCAAGGACACAAGATATTCCATTTCTTTCTGCACAGGCAGTTATTAGGCTTACTTAAGAGTCTTTGGTGAAGGACTTTTATGAAAGCTTTTAGAAAATCTAAGTACATAATATCTATAGGAGCATGGCTATCCACATGCTTGTTGAAATTCTCAAACAAGTCTAAAAAATTAGTTAGACAGAACTTACTTTGTGGAAGCCATACTGGTTCTTTTTTAGCAAGACTTGTCCTTCTCCTTGTTAATAATACATTTAATAAAACTTTCCACTAGTTTTCCTGGAACAGGCATCAAATGTCTTATAATTTCCATGATCAAATTGGATCCCTTTTTAAAAATGGGAATTACATTGACCCCTTTCCTGTCCTCGGGTATGGAGAATGGTCATAGGGACAAATTACATATTTTTGTAAGAAGAGCAGCAATTTCACATTTGAATTATATTAAGAACTTTTGAGCTGATGCCATCTGGACCCAGTGATTTGTTCATTTGAAATTTTTAAATAACACTCACAACTTCATCTCTTATCACCACCATTTACTTCAGTTTCCCAGATTTGATTCCTGAGAATGTTAGTTTAAAAACAGGGATCTACCCTAGCTCAGTGAAAACTGATACAAATCATCCTGTTCTCTGCTGTTTCTTTTTCTTCCTTTGGCACACCTTTGACTCCTTTGTCATCCACAGCTCAACCATTTTCTAAAGGTTTTCCTGTTTCTTATGTATTTAATTAAAACAAACACGCAAACCAACAAACCATAGGCCTTAATATTTTTTGTGATCTTGTCCTCAATTTTTTTTCTGACATCACTTATTGTGCCTACTCACATTTCTTTTGCTGCAGTTTATGTTCTTTTTTGTTCTCCTCACTTGAACAAGATTTCCATTTTCTAAAGAAAGCTTCTTGCCCTTAGGAGTTTCTTGCTTGTGCACATTAACCACACTGAAATCATCTTGGTCATAGTGTTACCTTTCTTGATCAGCTTATGCGTTAGAGCTGAGCTATTATTGTGCCCCGGGCTCACATCCAACTGCCTAGTGCTGCTGTGCAATGAGAAGCAAAGTGGGGAGCAACAAGCTTCAGCTGCTGCCAGGCCCTGACACCCCACACATCTCATCCTTGCTCCTCAATTGCATGCACCCTGCCTGGTGATGGCTGGCTACCCAGTCACTCATCCCAGAATTACCTTCAACAGGGAACTCACCAGTCTGACCTGCTTCTCCCCATCTGGCCTAGGGCGGGGCCTGACAGGCTTCATAAGAACTGCTGCTTCTGCTGCCCAGCAAGGACTGCGGTATTTTTTTTTGGGGGGGGGGGGAGAGAGAGAGTTTTGTCGGGAGTTTTTGCTGTTGCTGATATAATTTTTTTGTATGTTTATTTTTATTGTTCAGTTTGGTTATGTAGTTTTTGATGTGTTTTATTTATTTTTATGACTACTTTGCTATGTTTGTAACAATGTAAATCTTTTCATATTGTAAGCCACCTTGAACATTGTTTTAACTGTGGAAAGGTGGCATACAGTGGTACCTCGGGTTAAGAAATTAATTCGTTCTGGAGGTCCGTTCTTAACCTGAAACTGTTCTTAACCTGAGGTACCACTTTAGCTAATGGGGCCTCCTGTTGCCACTGCACCACTGGCGCACGATTTCTGTTCTCATCCTAAGACAAAGTTCTTAACCCGAGGTACTATTTCTGGGTTAGTGGAGTGTGTAACCTGAAGCAAATGTAATCTGAAGCATCTGTAACCCGAGGTACCACTGTACAAGTAAAATGATGATGGCGATCTCCACCACTAGCTGTAAACTTCCTTGGGTCCTTACCAGTTGCCATTTCTTCTTTCCTTCCCTGCTTTGCTCCTTTCTCCACCAAACTTTCAAAACTTTGATGAACTCACCTGATTGAGTTTTCATAAAGGACTTTATTTCTCAGGCCTTTGAAGACACATAGCATTTCTCATCTATATATCCCTATCTATCTCTCTCTCTATATATATATGCCGGTGCTCCTACACTGCTGACTACCATGAGGGGGAAAGCATTCTTGCAGAATGAAACACATGCTTAACACTCTCCCTCTGAAATCAGACATGTGTCAAAAAGTTTCATTTTAACTGGATCATTCCCCTAAACGAGGCATAATCAAGATAACACTGCCTGGCTCAACCTTTCTGGTGATGACAAGGTGCTGCTGGAGAATCTCACTTAGTCTTAACATCATAACACATTAAGAGAAGCATAATGTGAAGTTCATTAGTGAAGCTGCTATACCTGAGCTTGAAAGCAAGCAGTGCTGTGGCAATTAAATCACTAGAACTTTTGCTGCTGGATTTCACTCTGAAGTCCTTGGTATGGGCATTGATGAACTTCATCTTGTAAAACAGTAGTTGAGAGCCACAGGAAGCATAGAAGCCATCACTGTTAGTAAATGGTGCTTGCTGTTTTCAATATTGCTTTCATTTGCGTTTTAAAGGTAGCTACCAAAAACATGATCATAGGGTTCACCTTACAAAAACAAAAAATGAAGCAATTTGCCTAGAAGGAAAAATAGCTCATGATGAGGTCCATTCTGAATGGGACTATAGCAGGGGACTGAGGGCTAAAGTTAAGGTTACCAGACGTCCCCATTTCCCAGGGACAGGCCCCGGATTTACAAATCAGTCCCCTGACAAAATCCTATCATTCCTACTGAAGTTGAAAAGTGTCCCGGGATTCATTGAAAATAATCCGGTAACCTTAGTTAAAGTTCCCTGATGCCCCATACAGTAGATTCATGGTTCCTGCAGGCAATTTGCGAAAGAATAGCCCTTTATAAAAGGCACAAATACAGAGGTGATATATCATCTAGTTTGGCCCTGGGCTTGGTCCCTTCCAACTATACAATTCTATGATTCTCTTACACTGTTTCTGTAATTGTTGTTAAAGCAGGACTCAACATGGAACATAATAATGTGACTGCACATTCCAGCCAATATCAATTTAACAATGAAGCTACAGACAGCAGCAGCCACAGAACAGGCTTTCATTTCTCATACAGAAACATCCTATGAAATTGTGACGGAATTATGATGGAAATGCCATACTTTCCCCAACCCCATGCCCCTTGGTATTTGTTCCTCATTCATCCACGACCTCTGGGAAAGCAAGAGCCAATTGAAACTCTGGCTGTTTTTTTTCTTTCTTTCCCACAGATAATAGCTGTCAACGTTTCCCTTTTTTAAGGGAAATTCCCTTATTCTGAACAGGATTCCTCGCAAGAAAAGGGAAAAGTTGACAGCTATGCCACAGATAGCAAAGCCTCACAAATTCCTTTGGGGAACCACAGATTGGGGGAAGGTGAAAGGATATTGTCAGGGAACTGACATCGGAGCGAGAGGCGAAGGGGAGGCTCCCAGATGATGCTGGCGAAGGACCCAGCAGCAGGGGGAGAAAGAGCTCAGTAGAGGGGGAAGCCAATCAGCGCAACACCAGGGATAAAGGGGGGCCGACGGGGGAATTGGAGAGAGGAATCCAGGACTTTTCACTGGACATCAGTGAGGAGAGCCCAGGTCCTCCGCTACCCACGCCTTCCCTGCGCAGAAGACTCCCGCGCAGTGAGAGGAGGGGGAGACTGGGTGTCAAACAACTTTTATGTTGGAAGAGGTTCAAGAAACGCCCACTGACGGATTCTGCCAGTGACTGAGGCAGCCACGATGAGAAGGGGCTGTGCAGTCAGAAAGGTTTAACAAGGCAAATTAACCGAGAAAGGCACCAGTTTACGCACGAGTAACTCATACCCATTACAGATATATATGGTGAAAGCATATATATTTGGAAAATTGGTTTCAGTCGGTTCAGTGTATGTCCCCAGTACTTAAAAAGCATCCATACACATCTACTAAACATCAATCCACATGGTAGGAATGGGTGAATATGTCACATTTGATTTCTCTCAGTTTCTAATCCTTACAATCTTAAGTTTGTTCTCCACTTTTCCACATCAGTTTGTGATTCTTTCTATTTTCTAATCCTCATGAAAAATGGCCAGAGTTTTACTGTGAATTTTTCTTACTATATATATTTTTTTTGTATGCAATTGTGCCTGACATACATATTACAAAACAGTTTTCGCCAATGGAAAGCATTCTGGCATTGCTTTCACCAAGGCAAGAATTTCTATGCAAACTTTACACTAATTTATGCATTGCTGAATACATTATTTAGTTGGAGTACTGCACTGGAAAATTCAAACTGCATGTGGATTTCGAAGAACGTCTTTGTTTCAGTTTGCAAATTATGTATATTCACATTTAAATGCAAACTGAATTTAATTTCTTCCCGATTCTTGGGCAGCAACATTATGTATAAGCAGGGGTGTACCCTTCCTTTGGCCACCTCATGAGAAGAGAAGACTCCCTGGAAAAGACTCTGATGTTGGGAAAGATGGAGGGCACAAGGAGAAGGGGATGACAGAGGACGAGATGGTTGGACAGTGTTCTCGAAGCTACAAACATGAACCTGACCAAACTGCGAGAGGCAGTGGAAGACAGGAGTGCCTGGCGTGCTCTGGTCCATGGGGTCACGAAGAGTCAGACACGACTAAACGACTAAACAACAACAACCCCCTTCCTTTCCTAACAGAGGGGGAAGAGAAACTGAAAAGACATCAAGTTAACATGGCTCAAAACTTATGTGGCTGTATCACCTTAATGTAAAAAAAGTTACCTTCTTGAGGCATGGGCTGTATTCTGATCATACGCTGTCAGCTGCAGACCTAAACTACAGAGAGATTATGGGCATTCCATAAGATAATGAGACTGCATTTTCTTTAGTATTTGTTTTTAATACAAGGATGAGCCATTCAATTTATCAAATGGGCATAACCTGGCATTTATATAAAATGGCCATTTTGGGGGGAGAATGAATGAAGACTTTGACAAACAGGGTTGGTTAAAATTAATCCTCTTATTGGATAACTTATGTTGGCAAATGCACAGTTTTTAAACTGCAAAGTACTGTCTGGGTAAAAGTTTTGTGTGTAGGCTAAGAATTGGAATGCCATAGCTAAAGACGCCGGTGTAATAAAAGATATCACCTTTCTGAATCTCATTCTCTGGAACAAACACTGACGAGAATATTATGTTATGCAAACAACGGCAGTCAGAGATAGAACAGAGGCAGGACAGAGATAAATATGCACATGGTTCACATTCAAATATAAGTATTTGTTAAAGGAAATTAATCCAAGCCTGGGAAATGCTGTGCATTTTAGCTGTAGTCATGACCCCCAAAGTGAATTACCTCAGTGTTTTAAAGTAATAGTTCCAGAAGTCTTTAATGCTAATTCGATTTTATGAGGTTGCAGGAAGCCATTGAAGCTTGCAGGTGAATCTGGAGTTTGAAAAGAACGTCCTCTAATCTATATGTGGCATGTCATAGAGTCTTCTTAAATCTGGTTTAAATAGTCTGTACTTTATATGACACTTAAATTTATCTTGAACTGAAAACTGGAATGCGTTTGAAAGTTCCTCAGGCAAAACACTGAAGGAATTTTTGGGTACATTTGCCATAGATTAAATAACAGTAGCAAAAATCATATGAGGGTTAGACACATTGTACTGCTTGTTTGTAAATGCTATGGTGTGCTTGTTTGCAGATGCTACAGTTTCCATTAAAGCTGGCAGGGCAAGTATTTCTGCCTCTTGGAACCACACAATTGCCCCTCCTCTATAGACTTGGTCAGGGTAACCACTACAAGTGGCGGTCAAAAATCACCATTTCGTATTCATGAAGGAGTTGTTGCATGAGCAGGGCTGTGAGGCCAGATGGACCAACCCAGAATCTGCATTTGAAGCACGGCAGAAGGGATTGTCTGTGTACCAATGCAAGCATGGACAGCTCCTTCTTGCATGTTCAAAACAAGTAGACCCTGGCTGCTTGGAGCATCAGAAATGGACCTTGTCTGCACAGCCCTAGAGGGCGCACACATTATCTCACTGTGATAAATGTCCCCTATTTCAGTTGAATATCCACAACTTCAATTGTGAATCCTTGGTGGACACGGTGTTATAACTCTCATTAATCCTCCCTCTCTTGCAAGGGGCTGCAAGGGTGATGAGCGAGCTCCACTGAATAATATGAGTCTGGATAATAAAGATGATATGATTACAGAATATAAGTGTATCGAGGATCATAATTTGTTGCCAATGTTTTGGGAGATGTAATATTTGCTACATGTAATCATCTCAATTCAAAGTTAATTTTCTCGAAAGGAAAGTGGAGCCAAATTCCTTTCTCCGTGCACATGAAAATACCACTTTGCTTGCAATGAATGAGAAATCTGATAGGGTTTTTTCCTGGTGCGCATTAGAGCCTCTGCAAAAGATCTCCAGATTGAGGAAATGTAATTTAGGCAGCAGAGAATAGCCATAGATTTATAAGCGCTCTACTTGACTTCCATTGTAGGACAGTTGTCTGAGGCATTAACAGTGATCTTTTGAAGATCATCTATGCTAACTGAATAATTGCTTCACATGTCTTAGTTATAAAGTGTTTGCTGCAATTGCCATGTGATTAAAATAACACATACACCCTCCACGTTGCAAATAAGTTATAGACAAATGACCTCAGTGGACCCTCCGGATACGAATTAAATTCGTTCCGGGGGTCCGTCCACAACCCGAAAAGTAGGAAGAGGCGCCGCTTCTGCACATGCGGCACGATTGAGTGCTTCTGCGCACACATGCGACAAAACCCAGAAGTATACACTTCCGGGTTTGCCACGTTTGTAACCCAAGTTATATATCCAGAACGGTAGGTAACTAGAGGGTCCACTGTATAGAGAGTTATAGCCACTTCCCCATGGTGAAATCACACACCAAAATAGTTAGCAACTTAATGCTTAAACCACATGGCTGGGACCAATCAGATTGGTCCTTACCATCTAAATACTTAGGCAATGAAGGGGGAAAGCAGTCTAAGGTATTCAGTAACCACTGACACTAGGAATGGGGAATCTGCTGTCTTCAGATTCTGTTAGACTCCAACACCCATGAAATCCAGCATAGGTGCCAACTCCTAGGGGCTCAGCTCTTTTGACCCCCCCATTAATTCCCCCCCCCAATGTTCAGCATAATCAGGGGGGTGAATAGGCCAAGCATGGAGCTGAGCACAGAATGGCTTCAGGGGCTTCGTCCCTCAAAAGGGAAAGATGGCGGTGCAGCCCCCTCCCATTGGTAGCAGCAGCTTGAGGAGAAAGAGAAGGCCAATTGTGGAGTCAATCATGGCACACTGTGTGGTTTCAGTGACTGGTGGCTGCTGCTCCTCCTCTTCCTGCCGTGTAAAGGAAACATGGGAGAAGCAGTCCTTGGCCAGTGGTGGTTGCAGGAGAAGGAGAAGGCTGGCCACGAGAGAGGAGGAGCCATCAGCCATTGAAGCTGTGCTGCTCTCACCTTCGACCCTGCCCCCTGGCTCCTCCCAAAATCCTGATGTAACATACACAACATCATGACATCACACATGTGTCATGACCCTCCCCCCAATCATCTGTGCAAGTTGGAGCCTCTGAACTCCAGCTAGGGATGAATGAATCTGTCAGTTTTGGTTCTCTGCATTTCTAATTTATCTGGTCTGACATTCAGTCTTGCTATTGAAACGAAAAGAGCATTTTAGTGCACATTTCTGATAAACAATCTTTTCTATGTGATTTTGACCAATGCACCTATTTTTGCAATCATTTTTCTCTTACAAAATGCATGTCTGTATGCTATTTTCACAGATAGATGCAGTTTTAACGCACACATTTAATGCACAATTTCCCCCTTTTGGTTGGAAAATTGAATCACAACATTTGCAAAAGTGTGAAATTTGAACGATAGCTGTGTGAAACTGAACGATAGGTTCGGTATTGGTTCAAGAAGGGCACATTAGTCAGTTTCTCATTAGAACACAAACAGAATTGATTTTCTCCTTAATCTCTAGCCCCAGAGAGCAAGGCCCGTGGCCCTGGATTATGAGAACTGCAGGTCCAGCAATGTCTGAAAGCTCAGTGGTTTCCCCTCTCTCTTCTGAACTGAACTCAAAAGTAAGACTACAAAGTAAGCAAATATAACAGGTTTCTTTGCTTGGTTAACTGTAGGATTCTGGCAGGCAATTTTCTCCCTATGCTGTCACCATGCTGTGAACAATCCACCTCCATAGTCTTTCAACCATAAATTTTAACTTTTCAGCTCTAAATCATTCTGGCTGCTTCATTTTTTTGGCTGAGCTATATCTTTTGATTGCGACAAATTATTATTTAATGATCTTCTTTCTCGAGTCTTTGACATTTTACATGGATTGCAAACTAGGCATGTGCAAAAGATCACTTCACTTCACTGACCCTTGAAATATAAAGACCTTTCAGACTGTAAGAGGCAGTGCACTGAGCAGGAAAATGGGGAGGATGTTCTTGCTATTTTTTTTTTTTTTTTTAAAGAATATACTGTCTTGAGTCAATGGAAAGAGGCACACACACATTCCAATTAGTTTTCAAGAAAACTGACATCTGCAGGGCTACAATACTGGACAGAGAAAAATATATCAAAGGTTTCAGTTTCTTCTTTTTAACCATAAGGCACTGATTAAAAACAGAACAGAGGAGGAATATTTTCGCCAGTTCTAACAAATTACAATTTCAGCACAAGAGCAATGAATAAACCTTCAAAAGCCAGTGTTTTATTTTCCAAGAGAAAAGTCTTGAAGGTTCCTTTGTTCACTGATATGTAGCTCTGCCCACCACTCGATATTAGATGTGTAGGAACTGGTTGTGAATACTCGCTGACAAGAAATATATACTCTGCACATGCTCAGGCATTACCGTACACACTTTCCCATTCCTTCACAGGTTTCAGTGCTAGGTCTTCACTCTGTCAGTGGGTACAGGAGCTGAAACAAGGTTCAGATTATGTCCTTGGAATGTGTCACGATAAAAAAAAACCATTAGCAAACATTGCATTAATGCTTTGCTAGTTTCACACTGAAATGGGTGGTTCCTGATGTTTTCCAGTAAATGACAGATGTGACTACATGACACAGAAAGTATGGCCTGGATTCAAAGCTCTGTACAGCTAGTCTCATGAGTCCGAGAGACCTTTTATACTCATTTTCTGAAGCCATAACAGCTCAAGATGCATAGCAAAGTGCTTTTGAAATTGAGGGTAGTTTAAAAAAACAGTTTGTGACAAGTCATGGTGGCTGGAGGGAGGTTGAGTCAGTGGATTAAAGGGAAGGAAGGTCAACAATTCAATTCTGCTGGGCATGTGTAAGACTTCAGATGATCTTTCCATCATCAGTGATATTCCCCCGTTACCTTCTCTACAGCACTTCATAATCCAACTAAAAAACAAACCCCACTGAATTCAATGGGACTTACTTCAAGTTAACCAGATGCAAGAATACAGATGCACAAGGAGTTTTATGAATAAAATGCACTGGAATATTAAATGCATTAGTAATGCATTTTATTTATAAACTCCTTGTGCACCTGTAATCTTACACCTGGTCACCTTGAAGTAAGTCTCATTGAATTCAGTGGGGATATTTACATTTGGATATTTACCAACCTACCATGACAATGTTGTACTTTATTAGAAGTTGGTGGGAATTGTAATCATTAGTCACATTTACACAGGTAGGTTTGCCATATTTCAAAAAGTAAAAATGCCGGACACAAAAGACATTGAGCTTTTTACCTAGACATTTTTGCCTATATATATTTTTTTAGGAAAACCGTCAAAAAATCAACACTTCTGATATGGGCTGCCATACGCCTGGGTTTCCCCAGACTTTTTAAGACACTTTAGGAAAATTCAACCCCGACACCATTTTGGACGGACAAATCCTGGTTATGTCCAGGAAATCCTGGGTGTATGGCAGCCCTAACACAGGAATATGTGGGGGGGGGGAGGAGTAACCTACATACTCTAAGCACATAAACAATTATGGTAGATCTCATAACTGAGCACTGACCTGGGTGGACCTTACATCTGAGAAAGTGTCGTTGTTTCTCAGTAGGTAGACCTGTTATCTTTATGCAGGTAGACCTCACATCCAAATAATGTTTTTCCATGCATTGCTCAAACCTTCACTTCTTTCCCTGTATCCTTTCACTCATTCCAACCCTTACTTGTGCTGTAGCTACAATCAATTTTACACTTCCCTCTCCACTGCATTTCCTGAAACAGTCAACATGTTCAGATAACAACAACAAAGGGTTGTCATACAGTATTCTAAATCCCCCCCCAAAAAAAGGTATAACAACACTGGGTTGCGTTGCAGGAGTAAGGTAAAGGTAAAGGGACCCCTGACCATTAGGTCCAGTCGTGGACGACTCTGGGGTTGTGGCGTTCATCTCGCTTCACTGGCCGAGGGAGCCGGCATACAGCTTCTGGGGCATGTGGCCAGCATGACTAAGCCACTTCTGGAAAACCAGAGCAGCGCACGGAAACACCATTTACCTTCCCACCAGAGCAGTACCTATTTATGTACTTGCACTTTGTGCTTTCAAACTGCTAGGTTGGTAGGAGTTTGCAGGAGTAGCATAGTCCATATTCCCTCAACCAGATACCCATCTCATGCATTAAAATAGTGATAGAGTTTATGTGCATCTAGACAATATGAAGCAATAGACTTGCTTATTCTGCTGTTGCTAGGCAACGGTTTCTGGTCTGCAAGTACAAAACTTTATTGTAGCTAGGCGAAATTCTCACAAATCAAGTGTCAGCCTTGAAGAGTTTATAGTTTAGGTAGGAAGACATTAGAAGTCAGGTGTCAAAGAGACATAGGGAGAAATCACGGGACATGAGCAAAAATCAACAGATACATGCCAACATTACTCCAATGAAAATAGGAATGTGGCATTTAATAATAATAATACCCCACCCATCTGACAGGGTTGCCACAGCCACTCTAGGTGACTTCCAACATATATTGAAATATAACAAAACATTAAAGATTTTAAAACTACCCTATACAGGGCTGCCTTCAGATGTCTTCTAAAGGTTGTATCTCCTTGGCTCAGGGGTCACATAACTCCATACCCTCCGACATTTCTCTGATGAAAATAGGGACGTCCTAAGGAAAAGAGGGACATCCCAAGATCACATCAGAAACTGGGATGGCTTCTGTAAATCTGGGACTGTCCCTGGAAAATAGGGACACTTGGAGGGTCTGGATGCATGGCAGATGGAGAAGCATCACTGAAGGCACAGCAGCTGGATTTCTGATAGGCAGCTTTGCAGGCACATTATATCTAAACAACACATCTGTTAAAAGTGTTTACTCAGCGAGGTAAAAGGTAAAGGTACCCCTGCCCATACAGGCCAGTCTTGACAGACTCTAGGGTTGTGCGCTCATCTCACTCTAGAGCCAGCGCTGTCCGCACTTCCGGGTCACGTGGCCAGCGTGACGAAGCTGCTCTGGTGAACCGGCACCAGAGCAGCACACGGAAACGCCGTTTACCTTCCCGCTATAAAGTGGTACCTATTTATCTACTTGCACTTAAGGGTGCTTTTGAACTGCTAGGTGGGCAGGAGCTAGGACCGAACGACAGGAGCTCAACCTGCCGCGGGGATTCGAACCGCCGACCATGCGATCGGCAAGTCCTAGGTGCTTAGGTTTGACCCACAGCGCCACCCGCGTCCCTCCAGCGAGGTGGCAGCATGTATTTTCAGCGAAGGCAGCTTAGTGGAGTAGCTGTGGTTCCACCTCTCTGAGACAGGGCCTTGTAAAGGAACCAGGAATTGCCATGATTTGGTGACAGTGTAGCATTTGCTGATGGGTCTGATTTATTGAATCCATCCCATGATATAGATAGTTCATGGGAATGGGAGAACCAGCCCATGAAACCGCCAAGGTTATGAGAAAAGTTTAGCCTGCATCTGAGCTTAACCTCTTAACCTTCTGTCATAGAAATTGGTGCTTTCTGCCATTCACTTTTAGGGAGAAGAAATGAAGCAGTGTAACTGAGGGCAGATCTATGTTGGGAATGTAATATGACCACAGATGATGATTTTAGCAAATCTAGTATCTGTTTTGATGTTGCTCATGGGGAGATGAAACATTGTGGCACAGAGTTCCCGAGACAAATTTCACACATAAAGCCAGGATTTCTGCAATATACAGAGTATTTCTACACATGCACACATTTGTGTACATGCATGTACAAACATATTTCATAGGAGTGGAAATTTTGCCAGTGAACAAGAAAAATCGCTTTCCCTGCGAAATAGCAATCAGGAGGCTAGCAGAACGACAGCTGAAGAAAGAAAAACAAATATCAGACTTCAGGAACAGCTCTGCTAACTCTAATTCTTTACAAGTTAGACACCATGAGAAAACTTTCACTAAAGATGAAATAAGGCATCAAGCTTAATGTTTTAGCATCAAGGATATTTTCACAAGAAGTTTTTGGACAGCAAATTCCACTCAGCTTGCTATGTTTGACAGGGCAAAATGCCAGTGTGGTTAAACCTATTCTTATCTGTGGCGGATTAAACACCAGGAGAGGTTTTCTCCAAGTCCTGCCTAAGAAAACACTAGACATGTTCATATGATACAGTCATGCAAATTTACCCATGCAAATGTTGTTTATGCACTGCAACTGAAGTCTTTACTGTGCCAGGTTGTGTATATACCGTAAGTGATTATACAATCACATTTGTGAGCATCAAAGTGAGAAGGGTAACTCGCCCTGCTGCTTTAGTTAATACACTGCTTTCCTTCTGGGAGTAGCTGAGTCTACATTTTGTTTTGCCAAAGGTGACAAAAATTGGACCCCATGCACATTTTTTTATTCTTTTCATCTTTGATGAAAGCTGACCTAGTTACTCAAGCAGCTAAGGCAAGGCTAGAGAATGTTTGTTTTGAAACGTCTTACTTAGCCACAATTCAGTGATTAGTTGGCCTGATTTAATGCTATCTGAGGTCATGGCTACTTCCCCTCGTCCATCCCTTGTACTGTCAGTCTGACTTCTATTAAACTGAACAAACAGTAGCCTGCAACAATGAAGGACAGGCTTGAGTCATGCACAAATAACAGAAAAGTAGGTCACAAAGAGACATTCTGTAGACAGATATGGTGATGAAAAGACAAACATTTTAAAAATAAGTCACATCTATCTCTTGAAATCTTCTATTAATTGTAACGAGGAAAGGGTTTGCTTGTTTTAAAATTGTATTTGACAATGTTAAGACTACCTTCCCATTCAATCTGCAGTGTTATCTATTTCCTGAACCACATACAGAGACTGTATGGAATGCACTGCTTGGTCCCAATCCCACTTCAAAGGCAAATCTAGAGAGATCCATGACACAGTTGGGAATTTCACCGGTTATACAGGATTGGCTCACACGGATACCAAACTATGGTTTGGTGTTACATGAATGAGCTTTATGCATTCCATCCTTGACATCTCATTCATTCATTCATTCATTCATTCATTCATTCAGTTACTTCCTGTTTAGCAGAAACCTAAATTTGCAGTTGCATCTCAACCTGTACATTGCAGTTTGTGCTGGCCCTCCACACCAGAACTGAAAACTATTGTCGAACATGCTTTATTAATTGTAGTGTGAAGTTTGGATGTCCTCCATGTATGAACAAGATACAAGACATTAGTCAACACAAATGCTAGATCAGAAATTCTAATGCATTTTAAAATGGAAACAACTCACTAGTTGGATGGAATAGTCACAAATCCATTATGCAATGAGAAAGAAAAAATGCAACCCAAGATACACTTACCTGGAAGTAAGCTCCACTGAACTAAGTCATTTTTGAATAGGCATGCCCAGGTTTACACTACAAGGGCTGTTAATGGACAGAGTGAACTAGTTTTTGCTGAAGTACATATATTAACTTACCAAATGTGAGCCACACACACCTGCTACACACTAATATCAATGAGTTTTGTGCAGGACAGTCATGGTAGATTGACTCTCTGGGAGATAAGTCATATCCTAATGGCTTCCTTGGTGAACAAAAGCTGCATACATAAATGTTATGGTCAATTAATTGCCTTGGGTGATTCCGGGGGGGGGGGGGATAACAGGAGATACAGATTCAGTAGTCCTGACATTGCTATGCTAACATTTACATTTAGTCCCATTTTTTCATATTGCCTTAAATCTTGTGAGTTGGATCCAGACAAAAATAGCTGAATTTAGATTCTGCTAAATCAATGGAACAAATCTGCTTAGGTCCAACTGATTTCAAGAGGAACTAAGTTAGTTATATAGTGTTGCAAATAAGTTATGCAGCACAATCCTAACCATGTCTACTCAGAAGTCAGTCCTAATTGAACTTATCCCCAGTTAAATTGGGGACAGGATTGCAGTCTTAGTCTGGATCCAGTCTCTCTCTCTCTCTCTTAGTGTTTCATAATATGGGAGCCAAATGGTTACCACTGTCCAAGCTCTCCATCCCACATAATCCTGACCACTAATGTAAAGTGTGTGTGTGTGTGTGTGTATTCAATTACTAGAACATTTGTAAATGAATTTCCATGAAAGAATGAGAATGCCAATCCTTCCAGCGTAACACAGTGCAAAAATAGGACCTGAATCACCAGCTGCTAAGATGCTAAGCAGGTTTTTGATATAGTTTATTTTTTTTTTAAAAAAAGTAGTTTTCTCTGCTATAGTCAATACTTTACAAGGTTTTGCAATAGCACATCTTAATAATCAGATTTTAAAATTTGGAAGTGTAAAAGAAGAATACAAGTTATGAATTCATGTATTTTCAAAGTCTTGTGAATCTATTTGTAATAACATGTTACGACACATATTAATTTCTATTATGTGGTAAAATGAATTGTGGCCATTAGTATATTCATCTGTGTGCACAGCCCTCTGTTGTGCTGGTCTTCAATAAATGATCACTGGCTCTACTGAGCATCTTCCAAGCTAACAATGCCCACACAGACTACAAAGAGCTCATAACCCACCTAATCTTAGCAGCCAGAAACATCACAGCCAGACACTGAAGGGACCTTTCAGAAATAAACATGGAGCACTGTTCTCAAATAGTATGGGAAACCGCCTTACTAGAAAAGCTAACCAATAGACTGAAACTGACATGGGGACAAATAGCCGAGGATGCCTTCCCTCCAGTATGGCTTCCCTTTATCCCATACACAGCCCAACAAGACAAGAACATGAACCCACCGACAGCATACGATTCAATATGGCTAACTGAACCCAACAACCCACCCACCCTAAACACACACAAACAAATCCCACTGCAGCCAACCAAAGACAATCAACCACACCCTAGGCCACCCCAACCTCTCTCACCACCAAAGAAACATAACAAGCAAATAGAAAGAGAACTGACCCAAGTGACGCTGACACAAAAAACCCCACACATAAACTAAGCTTTACCACCCCACTCCCTCTCTCCCGTCCCCCCTCTTTTCTTCCTAACCCTTTACTGCTTGTAATGCCAATGTCTCATGACAAATGTAACTGATCTGTAGAAAACACAACCTGAAGAAAGAGATGGTGCATGTACTTTTGCAAACGTGGAAAATCTTTAATATAAATTGCAGAAGAAATTCCTCAGGAAAGTGCTATTGCTCTCCAATGGGACCCCAGCTGCTCTTCTCTGTGTGGACGCAGACGTGACAACAATAAGGGTTAGAACTGACCATCTGTGTCTAAACTATGTGAAAAGACTTCATTCTCTCTCGGAGGAGAGATTCCACGCTATGGCCCTCACAGAACGGGAACAGACCTAATGTTGGAAGGATGGCATCCAACGCCTCTTGACATAATATCAGTTACAAGATCTTCAGGTGATCATGAAGATGGATAAGAGGCACTTAAGAGATCATCTCTTCAGGTCCAGTGCAGAAAGGGATTTAACCATGATTGCCTCTACCAAAAGTTCACCATGGTTCCCACTTATCAAAACGGAGCACATCCGAGCTAGTTATTTGACAAAACTCCCACTTGCCGTACTAAGAATCACTTTTACAGAATTACGATTCCAATTGATGCCCTTGGCGGTGGTGGATGGTCGGTACGGCAAAGTACAGTACAAGGAGAGACTCTGTCTGTGTGGACAACCTTGTGCAGAGGACCTGTACCACTATTTACTGCAATGCCCGCTATATATAGAACCAAGAGACCGATTTATAAAACCCCTGCTCATGAATGGAACACACTTGAACAGGGTGGAAAGGGTGAAATGGCTGCTGACTGATACTGCTGACTTCGTAACTTATAAAGTAGCACTATATGCGTTGGCAGCTAAGAAGATCCGGAGGAAAGAACTAGATAAAATAGCGGTCAATTGCAAAGGTGATTCGGACATTTAAGCTGACACATTCTACCTGAGAAACCCTTGCTATTCTATCGTATGCAACAAACAATTTTTAGGAGAAGTGATTGTGGTTTATTGTATCTGAAGTGCCTGATGTTTTTATGGTTTTTATGCTTTTTGTTGTTGTTGTTCCCATTGTGAATGATGCCATGGCCTTTAACCAGTGCAATAAAGTTTATGATGATGTTGATATAAATTATTTTTTTTAAAAAAATAAATAAAAATAAATGATCCATCAAAAATAGCCATCTCAGAACAACTCCCAAGTGCTGCTTTCTTAAGAGAGAAACTTCTCTGTGAATGCTGCGTCATGACTGAAAATGTAAAAAGTCTAGTTCATCAGCAGATGCTCACATCACTCCAACTCTATTTGGCTGCTCTAATAACCCTGGCAATTAGAGTCATGTGAGAGCGTGGGAACAAATGCACTTGCTCTGTCACTATCCAGATATATACTGGCCTCGGTCCAGTATATCTGAAGGAGCGTCTCCACCCCCATCGTTCTGCCCGGACACTGAGGTCCAACACCAAGGGCCTTCTGGTGGTTCCCTCACTGCGAGAAGCCAAGTTACAGGGAACCAGGCAGAGGGCCTTCTCAGTAGTGGCGCCCGCCCTGTGGAATGCCCTCTCACCAGATATCAAAGAGAACAACAATTACCAGACTTTTAGAAGACATCTGAAGGCAGCCCTGTTTAGGGAAGCTTTTAATGTTTGATGTATTATAGTATTTAAAAAAATAAATAAATTGAAAGCCTCCCAGAGTGGCTGGGGAAGCCCAGCCAGATGGGCGGTGTATAAATAATAAATTATTATTATTATTATTATTATTATTATTATTATTATTATTATTATTATTATCCTTGTTGGCCTCCACGAGTGCAAGGCAAACATCTGCAGCAGTCAGCCTCCTCTGCTCTTCTAGCCTTTTGTGATTTAGAACCCTGGAAAATCAGGGTAAAAGTAAGATAATTTTGGAACTATAATCTGCATTCCTCAGTTGCTCCTACTGAGATTGTCAGTAAACCTCATCCTCTTTATGAAGAATGCAACTTTTGTCTGCAGACTTCTTTCTTTGTGTAGTTGTGTGTTGAATTCTGCACATGCCTTTTTCTATGAAATTTGTACTGTGAGAACCTTAATGAGGAGTCTGTACAGATGGCTAGCCACCAATATGGCAGCAGTTACTTCATTGTAGATTACAGCAAATTAGATATATTTGTTCTAGCTTGAGCACCAGGGAATGCATGCCCTAACCTTATGGCTTTTTTTTCTGTACTCTCTCTGTCTTTGATGAAATTGCACTGTCAAAGTCATGCATTAGAGAAAAACAGTGGCTCAATGTGTACTTAGACATGACCCAAATAGATAGCCCCTTTGCATCACATTAATGAGCACTCACACTTTACATTATGGGTGCCCCTTTGAGGGATCGTGTGTGGTGCTACAGTTCCCAGGGAGCTTACTGGTAAATCAGGGGCTGGCTTGCCTCTCAGTGTTAATTTTTGGAGGTTCCCGCACAGCCTCAGTAATCAAGTTTCTTGCTGGGAGGTGGGGCCAGCCCCATTTATAAATAGGGGGTGGAGCTGGCAATAAGCAGGCAGTCAGCTCTGGGGATTCACCCTCCCTACCCTCCCTTTGTTTAATGTTTCTTGTTTGCAGGTTCACTTTTTATTCCTGTTTAGTGGGCGCTGCTACCGTCTTTGACTGGCTGCTGTTGAAGGACCAGGAAGAATTTTTCCTGCATTGGCAGGTTTTATCTTCCCCGTAGCAATTCGTAACAACTTTGGCAGTTATGGCCTTGGGTGGAATCCTTTAGTCTTTTCTTCCATATATTGGGGGAGGGGTGTGAAGTGGTGACTCATCCCTCTGAGGTGGTGATTCCAGGGTCCCCCTCTTAAAGGGGTTATATATATGGGTGTGACAGGCCATATACTGAAAGGTTGTAAGTAAACTACCCTGCATGCGGGGATATGGGCTGGGCTACCTGCTACACTTACGTCTCGCAGAGCACCCCAATATCCCATTTACCCTGATGAGCCCCAGCTACCCCCGGCTGAGGGGGCTGGGGCTGTCTCCACCTGGTCATGCAATAACAATTTGAAAGATTTAAGTCCATCAACATCATCCTTCTCCCCTTTGGAATCAATGTGATTTTGAGGTGCTTAAAATGCAGGTTTTGAATTGCCCTGGGAATTTCATCTCCACCTGGGGCTCAAGTAAAATAACTTTTAAAGCAACTAAAACCAAATTCACAAGATTTCTAAAAGCAGGTAAACCAGTTATGTGCCTAAATCCTACCTGACATAGTTGTTCAGTGTGTACATGTCCCCTGTTTCTGTCTAAATGCTAGCACTTAAGTCATTTCAGAAAGAAGAAAAAAGCAAAAGGCCTTGGGGTACTTTGTAAAAAGTCATATAGGGGTTGATACTCATTTTGGTCTTTACAGGTAACCTTTTTCTACCCGGAGCCATGATCTGACAATTATTCAGAAAAGCCAGAATGTGCAACATAAAGCTGGCTTGTAACTGACAGCTGAAGCATGAAAAATTTAAATGCAGCCCCAAGCCTGCACTGGCACCTATTCCGAGGCAAAATGCAGGTGCACAGATGTGTGCATGACAAATCCCAGCTTCAAGATCCAGGCTATGTTTGGCACTGAGTGCAAACTAACCTGAAGAGAAAAAAAAATATCTATGTGGGATTTGCATTTAGCTGCCTTAGGACATGGTGTTTTCTTCCTCCCTAAACTAACTTGAACATGCAGAGCATCCCAGTTAAGGTGACAACATTTAGAGGTGCTATTCCAGTACGCATTTGCATCCCTTGATTTCATTTCACTTGCCTAGTCAACATTGACTAGCTTGCTACTTTGCAAATGTGTTTCTAAATCTTATTTTTCTATCTTTCTCTTTTAACCTCTTTTCTATTCTTTTCATTTCTTTATTACTTTTTCCTCCTCTATTTCTCACCCTCCCCACACACACACTTTTCGTGTGTTTTTATTGTATGTATAAAAAAGTCTTGGTTTGGTTTAAAAATGGGAAAATATATCATGTTTTGTATTTTTCTCTATAAACCTTAATACATTTCTTTTTAAAGGTAGTGACATTAGATATCAACTTCTTCAACCCCCCGAAGGATATTTTTTTTGATGCAGAATATATTTCTGACAGCCTGTGTAAAATGGCTTAAAACGCATGAGAATGAAAATAGATGACTAAATTCAAGCCACCTTGATCACTAATCGACAGTATATAGTACGTAAACTTAGTATATAGACTCATTGAATTGTTCATAACAATAGCCACTCAATGCGTTGGCCAAAAATATACACAATTCTGAGGAATAATCTTGTGTGCTCTAAAAAATGGGGATGCGGAGAGGTTCCTAGCTGGTTAGTGTCACTGGAATATCTCTGGCCTATTAAAGAAAAGAACTGATTCTTTTAAACAAGCATACAACGTGATGCTATGCATGCTAATTCAGAAGACAGCCTGACTGCATTCACTGGGTCTTATTAACCAAAAGTTGAATACAATTAGTCAAAATTAAGTTTCACCAAACACAGTAGGAATTTCTTTCACATAAGCATGCATAAGATTGCATTACTTCTCTGGCTCCCTTTTCAGGTGTGTGATAAGTAAGCATTGCGCCCCAAGCCCTTCCCCAAGTAAATAACTTCACACTGACAGGTAATTTTGGTTTACATTAATGGGCAAAATTTAGGCCACAACTTTATTGATTACAGCAAAGTGAGTGGTATTGGCTTAGGCATTGGCAACAGATTATAACTGACCCCTGCCTCTCTGGCAGGTAGTCTGTAAGGGTAAACACCAAACGAGGGAGCTACATCGATGAAAATCAACTGAAGCTCAACCTGGGGTTCCTGTGGTCCTGGCATGGCCCTAGCCCCTCAAGTGGACTTCGGACGAGATCCTGGACCTCCAGATTCCTTTAGTGGAATACTCTTATTCATGGAGGGGCAGGTGATGGTTGTACACCTCACTAAGCCAATGCCTAACCACCACATGAGCCTAGCGCTTACCGCCAATACAGTGGTGCCCCGCAAGACGCATGCCTCGCAAGACGGAAAACTCGCTAGACGAAAGAGTTTTCCGTTTTGGAGGTGCTTTGCAAAACGAATCTCCTATGGGCTTGCTTCGCAAGACGACAATGTCTTGCGAGTTCCTGCTGGGTTTTTTTCCCTTCCCCCCTTTTTCTAAGCCGCTAAGCCGCTTATCAGCTGATCCGATCAGCAGATAGGCCGCTAAAAGCCTCTAAAAGCCTCTAATAGCGCTAATAGCGCTAATCCGCTAATCCTTCAATGGGCTTGCTTCACAAGACGAAAAAAAACCGCTAGACGAAGAGAATCACAGAACGGATTCTTTTCGTCTTGCGAGGCACCACTGTACCCTCACCCTGCAACCAATCCTTCAAGCCATCAGGTACCCTGGCCAACCACGCACCTTCCCCAGATAAATGCACTCCATCTGCCCTGAAAAGGGCTGTATTAGAAAAAGGTAATACCTGGATGGGGGATCACCCTGCCACCCAGAGACAATACCTTCCTCACCACCTTGTGGTCAACCCACTTCTGGGTATTATCAGTTGCAGTTGGACTTGTGCTATTGCGCCACGTCGCGCTGCCTCTTTTATAGCCCCCACCAATCATGCCACCTGCACTGATTGGCTCAAACGGCCTGGTGTGATTGTGGGGCCATACAGACAAGGCCTGGGCCACGACCAGCACCTTCAACCTGGCGAGGGTTGTCTCAGGGGCCCATGCGCAACCAGGACCCTCGTTAAAGAGGATCCCATTTGTTCACAACAGCTAGCTTGTCTGTTCCAGAAAAACAAAGTGCAGCAGTACACAGAAAGTACACAGTAAGCCCACACCTTTTGCACATTTAAGTTCTGCGCATTCAGCTTTATGCGTGTGGCAAAAAAGTTTATTTTTTTATTTTTTAAAGGAGCAGAAAGCGCGTAGGGTTCTGGGAAAAATCACTCTGACAATCCCATCTGCCATTGAACCCGATGAGTTTTGATTACACATGGTTTTAGCTTTAGGAGCAATCCCCCAGATAACCCCAAGATAAGTTGCAGACTTTTTGTATACACTGTTAACAAAATTACATAATTTGAAGCCATCAGTTTTCCTAGAATGAAGAATTTCAAGGAACAGCAGATACTTGTATCTTTAAGTTATATGTAGAGGAGGAAGTTAGAGATTGGAACAATTCCCCCCTACTCAACTCAGATTAACCCAGAAATCTTTTTACAAAAAAGAGAGAAAAGAACATGGGAAAGAAACCACCTTCAGAAGTTTTATCTGGGGTAGTAGCTCTTCAAGGGAGCCCCTTAAGAAAAGCAATGGCTAGGGGGCTATTTTGAAAGGCTTTCCCCTATAAAAAGCCTGCCCACCCCCAGATTTTATTCTGAGCTAGAAAAGAATGTGGGTCTCTTTTCTGGTGAGAATTACCAATCTCTAGAAAAATATTACCAATCTCTAGAAACATATTTTCATGCCTGAACATGGCAAACTTTTTTGGCATCTGTAATGCAGGTGTGAACAAAAGCTGCATCTGTTAAAAATGTCCTCTTTTACATAACTATTAAAAGATACGGGAGGCCTAACTACCTTTGCATCTTGTCTCCATTGTCATCCTGCTCTCACCCCCTGCCATTCTTCATATCTAGAGTGAAATAGTTATGTTGCATATATTAGGCAGGATAAAAAGTGCATTGCTACGTGACCTTTTTATAGTTCAGTTCCAAGAGGCTTTAACATTAGTACTTGCAGACTCCGTTTTAATCGGAGAAGCACTGAATTAAGTCACAAATGGCACTCTTTCATGTGAAAGAATTCCCAGTAAAATATAAAGTCATTAGCAGTAATGCTGATTTGTACTGCTAGCATATATTTGCATCCTAAATGTTCACAGAAAAGAGGCCTACCTGATAGCTGAGATCTAATAGATCTTGCTTTTTCTCTTTCCCCATTCCCCCAGCCTTGCGAATTTGAGATCAAATAGATATAAGAACTTTGCCAAGTCTCCTACAATTTTTTTAACCAAAAGCCACACATGTAAGTAACCTCATTCTCTGAAAAAAACCACTTTCTGTTGGGTCAGGTTATCAGCCTAAGCAAACCCACACACATGCTTAAAGTATTTATAGGCCCAAGACTAGAATTTTTCACCTCCATCACTATGAAAAATTCTAGGACTATTACTGTTCAGAACAAAATGAGCCATCATGATTTATTAACTGAATTGCAGGAAGACTTTACAATGACACGTAGAGTGGAAGATAAGAGCAGCTAAAAATGTAAAACAAAATGGGAGAGGAAGAGTATTTCATCAGGTACCGGCAAGCTAAAATTAGACAGTGAAGATGAATGAAGATGAATTATAAACTCTGACATTTTGCTAATGATGATTATCAGCGGAAGTGGCTAATTCTCGAGCCATCCAATGGTAAACAAAGTGGTATATCTCCACTACTAAAAGAAATACGTGGTGTGCAGTCTCCCACATCCAACTAGGGGTCAGATGCATACAGTAATAGGTTTCTGTGCATGCATTCCTAGTTGGATAAAGATGAATGGATACAATCTATGTGGTTACTCCTGGCGGGCTACTCCTGTGAGAAAATGAGTCCATCAGATGTTCACATGTGGCAGCAGGGATCAGATCTCTGTTGACATTTACAGGTAATCCTTGAAATCTTAAGAATCTCAGTAGGAAATGTTGCGTGTGAAGGTCCCCAAGCCATCCCTCAAATAATTCACAAATCACACGTAATTTTAGTTTAAGGTTTTTGGCACTATTTTGGCCCAACTTTTTTAAAATACAAAATCTGTGAGTAGTTGCTTAGACATTGGTTATGACTATCTGTCCCCCCGCCTGGGACAGAATTGACTTTCCGAACTCCATCAGAAGCCAGTGAAGGGGAAACAATGTTGGGGATCAGTTGAGCTGAGCGACAGTCCCTCACCGCTCACCCAACCAGCTCCCCAAGGCTTGGTCCCATTTCAGGGATTGGACAAAATCATGCCAAGCCCCAGGATTCCTTTAACGGAATTCCCTTCCACCACCATTGGAGGGGCAGGCACAGCCTATCCTGATCCCTCCACCACCAATTTTTATAACCAATGCCTAACAGCAACCTTACAAGTTGTGACGAATTGCTAAGTAGTAGGCAAAAACCAAATGGCACCAGCCAATCAGCGAATTGGCAAAATTCCTACTAGGCCCCTGCCCCAAGGCAGACGACCCCATGACAGGCAAAGCAAGGTCAACCGGAACACAGGGCGGGCGGGTGATCCGATGCACTCTGCGAAAGAGAAAGCAAAAGCATTGTGCCCCAATATTTAAAGCCTATGTTCCCACCCACCCAATTTGCTACATTCAATTTGCCCCAGCAACCCGGTCAGCCAATCATTACGCCAGGCAATAACCATTAATCTGCCTGGCAACAGAGGGCTGGCCTGGCGGCCCCCACCGCAACACGCGCTCTCATTTTAGGAAGAAACACGCTTTAGGGAATTCTGATATTCACCAGCAAATCTTAAAACTATCTTCAGGAAGGACCCTTCTTGCTGCGTGGACCCAACCAGTAGAAGGCATGCATGCTTGCACTCATGCCATTTGCTGATTGGACAGAAAAGGATAGGAAAAGATATTTAGGACAGACTCTCTCTGCAGTAACACAATATCAGGGTCCATACTTTCATCATGTTACATCTCTCCTCCACCACCTCAGCCACTAGCCATAGCATGAAAATAAAATGTACTGAAGAGAGAGGTGAAAACTTAACTATAGAAAATACATTTTGGGGGTTTACATCAAAAATCAAATAATAGATCTTATTCTAATCGCCCCCACTAAAAACCTTGCAGTTTCTGCTGTCACCTGATCATTTGATCTGCTAAAAGAAAGGACACAGTAGCAATGGTTGAGCGACCTGGCATGGACAATAGTAGAGGGGTAATAACCTCACTCCTCAAATCTTTATAAAGAGTGAAAGCCAGGAGCACATGAGCCACTGACTGCCAACTCCACAGGGACATAACAGTTTTTCCAGTGGAATTTTTGATATCGCCCCTCAAGTACAGCTGAAGGCAATATATTCAGTCCCGCAAAAGTGAACGTGCGTCTGTATTTTGAAATTGTTAAATTTTGCAAATAGGGTGCCAAAGTGTCAAAATGACTAGGTGGAAAATAACCATTCCGTGGACAAAATTTCCTTATTGTGGCCAGATTATTCTGTCGCTTTACTGAAGCCCAGTGCTAGTAACTGTTGTGGTGATAAACCAGAAAGGTAAAGCTTTTGGTTGACAATTTTAGCCCAAGCGCTCTCATGACAATCCTGCGATACTAAAGGTAGTAGACCTTTAAATTTTAATTTTAAATTTAGTTTAAATTTAGGTGAAGCCAATAATTAAACATCCTACGCCAAATCTGTAATTCAACAGAGGGGAGGTAAGCCACTAAGGGCAAACCTCCTCCATAGTTTGTGCCTTTGTTCCAGTCAATCTTTTGATACACCTCACTGATTGGCAGTGTAAGTTGTATTTGTTATCTCCCCACAGGGACATGGTATGGAGAGACTTGTTTCAAAAATTGCCTAGTTCTACCTTTGTCACAGCTTGGTTGAAAAGGAGCCAGACAGACAGTTGTTAAAGTGGGGAGATATAATCTGCAGGAAACATGAGAGGCTAGCACAGCTCTCTGAACTGTCAGTGCTTTTGAGGTCATGGGGGGAGGGAATGGACAAATGGGAAAACCAGCTGGTAGCTGAATGGATGGCAACTTCCTTGGGAAAAAGATGTGCTTATCAGTTCAGCTCCAGGTTGGCCCCTGAGGGCCCTGTGATGGGACAAGCAAGCCAGGCTCCAGGGACATTAGGACAACATAGACTGTCCTTCAGCACTGGCTCAAATAGTTATCCATTTATAAGTGAGGAGTTATATATAAAGGTGGTAAATTTACTGACGTTTTATCAATAAAGTTGCGGCCTATTTTAATCCAGCCAATGCTCTCACCTCTGATTTGCCCTTGCAAATGACATAATCTCTTTCATCATTTATGGAAGACATAATGGCATCTGCAAGTGAGGTGGGTACATTGGCTGGATTAAAGCAGCCCTCAAGAATAACTGCTATGAATGGACATGTGAAACACAAGCCTTATCTTGGGGTGGGGGGTGGGGAATCATTGGCAGTTTCCATGGTCCTACTAAAATCTTACCAATAAATGTCAACATTCACTAAGTTTCTGGCATGCATGTTTCAGGAATGCCCCAAATTCAATAAATTCACACGTGAAAGCTGACAGTCTCAGTCAAACGTTGTGAAAGCTGGAAAGCATGTTTGGATAAACACAACTGAAAGAATATATTTGCATTTAGGTGACCATGTGAGTATTCACTGGTGTGTTTCTTTTGAGAATCTGGATATTCATAAACGTGTAATGGGGTTATCAGCATTCACATGTAAATGATGGTGTCCACTAGATTTTGTAAATTTTGAGACCTGATCAAATAATGCATTATGGCTTGGATCTAGGGTAAATTATTTGAACTTGAGTCCCACTGAAATAAATCCTAACGTCAGGAATGACTTAAAGCCCATTGTGTGAGATCCAACCTAGCGGAAGTGGGTGTCGATTTGCACAAGAGGATTGACATTCCCAAAATCTGCTCTGGAGGAGATGTGGGGGCTGTGCAGGGGCAAAGAGAAAGCAGAAATCCTGTCGCACAAATGGATTTACATTGTTCAAGTCATCAAACATTGTTGGACGTCACCCACTGATTTCTATGTGAACTAAGTATGACTAACAACACAATTCAGTGCACATTTCCTCAGAAGTTAACTCCCACAGAGTTCATGGAAGCTTACTTCCTAGTGTGTTGAAGATTGTTGCCTCAGTCTAAATCCAACTGGATTATTTAAATATGTATTTTTGTTAACCATCCTGCTCAGCTATTATTTATGATTAAAAATTGTACTTCAGAAAAACCCTCATCGCATGAAAACTGCCTGCATCCAGAGGAACAGTCAGAAGTATTTTAAACTTATTTCTTATTTAACAATATATATATATATATATATATATATATATATATATATATATATATATATATATATATACTGCTTAACTGTAAGCAGAACCTCTAAGCAGAGGTTATAGAGTATACATAGGACTTCAGGACTTCATAGATATATGAGAAATTATTTTCTCAATACAGAATATACATAGATATATATATTCAGGACTTCATAGATATATGAGAAATTATTTTCTCAATACAGAAAAACCAATCAAATTGCTAATTCAGAGATATTGTACCAGTAGCTCTATTGCTTTTATGTCCCTGACAATTTAACAGTTTTCAGTGGACGTTTATTTATACTAATATTTATACCCTTTTGGCCAAATGAACCCCCCAAATGGCTTGCAAATATTAGAAGCAAGCAATAAAATGATCAATATAAAGGTCTATATAAAAATATAAAGGTTCATTAGCAAAACATAGAACATAGATTCATTAGCACAGAAGTCATATAGCACCAGTACTAGAAAGTAGCACAACTGACTTTCCATAGTTTTACTTAATTTCATTCCTAAAGCCACTTTCTAGGTCATGTCACCAGATAATAAATTATGTAGCCCTGATTTCATAGATTTGCTGTCCATTTCAGTTTTCTGTTTCTCATTTTTCCATTCTTAAATTTGGTTCTCAACATTTGTGCAGCAATTTGCTGTCTTTTTTCTTCTCTCGTGAAAATTCACCAGCATTTTGGTGCAAATTTGTCCCACCAACCTCCTGGTAAACTGCCGGATGCACTGATCCATTGTGTGTGTGTGTGTAAATGATACAATCAAATATACACTCAAGCCCCATATTTCCCCCCCTTCCGAAATATGTCACTGCTTTGTAAATTCCAAATGGAATCCAGCTGACAGCAACAAGCACAAAAAGCAGACGGATGAATTTGAAAATGCATCATGCTGTCTGAAAACTGTTTAGTCACAGCACTGTGGATACATTTTCTGTTTGATACACCTGCGTATATCCATAGAGCCTATTAATATTAGATATATATACCAAAGGGACAGTAAACTTTCTTTCTTTTCTTTTCTTAAAAAGGCACACACTCCCAATAAGAGAGTGGGATGGGGAAACTGCAACTTATGTAACTGTCATTTACTGCAAGCTGATTTAAGGAGACTGAGTTTTCGAACCATATTCAACTAACCTGTTGTGCTAGCAGAAGCCCGCACAAGCATCGCTGCTAGCACTATAAGAATTGCCTCCCTCTTCCCCATTAAACACCCTACACCATCCCCAAATCTGCTTGGGGTGGGGGAACCAGAAATGGATGTAGGAGGTGCATGGGGGGGGGAATTCAGTATCAACTGTTATAGACATCTCATTGTCTAATAGCAGCCAGCAAGTTGAAGCCTTGATGAGACGCATGGTCCCAAGACGGTGTCATGCAATGGTTTCCTCATTTCAATGGTTCCTCCAGGGCTTTCAGAAGCTTGAAAGTTTTAATTTAGCTGTCTATATTTGTCCCTTCAAGTACTATAAAATCACAGGATTCTAAATCAAGCTCATGTCAGCCATTAGCATGGTCCGAGAGCTGCCAAGGTTCACGGGCAAACAAGGAGCCACACTGCCAAGTTGAAGACACTGGGAATGCTTCTAAGCATTGCCATTGTTGCTTAGACTTGTGGCGATGGTCATATGAGTGAGCAAGGCTACAAGGCTTTTACTAGAACAGGGCCCCATTAATATCCTTGTAACCAGAATGCCAACAGGGAACAATGGATGTGGCACAACTGTGATGGCCTTAAAAAAAGTCAGTTGCCCCAGACAACCAGTTGGTCTCAGGAAAACAACAGTATTGCTGCCAGACTAGTACTGCTGCCCGTACTACCACATCCCCAGAATCACGGCTAGACATGTGCACCAGAACCATTAGTGGAAGAGAAGAAGCGCAAGAATGAGTGATCCTCAGACTAGGTCAGCTTTGCAACATGTTCCCATGCCTGCAACAAGTTCCCTGGGAGCGGATTTTGCACAAAGGTGCATATGTGAGGAAGTAAAAAAGAGGTGTGAGGGTGGGGAGAAGCACTCCAGCTAAAGATAACTGTTTCTGAAACCGTATCTAATTTCGATTGTGTTACCTTCTGCCTGACCTTAGTTCAAAGTGCATAGAACAGCCTTTCTCAACCTGTGGGTCCCCAGATGTTGTTGGACTACAACTCCCATCATCCCTAGCTAGCAAGGCCAGATCTCAGGGATGATGGGAGTTGTAGTCCAGCAACATCTGGGGACCCACAGGTTTAGAACCACTGGCATAGAAGATTACTATGGACGTAATCCCCATAAATCCCAATTATTTATAAATTAATTAAATTTGCATACTGCCCTATACCTGTAGGTCTCAAGGAAGTTACAACATAAAATCGCAATATAAAAACACAAAATGCACACTAAAAATAAAAATAAGGCTGCAGCCTCCCTTAGCTTTGCCCAAGCGATTTCACATTTTATGCAGAGAATGCAGTTGATTCTTCCACTTGCTCCCTAACTCTCCCTCATCCACTCTGGAGTTTTGGCAGACTGTAGAATTTATATTTGCCAATATCTCACATGCACCAGTGAATATCTGACGCAATTTAACATTGGCGGTCACAGTCAATATTTTGCAGTGAGTTATAGATGACTTGAATTGGAATGCAGTCAATTTTATGTTGACTCTATCTATTTAACCAGTCAAAGCTGGCAAACATGTGAATAATGATATCAACATGTGATTCCAGGATACAAGGATCAAATCTTAAGATCAGTCCATCAAGATCTCAATTTCTAAATAGGAAAATACGGCACATTTTGAAGGGAACAGAAGATACTGTTTCTACTCCAATCGTGACCTCACGTGAGTGGATAGGTTGAGGCCTTCCAGATGTTGGTGGTCAAGGATGAGGGGCATTGTTGCATAACCACATCTGGAGGGCCACAGGTCCCCCACCCCAATTTATACCATCAATGAAACATCCATAAAATTGGTGTTCTTTATGAAATGAGTTGTGAGCAACTTACAGCCTCCAGAAGCGATGCCTCAAGGCCTTCCAGATGCGTTGCATCATGAATTTTTTGGGCATCACATGGCAGGGCAGAGTCTCAAAGAACGATGTGCTCTCCCAGGCCCACAGTCCCAGCATGTTTGCATTCCTGCCTCAGTGATGTCCACGCTGGCTTGGCCATGTCTAAAGAATGGGATAGGGCAAGATCTTCAAGGAAGTGCTCTCTGGGGAGCTGGCTTCAGCCACCAGGCCCATTGGCAGACCAACTCTGCATTACAAAGATATCTGCAAACTTCAACCCTGTGTAGGAATCCCTTGTGGATGACTGCAGCACCTGGAGACCATCAGTTACGTTGTGTATCCATGGCAGTGATGGGGGAGAAATGATCACTGGGAGGAGCACAAAGAGAAGAAACGTCATGGTGCATCTGAAGCAGCACAACCGAACGCTTTCATCTGTCTCAGCTGCAACAAAACATGTCTCTCCTGCATCAGTCTCTACAGCCACAGCAGGCGCTGAACTCTCCAACAGTTTCACTTCACCCTAAAAGGCGCACTCTTCCATTGTCTCCCAAGACACATGGATATTTCAAAACAGAATTTCTAAAAATAATATAAGCTTCCAAGCTAACAAAAAAATAGGAACCACAGGAATGCATCCATATATTTTCCATGATCCTCACCTCTTCCTCTTCCTATGATATATGTAGATATGTCGGCATCCGGTGGTTCAACGGCCAGCTGGCTAGCCCCCAGCTGGATCATCTCCTTCCAGCCATCACGCTGTGAAGATCCCTCGACCTCTGGTGCGACATAAATCAGTGACCCAAGTCTGCTGACATGGGCACACTTTACTTAGCAGAGTAAACTGCACAGTGAAAGAGGCTTGAGCAGGGGTGAGCAAACTTTTTCAGCAGGGGTCTACTGTTCCTCAGACTTTGTGGGGGGCCGGACTATATTTTTTTGGGGTGGGAACAAATTTCTATGCCCCACAAATAACCCAGAAATGCATTTTCAATAAAAGGACACGTTCTACTCATGTAAAAACATGCTGATTCCTGGACCATCCACGGCAGCAGCAGGAGGCCCCATTAGCTAAAGTGGTGCTTAAGGTTAAGAACAGTTTCAGGTTAAGTACGGACCTCTGGAAGGAATTAAGTACTTAACCCGAGGTACCACTGTACTGCAAATGTACAGTTGAAGTTGTGTACTTTATCTGGCCCCCGAGCCTTAGTTTCCCTACCCATGGTTTTGAGGCTTGTGGAGACATACTATATACTACGGATTTATTAAACATAAATCAAGACAAAGAAACATGTCATCTCTTTCTTTGCCTTCTCAGAGAGACAGGGAGAAAACAAAAGCTATACACACAACGGAAGTTCCCAGCAGACTGTGCTGGAATGTAAACAGTCCCACATCTGTAACTAAAGGTGGGATGGAAATTTCCAACATCCTCCCCCTTTCCATGTAACCTGTGGTGCCGTGTTTCAGTCTAACTGCAACCTCTGCACATAAACCTGAAGTTGTTCCCTGTTAACAACTTTAGACAACAGATCTGCAAGAATTTCATTTCCTGGCATGTAGGACACCTGAATGAGTCCTTTCCAGGTACACTCCCTTGCACAATGTAACTTCTTCTGTAACTTTATATACTATAAACATGGACTTGGTTTCAGGCCAAACTAGATGTTATGTAGTAACTCCATGTGACTCTCTCTCTCTCTCTCTCTCTCTCTCTCTCTCTCTCTCAGCAGTTGTGAACCAGGGCCACAATATAGAGTTCTTCCTGTCCCGCAGTCCCAATTCAGACCTATTCCATCAACGCTGTGACTTAGAAGCAAAAATGTATGGACACATGGGAGCCAAAGCTCATTGGCACAAATGCCATCAATATGTTTTTTCATATCCACATCTAACAGTGATTTGAATGTGAGTTATTCATGCTGATGAATCAGCACAGGGGCAAAGGGAGCACTTGCTTGGGACTTGATCCAAGTTGAGATCCCTACAGGTACCAAGATACCATAAGAGAAAAAGAACATGCTGATAATGGAGTTATTTGTTTTCCAGCCAATATCAATATTCGTCACCGGCAATCTGAAAAATCTCATTCATTTTTCGGCTTGATTGGTCTACGTGTGAGTCACTGAATACAAGGAAAATTTCTCTGCTAAGGGTCAATTCACACTTTCTACTACCCAATCATAGGAGTACGAGTGATTTCCATTTCTACGTCTGCATAAAAATAAAATGTGTGAATCCATGAGACACATTTATTGGTTCCCTACCTATTCAAGTACTGCCAATGTACAGCTGAAGTTGTGTACTTTATGTGTTGGGAGAAATATCCCAGACAAAGAGAGTAATACCACAAATCCTAACTCTAAATTGGATGCCAACAGACATAAACAAGGGATGCTGAGAAGTAAGCAAGGGATCCCACAATATTAATAGCTCTTCTTCAACATGATAACCTTTTTCCTCAAGATTTTCAGGAAGAGTGGCATAAACTGTGGGTTTTGAAAGAAGCTCCTCAAAGGATTACAGGATGAAGTTCCTCTTATTGAATATGAAACCCACATGTTAAAATGAGTTAATATTATCAGGGTAGAGTGCAATTAAAGCTTTAAAACAATTTTGGAATGTGGGGCTCATTATGTTATCAGTGCAGTTTTCTCCACCCATCAGATTCCTTTAAGCTGCACCGGTAGCAAAGGAATTCACTTTTTAAAAAAACCAAACAAAAATAGAAACCTCCACATTGTTTTTTTTACTAAAACACAGACCGAGTCCACAGCTCAAACAGAAGTCAGTATCAAGAAAGTTCTAAATCACATGAAAGTTACAGTACCTTAAACTCCCTGTAGTTCTTATTCTGACAAAAATCTATTGACAGATCTATTCAAGTAAATTCTGCATGGTACTGTGTTGTTTTCATTACAACACCAGCATGAGCAAAAGAACTGAACTACCTCTCCAAAAAGAGAATGGGGGGAAAGTTACACAATCTTCCCTATCATCACATTACCAATTTGCTTTTGATTTCTCTGGAGAGGAAACATTTTATAAAATTGGTCTAGCAGGGGGAAGCGGGTGGCATTATTTAGCCAATTTGGGCCACGTGTTTGATCTGTGCTAGTATGATCAGACACTTAAGGTTTGTTTGATTGTGTGTGTGTGTGTGTGTGTGTGTGTGTGTGTGTGTTCTAATGCCATTGGCATTTTCATCTAAGCCCTTAAAAAGTGACCTATATTACTCATTAACATCCTAACTCTCAACATTTGTACTGGTGAAATATTGCTGCATTATTGGACTCATGCCATGTTTTATGATGATGTGCTTTTAGTACTTATGCAGCAACACAGAACAATGGGCCTAATTACTGCCAAACACAAAGAGCACTGCTGTAGGATAATAGCCAAGAGGTATTTCATATATTAAACAAGAGAAAGAAAATCTCGGGTTGCCATTAAGCGGCCATTCATCAGCAGCAACCTGGCTCTCTGATGAGTTTGCAAACACAATTATTTAGCTTCACTATCTACAGTAAAAGCAGTTATGTGGGCAGTGGCCCTAAAAGCATGAAATGGGAAATTTCCAGTTCAGTTCCCAACTCACCCATTGGGTGACCTTACACAAGCCAGTATCTCTTAAGCTTCTCATCTTCATTATGGGCGTAATAATACTGACCTACTTTACAGAGCTGTAAAAAGCTATTATCATTCTTAGAGGATAAAAACCCAAAGCTGCAGGTAGTCCAATAATTTCCTTCACTCATCCCCCCACCCCTGTTTTCGAATAATGTGCTCTTCACTGGGGACGATCAGTCCCATAGTTTGACAAATGATCTCTTAGGGTACTTCCAGATGGGTGTTTATTGTGAGACGGGCGCTGCCTGTGAACACCAATTTTGTGCACGTTACCTCATCCTAAATAATAATGGTATCATAAAAAAAAATTAAGCTTATCGGTTGCTTTTTTAATAGAAGCTATTCTCAAAGTGACTTACAGTAAGAACGTAAAACGTCAAGCACAAATTAATTGGCAAAGGTACAAAAACTAGATCTAAATCAATAAAGCAATTAAAGCAATATCATCTAGCATGGCAGCAAGCCCATCAGGCAGTAGGGAACGCTTGCATTAAGTTCTTCAGGGTATGAGTCACTTTTAAGTATGATCCATTATGGGCAGTTCTCAGAGGTATATCTGCACTGCCGTTTTGTGTAGTGAGAATTATGTTGGCCTCATGTGAGTCTCATTGACCCATGTGAGCCACAATATTCCAGTGTTCCAGTATTCCAGTGGGACATCCATATGGAGTACTGGTCGTCACAATTGTGAAGACTGATTCTCCATGTCGATGCCTCAGTATGTTCACCGATTGGAAGACATGATGCTTTCATGAGTATTCTCAGTGCTAGATTACTGGGGGAAAAACATGCTTCACTTTCTGACATGTCAAGATGGCAGTATAAGACTTTCAGTCATTTTTGAGCCATGACTGATTCTAGAACCAGATCTTTTCCCTTGTTGGATTTCTGCTTAAAGAAAAAAAGAAATCAGGGTGAAAAATCATAGCTAAGCCAAAATACATGAAACTAATTAACCCCAGAATTTAAAAAATAAAACAAAAACCCAGTAATTTTAAGCGGGAATTCATATACGGAATTCTCTTTAAAGAAAAGAAAAAACAAATTCTACATAATGCCTAAAAAAATCACCATATGCTGAGTCAGACCAATGGTCCAATTAGCCCATTACTGTCTATACTGGCAGTCGGTCTCAAAGATGTCTTCCCTAGAGATACCAGGAATTGGACCTGGAATCCTTCGTATACAATATCTGGAATGTCCTCAATTATTCTAAATTACTTTTCAGATAAATGATCTTCATGTCAATATTCATTTATTAAAGATCATTTAGATTCCACTTTTCCTCCATAAGGGGGTCAGAATGATCTTCGTTTAAAAATAGTCACACAATGTGAACAAAGTACAGTCGTACCTTGGAAGTCAAACGGAATTCGTTCCGGAAGTCTGTTCAACTTCCAAAACGTTCGAAAACCAAATCGCGGCTTCTGATTGGTTGCCGGAAACTCCTGCAG
Source organism: Podarcis bocagei (assembly GCF_964188305.1). Taxonomy (NCBI): domain Eukaryota; kingdom Metazoa; phylum Chordata; class Lepidosauria; order Squamata; family Lacertidae; genus Podarcis; species Podarcis bocagei. The sequence continues at coordinate 16,271,077 of NC_138130.1, forward strand.
CCAATCAGAAGCCGTGGAAACCCTGTTGGGTGAACTATTTTCAGAAGCCAAACGTAACCCTGTCTAGGAGGGCTCAAAAGTCTGATTAAAAAGAAGTCTGATTAAAAAGAAATGCAAGTGGTGAGGGGGCCATATGAAGAGTGGTGTGTGTGTGTTGAAACTACATAGACACATCTGGAGTCATTATGCTTTTAAGCACTAGGATATACAGTGGTACCTCAGGTCACAGACGCTTCAGGTTACAGATGCTTCAGGTTACAGACTCCACTAACCCAGAAATACTACCTCAGGTTAAGAACTTTGGGGCACGGCGGCAGCGCGAGGCCCCATTAGCTAAAGTGATACCTCAGGTTAAGAATGGTTTCAGGTTAGGAACGAACCTCCAGAACGTATTAAGTTCTTAACCCAAGGTACCACTGTACTTTCTTTAACAACGTTATGAGTAATATACAAAGTTTGCCATACTCAGAATCGACCCAAGCATCAGTAGACTTAATCAACATAAATTCTGTAATTTCAATGGTTCTACTCTGGATATGTATTAGTTGTTGTTGTTGTTTAGTCGTTTAGTCATGTCCGACTCTTCGTGACCCCATGGACCAGAGCACGCCAGGCACTCCTGTCTTCCACTGCCTCCCGCAGTTTGGTCACACTCATGCTGGTAGCTTCGTATTCCTCCACATAAAATTACTAATCTAAGGAAATTGTATCAAATACAGTATATTGGCACAGTCATATTAACTTTATTCTGAAATTACCCTAGACTTGTTTTTGTTTAGTCGTTTAGTCGTGTCTGACTCTTCGTGACCCCATGGACCAGAGCACGCCAGGCACTCCTGTCCTCCACTGCCTCCCGCAGTTTGATCAAACTCATGCTGGTAGCTTCAAGAACACCATCCAACCATCTCATTCTCTGTCGTCCCCTTCTCCTTGTGCCCTCCATCTTTCCCAACATCAGGGTCTTTTCCAGGGAGTCTTCTCTTCTCATGAGGTGGCCAAAGTATTGGAGCCTCAGCTTCACGATCTGTCCTTCCAGTGAGCACTCAGGGCTGATTTCCTTCAGAATGGAGAGGTTTGATCTTCTTGCAGTCCATGGGACTCTCAAGAGTCTCCTCCATCACCATAATTCAAAAGCATCAATTCTTCGGCGATCAGCCTTCTTTATGGTCCAGCTAGACATAGCATTTTCTAAATATTCGGGCCATTCACTGTAAAACAATTAGTTCATTTTATAGCTCTATAACATCTACTTTTACTTTATTCTATCTAAAATCCAATAAATTACATGTTTCTGGCTTCTGGTATCGAATGCACTTCTTTTTAGGTTTTCCTCCTCACTACTGTTCCTGATCAGCAGTTCAGGGGAGGAGAAGCAAGAGGGGGGGGGAGCTCTCATTTTGAAACATATGGGCAGTCTCTTTTATACTAAACTCCCTCTCCACTTCCCTGGGAGTTGAAGGAGACCTTCAGGTGTTGTAAATGTAATTTACCTTTCCACTGCCTGAAGCGATGGAAAGACACCTTACTATAAATAGAATCCGGGCCAGCTCCTTTCAATGCCTCTGCAGTACTATTGCTTAAATAGTTATTCTTATGAGATTCATTTGAATCAAGCAAAAAGTGACTATATTATAATATAAATTGCTAACTATGTGAGAGATATACTTGATTTCTCTCTCTTTCCCTCCAACACACACAGCCACACACACAAATATACAAAGATCTTACACTCGCAGGAAACTTCAAAGACACTAATACCAACTTCATAAGATCTGAGCACCATAATACTTAAGAGGGCAAAAGAATGCAGACCATAATCCTAAATGTGTATATGTCTAACCAGCTTAAGAAGTAGTTTTTCCATGTATAAATCCCACATACTGTGCTGTATCATTTATCTTTTCTAGTTTTCTTTTTACTGGCCCTTCTCTTGTAAAATTTAGCAGGTGATATTTTCAATGAAGCATGGACCCAGAAAAGGTTCATTAATGGTTTCACCAGCTAAAGTCTTGTGAATTCATTTCTGCATTGTTAAAGCCACATGTAGCCCTTCAGATTTTTGCTGAACCATCGCTGCAAACATCAGTATCCATTGTCCTAGTTGGCCTGAACTGATGGGAATTGTAGTCCATCAAAACTAGGAGGAAAACAGGTTCCCAATCCCTATATTTAAGAAAAGATTGTAACCTTCATCATTTTGCCATTTGATCCCACTCACTCCTGATTTCTTGTCTGTCCCCGTTACAGTAGTTATTCTGGTAAAGGAACACTTAATACTCAAGAGTTATTTTACATCTGAAATTTAAGGAGAGTAGCATGCACACCCGCTAACATTTCCCCAATGAAAATAGGGATGTCCTATTCAATAAAAACAATTTTACTGTTTATAGCCTGCCTATCTGACTGGGTTGCCCCAGCCATTCTGGGCACCTTCCAATATATATACAAACATAATAAAACATTTTTTTAAAAACCTTCCCTATACAGGGCTGTCTTCAGATGGCTCAGGGTTGGGTAACTCCATACCCTCCAACATTTCTCTGATGAAAATAGGGACATCCTAAGAAAAAGAGAGACCATAAAGAAGGCTGATCACTGAAGAATTGATGCTTTTGAATTATGGTGCTGGAGAAGACTCTTGAGAGTCCCACGGACTGCAAGAAGTTCAAACCTATCAATTCTTAAAGAAATCAGCCCTGATTGCTCACTGGAAGGACAGATCGTGAAGCTGATGCTCCAAGACTTTGGCCACCTCATGAGAAGAGAAGACTCCTTGGAAAAGACCCTGATGTTGGGAAAGATTGAGGGCACAAGGAGAAGGGGACGACAGAGGATGAGATGGTTGGACAGTGTTCTCGAAGCTACAAACATGAGTTTGACCAAACTGCAGGAGGCAGTGGAAGACAGGAGTGCCAGGCGTGCTCTGGGTCATGGGATCATGAAGAGTCGGACATGACTAAACAACTAAACAACAAGAAGAAGAAGAAGAAAAAGGGGGACATTCTGGGATCAAATCAGAACCTGGGACAGCGTCTGTAAATACGGGACTGTCCCTGGAAAAGGGGACACTTGGAGGATCTGAGCATGTAATGGAAGCCAGCTATGGGGAATCTGTGGCCCTACCAATACAGGTGAACTACATTCCACATAAACTCCAATGATACCTGATCATTGGCTTTGCTGGCCAGATGGGAACTGGGCCATAGACTCTGAATTACATAGATGGAAGCATTTTTCTCTTCTCGGTCTTCTTCAACTCTTTCCTAGTTACTCATATTGTCAAATGTTTTCTGGAAGTTATTCAAACACAGAAATCACAGGGTGAATTCACACAACCAGCTTTTCCTGACCCAACAGAATGTGACCCTTTTGCAGTTACTGTGTGGAGGAGTTGTAGATCCCAGACTTCTGAATGGTTCAATACACCTGTTATAAATACCCCCCCCCGATAATTCAGATTTGTGTTGGCAAACCATAGGAACACATATTGCATCACTCATAGGACAAGAAAGCATGCTGTCTTTAACAAGAAGACAACCATGAAAAGCTACATTGCAGAGAGGAAATTAGTATTATGCTTCCATGCCAACTGGCCTGCCATCTGCCAGCTAGCCTAGTCTCCTGCAATCTCCCCCGGAATCTTTTCAATAAGAAGCAAAATGTTTTCAGATAAATTCCAGCTTCAATAAAAGTTACAATTTAATAAGTTGACACTCCCTCAGCCAAATGAACAATGCACATCAGTCTTCTTTCTCATTAAAGAATTATTTGCCTTCCTCGACACCTTTCATAAGCATCACAAAACACTATATTTGGATCTGATCCAGAGCATTTAACTAGAAGAAAGAGACTCGGGTATAAATAGATAATTCCCACCTAATTATTTCCCCTGGGAGGGTGGGGGAAGAAGCGATGGCAACAGCATGGATGAACCCAGGTCTAAGTGGTTTCTCCCACACTGCTACAGTACGACAGGAAAGCATGCCCTAATTGGTCACAAATAGGTGGACATAAGTACTTAATTAGTGGCAAGATCCTGGTGGGACGATCACCATTATTACAATAGTCAGACCACGCCACAGCCAACTGCATTCTGTGTACAAGTGGTATGAGCCTCATGTTAAAATGTACAAGTTCTAAACTTTTGAGACAAATACATCTCACCAGTTGTACTTTGTGGCCTGCCAAGTACTGGATGAGTCTCTGTTATCACTGCTAGATAAGAGGAAAAACAACAGGTTTATCGAGCCCCTCTTGGGTACATAGCTGACTATGGTTCATCAGTTGCATACCCTCCAACATTTCTCCGATGAAAATAAGAGACAACCCATTCCATAATTATAATTTTACTATTTATACCCCACACGTCTTACTGGGTTGCCCCAGCCACTCTGGGCAGCTTCCAACATATATAAAAACATAATAAAACATTAAAAAAATTTAAAAAAACAAAACAACAAACTTCCCTATACAGGATTGCCTTCAGATGGCTCCATACAGCTCGACGGCTTGAATAACTCCATACCCTCCAACATTTTTACAATGAAAATAGGGACATCCTACCATACCCTCTAAGGGATGCGGGTGGCGCTGTGGGTTAAACCACAGAGCCTAGGACTTGCCAATCAGAAGGTCGGCAGTTTGAATCCCTGCAACGGGGTGAGCTCCCATTGCTCGGTCCCTGCTCCTGCCAACCTAGCAGTTCGAAAGCACGTCAAAGTGCAAGTAGATAAATAGGTACCGCTGTGGTGGGAAGGTAAATGGCGTTTCCGTGTGCTGCTCTGGTTCGCCAGAAGCGGCTTAGTCATGCTGGCCACATGACCCGGAAGCTGTACGCTGGCTCCCTCGGCCAATAAAGCGAGATGAGCGCCGCAACCCCAGAGTTGGCCACGACTGGACTAATGGTCAGGGGTCCCTTTACCTTTACCATACCCTCCAACATTTCTCCAATGAAAATAGGGGCATCCAAAGGAGAATTGTGACATTTCGGGATCAAATCAGAAATCAGGATGGCTTCTCTAAATCAGGGACATCCCTGGAAAATAGGGACACTTGGAAGGGTGTGTAAATGTGGTGCAAGCTTGGTTTGGCCATATTTACTGCATTACTCCTGGCAGGAAGGTTCATCACATGATAGCCAGGAGGGGGGACTGCATGACGCACAGTGATAAATGTGACAGAAACGACATGGCAGACCCACTAGGGCAATGCTGTTCCCATTACTATTCAGAGGCATACCCTGATACCCACTTATAGCCTAATCCTCTGAGAATTTGTCTATGCTCCTCATCAAACTAAATAAATTCCAGTAATGTCATTGTGAACCACCTACAACTCACAGAAAGCCGTAGCTCAGTGCGAAAACACATGCTTTACTTGCAGAAGCTCCCAGCTTCACTATTTGGTACATCCAGCTAATAGAATCAGGTTACTGAGTTATAGGGGCCAATCCTTTGACTCAGTATAAGTCAGTTTCATAGGGTCACATACTCAGATAAAATCCACAGATCTCTTACGGTTTAAGCAGGGATAACAAACCTGTGGCCCTCCCTGTGTTGTTGGACTACTGTAATCTCTAACCATTAGTCACACTGGCTGGCACTGATGGGAATCAGAGCACAACATCTGGAGAGCCACTGGTTCCTATTCCTAGTTTAAATCCTTTAAGTCCATCACGTTAGATTAAAGCCCATCAACTTCTATGGCGCTCAAGTAAATATGCTTATGATTGTGCCAGACACCACAGAGGCGATCCTCAAGTTAGCTTCCAACTTTTAAGAGCAGAAGAAATTTCCATAATTTAAGAGCAAAAGAAATCAATTAGCAGAGATCCAGCCGTGTTTCAGTGGCAAGTCTTTTCTTACGCGCAAACATACGTCCAATAATCCCTCCTCATGTGCTCATCTTAAAGCAAAGCGCAGAATGAAAACAGGGAGAAGGCTTGCCTTCATCAACGGCTGGATTCCCACATTCACGTTTGACGTGGTTGAAACCACTGCCGTTGTTTTTCACCTTGTCAGTTTCACATGGCGAATATTTCTCATGAATGCACCCTCACGTGGTGGCAGCTAGCAGTAACCACATCACTTTGCAAGCTTTCACCCTGATTTAGTAAATACCAGCTGTCACCATACCAGAGCACATTTCTAAGGATTATTTCACCATGGGAAAACTGACAAGGTAAAATTTCCTTGTGATTGTCACCTCAAAAGGCAAACATGCTGAGCAGCCCTATGTGTTTTCACAATCAAGTGTCCCCATTTCTCTCCTTATAGATCCACACACCTTAACCCCAAGACTCCCGAAAAGGGAAACACAAAGGTAGATAGAACACTCATTTTTGCAAGATCAACATCCTTTGTCAATAATGCATGGCTTCGAAAAATTGAGTAGAAAAAAAAGGGAGGAACCCAAAATACGAACGGTCGAACAAAATCAAAGCCACACCAAGAAGTTTTCAAAATTCCTTTAAAAACCAATGATTGTATAATGAATGTTCAGTTGCACTCTGTTTATCAGTTGCTCAGCTGTTTATCTCGCAATATAACTAGGACTTTTGACTAATTAATCAGAAGCTATTTGATTAAATCACCTGCCTTTTTAACCACTTAATTGGTTACATTTAAATATATTTGCATAGTACCAAAATATCAACACAAGTGGTTTTTTGAGCTGCTGAAGATAGTAGAAGGTAACTTGCCATTTAATTAACAAACACTATCCCTGAAAGGACATCTTTAATATGTTCATTTTCACTCACTATTACATTAACCACCAAACTAGCTTAAAAAAAAAAGTAAGACAAGGCATGTCCTTAACTCTCGCCTCCACTAATTAAAATTTGCCTTCACCGATTAAAATTGGCTGCCAACACGGAGTCAATTTAAACCCTAGTTCATTCCTCAAATGATTAGTGGAATATTTAAGACTACAGGACAGTGTTTGTCTCAATCTGTATCTCTTATGTATATTCATCATTTTCTTTCTGTACATTTATCAACATACACACATATATAAATGAGAAATTATCCTCTTTAATAGCTCCATATATGATATATAATTTCTTTCACAACAGAAATAGCTATCAAGTTTGTGTCTCATTTGAGTTTCCCTATAATTTTGTTTAATTTGGAAATTAAACATTTTACTCACTGAAACACCCTATTACCCTCTGCATTTCTGACCGAAGTCTCAAACAGCCCTGCTTACACAACACTGTAATATCTTCATTTGGACCTAGGTGTCTTTAAATCTTGTTCATCCAATGGGTAACCTTTAATTCACCTCAGCACCTAAATCTCAAGTAAAACGCCACTTATCTACTTTGTTCTGAAGATAAATTGTTTAGGAAATGTTGTAAATTGGCGGTAGGAGCCTAAGAGATTAGTTTCTAAATTTGCCTGTTTTCCTCTTCCTGACCCCCCCCCCCTTTTTCCTTTGGTGTCATGCCTTTCAGATTGTAAAACTCTGGGCAGCGACTTTTTTTTTTTATCTTGTGTAAGCCACTCTAGAGACCTTCTTGGTTAAAGGGTAAAAATGATTCATAGAATTAATAAATAAATATCAGATAACACAAGGGCACTTCATGTTACAGTTCTGACCAATGAGAATTTTCCCTTTGGCATATTTTCTCTTGGAAAAGTCTTCTGCATATTCGCCGGGATTGTGCAAAAAAAAAAAAAAAAAATCCTCCCATTCTTGTGGACCTTCAGTCCTTTCCTTCCTCCATTTAGCCGGAAGTTCCCAAGCCATGTATGTTGTAGGAAAATGGCGTCTTGCCTGCCTATCCCCTCTCATCACGACAGTATATACTCTACTGTAAATAGCTTTTTTCAGCATGGATCTACAGCAAATGAGAATGCAGGAATAATGAAGATAAGGTCAGTGGGGGAGAGTCATAGTTCAGTGGTAGAGCATCTGCTTAGCAGGTTCGAACCCATAATTTCCAGGTAAGGCTAGGGGTGATTCCAGCCTGAAACCTTGGAGAGTATTGCATAGACAATACTGAACTTGACAGGCTGAGTTAGTACAATGCAGCTCCCCATGTTCTATAAAAAAGTTCATTCCTTATGCAGGATTATTTATCATTTTCTATGCAATTATATATTTTTTCACATGTAGAAACAACCCATCACAGCATATTAAAGTACAGTGGTGCCTCGCAAGACGGAAAACTCGCTAGACGAAAGAGTTTTCCATTTTGGAGGTGCTTCACAAAACAAATCTCCTATGGGCTTGCTTTGCAAGACGACAATTTCTTGCGAGTTCCTGCTGGTTCCCCCCCCCTTTCTAAGCCGCTAAGCTGCTTATCAGCTGATCTGATCAGCAGATAAGCCGCTAAAAGCCGCTAATAGCGTTAATAGCGCTAAGCCGCTTATCAGCTGTTCCGATCAGCAGATAAGCCGCTAAAAGCCGCTAAAAGCCGCTAATAGCGCTAAGCCGCTTATCAGCTGATCCGATCAGCAGATAAGCCGCTAAAAGCCTCTAAAAGCCACTAATAGCGCTAATCCGCTAATCCTTCAATGGGCTTGCTTCGCAAGACGAAAAAAACCGCTAGACGAAGAGAATCACAGAACGGATTCTTTTCATCTTGCGAGGCACCACTGTACACAATTTAGCATATTAGATTTAAGGCAGTTGTAGGGAAGCTGTGGTCCTCTAAGCTTCATTGGACTCCAACACCCATTAGCCCCAGCCAATGATTACGGGAACAGTAGCCTAACAATGCTTCAAGTGTCACAGGCTCACCCATCCCTAACTTAAGGAGCTTTCTGGCAACATTCATTGCCAAGTTATCCAGAGACACTCTCAAATTAATTGGCCATCAGTCATGGTGAGGCAGGGAAATTCCATTGTGAAGCTGCCACCACATCACATGGTGCGTCCCGGTCCCCCTTCCCCAAATTCAATCTTCTAATACATATGGCCCTCCTTCCATATGGCTGTACGTCAATAAAGCCCCCTTCAAACTTCCACTGAATGTGTATAGACACTCTAGAGGTTGGGGACAGCAGGCATAAAACCAGAAGGAAAAGCGTCAACAAGGCTAGAGTGCAATATGGAATCCAGTCGCCAGAGAAAGTGTAACATGTAGCCCCATTTTTTTGGGGGGTTCCCTAGACTCAGAGTACATAAAAGGCCTAGAGCCATATTTCATTATATGCTGCCTCTCTAAATCCTGAGAATGAGTGCCCCAGTCACATATTCTTGATTTTCGGTTAAAAACCTAAAAATTGGTTGACGAGCTGTTTACATGGCGACAATCACATCCCATGTGAACTTTCTTCCTACTGACGTCTGGTGCTCTTAGGAAATCATAATACTCACTGACTCATTGTGAATCATTGAGCCCTCATGTGATGGGACCAAGCTATAAATATGACAATTACAATTGCTATTTGGTTTTTTGTTTTTGTTTCCTGGTAGGTCTCCTTTGCTGCTAACAGCTACATGATAGGCAGCTACAAAGCAAGATGCAGTTTCCGAATTGGGAATAGCTAGCTAGAAATCAAGGATGCAGGAATCCTGCCAAAAACACAAAAAGCAGCAGTCCTAGCAATGACTGAAGTATTCACATCATATCTAAATCCGCTCATGCCTTCTTCTAATCAGGATATGAATGCATGCCACAAGCTTAACCAAGGGAAAAAAATACACCAAACAAAATCTACAGATGGGGGCGGAAAGAGGGGGAACGTCCTCATTCAAGTCAATTCGAAGGATAAATTGGCAATTATAAATAAGGTCAAACAATGCAGCACATCAAAATTCAAATGCAACTCTGCATTTGGCATCTGACACGTCTAAAATCAATATCTGATCCTTGATACCCTATATATGAAATTAGATATATTCTCTGTTCAAATTGATCGCTTCAGTCACGCAGCCAAGAGAAGGTATTCACGGGATTTTTTAGCTTGCTGAGAATTAGTGAGAAATCCAATGTCACAATGCAAAACACTGATGATAGCAAATGTGTAGTTTTAGCAAATAAATGCCTTTCCACAATCACACTCAAAATCCATATTCAGATGCATTACATCCAAATGTAGCCCCCTCCCCAATAACATGGTTTATTCCTTTCTCCCTTTTGAGAAAGCTAGGATGACACAAGGTCTGGAAGAAATCAAAAGTACCTTGATGAAAGCAAGATTTAAACAATACACAACCTGAGGTCTCAAATTTTCTTTTTTTAAAAAGTCATATACTTTGCACAAGTAAGAAAATCCAGATAGAAAGTTCTTTAAGGAAAATTATCCAACAAAACCATATATCCCCCCTTTCCCAAAACAGAAACCCTGGACATGCCACAAGTTTAAGAATCCACGTGAAATATCACTTACCCAGTTTCACACATATAAAACGAAAACTATAGAAAGGAGACAAAATTTCAAGGTGAAACTATAGCATTATACAACATAGGTCTGCAGGGTTATGTACCGTCGGCGTGATTAAGTACGGCGAGTTCAGGAAACACCTTAAAGAATGCATGAGTTTAATGCTATCACGTCCATGATGTCAGTAATAAAGGATGTGGGGAGAATGATGTTCATGCGTGAGCAACAATTGGCACTGGAAATAAATCATGTAGCTTCCGGTAAAGACTATTTCATTTCCTTCCGTTTGAAATTGTTATCAAGTGTTTATTCATAAACTATATAAAAAAAATTACATGTGCTGGGATACATATGAGACCACAACCTGTCCCATCGTACAGTGATGCTGTGTTTATGAATATCTTTACCACTGCTTGCTGCCCAAAGGGGTAAGAATCAATATTCCATAAATAGATTTGTACAGTCCGTCATTTTGGCCTTCCAAGGTGCCAGCACACAAATGGATCTGTACAAGGGCAATTATGCTCGACTGAACAACCCAGCAGTTCTCCAACTAAGATATTTTGGTTGAATTATGAAAATAAACCACCACCACCACTCCTGCAAAAATAAACAATTTCTACATGTCCCTCACTAATTAGTCCAATTAGTCATCCTAGCAGGAGGCTCTGTAGAATAATCATTCATAAGAAGCAGCAGCAACAACAAAATAGATCATATATATTTCTTTCCTGTACCGACTGATTGCCTTGGATTGTCTATTAGGTTTTGGTGATGATAGTGTTGATGATTTAATTTCAGTGGCTTGGATCCAAATTATGTGAGGCACACTCCAGTTCCACTGAAAGCAGTGGGACTGAAATTACTAAACTGGTTTGTTGAATTCAATGGGTCTAAAGTGTGACAAACTGAATCTGGACCCCCCCCCCTTGGTGATTTCTGACATTCTCCAGAGACCACAACAGCTTTGTGCAGAGTTTTTTTTGGGGGGGTAGAAAGAGCTCAGAATGCAGTGTAACACTTCTGAGCAAATCACAGACTCTGGGCCTCATCCTGTAACCTATTCAACACCCTGGGCAGTAGGAGATGGAACTTAAAAGTACCACAATTCAGTAGGAACCTGCTCTGGCAAATGTAGAAGATGCCTCAAACGGCAATTCTGTGCTCCGTGAGGCAGCTTCAATCCCCACTGAAGTCAGCAGGAGCATAGGTGTGCGCAGAAGAGCAGCCTATGTATCTGTCAGGTGTTTCCCCTTGCCATCAACTCTGTAGGACCATTTCACACATGACACAGCAGCAAACCAGGCTTTGCCGCCAAGCGTACAGACGACAAAGAGCCACAACCAATCTGGTCTCTCTGCCGGATGGAGCTGCAAATTATGCATTTCTAGCACCTGTTCTGTCACATTTTTTTAGGTCTACATCTAGAAAAGGACATCGTAATGTGTGAAGAAGGCCCTGCTTTCTATTCCAGAGGGAAGTTTAGCCACATACAATAAGTAAGCATTCCGGAGGAATGGAGCCTCAAAGAGTGAAGAAAATGCTACCATGTATATAAAAATAGGAGCTACAATAAAATAATTTTTTTTGTATATATTTCAATAAGTTATTTTTACTAACCAGTTATGGATCATATATCTCTGAACTCTTTATTGATTTGTCCACATCTAGAGTGATCCTTTTAAAGATCATAATATTGGTTTTTAATTCAAAAGTCCAGAAACATACAAATACATCCTCTTTTCTTTTTCCTTAAAAAAGGGGGAGTGGGGTGGGGGGACCAAACGACCTTGTATTAAAGTCAGGGTGTGCCAATCTCTCTCTCCCCCCTGCCCACCTGCCCCAAAGCCATCCATGCCTCAGAAGGGAACCTGGTGCACAGCACTGTTGAACTGAGGTGAGGGAGGGGGGAATTGTCAGCAGTGAATATTCAACATAAAGAACAAGATAAAATGATTTATGTGACCTTTTCAACATCGTCATATGAGACAACACTCTCTTAAAAACAAAAAAAAACAAAAAACCCACATCCCAATTCCTCCTTTTTAGCATCACACAAACCATATAAGTGAGTGCGAGAACAAATGCTGTGTCTAGTTCGCTCGATTGATTGATTCCTACTGGTTGTGAGGTGGTTAAAAAAGAAGAAACCAAAATAAAAATAAAGAAGGCAGGGAGAAAGAGAGAAAGATCTATAACTATGGAATCAGCACACCCTTTCGGTAACTTTCCCCGAAGCTGGAAACCTCTGTGCCAAGGCACTTCACCTTCCAACAACATGAAGCAAAGGCGGATTTGGGGAGGGAAGGGATGTGGAGGAGAGAAGATCAACAGTGTGTTTTTTTGTGTGTGGTTATTAAATACAAATGCTCTGGGTGGGAGGACGGAAGAAGAGGAGGAGGTCTCAGAACTGACTGAATGTGGTCTGTTTTTCCAACACTTCGAGGTAGTCCGGCTCTGCATTTAGTTTTGCTTTTAGCTCCAGGTATTCGTTCCTGTTGGGCTCCACGTAAACAGTGCTTGGGGGGGTGTAGAGCACTGTTTCCCGGAGCCGACTGTCCCCCGGGCCGGGATGCAAATAGGGGTGAGGGGGGCGCCTAAGGTCATAGTTAGGGGAGTAAGTGTAGGCAGTTGGGGGAAACTTAGGGTACTCAGGGAGGTTGCTGCCCCCCAAAGTGGAAGAAGGGTGTTTGTCGGGCTCCAAAATGCCCCTGTAAAAACGATCAGCATCCTGGACAGGGGAAAGCAACTCGTCCCGAGGCTCAATGGTGCTCACACTGTATGTGGGGCTCCGGAGGGTCTCCTCTTGCCCCCCCGGAGCTGCTTGGGGCTGCCCCAAGGCCTGTGGGGGTGGTGGGGGTTGGGGCTGGAGGTGATGGTTGCTGTAGGTCACCTTGAGCTCATGGAGATCTTTGTAATCCTCACCAGCGTTGCCCTCTCTGGAGCGGTAGATTGGGTTCTTGCACATGTGACCTAAAGGATGAGGGATGTACTCATAGACGTGTCCTGCAGGGGTTTTCACCTTGGGCAAAGCCGGACCACCACCTCCTCCTCCATGGTGAAGATGCTGCGGATGCTGCTGGTGATGGGCATGTGGGTGGGAATGGGGGGCTCCCCCTCCCGTGTACACACTGTACTGCATGTTGAAAGAGCTCACATCCGAGTTGTTGGTGCTGGCATGGTCGCCTTGGACCTTCTTCCTGCGCTTCATCACCAGCACAAAGAGACCTGCGGCCACAAATACAGACATGATGAAGACCAGCAGTAAGCTGAGGATCAACACTGACAAAGGCACCGTGGAAGAAGAAGAGGAAGACGAGCCACCAGAAGGTGATGCTGAGTCGTCCTCCTCCAAGGTGCTATTGATCTGCCCGGAGTTGGAAAAGGGGGTGGTCTTGGCTGGTCCCTGCATGGATGATGGAGTGGGTGTGGAAACAATGATGTCAGAGTAGTCTGGGCACAGCAGTTCTGCTTTGATGTTCCTCATGTAATTCTGAGCAAATTTCTTAGGGGATTCACAGATTACCTGGTCCACAAGGACTCCTGTGTTAAGTTGCTCGATCCACAACTTCATGCCCACCACGTCGCATGTACAATCCCATGGGTTCTCGTGGAGATCAATCTGCAGGAGGGATTTCAGCTGGTCAAGCACTCCACTTACAGGAAGGTAGGAGAAATGGTTGCTTCTCAGGTTCAACCTGTAGAGAGTTAAGCCAGAAAAAATGCCTCCAGGTAAAGATCTCAGCAGGTTGTTGTTGAGAAACAAGAGCTGTAAATTGGGCACAGGGTCAAAAGTGCCTGGCTCAATCTCCCGGATTACGTTATATTGCAGGAAGAGGTACTGCAAACTCTGAAGCCCATAGAAAAGCTCTGGGTTCAGTTTTTCAATCCGGTTCCCATTCAGGTAGAGCCTCCTCAAGTTAGTTAGATCCTCAAAGGCCCGATCCTGAATGACCGAGATGCGGTTATTGCCCAGGTGAAGCAAATCCAAGCCAGTAGCATCTAGGAAATCCGACCTACGCACCAGGGCAATGTAGTTCTCAGTCAGGTACATCTTCTTCGGGTTGTACGGCTTGGGTTGGAGCTCTGAGATGCTCTCAATCTTCCTTTCTTGGCAGTTGACGTTGAGACCCAAATCGGAGATCTGTAGGTTGCAAGTGCAAGCTGTAGGACACTCCAAAGGCACCGGGGATTTGGTCTGGTAAGCAATGCTGGGGCCATAGTTGCTGTATCCCAGATCCTTGGAGGGCAAGCGGGAGGTAGGACGTACCCTGGACTTGTTGGGTTGGCGGGTCCCTTTGGGCTTCAAGGGCGATTTGTAAACAGCTGAGGAAGAAGTAGCCACAGAGTTTACAGAGGCTGGTGTGGTATGAAAATACCCTGTGGTGCTCAGCGGGGTCTGTGGCCTCATCTCATAATCGGAGATGAGCCTCCTAGGACAAAGCTCCTGCTTGGAAACCTCATCCAAATCCCTCCCATGTAAACGGAAAGGGGTTTCGCAGACTACATCCCCCACCAGGGCTGAATAGGATATGCTGTCCAACCAATCCTTGAGAGCTATCAGCTCACAGGAGCAGTTCCATGGGTTCTCCTCCAGCTGCAGCTCCACCACCTTATCCATGTGCTGCAGGAGGCCCAAGTAGGGAAGGAGTTTGAGCCGGTTGCCCCTCAAATCGAGATGAGTCAAGGGCACAAAACGGAACAGGTTGTTGGGCAACGAAGAGAGAAGGTTGTCGTTCAGAATCAGCACCTGCAACAGATGCAGCTTGCTGAAAGTGCTGGGTTCGATAGCGCTGATATAATTGTAATCAACTTGCAGGTACTCCAAGCTCTCCAGCCCTATGAAAGTGTCATCCCTCAGTATTTCCAGCTTGTTGTTGTTCAAGTGCAGCCTCCTCAAGCCCCTCAGCCCATGAAAGGCTCCTGTCTCGATATCTTGGATGTCATTGCCGCCCAGGTGCAAAATTGAAGCCCCACTGTAATTGACAAACTGGTTGGGGTAGAGCCTGTTGAGAAGATTCCCAGACAGCAGTAGATGGTAGATGGAGAATTTGGGGGGGCTGATCTCAGAGAGGTTGATGATCCCCCGGTTCTCACAGCTCACCGTCAAGATGCCATCCTTCTCCTCGCAAGGGCATTTGTTATCACAGATCTCCCCATAATACTCAATGCTTTCTGCCCACGCCAGGACTAGAGATGTTAAAGCAAAGGCTATGGTTTGTACCATCCAGATATGCATTTTCTTGTTGAGATCCTGCTCCAGAGTCACCGTAGAGCAGCAAGCATACATGTTATCTCCTGCGGAGGGCAAGAAAAGAGAACAAAACACCGTCATGTCACGAGGACTGAAGCCTAGATCATGACAAAGTTAGGAGGCAAGGCTGCAGAGGGACAGAATTTAGGTTGCTTGCCAAGGGTTTTGATTACAAGACGCCCATCTAACTCTTGTTAAATAATAGCTATTAACTTACTGATTTAGTAGAGGTTTCCTCTCTTTCGAAAGGTAAAGTCACAACCCAAGTCCTTTATTCCTAGGAACGCATTTCAATATTTTGTTTTATTTGTTTCTATAGTGTTTTCCCCTCCCCCACTACACACACACACAAACACACACACAACCCACAAATATACATAAAATGGCTGTCAGTTTAGTTATTTGGTTCTAATTTCAGAGAACAGAAGCACCATTTTATGAGGTTTTCAACCTCACCTATTACCTACCCGGCAACCCTTCCCTTTCTTTCTCAGAACAATCAGAATGAACAGTGACCTGCAAAGGAAGGTCTCCCCCCATTTTTGGCAAGGCTAGCCTGCTCTCCACATATATAGAGAAATGTAAAACCGTTCCTTGAAATTCCACTGCAGGGGTCTATAGTACAAATGACTGTAAAGATAGAGAATACCAACATTATTATTTTTAATCGTTTTGAAAGTGGGGGGAACAAACCCTGAAAAGGGTGGACCCCCACCCAAACCCCTGATTTCCTAAACAGCTTTGCTGTATAAGCTTACACAAAATGTCAAGCAACATCTCAATTTTTTAAGGGGGGGGGAATCAAAAGTGATTAAATTCTTCAGCCAAATAATTAAATATATGCCCCCTCGTCATCTCAAAGGCTTTTCTTTTTTGAAAGAAGAAAGGGGGAGGGGGAGACAGCGCAAGCCACTGGTGGAATATTTATGAATTCTTATTAGAAGATCTTCTTAAAAGAAGTTATCATCGCCGCTTGCTTCTGGATTGATCGGCTGGTAAATGAGTTGTTTTCACAAGGGCACTGGCAAAAAGGCAGCAATGCAACACAGATGCGCTCTCTCTCTCTCACACACACACATACACACTGAAGAGCATCATCCTTTAAGCCACTCACCCAGAATTTGGCAAACATGCTAGACTTGAGGAGTGTCCCTGCAGCCTCAGCCATATCTGAGCTACTGCTTCTTCTCCCACGCTTTGCAAAACTAGTCTAATTGCAATGGAGAGAGCTAAGTGGGTCTCAGAGAGCTAGATCATCAGCAAGTCCAGGAGCGGTGGAATTGCTGCTTCTCAGCTACCATGGCTGTCAGCACTCTCCATCCTTCTGAGAAGGCATCCAAGGGAGGTGGATTGGGGAATACCCCCAAAAAAACTCATCCATTTGCACTCCCCTCAACCTGTATCTGATCTCTGAACGGCATCCAGACAGAAAGACCATCCCAATTTCTTTTCCCCTCTCAAAGCCTTTCTGTCTTCCCTCTAAAGGGTCCTTCTACTTGTGTCTGAACACAATAAATATCTAGACAGAGGATGGATGGAAGCTTCGCGGGCAGCATGTGGGGTTGGGGGGGTGGATTAATAAATCGCCCAGCGTTAATCGATGACTTTTGGTTTGTTATTATTGCTTTTTAGAAAGAGGATGGCTTGCATATGTTCAGGTCAACCCTTCCCACAAGTCCAAGAACGTTTGAATTTGGAGGATCCTAGACATCTCTCTCTCTCTCTCTCTCAATTTATTTATATTTCTAAGCATCGCTCACAGATTGACAAGCATCCGTCTAGGTGCAAGCATTTTGCAGTAGAACAGAACCCAGGCACATTAGGGTAGAAGTCTTTGCTTCACCAGCGGAATGAATGGTTTGGCAAAAAGGCATGTCTCCCTCTCTGCGTTAAGCAAGAAGTCAAGCTGGGAGGGGGAACCCCCCCCCCAAAAAAAACCCACCCCTTCACTTCTAACACAATTCTCAGGTCCAGCAGAGCTATTCATCCATTATCTGGCTGTTTCTCAGAGAGCCATATCACAAATAAGTAGGTAGCTAAATAAATAAATGCATCCTTTCAGACTGTTTTTATTTATTTTTTAAGGGAAGAAAACCACCCAAGGCTTTATTTGACTCGGAGGTAGCAAGAGCAACGAAATAATTTGCATGTCCTCCTCCCTGCACCTTCCCCGGTCTTCAAAATCGTGGAGGGGGATAGGGAAGAGGGCATGAGACAAATAAAGTTGAATGTGGCATAGAGAGGATTGCTCCAGAGATCTGGTTCGCAAAGGCTAGAAAAAAGGGATGCAGGAACAGCTAAGTGGAATGTGTTTCTGTGTGTGGAAGCAGAGAGAGAGAGAGAGAGAGAGAGAGAGAGAGAGAGAGAGAGAGAGAGATTTGAAAAGGAGGAGGGGTGAAATTCTTGTTTCAGTGCTCCTCTTTCCCGTACCCCCTTCCCCGGGGAGGGGAAAAAAATGAGTTCCACCCCTAATATTACCGCACTGAAGCAACCGCCTCGGTTTGCAAGCAAAAAGCTGGGGGCAGTGGTGTTGCTTTGCAAAAAAGAAAAAAGGAATGGGGGTGTAGGGGAGCCAAGAGCAACAAGGAGACATGGATCAACGCTCTCCGACCCCCCCCCCCCGCGTCGCCCAGTCCTCCTCAACCCCCTCGCTACTTACTGAGGCAGAAATCTCCAGGGCCCAAGCATTGTTGCAACCCATAAAGCTGCCTCGCTCGCTCGCCCGCTCGGTGTGTGTTGCAAACCGCCCAGGCAGAGGCGAGCAGGGAAGGCGGTGGGGATTGCAGTTGGGAAGAGGCTGCCTGGCTAGCGGGGAGCGCACACACAGCCTTGCACACGCCGCTGAGCCTCTGCTACCACCCCCCCCCTTCAACCAAGCCCGGACACACACACACACACACACACACACACACCAGCGGTGCCAAGGGCTGGCTCCCAATTCTCCCCTCCCCAGTAGCGGAAAGTAGGGGCGGGGGCTGCTGAAGGGAGGGGTGGAGAAGGAGCGAGTGGAAGTATTACGGGGAGGAGAGAGGGAGCCGGGGTGTCCCCCCCCCAAAGGAAGCTAGCAAGTGGTGGGTGGTATTTTTTTTGGAGGGGTGTTATCTGGAGAAGGGAGATTTGCTGATGGGTGCCTAGTTTTGAATGACAAGCAGGAGGGATGATTTGGAGAGGTCTGGGTGCAAATCCTGTGTGGTGCTGAGGCAGGGGGCGGTCTGGGGGCAGAGTGGCCAAAGGGTGAGAGAGAGAGAGATCCGGATGAGTTTTCACATGGGTGAGGGGCGCCCTGGGTGATTAGGAAGGGAGGGGAATCTGTAGTAAGGGTGGAAAGAGGCAATTCGCTCCGTTGCTCGGATGGATCTGGGTCAGAGGCAGGGCAAAAAGACGGGGGTGGTTTGGAGAGGGGGGGTGGAGAGAGAAGTGTGCGCGCGTCTGGAGGGGAGTCGCAAGCAGGAGACGGTCTCCGCTGGATTTGGGGGGGAGGCAAGTTGGAAGGGTAGGGCCCACGAGGAGGGAGAAGGCAGGAAGTGGGGGCTGGAGGGGGGGCAACGGAGGGGGTCGTCCCTGAGAGATTCAGTAAGGAGGAAGAACGGACAACCCGGGTTGGCGCGTGGGGGGGGGAGATAGGCGATCAAGGGGGGTGTTTGGGGTGCAGGAGGCCCTGGGCGAAGAAAACGCCATGGTGTGTGTGTGGGGGGAGAGATTGGGTGGAGGGTTAAATGCACGCATGGAGGGGGGTACACAATCCCTGCTTCCTGCAGTGAACGGAATGGGCAGCCGCCACAAGTCTCTGTGCCCCCCCCCTCCGCCCAGCATCCGCACATGCCGACGCACCATCTCTCTTGGCGCGCATCTCCCTGTTCCCCCATCGCACCCAGCCTCCCTTTGCTGCTGGTACTTACGCTTTCCATGGAAGAGGTCAACTTTCTCCCCGCTCAGCTGCCGCTGCTGGAGCCGAGGCTCCCCTCTCTCCTTCTCCTTCTCCTTCCTCCTCCTCTTCCTCCTCCTCCTCCTCCTTTGCTCAGCGCTGGTCTCCTCGCCTGCTCGCTCACACCATTTCCCAGCGCCCGGGGCTGATGCCACTCGGAGGAGCCTTGGCAGAGAGACAGGACCCGGCGAGCCGCCCCTTTAAGCCTCCTCTTTTTCTTCTTGCAGCGCGCTCTGGACATGGTAGGGCTGGCGACCAGGGCGCAGGGAACCCGTCTTCCCCGGCGGCGGTGGCGCCTGCTCTCCTCGCCGATCCTTCCCCGGGAGCCCCCGCCGTCGATGCCCCTCCGCTTGGGAATGATGGTCCTCCTCCGATCTCAAAAGCTCTGGTGGCACCCTCTGATGCATTCCACCTCAGCCCGTCCCAGGTATTTCCCCCGGACTGGTGGGGAAATCAAAACAACGTCGAGAATAATGACAGTAGCAAGCGTAAGAAGAAGGAAGGGAAAAACAAAAACCTTGCAACCTCGCCTTGCTATCTCTATCCACCGATGCCGGCTTCAGCGAGCGCGCGCAAGCCTTTCCGCATCTCTTTCCCAGGAGAGCGCAAAGAAGCGGAGATCTGGGGGAGGCTGCGAGGGAGGCTGGCTCCAGGGGCGCCCCAGCCAAGAACTGCCATCAACTTGCCTTCTTCGCCTCTCCCCACTTGCAAAGAAAAGGAGCTAGCAGGAGGGGAGGGGAGAAGAGAGGCCCTACGAGCCAAGAGAGGGTTTCCACAGGAAGGGGAAAGAGAGAGAGAGAAAGCAAGCAAGCAAATATAGCCAGTTATTCTGTATGGAGCTGCTGTTCTAGCCAAGCTGCCACAGACACAGTGGAGCTGGAGAGCTCCGAGGGGGAGGAGAAAGAGAAAAGGCAGCAATAGCAATCCGGATATGGGCGGCCAATAGATGGCAGTGTTAGGCATCAAATTGGCATTCTTCAGGAATGCTCACTTAGCTTGAAGCAAAAGCGGAGGGGGAGGCTCTCCCCCTTTCTCTCTCTCTCTTATTTTGATTTTTTCGCTGTGATGATGCTGATGATTCCTAGGCATGGAGATCAGCCTTGTTTCATGTTTTACACAGGCGGGAGTACTGTGTAAGGGGACCTTGTTGCCAGAGAATCAGAGGACAGGGAGAGGAATCTGCTGGAGAAGGAACAACAAATCACACCAGGTTTTCCTGATGGAGTGACCCCTTTTCTTTCCTTGCCAGCTGGCAGAATTGCGGGAGGCAACGTGCTAAATATGGCCAGTGAATATTTTATGACATTAAAAGTTGTCAGCAACACTTCGGGTGGTGGGGTTTTCTTGTGTTGTTGGCTTTGGAAACACCCTTCTGAATGTTAAAACACGACATTGCGGGTCTTTTTTTATGTTTACGTTTTGAATAGGAACAAGTTGTTGTGTCAGCTTTGGAAACCAGTCAGCTGGTTCAGAGGAATATCCAACAAATCTCACAGATCCACCTGTGCACATTCGTGCAGCATAGCCACTGGTGTGTAGTGATTGTGGGCATCTGGAAACATATTTGCACTGGATATATAGAGCAAGGAAAACGGCAGTGGGTAAAGAGTATGAAACGTTTGGAGGAGCAGGGCGCCTAGGTTCAGCTCCAAAAGTCTTTTGACAAAGAGCCGAGCAAATGCCGTCTGCTCTGCCAAAACTCCCAAGGAAGATTGTGGCATCCAGAATGAATTCTGCAATCTCAGAGCATGCTCAGGGAGGCCTAACCTCTGTGCATGTTCCCAAAATGTCCAACAGGCATGCAAGATGGATGACAATGCAACTGCCTGCATGGAATGCTAAAGGCCTAATCGCACACAAGCTATGAGCTGTAAGCACAACCAGGGGGACACCCCTGAGCCATTCTACGCTTCATATGTTCCAGAACCTCCAGTAACACCCCCTCCTCAATATGCAGGAGGCCATGAAATATGGCAATAATGTGGACCTGGGATGTCCTCAGCTGCTCTACCATCTCCCTTTTCCAGAACAGTCCTGTATCTTACCAGAAGGCAGAAAGGTCTGAGTCCATTCTCTCTAATAAAACACTTCTACCCCCTGTGAGTCTTGGGTTACTCCACGGGGAAGTGTAAGTAACCCCTGAGCACCTCCCTCTCTTTTAACTTTGGCCACAAACTCATCTTTAAGACGATAAGTCCAATGGCAACAAATCCTGAGCTTCTGTCCACTGGGTGATTTAGCATCTTTCCAACTTGTGCGACAAAATCTTCTTGGGCAAGAGAGTGGAAAACACCGAGGAGTGCAAATCTTCCTCTGTTAAATCCCTCTTTAGTGCATGATGTAGCACTGTTGCAAATTAAAGATTTAAACTGTAATGGCTGTATACCTACCAATTGTTGCGTAGTCTGGCTTTGCAGCTGCCACCCTATTTGGAGGTGAACAAGGCTGCAGTGATTCATCATAAAGTATACAGTGGTACTTCGGGTTACATATGCTTCAAGTTACATACGCTTCAGGTTACAGATTCCACTAACCCAGAAATAGTACCTCAGGTTAAGAACTTCGCTTCAGGATGAGAACAGAACTCGTGCTCCGGCAGCGCGGCAGCAGCAGGAAGCCCCATTAGCTAAAGTGGTGCTTCAGGTTAAGAACGGACCTCCAGAACAAATTAAGTACTTAACCCAAGGTACCACTGTATAGAGCTGCTTTTGAAGATGGTCTGGAAACTGAGGCAATATACGGCATAACTGGTACCAGGCATTGTGGTCATGGGCACCAGCTCCTGATCTGCTTTCAAGACCAATTCAAGGTGCTGGTTTTGACCTATGAAGTCCTACATGGGTTGGGACCTCAGTGCCTAACATAATACTTTTATCAGTATTCACATAACTATGACCTGAGGGTGGAGTCACCAACATGGTGGCATTGTGCATTATAGCATCCATGAGGACTTCCCTTACATCTGCAAAGCCTCTGAGCTTACCCAATGCTTCCTCATGAAGTAGCTAGGATTTTTACATTCTCTCCCTTGAAATGGCATAGAACTAAAAGAGGAAGTTGGAAGAACTTTCAGTGCAATGGCTTTTTCAAGGCTCCGATCAGAAGCAAAACAAGTCCAGTGCTGTTTTTCTATATAGAAATCAGCTGTAGTGAAACAAACCCCCTTGAAATTGCATATTCATGCACGAAGATCCATGAGGATCTGTAACTTTCAAAGTGAGCAGTTCCACCCCCAATTCACAGATCACATTTAAGTGGCTGAAGCATAACAGTCATGGTGCTTCCCAGGGCTGCCATGGTGCTGAAACATAAACCTAAAGCGTGATTCCTTGGATTATTACAATTTTTAGAAGATATCCCAGCAAAATAGGAAATTATAGGTTACCTCTGTGTCCACAGATGTGTTCTGTGATTTGGTGGTGGTTTTGTTCTCTCTCCATATAAGTTTAATGAGGACCTGTGACTTTCAGTGTGTGCAGATTCAAGAGTAAGCATTTAAATTCTACTAGGTATTATATATCCTAGGTATTACATAGGAAAGCATAAGTTTGCATCTCTGTGTCTATCCAAAAATTGTTGGCAACCCTGCTCTAACATGCTCTACAGGCCAGAGGGCTTATTTGATAGTGGCACCATGCCTACAGAATGCCCTCCTTAAAAAAAAACCCACCTGGTACCCTCTTTGTTGTCCTCTCAGCAGCAGCTTAAGAATTTTTTCTGTTCTGCCAGGTCTTTTAGGAAGCAATCCTATGCACACGAAAGTGGTAGAAAGCAAGCAGGTGTAAATTAAGCCACCATAAAGTTCAACAAATAGGGACATGGGTGGCACTGTGGTCTAAACCACTGAGCCTCTTGGGCTTGCCTATCAGAAGGTCGGCGGTTCGAATCCCCACGATGGGGTGAGCTCCCATTGCTCGGTCCCAGCTCCTGCCCACCTAGCAGTTCAAAAGCGCACCAAAAAGCACAAGTAGATAAATAGGTACTACTCTGGTGGGAAGGTAAATGGCGTTTCTGTGTGCTGCTCTCGTTTCACCAGAAGCGGCTTAGTCATGCTGGCCACATGACCCAGAAAAACTGTCTGCAGACAAATGCCAGCTCCCTCGGTCTGTAAAGCGAGATGAGCGCTGCAACCCCAGAGTCATCTGCGAATGGACTTGACTGTCAGGGGTCCTTTACCTTTAAACTTCAAGAGCAGGTCTCTAGCTGCTGCTCTGCCTAAACCTGGTAGGGGAAACAAGCCTTTGAAATAGTGTTCTGTGTCAGGTTGCCAGGTCATGTGACCAAGCCAAGTGGGCTTAGTCCCCAGTCTCTTGTCCTGCCTCCACCACATCTCCTTTGGGGACCTATTCCAGCTGGGTAGATTTAGATGCACTGCATCCTAGGCTGCTCATCTCAGGAGGTATTGCCACAGGATTGCCCCAAAACATCGAGGGGGTTGGACTCGATGGCCCTTGTGGTCTCTTCCAACTCTATGATTTTATGATTCTATGATTCTATGATTCTATGATCTGATTTTAAGTCTCTGAAATATAGTAGGCGGTTTTACCATGTATTGAGTAGCTGATTATGTGCTGTGTGTAGGTTTTTTTTTTATTCAGCTAGTTCTGTGTTAGGGTTTTTTATGTGTGTCTTAAATTTTATGTGTCTCTTGAATTTATTTTGGGTTTAATGCGGTATGGCTTCATTGTTGCATTTTTATTCTCTTTTAATTAGTGGGATGCCTGGATAATACATTTCATCAGGTGCCTCATAAACAAAATTAATAAATACCTATTAATTGCTGAATGGACAAAGCAGTGGCTTGGAGGCATTAATGAGACATCAGAGACAGACTTGCCATATGATCTACACCGGAGCAAGCAATTTTTGCTGTCCTAGACAGTAAATTTGTATTCCAGACAGCTTCATATTGAGACCTGGAAAGATGAGTTCACCAGAGTGGTTTTAAAATTATTTTAGATTTCACCAGTAAACTGAGCACAGCAAAGGCCCAGGATGGTTCCTGACTCTTGCTATTTGCAGGTGGGGTTCAATAACACATTGGCAAATTCAGGTTACATGGTTACAGTTGATTGTCAGGCCTTGTGCAACAAAGCCACACCACCAAAAGTTCAGATCTTTTTGTGATGAAAGTTGTTAAATAGTGGGTTGACATAGCAGCCGGCACAGCGATTTCTTCAAGTAGCTCTTTATTAAGATAAGCTGGAATAGAACTGACTGCGAACAGCTCAGCCGGCCTGTATTTATAGGCAGCCGGCTGTCAACATTGTAACCACAACAGCTCAGAGTTCCCGCCTAAACTAACTGCCGCGGACCTGAGTGAAAACTATCTACAGACCTGAGTGAAAACTATATACAGTATCCCCCTGTTGGCCCAGGGTGAAACTACACTACATAACACCCCTCCCCACCGAGATAAGGCGTTAGTTACAATCGTAATGGTTTCCTTATATACAGCACTACGCGTAATGGTTCAATTAGGCACAAAAGCATATCGGTTACATTTCCCATACTTAGACCAACAGTGATACCTGTCCAACAACGTAGTCCTTTAAATGAGTTGGGCGCTTGGAAACTCTGCCAGACCGCCGGGGACTGGTAGCCAAGTCCGGAGGGCCACACAGTTCTCGCTGAGGCTGTGGTGCGACCCTAGGTGGCGTTGGAACCAACTCCCCTGGATCCGCTGCTGTGGGTGGAGCCTCCGCAAGTGGAGTGGTCTGAGTCTGTTCTGAGACGGCTTGGTTCGGCTCCACGCTGGCAGTTTGCGAGGGAGGTGTAGGTGGGGCCTCGCCATCTGTACGTGTCTCTTCTGGAGCCGCAAGCGCAGTTGGGGGCACCTCGGTAGTGTCTAAGTCGCCAACCCTGCGCCTAAGCTGGTCTATGTGCAGTCGCCACAAACGTCCGTCTTCGAGTGCCACCTGGTACGAGCGAGGTCCAGTGACTCCCACTACTGTGGCTGGCACCCAAGGAATGTCCCCCACATAGTTCCGGGCAAAGACCTGGTTTCCTGGGACAAATGACCGTGGTGCGTTGGCACAGCCTGGGGGTTCAGCCACGGCAAAGTCTGGGTGTAGCCGGTCGAGCGGTGACCTGAGGCGGCGGCCCATAAGCAGTTCAGCAGGACTCCTCCCTGTGGCCGCATGAGGAGTGATGTGCTGCACGAACAAGTATTCGGCGACCCGCTCATGCCAGTCTCCCCGGTCCAGGCGCGCCAGTGCCTCTTTTGTCGAGCGCACCATTCTTTCCGCTTGCCCATTGCTGGATGGATGAAAAGGTGCCGTTAGGGCATGGCGGATGCCCAGTCCCAAAAGATACCGCTCAAACGTGCCTGACGTGAACTGCGGTCCGTTGTCAGAGACAAGGACATCAGGACACCCATGCATTGCAAACAGGCCTCGCAGCACCCGGATGACAGCTTCGGTAGTGGTGGAGG
The DNA here is from genome assembly GCF_964188305.1 of Podarcis bocagei. Classification (NCBI taxonomy): domain Eukaryota; kingdom Metazoa; phylum Chordata; class Lepidosauria; order Squamata; family Lacertidae; genus Podarcis; species Podarcis bocagei. The sequence continues at coordinate 16,297,026 of NC_138130.1, forward strand.
GCATCAGGGCGACCTCCAGCCATTTGGAATAGGCGTCCACCACTACCATAAAGGTCCGGCCGTGAAAGGGGCCAGCCAGATCGATGTGCACCCTCGACCAGGGTGTCTTTGGCGTCTCCCAGGTTTGTCCCTTAGCTGCCGGTGGTGCAGGCCTTGACTCTTGGCACGCCTGACAGGCGGATACCCAGGCAGTGATGGCATCGTCCATATTAGGCCACCAGACGTAACACCGAGCCAACGCCTTCATTTTGACAATTCCCGGGTGGCCAACGTGCAGAGCCTCCAGGACGCGCTGACGGAGTCCCTGGGGAATCACGACGCGGTCTCCCCACAGCAGACAGCCGCGATGAGCTGAGAGTTCATGTTGTCTGGTTGAGAAGGGCTGGAACTCCGATGCAAAAGGCCCTTGTGGCCACCCCCTCCACACCCAGTTGAGCACCCGGCTGATGGTGCGATCCTGGGCAGACGCGGAGGCCACAGTGGCAGCCGATACAGGCGCTGCCGGAAGATCCTCAATCAGAAGGAGCGATGAAGCTGGAGCCGGGTCTTCCACAAATGCTGGAAGAGGGCAACGGCTGAGGGCGTCGGCATGGCCCATCGATTTCCCCGGGCGATGGATGGGCCGGTAGTGGTAGGCAGCTAGGAAAACAGTCCATCGCAGCATGCGTGGTGAGAGGACCGGTGGAGTTGGACGATCACCGGCGAGGAGGCCCAGGAGTGGCTTGTGGTCAGTGATGAGGTCAAAAGTCCTGCCATAGAGGTATTCATGGAACCTCTTCACTCCAGCCACAAGTGCCAATGCCTCCTTGTCGAGCTGGCTGTAATTCCGTTCCGTCGGAGATAGTGTCCTGGAAAAGTAGGCGAGCGGTGCTTCTCTTCCATCTGGGAAACGGTGACTAAGGACAGCACCGATGCCAAAAGGTGAGGCGTCGCAGGCAAGGACCAGCGGCCTGGATTCACTGTACTGTACCAGCACACTGTCTGAAGAAAGGAGAGCCTTGACCGCGTTGAAGGCCGCCGTCTCTCGATGACCCCAGGCCCAAGGCGTCTTAGTGCTAAGGAGTCGGTGAAGAGGCTCAGCCACAGTGGCTTTGTGGGGCAGGAACATGTTATAAAAGTTCAGCAGCCCCAGGAATGCCTGCAACTCCGTTTTGTCCTTTGGGGTGGGGGCCTGCTGGATAGCGCGGATCTTGGATGTGGTTGGATGAAGGCCGTAGGCATCGATAAGATAGCCCAGGAACTCTACCTGTGGAACGGCAATCAGGCACTTCTCCCTCTTTACCTTGAGCCCGGCCTCCTGGAACCTGGTCAGCACGGCACGGAGGCGCTCGAACAGCTGCTGGTGTGATTCTGCAGACACCAAGACGTCATCAAAATATGGTACCACGCCCGGAAGCCCTTGCAGGAGACGCTCCATAAGGCTTTGGAAGATGCCAGGAGCCACACTCACCCCGAACTGCAACCGGCGGCAACGGAATGCCCCCCGGTGGGTGACAATCGTCTGGGCTTCAGCAGTGGCATCATCGACTGGCAGTTGTTGATAAGCTTGGGCAAGGTCCAGCTTAGCGAAGACCTTACCCTCACCCAGGGAATGCAGCAGGTGTTGGACAACAGGAACCGGATAAGCGTGCTGCTGAAGTGCCTTGTTGATTGTGCACTTGTAGTCAGCGCAGATTCTCACCGACCCATCTGGCTTGACAGGTGTGACGATGGGGGTTTCCCACTTTGCGTGGTCAACGGGCTCCAAAACTCCTTGGGCGATCAGTTTGTCCAGTTGTTCGTCCACCTTAGCCTTGAGAGCAAAGGGAACCCGGCGTGGCTTGAGCTTGATGGGGGCGACTTGTGGATCAAGGCTAAAGGAGATGGGCGTACCAGTATATTGTCCCAAGGTGCCGTCAAAAACCTCGGCAAAGTCTTTGACCAGACCCTCAGTCTCTGCGTTAGAGATGCAGTTGATGCCGGTGACTTCCAGGCCGAGGGCATCAAACCAGTCTAGCCCTAGGAGGCTTGGCCGCTGACCTTCGACCACCACCAACCGGAGCAGGCCCAAAAAATCCTTGAAGGCGATCCGGAACCGGCCAACGCCTACCACGGGAATGTCGTTTCCCTGGTAGTCTCTCAGGTGTACGCGGTGAGAGTCGAGTTGCCTTTTGGATACTCTGGGTACCAGTCTTTTGATGGTGCTCCATGACACGACGGACAGGGCAGACCCGGTGTCGATCTCCATGTCACATGGAGCTCCTTCAATGAGCACCGTGACGTTCAGCTTGCGTCGCGTAGACGAGTCGGTTTGGCCAATCGTGGTTCCAGACGGGCAGCGGCAGTTGGTGAGAGCGAAACAACTTTCCTTGGCAGACTGGAGTGAAGACTTGAACTTGCGAGTCGATGAAGGGGGGGTGTCAGACGGAGCCGATCGGCAGACCTTAGCGATGTGGCCCCTTCTGGAACACCTCCTACAGATGGCGTCTCTGAATCGACACTTGGCACGGGAATGGTCGCCTCCGCAGCCAGCACATTCCGGTTGGCCCTTGGACTTCTGTTGGAGCTTCCTGCACTCCCGCTTTGTCTTGTGCACGTCATCGTCTTCACTGGAGGATGCCTCATCACTGCTGGCCTCTTCATGATGTACCGGAACTGGCCCCCTAGCAAGACGCGGGCTGCTGGACTTGCGGATCTCCTGGGCGGAGCGTTCAGCAGCTTCTGAGGCCACAGCCTCCTCAATGGCTTTCTGTAGCGTGAGGTCTGGCTTGGCTAGGAGACGCCGTTGCAGATGGATGTCCCGGACCCCGCAGACGATTCGATCCATCAGGGCATCGTCTAAGTCTCGGAACTCACAGTGCATTGCAGCCTGTCGCAGGGCGGTGGCGTAGTTGTTGATTGACTCCCCCTCTGCCTGGTTCCGGTGGTAGAATGCATGGCGGGCAGCAATTTTGGATGGCTTTGGTGCGTAGTGGTTGCGGAGCTTCTCTTGGATCGTGTCCCATGGTGTTGCCTGGACTGCTTCAGGCGCAACCAATGCTCGGGCCGTCTCAAACACCTCAGGCCCACGGAGGCTGAGGAATAGGCCCCGCTTCCGATCCACTGATACTGCTGTCAGCTCGTTGGCTTGGAGGTAGCAGTCGAACCGAGCGAGGTAGGAGTCCCATGACTCAGAGGCTGGCGCAAACGGCGGTAGAGGCACAAATGAAGCCATGATTCCGATGCCGGCGTGAAGGGCGATGGATGGAACACAGTGCTCTAGCCAGAACAGTCAGCTCTGAATTGGTTCTGCCCAGTGATTTCGCTCAGTGATTTCGCTCAGTGATTTCGCTCTGTGATTCAGCTCAGTTCAGAGGCTGGCCGCATCTGGCTGTGCTCTGATGTCCATCCAATCCCATCCTCGTCGCCAGTGTTAAATAGTGGGTTGACATAGCAGCCGGCACAGCGATTTCTTCAAGTAGCTCTTTATTAAGATAAGCTGGAATAGAACTGACTGCGAACAGCTCAGCCGGCCTGTATTTATAGGCAGCCGGCTGTCAACATTGTAACCACAACAGCTCAGAGTTCCCGCCTAAACTAACTGCCGCGGACCTGAGTGAAAACTATCTACAGACCTGAGTGAAAACTATATACAGTATCCCCCTGTTGGCCCAGGGTGAAACTACACTACATAACAAAAGTGTAGGAGAACACTTGCTTTGATGCCATATCCTCCAAGCTCCCCGCAAAATAATCAGAATGATTATTGTAATTTTGGGGTAGGCTTGCAGGTATGGCAGAAGGAGATAGGATCTGCCCATGTGATGCCCACCTGGTAGAAACTCTAGCTCACATGGCCCTTAAATGTAAAATGTATGATGATATCTGCCAACAATTTTTAGACCATCTGTGTATTCCAACATGGGAATCAGAGACAGAGGTTATCCGCTTCTTATTACAGGGGAGAAACCAGGAGCTCACCAAGGCAGTAGCTAAGTTCATCTATTTGATTTTTTTGTTGCCGAAGTACGCTACAGGATCCTGCCCTTGCGGGAGACCCACAGTGATGAAATAGATTGCTCGCCTCATCTTCCCTTTGACAAATGATTGTACTGTTGAAATGGCGATGAGATCACACTGGCCTATTATCCTGAATATTTGTACGTGATGCCAATAAAGGTTTGATGATGATGATGATGATGATGATGATTGTAATTAAATAACCAACATCTAATCTTTCTGTAAACCAATCAGGATAAATGCTCAGTTCCAGGTCTGGAAGCTTTGCTAGATTCAAGCCAAGCAACAAAAGTCAGCTGAGAAGCCTAACCAGGTGACTGAACTGTAGAAGAGCATAGGGAGAGGCTTTCTACGAGGTCAGGTTATGAGGAACTTTTGTTTCATGGCCACCTTGAGTACAATTGGGTGGAGAGGCAGAAAACAGCAGTAGTAACACAATTAGTTAATAAGCTCTCCCTCTCCCTGCCATGGTCACAACTGCCTCCATTTCAAGAGAAGATGCTATTGGTAAAAATATGAGTTTGTCTTCAAATACATATATCACATATCCTCCACATTTCTCTGATGAAAATAGAGATTCAGTCATAATCATAATTTATTATTTATACCCCACTGGGTTGCTCCAGCCACTCTGGATAGCTTCTGACATACACAAAAACATAATATACTGTAACATTACACATTTACAAAACTTTCCCTATACAGGGCTGCCTTCAGATCTTTTCTGAAGGATGTATTGGCTTGGGAGTCACATAACTCCATATCCTCCAACATTTCTGTGATGTAAATAGGAGTGCCCTAAGGAAAAGCAGGATATTCCGGGATCAAATCAGAAACTGGGATGGCTTCTGTAAATCTGGGACTGTCCCTGGAAAATAGAGACACTTGGAGGATCTGCCATGGTCACAACAATATTCTTTATTCTGAAGCTGCTGCCTGCATTTCAAGAGAATCTGCTTTTGGTACAAATCTAAGATTATCTTCAAATACGTACCTTGGGTTACATACACTTCAGGTTACATACGCTTCAGGTTTCAGACTCCACTAACCCAGAAATAGTGCTTCAGGTTAAGAACTTTGCTTCAGGATGAGAACAGAAATTGTGCTCTGGCCACGCAGCAGCAGGAGGCCCCATTAGCTAAAGTAGTGCTTCAGGTTAAGAAAAGTTTCAGGTTAAGAACGGGCCTCCGGAATGAATTAAGTACTTAACCCAAGGTACCACTGTATATCACTTCACAGGCATTGTTGGGATTGTGGCAGGGATGGAAATAGTTTAAATTGCACCCAGTAATGTGAGTGGGATCCAAAGAAGCTGTTAACGTACAGTTGCACAGCCTTATTATGAACCAAGAGACTATTTTTTAAGACAGTCCCATGCACACCATATTGCTAATTTAAGGACTGAGTGCTTAAATACAAGGCTGGATTAATGCCCAAGGTATCTTGAGCCCAAGGGTCTTTATGCTCATCATAAACCTAAATCAATCAATCAATCAATTAATCAATCAATCAATCAGCAGAACGATAAGTGACACATATATGAGCTGACCCTTACTCTCATTTGCATGTACTTAGGACTTAAATGTTAGCTTTGGGCAGGGTAGGGGGAAGGAAATGAAATGAAATGAAACATTCTGTTTAAAAAGAAAATTATTCTGACAACAGATTCCCTATGTATGCACACAGCATCCAGATTAATGTTGGGGAAGGGGTTAGGATATAGGTTATTATAATTGCAACTTTACAACAGTAGTTTTGATATAACGTGGAAAAAGGCAATGGTTCTCAAACTCCTTCTTACTCCCATGTACCACTTAAAAATAGCTAGGAGGTCTTGGTGGACCACTTAATAAATTTGCTTTTGTTCTAAAAATCAAAGTACATACATGATTCAGATTTCAATAATATTTTTCCCTCCCTTGTGCTAAAATCAATGTCACATTGTGAAAATAGTGGGCCCTGGGCTAGGGTACTTCTTAATAAATACAGACCCTCCAAGTGCCCCTATTTTCCAGGGACAGTCCTGAATTTACAGAAGCCCTCATGGTTTCTGATTTGATTCCAAAATGTCCTGCTTTTTCCTTAGGATGTCCCCTATTTTCATCATTGAAATGTCAGACCGTTTGGTGGGATGTTCCTATTTTCTTCGGAGAAATGTTGGAGGGTGTGGAGTTTAGTGACCTCCAAGCCAAGGAGATACAACCGTTAGAAAACTTCTGAAAGCAGGGAAGTTTTTTTAATGTTTAATTTTTTTATTATTATTTTATATGTTGGAAGGAGCCCAGAGTGGTTGCAGCAACCCAGTCAAATGGGTGGAGTATAAATATTATTATTTTGGGGTTCGGTCTGATTCTTTTCTTTCTGTATAAGAACAAGCATTAAAGAGGCCTCCTAGCCCACTCACAGGTCCTTTATAAGACCAGTGGTAACAGTTGGCCCTGGAGAATATTAGCCCTCAATTTTACCCGTGGATTGACATCTGTCCAGATTTTAATTTGCTCTGAACTAATTTTAAGATGTATTTTAACTAATTGATTGCCTGTTCTTATGTTCTTATGTTCTTTGTATACTGTCTTAGTTTCATGATGTTAGCCGCCCTGAGCCCGGCTCCGGCCAGGGAGGGCAGGGTACAGATAAAAATTTATTTATTTATTTATTTATTTATTTATTTATTTATTTATTTATTTATTTACTTACTTACTTACTTACTTATTATTCAGGACATCCCTATTTTCATTGGAGAAATGCTGTAGGTTATGATCATGCACCCCTGCTCTAAATGACCTTACTCAGAACCCCCCCCCCCCCACAAATAAATCAATTGCCGAACTAAGCACACCTAAAGGAAGTTTTCACCAGTGTCTGAAACCCTTTGGAATATGAAATGCACCCTTTTCATACTACAGAGAAGCTTCTAAGTGCCTTTAAAGAGGATAGGCACTACTGAGGTCAGTTCCCAGAGCGAACTCAAATGGATAAATTACACATGAAACTAGCACTTAGCTGGAGAATTCAATTGACAAATTCAACATTCTGTAACAAATGGTGCTTAAGAACAATTATGTACAAATGGGAATGAGCTGTGTACAGTACAAATACTGTAATTCCGTTATTCTGTTGCTTGCTATTGTCAGTATTTTAGCTGACTGCAATTAGCGGGTGAGCGTGGGAGGAGGCAAGGAGAGAAAGCCCTTCCTAATTAATGTGGCGTGAAAACCCCATGAAACTATATGGGCAAGAGTATGAAAACCAGCTATTTGGAATGCAGGAGATTTCATTTGAATTCATAATCCTCCTCGCTAAGAAATCTCGGGGCTTTGCAATTAGGAAAGTCAAAAGATACCAATTCCCTGTTCCCCTCCATCAACAGCACCCCACACACACATCAGAGGAAAACGGGGTAGAAGCGCCTACCACATATATGGATTTTACAAACATATTTTAAGGTTGTGATTTTTTTTTGTGGTGAAATAATGGGGGGCACACAGCAACACACCAAGGGATGGCATGGTTTCAGGAATTTCAATAGATTTTGTCAAATCTTTACCGATCATTTATTTATTTTTTAAAAATCTCACATTGGGAGATGTCTGTCACAAGAAGAGTTGCAAATTTTGTGCTGACCGCTTATGAACTGAAGGGGGAAATTGTCTCAATACATTTGCCATAGGCTGAAAGCAGGTCCATTTGAACCCGACCTCCTCTTTTGTTTACCTCTGCTGTTTGACATTTTGTGTTGTTGTGACCTTTTGGTTAAACAACAAAGCCACTTGATCTGACTCGACTCGACAAGAGCAGGTAATAAATAACAAGCCTGAGTTAGAGAGAATGGTTTGAGGGCAAGATGTGGCTGCGCTGCTAAAGCCAAGGCAGTCTTACCCTAGTCAGTGCCTGCGGGCAAGACTCACTGGTAAGGAATTGTGAGCTTCCTGGAAGAAGAAGGATATTGCTATGTAGAAGTCAGAGCTACAAGTTACAACAAAATGTTGCAGTCATAGAATCGTAGAGTTGGAAGGGTCCCTAGGGATCATCTAGTCCAACCCCCTGGAATGCAGAAATATGCAGCTGTCCCATAAGGGTATCAAACCTGCAACTTTAGCATTACCAGCCCCATGTTTTAAGCAACTCAGTTATCCAGTCCTGTTTAATATTCTAGTCTGCTGTCTCCCAATGCACCCCACCCCCAGTCATTAGCAATATGGTGGTCACTAAACACACTCTATCCTAACTGAGTTGTTTTGAGATGATGACGATGATGATAATTATTTTATTATTTTTATCCCGCTCATCTGGAAGGATTTCCCCAGCCACTCTGAGCGGCTTACAGTTTCCTTCACTTCTGTTTTATCCCCCATTCTCTTTTCCAGTTCTCCAGAACAGTGCCACTTTTGACCATGTCATTTACAAAGACATGAGACATGGTCTCTCCCCCCCCCTCCCCCCGCTTTTTGCTGGCAGTTCTTTCTTTCTGACCAAAGAGAAGTCATGCTAAGGTACAGCCACTAGGTGTCCCTCTATCCACCTGTGCATGTTAACTGCTTACAAGGCTGGGGGAGGGGGGCAGGGAGAAATAAAATCAAGGGGGCTTTCTAATATAAAAGCAAGCTAAAGAAGGAAGAGCTGAGGACTTTGTTTTACAAATAACCTATTCTGGTTTATGCATTTAGGATATCTATTTGCCTTTACCTTCGGTAACGTTAATGAGGCAAGCTGAGAAAGATAAGGAATAAGTCACGTTGGCAAAATAGAACGCCACGTGTTTATTTGATGCGGCAGTCTTTAAGGCTGATGTTTTTATTACAACATCAAGGGTGCAATCCTATGTACACTTTCCTCATTGAACACAGCTGGATTTACATGCGCAGAATTATGCTATGCATGCTGGAAGAGAGATTTCTTTGTCAGACTGAGGTGTGCAGAGCAAAAAATAACAAGGAGAGATAGGATATGCCCAGGCTATGTACTTTTCTGCTCATATCCCTCCAATTTCAAAGAAGACAGGGATTCATAAAATAATGAATGGTATCTAGAGGATGAATAAAGAGGGTTCTTTTTCTCTCCTTCTCTTGGGGTCATTCACTGATGTTGATGAAGTAGATTCAGAACAGACAAAAGAGATTACTGCGGTTTCATAAAATTGGGATTGCCATCTTTTTTTCTTCTGGTGCAACTGTGCCTTTAAAAGCTATGCCACTGGCAGAAATGCAGGTTTTAAAGGCACAGGAACTTTGTGAGAAAAGATCGGCAGCCATACATGCAAAACATGTTCTTCTTCTTTAGCGGTCACTTGTAACCGAGTAAGATTGTCTTCCATAAACACACTTATGGACAGTGCGTCCATAAGTGACCGTGGAGGCCAATTCTGGATCCACACGTCCTTCTACAGTGGGGGGACATAGGTTTCTAGGCGGGAGTTGATCACGGTGAGGGTTTGCCAAGTGTGCCTTCCTCTTAGCGCGTTTCGCCTTTTCATTCCGAGTTAGAGCATCTTCACTGACCTCAATTGCTTCTTACCCTGCCCCCTCTAAACTTTGCATAATGGAGGAAGCATGACAGGCAATTATGAATGCATCCAGATTCCAAACTATCCACGGGTCACCAAGGGCCTGTTCTTCTGTCCCATATGAAGAAGTCTGGACTGGTAGGTACATAAAGTTCAGGGGACAGAGCCCACTTCTGTGATTCTACTTCATTCCACTCTTGGAATTAACATGTGGCGAGAGGGTATGAAGAGAACTTTGGGATGATCCAGTAAGATAATTCTTACCCTGTTTGGGCCCAAACCAAAACAGGGTACAAACTATCTTACTGGATCATCCAAAAGTTCTCTTCATACCCTCTCTCTACATGTTAAGTTGTCAGCACCTCATCTTCTGTTTGGTCTGGGCCCAAACAGATGATGAGGTGGTGACAACTTTTGTGGACTGCACGTGTCTAGGCAAGAATTTGTCTCCCAGATGTCTAGTATTCTACACTTTTGTTTTGAAATACAGAGAAGCATTAAGTCATGTTTAATATGGAGAGGCATTGAATCAGAAATGATGAAATTGTTTGTGTACAGTAGGTCTAAATAATTTAGAACAAAGGGACTGGAAAGCTAAAGCAGAGGTAATCATAATTAAATCATGAAAAGTTTGATTTTGGATATTATCATTCCTGGGTTTGCTCAAAGAATGGATTGGGTTTTTTATTTTTTAAGAGCAGTTAAAATGTCATGCTCTGGCTTCTTTTTAGACCTTTGGTTTCAAATAGGGGGGGTGGGGATATTCATTGCAGTTTGCTCTTTGAATATTTAAAAGCAACAACCTTGGCTCTCTCTCTATATATTATATATGGAAGAAACAAGTAAGAATACTGTACCATTGGCATTAAGTGACATTCTCTCCCAGAGATTGGATTGGAAACTGCAACTAATCCAGGATGTGTCAGCTAGACTGGTGACTGGGAGTGGCTGCCGGGACCATGTAACACCAGTCCTAAAGAATCTACACCTCTGAGCACAATTCAAAGTGTTGGTGCTGACCTTTAAAGCCCTAAACGTCTGTGTACCTGAAGGACATCTGTATACCTGAAGGAGCATCTCCACCCCCATTGTTATGCCCGGACACTGAGGTCCAGCTCTGAGGGCCTTCTGGCAGTTCCCTTACTGCAAGAAGTGAAGTTACAAGGAACCAGGCAGAGGGCCTTCTCAGTAGTGGCACCCACCCTGTGGAATGCCCTCCCAACAGATGTCAAGGAGATAAGTACCTATACAACCTTCAGAAGACATCTGAAGGCAGCCCTGTATAGGGAAGTTTTTAATGTTTATTGTTTTACTATGCTTTTGTATATGCTGGAAACTAGCCAGAGTGGCTGGACAAACCCACTCAGATGGGTAGGGTACAAATAATAAAATTATCTATATCTATCTATTTCTATTTCTATTTCTATTATTATTATTATTATTATTATTATTATTATTATTATTATTATTATTATTATTATTAGCTGCTCTGCACCACTTCACACTCCCTGATGGGGAAGTGGGGCGAACAATCAAGGAGTCTGCATTCCTTCTCATTGTGGAAGACAAACTTGTTGGTTGAAATCCAGTTGGAAAGGGCTTTGGGAAAAGCAAATGGCTTCACCGACATGCAGCACTGAAGTTTGATTACTAGTCAGCTTACTGATTACTTTCAATGGTCATTGTTGCATACTTTCAACAGTGGTTATTGGGGACTTTTGCAGGTGTGATTGTGGATATAAATGGTGCCCCTGTCCTAGTAACTGTGCTGCATTGGATCAAAAAATGTTCCAATCCATAATATTCATATTTTTTTAATGTTTGTATTCCACTTTTATTTTGCGGAGAGAAAGTGGTATAAATGCCATGTGATCTCCTACTAAAAGTTGGCCAGGCCTGCTTAGGTTTACAGATGAAATTCCACGACTTACCATAAGGCTCGGTCAATTCTCTGAGGCCAGGATAGCCATCCTGATTATTTTATAGAAAAGAATCTTAGCAATACAATAAATAAAAGTAAATGTTCATGGAAACGGGAAAGCGTGTGCACAATAATGTCACAAAGACGAATGAAATAAGAGTGGTTTGCTGATTAAAAATTGTTGGAGATGTGATTCACAATAGATGGTGCTATGTGTGGGAGTGAGGGGGGGACTTTTTCAAACAGTGCATATGTAACAAAGAGTCAGTTATCCCACAACATAAAGCTAGAATTATAAAATAAAGTCATTAGGTATCCTCTAATTGCAGTTCTGAGCAAAAGGGTAAACAGCTGCTCTCTATTTATCTACATCCATGATTCTATATAAAGATGTCATATTCTTCCCTTAGCCATCTGTTTTCTGATTTCCGTGCTCTAGATGTTTTGTGGATTTTCTCTTTTGTTTCCAAAATATATTTGAGAGAGAGAGAGAGAGAGAGAGAGAGAGAGAGAGAGAGAGCGCACTGACCTGTATTGCCAACTCAGGGTGTTGCTGCACTGCTCATTAACTCTGAAATCCTATACTCCACTTGCCTGGGAGTAAGCCCCACTAAACTCAACAATATTTACTTCTGAATAGACATATATAGGATCTCACTTCAAAGATATGATGGCAACTTTTGACAGTATTTTAAATTATTTTCCCAGGACTGCTTCTTTTTTAATTGCTTTAAGTACACCAAACATAGCTTTCATGGAAAAAGGCAGCATGATTTTTATATGCTATTACTGGCTGCTAGCAACTAATTCAGACTCTGCCTGTGGGCAAATACAGTTGTGAAACCATCGTGAAAACTCTGAACAGTGACCTATCTGGGTTATCCCAAGCGTTCCACGATGTTCTGAGAAAATAACCCTTTATATGTTTTTTGCAAATATGTGTGTACAATAAAATGCGTGTGCGAGTGGCTGCCCATTGAAAATAGCGAGTTTATCTGATGACGATTTGCATATAAATCAGTGGAGCTGAAATATCAAAATGTACTTAAATACTGCAGGACCATGAATGCACCTATATAGTTCAAACCAAATTGTTTCCCCATCCTGGAAGAAATGGGTTGAAATGATAATGTGTGGAATGCGATGCATGTATTATTAATTGATCAATCTGCCTCTATCCATTTATGGTTGTCCTTTCCCCTGATCTTTATTAAGTTGCAGGCTTTAATAATTCATTGCATTAATTTGGTTTTGGCGAGATGACATGACTTTTCTTCCACAGCTCTTTTCACGCATGCATTCTTAACTCTCTCACATCACAGAGCCAATCCTGGGTCAACAGGACATACATGGGAGATCACTGAATCCAATTTTGTGGTGTGCAAACAGTGAATATGAAATGGTTATCAACTGTTGAATAGAAAGCTGTGCTATCCATTTTTTAAAAATCAGCAATGGATACTTAATTAAATGTGGGCGTTGGCCCTCCAGATGTGGCCATGCTAGGTGCAGGTGATGGAATTGGAACCCAGTAACATCTGGAAGGCCAAACATCCACCGTATCTACAATCCTTCCAATCGTAAAAAAAGGAGATTAAAAGGATCATGACACAAATAGATATAAATATGGCCATATAAGACATTATGACAGTATGCATAGTAGGAGTACATGGGTGGTCTAAACTGGCCTACCAAAATAAGAAATTTTATTGGCTCTCTCAGGGTTTTTCTGCCATCCCAACGATGGAGTCAAGGCAAAAGAATCCTCCATAGGTTCGGCTCAAACAAATTTATGGGCAATTTTGTATGTGTCGTGTTTAGCTAATTCAGACTCTACATGGTGTAAGGCTTCCTGATTTGTGTGAGCTTTCTTGCAAAAATTCCATGCTGATCCGATGAATAAAATGCCCAGAAGACCAATAAAATATCTTCGCAGGAAACAAATCAAGGAAAGAAGTTTGTCATAGGCTTCAAACTTGCAAATATTATTCATGGACTTCAAAAGCTTTATTCACGTTCCCATGTATTTTTCAGGGAACTATTAACAGCCAGCACCATAGGGCCAAATCATTATAATCAGTTAAACATTCAATTTCATATTTCCCTTTATCATCAAAAACCTTTTCAGGTGGATTTGACACAAACAACATGTTGTTTCAAAGGTACATTTTGACCCACTTCTCAGTGAAATCATTCTGAAGCCTCTATTCCTCGGTTCAGTGTGCTTTCTGTCCTTAGCTCCTTCTGCCCACATTAATATAAATGATTCATAGACCTTGTGGGGGAAACAGCTCAGAGAAGTTCTGATCCCAAAAGGACCTTTCTAAATCTATAATTGGTCACTTGGTTCAAAATGTGCTAATTCTACAAAGGAACAAATGAGATCATCATCTAGTTTTAGGTCTGGGTGTGACATTTTCTCTACGGCAATACAGTACAATGCTGCTCCGTTGTAACCCCGACAATGTGTAGGTGGAAATAAATGAATAAATAAATTCTGGAACTTTGGAAAACCCAAGAAAAGAGTCTAGTATGGGCCTAGAGCTGTACTGGATGAATAGACAACCCAATGATATGGAGTGGGGCACCTGGCAAAGCTATAAATACATCTAAATTGTACCACAAGAGAAATCATGGTGTACGGAGGGCAGGAACATTCTTTTCCCCTCCTGGGTAACTGTGCCCCTGAAGGATGGGGTGTGCAGCCTAGGAGTCATTTTGGACTCACAGCTGTCCATGGAGGCACAGGCCAATTGAGTGTCCAGGGCAGCTGTCTACCAGCTCCATTTGGTACTCTGGCTGAGACCCTATCTGCCTGCAGACTGTCTCACAAGAGTGGTGCATTCTCTGGTTATCTCCCACTTGGATTACTGCAATGTACTCTACATGGGGCTACGTTTGAAGGTGATTCAGAAACTACAACTAATCCAGAATGCAGCAGCTAGACTGGTGATTGGGAACGGCCGCCGGGACCATACAATACCGGTCTTAAAGGATCCACACTGGCTCCCAGTATGTTTCTGAGCACAATTCAAAGTGTTGGTCCTGACCTTTAAAGCCCCAAATAGCCTCTGCCCTGTATACCTGAAGGAGTGTCTCTACCCCCATTGTTCAGCCCAGACACTGAGATCCAGTTCTGAGTGCCTTCTGGTAGCTCCCTCATTGCAAAGAACCCGGCAGAGGGCCTTCTCAGCAGTGGTTCCCTCCCTGTGAAATGTCCTCCCATCAGATGTAAAGGAGATAAAGAACTACACAACTTTTGGGGATATCTGAAGGCAGCCCTGTATGGGGAAGTTTTTAATGTTTGACACATGTCTTTATATGTGTTGGAAGCCACCCAGAGTGTCTAGGGCAACCCAGCCAGATGGGCGGGGTATAAATAATAAAATTGTTGTTATTGTTATTTTCTGTTTTGGCTCCAAAGCCCAATAACGACACTTTTTCGTCACACAAAACATACGAGGATCAAATGTTTGCACCAGCATTCTAATCCACCATCTTTTAATGTTACTATTGTTCTGCCATCGTCAGCTGGGTTGGGTTTTGAGGTCTGGGAATCCTTAAGCTTAGTCCTGTCACTTCTAACCAGTCATTGTACTCGGAGAATGGGAAATAAGAAATATGCTTAGCTTCACCGTGGTTTAACACACAGCTGAACTTTAGGAAAGAGCAGCTGATGTGTCAGTCTAAAAACCACCCTGAATTAATGTCAGACTTTATATCTGCAAATGAAAGTTGATAAGGAAGTTATTTTCTAAGACACCAGTTCTTTTAACTTTTACTTTTCACTTAAGAGTAAAACTATATACTACAAAGAAAAGCTTAATGCACAGGAGAATCAGCAAATGCATGGTGTGTTTGTTTGTTTGTGTGTGTGATCAAGCTTCCCTCTGTCCGACATAATATAAATATATGAAAATTGCAACTATCACATTTCGTAAACCTGTACCTGAAGATATGCCAGAAAAAAAAGAGAGGAGAGATCATTTGAAAATGCCCAGGTATCAACACTATGTGGTTTTTTACCTAAATACATGCACATTTGTATAAAGGTAAAGGGACCCCTGACCATTAGGTCCAGTTGTGACCGATTCTGGGGTTGCGGCGCTCATCTCGCTTTATTGGCTGAGGCAGCAGGAGTACAGCTTCTGGGTCATGTGGCCAGTATGGCTAAGCTGCTTCTGGCGACCCAGAGCAACGCACGAAAACACAGTTTACCTTCCTGCTGGAGCGGTACCTATTTATCTACTTGCACTTTGATGTGCTTTCGAACTGCTAGGTTGGCAGGAGCAGGGACCGAGCAACAGGAGCTCACCCTGTCATGGGGATTCAAACCGCCGACCTTCTGATCGGCAAGTCCTAGGTTCTGTGGTCTAACCCACAGCGCCACCCACGTCCCTTTGTATACACATTTGTATACATGTATACAAAATGATTGGCAAGTTGTACTGCCATGAACAAGCAGAGGAGGCAAACATTTTTATTTTTATTTTTGCAGGATCTTGGGTCTAGATCATAGCTGTCAACTTTTCCCTTTTCTTGCAAGTTATCCTATTCGGAATAAGGGAATTTCCCTTTAAATAAGGGAAACGTTGAGAGCTATGGTCTAGAGATGTCTGAGTCCTTCTTAAAGTGCACTTGCAGAGTATTGCTGGAGGATTCCCTTTTGGAATTTATCCAGTAGCTCAGCTTTGAGTCAGAGAGGAAGTCACAAAGAACTATTCACAGCCGTTCGATGTTAACTGTTGGTGGGATTCAAAAGTACAGCTGCAGTTTCTCTAGAGTGTTGACAACTGCTATAGGAATGTTGATTCATTTTCTATGGCTTCAATTTCCTTTGACTTAATTTAGTGTGTGTGTGTGTGTGTGTTTAGGGTTAAAGCCCCATAGATATTTCAGTATTAGCATGGAACAGTATGTTTGTTTTACACCCTTTAGTCAAAAAGGGTATGCTTAGCATGTTTCAGTAGGATCCAGTCCAATTTCCCATCATAAAGTGATGTCTGAATCCTGGCTGGAAACTCAGGCAGGTGGGCGGGGAATTATTATTATTATTATTATTATTATTATTATTATTAATAATAATAATAATAATAATAATAATAATAATAATAATAATAATAAATGTTGATTTTCAAAATGGAGTATTTATTCCTCCTCCACGCACCAGAGCTCATCCCGTTGCGGGGATTCAAACCGCCAACCTTCTGATCGGCAAGTCCTAGGCTCTGTGGTTTAACCCACAGCGCCACCCACGTCCCATAATAATAGTTACATTATAGTAAATGTGAATTTATTGATATAAATTAGCATAAGCAATGTTCGATGCAGATCTGTGACCATTTTGTGTCCTTTTTGTGGTGATGCATATCCTCATTTTATAAAAAGTGTAACTAGCCATTGTACTTGTTTCTTATTCCTTGTAAGAAAGTGAGGCGGGGGGAAGAAGATCACATGTGGGTTAGAGGGCACGTTATTGACCCCAATTGGGGATCATAGTTTTCTTAGGCAATGACATTTTCTGGAAATCACCAAATGACATTTGCTTCAGCCGTCCTGTAGAACAAGTTTTCTAATACAACAGGACAATTTGAGGAAATACGATCTCCATTATCTCTGAGGTTGGATAGTTGTCAAGAGCCACCTCCATTAATAATTTCATCTATTGAAACTGACAGGGCGTTGTTTGCACTGAAGGCCATAAAAAAGAGCAAAGGTTTGCTGTCATATGGATGTCATATGTTACTTGACATTGCTAATAAGAAAAAGGTGAAATGTGAGGCAGACATTTTGTAAAAATTTCCTAGTAATGTCCATCTTCTTCCACAAGCCTTCTTATTAAAAAGAGCCAAGTAGGTATGAAAAATAATGTACTATCTGCCTGGTGAAAAATGGATTGAATGGAAATAATGGGCTGAATGGAAAAGAGAATTTAGCAGTTACAAAACAGGTGCCAATTTGACTAGAAAAGTGTCTGGAATGGCTAGAGGGTTGGTTTGCATTTTGGGGATCTCTACACAGCCAATAGGTTTATTGTTTGGACTTGACACAAGGTGTCCCTGTTCAGATATAACGTCGAGGCTAGAAACTGTGGCGTCTCAGGCCAAAAGAACCATGGACCTGTATGCTCCCTTCCAGCGGTGCTGACTTGGGCCCCAGATTGTGGGTGCCCAGAGCTGCCTCCAGAGTTGGCACCTGTGCTCCCTTCTCAACCATCTCTTCCCTTGCATGCTCAGCTTTCAGAATTGTATTGTAGTTTCTTAAAACCAGATTTCATCCAAACCAGGAAACTGAGGTTGAATCTCAGATTAAAAAGTGTACAGTATTTGGTTAGCAGGGATTAAACCACAGTTTCCCAGTTCGGGAATTGTGACTGAAATGAGACAAATTCTCAGTGATTGACATGTGAGGGAGAAATGGATGGACATGGTAGATGGAGGAGAGAGGTTCTCAGCATGCTTTTGGGTCAATGAACCATGCTCTATTTTTCTGAGGTTGCTATGTCTCTGAGTCTCTCTTTCAGCCTAATTTACTTCAAATAGTATTACAAGGATCTAATGAAATAAAGTTATGCATCTTAGAACAAATGATCATGCTTCCAGCATCTTGTTTTGACTATGTTCATTTGCATGAACCATACCTGTATGATCACAGAGCTTATCTCAATATTCATAAGCTGTTTTCTGTCCTGTCATATTTCTGTTGGTTCCTTTGTCTAGGGGTTCCTGTGCTCTGGGTATATATGCATGCTATATCCTGGAATCATTGTCCAGACAAAATACTTACACAATGGGTCTTTCCTTCACCAGTGAAAGATGGTTTTCAGTTAGTTGATGTCTGAATCCTTTTGGTAATGGGGCTATGATTTGCGCCCCGAGGCTCCCAAGCCCTTTCCCAGTAAATAACTTCAAACAGACACATAATTTTAGTTTAAGCTTTTTATATATATATATATATAGATTTTTATTGCTTTTACAAAATTTTTAACACCATACAAACATATAAAAAGACATACAAACACGTATAATTTCATAACCTTATTTTCATAGACCTTGTTTCTCGGACTCCCCCATACCTCCCCTTTTTGCATCCCAATGTCCAAAATTTTTCAGCAACTTCTAATTATTCTGTCAAGAATGTGTCTTACTAATCTTTCCTTCAATCTATTCTTATACCGCTGTAACCCTTTCATTCTCAAAGCTTTGACATTTTAACATTCATCAAGTTTATAATGGTCCTTAAGATAGATTTTAAATTTCTTCCAGTCTTCTTCTGTCGTCTCCTTCCCCTGGTCGCGGATTCTGCCAGTCATCTCAGCCAGTGTCATATAGTCCCTCACTTTCATCTGCCATTCTTCCAGAGTGGGTAGCTCTTGTGTCTTCCAATACTTTGCGATGAGAATTCTTGCTGCTGTAGTAGCATACATAAAAAAATTTCTATCTCTCTTTAACACCAATTGGCCGACAATGCCCAAGAGGAAGGCCTCTGGTTTCTTAGGGAAAGTACATTTAAGTACCTTTTTCATTTCATTATATATCATTTCCCAGAAGGCCTTAATCTTTGGGCACGTCCACCAAAGGTGATAAAAGGTACCTTCAGATTCTTTACATTTCCAACACTTCTTGTCAGGCAAATGATAAATCTTTGCTAGCTTGACTGGGGTCATGTACCACCTATAAATCATTTTCATAATATTTTCCTTTAAGGCATTACATGCCGTGAATTTTATCCGGGTGTTCCACAACCATTCCCAGTCAGCAAACATAATGTTATGACCAATGTCCTGTGCCCACTTAATCATAGCTGATTTAACTGTTTCATCTTGTGTGTTCCACTTCAGCAACAAGTTATACATTCTTGATAAATTCTTAGTATTGGGTTCTAATAGTTCAGTTTCTAATTTTGATTTCTCCACCTGGAAGCCAATTTTCTTATCTTGTTTATACACCTCCATTATTTGATAATAATGGAGCCAATCTCGTACCTTGGTTTTCAATTTCTCATGACTCTGTAACTTCAATTTATCTCCTTCTTGTTCCAGAATTTCCCAATACTTTGGCCATCCGGCCTCCATATTGAGCTTTTTCAATGCTTTAGCCTCCAAGGGTGACAACCATCTAGGGGTTTTATTTTCCAACAAATCTTTATATCTTATCCAAACATTAAACAATGCTTTTTTAACAATATGATTTTTAAAGGCCCTATGCACCTTAATTTTGTCATACCATAAATATGCATGCCAACCAAATGCATTATTAAAACCTTCCAAGTCCAAAATGTCTGTATTCTCGAGGAGCATCCACTCTTTCAGCCAGCAAAACGCTGCTGCTTCATAATACAATTTTAAGTCCGGCAGGGCAAATCCCCCTCTTTCTTTTGCGTCTGTCAATATTTTATATTTTATTCTGGGCTTTTTGCCCTGCCAGACAAATTTCGAAATGTCTTTCTGCCACCTCTTGAAACAATCCATCTTGTCAAGGATCTGCAAAGTTTGAAACAAAAATAACATTCTAGGCAATACATTCATCTTAATAACTGCAATTCGGCCTAACATTGACAATTTCAAATTTGACCATATTTCAAGATCTTTTTTTAATTTCTGACCAACATTTTTCATAATTGTCTTTATATAAGTTCAAATTTTTAGATGTCAGATGAACCCCTAGATATTTCACTTTCTTAACCACTGTCAAACCTGTTTCATTCTGGAATTTCTCCCTCTCCATAACTGTCAAGTTTTTTTCTAAAACTTTAGTCTTTTGTTTATTCAATTTAAATCCAGCCACCTGGCCAAACTGTTGGATTATTTCTAGGACCTTTTTCGTACTAGTGTCTGGCTCTTGTAAGGTCAAAACTAAGTCATCTGCAAAGGCCCTTAACTTGTAATGTTTAGCTCCGACCTGTACACCTTTAACTTGCTGGTCATCTCTAATCATATTTAGCAAAACCTCCAGGACTGATATAAAAAGCAATGGGGAAATTGGGCACCCTTGTCGTGTCCCTTTTTCTATCTTAAATTCTTCAGTTACTACATTATTTACAATCAGCTTGGCTTTTTGTTCAGAGTATATCGCACCCATACCATTCTCAAATCCTTGGCCTACCCCCATCCCATGAAGATTCTTTTTCATAAAACTCCAAGAAATATTGTCAAAGGCTTTCTCCGCGTCCACAAAGATCAAAACTGCTTTAGTGTTTATATTCACCTCCAGCAATTCCAAAATGTCAATTATATTCCTCACATTATCTGATAAATGCCTTTTTGGGAGAAAGCCTGCTTGGTCCTTATGAATCTTTTCCATCAATACTCTTTTCAATCTTTTTGCCAAAATGTCTGCAAAAATTTTGTAATCCACATTAAGTAGTGATATTGGGCGGTAGTTCTTAAGTTGAGTCTTTTCAGTCTCTGTCTTTGGTATGAGTGTAATATACGCCTCTTTCCACGACTCTGGTGCCTTTTCCCCCTCTAGGATCTCGTTACAGACTTCCTGTAACGGTTGTATCAGCCACTCTTTTAAAGCTTTATAGTATCTGGAAGTCAATCCGTCTGGTCCTGGAGATTTGCCCAGTTGCATGTTCTGAATGGCACCCTCTATCTCTTGTTCTGTTATTCTCTGGTTTAGATCCACCTTGCTTTGATGAGAGATTTTTTGTAATCCATATTTTTTAAGGAATTCATCTATGTCTTTTTCATTCTGTGATCCTTGTGAATATAGTTTTTTAAAATAACTCAGGAAACAGTTTCTAATCTCATTAGGTTTAGTTATATTCTTTCCATCCACTTCAAGATTTGTAACTGTATTTAATTTCTGCCTTTTCTTCAATTGCCAAGCCAGAAGTTTACCACATTTATCTGCAGATTCAAATGTCTTTTGTTTCATTTGCTTTATTTTCC
Organism: Podarcis bocagei; assembly: GCF_964188305.1. Classification (NCBI taxonomy): domain Eukaryota; kingdom Metazoa; phylum Chordata; class Lepidosauria; order Squamata; family Lacertidae; genus Podarcis; species Podarcis bocagei. Next base: position 16,318,323 of record NC_138130.1, read on the forward strand.
ACTCGATCTCTTGATTCATCAGTTCCATATATTGTGTTTGGTATAACTTAATCTCTCTCAAAATTTCCTGGGACTTTGGTTTTGATCTTAATTTTTTCTCTCCTTCTTTTATCTTTTCCAGGATCTTTTCCTTCTTCTCATTCTGATTTCTCTTTTTTATTGAATTTTGTTGAATCAAAAATCCTCGCATCACAGCTTTACTTGCGTCCCAGATCACTCTTTTTTCCACATCGGCCTTTAAGTTTATTTCAAAATAGTCCTTTAAAGTTTTTTGGGCCTTCATGTGGATCTCCTCATCTCGAAACAGGGTGTCATTGATCCTCCATCTAAATTGACCAGTTGTTGTAAGTTTCATTTCCATCTTCACGGCGTTATGGTCGGAGCAAGTTTTTGGGCAGATTTCTATTTTCTTAATCTTTGGAGCCATCCCACTAGTGATCCAAATTTGGTCGATTCTGGTCCAGGTCATCATTGCTTGAGAGAAAAAAGTTCCCTCTCTCTCGAGAGGGTTCCTTGTTCTACATATATCTATTAAGTCCATATTTTCAGTCATTTCAAAGAAGGTCTTCGGAAGTCTCCCTTCCTTGGAGATTGTCAGTCTTTGTGCCTTGTCCATATTTGTAGAAACCACACCATTCATATCTCCCATAATTATTACATTGTAATCCAAATAATCCATCAGAGTTTCATGGAGCTTCTTAAAGAATTCCGCCTTGCCTTCATTTGGTGCATAAACTCCAACTATTAAAATTTTTTCTCCTTGTGCTTGTATTTCAACTGCCAGGTATCTTCCTTGTTCATCTTTAAACATCATTTTGGGGGCCCATTTCTCTTTTACATAAATCACCACTCCTCTTTTTTTGACTTTGTCCGATGAGATAAATTCTTGTCCTAGTCTTTTATTTATGAGTAGTTTCCTGTGTACCCTGGTTACATGGGTTTCTTGTAGGCAAATCAAATCCAATTGTTCTCTTTTCAAAATATGAAACACTTGGCGTCTCTTCAAAGGCATGTTCAGCCCATTGCAATTCCAACTAAGGAATTGCAGGGCCATCTTATTGTTTTTCCGTTACTCCTCCTACCGCTCCGAGTTGTTGCTCTTCCTCTGATGGTGGTGGTTTAAGTCCAAACGATAGGTTCAGAATATCTACTGCTCTCCTTTGTTCTGAAATTGGATCCACTGTTCCCTTCTGTAAGTCCTCGTGGTTTCTCTCCAAAAACTTCTCTTTATCTTGAATTGTCTTTATTTTCACCTTCTTTCCCTTGTAGTTAAAAGACAGTCCTTGTGGAAACTCCCACCTAAAGAGGATGTTGTTGTTCTTCAGCAGGTAGACCAGATCCTTATAGAATGTTCTCACCTCCAAGATGTATTTAGGGATGTCTTTAAAGATTTGTATAGGTGAATTTTCAATTTCCAAGGCCTTTTGGTAATGTAGTTTTAATATTTTGTCTCTTTCTTCCTTGGATCTGAAGGTAATCAGACAATCCCTCGGGGTCTTTCTGTTCTGTCTCCTGCCCAGTCTAAATGCTGTTGTTATTTTAAATTCTTCCTCCCCCAAATCTTCCTGCCAAAAGTCAGCAAACTCTTGTGTTAAGAACTCCACAAGGCTGTCTCCTTCACTCTCGGGAATTAATCTTAATTTCAGGTTTCTCTCCTTTCTCTGTAATTCCATCAAAGACAGGGTCGCATCATGTTCATAGACCTTTTTAGCAATCGGTTCTAGCTTCTCCTGTGTCTCTCCAGCGATCTTTCTGGCGTCCTCTGCGATTTTACGTGTTGCAGCGTTTTCTTCAATCAGCTTATTTATAGATTCTGTATTGCATGTCACACTTTTCGTGTTCAAGTCCAATCTTGCTGTTAGTTCTGTTAATTTTTGTGAGTTTTCTGTACTCTGCTTTGTCAAAGTCTCCAAAGATTGATTTATCTTGAGTAACGCCTGTGTCACTGACTCCATGGAGGCAGCTGTCACTTTTTCTTGCCCTGCTGCTCCTGTAGGAGTTAGACTTGAAATTGAGCCTCTTTTCTTTTGTTGCTGTTGTTGCTGTTTAGCTTTAGCTCTGGTAGTTATCTCTTCTGCTGGGCCACTCATGTCCCAAGGACGTTCCCACAAAACAATTCCCTGATGGAAAATCCCACTGTCTTAAACCGTTTCAACTGTTACTTTCAGCCCTCTAGGGGGAGCAAAACAGAATGTCCAAGTGAGGGAAACAAAGAAGTTAAAAACAAATATACCAGGAGGCTTGAAAATATATGCTGTGACACTTTTTTCCGATAGATACTTTTTCAACACGCTCCAATATACTGTTGCAGCAGAGTCCCAAAACTTTGTATCAAACAAAACTTCAACCATGTAACTTTCCCACAAGTTTCTAAAACAGTACAGTGCCCTAGTATCTTATTTAGCAGTCCGTTTCAGGGGATTAAGACAGCGGAAGGCTTTTTTCCTTTAGGTAAATCATGCAGGTTCCTAATGTCCCTTTTTCCTCCCCTCTGCCCTGCTTGCTAGAGGGGAAATCTATATCCAATGCCAGGCTTAAACAGTCCAAAAGTGCTTCATGCGGATGCAGCTTTAAAGTTCCGTTGCTTTAACTGTCATGCAGTCGGGGGAAGGCAGACTTCCTTAATTTTCACCTTCCCCGTTTTCAGCCAAATTTCTGATTTAAATTTTATAATTCCAAATAGACGTTGAATCTTACTCACAGGTTTTTCAGTCCAAAATTTACAGGAAGGAATCGGCGCTCTCCGTCAATGGCGACGCGGCTTCACTCTGCGGGCTGGGTAGCGACTCTCAGCACCGCGCTCTCCCGATGCCATTCCGGAGCCTTTAAAAAGGCTCTTTCGCAGTAAGGGGGGCGCTTCTGGTGCCCAACCAAGTCTCCTTGTTCACAGGCTTCCGCGCCTGTGATTTTAGGGGTCCCCCGCTTGCCGTAGCGGGTCAGACCCGAACTCGCAGAGCAGTCCTCCTCCGGAGCTCGGAAAGAGGACCGCCATTAACGCTGGCGCCGACCGGAAGTCAATTTTAGTTTAAGCTTTTGGGCAAAATTTAGGACACAACTTTATTGATTACAAAACAAATTGAGCGGTATTGGCCTAGGCATTGGTCATGGACTATAACTGACTCCTGCCTCTCTGGCTGGCAGTCTGAAAGGGTAAATACCAAACGAGGGAGTGACATCGGTGAAGATTGATTGAAGCTCACTCCGAGGTTCCTGTGGTCCTGGCATGGCCCAAGTCCCTCAAGAGGACTTTGAACGGGATCCAGGACCCCCAGATTCCTTTACCGGAATACCCTATTTCTGGAGGGGCAGGTGATGGCCACACCTCCTCTCCCACACATTTCTATAAACCAATGCCTAACCGCCAAACCTTACAAAGTTGTGACGATTGCTAAGGGGGTAGGTAAAAACCAAGTGGCTAAAGCTAATCTGCCAAATGGAAAAATTCCTACCCAGCCCCTGCTCCAAAGCAGGCAACCCAATCCAAAGCAAGGCCAAAGAAGCAGCGCCTAAAATGGGGAGGGAGGGAGGGTGTTTGGCAGTGCAAAGCAAGTGCCCCACCCCCGTCGCACTGCCGCATTTATAGGTCCCCAGGATCACTCCATTCGCCCCAGTTGGCCCAAACAGCCAAGCGCGATCCCGGGGCCCAACAGACAAGGCTTGGGCCACGCCTAGCAACAACACACCCCGTGGGGGTGGCTTAAGAGTCCCGAGCACAACCAGGACCCTTGATTTAGGAGGATCCCATTTCCTGGACAAAAGGTAAAATCAGAACAAGGATTCTGCCAGAATCCTTCTCCCTGATGTGCTAAATTTATAGGTACAATTATTGTTATTATTACACAAGCATTTGAATGCACTATAGCCCACTTTTAGTTTGATGCTTCAATATCACCAGATGTGATTTTACTCAATGCGTAGATCAGCCCTGACAGCACTGGTCACCACAACGCATCACAGCTTAGAGACCCTTCTATCTGTCTCGAGAAAGCAAGATTTGTGTTTGCTTGTTTTTAAAAGGTTTTGTGGGGAATGGATGATTTATTGCTGTTGATTTTTATTATTTGCTCAGTTCCTGCTTTGATGTATCTGCTTCAAAGTGAAGGACAAGAACATTTTGTATCTTTCTGAATGAAAACTAAGGCATTTTGCATGATTTCCAGTGGTTGCTAGAGAAGTAGTCCCAAATAGTTGTAATTTTGTGGGATGCAAGTCCCAGGTTTGTTCTTCATAATCTCGCTATCTAGCTTGGTTGAGTTCCTTCTGGATTCACACAATTGATATGTATTGGTGCATGTGCAGTATGACTTAATCCATCTATATTTCTGACTTTCTATTGTGAGCAAGGAGGAATATCCAACTTTCCATGGCTCACTTTCCACACAAATATCATTACAGTCGTACCTTGGTTGATGAACGCCTTGCAACTTGAACATTTTGGCTCCCAAACGCTGCAAACCTGGAAGTGAGTGTTCCAGTTTGCAAACGTTCTTTGGAACCTGAATGTCAGACATGGCTTCTGTGGCTTCCGATTGGCTGCAGGAGCTTCCTGCAGCCAATCAGAAGCTGCGCCTTGGTTTCTGAACGTTTTGGAAGTCAAATGGACTTCCAGAACGGATTCCGCTTGATTTCTGAGGTACCACTTCATTATAATGTCTAACTATAATGGAGTATAAAACTTCCATCTTTAAACATCCTACAACATGGATAGAGTACATACATGTTTAAAATATCATTCCCCCCACCAGTTAACTAGATGCTCTTGGACAAGTCACTATCTCTCACAGTTCCAGTTCTCCAGTTCTGGAATCTGAAAAAAAATAATGGCCTACCTCCCAAAACAGTTGTGAGGGTGAATGAAGTAAAGATTTTAAGTGCTGCATAAATGATTGATTGCCATAATTGCTTGCATGCATGTGCTCTTCCAGTGTACTCTTGAGATATCCACCAACGGAGCAATTCTAGCAGCTCTATTTCCCACCTTAAATTGGAATATTCACCCAAGGGCTTTTTGGAGGATTATGTGGGTCAACTGAGAATTGAGCGTAATGCTGTTTATTTAGATGGAATGAATTGACTTCCCATTCTAAAAGAATGAATAAACAGTGTCCTTTGTTCATGGGATGTAAGCCTTAGGGACACAAATGTGTTCTGCTTAAGTAATTTGTTTCCAAAGCATATTTATCTATTACTACACAGAGCAAACAACTCTATTCAAGATGGTTTTGGGGGGGATCTTGTGTAAATAGACCTCTGCAAGTATATTATTTCAAGTTACCATTGTTTGAAGAGGATCAAGATTCTACTAAAATACATCTCAAATAGCTTATTAAAGATAATGTTGTTTGGCCTGCTGACTTTTTCCGTTATGCTAATGGCTTGGAAACAGAGGGAGAGGAGGGGGAATCCTTTCATTCATTTGCTTTTAAAAGTATATTGTACCCCCATTCCACAAGTCTAATCTCCTTCCTTGACTATAACCCTTCCTTACTTCTTGAAAAGACATGGTATTTGGAAAGAGTTTCAGCAGATAACATGATAAGGTTAATAGAGACTGGCCACCTGCTTTGATATTCAGTCTCAAGAATTTCATTGACTCAAAAAATATCATTTTCACATTCATCAATCATTGATAAGTAAGTAATGAACTAAAAACTTCGGCAGGATTTGAGTAATGCTTGTAATGTACTAAAAACTCAGTTAAAAATGGATTGAGAATAATAGAGAAAATATGTGAAGGAGTTGAAAAAGATTGGCAGCCATGGAAGGGGGGAGGGGAGCCTAATGGTTTATATGGTAGAGAAGAAGAGTGTTCAAAGTATGGGAGAAAATTTAGGGGACTATTAATGAAAAGTGCAGGTTCAACCCTTTTACTTCTTCCCAATTTATCCAGATCAAGCCCCTGTAGCCTTTAAATGAGGCTGTCAAAAATGCAGGCAAATCCCGTGTGCTTGCAATCTCTCTCTCTCTCTCTCTCTCTCTCTCTCTCTCTCTCTCTCTCTCTCTCTCTCTCTCTCTGTGTGTGTGTGTGTGTGTGTGTGTGTAAAATGTATTGTGATCTGCCCCCTGATACCAGTAAATCACAAAGAATACCAAGTCCTTCAATTAACATCCTATTTCCATCCTCATTCCTACAGCTGTTTGAAAACGACTTCCCACCAATTCCCCCCCCCCCCAATTTGCATGTGAACTGGAAAACGGGGGTGACATTTTGCCAAATATTCTTGGTGGAAGGGGAATAAATTCTGTGAAAGCTTTTCTTTGAAAGTTTTCTGAGCCTTAACCAGATTACATTATGCTGAATGAAACTACTGACGGAAGCAATGTGCTAGGAGAGGAGATGCCCTGCTTCAGTCACAGAAATGGAGGTGAGGGAGAATCTGGAGCCACAGGTTAAGAGGCTGGTCAAACTCTGGAAAATTAAGGTAGTAGTTGGGCAATCCAGAAATGCAGGGTCTTAAGGAGAAGCCAAGGTCAAACACAGTGAAGTAGTCCAAAAGTAGGCAGGTTTCCAAGAACAAGTTTTTGACAGGAGTCAGTAGCACAGGGTCAGTCAGAGTAGTAAACACGAACAAAAAGCTGTGTTGCACAGAACTAATGTCATGAATTGTTCCAGCAATGAAGTCTTAAACCGAGAGCTTGTGTAGTCTGCTCACCCAAACCCAGCTGCAACTTCTTACCGTGGCCTTCAAAGGTTCCATGCTTTTGAGAAGTCTATGTCAAGTACAGGAGTTCCCCTGTCCCTTCCAGTGGTTCACCGATAAGAATTAACAGGCATTTGGTAGATTTATAGTCCTTTTATTACAGCATTCTGTTATAAGCACAAACAGGCAACCCTCCGCCAGGATATCAGTTGCCTACTCTGACTCCTCCCCACTTCTGCAGCAAGAATCACACCAATGGGAAGCCCCCTCCCCCCGCGTCTCCTTTGTTCTCTGACATGCTCAGACCTCCAAGATCGGGGGGGGGAGGGAGGGGGTCCCCCCACACTTGAATGATGTATCGCCCAGCTGCTCCCTCCCTTCTGGTTGCTTAGCTACTATCTCATAGTTGGGTAGCTCCTCTCTCAACTGTGCAGCTTCTGTATCTGCCTCTCGCTCTGCTTCTGGAAATGCTGGAAGCAGGGGTGTGGGTGCAAATATCCCCCCCTTCTGTTAGGAACTGATCTCCCTGTGATTGCATCCCCCAATCTTCTGATTCAGCCCAGCCTCTGACAGTCTGTTACTCTGAAGGAATCAAGTACTTCTGGGTCTTAAGGTACATTGTGTTGGGAATTCCATTCCACCCTTGCTGCAGATATGTAGGATTGTTACATGTCACATGTCTGTTTACATTCCAGCACAGATTGCTGGAGTCCCGTGAGTGGAACGTCTACTCTGTATTGCTTTTGTTTTCTCTCTCTCTCCAAGAAGAACGACAAGGAGAGAGGCCATGTTTTCCTTTGTCCTTATTTATGTATAATAAATGTGTAGTTTAGTATAGTATCCACGCCTCGAGCCTGATCTGTTGTGTGTTTACTCTGCTGAGTAATGTGTGCTCTTGCATGCACAGAAGCATGAGTCATGGACACATGTCGGAGGAGGATGACTGATGGATCTCCACAGCGGCAAGGCTAAGAAGGGAGACACTCCGGCTGGGGCCAGCTGGCTTTCCATCTCCTGGTTCTGACACATTGGTGGTTATCTGCACATTTCTAGGTACATTTCAACAGCTATCAGACAGGCAAGGTTACATGAAACAGTACCGTTGCTGGTTTGATACCCCAATTCATTTGACCCAAGGGATAATATAAGACCCAGCTTATTGTTGGAAGGAATGTGACTGTAAAGGCACATACATACACTTGTGGTGGAGTTGTTCCTTGGTGGAAGCTTTATGGGAGACATCTCATTATAATTAGTAATATTGTAAAAGATCCAAAATTGTGCTCATGACACATATGTTGTCATATGTCTCTATCACTCAGCACTGGAAAATCAGCACTGGATTTACTCTTGGGAATTGGTATGCCAGTGCATGGTTCGTGGATGCCATGGGGCTGCTGGCTGATCATCCCCTCTGTGTTGTTAGAGGACAAGGAGAACCATAATATTTTCTGTCAACCTGGTACGACTTTATTTCTTAAAGCTCTTAAACAAAGCTCATGTGAGGGAAAAATGCCCTGCCACAATATCAGAAGCTGTAGGGTAAGTTACAAATTACTGCTGGGATCTCTTCTCTAATTGCTGTCCTAATTCTGTACCAGTTTCTTCAGGTTGCTATTATCATACTAGAGGTCATGTTTTCTTCTTGATTTGGACTCCTGCAAAGGAAAAAGGAAATATGATGTTAACTGTTAAATATGATGTTAAAAGTTAATTGACTTAGTTGGCAAGTTTGGATGTTGTTCTTTATATTTTTCATAATAATTATAATTATAGTTTTATTGATTGAACATTTTTATTCTGTTATTGATTGAACCTTTTAAAGAAATCTGCTTCCCAGTTAAATGATGGTAATCTAAAGTTGATTAAATATTTTAACTGATTAATCTGATTATTCAACTAGACAATATGACACCAGCATAAATGGTTTCCAATGTGAATCTGCTCAAATAACATTTATTCATTTTCATTTAGAAATTAAAATGCTTTTTGACCCTCAGAAGGACACATGTTGAGGAAATATTTGACAATGCTGAAGTCAAAAGGCAAAGAAAAACTTTGTTACAGATTTTAGTGTTAGCTGAGGTCAATCCCAATGCTATTTTTGCAGAAGGTGGTGGCGGCGGGACCTTAAATATGTTAAGTGGCAAGTATTTTTACCCGAATCAGAACATCAACAAAAGATTTGGATAGTAAAATAAAAAGTGTAATTATTTTAGACATCTCTGAAGTTTAGTATAGGAATGGGGAGATATTATTCTGTCATTTTGTGATTGATTACGTTGAAGACTGTGACATGCAGTATAAAAAGGATCACTTTATACATAGACCTCAAGTTATTTGGGTGGTTGTATGAGTGGCTGGGTGGAAGGAAGGAGCCTAATAAAGTCCCCTTTCTCTGCCAACACTCTAATAACTTGACTGCTCCAAAAAGAGTTTGCCCACTTGCTTGCAGAGCTTTCTCCCCAAGCAATGCCCATTGGCTGGTTGGGACTGGCCCCTGGGGAACTCCCACATCTAAGCCCGTCTGCTTGCAGTTGGCCAATCTGCAAGCAAGCCTGCAACCCACCCCAGCCAGCCACCAGATCGCTGATGTTGCTGTGGACAGACCACAACACTGCCCACCAATACAGGTAAGCAGACTTACAAGCTAGTATGTGATATGCCAACCTTGCTTTGGAGATCAAATATGTTCAAGCAGTAACATCGGTCCTCATAGGCAGACACATTCATATCCATCAAATAGAAGACAGGGCAAGTATCCAGACCTGTATGTCCAGTTTTCATCCATTTTCCACTTCTGATTTCCAGGTCAGGTATCCACAGATGTAAAGGGAGAAGAACAAAATAGAACAGGGGAGGGATGGCAATCCCTACCCCTGCCACTCATCGTTTGAGGGACGCCTCCATTACATTTGAAATAGACAAGGGCTCTCAAAATTATTTGATAGTGCAAACCATGTGGGAATTAATATCATGACAGGATTTGATCAGGAGAGATTTTACAACTGCAGTAGCTCAGATGACAATATTGATGAACCTAACCTGTTCAGATGTCAAACATTTGGAATCCCTTTAACAGTAAACAGAAGCGCTACTGCCTACATAAAAAATGAAAGCATTGCACAGTAATGTCTTTCTAGGGTTGACATATGGCAATGAAATGCAAACTTTCCTTTTTCTAAAAAAAAAAATAGAGAGGAAGTGAAGTGGAGGCACAGGTGGCTATGAAGCAATCAATGCTTGGCATAAGGGAACTATAAAGACAAGAAGAGAAGGGATAAAGAACTCAGATTGGGCATGGGGCCAAAATGGAGGATGTAATTAAGGAACAAAATATACCAAGGAAATAAACTGTTACTCCTTCTGGTGTATGAAAAAGCTTGATCGGATGCTTCAGAATAGAAGGCCAATAAATAAATAAATTTGAAATCTTTGTAAGAATACTCATTTCTTTCTTTCAGAAAAGGCAAAATGTGTTGGTAAAGGAGAATGCTTATTCATGCTTTCCAGAAGTGTGTGTACAGATGTATACCTATGCAAACAGAGCGAAGGAGACCCAGAGGAATGTGCAGAATGATAAGGGAGGAATTCACCCCTTTTTATACCCGCCTCGTTGCCTACTTTAGAAAAGGCTGTATAAAAGCAGGAAAATTCCATGAAATTGAGAGTGATTTTGAAAATGGGAAGGGGATTTACATGAAATCTGTCATCCACAGCCCTTTTCAGACGATCAGTGCCGAATGAATATGCAAACGGTGGCCATTTGTGTGTGTTTGCAGAGTTCCTGATCTCGAGGGCAGAATCTGCAATTCTAGATATGTTGAGCCTGTACACACAGGATATTGAATGGGGATGAACCAGGAGGAAAGGCTGCCAGCACAACTACACTTCCTTTCTCTACCACCCTGAGTACCATTCATTTAAACCTCCACAAGTCTTGCCTGAAGAAGGCTAGTGTGATATCTAAAAGTATTTAATTGTTTGTGAATTCATTGGCCCAGTTCCTTGAATGCAGAAAGGATGCCACTTGGCACACAGACAGTGTCATAATTTGTGCTGTTCATGTACTATTTAGCCAAAAGGGGGGAGAGGGGGAAAATTGATTTCAATGGGCATTGGAACACCTTACAGTGGTACCAAGGGTTAAGAACTTATTTTTTTCTGGTTCTTAACCTGAAACTGTTCTTAACCTGAGGTACCACTTTAGCTAACGGGGCCTCCCGCTGCTCCTGCACCACCACCGCACAATTTCTGTTCTCATCCTGAAGCAAAGTTCTTAACCCGAGGTACTATTTCTGGGTTAGCGAAGTCTGTAACCTGAAGCGTATGTAATCTGAAGCGTCTGTAACCCGAGGTACCACTGTAGTTCTGTGCAGAACTGCAGCCCAACCATCATATGAAAATTATTGGAATGACATAACATCCATTTCTGTTACCAGTACTAATAATAAATAATTAAATTCCATGAGAGTTGGACAAGCAATTAGCTTCTTAGGAGGGTTGGGTGATATCTGCTTTTCAACATTGTGACATATCACCAGCTAAACATTGTGATATACTGATATATTACAACATCTGAAATAATGATGGAGCTATGTAGAGGCATTGGCTGGCTTCATGGTTTTCCCCACATTGTAATTTATTGCATAGCGTTCTCACACACGATTCACCAGATAAATTGTCAGGTCTAAAATTATGAAACAGATATCATGATATGGACTCAAACCGGTTTGGGACAGTCTATTGATATACCCCCCTTCATGGATCACTGCCTTGTTGTGGCGAAGGGGGTTGAATAACTCCCAGAAGTCATGAGCTATGCCATGCAGGGCCACCCAAGACGGACAGGTCATAGCCGAACGTTTAGACTAAATGTGATCCACCCGGAGAGGGAACTGGCAAACCACTCCCGTATTTTGCCAAGAAAACTCCATGGACATAAAAAAGGAGAAGCTTTGAGAAGAAAGTGAGAGTTTCCAAGGTATGCTCTCGTTCATGGGGTCACGGAGAGTCAAACCCGACTAAGACGACTAAGCAACAAGAATTGATCTATCACCCTGCCCTAGTATATATTGCTTAAATGTTGGTGGCATTGATGTTCCAAATGCACAGACAAAAATAATGAGACCCATTGAACTTGAATCTAGCGTTTCATAGCACTGCAAAGGAAAAATTGACAGGATGAAACTTAATGAAATTCATGTACGTTTGGTGGGTGTCACCATAGCTACAGCAGCATCCTAGTTAAGGCAAGTAGGACAGGCCCATCTAGACTGCTTGCATGTCAATTGCAATTTCATTCTAACAACTTATCACCCAATGCTATGTGTGTAGCCATCATAGCTGGCCTTGAGTAGCTGGGGGCGGTGCATGAATTTAGGAAGCTACATGGGACATATCTAGTCTCAGTTGTGTTCTGCGTAATCAGATGGCTTTTTAAAAGGTATGGGGATAGTCTTATCAGTGGCTATGAACCATGGCAGAGCTTAATGTAGAAAAGTGGTAGACCTCTGCAAACTGGAAGCTGGAGACAAAGAGCAGGTGAAGGCCATTGCCTTTTATGCTCTGCTTGTGAGCTTCCAGAGCAAGGCCAGTCCAAGGTATTTTGACACCTGAGGCAGATCCCGAAATGTTGCCTCCCTCCCCACCAGGGAAGAAGGGGTGAGAGAAAATCTACATCCGGAACAAGGGAGGAAGAAAGATTAACATCAGGATCTGCTGCCCTGATGGATCCCACCACCTGAGGTGGTCACCTCGCCTTGTCTTGTGTGTAGGCTGGGTCTAGCACCAAGTAGGTTGCATTTAGAAAGAGAATGCTGGATTATATGATGCTTGGTGTGCTCCTAGGGGCAATTATTATATTCTTGTACCTAGGCATTGACCTTATCCAGACTACTGGGCTTGGTAGTTATCCACCTTGTTGTGCTTATATTATTGTAAGAACTATTAGATGCCAATGTCCTTGAATCATTGTGCCTTTCTTGGGGCTCATACAGCATTATCCGCTTTCTCCTGTGCTCCAGCCTTATCATATATGGGTAGGTCACCTCTCTTCCCATCTCCTACAGGCTCTTTCTTTTGCCTGCCATCATACTTTGTGTCATAGCTGTCAACGTTTCCCCTTTTTTAAGGGAAATTCCCTTATTCCGAATAGGATTCCTTGCAAGAAAAGGGAAAAGTTGACAGCTATGCATTGTGTACATATCTCTTTGAGTGCAGCTCCTGTAACTCTGTTACATGCTCCTCTCTGTTTATTTAGACTTTCTTGGACTAGAACTCAGCTGGGCTTCCATCTCATCCTTTATTTAGGTGCCATGGACAGTTTCATCCACCCAAATAGTATTGCCTGCCCTACTTTTTAATCAGCAATGTCGAAAGCAACACGATGGCCAGCAACAATTACAGTATAGAAAACTTTATGGAACAATGCAAAACATCAAAACTATCAAACTGAAGTCTCTGAAAGTCACGGTGCCAGGCTTTGTATAATCTGCAAATGTCCAATCCTGATGTCCAACTCTGAACTCTGCTGAACAGTGTTTCCGGATAGCAACTACTGTTTCGTTCAGTTCTTCATCAGTCAATTAGTTCAACAAACACTCGTAAGTGGAAAGATGTGCAATTTCTTCATTAACCAATCTTTTTTCAAATTGATATATTATACATGAGAATGAAAAATACTCTGGAACAGTGCTCATACGATTATGTACTTTCTAATCGCCAGAGGGCACGACCCTATGGAGGGACAGTGGGGTCTTCCGCATTAAGAAATTGATGTTATTGCTTATATCAATGTGCTGGGCAGTGTGACACATTGCGGTTGCATACATTGTCAGGAGCGTCCTACACATGAGTAGGCATCTGGCAGAGACACATGCCCGACTGGCATGTTCTCTCCCTCCTGGTCAGTCAGAAGCTTCAACAGCTTTTTCCAGCCCGAACATCACAGTGACTGATACCAAGAGAAGAAGAAGAAGAAGAGTTTGCATTTGATATCCTGCTTTATCACTACCCAAAGGAGCCTCAAAATGGCTAACATTCTCCTTTCCCTTCCTCCCCCACAGCAAACACTCTGTGAGGTGAGTGGGGCTGAGAGACTTCAAAGAAGTGTGACTAGCCCAAGGTCACCCAGCAACTGCATGTGGAGGAGTGGAGACAGGAACACGGTTCACCAGATTACGAGGCTCTCTCTCTTAACCACTACACCAGAGGCATCAGCACACTTTAGGACTAGCAGAATGTTGGCAGTTCGCGTGACAGACTCAGTAGCACAGCATTTTGGCTAAACTACTTTATTTACATATAATACATTCTGACTCAGCTCCTTCCTCTTCAGCACCAGACAGCAAAGAGAAAGAAACAAAGGACAAGCGTCCTACATCATGGAACACAGTAAAAAAAAATATCCAGTCTCCTTGTCTCCATCACTTCCAACAATGTGGAATGAAAACATACACTGTCATGTGATATAAACAATCCCATGACTGCAAGCATGGACAAAGAATCCTAACATGCATACCATACATTTAAAACACATACTTCTCCCAAAAAGAATATTGGGAACTGTAGTTTAAATGCACTGGGAATTATAGGTCGGTGAGGATAAGCAACAGTTCCCAAGTTTTTTGTGAGGTGTGTGCTTTAACTGTATGGTGTGTACACAGCCTGAGGCACTACATCTCTGTATTTGCCATGATTTCCACCACATCAAGGCTTAGGGGTCAACCAGTTCAAGGATACCTCTTTAAATAGTACTGTAAGTGGTTTAAAATTTAAATTTTTTTCGTTCAGTCTGGTGGAGGTGGCAGTACAAATTGCCACTATTATTATTATTATTATTATTATTATTATTATTATTATTATTAATAATTAGTAATGCTAATATATTCATAGAATCATAGAATTGTATTGCCCATTTCTACCAGAGACAACCAAGTTTTTAATTATTGGATGATCATTTTTCTATAATGAAAATGATAGTTAAGAAACATGTAACAATTTTATTTTGGCCACCTACAAATATAGAAATAAATGTCCTTCTCTATTTTCATTTGATGACAAAATGTATTTTGTCTGCTGAAGACTGAGTGGCCTTTTTCCAAAGGAGCTTCTAGGATTACTTGTTTTGAATGGAGAAATTGATTTTATTTTTAAATGGTTGCTATTTGCAGAGAAACTAAATAAGCCCATCACTGCCTGGTATCATATCCTGCTAGAAAAAGACATGTGTGCTAATTAAGCAGATTTATTCTTACTTCTATTCAGAAGGGCAAATGATTTTTTTTTTTAAAAAAATGTATTTAACTGGTCCAATTTTTTTGTCCTTAATGAAACCTTTAAAGTTTTCCAGTCTCTAACTGCTGTGCTAGCCATACATTAGAGATGGGAAAGAAGTTTGTCCACATTTTGAAGGAAACTGAATTTGCTGGACATGGACTTTTTGTGGATCTATATGAGTACATACATCTTGGGTTAAAGTTTTTCAGGATACGTCACTGATCCCATCTCAAATGATTGATTTAGAATCCAAGACTGCTCTGCTCTCGGTCTACTCTGTGGACACCTGGCCTTCCAAGAAGGACCTTATAACTTACCTTTGTTGACAGTGTGCCTTACAATGGCTCAGTATAGGAGAATTATAAATGCTGGTTTGTTTGAAATGAGGTTTATATAGCTGTAGGACTTGATATTAATGAGGTGGTGGAACTGGCAAACAAAGTTCAAAATCAAAGAGACAACACAGAATTAGACAAGTTTTATAAAACATGGCTCATCTTTCTTACGCATCTACAAAAGAACCTGGCTATAGACTACTGGCAACTCACAGGGACATATGGAAATATACTTTTATTCGAACAAGAATTTTTTGTGTGCGCACATGCGCACGCGAATGGGAACTGGACTGTTCTCAAAGAGTGGAAATGAGACTTTCTTTTTGATTATGATTATTGTGAAAATGATGAATCAACCTTTTTTTTTAAAAAAAAAAAAGGAATAGGCTGAGCTGTCCATCCTTACTGTAAATACCACCCACTGCAGCTCACAAATGGAAGATGCCTCTACAGATGTGAAACATTACAGTGACCCCTGTGCTCACAAGGAACTCATATAGGGGTTGCCAAAAATGCAGACTAAGATTTAGCGATAGCACTTCTTCAAAAACAAATGAGTCATATGTTCTCTTATTTCCATATCAAGAATGAATGAATGTGATCCATTCAATTAGCAACAGCATCAAAATGTGATACCACTGTTTACAGCAAACAGGATACAAATGATTTTTTAAAAAATGGTTTTTGCAGTTCACAAAGGCATGTGGATGATATTTCTCGCCCATTGAAAAGAGGGAATCATCAGAATAGTGACCAGTGAGTTTTGTTCTCACATATGCTTCCTCTAGTACAGTTTCCTAAAACTGTGTAAATGTTTTTCTCCCCTTTATGGCTGACATATTAGAATTATGATACAACTAGGGTCATGTTTGCCTTTTAAAAAACCATGTAGGTATTCCAATGGGAGATTTATTGGATTGTAAAACGGGTTGTGAGAAGTAAGTGTACTGATATTGCATCTGCATAGGTCTACAGGAAGCAAAAGTTGCCATCTCTCTTTGGCTTTTCTGTCCCATGAGACTGAGGATACAGGATAGTGGGAAGCCAACACATGAGGACAAATCAACTGTATTATATTAAGTTAGAGTCTAGGGTTGCCGTATTTTGAAGAGAATAAAAGGGGACACTGTGACAACTCTCATGTTAAATATCTCTACTATATGTAGGCAATATAAGCTGTGATATATTGCTGAGGGGGGCAGGAGAAGAGGAAAGGAAAGCAAATCTTCAACTACCAGTTATGGCTATGTCTCGTCCTTAAAGTATAGCCATATACATTTTGGCAAATTAAAAAAAAATCTACTCGAACAGAAATTTTACGCCTGAAAAAGAGGACATGTCCTGGAAAAAGAGGACACATGGCAACACTAGATTAGATCAATGTTCCATCTGACCTAACACTATCTGTCACTTCTACATACCTCCAGAAGATACATTTTCCAGCCCCTTCTCTTTTAGATAATCTGCTTGAAATACTGGAGGTTTATGGAACAGGGACTCAAATTAGCAAAACATTGGATAAATCCCCACAGTACAGTTTCATCTCAAAAACATTGAGTAAACCAACTATGACTTTAAAATGCTTTAAGGTGAACCCAGTAACTATTATTGTATGAAAGTAAACATGGAGGGAATTAGTAACTGGTTTTCAAAAGAGGAAGATATTGAGAGGTACTTTTCACAATAGATAGCTATCTATTGGGAGATAGATTGACAAGTGCAGCAAGCTATGATTAATAGATCTAATGACAAAAAAAAATAAAAAAAATCCTTCCAGTAGCACCTTAGAGACCAACTAAGTTTGTTATTGGTATGAGCTTTCGTGTGCATGCATACTTCTTCAGATTCTAATGACAGTTAGCTGACAAAGTGTGAGCATATTCCTGAATTTAGTTTTATCCTTATCTAATGCAATATAAAGGAGCAAGGAGAGATCTGAAAGGAGAAAATAGTTAGCAAATGCAATTCTGTACACGTCTACTCAGAAAAAGCCTCATAGAATTTCCATGGAACTTAGGTAGAAGTATATAGGATTGAAACTGGGCAGCGGAATCCTATGCCCACTTAAGTGAAAGTTCTTGTTGTTTAGTCATCTTAGTTGTGTTTGACTCTCCATGACCCCATGAACCAGAGCATGCCTTGGAAACTCTTACTTTTTTCTCAAAGCTTCTCCTTTTTTATGTCCATGGAGTTTTCTTGGCTGTAAGAAAATACTGTAGTGGTTTGCCAGTTCCTTCTCCAGGTGGATCCCATTTAGTCTAAACTCTTGGCTATGACCTGTCCGTCTTGGGTGGCCCTGCACGGCATAGCTCATGACTTCTGGGAGTTATTCAACCCCCTTTGCCATGAAAAGGCAGTGATCCATGAAGGGGTAAGTGAGAGCAAGGCATCATGAACTCAAAGGGACTTAACCTGTGGCTAGATGCATATAGGATTGTGCAATAAATTACCGTATGTGACAAATAGAGATGATGGGCAAATCAAAGCGAGCTAAAACTGCAGTTGTTCACCAGGTAGACTTGTCCCAGGTCATCACAATTTAATTAAGTGACATTACTGAAGACATCTAATTGAATAAGAAAAAGTTCTCTTTCCTTCTAAAGCCTTAAAATAATATCAGGTTTGGCAGCTGATTTGTGTTGACAGCTACGCCACATGGGTACATTGTACATTATCTGAGTTCCTATGCATAGGAATCTGACTTTCCTAAAGCATAATAAATCAATAGTAAGTAAGCCATGGGGTCCTTTTCCAGCCTTACATAATCTCTCACTGATGCATCATTTTAATGGAAAATTGTATTAGAATGATTAAATGGTCTTTTCTTTTAAAGACTACCTGGTAATTAAAGATTAGTTTAAATACATGAATCATGGTTCATTATAATAACCAAACAGTAGGGATTTTGATCTAACATTTCCATTTATCTTACAAAGAAGGAGAAATTTTCCAGGTTTCATGAATATTTGACTCAGGAGATTATAGGAACAGTTTAAAGCAAACAGTTGGTAACCGAATGGACACAGATATCTTACCTCAAATGTGTTCAGTACAAAGTGTAACCAGGACTGAGCAAACTTTAGACCATTGGAACAGTGGGGATAAGCGGCTGAAAATCCAAAAGCTTCTCAGAAACTCTTGGGCACTGTAAATTTGCTAAGAAACATCATGGAATGGGATCTCTGAACAATATGAAGTCAAAACTGAATTCTAACAAAGCAATTGCCAGCTCCATTTGAAGCAAAACTCAGCTGGGTAAACTCAAGTACTGAGTATTTTCTATTAGCAGGTTACCAGTTTAATTACCAGTTTAGGCTTGGGCTGTTTGTTTATGGTAATGGTTATTGTGCACTATTAAAATAAAGCAACAATAATAAAAAGGCAGAGATCCCACTGAACATGCAGGTGTTGGGTTGTAGGAAGAGGTGCATGATGATCTCCTGGGTTGGATCCTGTCCTCACTTTTGTGTGAGGTAGGGATAAGGGATAAATTAGTTCAGTTCAAAGTTTAATGCAAACCTAACTAATGCACACTTTTTAAGCCAGTAAGTGAACGAAAGTGAACGAAAATTTTCATTTCTCCAAATTTTGCATAGTAGTGGAAATGCATATTATACACGCATTGTATTGTGGGAAACAACATTCAAATTGCATACACATATGTGTATATTGGGGGGGTTATAAAAAATGTGAATTAATTTTCATGAAGACTTTAAAAAAAAAAGTCACAGAAGCGGAAATGTTGAAAATAGAAATTGGAAAAATGAGAAACTGAAAGTGGTAGATTCCTCAATCCCTAGTGTGAAGTGAATGAGTGGAAGGGGCAATGTCCCCTTCTATTACGTTCAATAGGATTTAGTTTTCTTGACTAACGTTAGGTGGGCCGATGGTATATCAACAGCATAGGGAATGTGCATTGAAATTTCAGGTGCTAGGGAAGTAGTAGTTCACATATTACTCATGCTCAAAGGGTAGGGTTTAGTGCTTTGTTTAGTTAGCCGCTTTCTATTCCCAATGACTAACAGAAAAGTGATAATATTATGGAAAAGAAGAGAAAACATGCAGCCATACCTTAATTTACATAATGTATGCAGGGCACCCAATCCATCTGCTCTTGATGCAAACACTGCAACTTTGCCCATCATTTAGATTTTTATTTATCCATTTATTTGTTAGAATGGAATACACACAGCTCTGGCTACATTGGAGGAGATTTATTGAATAGTGCTAAATAGGAAACATAAGTCACACAGTTTATATAATATCTACTTAAGTTTGAAAGAAATAGTTTCATAGCCATAAATTTTACTGCCGTAGAAAGAAGCTGAATTGCTCTGGTAACAAACAAATGGGAATGACTTGATTCTTAATAAAGTGTTTTAAATAGCTGCAAACTCTGGTTGCACTTATTTAGCCATTGTAAAGTGGTAAACAATAAGTAATTTGAATTTATCTTTGCACGGTTGAATTTGCAACAGTACCAACCAACCAAGTGCTGCAATAGACTAGTGATATAACAGAAGTAATTATAATATGGGATAAATCATCATGCTAAGTTGAAAGTATAAAAAAGGCATTCTGCTCTCTCTAGAAATGCAAGTTATCATTATATATAGCTGCTATATATATCTCCCTAGCTTGGGCAGCCCTTGACCCCATGCCGGCAATTGGTGGCTTGCAACCCAATTGAGCTCACTTAATAAATGACACCATTTGTTGTTCATGCAGCAACCAGAATTTGCCTGAGAATGGGAGATGTTCTTAGGAGCTTCCATGATCTCACAGATGGCCATGGCAGTATGAGGCAGTATGAGGAACCACCTAGTAGAGGTTCTGGATCTCACAAAGAGCACTTCCTCTTGAGCCCAAATTCAAATTGTGTGTTCTGTGGAAATTGCAGTTCTTAAAGTCTCTATAAAGCTGCCGTTGTATCAATCTAGCAGGTGTCAAAGGGAAGCTCGGAGGTATCCCATTGTGCTTTCAGTGTCATCAAGAGAACAATAGCGTCCATCTGGGGCTTCTAATAAGAAGAGCAATTTCTGATTCACTGGGGAAATAGTTTGTTTAGCTCGGCCCAAATTCAAATTGAGCTGAGGTAAAGAGAGGAAAGTCATTCCTCACCAACAAATCCATCCAAAATAGAGATCCTCTGCTATCTCCATCAGAACACAAAAGAGGTTTATATTGTATATTGTATATATGATCATGTTCTGGGATCATACGGTGATTGATGTGCTCTAAATTATCTTATAAGTCTCATTCCATGCCCAATGAATGTGGGGCACCTCTGTCTGGCAGCAGCTGGGCCCATAGATTGCAGCAAAATACTTGCCCATGCAATGGGCTCATGGGATAAAGCTGTCCCATGAGCCCTTGCAAAGAGGAGGGGAAAGCTTTCATAAGGCTGGTTCTTCTTGAGTTCAGGGCCATTTCACCTCAAGAGCTTCCAACTCACTCACCCTCCAGTTAGAGCAGTGGTTCCCAACTTTTTTTTGGCCATTTCTAAGCCAAATAAGCATTTCTAAAATCCTGATTCTCACCCTGTGACATATAATTCTTATTATTCAAAAAGCGAGCTCCTATTCATATGGAGAAAGCTAAAAGGCCATTAACTTGGTCTAACTCATTCTCGAATTGCCCCCCTGTGGGGCATGTGCCCCACGTTGGGAACCACAGAGTTAGAGCCTTTACTGAGAAATTTTTAAGTCACTGGTTGACAGGGCCAGAAAGCATTTCTCTCTCTCAACCTGATTGGCACTTGGTTGGATATTTTCCCCCTTTCCCTTGCTGAAATGGTCTTCCTTTGTTAGTCAGAAGAACATTGTCCGTTGAGGGTAGAAATGATATTGGGCAGGATCATGGGGGGGGGGCACAAAGGGCCTGAGGGGAGGATTGACCACAGAACCTCCAAACTGGGTTTGGGATATCTACCTGGTTGAAATCTGCACCCTGGTTGGCCAGTGAGAACTTGCTTGCTTGGCTTGCACCACAGCAAGGCTTAAGACTGGCTGACTCCCATGGAACGAGTTTGGAGTGCTCCAAACCAGGTGGATCCATTCCTTCAATATGGGTCCCATGCTGTTAGCATAACATAAGGGCGGGGGAGATATACTAGGCTCTGGCTTTTTAGGACTCTGTAAGATCTTGGAAACAGCAGGGTATTTTTTTATATATTTTTTAAACCATTCAGCTGCATCTGCTGGTACTTTACATAGAGAAATAATAATGATTTCAGAGATTCTGCAGATAATCCACATGCACTTGCCCTCAATTATAATAGGATTTAATATTAGCTTTCTTTGATATTTTCACAGGTGGGGAAGAACTATGCTCTGTTTGTTTGCATTCACTGAAGATAAACAGATACATGAATCTATGGGACTGCTAATTCTAGCTAATGGCAGTGTTGATCCACCTTTTATCAATAATAGAATATCTATAACTTGTTTTTCCCTCTCTTCTGTCTCAGGTTACATTAATATTTTGTGTACTCTGTGCACCTAGGTAAAGGAAAAAGGGGCTCATACTGTTTACCTGCGACTTAATTTTGTTATTTAGACAGAGTCTGCAAGAAACTCCTGCTTAAACCTTGACAAACTGTTTTCACTTTGGGAAAACCGACTGTTACTCTGAACAAAGAAGAAGTCCATAGCCAGTGGGAATCTTTAAACCACCTCCATTATGCAAGTCTCCTTTTCCTTTCACACAACAGATTTCACAGCTCGCCTGCCTAGTTCTGGCAATGAAAACTGGGGGAAGCTAGATATGGGGCTGCACCCCTCATTCCAATCTACTTCAGAATTAATACAGCAAAAATTAATTACCTAGACATTCACTGGTTGACTGTTACTTTATAGGAACATAGGAAGCTGCCTTAAACTAACTGGTCAATCCCATTCAATATTTATTTATGAAATTTTTATACTGCCCGTCATCTGTAGATCTCAGGGCATTGCACAAGGAGCTGAAAAGCCTCAGACTTTTCTAGCTGTGGTCAAGCAGGGTCCCACCCTCCTAGGCCAGTGGGAAAATACCTGCCTGCCAGGTAGGTAGCAGATCCTGCAAGACTCACAGCTGAGATGCCATATTATCAATGCTGGCTAGCAGCAGCCCTCTAGAGGTTAAGATTGAGGATGTTCCCAGTCCTGACAAGAGACTATGCATGTAAAGCAAATGCTGTTCAACTGAGCTAAGACCACCCCGAATCATCAGGAAACTACGAATTCCCAGAAATCCAAAATCCAAAACAGTACAAAATACAAAACTGTGGAAGAGGAGATAGCAGGACAGTTCTGACTGTTTTTGAAGGGCCTTAGAGTATAGGGAAATTGAGGGTTGGGATTTCCATCATTTGCAGCCAATTCTAACAGGAGCTTGGCTCCTCTCTTTCGAGAGGACTAGTCTAGCCAAGTGCATTGTAGATTCCGCACCTATTTATGTTAAGTCCATTTTAAATTACAATAGTAACACTATGCTCACAAGCAAGTAGAACATGTGAGTGGAGAAAACCACCCACACCACCTCTGAGGTCAGCCATCTACTGTAGGGAGCCTCCTATACACTTGGAGGCTTCTTATGTGATCTAGAACCCTGATTTCCAGGTAGTTCTCCTTTAAAGAATAACATGCTAAATTTCAAGTGACTTTCCCAGAGTTTTCCCCAGAGGTTAAAATCTATATTGTGTCCTATATCTATTGCCCAGTGTGTCATTGAGGCTTTAACAAGCTCATCTTTTGTTTTCCAATCTAATAACAAATTATACATTTTAGACAAACATTTGGGTCCTGTCCCGTCCCCCCGTAAAATGCAGCAATTCCCTGTAAGTCTCCCACTGTCTATCCATATTAACTCTCTTAATTGTAATAGCCTCAATAGGACATAGCCATAAATATGTTTTCCTTTCCAGCAGATTTTTATATTTCTCCCAAACTCTATACAAATTCTTCCTAAGAATATGGTTCATAAACACTTATAATTTTTTGCCTTCCCATACCAAAGACATGCATGCCAGTGAAATTTTAAATCATGACCTTCTAAGTCCAGGATGTCTGCATTATTCAATGTAATCCATTCTTTTAACCAGCACAAACAGGCTGCCTCAGAATACCTTTGTAGGTCTGGCAGGGCAAAGCTTCCTTTTCTTTTATATCATCATATGTTTAATTCTTGGCTTTCTCCCCTGCCAGATAAATTTAGAAATATCCTTCTTCCATTCTTTGAAGCAGCCTGAATTATTTACAATTGGAATTGACTGGAATAAAAACAGCATCCTGGGCAATAGATTCATTTTAATAGCTGAGATTCTACCAAGCAGGGAGAGCTTCATTAACTCTCAAATCTCCAACTCTTTCAGCTGCACACTGCTACCTCCAACTCAAGGCGGTGATGGGGTTGAGCTAGTGCTCTTAGTTCCACTCTCATGTTCTACTTAAAGGTAAAGGGCCCCTGACCATTAGGTCCAGTCGTGGCCGACTCTGGGGTTGCGGCGCTCATCTCGCTTTATTGGCCGAGGGAGCCTGCGTACAGCTTCCGGGTCACGTGGCCAGCATGTCTAAACCACTTCTGGTGAACCAGAGCAGCACACGGAAACGCCGTTTACCTCCCCACCAGACCTATTTATCTACTTGCACTTTGACGTGCTTTCAAACTGCTAGGTTGGCAGGAGCAAGGACCGAGTAACGGGAGCTCACCCCATCGCGGGGATTCGAACCACCGACCTTCTGATCGGCAAGTCCTAGGCTCTGTGGTTTAACTCACAGCGCCACTTAATTGTGAATTTAATGTCTGATTATGACTATTAAACTTGTCAGCATCTTGACAAGTACTGTACGTATTGGCAGGAAGATCCTGCATTGTAATAGATAATGGCCCTCTTATAGACTTGCTTTACTGAGATAGGAAGCTGTAGAGCAAACCATGTGAGAAGATTCAGGTAGGTAAGAAGCTTTCTTTCCAGCGCTGAAAGGAAGAGACAAAAGTGCTTTCCCTGCCTATGAGCAGACAATGGAAGGATAAGACATACATGGTCCAATGTGACTCAGGCAATAGAGTTTTGGATTTCAGCCATCTCATCAGCTGTCTGCATGGAAATGCCAACCTCAATTTTGTATCTTGTCGAACAGGAACAAATTGCATATGTTGCGATTCTGGTCGTTGCGATTCTGCATTTTAAAAAAATAATATATATTTTATTAGAGATTTCGCCGTTTACAAAAATACATGCATTGTCTCTTTTTTTCAAGTTGTGTTTTCTACAGACCAGTTTCATTTGTTGTGAGATATTAGTGTTGCATGCAGCATTAGGTTAGGAAGTTAACAAATATCCCTGTTAAAAAAGGGGGGGGGGTTAAGCAGAATAGCTTGAGAAGATACAAGAAGAACAGATTTCCTAAGCATTACCAACAGATTTTCTGAAACGCTCTCCAAGATTTTCCCCAGTTGATCAAGAAAGGAACGTGCAATTTGGCAGAGGAGTCAATTCCACTAACAATTCAGACTACAAGTCTATAAGCAGTTATCCTTAATTGTTACTAGCGGATCTCATTTGGTCCAATTCCCTTAATGTCTCATTTGCTCCTCCCAGCCCTCTGTTATTTATCTCTCTCTCTCTCCTTCACAACTTGTGACTCAGGAAGCTGACACGGCCCATCAACCATGTGATGTGGCCTGTCAGGTAAGGATGTTGGAGGAAGTTTGTGGCTCTGCATTCTGAAGCAAAATCGCCTCATCCTCACTTCCCAGAATTCTGGGAAATTCAAACTGTGGGACACATGAGAATGAGAAGCTGCAGTGAATACTATGAAGATGTATGAGGGCTTCATTTAAACTTCTCACCGAAATAAAGATACTTGCTGATTGGTGCAACTTCAGAGTGTAGCTCCTACTGCACAGATTGAAAGTGGAGCCATAGGACAGCATCTTATGCCCAGTCAAATCTTGCTAAGAGTGATATCATATCATCATACTCTGTCAGTTGAACACATTTGCAAACCCATTTTTGAGCCACAGTTTGTAACTAGTGTGAATGGATTGTATCTGGGAAAGTTTAAAATTTATCTTTGGACCACTCCATTGAATGAATTGTAACATTTTTTGAAATAAAAAATAGAAAATTGATTTTTAAAAATAAAAATACAATTTTATTTAATGAATATAGATATTGTCATCAAACTCTAAATAATAATACAAATATCAGTAAAACAATCATAGCACAACACACCCTAGTGTTTTTTATTTTGTATTATATCTTTATATATTATTTTCTTATTCCTATGATGTGTTAATACAAAACCTTTAACATCAGTTTTATATCACCTTATCTTTAAAAAAATATGAGTTAAATATTGATCTATTTTTCTTAACTAAATATCAAAGGAGCTCAAAAAAATCACAATATTAAGTTTTTAAATATTTAAACATTTGCTCATAGAGTATATAAATATGCATGCATTCACTTCATTTATAGCAGCAATCTGATTTTAAACTTGTTATACTTAGCATATATGTGCATATAATTGTTGGAATCTATTCATTCATTTCCTTCCTCATCATATGGATGTATAATCTCTGTTAACAATATAATTTTGTGTGGATTTTTTTTTCCATCACACTTTACAGTACAAACAGGAAATATCAGACTTAAAAAACAGAAATAAATTCAAAATTGGCATGGACTAAATTTGGACTGTTGTTTTTGTCCATGGAGTTTTCTTGGCAGGGATACTGAAGTGGCTTGCCGGTTCCTGCTCCAGGAGGATCACGTTTAGTCAAACTCTCCACTATGACTTGTCCGTCTTGGGTGGCCTTGCATGGCATAGCTCATAGCTTCTCTGAGTTATTCAAGCCCCTTCGCCATGGTGCTGGAGGAGACTCTTGAGTGCCCCATGGACTGCAAGAAGATCAAACCTATCCATTCTGAACGAAATCAGCCCTGAGTGCTCACTGGAAGGACAGATCCTGAAGCTGAGGCTCCAAGACTTTGGCCACCTCATGAGAAGAGAAGTCTCCCTGGAAAAGACCCTGATGCTGGGAAAGATTGAGGCCACAAGGAGAAGGAGACGACAGAGGACGAGATGGTTGGGCAGTGTTCTCAAAGCTACCAACATGAGTTTGACCAAACCGCAAGAGGCAGTGGAAGACAGGAGTGCCTGGCGTGCTCTGGTCTATGGGGTCATGAAGAGCCAGACACAGCTAAACAACAACAACAAAATTTGGACTGATCATTACAACCAGCTGCTTAATAATTCTTCCCTATTTCCTTCCTTTCATTGGCAATAGGAGGATGGCAGAAAATGCAGGTTTATCAAGGACCTGGAGGGTTAGTATTCATGATGCATGGATTACATCCAGCTATGGATATCAGAGTTTCGGTAAATTTGAGCTAGGTTATAAACAAGAAAATCCAGACTAGTCTCTATGTGAGAACATCTATATCTGGAATGTCCAAATAAGTGTGACAAATTGATTTTAAAAGAATGTTAGCTAGGATACACACACACACACTTATATTTTTTCATAGCTGATTTTGCACAGAGATTAGGGTGAAGAAGAAGGGGAGGGAGCCTCAAAATAAGATAATAATGGTGATTGCCATTGCTGTGCCCTACAGATTAAGAGAGTATTGATCACCTAGGTTACTAGAGAGCAGGCATTATTGGTAGGCAATGATTACATTTTTTGTCAGGTACCTGCTATGCGTAGGTTATGTTCCTGCAAAATATATAATGCCTCCAAACCTACAGGGTCTGAATAATGCACTCCTACTGATTAATAAGGCCACAGTTGGGCTGAAATTCCTGCAAAATGATTTTTTAAAAGAAGAGTCCCATTGATTATTTCACAGGAACTGCTTTTCTCCTTTACATTCAGTTAGTGCTGAGGATACCCTCTGGTACTGTACTTGTAATTTTCTCCTATTGATTTTAACAGCTTCCTTGACCTTGGGCAAAAAGCCTTAAAATATCACCAGAGACAGAGGGTGTATGAAAAGCCTTTAAAGGAGGGATAAACAGAATATGTGCAGGAGGGAACAGAGAAAGAGCAAGCGGATATGCCAATAGCATTAATAAATGCAAGTACAACTAGGACTGCCAAAATGACTTGGAGTCATGGTTTCTCCCTTTCTCCCCAGGTTCAAAGTCTCCATCCCTTCTTGGCTTGTTGATTTTTGTTTGTCGAACTGGAGCTCCGCAACCCATCTGTGCCATACTTATTCTAGGTTTGTTTTTGTACTGTATATGTGCTTAGGAATTCAGCATTCTGCTATGTTGATCAATCCATCAGGCAAGCATTTTAGCTTGATGATTCCCACTCTCTCCCGCCCCTGTTCTAGGGGTTCTCCCCACACACCCCAAACCAATTTCAGTGGGTACATGGGATTGCATGAAGGGAAGAGATGGGAGCCTTATTGCTCAAGGGAAAGTGCTTGCCTTTGTAGCACAAGACTTAATCCTAGCTCATGGGATGATGAGAGTCGAAGCAGCAAACATGAAAGAACAGAACTGGGCTGTAGCAATTTCTACAGTGGGGAAGTTCCAAAATATTGCTGCAAAAGTTGGGTTCTACCTCTCTCTCTGCCAAGCAGTAGCAAGAGTCATTGGGGTTCCAGGCACTCACCCAGGCTTTGTGTTCCTCTGGAAAATTGAGACTGTTGTAGCTTTCATAAATATGGTTTATTCACCTATTTACACCTTCAGTCTGCATGGAAGGAGTCCAGATCTCACAGCATGGTCATTTCAAGAGGGGCTTGTTCCCCACAGGAGTCCAAGGCATCTCTCCCAGCCAGCCTTCAGCCAGCATGCCCAAGATGGATCCCAGCCTGTCTTCTCCCCTCTTCCTCTTCCCAGAACACCTTGCTAAAAGACTCCCTTTCCCCGTCACCTCACACCCAGTTACCCTGGCACCATCTGTCTTTGTTTGAACTGGTTCTCATGTGGTGCCTTCATTTGAAGGTTGTCTCCTTCATTTTCAAACTTTTTCAGTGTGACCCTGTTCTGCCAAGGCAATAAGCAGACATCGGGGTGAAGATTGCAGGTTTTATTAGCCACACAGCCAGCTTTAGGCATAAAATACACATACATAGTCACTAAAGCAAATTGTTAAGCATTTAAGCATTATTATAGCAAAACCTTCCCACGCCGGTTCATTCTGACGTTCCATCTGCTGTTGGAGAACCCTTAGGAATGACAGCAAACAATCTCCCTTGGATGCTTGGATGCTTATAACACAAGGCTTATCTCGGTAGCCTTGACATTAAGCCCACATTTCCTCTTATGCCACAATACATTCTCATATGCAATTAACTCCTTAAAGGACAAATCCTAAAAGTACCAATCGCTAGCTACTAAGCAGAGGCAGCTCCTTAATGAGGCGTAAATAAATAATTATTGGGTGCCCCTTGCTTCCTCATGATCTCAATATTCTTCTACATATTTACAATACAGGCAGTGGCGAAGCTGCATGCTCCGCTACCAGGGGCGGAAAGCAGGCAGGAGCATGGCATGCATTCTGTGGCCGTGATGCGCCACCTGTGGGGACGTAGCACCCGGTGCAACGGGGGGGGGGGGTGCGCCGCAATGGCACCCTGCCAGAATAGTGGTGCCAGGAGCAGTCCACTCCCTCCGCACTCCTGTTCCTTTGCCAGTGAATACAGAACCATGCTGTCTGCAGGATCCAGGCATCTGCCCCATCTTGCTTTCTTCTGGAGACAGCCACATGGGCCCAGGATAAGTTGCATCAGTGAATTTTAAACACAATCTTATACATATTGTTACAGAGGCCTGGTGCCTGCCCCTCTCTCTGAGATGCCAGCTTCCTCTTTCTCCTTCCCAGAAAACCTTTGCTCAAAAACTCCCTTTTCCGGTCCCTTGAAACAGGCACCTTTACCTTGGTAACAACTCACTCTCCAGGCTAAAGGATTCCTCTCCCCAATGGCCCATCAACACCTTTTGTCATGTTAATGGATTTCTTCTTCACTAAGCCAGCCAGACTGGTTTGCATGTCAGCCCAGGAATTCCCTGAATTCCCTGTCTGGCACAGTTCTGCACTTCATTATTATTATTTTTATGGATGCAGAGAAGTTCAGCACTTTAAACCATATCCCATTTAATCAAAATTTTGGTATTTATTAATTTTGAAGGTTTACCCCCAAATCTATAACACCATTTGCGTGCTGAGGTCCCACAAAACCCCTACCCCAATAACTCAGACATCACACATAATTTTTGTTTTAGGTTTTTGGCATAATTTTGGCCACAAATTTATTTTATACAAATTGAGAGTGGTTGCTTAGGCATTGGTTATGACTACCTGTCCCCCCCCCCGCCTTGGGGGGACAGCACTGACTCCCTAGTCAGTCCCGGAGGAAGCATGGTCAGAGTCAGATGGAGCTGCGTAACAGGCCCTCACTGCTCCGCGCATGTTCCTTGAAGCTTACGCGGCCCGCACCCTGCCGTCAGGGTTTGGACGAAGGGGATGGTAAGCTTCAGAATTCCTTTAACGGAATACCCGTCAGCAGCAGCATTGGAGGGGCAGGCACAGCCAATCCATACCCCTCCACCAACCAATTTTAACCAATGCCTAACCGCCATTCGAGCCCTTACGCTCGCCGCCAACCACTCACAAATTAAACCACACCCTCAGCCTGGACACTAAAGCATCCAACCACACATCATTCCCAACTGGCGAGAGATGAACCCCGTCATCCCTGTAAAATTCAATCGCCTTGAATGAAATCAGAGGGTGAGGGACCACTGACCCGCCCAGATTCACCACCAGCTTGCTTGCTGCGGAATTAATCCGCTTCCTTACACGTTCGGTGGCAGCTGGGCAAGGACTACCTCGCCAAATGCGGCGTTGCAATAGCTGTGACCAAATTAGCTTAGTTGACGGCACCAATGCCGCCAGCTCTCCAATGTCCTGTAATATGGTAGCACGCAGCCCGTAGCAGGAAGAGGAAACCATATCGTTCTCCCCGAGCTGCACCACGATCGCTGAAGGAGGGCCACACTGGAGGACACGCCTTCGCATGAGAGGTAAGAATTCCCTCCACAGCATCCCCCTTCTGGAGATCCAGGACACATGTACGTGCTGTGGGAATCCCAGGCCATCACCCAGTCCGGACTGGCGAGCTCTGTCCGCAGCCCAGTGCACAATACTGTGCCCTACTATCCAGATACGGATAGCAGCCCGACCTAGGGTTAAAACACACACATGTAAGTACAACAACGCATTATTTCCGCACGTAGGCTTTGAATGCATCCGATCGCCACCGACCCAGGTCCTTTATCCTCTTAACTGCAAACCCCAGTGTGCGGCAGTTGTAGCCGCTCCAATCCTAAATGAGTGAGGGGCAAACTCAGAAGCCGGAAGGCCGCAAGCCGCCACAACTTTACGCAACACTCCAGTAAACTGGTGTCTCACCAGCGGACGGCCATTTTCGTGAATGAACAGGGGCCCTTTGCCGCCAGGACGCAAGGCTAAATACTTCGTAAGGTCTTTTACTGGGCAAGGGCCACTTTCGCCAGTCGCAGGGAGTGTAATAACAGCGCCCCTGCCTAGTTGGTCGTCTTTGAATTCCTGACATTAACCTGCAGGTCCATTGAAGACACACTAACGTCCTGTATCAGCAAACCCCTTGAACCTCCGTCCCGCTTGGGCTCGAGGACCACTTCTCCGACTCTCAGGGCCCCAAAGAAAGTTAACGAAAAGGCTGCTGAAAATAGCCGAGCCTCAAATTTTGACCAACAGATGCTCCGCAGCTTAGACCGCATCTGCGCCAGCAATTCAAATGTAATGGGTCGTCTGGAAATGGGCCTGGAAGGAGTGAGTCGCCCCCATCCCTCCAGGGCCCTACGCACCACAAACTCCCTAAACGGATCTTTGTTAAAATATGCCTTATTAAAAAAGGAGATTGCTGCGGAGTGCAGACGTAGGGTCCTAGCTGCCCGAGGCATCTGAAATAGATGTGCCAAATACCGGAGCACCTGAGAGGTGGAATGGGGGGTGGTAACTTCCCCTACAGACTGCCCATTAAATAATAAAAAGTCCGCCCAGGCCTTCTTATAGGACCTCAAGGTAGAAGGTGCAACAGATGCAGCTACTCCCTGTAAGACTAAGTTCTGCCAAGGTTCCAGAGATGATCCGGGAAAATTTCCGGACGGTCTCGAGCCACTGGCACCAGGGACCTGAAACGCTCCATCTGAAAACAGGACAGAGCATCAGCCATTTCGTTAGAAATTCCCGGGACAAAACGGGCAGAAAACACAATGTTAAAACGCAAGCAATGCAAAACGAAGTCCCGAAGGAGGGCAGATACCCTAGGGGATCGTGAAGACTGCTTGGCCAGTACAGTCACCACCGCCTGGTTATCGGTCCAGAGACAAACACGGTGATCCTTGAAATGCTCGACCCATAAGTGCACTGCCACTACAATGGGAAAAAACTCAAGAAAGGTTAGGTCCCGCGTTATAGCCTGCCCCTGCCAAGCAGGAGGCCAGCGCTCAGCACACCACCTGCCATCCCAGTACAAGCCAAACCCCAAGGACCCCGCAGCATCAGAATGCACCTGGAAGTCGTTGTGGAGGTTCAAAGTGTCCTGCCACAAGGACACCCCATTGAACTCCTCCAAGAATTCCAGCCAAATTGCGAGGTCAGCCCGTACCTGAGAAGGAAGGCGGACCCTGTGATGCGGGGCCTGCAAGCCCGAGGTAAGGCTGGCCAAGGGGGAACAAAAAGGTCACCCTGGAGAGACCACCCTGCAAGCGAAATTCAGATGGCCCAGCAATGACTGAAGCTGCCGCAGGGAAACCTTCTTTAAAGGAATCATATCCTCAATGACCTTTCTCAAATTGGTTTTTTTTTCAGGCGGCAAGCTAGATGTTTGAGCCACGGTATCTGAAAGATACCCAGGTAAGTCAGCTGCACTCCGCAGTAGAAGGACCCTCGGTCTTTCCAGCCGCCAAAGGGACACCCGGATCTTCCGTTAAGGAAGCAAAGGCCTGCAATAACTTCGACAAAGAAAGTAGCGGCTGCAGCCTTACCGGGGTGTAAGCTAAAGAGGAGATCATACTACTTTCCTGCTCCCGTGGCAGGTGCTTGTGCAGTGGCTTTTGGGGGCTGCTGAGAGCCCCCTCCTTGCCGAAATGGGCGGCGGCCTACCTGACACGCGGACCCGGAATGGTTCCCTGAACACTTATCGCACACATGTGCGTATTTGCAGGTTTGCCGTGGACAAGCGCCCTTATTGAAATCCCAGCAAAAGGGCTTACGTCCTAACCCTGTAGGGGCAGCCTTAAACTTCTGGGTATCAGGAACCTTCTTATCTATACGGGGGGCCACATAAGTGGTCCAGACATCCAAGTCCTTCCGATCCCAGCGGGCCGTAGGGATCTTTGCCGCCCTACGCCTAAAATTCTGGTCATAAGCTAGCGCAGCAGTTTCTCCACCCATTGTGAAGGCGGAACGGACTATGGATAGATACACCCAAAGATGTAAGGATCTTCTAGGATAGGCCGCGGCCACAACTCCAGCAAAAACCTGGAAACTATCTAACCATCGCTCGAAGGTCCTATCTGCCTCAGCTATGACCCTCTGCTTCTTTGGAACGGGCAGACCCTTGTCCAGAGGCTCCTGGCCTTCCAGCGGGGGGGCTAGGCTAAATATATCAACATAGCGGCCGTCCAATATCCTGGAACGCAATTTGGAGGACAGGTGAGCCCCCGGAATGATGTCCCTGGCCGAGTTGGTGGAGACCTTTACGTCCGGCACCAGGACCCCTTCAAGGCAGTCTTGCACTGCTCCATACCTAGCCCTATGGGAATTCGCCCTCCGCTCCCAAACCCATTTTGGGAGCCCCGAGGTTTCACCGAAACCCCAGTATAACTTAAGGGGCGCTTCCTCGTCACTACTAGAACTCTGGGATGACGCACCTGATGAAGAGGACGAGGTGTCTCTACGCCTCCTCTTGGCGCGCCTCCTCAAACTCCGATTGCATGGAGCCCGGACAGCCCCGTGGTTTTCTTTGGAGCTGAGGGCGATGAAACAATTGCTGAGACGGCTAGAGCGTCGGTGGCAGAAAACTCACTCCGAATCTGACCGGACACAGGTTAGAGCTCAACGTCGAGCCTACCAAGTGGCGATAGCGACGGCGAAGAAGACTTTCTTCACCGCCTCTATTGCATCTGCAGAAAATAGTAGCAGGAGACTCTTTCAGGTGGTCCGTAATTTAACGGAACCACCTTTACCACCGGGGCCTTGTAAAGACCCCAAGATCTCCTGCAACGATTTTGCAAAGTTTTTTGCAGATAAAATCACTCATATTCGGAAGGAGCTAGACACCACCGTGGGAGCAGGGCTGGGGCGGGAGAGTGCTAGAGCCCTGTCTGGTCAAGTTGCATGGAATCAATTTCAATCCGTTACCCCCGAGGATGTGGACAGGCTGCTTGGATGCGTGAAACCAACCACCTGTCTCCTTGATCCTTGCCCATCCTGGCTAATAAAAGCAAGCCGGGAAGGGCTGGGCGATGGGCTCTGCGGGGTGGTGAATGCTTCCCTCTGTGAGGGAACATTCCCAGATCCGCTGAAAGAGGCGGTCATTAAACCGCTTCTTAAAAAACCATCTTTAGACCCGGCCAGTATGGCCAACTATCGCCCAGTCTCAAATCTTCCATTCTTGGGCAAGGTGATTGAGCGTGTGGTTGCTGAACAACTCCAGGCACGCCTGGAGGATGCGGACCATTTGGATCCCTTCCAATCAGGGTTCAGGCCTCATCATGGGACTGAAACTGCCTTGGTCGCACTGGTTGATGATCTCCGGCGAGCTAGGGACAAAGGTGAGAGTTGTTTCCTGGTTCTGCTGGATCTCTCAGCGGCCTTTGATACAATCGACCATAACATCCTTCTGGACCGTCTAGAGGGGTTGGGAGCTGGGGGCACTGTTATACAGTGGTTTCGCTCCTTCCTCCTGGGCCGTGTTCAGAAAGTGGTGGTGGGGGATGAGTGTTCAGACCCTTGGGCCCTCACTTGTGGGGTGCCTCAGGGTTCCGTCCTCTCCCCCATGCTTTTTAACATCTATATGAAGCCGCTGGGAGAGATCATCAGGGGGTTTGGACTGGGTGTCCATCAATATGCAGATGATACCCAGCTCTACCTTTCTTTCAAATCAGAACCAGTGAAGGCGGTGAAGGTCCTGTGTGAGTGCCTGGAGGCGGTTGGAGGATGGATGGCGGCTAATGAATTGAAGTTGAATCCTGACAAGACAGAAGTACTGTTTTTGGGGGACAGGGGGCGGGCTGGTGTGGAGGACTCCCTGGTCCTGAATAGGGTAACTGTGCCCCTGAAGGACCAGGTGCGTAGCCTGGGAGTCATTTTGGACTCACAGCTGTCCATGGAGGCGCAGGTCAATTCTGTATCCAGGGCAGCTGTCTACCAACTCCACCTGGTACGCAGGCTGAGACCCTACCTGCCCGTGGACTGTCTGGCCAGAGTGGTGCATGCTCTAGTTATCTCCCGCTTGGACTACTGCAATGCGCTCTACGTGGGGCTACCTTTGAAGGTGACTCGGAAACTACAGCTAATCCAGAATGCGGCAGCTAGACTGGTGACTGGGGGCGGCCGCCGAGACCACATAACACCGGTCTTGAAAGACCTACATTGGCTCCCAGTACGTTTCCGAGCACAATTCAAAGTGCTGGTGTTGACCTTTAAAGCCCTAAACAGCTTCGGCCCAGTATACCTGAAGGAGCGTCTCCACCCCCATCGTTCTGCCCGGACACTGAGGTCCAGCGCCGAGGGCCTTCTGGCGGTTCCCTCATTACGAGAAGCGAAGCTACAGGGAACCAGGCAGAGGGCCTTTTCGGTGGTGGCGCCCGCCCTGTGGAATGCCCTCCCATTGGATGTCAAGGTGATGGACAACTACCTGACATTCAGAAGACATCTTAAGGCGGCCCTATTCAGGGAGGCTTTTAATGTATGATATTTTAGTGTTTTTTGGTTTCTGTGGAAGCCGCCCAGAGTGGCTGGGGAAACCCAGCCAGATGGGCGGGGTACAAATAATAAATTATTATTATTATTATTATTATTATTATTATTATTATTATTATTATGGCGGCGATGACCGCCTGAGGATGTCTTCGGAGGAAGAGGGAGGCTATCCTCGACCGACGACTCTGATGCATCGCCCTGCTGCGGAGTAGCTGGAAGTGACTGGAAAGACACAACCTGTGAATGACGGGGATCGAGCTGCCCACAACTGCGGGCTGCGCAGGTAAACCCCGCACAACAAGACCCCGTGCAGGTGCCCTCTTTCTAGCCCCCACCCGGGCAGAGATCCGACCCCGTGGCACGGCCACCTGCGACACAGGCGGCACCGAGGACCGAGCCTGTGGCGCGTCAGGCAAGTAGCCACTGGCTGGCAGTGGCTCTCCCTCTCCTTCACTGGATGACGACGGTGGAGACGAAGCATCCGCAGGGGGAGCCAGCGTGGCAGAAGAAGTTGACGGGGTCGAGCGGCGATGCATCAGACCATCCAGCTCCGCCTCCATCCCTGCCAGAGGCACCGGGTCACCAGCCAAACTAGAGACCATGGATTGAAGGCGTTTCACCGACTGGCCAGGTTCAGGAGAACGTAAGGCCTGAGACGGGCCTTTTATAGGCCGCTTTGAAGAGCAGGCCGGACCAGACTTCTTTGTCGCCTTCTTTGGGGCCATCCCTACTACTGGTGTAAAAGAAAATAAATTTAAATTAAAATGAAATGAAATGAAGAACCACCAAATTAGGATGAAAGTAATAAAATTATTATTGAATTAACCATAAAGCAAATTAAAGAAGTGAATAGGTACCAGCAGCAAAGAAGGACCCAACCGGCGCCAGTTCCCAATGGCGTGGCAGCACTTAAAACAGCCAGGCCAATATCCGAAGGCACCAGGTATCCGAAGCAATGCGGCCTATGCAATAAACCAACATCCACTGGAGGCCGCCACCTAGCAATGAGAATTACCCAGCAATACACCCTGCGGCCACCAGAGGCCGCCACTCAATTCCTGGCAAGCCCTGCAATTACAGGGGCTGGCCACCAGATGGCCCAATTGCAGGGGAAAAAGCAAAATGGCGCTCCCGCCGAAATTGCCTGGGGATGAAGCAGGCAGCCAGGGGAGCCCACCCTGGGCTAGGTGAGTCACTCCCAAAGCCCTGACCACCTCCCCCGACGTCCCCAGAGACCCAAAAATTACGGGGGAGGAAGGAGACGGCCCCCGGCCGGGCCTACTAGGCCACAGCAGTCGCGGGCCGCTGACTCACGCACCAGGCCAGCGAGGCCCGGCGCGGGATGGCCCACCGGTCGTGGGGGCCCGCCCGCGCCTCGCGCCCGCGAATCGGGGCCTCACCAGGGGCTGGGAAGGCCCGACAAAATGTGGGAGGGGGCAGGCGGGCAGAGAAACCGGCCGCTGCCGGGCCGACTAGGCCGCGACGGAGCCGCGGCACCCGCAGGCCCACGCCCTACTTGCCGCGACGCCCAGCGCAGCGCGGCCCGCCAGTCGCGGCGGCCACACGCCGCGCACCGGAGTCTGGGCCACGCGAGGCCTTCAAAGGCCCGATGAAACACGTGGGAGGGGACAGTGGGCGGAGGAGAACAGGCCCCGCCCGAGCCGACCAGGCCGCGGCGGCACCGCCGCACCCGCAGGCCCGCACGCGACGGGCGAGTGCTGCCCGGCGCGGCACCAAACTCCGCGGTCGGATCGGGCCTCCCCCGGGCCCCCAAAGGCCCGATGGAGGCTGGGGGGGGAGAAGGGTGGAAAGTAAAAGGCCCCAGCCGGGCGACTAGGCCCCGGCGGAGCCGCGGCGCCCGTAGGCCCACGCGCGATGGGCCGTGAATGCCCAACGCGGCGTGGCGCACCAATCGCGGCCGCACTGGGATCTGAGGAGGCGGAGGGAGGGAGGAAGGCTATTTCCACCCGGCCCGGGGTCCTGTGGCTCGGCCGAGAACCGGGCCGTCAGCCACCCGGGGCCAGAAGCCTCGCCCCGCCTCCTGAGGGGTGGTAATAGCTAGGAGCTCACTCTGAGCCCAGGGGGGTTATGCAGGAACCAAAAATTAAACAAAATTACAGGGGGGTGGTAAACTAAAGGAAGAACGTTACTATAAAGAGGAGAAAAGAAAAGAAAGAGCAAAGAGGGAAAGGGAAAAGTCCACAGATTATACAACCAGACTCTCGCTGAAGGCACTCGGTGCAGATAGATCCGATGTCCACAGCAAAAGAGAAAGAGAAAGCTGTGGACCCTGCTTATATAAGGGGATTAATCCCACCCCTAAATTGGCAACATCCAATTTGCCCCAGTAACAACTTTCAATCCGCTCCAGCCCATTGCCATCAATGGGCTGGTCACTAACTGGGGGTTTTGTTTGGCCCCATCCGCAACACGTGCTCTCTCTTTTATGAGAACACGCTTTATCAGATCTTACCATGTTTGATAGGGTTTTCTCCTATGGGTACAGAAGATTTCAATGCAGCCTTAGTGCAAGATGTCATTTGTCCATTTTCATGCAGAAAACACTCCAGGGAATAGTTTTTTCTGTAATAAGTGAGTGAAAACATATGGGGCTCTGTTCCAAGGAAGCACAACATAGATTCAATCTGGGAAGAACTGCCTGAAAAGAGTCAAATATGATAGAAATAATTGTTTAGAGAAATATTCTGTGTTTAAATATCCAAGATTCTCTTTCTGACAAATGCATGTATTGAGGAAATGCTCTTGGGGGTTTAATTCAATTTCAAATGAATAAGGAGTACAAAAATCATGTGCTCAAGATTAGATGAGACTTGTCCAAAGTCTGTCTCTACCCACCCATGGAATTACTGAAGCTCTGCACCTAAGGTGATAATTAAAGTTGCATAAGGGTGAGTTGATGGAGACAAAAAAGGAGTGAAAAACAGAAGAAAAATGAAAAGCGAGACAACCACAAGAAGCAACACAGCATGAACCAGGCAGGTTTCAAGCAGATTATTAAAATACTCTCAGTTAAAGGCCACAAGACTGTCACAACCTGAATGGAAGCACATTCTTAATTATTATTTTCAGGTTTTCTGACTCCATGGCCTAAGAACACCAAAGCTGAGCTCCCTGACCATCTAGCTTTGGGCAGGTATTTAAATTCTGTTTGTTTGAATAAAAAAAATATTTTATCCATTATTGAAGAACACAATATCCCAGCAAAGCACAAAGGGTGGGGAGGGGGGGAGAGAGGACTCCTGTAAGAAGTCGGAACTCCATAAGACCCTCTGTCTCTTTACTATCTGTCTATACTTTTGGCCAACTCTTTACAAGTCAGTGTTCAGAAGGTGAACAATGCCCCAAAGCTGAATAGTCCTTGCCTCTCATATATGCTTAGAGTTAAGGGGGAAATTTACTGAGTAAGCCTAAGAAAGCTTCTTTCCTTTAAGAAATCGTTTCCTTTCAGCTGCACAGACCACACAAGACGCTAAAATATTCCCACCTTGCAGTTATGAAGACCTAATTGACAGTTCCATACTGATCCATACTGGATAAATGAAAGAGCCAAAGTTTCCAGACCAGGACAGTTTGTCAAAAGTGCTTCTGGCATAATGCAACCTTCACTTTCCAGTTCACCAATAGACCTAGCTACGTGCCATATTTTTCGCTCTATAGGACACACTTTTTCCCCTCCAAAAATTAAGGGGAAATATGTGTGCGTCCTATGGAGCGAATGCAGGCTCCTTGGCTTCAGCGATAGCAACACGGAGCCTCCGAAGCACAGAGGGAGTGCTCCCTCCACGCTCCGGAGCTACGCATTGCTTTCGCTGAAGCCTGGAGAGCGAGGGGGTCGGTGCGCACTGACCCCTCTCACTTTCCAAGCTTCAGGGATAGCTGCCTGAAGCCTTTGGAGTGCAGCGGGAATTCGCGCTGCGCTCCAAAGGCTTCAGGTTCCTTTTGCTGAAGCCAGGAGAGCAAGACTCTCCCGGCTTCAGCAGAGAGGGAGAGCTGCGCAGCGCCGCTTCAGCTAAGCGGGAGGAGAAATGGAAGGGGCTCAGTTTCTCCTGCCACTTCACTGAAGGGGTGCTGAGCAGAGAGGGGGAGATTTTTTTTTCTTGTTCTCCCCCTCTAAAACAAGGTGTGTCCTATGGTTGGGTGCGTCCTATAGAGCGAAAAATACGGTATATACCAAGGTCAGAAACTGGATTAATCAAAGAAAGCTGTACCTGATGTGTTTCCTTCCAACTTCAAAGCCTCAAGGCCTGCTGGCTATCAGTGCTTCAGCTTTGATTAGATCAATCAGCTTGTATTCATCAGCCATACAGTCCACATGACCTTTGCTAGTTGACATAATGTTTCCCACCTCCAGTCCAAGTTACCAGCATGGAGAGACTGGTTCAGATTGGGACCCTAGCCTAGGGGGTACTGATGCTTCAAAACCATCACCCCCCTGCTGTGGTTCCAGTGTGAAATAGGGGCAGGATACTTGCAATTTTCATTGCAAAAATGAAACGAAAACAAAACTCCCATTGAAATGCATAAAGGAGATTGAACAAGATTGCAGGGTAAAGATCCAATGAAAAAGAGGATGGAAATTAGCACCCCTGATATCCAGAAACACTGAATTCATGCTATCTCAACCTCTCTCAGACCCTGCAAGCGTCCCTATTTTCCAAGGACAGTCTCAGATTTACAGAAGCTGTTCTGGTTTCATATTTGATCAAACAATGTCCTATTTTTCCTTAAAATGTCCCTGTTTTCGTTGGAGAAATGCTGGAGGCTATAGTGAGATGCCCCTATTTTCATCAGAGAAATGTTGGAAGGTATGGAGTTATGTGACTCCCAGGCCAAGGAGATAAGTAACAATACAACCTTTAGAAAACATCTGAAGGCATCCCTGTATAGGGAAGGTAGTAATGTTCAATGTTTTATTATGTTTTTATATATGTTGGAAGCTGCTCAGAGTAGCTGGAGCAACCCAGTCAGATGGATGGGATATTGTTGTTGTTGTTGTTGTTGTTGAATAGGAAACCCCTATTTTCAGCAGAGAAATGTTGGAGAGTATTCTCTCTGCCTTAAATACCCACTGGATTGGAGAAGATGAAATTGAACACTAAAGAACCACATAGGAAATGTACAGGAAAGATTGTGGTGACAATAGCACAGTCTCATTGCCATATCTAAACTTGCACGGATCTTGGAAACTGTAGCTGAGGAGCACCTTCATAAAACAATGAAGACATGGCAGTAAATTTCAAGACTTCAAAATCTCTTGTTTAGTCAAGGGCCAAACATGAATTTGAGGCCACCTGGCATCATGACTTCCTTAGGCAATTATTCAGTTGTTTCAGACAACAATTCATTCTCCACAAAAGAAACCCTATCCTGTCTTCCCTGAGCTCCTTAGTCATCTTCATGGATTGGCTGAAGGAACAATTGATATGTGATTCATGGACATGCAGCTGAATCTGTTCCTCTTGCTTAAGTAGGTTCTGAAACTTTCCCTTTCCTTGGACAATAGCCATTTGAATTGAAAAATGTTGTAATTAGATTATCTCTTTGCAGAATTTATGATAATTGTTTTCGCCCTTCCATGAGACTGAAAATTCTATCTCTATTGCGCCTCTACAATATCTATCAACATAATCAGCATTGCACTGCTTTAACGATCTGTTGGTATTGGAAAAATGAGAACAATGACCTTTGAGCTAATTAGTTTATATGAAGAACCTAGTGAGATGGAAAGTATAAGACCTAATGGTATTTTAGATTATTCATTTTAATCATAACTGTGAAGGTAATATCTGATCCTAATTAGACTACAGGAACCAAGTTCAAACAGACACACTGAAACATACATGTAAGTTATACCTATTCTCCCCTCAGAGAAATATTATCAAATTATCTAATTAATATTCAATAATTACCTTTAAAAACTACTTTGGAAAATGCAAGAGCTTTTGACATTATGTATTAATTTCTTAGGGACGTGGGTGGCGCTGTGGTTTAAACCACAGAGCCTAGGACTTGCCGATCAGAAGGTCGGCGGTTTAAATCCCCGAGATGGGGTGAGCTCCCATTGCTCGGTCCCTGCTCCTGTCAACCTAGCAGTTCGAAAGCACGTCAAAGTGCAAGTAGATAAATAGGTACCGCTCCAGTGGGAAAGTAAATGATGTTTCTGTGCACTGCTCTGGTTTGCCAGAAGCGGCTTAGTCATGCTGGCCACATGACCCAGAAGCTGTATGCCGGCTCCCTCGGCTAGAAAAGCGAGATGAGTGCAAGAACCCCAGAGTCGTCTGCAACAGGACCTAATGGTCAGGGGTCCCTTTACCATTATTACTTTCTTGCTTGTCTCTATTTTTAAGAGCCCAGCCTGAGGAAGAGTTGTGTGTAACTCAGAAGCTCCCATACTGTGAAACACAGTTGGTCCTAATAAAGTTTTTGTTTTACTGGACTTGTCAGAGGTATTATTGGAATGTGTACAAGAGTTTCCATTACGTTCATGCATATTTTTGTATTCTCACACTCTAGTCTCCCCCGTGTAGGACAGTCATACCTTGGTTTTCAAACAGTTTAGTTCTCAAACATTTTGACTCCCGAATGCTGCAAACCCGTATATGACTGTTCTGCTTTGTGAACTATTTTTGGAAGCCGAACATCCGTCGGGGCTTCCACAGCTTCCGATTGGCTGCAGGAGCTTCCTTCAGCCAATCAGAGACCGTGCTTTGATTTCTGAATGCTTTGGAAGTCGAACGGACTTCCGGAATGGATTCCTTTTGACTTCCAAGGTACAACTTTTAGCATTTCTGCGTGCAAATATGAATTGTGGTGTACTGCATCCGAAACCTTTGGATCCCTCCTCCATTGCATCCCCACTGGAAGTAGCTAACCCTGAATGTAGTTACAGATAGGTAGCCGTGTTGGTCTGCCATAGTCAAAATAAAAAAATTCCTTCGAGTAGCACCTTAAAAACCAACTAAGTTAGTTCTTGGTATGAGCTTTCGTGTGCATGGTATCTGAAGAAGTGTGCATGCACACGAAAGCTCATACCAAGAACTAACATAGTTGGTCTTTAAGGTGCTACTCGAAGGAATTTTTTTATCCTGAATGTAGTGTTTTGGAAGTGTTTGGAGCTGGGCAACAGACTCATTTCAGGCTTTTATGTTACACCCACTTAGGAGCTGTTGTAACAAAGTGA
Organism: Podarcis bocagei; assembly: GCF_964188305.1. NCBI lineage: Eukaryota > Metazoa > Chordata > Lepidosauria > Squamata > Lacertidae > Podarcis > Podarcis bocagei. Next base: position 16,360,760 of record NC_138130.1, read on the forward strand.
CACACACACCCCGTGCTGCTCCCACCTTCTGCTTTGCCTTGTGTGGGTACCAAGGATGTGGGTATTGAACTGACTGTGCCATAAAACCCATTGCTACCAGCCAGGGGTTAGAATTGTACCTTTTGTTCCTCTACAACAGTCCCCAACTGAGATCTATAAAGCTGGGCATTAGCTTACAAAAACCCATCAACCTCAGAAGGGGGTCTCTGGAGGCTTCTTTCATCAAGCCGCACTGATTCCACCATGGGAACATTATGCCCCACATAACCTTGTATTTTCCCCACTCTACCTCAGGCCTATTGTCTAAACCAACTCACACCATAATGTTCTCTTTCCCTTTTCTCAAAAGGCAGCCAAACATTAGAGATGATTCAGTACTCACAACCATTAGGGGGGAAGAAACAAAGTGTGTATGTTCATGAAATCGGTAGGAAGCCATTTTCTGGTGGCAAGACAAACACATTTCATCTTCTAAAACAATTAAATTATTTCCCCTAACTTGCCCCCATGAAGAGTTCCACAACAATCTGATCCATGCGGATAAATATTGGATGAACTCAAAGCCTCGATACATCATGCTCGCTTAACAATTACCTCAGCCATAAATTATTCTATGCAATTACAGAAGTCAATTACATTTAAATTGCTGCCATCATTGTAAATTGCAATAGTCACAAATACTAATCCTAATACCATGATCTTTATTACAGTTCTGTCTTGTTATTAAAAAAATGTGCAGAGGAAATGTTATTAGGTTGACACGGGACATTGTAAGGTGGCTTTTGTTGGTTTTTAATTGAAAAGAAATATAAAACTGGAATAATTAGGGAAAACAATTAACACAACCCCTTGCTATGCAGATCTAATGAATGAGTATAGATGTAGGAAGAGTTATACAGGCATGTTAAATTTGTTTCTAAAGACATTAAATACAACATTGTAATTAAGAAAAGAAGCTTTTATTGTTATGTCCAATAACCTTTTAAAGCTTAAACACACACTCAGGGGTGATAGGTAGCAGGACTCCACTTCAGTGTAATAGGCCATGGCTAGTCCTAGGGAAAATGGCCAACAGCAACAAAAACAAGAATCTTTGAAAAGGAAGAGGAAGCAGACTCAAAAGGAATGGGGTAGACCAGTGCTATTTTTGTAGGAAAAGTGGTGTAGTGGTTCAGAGCGGTGGACTTGAAATCTGGTGAACCGGATTTGATTCCCCGCTCCTCCACATGCAGCTTGGGCTAGTTACACTTCTCTGAAGTCTCTCAGCCCCACTCACCTCACAGAGTGTTTGTTGTGGGGGAGGAAGGGAGAGGAGATTGTTAGCCGCTTTGAGATTCCTTAGGGTAGTGATAAAGCGGGATATCAAATCCAAATCCAAACTCTTCTCACCATAAATGCCTCCCTTGTTCTCTTAGAATGGCAACGGCGCCCACCCAAGAGGTGCCAGAACTGAGTTCCGGCGGTCTAGCCAGAAGCTCGGCCTTGCCCTCGCCGGTTTTGGAAGGAGCATTTGGAAAAGTCCTGTATGCTCAGAGACTTTGAGCCTGTCCATTAGGGGAAATAGGAGGCCCCAGACATTTATTTTTTGTGAGTATACTCTCACTCTAATTTTGCTTCTGGTGGTCTAAGTTCTGCATCCATCCCAAGTGCTCAAAGTCATCTAGTGCTCAGGAGCTGGCATCAGGCATGGCCTGTCTTGTTTCGCCACCAGAAGCAAAATGAGAAGACGCTGCCCTCTGCCCCCAAAGCCTTGCTTACAGGGGTTATATGGTGGCACCTGATGGGAGTGCTGCATCATGGGAGTCTGCCGCCCAAGGCAACTGCTTCAGTCTGCCACATGAGCTGCCTGGCCCTGAACAGCATTGTGAGGTATTTGCTTCCATGTTGTTGTTGTTTTAAACAGGCAGATCAGAAGGCTTCAGAGGCCTGGATACATTTTTAATGGAAAGAAAAGCACTGACCACCTCTCAACCACCTTCCAAAGATAAGATGTTTGCAAAATGCCACACCCACCAAAATCCTAAATACTGTATTTTTCAGTGTATAAGACGCCCCCATGTATAAGACAACCCCTATTTTTTCCACCTAAAATTAAGAAATTAAGTTGTTTAGCTTTTGGGGCTGGGGGTGGGGAAGGTCACTTCTGCCAATCGCTCAATCGCCTGCCCGCCACTGCCAATTGCTTGCCATAGCCACCGCTGATCGTAAACCTCGCCGCAGCTTGCTCACCTCCACCACTGCCCTCCACCACTTTCTTTTGTCTTTTTTCTTTTAGTTTTCCTTTCCTTTTTTATTTGTATTAGTTTTCATTTTGGAAAATATGTATATAAGTGTGTTTACAGTGTTATGTATTGTTCTTTGTTTTTCTTTGCTTAATTTCTATTTTTTGAAAAATTTAATAATTATTTTTTTTAAAAAAAGAATGAGGCAAAACATAAAAGTAAAAAAACTGGGACAGATTTTTGTGCTGCACTAAAAGAAAAGATTTTTGTGCTGCTCTTAAAGAAAACATCATTAGATCCCTCAGATCTATCCAATTACCGCCCGGTCTCGAATCTTCCATTCCTGGGTAAGGTGATTGAGAGAGCGGTTGCTGAACAGCTTGGTAGGTTTCTGGATGAAACATCTGCTCTGGACCCATTCCAGTCCGGCTTCCGCGCTGGTCATGGGACCGAGACGGCTCTGGTTGCCCTAACAGATGATCTCCGCAGGCAGCTGGATCGAGGCGGGTCAGGGCTGCTGATTCTTCTAGATCTGTCAGCAGCCTTTGACATGGTCGATCACGAACTCCTGGACCACCGCCTTGCCGACGTGGGGATCCAGGGCACAGTCCTTCAATGGCTGCGCTCGTTTCTCTCTGGTCGGGGACAGAGGGTGGCGCTTGGGGGGGAATTGTCATCACGCCACTCCTTGGTGTGTGGAGTGCCTCAGGGTGCAATTCTCTCCCCGATGCTTTTTAACATCTTTATGCGCCCCCTCGCCCAGCTTGTCCGGAGTTTTGGGCTGGGTTGCCATCAGTATGCTGATGACACCCAACTCTATCTGTTGATGGATGGCCATCCTGACTCGGCCCCAGACACACTGACCAGATGTCTGGAAGCTGTGGCTGGATGGTTACGTGGGAGCCGGTTGAAGTTAAATCCTTCGAAGACAGAGGTCCTCTGGCTGGGGCGGGACGATATGGGATCGAGGGGGCAACTCCCATCTCTTGCGGGGGTGCAATTAGTGCCAGCACCGGCCGTTAAGAGTTTGGGTGTAATCTTCGATACCTCCCTCTCTATGGAGTCGCAGATTACAGCTATAACAAAGGCGGCATTTTTTCATCTCCGCCAAGCTAAGCAGTTGGCCCCTTATCTCTCTCGTCCTGACCTAGCCACTGTGATCCATGCGACGGTCACCTCCAGACTGGATTATTGTAACTCGCTCTACGTGGGGCTGCCCTTGAGACTGACCCAGAAACTCCAGCGGGTGCAGAATGCCGCGGCGAGACTCCTTATGGGGTCTTCGCTGCGAGAGCACATTCATCCGGTATTATACCAGCTGCACTGGCTCCCGGTGGAGTACAGGATCAGGTTTAAGGTGCTGGTTTTAACCTTTAAAGCCCTATACGGCCTAGGACCCTCGTACCTACGGGACCGCCTCTCCTGGTATGCCCCACAGAGAAACCTACGGTCTGCAAATAATAACATCCTCAAGGTCCCAGGCCTCAGAGAGGTTAGGCTGGCCTCAACTAGAGCCAGGGCCTTCTCGGCTGCAGCTCCAAACTGGTGGAATGCTCTGTCAAAAGAGACTAGGGCCCTGCGGGACCTGACATCTTTCCGCAGGGCCTGCAAGACAGAGTTGTTCCGCCAGGCCTTTGGTCAGGGCGCAGCCTGACTCCCTCCTCTGGCAACCTGCACATAATTCTGCTTAATTGGTTGCCATCAATTTGATTTAATTAATTTTTATAATGAAATATTTTTAGATTGTGTGATTATTTGACTGATTATTTGATTGTTGTTAGCCGCCCTGAGCCCGGCTTTGGCTGGGGAGGGCGGGATATAAATAAAATTTATTATTATTATTATTATTATTATTATTATTATTATTATTACTAGTTTATTGTATGGGACGCGGGTGGCGCTGTGGGTAAAACCTCAGCGCCTAGGGCTTGCCGATCGCATGGTCGGTGGTTCGGATCCCCGCGGCGGGGTGAGCTCCCGTCTTTCGGTCCCAGCTCCTGCCCACCTAGCAGTTTGAAAGCACCCCTAAGTGCAAGTAGATAAATATGTACCGCTTTATAGCGGGAAGGTAAATGGTGTTTCTGTGTGCTGCGCTGGAGCAGCTTCGTCACGCTGGCCACATGACCTGGAAGTGTCTCCGGACAGCGCTGGCCTCTTAAGTGAGATGGGCGCACAACCCTAGAGTCGGACACGACTGGCCCGTTCAGGCAGGGGTACCTTTACCTTTTTACTAGTTTATTGTATTAGTGTATAATGCCAGAGGAAAGCTGATTTTAAGTGTTCAAAATAAATAAACCAAATTTGTAAGAGGGGGTAGGGATTCCATGCCTTAAAGCATTTTTTGAATGTGCATCTACAGATGTAAAATAGCCATAGATAGTAGTCATCTGAATATTCCACCCCAGGACTGACCTAACATGACTGCAAACCCTTGAAATAGTTGGATGCTACCTGACTTCATAAGTGTATGTGCATTGTTTGATGGTTTAACATGATTGCTCACCGATGACTGCATGAACAGACTCCAATCAGAAGAATCGTATTTGAGGTGAGGTGAGGTGAGGTGAGGCAAAAGTTCTACCTGATCTGCGATGGCATATTTGCAAATGCAAGTCACCAGCTGACACAACTGTCAGTTGGTGAACCGGTTCAGAATTTGTAGCGCTATCACAAGCAAAAGTGTAAGTGAAGTTTCCATCATCCCCCCCCCCCCATCTGTGATGATTAAGAGGAAAAGGGCTGAAAAATCACTATGGGAAGAGGGGAAAGCCTATGGCAAGGTTGTGAGTCTCAGTCCTAATTTACCAGGTTCAGAACCACCACTTTAAGACCTATTCACTAAGCAAATTAAAGCAATGAGACAGACCTTGTGGCTCAATGTGACAGCCAGAACACCATTAGGAAATAATTGTGATTGGTTATAACAACAATGATCATATCATACCTAGAAACCAGTCAGGACAAACAGAACAGGGTCTTCTCCACCCCCAGAGTTCAGAAATATGAATGGCAGATTCCTGAATGGGGTTTGCCCCCCTTTTTTCTTTTGAGTGGTGGGAGGATATGAATATTTCAAACAAGCTATGATTTTTGACACGATTCTAGTATAAGTTTTGTATAATGCAATCTCACACCATCCCATTTTGCATTCCTAAATGTCAACCTTCAAAAGATGATTGTGGATGGTGAACACAAATCAACCCGAGGTTTTTAAATGAATTTGCCAAAGAAGAGGGGGAAATATAGGCTGAGATCAAATTAACTACTTTAGCATCACTCAAAGGGTTGTGTTTGCCCAGTGTCCAGTCAAATTTTCAGGGTCGTTATAGGCTAGAATGTGAGATTTACACATACATGATTTGTTAAAACTCCTTTAAAACTCCTGGTCATCTTACAAACCGTTTTAAAGATTCCCCTCATCCTTCAGAACTTCTCTTTGAAGGGAAAAGCAATCATAAGGCTCTTACAAGGCTCAAAGGACTTGGCCTACTGTTCTTTGGATTCTTGTGCAGCCGGCTATCAGGCCTTGGTTTGGTGCTCAGAAAGGCAAGAGAGTGTAGCCTCAAGAGACAGAGGGCTTTTTTTGCTGGTGGTGCCCATCCAATCTATGGGAAAACAAAGTATGTGGGGACAGAGGGTGACTTGGAGAAGAGGATGCAGAGAAGGAACCAGAAAGCGTGGTCCCCAACACACTCTCAAAATCCCTATTGTGGGTTCGAAAACATTGGTGACTCCTAGTCTACAGAGTTTCATGTCACCCCTCCAATCTGAAGCTCAGAGGGTGGCCATGAGAGAGGGCCTTTTCAGTGGTGGCCCTATGGCTTTGGGATGCATTCCCCAGGGAAGCTGGTCTGACATCCACACTGCTGCCTTTTTTTCTACTAGGCTAAGATGTTTCTGTTCTCCCAGGCTGATATAAGTCCCTGTGAAATAGTGGGCAGTTTTAATGCATGCATTTGATAGCTGAATATACTCTTTTATTGTATTGTTTTGTGTCTGGGTTTTCATGTTTGTTGTTTCTCGTGTATCCTTTTCTTGCAGTGTGGTTTTATTGTTATGTTTTTATTCTCTTTTTTATTTGTGTGAAGCTTACCATTTGTGTGATGTGTACCAACAGATTGACAGGAACAAAGGCAGAAACTAGGGAGGAGGAAGTGGTGGAAAGATGTGGCTTGATGAAACTATGGAGTCTGACATTGTGTTACTACTGAGTGAGTCTGTCTTAAATACCCTTTCTCGTCCTTTTCTGGCCAATCAGCAAATGCCATGAGCACAAGCGTACATGCCTTCTATTGGTTGTGTCCACTCCTAAGGCCCATAACTCGGTAGCATAGCGCAGATGGAAAAGGGCCAAGGTATCCTGACATCTCCAGGTAAAAAAAAAGTTCGGATAACCAGTGGCAGATCTTGAAGTCTCAGGTTTTAGTGGCATCCTGTGTGACGCCAAAATTTGGTCACCCCTGAAGCTCTGCACTCAGTGAGACCAACAGGTCGTGTTTCTCTAAATCCGTCTAAGACAAATACACTAACCAAGTAAAAGTAGCATCTTGTGTTCCATCAAACATAACAAAAGTGCAAAGAAGACAATGGAGAGACAAGAAGGTAACGGGCACCCCAAAATGTTTTTTCTCCTTGTTCATAGTGGACTTTTTATTCTTATTATTCCACATCGTGGGTTAGGAGCAAATTCATTCTGCTGTCAGATTTATTTCTTTTTCATACATTCATTTATGAAGATTCCATCTTCCACAGTGCCTTGGCATAAGCCATCCAAAGCAAATTTATTCATTTAATATATATTTATTCATTCAGCACCTCATAATTGCATTTTACTTTTCCTGCATTTATCAAACAACTAACAGGTTATTTCCCTGTATACGTTGAATTATAAACACTGGGATGGTCTTTTCTTTTCCTTTTAGCATTTGAACTTTATGTGCTTATTTTTAATTAACAGCAGATCTGTAATTGGCTCACTCTAGATTTTCAACAGATACGTGGTGCCAGTACATTTTTTTCTTGGGGTACGCAGGGGTACGCATACCTCTAAACATTTTGTGAATCTAACTTTGGCCTCATTGAGGGGCAGTATTTCAATATAAGTAGGAAAATGAGAGTATCCCTAAACATTTTTTTTAGGGGGGGGGAGCACTGCTTGGTACATTAGATAATTTTGATATAAACAGAACGGCAAGTCTACAATACACATATGAGAGATGGCTTGGCTTGGCTTGTCCTTTTATCTGACAGCAAAACTACATCATGCTTCAAAATTCAGTCCTCGCCCCCTGGCTCAGCTGGTTGCGGGAAATACAGGATCCTGAGATCTTTGACTACCATCCTCCTGCATGGAATAGATTACCATGTTCATCCAGGTTTGTACCAGCCATCAGGATTGTTGCATCTTACCTTGGGAATTGTAATAACACATTATTAGGAATGCCATGAGAATATTTGTGAATTTGCTGCTTCCGATACAGAAAACTCATACCTGCTATCACAAATATCTGTCTCAATGAGAGAGAGAGAGAAAATGAGAATATTCTTTTCAGATTTATAAAGGGGGGAAAGGAGCAGCTGGATGTACAAGATGTTCTGCAATTAAGCCAACTGTAGTTGTGATAATATACATGTGTAGTAATGATTCAGATATGCTGAGAACAAAATCCATGCTTTTCATTGGGGAATATGGTCTTATACCAATGATAACAGAAGAAGAAGAATTCAAATCTCTATCTAGTCCATCATCCTACTTCCCACCATGGCCATCCAGATTTAGATTATACCTCTGACAACTCCAGCAACCCAGCTGCTGCCAGATGTATTGCTCTGCTTTCATTTAGACCACATCAGTGAGGTTGAGAGAGAGGTCTTGTTGTTGGGTCAGCTCAGGACCTCCATACATACTGCTCAGGCTTGTGTCCTGGTGAGGTCAGTTAGATGTTGCTAATGCAGCTAAAAATCAAAGGTCAACAACAACAAAATGTGGGAGGTAGCAGTTATGAGATACCAGTCTCTGCAGCCACAGCAGGTGGTGTGATTCTCCAGCAGTTCAACTTAACCCCTCAGAGGCTCATTCCATTGTCTCTTAAGACAATGTTGCATTTTTGCCTAATTACACAGTGTTGCAAGCATTTCCCTCTAAAATATTGCTATTTGTATGTCACATTCACAAACATATTCATTTTTATGTACACTTCTACCTTCTGTATGTATTTTTGTAAACATTGTTCATTTAGAGAATTGCATCGCAAAATTCGAATCAGTAGAAATTTTGTGTTTCAGTTCTCACATTGCTTCAGAAAATGTGGATTTGATAGATTTGCCTTTAAAATGCAAAGTGAATTTAATTTCTTCCCCACCCTAAGCCTCCATTTAACCAGAAACTTCTATGTTATATCTCAAGGCTGGGGTTTCAAGTATGGAAACAGGCACAGATCATCACAGTCCTTATCAATGCTGGAGCAAATACAATGTTTGTAGTCTGAGGCCAGATCCCTTATTTATATGAAATTGCAACTGCATGTTCCATCCCCAGAGCTGCAGTATATACCCCTGTGAAGGCAGGGATAGGCAAGTGCTTTTTAGCTGCAGCAAATGTTCTTCTGCTGCATCCACTGAACTGTTTCCAGCAGGAGGATTTGACTTGGACCATCTGAGCTATGTGGTTTCTGTAGCCTATGGTAATTCTGCTCTTTTGGCAGGCCGTTTAAATCAGCCACCACAAAGCTCCCTTTCCTTTTAGGTTCTCTACAAATCATCAACAGAGCCCATGGACCGTATGATGAAGGGTTTGTTCACAGGGGACCCAGCGACGAGCCATCTACTGTTTTTATTGAAGGTGAGAGGGTTAAAGAGACGATAGCGGGGATTTATCTTGCAGTCGAGAACAGAAGGGAGAATCTGCCAGGGAGAATCTGTTTTGCTTGTCATCCCCTTAAGCACAGTTTGGTTCAGCAGAATTGTTCCTTGCTAATGCAGAAAAAACAGCAAGAAGTAATATAAGAAAATATCGTCCGACGGACAACAGCAACAATCTAACAGGAGGAGAGACCATTTAGAGTGGACATGCTTTTTGCATGAACATAGTCCTGATGCGATGTTGTGGTGCAATGAACATAGTCCTGATGTGATGTTGTGGTGCAATGTGAAAAAATGCTGCAGGTGCTGTCAGAACTCTGAACTGCTACTTCCCTGAACTGGCTTCTGGATGCAGACCCTGGATTTCCAGCAGAACCATCAAAGGCAGCACTTTGTAACTTCACCACACTGTAAATCTGTCAGAGTTGGATTTAAGTACCTGGCCATACTGGCAATGCTTTGAGCTGTGGACTAGGGGTTGCCAGATAACTAGGACAAGTGGTCCTGTGCAAAGAAGCCAACATGTCAGAAATCTTGCTCCGCCATGAATGCCAGCAGGAAGATGTTGCTGTGAAACATAATATGAGGCTGCCTTAATTGTATATAAATTTACCCTCAGCTGAGGGTATGTTCTATCATATGTGGTGGACTTGTAAAAGGGCAAAAGAGTATTGGGAAATAATTTATAATGAATTGAAAAAATAAGTTTAAAAGTACTTCCCCCCAAACCCCCCCCCCATCCCAGAGTCCTTTTCGTTGTGGATAATTCAGATGGAAATTCCCAGGTGTCAAAAAAAGGCTATTTATGTATGTTAGCTCAAAAATGAAAAACGAGCTAGGTCCCAACTAAAGAAGAATGGCAACTTAAACTGATGGAATATGCACAGCTTTCAGACTTAACATATAGAATAAGAGAACAAGAGGAACATATGTTTAAAGAAGATTGGAAAATGTTTATGGAATATATAGGTGAAAATTGTGTACACTTGAATATGGCAGCATTGAGATAAATTCAAGAGTGTAAATACGTTTTGATGGATGTAATAATGGAATACTGAATGGTTTAGTTTTTGTAAAATATGCAAGGATTTATGATATGCAAAATGAACCATGGAAAGAGAAGAAGGGAAGTCACTGATATTTTAAGGTTGTTTAAACAAACATTCTAAAATGCAAAACAGAAAAACTTTAAAAAATATACAAAATAATAATAATAATTGTATATAAATTTACAGCTTGCTGTAAATATTGACTTTGACTGCATGCCATATGCATTCATCCAGCACCCTCCCCAAACTACATTTCCCAATATTTTTTCTTTCATGTGTGTGTGTGTGTGTGTGTGTGTGTGTGTGTGTGTGTGCGTGCTTCAAATGTCTGGCATGTATGCAGGTTTCTGTTGTTGGTTAATAAGTATAAATAAGCCAAACAGACTTCTGGGAAAAGAGAGAGAATGGGCGGACCTTTGCTCAATTGAGAGAGAATTATAAGATAGGTGAGTCCTAATTTAGGCCTTTGTTGAAATGTAGGAGTAGTTCTGTTCATCCATTCACATCTTCCTTGACTGACTTTGTTGGACACTATTTGATACTGCAGAGTGAAAATATCCTTTGGGATGCTTTGCACTGGATTTCTCATTTTCTTAATCCACCTCTCTCTTTCTGACTGAGCGGCACCTTGATCAGAAAGGGATTTGGCTCTGTAGTGTGTGTGCTTCACCTGGCAATGCACATCAAAGTCCTAAATTCATCTTATCACCATCCCCTCCCAAAGGTAGAAAGCTGAGCATCTCCCTTGAACCTGGGCCACTTAACTTGGAAAGTGAGAAGATGGTTCAGATAGTATTATTTTATTTTTATTTTAAAAAATCTAGATTGCTTAGCATTAAAAAATTAACACTATACAATAAAATATAGCACAGCATAAAACAAAGCATGAAAACTTGGCATAAAACAATAACAACTGCAGAGATACCATGAACTCCAAACTTTAGGTGTCAGGAAATACCTGAGAGCTGCCTAAAAAGCAATAAAGCGACAACATCAAGCATCCATAATAAAAAGCCCATTAAAACAACAGAACAAATAGCAATCAAAGCAGAAGTTTCAAGTCAGGAGATAAGCAAACAGCATCTTGCAAACAGCAACAGTCCAAACAGTATTTTCGTCCTTTGAAACTTAACATCTTCTCATGCAACACACAATGCTCACTTCTTGTACTGTAATTTGTTGCTTTATTGTATCAGCTAGCATATGATGTGATTTCTTGTTTATATTTCTTGTTATGCTTTTAATAAATAGAAATGAAAAATGATAATGAAATACTTTTTAAGGATTTGTTTTGAAATAATATTATTGCAGATATTTGCAATGAAGCAAAACTTTTAGATCCACAATGAAAGGGAGCGATGCTAATGCTGTTGGTTGCTAATTCACAGCCTCCGACATCTCACAGATGAGGAAAGGGGAAATGCTTGCAATATGGGGAGAAAGGGGGGCAGACAGCTTTACAAACCACAAAAACAACCACAAGGGGGTGGACCTCAAAAGGTGTTAAAGAAAATGAGAAAATTGCTTTGTAGAGGCACTCCTGCTGCAGTGACTATGTCCAATGTGGTTGGAGTTTTAATAGTCTGACTCAGGAGTTCATTCTTTTGTCTTTTGGGGAAAAAACAAGACTTACTATTTCCTTCTGCACATTGATTACAACAAGTGAGAAGGTATTGGCTTAGGAATCAGACAACTGCAATTTGACTCCACCCACTCGAAGAGGGGTGAGTCTGACGAGGAGGTTAACAACCAGTAGGGGGAGCCTGTTGATGCAAATACAACTATAAGCTCTCCAGGATCCAAAACCACCAGATTCCTTTAACGGAATACCCTTAAATGAAAGGGTAGGCGATGGCCACACCTTGCCCTTCCATACACCAACAACACATTCCAATGCCTAACCGCTGAACACCAAGAAAGTTGTGACGATTGCTACGAGGTAGGCGAAAAAAACCAAGAGACCGGTGCCAATTTGCCAATTGGAAAAAAACCTCCTACCAGGCCCCCTGGGCAACCAGGGCGACCAACCATGGGTCCATTGCAAGGTCAAGTGAGAAGCTATGCACTAAGGGAGTGGTGGGTGGGTGACCCATGGAAAAAACAGCTAAGCAATGGTGGGGAGAGCCGGCGCGGCCGCATTTGAGCGGCTAAACCATGCCCCCGCATTGTCTCCCAATTGGGTGCCCAACCGGGAGGCGAGGCGTGCCAGCGATGATGTCAGGGCAGGGGGCAGAACGCCCCCTGCGTGACGCAGGAATCGGCTCCCGCTCACAATCCCTCCCCTCCGGAAGGAGGAGAGGCATTCCCATAGCAACGGTCCTTGCACACAATTCCTGTCAAACACATACAGAGATTCCAACAGAGTGTTTGTGTGACCTGAACTGTGAGCAGTGAGTATTGGGAGCGGAGCACTGCCAGTTTGTCAAAAACAAGGAGGCAAACCTCAAAATAGGGCTCCCCCCCTCCCAGAAAGCACACACTCTCCACCATTATAATAGTGTAAGGTTACCAGGCGTCCCCGTTTCCCGGGGACAGTCCCCAGATTTACAAATCAGTCCCCATACAAAATCCATTGAAGTTGAAAAGTGTCCCCAGATTCATTGAAAAAAAATTGGTAACCTTATAATAGTGGCAATTGGGGGCCTGTTTATTGAGCACTCATCCTGATTTGCCATAACAAATCTTAAGTGGATATTAGATTATACCTCGGCTTTATTGAGCAATGTGGATGTGTTTCCCCAAAGTGACAGAGGACTTGAATTGTACAAACCTAAATTTCTCTGGGTGCCCCTGTATCTCTTATGCAAAATACTGACAGTTTGGAGGCTCACTTGAAATTGCCCTCTGTGACAAAAGGCTATTGTCCATTTTAACGTTCTGTCAAAAGTTCCTTATATTTACTGTTTCTCATGGAATTCTACTCAATATTGATCCAGAGCATAACTCCAATGTATAGTTAGCAGAGTAAAAACTTAAACGCGTCACAGGATTCCCCCCAAAATAGACCAGAGGTACAGTGGTACCTTGGGTTACATACGCTTCAGGTTAGATACGCTTCAGGTTACAGACTCCGCTAACCCAGAAATAGTACCTCAGGTTAAGAACTTTGCTTCAGGATGAGAACAGAAATCGTGCTCCGGCGGTGTGGCAGTAGCAGGAGGCCCCATTAGCTAAAGTGGTGCTTCAGGTTAAGAACAGTTTCAGGTTAAGAACAGACCTCTGGAACGAATTAAGTACTTAACCTGAGGTATCACTGTAATTGTATTTCATCCAGCAGAGCTTTACTGCTACTGAAGGCAAATGAGCATAAAGGTCACAAATTCAATACATTTAGGATTGGCACTATCCATAAGAAATCCAGTTGCAGCAGACTTAACTTAAACTTACAATAACTTATAATAAGCCTAAACCTTAACACTAAGGAAAAGAGATAGAAAGAGAAAGTGAAACCCAGGCTCCTTCGGGCCCTACAGTTACCATCAGCATGACCTTGACAGAAAGAGATAACAGAACCACTTTAAGCCAGCTGTATTCAGCTTCTCTGAAGGAATAACCCAAACATCACCAACCCCCTGCTTGTTTCTTTCACACAGAGAACCTTCCAGAACCTTCCAGAAGCCTCTTGAATTAAGCAGAATAGGAAAGATCTCTACACATCAGATCAATACTTTCTGCACCAAGAAATGCAAACTGACACTGTTATGGTATATTATAGGTTAATGGACAATAGCCATGTCTGCAAGCTATGTACCTCAATGACCTTTCACTGTGCCTCCTCGAGTACAGTGGTACCTCTGGTTATGTACTTAATTCGTTCCGCAGGTCCGTTCTTAACCTGAAACTGTTCTTAATCTGAAGCACCACTTTAGCTAATGGGCCTCCTGCTGCTGCCGCGCCGCTGCCGCGTGATTTCTCTTCTCATCCTGAAGCAAAGTTCGTAACCCGAGGTATTATTTCTGGGTTAGCGGAGTCTGTAACCTGAAGCATATGTAACCTGAAGCATATGTAACCCGAGGTACCACTGTACTTTATCTTTGATGCATTGTATCCTTGAACTATGTTAAAGCCTCTTTCTTGCCTAGATTGAGGCAGGACTATGTGTATAAAGTCAGACATTTTTGCATGGATGGAATGTAACCTATTGTACAAAGGTAACATCTGCTGCATCTCTCTCTCACACACACACCATGGGAGGTTGCCCATAAGAATGCAGACAGTTGGGAGTAAAATTACTTTGTACCCCTAAAGTAGTTTAATCAGCCATTATTTCTAGAGGTTTTCTTTTCTTTTCTTTTGTTTTTTAAGTAGCACCTCCCCGCTACCTAGAGTAATGTGATTTGACAGAGAATTGGAAGCTTAACTTTGAAGAAGTTTAATGTAATGGGCAAAGTGCTTAATTTTACACAGACACATACAAAAGTTTTAAAAACAGTTAATAATGGGACTTCTATTTCTGGAAGCATTATAAAGCCAAGTACTCCTTCTACTTCAGGTTTATAGGAGAAGTCAATCACATGCCAGTTATTGCTCTATTACCATTTTATTTCAGAAATCAAAAGAACAGAAATGACATAATAATGATTTGGGTATATATCACAAATGACAAGGCACTGAGTCCAGTTAAATAAAATTTCACTTTGCTATATGCAGGCTAGGAAGAATGATGTTATTCCATAGCTTGTAGATAGGGATTTTGCATATCATTGTTTCTTCCACTTTAATCATATCAAACCCAGCATGTTGTATGGACATATGCAACCCTTGCAACTGTCACTGCTGCTTGTGTACAGCGTAAAACAAGGTTCACAAAAAGAAAATAACAGCAACAGCAGCAACCCAGAGCTTTCTAGAGCCTAAGGAAACATTACAGCAAATTTGGAATGTTCTTGATTAGGTGAAACACATGAAGACATTTCAAGGGAACTTAAAATATTGTTGACAAGGTGACTGATATTTTTCAGGGTGAGTGGGTTGCCCATCATCTCTTAGGAACCATGCAAGTTGCGTGTTCAGACCTTTAAACCTCCCCCTTAAATAAATTCAGACAAGACTCAAATTTTGGTTTGGTTTTTGGCACAAAATTTAGGCCACAACTTTATTGATTACAGCAAGTGAGTGGTTGCATAGGCCCTGGTTTGACTAGTTCCCTGCACCGTTGCAGGTAGTGCTGACCCAGGGCACCAGCCTAGGGTGAACACCCAGATAGGCGGAAAGCCGGGAACAGGCTATGTCCACCACCCAGATGTCCCCCTGGACTCAGGCACGGGCACAACCCCCTCACAGGGTTGACCAATCCATCGAGTCCCTGGATTCCTTTAGTGAAAAACCCTTCACATAGGGATGGCGAGAGCGTTCTCCCATCCCTATCACATGAACCAGAGCCTATCCGCAACCTTACAAGTTGTGACGATTTGCTACGCAGCAGACAAAACCCAAATAGCAACAGCCAATCAGCCAAGTGGGGGAAATTCCTGTCATGCCCCTGTCCCAAAGACAGACGGCGCACGATGGCATAGCAAGGTTAAGCGCAACAAGCCCTAAAAGTAGGGAGAGGTGGGCGGGTGTTCCGAATGCACGTGCCAAAAGAGGAAGCTCTGGGTCATGTGCATGGGCATAAATAGGTCCCTTGATCCATTTAGCCTGCATCCCATTGGCCTGATTAAACCCTGCATCAAGGGACCTATCAACTGGGTGTTGTGGCTATCAAATCGTACCCACCCACAGCACAGGGTGTGGTTGCCAGTTCTCACTGCAACACGTGACCTCTTTAAGGGAGGACCCAATCTGCTTCACATTGCATCAGACCATAGGCCCATCTAGCTCACCATTGTCTACACTGACTGCTATTGACTCTCCATGGTTTCAGATCTGTCCTAGCCCAAGGTGGAGATGCTGAGGATTGAAGACAGGACCTTCTTCATAGAAACCATGTTCTCTACCACTGGTCTATGGCTCCTTCCCTCTGAAGCCCAGCTGTTAAAAGCGCAGACACCCTGACAGGAAAAAATGATCTAGAACACACACATCCAAGTGAAATATATGTCCAAGAATTAAACATAGAGCCTTGGGGACAATTCTACAGATTTAGAAAGAGAGCTAGCTTACTGTGGAGGGGTAGATTGTGTTTTGCTGCTGTTACTCAAAACAGCCAAGTGAAAAACCAAAATTTTCAGCTGCATCACCTCTGCCTAGGGTTACAATCCAGGGGGCTTTGAAAGCTCCAAAGCTGAGAGAGAGAGAGAGAGAGAGAGAGAGATGAGCTGCTGCATGTCTACCTATTTATTATGCAGTAAAACTAGAGAATCCCTGCGATGGGGTGAGCTCTCGTTTTTCAATCCCAGCTCCTGCCCGCCTAGCAGTTCAAAAGCACACCAAAATGCAAGTAGACAAATAGGTACCACTCCAGCAGGAAGGTAAACAGAGTTTCCATGAGCTGCTCTGGTTCACCAGAAGCGGCTTAGTCATGCTGGCCACATGACCCGGAAGCTGTACGCCGACTCCCTCGGCCAATAAAGCGAGATGAGTGCCGCAACCCCAGAGTCATCCACGACTGGACCTAATGGTCAGGGGTCCCTTTACCTAACCAGTAATGAATGATCTGTATGTAACCAGTCGGGCAAGACACACAGGCTAGCTAGCTTTTGAGACACACAGGCTAGCTAGTTTTTGAGAAGACTGATCAGCTGCATGGCCGTGCAACCTGAAACTACCTGGGGGAGTCACTTCACTGCTTCTTGTGGGTTTTCAAGTGGCAAATTGAAGTGCTAGCTTGCTATGTATACAGTGGTGCCTCGCAAGACGAAATTAATTCGTTCCGCAAGTTTTGCCATCTAGCGAATTTTTCGTCTTGCGAAGCACGGTTTTAACAGTTTAACAAAGTCGCAAGACGTTTTCGTCTTGCGAAGCAAGCCCATAGGGAAATTCGTCTTGCGAGGCAAATCGCAAACGGAAAAACCTTTCGTCTAGTGAGTTTTTTGTCTTGTGAGGCATTCGTCTTGCGAGGTACCACTGTATATTGCTTTCTGTTTAGAATAAAATCTTTAATCTTCTCACTCACTTACATTTTGTATTACTTCTGAATCTCATTTTAAAACAACCACCTTGCATTTGGCAAGACAAATATTCTTGTAGGTGACACCGCCCCATCGTCTGTGATTGATCTGCATATAATTAGATCCATGATCTACTGTATCCGGGAACTACTGTAATGAGAGAGAAAGAAAACGTTAACCATATTGGCCTGAGCTTATGGATCACAGTATTTGTAACACCACATATTTTCCAAATTTATAAAAATCTTTTTTTATATAAAAAAGCGGCTTAGTCATGTTGGCAACATGGCCTGGAAGCTGTCTGCGGACAAACGCCGGCTCCCTTGGCCTATAGAGCGAGATGAGCGCCGCAGCCCCAGAGTCATCTGCGACTGGACCTAACGGTCAGGGGTAACTTTACCTTAAAATTAGAGATCTGCTTGATATGGAAAGCAGAGAGCAGGGATTGATGAGTAAAAAGACATGTGCTGGAATCAGTATTTCTGTCCCATGACATTACCATGTGTTAATTTACATTTGTTTCTATTCTTTCCACATTGATCTGCAGTTTTAAATTTTAATTGTGCATTCTGATACCTTTAAACGGCTGAGAGCTGGACACAGCATTGTGTGACGCATGAACTCATGCAGATAGCTAAATTCCAACTGCATGTTAATGTAAGAGGTGCAGAGATTACATCATTTTGTATAAGAAGTTGCAGAGATAATTCCTCAAGTCTTCCCTAGCAACTGGATAGCAAGCCCAACCTGCCTGAGAATTTTGAAAGGTGAGACCTCTGGGTTGCAGTCTAGGAAGGCTGTCTCTGCCAGCCAGAGCCTAAGATGCTACAATCCAGTCACAGCCATGATAAATCTCATTGATTGTTGGACCAGAGAGAATTATACTTGTATACTTGACTAGAAGAGCACACTTCAGTAGGTACATCTTTTTCTTTTTACCTCCTCTTGAACACTTGAATTTAAGTATGCTAACATTCCCTCCTCTACACAGTGATTAATGGTGTCATACTTTTATAGTACATGTTTCCAAGCTGTGCTCCAACATGCTTTGGAGTTCCTTGGAAGCAAAGGAGCATGGTTTAATGCAAAGCGATGATGAGGCCAAAGAATGCTGAAGGCCGCTAGAATGAAACCATTGCAAAATAACATATCCTCCAACATTCCTCTGATGAAAAGTACATGTGAAAAGGATCTAGGAGTCTTGGTTGACCACAAACTTGACATGAGCCAACAGTGTGACGCGGCAGCTAAATAAGCCAATGCAATTCTGGGCTGCATCAATAGGAGTATAGCATCTAGATCAAGGGAAGTAATAATGCCACTGTATTCTGCTCTGGTCAGACCTCACCTGGAGTACTGTGTCCAGTTCTGGGCACCACAATTCAAGAAGGACACTGACAAACTGGAACGTGTCCAGAGGAGGGCAACCAAAATGGTCAAAGGCCTGGAAACGATGCCTTATGAGGAATGGCTAAGGGAGCTGGGCATGTTTAGCCTGGAGAAGAGGAGGTTAAGGGGTGATATGATAGCCATGTTCAAATATATAAAAGGATGTCACATAGAGGAGGGAGAAAAGTTGTTTTCTGCTGCTCCAGAGAAGCGGACACGGAGCAATGGATTCAAACTACAAGAAAGAAGATTCCACCTAAACATTAGGAAGAAATTCCTGACAGTAAGAGCTGTTCAACAGTGGAATTTGCTGCCAAGGAGTGTGGTAGAGTCTCCTACTTTGGAGGTCTTTAAGCAGAGGCTTGACAACCATATGTCAGGAGTGCTCTGATGGTGTTTCCTGCTTGGCAGGGGGTTGGACTCGATGGCCCTTGTGGTCTCTTCCAACTCTATGATTCTATGATTCTATGAAAATAGGAACATCCTTAACAACAACAACAACAACAACAACAACATATATATATATGCCACCCATCTGATTGGGTTGCTCCAGGCACTCTGGGTGGCTTCCCACTTATATAAAACCATAATAAAACATTAAACCTCCCTATACTGGACTGCCTTCTGATGTCTTCCAAAGGTTGTATAGTTACTTATCTCCTTGGCTCAGGGGTCACATAACTCCATACCCTCCAACATTTTTCAAAGGAAAATAGGGGCGTCCTACCAAAAAGTGGGACATTCTAGGATCAAATCAGAAACCAGGACAGCTTCTGTAAATCTGGGACCATCCCTGGAAAAAAGAGGCACCTGGAGGGTCTGGAATAACCAGAGTTGAAAAGTATATGCCCCAGTTATTGCTTATATCACAATTCTCCTCTTTATATGGAACATCTGTTGAATATTCTTTAGTCAATTAGTTTTTGACACTCAATGATGTTAGATTTGAGTGCTAGCTGTAATTGACAGTTGGTTTCTGACAGCTTCCAGGCCAACACAACTAATCACTGACTCTAATAGGGAACTCAGGTGATGAGTGCTGACAGGATTGGAGTCAAGGCATGCTACTGAGAAGCTATCTGCATGCTCAGCGAATTCAGAAATTTTGAGAAGTACAAAAAAATTTTTTAATGCTAATGTGCAGACTCCCTATAAAAAATAAAATCCCCATGCTCCGTTGCTATAGGATGTCAAATGTCCATTAGAAAAGTTGGGGAATTAAAATCAGGGTGGAGGTGTTTATTTATTTAAAGTGGGACCTCGGGTTACAAACACTTCGGGTTACGGACTCTGCTAACCCGGAAGTAGTACCTCAGGTTAAGAACTTTACCTCAGGCTGAGAACAGCGGGAGGCCACATTAGCTAAAGTGGTACCTCAGGTTAAGAATGGTTTCAGGTTAAGAATGGACGCCCGGAACGGATTAAGCTCGTAACCAGAGGTACCAATGTAATGGATTTGTATACTGTCCTTTATCCAGAGATCACGGGCTGGTTCATAACATAAAATGACAAAATGTGAATACAAAATACATGATAAAACAAGAACAAAAACAAACTACCCCCCGCCAAACACATTTAAAAAGCCACAGAATACTTAAAGAGGCCTGGTTATAGAGAAACGTTTTCACATGACACCTAAAGTTATGCAAAGAAGGCACCAGGTGAGCCCCCACAGGGACAGCATTCCACAAACGGGGTGCCACCACAGAAAAGACTATTCTCATGTTGCTATCCTCCAGGCCTCTTGGGAAGGGGGCATACAAAGAAGGGCCCCAGAAGATGATTGCAGGGTCCAGGTTGTTTCTTATGGGAAAAGGTGGAATGACCGAATGGAGTGGTCCTGCTGGGAGTTGAGGATATACTGCAATAGTTTTTTGCAGTTCCATTTGTGGTCCATTAAAATGGGGATTGGAAACCTGTAACCTTACAGATGTTGATGGACTACAAGTCCCATAATCTCTCCAGCCATAGTGATGGAGAGACAAAGAGAAGAGTAGCAGTGTCCACAAAATAATAATAATATTATTATTTTAAAGGGCAGGGGAAAGAGTGGAATGGGCAGTGGAATACACTTCATCCCATGACCTCTTCAGAACTGACATTGCCTCTGCATCAGAGGTTCAATAAATGTCCTGCTTTTGCTTCTTTTTCTGGAACTACAAAAACAAGGAGTCTGGTAAGAACCTTGCATGCCACCATATGTAGTGTTTAGGATGGCTGGACTAGAGTTTGGACAGGCCTTGGAGTTACAGTATTGGCCTCAGAGAGGCAGTGAAAAATCAACATTTGACATATATACACGAGAGCGGACATAAAATAGCAGCCAGTGCTGGTAATATTTGGCACTTGGCAGATGGAATTTAAAAGTCTGAGAAAACAACTTACTTCCATTAGATGAGGAAGCCTAGTAATTCTCCTTCCCCCAACCACCCACCCACCCAAGATCCTAGATCCTGTTTTCTAGTCATTTCTCAAGTGCTTTGAATGCTATTCAAACAAACTGGAATCTTCTCCTCTGTCTCTCCAGCAAAACATTGGTTCGCTCTGCATTCACTTGTAGCTTCTAATTAGACATCTGTTAAAAGTCCATAACAGGAAATCTAAGAGAGAGATGCTGCATTTTGTCAGAATGATTAATGATTCACAGTATGAAAGTGCCCCTGCATGAAGTCTATTATTTGAAACATGCAGAATCAGATTAAGCTTTTACTTTACAATGGGACTCGAGCTTCGTTATTAGAGGAAAGAAATCATGTTTGTATGAGCACTCTCATCACAGAATTCTCATTGTTTGCATGTAGGAAGGAATGCTCTTAGCGTAGCCTTCTGTTCCTACCCATCAGTAAGTTAAGATCCCATTATAAGAATTAACAAACTTTTAATTCTGTACCTACAGAACCAGACTGAAACTTGTTTGATGCTCCCCTTCCCTCATGAGACGCCAAGCAAGATGGGCCACCAGCAGCTCTACTGGAACCACCTGAGGAAGTTTGGCCAGGGCTCGAACCACCACGGCCTGATTCGCAAGTACGGGCTCAACGTGTGCCGCCAGTGCTTCCGCCACTATGCCAAGGACATTGGATTCATTAGACTGGATTAAATGCCTGTCCACAGAGATGGCTTGAAGAGGAAGCTTTGCCCAGATAAGCCCCTCCTTCCACACATTGATGCTTGGGTACATAAAAATAAACAGGGTCTTGATAATAATAATAATAATAATAATAATAATAATAATAATAATAATAATAATAATAATAAAAATTTATTATTTATACCCCGCCCATCTGGCTAGGTTTCCCCAGCCACTCTGGGCGGCTTCCAACAAAATATTAAATACAATAGTCTATTAAACATTAAAAGCTTCGCTAAACAGGGCTGCCTTCAGATGTCTTCTAAAAGTCTGGTAGTTGTTTATCTCTTCGACATCTGGTGGGAGGGCATTCCACAGGGCGGGTGCCACTACTGAGAAGGCCCTCTTGTTTCTTGTAACTTGGCTTCTTGCAGTGAGGGAACTGCCAGAGGGCCCTCAGTACTGGACCTCAGTGTCCGGGCAGAACGATGTGGGTGGAGATGCTCCTTCAGGTATACTGTTTGCCCTGATCCCCCTCCCGCCCCCCCAAAATTTGTTTGACTGGCATGTCTTCCCTCCAAGGAATCCTGGGAAGTTTGATTAAAATGCTTAGGACAATTTGCTAGAGGTTGCTGTCTATCTTAGGGCAACAATGCTAATCGCAGTTAATCACTGCCAGGCCCTCATAAATTTGAAGGGACCTGACTCAATGATAAAAAATGCACTAGCTTTAATATGTGACTAGTGATTTATACACAATAATTTGCAAGTTCTGGCCCCACATAGCAGATAGAGATGTCAGGTCTCATGTTGTCAGGATGCTGTCAGCATGGTTGCCCAGGAAAGTATAAAGACAAGGGAAAGTTTCTTACTGTCCTTTTTTATTTCAAACTTTACAGAGAGAGGCTGTAGAACCCAGCCTCTTGGATAATGGTGTTGTCCTGAGTGAGTCTCCATCCCCTGTCTCTCCCACTTCCTCCTTCGTCATTCTTATTGTCTCTTCTACGGGTGCTGCTAGGTACCCTGTCTTTGAGCTCTTTGCTCTCCTACTTTTAAGGCTCGCCGGGTTCAGTGAGATGGGGGGTCTGGAATGCTTTCTAGTGAGAACGTGTCAACCAGCTGCTCTGGCTCTCCCATGATCTCCCAACTTTTCCCCTCATCTGCATCTGAGCTGTGACCTCCATCAAACCACTGTTTTCAATCTATACTGTCTTCCTCAACCTCCTCCCTGGAAGGGTCAGGATAATAATAATAATAATAATAATAATAATAATAATAATAATAATAATAATAAATTTTATTTATATCCCGCCCTCCCCAGCCAAAGCCGGGCTCAGGGCGGCTAACAACAATCAAATAATCAGACAGTAAAATAGTTACACAATCTAAAGACATTTAATTATAAAAATTAATTAAATCAAATTGAAGGCAACCAATTAAGCAAAATTCTGTGCAGGTTGCCAGAGGAGGGAGTCAGGCTGCGCCCTGACCAAAGGCCTGGTGGAACAGCTCTGTCTTGCAGGCCCTGCGGAAAGATGTCAGGTCCGGCAGGGCCCTAGTCTCTTGTGACAGAGCAATCCACCAGATTGGAGCCGCAGCCGAGAAGGCCCTGGCTCTAGTTGAGGCTCCACCATTCCTCCTCTTCTGCCCAGTCCCTGACACATGTGCATCATGAAAGCTCATGCCTATCCACAATGCACTCTGCAGACAGGGACTGCACGAACTGAATTCAGATTGCTATGCATCTGATCTGTGCCAACAATGTTGCCGAAGCAGTTTTCATCCACGCATGAGAACCAAGATGTATGGTCACAATTGCTAGCTATAAGAATCCAGTGAGAAGGTTGGGATGCATGGGCAGAGGGTGCAGAAGGGTGGAAGGGTTAGGAATGCCCATTTCATAGTATGTTCATGCTGCATTGGCGTTAACACTAAGTTGCACAAACCTAGCTCCACACACGTAAAGCAGTTTCGGCAATTTGCTTTGTGGGCTTATGATTATTATTTTCTTCCTAAAATCCTGTCCTGTACGGGAGAGACCACTCTGTTCCAATCTCCCATAAGGTACCACTTCTCATTTGGATATAATAATAATAATAATAATAATAATAATAATAATAATAATAATAACAACAACAACAACAACAACAACAACAACAACAACAACAACAACAACAACAACAATAATTTAATATTTATACCCTGCCCATCTGGCTGGGTTTCCCCAGCCACTCTGGGTGGCTTTCAACAGAATGTTAAAGTACAATAGTCTATAAAACATTAAAAGCCTCCCTAAACAGGGCTGCCTTCAGTCTGTCCACCAGTACTTTATTAAAAGCTGATTTATTTTCATTTGGGGGCATATATACCTATAACCGGGATGCGGGTGGAGCTGTAGGTTAAACCATAGAGCCTAGGACTTGCTGATCAGAAGGTTGGCAGTTCGAATCCCCGCGACGGGGTGAGCTCCCGTTGCTCGGTCCCTGCTCCTGCCAACCTAGCAGTTCGAAAGCACGTCAAAGTGCAAGTAGATAAATAGACACTGCTCTGGCGGGAAGGTAAACGGTGTTTCCGTGCACTGCTCTGGTTCGCCAGAAGTGGCCTAGTCATGCTGGCCACATGACCGAGAAGCTGTACGCCTGCTCCCTCGGCCAATAAAGCGAGATGAGCGCCACAACCCCAGAGTCGGCCACAACTGGACCTAATGGTCAGGGGTCCCTTTACCTTTACCTTTATACCTATAACCAAATTCTTTTTTCCATGAATGCTGATTTCCACCCCAATATATCTACCTTGTTCATCCAAAAGAATCCATTTTGGACAAAAATTGGGATATATATACAAAACAACTCCATTTTTTCTTTGTTCCCACAGAGATAAATTCTTCCCTGGATTTCTTTTGAATTAAATATTTTAGGTCCTTTTTCCTAATGTGTGTTTCTTGCAGGCATCTAATTTTAATTTATTGAAGTGATGAAGCATATTGCAGAGCAGTTTCAAACCTGTTTAAGTTGTAGTTCCCAAACAAAAGAAAAAGTCATATGCATGAAATGGAGGTAGAGCAGTATGATTAGTCACTAAATTATTCCACATATAAGTTCCTCTAGCAGCAGAAATTCTTGATCTTGGACCACTCTAGAAAGTGGACATGAGCCCAGCTCTTAGGCACCACCTCACACTAACCACCGGGAAGTACTATTGGCCTTTTCCACGTTGGCTCCCTATTTGTGGAATGCTCTCCCCAGGGAAGCCTGCCTTGTGCCTTCATTACATATTTTTCGATAACATTCCCCTTCTCCCAGGCATATGGCTGATTAACATTCTATGGCTTTTTAAATGAGGGAGCAGGTTATTAGTTTGTTTTTGTTTTATTTATTTTGCATTCGCATTTTGTATTTTTCTGAGATATTTGGATGAAGGGTGGTATGCAATTTTAATAAATTATTACTCTTATTTAAGTACCTTCTCATTCTTCACTTGTCCTGCCTTTTGTCTCTGTGACTGGATGCCATTTACCATTGACACCACCACCCATTAAAATTATATTTCAAAATACAAACTGATGATTCCAAAACCAAATATTGGCCTAAATCCAGAAGATATTTCCAAAACACTGGTGACAATGTGGGTTTATTTAAATCTTTTGTTGCAGGGACACGGGTGGCGCTGTGGTCTAAACCAGGGAGCCTGGTCAGTGGTTTGAATCCCCACGATGGGGTGAGCTCCCATTGTTAGGTCCCAGCCCCTGCCATCCTGGCAGTTCGAAAGCACATCAAAGTGCAAGTAGATAAATAGGTACCGCTCCAGCGGGAAGGTAAACGGCATTTCCGTCATGCTGGCCACATGTCCTGGAAGCTGTACGTCAGTTCCCTTGGCCAATAAAGCGAGATGAGTGCCGCAACCCTAGAGTCGTTCGTGACTGGACCTAATGGTCAGGGGTCCCTTTACCTTTTATATCTTTTGTTGTTGTTTAGTCGTTTAGTCATGTCCGACTCTTCATGACCCCATGGACCGGAGCACACCAGGAACTCCTGTCTTCCACTGCCTCCTGCAGTTTGGTCAAAAACATAAAAATTTACAATGTGATGCACACTGAGTCTTCTGAGTTAAAAGGCATATTTCTCCCTTCAGTAATATTTTCTGGGGTCCAGTGATATGAGGAAACAGGAAGTTGTACACTTGACATAGGTGGATGACCCTGCTTCCTTTTCAGGAGTTATCAGGAGTGTGAGTCTATTATTAAAGCCTTTGCAGTTTGTCACTTTTGAATTACGGGCGAACCATTTCATGGTTCCGATACAGGGCCTTTAAATGTTACAGCAGCACTGTGGTTTGAACCAAGTCAATAGCAGCTCCCACATCGCTGCTGTAGCATGTAAAGGGCACCTAAGACATTTCAGAAATTATTAGTTAATTTGGTATAAAGACTTTCCGTGGGAAAAATAAGGTTTTAGAATGCCAGCAAAGTGGCCACTTCAATCCAAATGCACCCCAAATTGCATAGTAACTGTCAGTGTTTGATAAGTGGCATCATCCTGTCAATGTGTGATAACCATCCAACTTGTAAATGTCATGTTGCATTGGGGGGGCTTTTTTTGTTTATTACTGTTAGACTTCTTCATTTCTTCAGGCTCGGAAAAAGGAAGCAGAGGCTTTCTTTTGTAATATTTATTCCTCAGAGCCAGTTTATTAATCAGGTGAATAATGTAGCTATGTGTGTGTGTGTGTGTGTGTGTGTGTGTGTGTGTGTGTGTGTGTGTATGAATTTTGTTGTTCTTGTGCAGTCTTTTGTTAGCATTCATTAAATGGCTAAGCCAAATACCTCATTAATTGTCGTGAGCTTTTCCCACTATACTGTAAATTAAATAGACAGCATATAAAAAAATAATCCTATAGTAAACAATTCACATGTTATTATATCCTTGCTGTGGTTCTTCTTATTTTAAAGACGTTAAAGCAAAGATTATGGGATAATGCACATAGTGACTTGCGATCTCGATCACACGCAGTCTGTAGTCTGCTGGCAGTAGGAGTACAATATGGGCACGTCTTTAAGTTAACATCTTACATTAAAAACCTGACAGTACCAAATTATCGAAGGCTTTTCAGCAAAGCCAGACTAAATGTCTTTCCTTTTGCAGTGTTGGATGGCAGGTTGAGAGGACTTCCCTACCAGGACAGACTTTGCTCGTGTGCTCAAGACATAAAACATATTTTGTTGCACTGTGCAAAATATGAGCAAGCTAGGGCTGAACTGATGTTACCCTTGCTGGTACCTTTCCCGGTAAAATCAGAGGCTCACTATGTCAGGTTCCTATTGGAAGACCGGGCAAATGCTAGAAAATTAGCAGTGGCCAACTTTTTATCAGTGGTTGCAAGAACCAATGATCCCTATATTCTGAACGAAATGCTTGTTTAACCTGGAGGTAGGCTGTATGAATTGTGTATTGCTTTGCAACGATTTGTTGGGTCTCTGGACCGTAATAAAGGTTGATTGATTGATTGATTGATTGATTGATTGATAAAATGCTCTTGAGTAGCCTTCCTTTATGCAAAGTTCCAGCTCTTTAGTTATGTATTTCGGGGGGGAGGGGCATGATGAGAGTGGGACCAGTAGGGTGGGCGGACTTAGACTGGATCCTAAGCTCATTCAGCTCAGTCACATGACTTGACAATGAAAATTAAGTTGGCGAAAAGGGTTGTTAACTCAAACAGCATCTTCAGGAGAAGAAAAGGCTACCAAGTAACCCCCTCACCACCAATCTGGAATG
Source organism: Podarcis bocagei (assembly GCF_964188305.1). NCBI lineage: Eukaryota > Metazoa > Chordata > Lepidosauria > Squamata > Lacertidae > Podarcis > Podarcis bocagei. The sequence continues at coordinate 16,388,174 of NC_138130.1, forward strand.
CAGTCCCATAGACGGTTGGATGGTGTTTTGTTTTCCAGTTTCCAGCAGCTCCTGCAGCTAAGCTAATGCCAGATGTATTGCTCTGCTTTCTTTCGGTCCACATCAGCAAGACTGAGAGCAGGGTCTTGTATTCTGGGCAGCCACAAACCTCCATAGACACTGCCAAGGATTGTCCTACTCTCGTGTAGGATCCTGGTAGAAACACATGCTCGACTGGCAAGTTCTCTCCCTTCTGCTCGATCGTTTGGGAGCTTCAAAAGCTTTATTCAGCCCAAACATCACAGCAACTGATACTAAAAAGCATCAGCACACTTAGGGATCCACAGAGTATTCTCAGTTTGAGTAATAGAACTCAGTAGCACAGCATTTTGGCTAATCTACTTTATTTACATATAATACACTCGGAGCATTCTGACTTAGCTTCTTCCTCTTTCTCATCAGACAGCAAAGAGAAAGAACAAAGGACAATAGTCCCACTTCACGGAACACAGTAATACCAAAACATCCTGTCTCCATCCCTTCTCAATCTGTGGAATGAAAACATACACCGTCATGTGATATAAAACAATCTCATGACTGCAAACACGGAGGAAGAATCCTAACAAAGGCTTGCACTCCAAGAGCGGTCACTTCAGTGCTGCTAACACTGCAAAAAGAAGAAGAAAAAAGAAGAAAAAATAGATAGATGATAGAGATAGGTAGAGAGAGAGAGAGAGAGAGATGATAGAGAGATAGTCAAAGCTGGGAGAAAATATGGGAGAATCGTACTTTGAAAATGTTGTCTATAAGCAGGGCCGGATTTAGGTTTGATGAGGCCCTAAGCTACTGAAGGTAATGGGGCCCTTTATATGTCCAGCTGTCCTTTGTCAACAACAAATTGTTGCTGTTTTTTGCGTTGAATATATGCTATATGATAATTTATGGACCTAATAGACATCTAAAGCCATTTGCCACTGTTGGTCTAAAGCCATTTGCCACTGTAGGTTTTATTTTATTTGCTTTTTATCTTATATTTTGGAAATGTACATCCAGTTTGCTTTTTCCTTTAAAAAAATTTGGGGGTCCCCAGTGGTGTGGGGCCCTAAGCTATAGCTTGTTTAGCTTATACGTAAGTCTGATGCTGTCTATAAGCATGAAATAAAATTATTATACTGTAAATTAGTTTGGAGATTGTATTTAACAGCAGTCAGATTAAGTCAAATAAAAAAGGAATATTCGGTGTTATGTTGGAGGGGATGACAGGAAACCAGGAATTATGTTCACATGTGGTGGGGGTGTGAGTATGTACAATTTTTCTGGCAAAGGGTGTTTAAGGAGATAACAGAAATCACTGGGTTAAAGGTGACCGAAAGTCCAGAGGTAGCATTATTATCAATTTATGATGGGGTGAAATGTTCGCAGGCTATGAAGGACTTGCTCACACATTTATTGACAGCTGCATGAATTATGATACCTAGGAAGTGGAAGGGGCAAGCAGAATATAAAATGGGAAAATGGTATAAAGAAGTGTGGGATATAGCTATTAATGATAAATTAACATGTGTCATTAAGATAAGGCGGGGAATACGCAGGAGAAATGAATTCAAGGAGATATGGAAGGTGTTTGTAGAATTTTTACTGTTTGAATGGGAAGGGGCAAACCATCACAAGAGGTGTTGAAATTTTGGGAGGCTGGATAGTTACAATCATAGGCGCCGACTCCATGGGGCCTGAGGGGGCCTGAGCCCCCTCAAAAATTCATTTGGGGGGGCTCTGCCCCCCCAATAATCTCGGGCGCCCCTCCAGCAGAGCGCCGCCACCGTCCCCCACCTCCTCCCCACCTGCTCCCTCGCCAGCCAGCCAGCCAGCCAGCCGCGCGCCCTAGCCGGAGAGCCCCGGCTGTTCCCGTCGCGCAATCGGCTGGATCTCCCTTCAGCAGGCCGTGCTCACAACTCGGCCCAGGGACCCCCCAGCAGCGGATCTCCGGCCCAGCTGAAGAATCAGGCAACAAGCCCCCTCCTCCCCAATCGCTCCACCGAAATACGCTCCAAAACCCCCCAGATAGGCCGCCGGCCGGCAAGTCTCGTGGCTCCCTGAGCGAGGGTCTCTCCCCAACACCGCCACCTCGAACTGCGTTCTCCCGGCTACCCAAGCAAACCAGCGGCAGCTTCCCGGGCGCTCTTCCTGACTCTGCCTCCGAAGAAGAAGAAGAAACAGCCCCCGCCGAGGTGCATCCCAAAAGTTGGACGACGACGCGTCCCGGTATGGGCCCCCCCAATATTTTTTATAAGTCGGCGCCCCTGGTTACAATGGAATGGTCTCAGGGGTGGGGTGCACATTTTTATTCTTATTTATTTAGGATTATTACTTTGTCAAAAAGAAATAAATAAAAGGGGGGAAATTGTTAGTTAAATTCAGCTCCGGTCCTCTGAGCTGATACGGCTCATCTTGGCTTGAGCCCAGCAGAGTATAACCCAGAGTCCACAACGAAAGGATGAAGCAGGTATGGCTACATTGCTACACTTTATTTCTAAGCTATGCTGAGAGCATACAAATATACATCTTGTCTCTGTAGCAGAAAAGCAGAGGGCAACTTCAACAAAGAAACGGCAGTACAAAGGAAACAGGAAACCAGTAAACGTCACATCCCATCTCCCTTGCCCATGGGAATCCAACAGTATCTGGACTGTGGAATGAAAACATAGTCCTGTGACTACCAGCAGCTGCTCAGTGAGGGAAACACAAACCAACAGAATAACACTGCAAAAAACAGTGTGAGAGGCAGCAGTTACACTGAAGCCCCAGCAGGCACTGTGGTTCTCCAGTGGTTTGACTTCACTTCTGGAGGCACACTCCATTGTCTCTCAAGACAGTGTTAGGATATTTCCGTTCCACCTTAAAAGGGAGCAGGCTTTCTGTAAGAGTCTGCGCATGTCCTGATCACAGGATGTTTATTGTTCTGATATTCCTTTCGTTTTTCAGTCGGACAGAGATGCTGACACAGAACGGTCACGTTTTCTTTTGTTCTGTTAAACGCTAATAAAGTCTGTAAATTATGCTCTTCTGCTCTTCTGTGATGCAAGCTTTTGACTGTGCTTTCTGCTGAAAGAGGGTGCACCAAGCCTAGGAATGTGGCTGGGAATTTTCAGAGGCTTTGTGCCCCTAACTGTTGGATCTGCGTGACTACGGGAGGCCGATGGATGTCCAGAACTCCGGCTTGGGGGCTCAGATGGACGTTATCTCCCTGGCAGTTTCCCAACAACAAGGTTTTGGGCCCAGATTCACGGCACCTACAGGAGAGTAAAGCTGCAACAGACTGCGTTTGAGGTATGTGGGGAAAGCGAAAGGAAGGGACGTTTTCCTGTTTTACCTCGGCAAGGAGTCTTTGAACTCCGGCAAGGCTTAATTGGCCTGGGAGCTGCACCAAAGAGAGTTCGTGATTAATGAGCTGCCAAGATAAGGAGTCTTTGAAGGCATAGGGCTCACGGCTCAAGTAAAAAGCTGAGATGGATCTCTTACAGACCTCAGAAACTGCTCAGTGTCCTAAGTTGCATGGGCAGAATTATGAATCCTGGGCAAAATGGTGTGAATCTTTGCTGCGTCAGTTTGGGGTCTGGCATACTGTATTTGAGCCCCCCCCCCCAGTTCCTCTGACAGAGAGATGGAAATCGCAAAATTCGAAAGCGATAGACGTAATAGTCCTATCTGTATCTCTTGAGGAAATTAAGACGCTGGCTGGCAACACCACTGCATGTGCAATGTGGACTGCTTTGGAAAAAGCTCACAAGCCAATAATCCCAGCCCAGAGTTTGACTGCATCGGAGGTCCTAGCTGTTTCCCAGAATGCGGGTGATTGCAGGGATGCTGAGGGCACCGGTTGCAAGCTGCAGGGGGAGCTGAGCGTCACGTCATCCCAGGCAGCATTCCAGCCTCCAGAGGGAGCCAAGGAGTCGGCAGCTGAGAGCTCTGTTTCTCATGGGAACCAAGGCCATCGCCTTTGCAGAGGCCGGAAAGGCAAAGGTAAACAGAAACACAGGCAGCCGCCTGCAGATGGCCAGGAGCAGAGGGAGGGTGTGCTGGTCCCAGGGGTAAGGTACCGTGAGTGTAGCAGAGTCCACACGAAGCGGGGCGAGGTCCGATGCAAAGAGACGGGCGGGGAACAGGAACGCTGGAACAGAAGGCTGAGCAGGTAACAGGAACACCGGATGGTCGGGAACAGGAGGCCGAGCAGGGAACAGGAGTACTGGATAGTCAGGAACAGGAAGCCGAGCAGGGAACAGGAGTACCGGTTAGTCAGGAACAGGAGGCCGAGCAGGGATCAGGATCACAGGAAGGTCCGAAGCCAACAACGACGTTGCTCCCGCAACCTGGGGCCGGGATGACTGGGCTTTTATCCTCTTCTAAGGTCAGGGGCGGTCCCGACCCCCAGGAGCCCCGCCTACTCTGGCCTTAAGGCGAGCACTCCTCCTGGGGGCAACTAGTTCCCTTCGCCTCTCTGCCCTAAGCCTCTGCAGATCAGGAGAGGCCGAAGGGTTACTGAGCCCTGGAGGAGGCTCACCTGTGGCCACTGAGTCATCAGGCCCCTCTGGGGCCAGGAGGACTTCACCTGGGGGCAGCTCTTGCTGCACTGCCACAGGTGCAGGCTCTTCAGCATCTAGGCCTTGCCCCAGTTCAGCCGGCCCTGGAGGCGGGGACTCCTGTGCAGGCTGGGATTCCTCTGTTTCATCCTCCGAATCGGAATCCCAGGCCATCACACCATCCCCCCTCCCAGGCCCCCCCCTCAACCGAGGGTCCGGACCCGGCTTGCCGGGGTACGTCGCATGGAACTCTCGGAGGCAGGCAGGTGCGTGGACGTTGGCCGCTGGTTCCCAGGAACGGTCCTCCGTTCCGTACCCCTTCCAGTCAATGAGATACTGTAGCTTTCCCCTGCGGTATCGGGAGTCCAGGATGCGTTCCACCTCGTACTCAGGCTCTCCCCGAACCAACACTGGCTGCGGTTGGGGACGGTTCGGGTGGAACTCGTCGGGTGGGGCCACAGGACTCAAAAGGGACCTGTGGAAGACCGGGTGAACCTTCAGGGTTGCGGGTAACCGGAGACGGAATGCCACAGGAGAGACTTGGTCCACGATAGGGAACGGGCCGGTGAAGCGGGCGTCCAACTTCCGCGAAGGTCGAGAGGGGTGGAGATGGCGAGTGGAGAGCCAAACCAGGTCACCGATGCGAAGTTCCGGCCCCACCTGGCGGTGGCGGTCGGCCTGGGCTTTGTACGCTTCCTTGGCCTGGTGCAGTTGCTCCACCAAAAGCTGTTGCTGGGACTGGAGCTCTTGGAGCCACTCCGTCACTGCCGGGACCGCGGATGCCGGCAGCACCTCTGGAAACAGCCGTGGATGATAACCATAGCTGGCCTGGAACGGGGTCTGCTGGGTGGACGCATTCACCGCGTTGTTATAGGCGAACTCCGCCAATGCCAGGTGGTCGACCCAGTCATCCTGCTGGTAGCTGCAGTAACACCGGAGGTACTGCTCTAGCACCGCGTTCGCCCGTTCCGTCTGGCCATCGGTCTGTGGGTGGTAGGCTGACGAGAGGCAGACCTCTGTCCCGAGGGTCTGGTGCAATGCTCGCCAGAACCGGGATGTGAACTGAACGCCCCGGTCGGACACCACACGTTCAGGTAGTCCATGCAGGCGGAAGACATGCTGAAGGTACAGCTGCGCAGTTTCCTTGGCTGTGGGTACAGATGGACAGGGAGCGCAGTGTACCATCTTGGTGAAATGGTCGGAGAAAACCAGAAGGCAGGTACAGCCACGAGACGAGGGTAAGTCCACTACAAAGTCCAACGAAACCGTGTGCCAAGGGCGCGGTGGAACTGGCAATGGCTGAAGTAGGCCGGGGGGTCGCCCGGTAGGACCCTTGGCGCGACGGCAGACATCACAACCAGCAACGTAGCGAGCCACGTCAGCCTTCAGGCGGGGCCACCAAAACTCCCGACTGACCAAATGGGTGGTCCGATACCGTCCAAAGTGCCCCGCTGCTGGGGCATCATGGGCCATCCGGAGAACCTCCAGCCGTAGTGGCCCTGGCGGGACGTACAGACGACCGTGGTGCAGCAGCAGGCCCTGATGCAGGACCAGCCCCGGATATTGTGGACTGGACCCTTCAGCCAGCTCCCGGAGACGATCCTGGGCCCAAGCGTCGACCCGCTGCTGTTCCCGCACCCGAACCTGCAGTGGCTGCGCCTCCTGGGTGGCCAGGAATGCAGCCGGAGGTAGGATCGTGGTGGGTTCTGCTTGCTGTACCGTGTCTGCGTTGTCTTCAGGTTTCCGGGACAGGGCATCCGCCTTCTGATTCTGAGAGCTAGGGATGTAGCGGATCCGAAACTGGAACCGGGAAAAGAACAACGCCCACCGGATCTGTCTCTGGTTCAGCTTGCGGGTGGTCTGGAGGTATTCCAGGTTCCGGTGGTCGGTTCTCACCTCCACCGGGTGTCGTGCTCCTTCAAGATGATGGCGCCAAACCTCAAAGGCCACCTTGATGGCCAGTAGTTCCCGCTCCCACACGGTATAGTTACGCTCCGCTGGGAGGAGCTGGCGGGAATAGAAGGCGCAGGGTAAAAGTGGCGCTTCTGGTCCGTGCTGCTGAGATAAGACGGCACCGAGAGCCGTACTGGAGGCGTCAGTCTCTACCACAAAGGGTCGAGCAGGATCCGGATGTTGCAAGATTGGCGCTCTCTGGAAACAGGCCTTCAACCCTTGAAACGCCTCCTCAGCCTCCTTGTCCCAGGAAAACGGCGTCTTGGGGCGCAGTAGTCGGGTCAACGGGGTGGTGCGGTGAGCATAGTCCGCAATGAAGGTCCGGTAATAGTTGGCGAACCCCAGGAAACGCTGTAGGTCCTTGCGGTTCCGAGGTGCCGCCCATTCTCGAACCGCTGCCACCTTCCCAGGATCCATCTGCACCCCACCTGGTGAGAGTCGGTGACCCAGGAAGTCCACTGACCGCTGATGAAACTCGCACTTGCTGAGCTTTGCATACAGACGATGCTCGCACAAGCGCTGCAGCACGGTCCGGACATGGCCTTCATGGCACGCCGGGTCACGGGAGTAAACCAGAATGTCATCCAAGTACACCACCACGTACTTGTCTAGCAAGTCCTGGAACACGTGGTTGATGTACCGTTGGAACACAGCAGGCGCGTTGCACAAACCAAAGGGCATAACCAGGTATTCGAACTGTCCGTACCGGGTCCCGAATGCGGTCTTCCACTCATCCCCGGCGCGGATCCGAATCAAATTGTAGGCACCCCGGAGGTCTAGCTTGGTGAACACCTGCGCCCCTTGCACCCGCTCCAGTAACTCCGAAATAAGGGGCAAGGGGTACCGGTCCGGGATGGTAATTTTGTTCAGGGCCCGGTAATCATGGCAAAGGCGGAGCTCCCCACATTTCTTTTTAACAAAGAGCACTGGCGCAGCAGTGGGCGAGGTAGAAGGCCTAATGAACCCACGCTCCAGGTTCTTGCGCAAGAAGTCCTGTAAAGCCTCGCGCTCTGGCTCTGTTAACGAGTATAAGCGACTCACCGGTAGAGGCGCTCCGGGCTGGAGGTCTATGCCACAGTCAAAAGACCGATGCGGCGGCAGCTGGTCTGCCCCCCGTTCCTCAAACACGTCGTGATAGTCCCGGTATTCAGCGGGGAGCGTTGCAGCAACCTCCTCAGTGGGCGCAGCTGCTAGCATCTCAGTCTCAGCAGGAGAACTGGGGTCTGGGAAGTGTACAGTCCGTTTGACCCAGTCAATCCGCACATTGTGAGCCTCCAGCCAGTCCATCCCAAGCACCAGGGGGAACCGGGGCATGGAGGCAATATCCAGAGTTCGCATCTCACGGTGCTGCTGGAGGCACAGGACCAGGGGCTGGGTCTCCTGAGTGACGGCACCCGAACGCAGGGGCCGTCCGTCGATTGCCTCCACCTGCACCGGTTCTGGCTTGTTCCGAAGTGGCACCCGATGCTGGGCAGCAAAAGCAGCGTCCATATAAGAGCGGGTTGCGCCCGAATCCACCAGCGCATGGGTAAGAATCCATGGCCCTCCTGGAGGGTATAGATGTACCGGAACCATAAGGTGTTGTAATTCAATTGGTGCGGCCCCATTCTGTGCTGTTTGGGACCCCAGGTAGCCAGGGCCATCAGCTACTGGGGTTTGGTGGTTTCCCTGCGGCTGGCGTTTCTCAGGACAGGACCTTGCATAGTGTCCGCTTCCGCCACAATAGAGACATAGATTCCCCTCCCGACGCCGCGACTTCTCTGCGGGGGAGAGGCGTGGCCGCACTGCCCCAAGCTGCATAGATTCCTCCAATGACTTAGCTGGGCCTGTGGGGCTGCTGGTAGACACTGGGGCCAAGAACTGGAGGTGCCGGCGGTCCCGAGCCTGACGCCGGTCTTCTAGCCGATCGTCAATCTGTAGACTCCATTGAATAAGGGTGTCTAGCGTGGTGGGGCGTTCCATTGTGGCCAGCTGGTCCAGTATCTCATCTGAAAGCCCCTCGAGATACTGGTCCCGGAGAGCCGAGTCGTTCCAGGTCAAGTCCTGTGCCAGCAGCCGGAATTCTGTGGTGTATGCGGCCACCGTGGTCTTGCCCTGTCTCAACCGCCGAATCGCCCGGTTGGCTTGACTCCCCTTCTGGGGGTTGCCGAACGCGGCCTCCAAACGATTGCAAAACCCCGTATAGTCTGCTAGCAAGGGTGAGTCTTGCCTGAGTAGCGGCAACGCCCACTTGGCCGCCTGATCCTTTAACAAACTAATCAAAAAGTGCACCTTGGTGCGGTCGTCAGGAAAGTTCCGGGCTCGCCCCTGAATATATAGCTTGGCCTGGGCCAGGAACATAGGAAAGCTGGCCGGGGCTCCATCAAATTTCTCAGGCAAAGCCACTGGGTACTTGCCAGGAGTCAGGGCGTCGGCCCCAGGAGCCGGTAGGGCTTCTAAGCGTTGCTGAAGTGCCACGACCGCGTCACTGAGCTGCTGCACGGTGTGAGTCAAGGCCTGGTTCTCCTGGGCCAAAGTCACCAGTGCAGCCGCCTGGTCCTCCATGGCCTCTGGCTCTTCCCGAACGCACCCCTACGAAGGGGGAGTGCGGGTGAGGCGGGAGCAAACTGTGCTGGTCCCGGGGGTAAGGTACCGTGAGTGTAGCAGAGTCCACACGAAGCGGGGCGAGGTCCGATGCAAAGAGACGGGCGGGGAACAGGAACGCTGGAACAGAAGGCTGAGCAGGTAACAGGAACACCGGATGGTCGGGAACAGGAGGCCGAGCAGGGAACAGGAGTACTGGATAGTCAGGAACAGGAAGCCGAGCAGGGAACAGGAGTACCGGTTAGTCAGGAACAGGAGGCCGAGCAGGGATCAGGATCACAGGAAGGTCCGAAGCCAACAACGACGTTGCTCCCGCAACCTGGGGCCGGGATGACTGGGCTTTTATCCTCTTCTAAGGTCAGGGGCGGTCCCGACCCCCAGGAGCCCCGCCTACTCTGGCCTTAAGGCGAGCACTCCTCCTGGGGGCAACTAGTTCCCTTCGCCTCTCTGCCCTAAGCCTCTGCAGATCAGGAGAGGCCGAAGGGTTACTGAGCCCTGGAGGAGGCTCACCTGTGGCCACTGAGTCATCAGGCCCCTCTGGGGCCAGGAGGACTTCACCTGGGGCCAGCTCCTGCTGCACTGCCACAGGTGCAGGCTCTTCAGCATCTAGGCCTTGCCCCAGTTCAGCCGGCCCTGGAGGCGGGGACTCCTGTGCAGGCTGGGATTCCTCTGTTTCATCCTCCGAATCGGAATCCCAGGCCATCACAGAGGGTGAAGAGACCACGCCAGTGGAAAGCAAGGTTTTGCTTGCTGGCACAGCTTCACCAAAGGCTAAAGGCACGTCTGATGGCCAGGAGCAGCAGGGGGGCAAGCTGCAAAAGCCCACACCACTGCAAAACAAGGGTTTGCTTGCTGTAAAGACTGCTCCAACAGCCAAAGGCAGGTTTATTGTGGATTCAGGTGCCACCCGCCACGTTTCCAAGGACAGGCATCTCTTTATCTCCTTCAAGCCTCAGGAAGGTGAGATCCACATGGCTGATGGAAGGACGTTGAAAATTGCAGGAGAAGGGACTGTGAAACTTGCAAGTTTGCACACAACCATCAGCGGTGTACTGTTTGTTCCAGGAGCAGCGAGCAACTTGTTGAGTGTCCCACAGCTTACTGGACGTGGTTTTCAGATTTCCTTCAAGAGGAGCGTTTGTGTCATCAGTAAAGGCAAAGAGGACTATTTGCATGCAAAGTTTATGGATGGTTTGTTCCATATAACTTATGAGGACACTGCTGTTGTATCTAATGCTGATTCTTGTTGTGTTGCACAAACTAACAAAGTTCTTCATGCAGGTTGCATTCATGATGCGCATCGAAGATTTTGTCACCTCTCTTGGAAGGCACTGGCCAAGATGCCAGAGGTGGTTGAGGGTTTGAACATCAAACCCTGTAAATTTCACATGAAATGTGTATCTTGTGCAGAGAACAAGGTGAAGGTTGCTCCAAAAGGCAAGGAGTCTAGCAGGCAGGCTTCCAAGCCCTACCAGCTAGTGCATGCGGACCTGGTTGGTCCACTTGCGCCCTCTATAGGAGGAGCAAGGTACTTCATGATTCTGATTGATTCTTTTTCCAGGTACATTCATGTGTATTTGCTCGAACAGAAATCGCAAGCGTTTCCAAAGTTTAAGGCATTCTGTGCTTGGTTGGAGAATGTGCACGGTAAACGTATTTCTTGTTTTTTTTACTGATCGGGGCGGGGAGTTTACTTCTCAGCAGTTTGAAGCTTTCCTGACTGAGAAGGGAATCCAGCATGACATGTCAACGCCCAGATCGCCATGGATGAATGGTCTTGCGGAGAGAGCAAATCAAACATTGCTGCAAGGAATCAAGACCTTGTTGCATGATGCCAATCTCCCTGATAAGTTTTGGGGGGAGGCTTTGGGGAATTTGGTTTACACCTTTAATCGCAGATTGTCATCACCCATTGGTTGTACCCCCTATGAGAAGATGTTTGGCAAGAAACCCAACACCAAACACATGAGAATTTTTGGTTCGGACATGTGGGTACGCACACAACAAACCAACAAGCTTGGGAAGCGTGGGGCACATGGTTTGTTCATGGGGTACGAAAAAGGTGCATACAGGGTATGGATGACTGACTCTAAGTCCATTAAGTTCACAAGGAGTGTTGAGTACAATCCTAAGTGGGGGGAAAATGTGGGAATTTTCCAGAGTTACCCAGAGGAGGATGAAGGTGATGTCAAGCAAGCAGCTAAAGATGAGAAAGCTGCTGCTGATGATGATGAGGATGATGATGGTGAGGATGATGATGATGATGATGATCAGAGTTCGGATTCCAGTTCAGTGGGCGGCGCTGCTGCTGCTGCTGCTGGTGTCAGTGACAGTGATGACACAGCAGACTACAAGAGTGCACAGGCCTCAGTCAGACCATCTGATGCGTCTGACAATGAACTGGAAGAACCACTGTTCACCATTGGTCACTTTTCTCCTAAGAAAGAGGAGATGAGTCCAGAAGACTTGCGTCTAGTACGCAGATCTGAAAGGGCGACCAAGGGCAGACCTCCAAAGAGGTATGCTGATGAGTTTGCTAAGACAACAACTGCGGTTCTTAGTAGCTCAGAGAAGGTGTGGGAACCTTCAAGCTTCAAAGAGGTTCAGGAGTTAACCTCTAAAGATGCTGAGCCTTGGCTTAATGCCATGAAGGCTGAAGTTGATTCCTTGAACAGGAACCAAACTTGGGAACTGGTACCGGTAGTCCCAGGAATGAGACTGGTTGGCAGCAAATGGGTCTTCAAGGCCAAGACAGACCAGAATGGCAAGGTAGTCAGACACAAAGCCAGATTGGTTGCCAGAGGTTTTTCACAGGTACCAGGACAGGATTACCACGAGACCTACTCTCCCACAGTCAAATATGAGAGCATTCGGCTGATGCTCAAGATCGCTGCGGAGGAGAAACTACATGTTTCCCACCATGATATTAATACAGCTTTTTTGTACGGGATTTTGGGGGAGGAGCTGTACATGCTTCCACCTGATGGGATGCAGATACAGAAGGGAATGGTCTGTAAACTACGGAAATCCTTATATGGTCTCAAGCAGAGTGCCAGATGTTGGAACACAAAACTCACTGAGACATTGCTTTCTCTAGGTTTTCACCAGGGCAAAGCTGATCCATGTGTGTTTGTCAAGGAGGAGGGGCAAAACAAACTGTATTGTTTATGTTTTGTTGATGATCTTCTGATGTTTTGGAAGAATCAGGCTTTTTACCAAAGCACCCTAGCTCAGCTGAAGGAGCACTTTGACATGAAGGATCTTGGTGAGGTATCCAACTATCTTTCTCTGCAGGTGGAGAAGGACCAAGCGGGTAATTTTCTGGTACATCAAACACAGAAAATTGCTGATGTGTTAACCAGGTTGAATTTGGTTGATGCAAACCCAGCAGACACACCGATGGTGACAGGTTACCAGGTAGACAGTACTGCTGAAGCGTTTTCTGACACAACGCTGTACAGATGCATTCTAGGCAAGATGAACTTCATTGCCAGATGTTCAAGACCTGACATAGCTGTAAGCTGTAATCTGCTTAGCAGACATGCCAACAATCCTACAGTTCAGGATTGGAAAGCTCTGAAGCGCATAGCCCGCTATTTGAAAGGGACTATGCACTACAGGCTGAGGTTCACCAGTCAGAAGACTGGAGGTCTTGAAATCTTTGCTGATGCAAGTTTTGGAAGTGACACCACGGATGGTACAAGCACTTCTGGAGTATGCTACATGTACAACCACTGCCTGTTTGACTGGTTGTGCAAGAAGCAGACAACAGTGAGCCTAAGTTCCTGTGAAGCAGAACTCAATGCTCTGTCATTTTCACTCATGGATTGTGAATGGTTGATGCAACTGTTTAAGGACATCAGGGTGTCTGTGAAATGTCCTATACAAGTGTATCAAGACAATAGATCTTGTTTAGCTTTGCTGAACTCCGAGAGTTGCAAGCAGAGAACCAAGTACTTGCAGATTAAGCTACATCGTGCAAGGGAGTGTATTCAGAAAGGACTTATTCAGGTGTCCTACATGCCAGGAAATGAAATTCCTGCTGATCTGTTGTCGAAGGTTGTTAACAAAGAACAACTTAAGGTTTATGTACAAAGGTTGCAATTGGGTGAACCACAGGTACAACAGGTTACACGGAAAGGGGGAGGATGTTAGGATATTTCCGTTCCACCTTAAAAGGGAGCAGGCTTTCTGTAAGAGTCTGCGCATGTCCTGATCACAGGATGTTTATTGTTCTGATATTCCTTTCGTTTTTCAGTCGGACAGAGATGCTGACACAGAACGGTCACGTTTTCTTTTGTTCTGTTAAACGCTAATAAAGTCTGTAAATTATGCTCTTCTGCTCTTCTGTGATGCAAGCTTTTGACTGTGCTTTCTGCTGAAAGAGGGTGCACCAAGCCTAGGAATGTGGCTGGGGAATTTCCAGAGGCTTTGTGCCCCTAACTGTTGGATCTGCGTGACTACGGGAGGCCGATGGATGTCCAGAACTCCGGCTTGGGGGCTCAGATGGACGTTATCTCCCTGGCAGTTTCCCAACAGACAGATGGTTGCCAACAATTTAAAAGACTTGTTTCCCCAGTGGCAACAGAGTATGGCTCTGGTGTAACTTTATGTCAGCTTAAGTTTTGCTTTACGCCACCTTCTTGGACATTCGACTGCTCCCTTGGTCTAATCCACAAGTCATCTGCTGTGCGGCATTTGAATTGGACCTGATGAAACCCTACCAGCAGCAGTCTGACTGGAGTCCTCCGCGGCAGCTAGTTAGAGCCACTGTCAATTACACATTTAAATCGATTCCATTGCTTGCTTAAGAAAAGCCATCAGGATGCCAGCTGGTATCGGTGAGCTGGTTTTACTGCACGGCTCAATCACACACATTTAAATTTAAATGAATGGAAGTCAATATCCAGATATTAGATTAATGTCTTCTGCTAGAGCTGAATTGTCTGGGCTTGTTTGGGTTTTCTTTGCAGAAAAATATATGTTACCCTTTTAAGCATGCATCACAGGAGGTGCTAATTGCTACCTGCTGTCAAAATTAAGCATCTTTTAGCCTTCATTTACATGCACATGGGGGAATAGCATGTCCTTCCCAGTATTCCATATAGTGCTGAAAAAGCAGCTGAAGTTTTCTCCACATTTTGCACCAAATAAAATCATTTTCCCACAGGACTTTTTAAAATATATATATAATAACAATGAATGTGAATGTGAAGCTAAAGTATTATAGGCTGCATCTAGACCATGGATAGGCAAACTAAGGCCCGGGGGCTGGATGCGGCCCAATCGCCTTCTAAATCCGGCCCACGGACGGTCCGGGAATCAGTGTGTTTTTACATGAGTAGAATGTGTGCTTTTATTTAAAATGTACCTCTGGGGTATTTGTGGGGCCTGCCTGGTCTTTTTACATGAGTAGAATGTGTGCTTTTATTTAAACTGCATCTCTGGGTTATTTGTGGGGCATAGGAATTCATTCATACATTTTTTAAAAAAATATAGTCCGGGCCCCCACAAGGTCTGAGGGACAGTGGACCGGCCCCCTGCTGAAAAAGTTTGCTGACCCCTGATCTAGACTATGGCTGCAATCCAAACCCCAGGGCAGATTGCATACACTACAACATTGATCTGATGGAAATAAGAACATCCTATTCCATACCCTGCCACATTTCTCTGATGAAAATAAGAGACGCCCCTATCAATATTTCTCAGATGAAAATAGGGCTGTCAGATGCTATTTTTCTAGAAAAAGAGGTGCCGGAACTCACCATAAACACTTCCCTTGTTTTCTTATAATGGCAATGGCTCACACCTGAGAGGTGCCAGAACTGAGTTCTGGTGAGTTCTGGCTGAAACAAAGCCCTGGGGATATCCTATTCCATACTGTCCAACATTTCTCCAATGAAAATAGGGACGTCCTAAGGAAAAAATGGGACATTCCGGGATCAAATCAGAAACCGGGACAGCTTGTGTCAATCTGGGACTGTCCCTGGAAAATAGGGACTCTCGGAGGGTCTGAGACTGCACTTGTAGCTGTGCTGCTCATGGCAGCAAGAGTGGATGTTCAGGTGGTGTTCACTGGAATCGGTGCAGCAATTGGGTCTGCTGACATCACATGACAGCAGAAGTTCTGCTATGAATCCTAGGCCGGTGCAGCAATTGGGTCTGCTGACATCACATGACAGCAGAAGTTCTGCTATGAATTCTAGGCCAGCTCAGCTGTTCTCCAAGAACTTAAAAATAAATACAAAGAGTTGTGAAGATGGGGAGAACTGAACTTAACAATGGAAAAATGAGAAAGTGAAAGAAATCAAAATTGACAGATTTATCTATCCCTACCCCAGATGTGGCTATGGGGGTTACAGGGGACTGCTGAGTGAGACGAGAAATATCAAGTTGTATGAGTTTCCTTCTGGTTGTGCAATCTTTAGATGCAACTTCATTTCTGACTCACTAAATATGCTTGTCTAATAGCTTACTTGAAGATATGTAGATGTGGCCTGGACGTTTTTTTAATGAGTAAGTAAAGAAACAAGTGTAGCTGGCCTGTAGAGCTGTGGAAATAGACAAATAACTGGATGTTCATAGCTGCAGTGTTTTTTTTTTCTGGGGGGGACGCAGTGAGACACATACCCCTAAACATTTTGTGAATCTAAGTTTTGGCCTCATTGAGGGGCAGTATTTCAATATGCACAGGAAAATGAGAGTACCCCTAAACATTTTTTTTTAGGAAAAAAAGCACTGCATAGCTGAACTATTACATTTGAGTTGGGAAAGTTCTCTGTCGATCTGTTTAAAGGATGGAATATGAACTCACCATCGGGTGCCCCCGCACTGGGAATGCTTCTGGACTACAGACATCTCCATATCAAGTAGCCCCAGGAACAAAAATCCCACCCCCTTTCCACCCATTTGAGCAGTCAGAATCTTAATTTGTATTTAAATATTCTCTTAGTCCTCTGCCATGCTGAGATGATGATTGCTCGGTCCTGTATATCTGAAGGAACGTCTCCACCACCATCGTTCAGCCAGGACACTGAGGTCTAGCGCCAAGGGCCTTCTGGTGGTTACCTCACTGTGAGAAGTTAGTTTACAGGGAACCAGGCAGAGGGCCTTCTCGGTAGTGGTGCCTGCCCTGTGGAACACCCTCCCAGCAGATGTCAAGGCAATAAACAACTATTTTACTTTTAAAAGACAACTGAAGGTGGCCCTGTTTAGGGAAGTTTTGAATGTCTGATGCCGAATTGTTTTTACTATTCGGTTGGAAGCTGCCCACAGTGGCTGGGGAAACCCAGCCAGATTGGTGGGGTATAAATAATAATTTATTATTATTATTATTGTTATTATCATCATCATCATCATCATCATCATCATCATTATTATTGCTTCCCACTTTTTTCTAAATATAAAAAGGTGAGAAATTTCTAAGCCAAAAGAAATGGGGTGGGGGGATAAATAAAACAGAATTGGGTGGAGGGATTTTTTGATTTTATTTTAAGGAAAGACAGTTTCCTTTTCCTGTCTGACCCAGCCCATTCTTGCAAGACTGTTGTTGGCCAGGGGTTGGGAAACAAGTACAAGGTAGTGGTGACAGAGACCACCCACCAAAATATCAGCACACATGGCAAATTGCCCATCAATTACAAGAAGTACAATTTGGGATTTTGATGATGATATGTATGAATGCTATGAAGAATATGTATACATGAGCAACTTTCTTTTTACCAGGCAGCCGCATGGCACCACCATCAAATTGACAGCCTCTTGCATTTTCTCTGTGTTTTCTCAAATCACAGAAAGCAGACTTTTATTTTTATTTTTAGAAAGAGTGGAACAATAGTGCAAGTATGGATCATGCTTAAAGCTATTCTTCCATCTTTTCAAGAGACATTGTTTGTCACATGCAGTGATATAATGGGTGGGTGAACCATTTGTTATGTGGCACATTCTCAGTATAATTGCTCTGTTGGGTTCATTTTTATCATCCCATTCATTTTTTTTATTGATCTATTAATTAGCACTGGGGTTTCATAGATGGAAGGGGGGGGGAGAGAACACCCTTCCTTACATCCTAATATATTCAACAATTTTGATAATATTTATTACAATAATATTTATCATTTATAGCAATATTTATAATATTTATTTAGATTCATTATTATTTATAATTTAACAGCAGATGATCTTACCTGCTGCTGGAACAAATAATCATCACCACTGCCAATTCCTCATTCCATACAGCTAGATTAGTTGCTGTTTGACTATGGCTTCTCTTTTCTCTCCAAGAGAGCATTTCCTATGTATTTAGATCAATTGAAAAATAGAGTTCCTAAAGCAAAGCTTTCAAATGTACATTTAGGTACTACTTACCATTAAAAAGTACCAAATAATGTTCTAGTCTTAATTAAAGAGAGTGGAAGAATATGTTGTGTCTTCCCATTTTCCATCCATTTTATAACAATTTGTGGCCTTTTAGACAAATGGTGCTTCTTTCTAAACTACTGCATTTCAATCATTCATTCATTCATTTATTAGCATAGTTATGTTACTTGTTTGTTTGATTACAGTTGCAGCCCACTTTCTGCGCCCTTGAAGCAGCTCATATGAAATACAAATAGCATCATAAATTACAGTGCTTAAACACCATAATGCAAATTTGAAAGAAATAATTGCAAGTATGGGCACATCTGCTTTTGTATCTACGTACTATGTTTGTCTGTGCTTTAGATCCTGTTTAATTTGTCTGGTTTACTTTAGAATCACCTATGTTCAGAACATCCCTTTTCTCTCAGGTAAGGCTATTTGAGAGCATGGCTTTAGCATTTCCCCCCTTTTTTCCATTCCTTTTCTTCACACACTTTACTTTTAAAGGTAAATGATCCTTTCCATGACATTGTCCTCTTTCCCCTCTTCATTTCACTCTCATTACCAGATCTCTCTCTCTCTCTTTCTCTTTCTCTCTTTCTCTCACACAGCATATTCATAACAACCAAGAGGCCAAAACAAGGCTAGGCTGCTGTGTATCTGAGAGGTGCTTTAGGCACTGAACATTAAGTACACACATGATCAAAGTCAAAGCACATAATTGCTTAAGGTAGGGTAACAAGAAATTCATTTGAGGGATGTTATTAACAAGCACTTAGAAGAGAATGTGAACTTAATAATAAGTGAGCTGAAACACTGGGTCCCTCTTGCAATTAAAATGCATATTTTGCATATCTCTGATGTAGAGAGAAACAACGCCAGGGTGAGAGACATGTTGCTGTAATTACTTGAGAAGTCATTTATCTGTGTAGCCTGGGAGACAAGACAGCCAAACACTCAGCTAGATAACCCTGAGTGCTATTTATATAGTCATACAGTGACTTGAGATTTTGTTCAACAGAAGTTTTGGACCTAGAAAAGGTGTCTTCTGCTACTAAATGAGCAGGTTGTTTCTAACAAACCTTTTCTTTGAGGTGGGGAGATAAATTGCAGGTTAGCTTGGATGCCCATGAATGCTTGCCTCATCTTGTAATAGTCACTCATCTCATCAGGACATCTATTCCGTGATAAGGGGACCAGGCAGGGAAGCGCTACAAACATTGGTTATTTTAGACCACAAATTGTTTTATCTCCATTGTGTTGAAAGAAAACAGGGGGGGGTGAATCCTGGGCATCTTGCTGCTGGAAGCATAAAGTTAGATTTGAGAGTTAAATCATTTATCTAGGTCAATGAACCTGTGACCCTCTAGAGAGTGAAGAATCACCATTCACATCTTCTTTGAACATTAGTCATGCCAGTTGGGCCTGATGGGAGTTGGGGTCCATTAACATATGGAGGGCCAAGATTCTGTCCTCAGCCCGTTGTTGTTCAACGCCTTTACAAACAACCTGAATAAAGGAATTGGGTGGATGCTCACCAAATTTGCAGATGACACCTTACTGGGAGGGATAGCTAATGCCGCAGAAAACAGAATCAAAGTTCAAAATGACCTTAACAGATTGGAGAACTGGGTGCAAGCTAACAAAATGAATTTCAATATGGGAAAATATAAGGTTCTTCACTTAGGCAGGAAGAACCAGATGCACAAACATAGGATGGGGGACACCTGGCTTTCTAGCAGTACAGATCCTTCCGATCTTGGGCGATATGGGAGGAAGCGATCGCTCAGGTATCCCAGAACCAAGCCATTTAGGTCTTTGAACAGTAATCGCCAGCACTTCGCATTCTGTCTGGAATCAAATGTACAGCTTGTACCCATGTAAGCTCTGGGCATGCACACTTGATGAAGTAGCTGTGAGCCCGTTTGCCATCCTCCATGCATTCATTAGACATAGTTTCAGGCCATGTAGAAGTGGCAATGATTTTTAGGTAAAAAAGTAATATGGAAGTTCCTACTGCCGCCTTGCTAATTAACAGATCATGCACAAAATTGCATATATTAACCCTGTACAATGTTCTGGGGTTGTTTAAAGTTCATAAGGAGATCAATTAACGAGGAGTGATTTGGAGAGAGCATAGCTGGTAGGCTCTGCTGCATGAACTCCCAAACACCTCATTACACTTGCAGCGATCCAGCAATTCCCTCACTGAGCACCATTAGAGACGTATGCTGATAGTAGTCTCCTTTTATTAGAGTCATAAAGAGCAAACCAGCCTCATAAAAAAAAGTTTAACTGGCAGTTTTGTAAAAACATAACAGCATTATATTTGTAGTGGGTCTCTCTTAACTATCACCTACCTAACAAAACACCACCATCCGAAATTTATCAAGGAGTGATGTATGGGATGGGTCGCCTAGTTTATCACCATAAACCAAGTGTTCCTTTCATGTTTAAGATCATTATGGGAGAGAATGCGATTTCCTTATCTCCTCTTCAAGAAACCAAGCCAAATGCACAGATTCAGAACACAACAGTATCCATGACTGCTCAGAAGGAAGTGCAATAGGGCTTACTCCAGAGAAAGTGGATTTGGGATTACGGCCTTTTTTTCTATCCTGTTTCCTGGGGGCTCAAGGGAGACTAAAAATATGGGGAATGAGTCAAAGGGCTACTTCTCCTTTTTGCTCTCTTTCCACATGTATTTCCACACATTCATGATGGGGGTTAACATTTTTTTCTTTCAACAGCAGACCTCTGTGGGCAGCTGAAAGAGTTTTTGAAATAGTTGGATAGCTGCTGTTTGAGAAGAGAAGCCCAAAGTCAACTCTTTGCAGCATAGTACAGATTGCACCATTATTTAGACCCTGTGTCCACCTAGAAATTCAAGGATGAAAATCATTCAGCCTTGCACACATCACCAGCTCCAATAAAGATTCTTCCTACTCCCATCATGGCTCGGCCACTGTCTCCTTTTGCAGTCTTAGCCACAGAAAAAGGGCTCAGTCCCCCACTTTCCCCAATATAAAAAGCTGCTGTTCCTTCCTTCTTTCACTATGAATGGACTTTCCAATCCATTTTTCTCTAAGCTCTTTCCCCCCTTCTAATCCATTATTCCTAACTTGGTATGAAGAACAAGAAAGCTTCTTCCACAATATTCTGAACCTCAGCTGTTCACTTTCATTGGCCTGTTTCTCAGGGCCAAGAGGCCATTCACAGATTCACAACATTTCTCCAATGAAAATAGGGACGTCCCATTCTAGAATGATAATTTCATATTTATATCCCACATATCTTATTGGGTTGCCCCAGCACTCTGGGCACCTTCCAACATATATAAAAAACATAATAAAACATTAATCATTTTAAAAAACCTTCCCTATACAGGATTGCATTCAGACAGCTCGGGGACTGGATAACTCCATACCCTCCAAGATTTCTCCAATGAATATAGGGACATCCTAAGGGAAAGTGGGACATTCTGGGATCAAATTAGAAACTGGGATGGCTTCTCTAAGTCAGGGACATCCCTGGAAAAGAGGGACAGTTGGAGGGTCTGGAATCAGAAAAGCTAAATAATGAGTGTAGGATTCCTAATCTGGATCAGGACCATGATGTGGACTGTAGGAGGTTTAACTCTTTGCCTATCACTATGGTCAGTGCTATTTTTCTAGAAAAAGAAATGCCGGAACTCACCATGAACACCTCCCTCGTTCTCTTAGAACAGCACCCACCTGAGAGGGGCCAGAACTGAGTTGAAAAATAATCCCTGACTATGGTCCTGATCCAGGATGGGGCCTCTGCTATTTTTGCTGGAAAAAAGCTTCCATTTGTGCAAATGGTGCTTTTGCCCCCAATGCACTTAACAGGCACGGAGCCCCCCGTTCAAGCAAGACCGCAGCAGGGGACAGAGATTTAAACCTCCCATCCTATGCATGCCAGAGTGCCGGAAGAATGTCCAATTGCAGGAATGATATATCATCTATTTTGGTGAGCTTCAACATAAGGGGAAGAGAGTGCTGAAAATGTCTCCAAAGTAGGGAGAGATGGGGGAAAGACCCTTTGCTGTTATCTTGGTTTCTGAAGAAGTGAGTCAGTGAACGAAACCAATGTGCTGATCCTTAGCACTTCTTTCAGCATATAGTAAAGGTAAAGGGACCCCTGACCGTTAGGTCCAGTTGTGGCCGACTCTGGGGTTGCGGTGCTCATCTTGCTTTACTGGCCGAGGGAGCCGGCGTACAGCTTCCGGGTCATGTGGCCAGCATGACTAAGCCGCTTCTGGTGAACCAGAGCAGCGCACGGAAACGCCATTTACCTTCCCACCGGAGCGGTACCTATTTATCTACTTGCACTTTGATGTGCTTTCGAACTGCTAGGTTGGCAGGAGCAGGGACCGAGCAACGGGAGCTCACCCCGCCACGGGGTATAGCTCCACTTAAAATGAGTTGCCAGCCAGTACCCTAGATTTTACTCCATTCTTTGAAACGCTTCCAAGGCTGGTTTGTTTGCATTCTTCAACAACTTTCCACTGAGGTTGCTACCTGCAGCAAATAGCCATACAAAGTTCCAGTTGACGATGATATGCACTCATATAAATAATGAGAAATGTCATTTGGAAGCTTATTAAGGGGTTGCCAGCTAAGTGCTAGTGGGTCACAAGACATCCATTAAATGTCAGTGGTTTCCTAGTGGCAATTATGCATCATTTTTGACAGAGATTCCAGTGGCATTTAAGGGCCACCTTGAAATAAACAGCTTAATATTCCATTACGCTATATTTGTAATTGTATGGGGGGGGGGGAGAAACTACTTTCAAATGTGATTTAGAAACACCATAAAGCTTCTGCCCCCCACCCTTGATCAGTCTCTCACTGTTCATTATTATGAAATGAAATCATTGATAACAGTTTTATCACCAATGACAAATTAAAGTTAATTCAATTGCTTAATGGCAGTGATTAAGATGACAGGAGGATTTATAGTACAGTCAATACAGGGAATGGAGATTCCATGTCAGTGAGTGGGGGGAAATGGGAGGAAATATGAACACACAGTGGATAAAATGTTCCACAACGAAACAATAAATTACCTTTGAGCAAGATTTAAGTCTCAGTTTAGAAGCACAAAGCACATTCTCAATATTTGTGACAGCTTAAAACAACAGCAAATGTAAATAACTAGAGCTAATTTGAAAGCAATTAGAATTGGGCTGGTCCTATCATTTGATAAAGTGAGGCAGCCACACCAGGCTGACGCTTTGGAGTGTCATAACAAAGCAGAAAATCCTTTATTACTTAGCATTATTATATTTTGTACTCCTTCAGCCTCAGATGCCAAAATAACTTGACCATGGGATGGAAGAAGGGGTGCCATTTGCTGCTTCATCTGAGGCAGCAAAATGTCTTTGGCTGGTCCTGTTTGTGTTGTATGCAGCGTATTATTTTTATTGTAATCACCCTTGTGGGATTTTTTTTATATAAAAAAGATTTCTATAAATTGGAAAATGTGTGGCGTTACAAATACTGTTATCCAGAAGCTCGGGTCAATATGGTTAATGTTTTCTTTCTCTCTCATTACAGTAGATCCCGGATACAGTAGATCGTGGATCTAATTAAACACAGATCAAGCGCAGAGGATGTGGAGGTGTCACCTACAAGAATATTTTTCTTGCCAAATGCAAGGTGGTAATTTAAAAATGAGATTCATAAGTAATACAAACCGTAAGTGAGTGGGACTTCCGGGTCAGCGCCATTGGTGAATGGTGGAGTTCCTCCGACTGGAGGAACGGGCTCCGTGGAAACTGGGTCTTTCCACTGCGGCGAAGGTGGGGACCCGCTAGAAATCCCAGGCGGAGGAAGCCTGGGAACGTGGGGTTCGGCAGGGCACCAGAAGCGCCCCCCTACTCGCTGGGAACCCCATTTAGGGGCTCCGGAGCGAAGTGGGGAGAGAAGCGCGGTGCTACGAACTGACTGCTACTTTCATGAAGTGAAGCCGCACAGCCATTGCCAGAGAGCGCTGACTTTTTCCTGTGGACAATTGGATTTAAAACAAGTACCCGTGAGTAGAAACGGAAAATTGGATCAAGAAATTGTTTAATTTGGTATCAAAGCGGGAAGGTGCAAACAGGAAGCCCGCCTTCCGCTTTTTTGTATATAGACTAAAGCAAAACTTTGCAAGCTAAAGCCGGGAGCTGTCAAAAAAGACTAAAGTTCCTTCATTCAGAACTACCGAAACCCCCCTTGGAAGCAGGAGAAAAGGGGGGGGGGACTCTGTTTAACTCTGGCAGGAGAGGGAGTGAAGAAGGATAAGTTTCCACCGTCTCAAACCTGGGAACGGGGTGCCAGAGACAGAAACTGTTGGAGAGGTTCATTGACTGTGAACATAATACTTTGACAGATAGCTAATGAAGAGAAACAAGTGGATTCTAATGTTGCCTTTTGCATTTTAAAGTAAAAAATATCTGGAAAATATCTGAAATATCTGGAAAACGAAAGTAACTTTCCTTTGTCTTCAAAAAAAATATGGATACAAATAGTTTGTCTCCTCTAGAGGGAGCTTGCTAAATTGTTGCTGTAGGATATTTGAGACCCAACATCTGTGAGATTAAGACTGTGGGAACAGTTTTTTCTGACCTTGAACAAAGATGAGCTGGGAGGGAGACTGGGTGCATGCTCTATGTAAGACAAATGCTTTGCTGGAACAGATGCATGAGAAGATGGACTTGATGAATGAGAAAATGGATTTGACTGTTGTGGTTGATAACTGTGGACAAACGGGGAACATTGATACAGAAATCAGCCAGGAACCAACCTATGAATTTGTACTGACTGGGCAAGTGCAGATGACAATGGAGGAGGATGCGGCTGCACCTCAAATAGTACAAATGGAGAGACCCGAGGCCCTACAGGAGCATAAGCCGCTGTTATTGAAGATTGAAATTGGAGTGGGCCAAGGGGAGTCTGGAGATGAGGAGATTCCTAGCTTTGGAGAAATCTTGAAATTTGATTTTAAATACATCTTGGATTATTTAGAGGACTGTGGGGAGTGGGACTGTGGGGAATGGGCGAGCTGGATGAAGGGTGATGGGTTGGAATTTCCCAGAGAACTACTCCTCAATGAGAAAGGAAAGAAACTAAGACAGAGAAAAAGACAAGGAAAAGGGCAAGCACCAACAAGATGAAGAAGAATTGCAGAAGGGACATGGAAGAGATTTAAGGGCCTCGGACATAAGGCTTCCAGGTTGATGGACTAGATGGAATGGACAGTAAGGACTGACACAACCCGAGACCAGGAAGAAGAGACGCTGGATGATGATTGAAAGAGAATTTATAATGGAAATTTTGTATTTTAGAATTAGCTTAATGAATATTAGGGAAAATGAGGGAATGAAACTATACGACTCTAGCAGAAATGTTATCAGGAGCTATGTATATTTGAAAATTAAGATTTAAGTTTTAAGGTACATAGGGGTAAGATAAGGTTAAATAAATTAAGATAATTTGAATAACAGAATATGGGGAAAGATGGAAAGGATTTGTTGAGTTAATTATTAGGTTACATTGTTAAGATAAATTCTATAACAAAAATTGAGAAAGATGGAAAGAATTTGCTGGAAAAATTATCAAACTAGAATACAAAAAGGGAAGTGTGAGGAGGTCAATGAAACAAGCAAATGGAAATTATCGATATGCAATTCAGGATTTGTGTTTTTTTTCTTCCTTTTTCTTTTCTTCTTTTTTATTTTCTTTTGCTGTATTGTTGTATATTTTGTGCTTTTCTCCTTTTTTATTCATCTTTTTTTTCTTTTTTTGTCTTGTAGTGTTGTTTTTTTATTTTTTATTTTTCTTGTAATCTTGAAATTCTCAATAATTATTAAAAAAACAACAACACCGTAAGTGAGTGAGAAGATTAAAGATTTTATTGTAAACATTAAGCAATATATGCATACCAAGCAAGCACGCCAATCTGCTACTTGGAAACCCTCAAGAAGTGGCAAAGTGACTCCCCCAGATAGTTTCAGGTTGCACAGCCCTGCAGCTGATCAGTCTGTGCATGAGCTTATCAAAAACTCTGCCCCACTCAAACCATCCGATTTATAACTAGCTAGCCTATGTGGCTTGCCTGACTGGCTACGTACAGATCATTCATTACTGGTTAGGTAAAGGTAAAGGGACCCCTGACCATTAGGTCCAGTTGTGAACGACTCTGGGGTTGCGGTGCTCATCTCACTTTATTGTCTGAGGGAACCGGCGTACAGCTTCCGGGTCATGTGGCCAGCATGTCTAAGCCACTTCTGGTGAACCAGAGCAGCTTACGGAAGCTCCATTTACCTTCCCGCTGGAGCGGTACCTATTTATCAACTTGCACTTTGAGGTACTTTTGAACTGCTAAGTTGGCAGGAGCAGGGACCGAGCAACGAGAGCTCACCCCGTCATGGGGATTCAAACCACTGACCTTCTGATCAGCAAGCCCTAGGCTCTGTGGTTTAGACCACAGCACCACCAGTGTCTGGTTACATGCAGTTTATTCACCCCCTCCCAATGCCTCACCTTCTCAAAACAACATCAAATAAGGTACCCAGCACTATCACTTCCTTCCAACTGATTAGGGCATTAAAGACTGTTCTTCATGCCATCAAATAACTTAAGGAACCAAGTCAGGAATGGTAACCATCTCATATCACTAACTCCTTGAAATACAATTTATTTTCCGGATTGATTGCCCATACAATATTGCAGCTGCAGTTAAGGGTTTCAGACATGGAAACTCTCACCTAGGACCCTTGGCCCATCAAGGCAGCACAGTCATCGACATTATCCTGTCTTTATTATTTTTAATGACAATTCCCCCATATGTCCCCCACTGAGTCCATTCAGGATTATCTCATTATACTCTCACCGGGTTGGTATACTGTCAAACTGAGAGATAATAAGTAATTATTGGGATGAGTGAGAATTTGGAATTTGGACCTTAATTCCCTTTAGTTAGGATTTTTGAGGAATTTAATCTTTACACTTTTTATTATTATGAAATGGCTCTCAGCTGTTCACATGTATCAAAATACAGTACTTGTTTAAATATCAATTTTGATCAAAAATACACATTTAATAACTCTGATATACTGATTTTTATTTTATTTATTTTATTTTATTTATTTATTTATTATTTTATTTTTACTTTAAATCTGCAGATTTGCAGATAAATCTGCAGGAACAGAACTGAATTATGAATACGTACATGGAAAAAGGTCCATAATCAGCTGTCCCTGCTTCTAGATCAATGTATGACACTATCAGTTTTTTGTACCTTTAGCTGCTACACGGATTACATAGCTATATTTCCACATTCAGCATCACTGCCAGCTTCTGATTGAAAAGGATTTATGAACTCCATGGGCACACCTAAAATAAAAATAAAAATCTATTCGAGACAACCCCCTGCAGTACTACAAGAAACTAGTCAGTGATATGCAATTTAATCTGAGATTGCGCATATTATTTATTACTCATTTATTGCCGAGAGGAAAAATATACATATAGGAAGGAGAACGTTAATCATTAAGTGGGATTTTTGTTATGAGAGGTTATCCTCTGCAGAGAGATGTACCTTCATTCTTCCTCCCCCATGGCCTCCAGAGCAGCAATACTCACACAGGGAATGGATAATGAAATGTGCTTTAAATTACTCATGACTAATATGTACTGGGGGATAAAGCAAGAAGAGTAATTTCTCTTTAATAGGCACTTTCATGTAAAAAGCAGAAAGTAAAACTTAATGTGATATATCCCAGACTATGAATAACGAAATCCCTGTTCCAATGCTTCACCAGACTGAATATCCTGCTCCCAAGGTGGACCAGTAGGCGTGTGATTTTAGTGCTTCAAAACCACTATATCTAGAGGTGTGAATCATGTGTTCATCCTGCTCCAGAACTAGAGGAATGATAATCCTCCATATTGGTGGATGTTTGCATCTTCACATGGTGCATAATTCAATTGTGGAACTGCCTGCCAGAAGAGATACTGATGATCACTTAAGATGGGCTTAGACAAATTCATGGAGACTTTCTTCTCATCTTCAATTTCAAAACCATCTTCCAGTCCAGTTAAAAGTTGCACTCATGGTGCTTTCCATTATTCTGTGATATGATTTGTCCTTTGAATATTCCTTCTGCTTTGAATTTAGCTGAAGTAAGTTAATCTATAAAGCGTAGAGACTGTTTTCATGGCCAAACAGTTCTGTTCTAATGATCCTTTCTCAATGCTCCAGAGGAAAGGAAGCCAACAGGTCCCTGCCAATAGGCACTTAATAAAACAGCAATCCTCATTAGCATCCAAAACCTGGAAATCATTTCAGGTTGTCTGGATTAAGGAATGACCTCATGTGCATGGCTTCCCAACATCACTTTGGCCTGTGTCTCTGGAGAAAACATTGCTTATTGATTAATTCCCCAGTACAGTATGCCAATGCTTCTCTCCATATTTCTTATTATTCAGGAATTTCTAGGTTCAGGCTTATAGTACTATTTTAAAAAATATTTAAGTAGGAAGACCACTGAATAGAGCAAAAGCATGGACTTCCCAAGATTTGCTGGTTGACATTTGCTGTTGAGGTTACAAGGAACCAGGTAGTGGAGGGCCTTCTTGGTAGTGATTCCTGCCTTGTTGATGTCAGTTGTCAAGGAAATAAACAACTATCTTACTTTTAGAAGACATCTGAAGACAACCCTGTATCGGGAAACTTTTAATGCCTGATGTTTTACCATTTTTTAATGTTTTGTAAGCCGCCCAGAGTGGCTGGGGAAACCCAGCCAGATGGGCGGAGTGTAAATAATAAAATTATTATTTATTATTTTTATTACTTTGTACATTAGTGTACGAATGGTCTTCATATAAAAGTGAAAATACCCCCTCCCCCTGAATACTACCTGGTTCTCAAAGGTTCCTATGGCAGAGAGGGTGCTATAGTGAACCTAGGACAAGGGTTGCTGGACACCTCACCTTATGGCAGGCTGAGCTATAATGTTTGAATGACACAACAAGACATGAGCTGTCTCCCCGCATTTTGGATTTCTGGCTTTCAGTTTTGGTTCATTGGTCTGCCTTCCTCATGACATTTCTCATCCGCAGTCGGGATTCAGGCCTCATCATGGGACTGAAACTGCCTTGGTCGCACTGGTTGATGATCTCCGGCGGGCTAGGGACAAAGGTGAGAGCTGTTTCCTAGTTCTGCTGGATCTCTCAGCGGCGTTTGATACCATCGACCATAGCATCCTTCTGGACCGTCTTGAGGGGCTGGGAGCTGGGGGCACTGTTATACAGTGGTTCCGCTCCTTCCTCCTGGGCCGTGTTCAGAAAGTGGTGGTGGGGGATGAGTGTTCAGACCCTTGGGCCCTCACTTGTGGGGTGCCTCAGGGTTCTGTCCTCTCCCCCATGCTTTTTAACATCTATATGAAGCCGCTGGGAGAGATCATCAGGAGGTTTGGGCTGGGTGTTCATCAGTATGCGGATGACACCCAGCTCTACCTCTCTTTTAAATCAGAACCAGTGAAGGCGGTGAAGGTCCTGTGTGAGTGTCTGGAGGCGGTTGGAGGATGGATGGCGGCTAACAGATTGAGGTTGAATCCTGACAAGACAGAAGTACTGTTTTTGGGGGACAGGAGGCGGGCAGGTGTGGAGGATTCCCTGGTCCTGAATGGGGTAACTGTGCCCCTGAAGGACCAGGTGTGCAGCCTGGGAGTCATTTTGGACTCACAGCTGTCCATGGAGGCACAGGTCAAATCTGTGTCCAGGGCAGCTGTTTACCAGCTCCATCTGGTACGTAGGCTGAGACCCTATCTGCCTGCGGACTGTCTCGCCAGAGTGGTGCATGCTCTGGTTATCTCCCGCTTGGACTACTGCAATGCGCTCTACGTGGGGCTACCTTTGAAGGTGACGCGGAAACTACAACAAATCCAGAATGCGGCAGCTAGACTGGTGACTGGGAGCGGCCGCCGAGACCATATAACACCGGTCTTGAAAGACCTGCATTGGCTCCCAGTACGTTTCCGAGCACAATTCAAAGTGTTGGTGCTGACCTTTAAAGCCCTAAACGGCCTCGGTCCAGTATACCTGAAGGAGCGTCTCCACCCCCATCAGTCTGCCCGGACGCTGAGGTCCAGCGCCGAGGGCCTTCTGGCGGTTCCCTCACTGCGAGAAGCAAAGCTACAGGGAACCAGGCAGAGGGCCTTCTCGGTAGTGGCGCCCGCCCTGTGGAACGCCCTTCCAGCAGATGTCAAAGCGATAAACAACTACCTGACATTCAGGAGACATCTTAAGGCAGCCCTATTCAGGGAAGTTTTTAACGTGTGACATTTTACTGTATTTTTGGTTTTTATGGAAGCCGCCCAGAGTGGCTGGGGAGGCCCAGCCAGATGGGCGGGGTATAAATAATAAATTATTATTATTATTATTATTATTATTATTATTATTATTATTATTGATAAAAAAAATCCCCAGCAGCAACCTTGAGGTACTCATCTATATTTGGATTACAGTTGCTTATAAAACATATTCTGCCAAATTTATCCTCCAGATTTGAGGTTTCCATATCACTAGAACTGTTTACCAGAGCAGAACTCATCATGATTAAAACCAGAGTTCCTCTGGAGCTAAATTTCTGAATACAAAGGGTGACATTCAATATTACTCATAGAGTAGACCCACAGACAAACCTAAATACATTGATTTCAATGGGTCATCTCTTTGTATGACTTGATTTGATGTCAGCCACATAAAACTAAGTTTAAAATGATTTCTGAGCACACATCTATGAAATGGAAAAGTAGTAAAAATAAATTAATGATTTTGGCCCCAACGTGTTATTCAATGTTCTGATTGCTGTTTTATTCATTTATGGTTTGTTGGCTACAAAGTTCGTATGCTGCTAATCCAGAGCTTCATTGTAGCATAATTAAGTTTTTGTCCCAATGGAATCCATGAGATTGGTGAATGATCAATTCTCTCATCAAAGGGACTTACAGTGGAATCCTATACAGTGGTGCCTCGCAAGACGAAATTAATTCGTTCCGCAATTCTCTTCGTCTTGCGGGTTTTTCGTCTTGCGATGCACGGTTTCCCATAGGAATGCATTGAAAATCAATTAATGCGTTCCTAGGGAAACCGCCTTCAGACCAGGTCCGGGGACAGTCTGTCCCCGGACCTCTTCTGAAGGCTGGGGGGGGGGGACAAGGGCTTTTCTTCCCACCCCCAGCATTTTTAAAAACCCTGGGACAGCGGAGGACTTCTCCGCTGTCCGGGCGATCTTAAAATGCTGGCGGGCGGCATTTTAAAATCGCCCCGGACAGCGGAGGACTTCTCCGCTGTCCGGGGCGATTTAAAAGCCCCTGGGAAGGCAGGCAGGGGGGAGCAAAGACTTTCGCCCCCTGCCCGCCTTCAGAAGGTGTTCCCACCCCCCCGCCCGGCTTCGCAGCAGCGCTACGAAGCCCGGCAGCTGGGGCAGCTGTTCCCGCCCCCCTCCCCCCTTCGGAACATCGTTCCGAAGTGGGGCGGCTGGGGCAGCTGTTCCCGCCCCACCTCCCCACTTCGGAACAGCGTTCGGAAGTGGGGCGGATGGGGCAGCTG